>NC_143568.1:97324375-98703750 GCF_054136105.1 Typopeltis vanoorti | reverse complement strand
CTCTGCATTCCTTAAAAGGCTACGTGGAGGTTTCTTCCCAGTTTATACAGCTTTGACTATTAATCCATATAGATGATAAATAAGAGTGAAAATAATGTGCATTCTTGTCTTATGCCTGATTTTACATAAGACCATCTTCTTTTATTGCTTTCAATTCTAACTGCTGACTTACAACTGTAGACTATGTATTGCTCTGTGAAATATTCAATTTACCTCATATAATTGTAATGTTTAAATTTTTTTTTTCCTAGTCATCTTTTGTACCCCTTTTTCCAGATATTTTGTCTGAATCCAGCTTGTTCTTCAAGTTAATCTTTCAGAATTTTTCTTGTCTTCTTTTCAAGTATATACTTGTATAAATTTTACTTGGAACACTTCATAGTGAAATTCTTCTAATTCTCACATTCAGCTTTATCCTTTTTTTTTTTTATTTTTATAGATATGTATGAGATCTACTCCAATCATCTGGAATTAGAATCTCTGAACAGTTCCTCTGAATTATGCAGTGTATCCACTACAAAACTTTTATACCTCCTATTTGTGCATTTCTGGTTGAATATCATTTACTCCAGCTACCTTTCAACATGTGAAGTTGTGGATAGCTTTTTCTGCTATGGTTCTGTCACTGCTTGTTGCATTTAAGTCATTCAAAGTAATCACTACAGACATCTAGGATATCCTTGTCTTCAGTTTTTCATGTCACCTTTATAATCTTTGATTCCTTTTAGAGTATTCTTTTCTCCATTTCTAAGATTTTTCTATATCTTCAGAATATTTTGCCACTTTTCTGATATTTACTTTCTATATTTTTGCCGAAGTCTTCCTATGACTTTTGTTTAGCTACTGGCACACAGAGCTTTTGCTCTTTTATGTTTATCTCTATTCTTTCAGGGCAACTGGTAACTTATTTGCCAGGAACTTTCAGTATGCTTTCTTCTTTTTCAGAATTGCTTCTTTAACTTCTTGTGTAACTAATGAACTTCTTATTTTTCTATCCTTGCAGACAACTTTATCACATGTCTCATTAGCTGAATCATTCTGTTTTTTTTCAGAGTTTGCCACAGACTTCAAGTTCAAGTCCAGTGCTACCGGTTCAGTGTGGCAGAATGCATAGTTTTGAAATTTATTGAGCAAGGATGAGATGCAAAATATAAAATTGAATTGGGAAATTTTGAAAGAGATTGTGGAAATGAGAGATCTGGGAGTGATGTTCGACATGAACTTAAGTTTAGGGATCAGTTTGCTAAGTTGTGGAATCATCAAATTCATTTATGGGAGTGATGATTAGAACCTTGACTTGCAGAAGTAAGGAAATTATAATTCTTTGTAGCAGGTTTCATATAAATAACTGCTCAGATTGGTCACCTGTTTTTTATTAGGATGGGTTATACGAGGGTGTGCTAAAAAGTTATAATCACCATAAAAGAATTGAGCTAGAACCATTTTACTTGTACATTATTCTGCATATTCCCTATGAAGTGTTATACACTTGTTACAATGATGCATCATCATTTGCAATAGTCTGAGAAAGAAAAAAAAAGTTTTTCCCTTGTTACAGAAACCAATCTTCAGCTGCAGACATGACTTCATCTGTGGTAAATTTTGTTCCTTTGAAGTGTTTTTTTAAATTTGGGAATAGGAAATAGTCAAATGGTGCCATGTCTGGCAAATAGGTTGAGGCAAACATTGAAACCCCTTGTGTAGTCTGTTTGGTTTTTTGAGCAATGTGAATAGGTGCATTGTCTTGCAAAAGCAACACACACTTCTGCTCAGTTTCCCATGGTATTTTTCCTTCAGTACCTCCTTCATTTTCTTCATATCTGTTGATTAAACTGCTGCTGCAACAGGTTCACCTTTTTTGAGATACTTGGGTAAGGATTGCACCATTCATATCCCAAGAAACGACGACAAGACTTCCCTGCTGACTTTTGGATTCAGAACTTCTTCGACTGTGGAGACCTTTGTATCTCCACTTCCTTGACTGTTGTTTGGTCTCGTGTGTCATATTGATAAAGCCATTTTCATCAACAGTCACGATATCAGCCAACAAATTTGCACCTGATTTTTCAAATGACCCAAAATTTCTTTAGATGATGGCACACATTCTCTCTTTTGGTTAGCATTCAAACATTTGGGGATCCACTTCTCTGAGAGCTTCTGCATGTCCAGATATTAGTGAATAGTGACCCCAATTCACTCCCTAGATATCTCCAGAGTCTTTGCAATGTTTTTGGCTGGTATTCATTTACCATCAAGGATCATAGCATGCACTACATTGATGTTTTCAGATGTGATGAGGTCTTCCTGACCTGGGGACATTTGTTGTCTCAGGATGCCCAGTTTTAAACTTGGCCACCCATCTGGCAACTGAGGATATGCTGGAATACAGTCCCTAAAGTCTCGCACAAGATTTGGTGAATCTCAATTGCAAACTTTTCTTGTAGCACGAAAGACTTGATGATGACCTGCACTTCTGCATCTTCCTTCGAATTTCTTCAAAACTCCTAACATGTCTTTTTATATATCCTAAAAGAAAAAGAACAAATTATTACAATTTGATGAAACATGGGGCGGGGGGGGGGGGGGGATAAAGGGTTTTGAGATATGTGATTATATCAGTTGCTTTAATATCATTTTTGTTCTAGACATTTATCAGAACTTCTCAGCCCCTCCCTTGTATTGGAAACAGTCTAGAGAGGATTGACTAAGGTGGAATGTTGGTTATTTGGACATGCTGAGAGAGTGCCATTTATAGAGCCTCATAAATAGGAGGAGCATGAGGAGAGATAAGTTGGCAAGTGGTCATTACCAGATTTATGAAGAGTTTTCATAGAATGGAAGAAAAAAAGTTTTTACAGGGATGAACACGAGGTCATCCCTGTAAACTGTGTGAGCAATGGATGAGGAGCAAGTTCTTTGCATGGACAGTGGTTAGTAGGTAAAATGCCTATATAGGTAAAACAGGATGTACAATTCCTATCTGAAAAAAGAACATAAACTGCACATTAAATTTAATAACTATGATAAATCTGGCCTTCCTGATCATGCTCTGAATACTCTACATATAACTGACTGGAAAGACGCCTGTTCTTTACATCACACCAAAACATGGTATGAGTGCAAATTTAAAGAGGGCTGTGAAATTCTTATTAACTCTCCTAATCTTAATGATAATGGTTGTCTAAAAATCCCAAGAATATGGATGATATATATTCTATCCACATAAACTTTGATCTAAGAGTTAATTATAATTAGAACTATAGTAATTCAGGATCTTATCTTCAATATAATAAACACTTATGTTAAATTATTGATTAAGCCACCAATTTTGCTGTATTAAAAATATTAATATGAATTTGGTCTCTGATAATGTTATAAATACGATATAGCTTTGATGTGGTTCCCCCCCACCACCACCGACTAGAGGTCAGGCCAATAGAATGTTTAGTCAAATCATTATCATCATATTTGTGATACTGTTTGAAATGTAATATAGCTTGTCTTTGTATATGTATATATATGTGTATACTCCAGATGATGACTTTAACATGAAGGTCAGAACATTGGGAAATTAAAGTAATTATTCCTAATGCATTTGAAATCTCCATAATTTCCCAAAATGAATGCTGATCACCATGTAACATTAAAGGAAAAGATATATGCATGGATGTTTATGAATATCTTTTAGGTGGTGACAGTTTTTTGTCATCTGATGTGAGACTTTCACACCATTTTTGGAGGCCTGAACCAGCTTGGAAAAAAAATAGCATATTTTTTCTTTAGATATCCAGTTCACCTGCTCTAATCTTAGCCAACCCACAACTTGGCCGGACTTAAAATTAAAAAAGTTATTGTAATTATACTGAATTTTAGTAATTGCACTACCATAGGATGTTGCCATTTGCAGTGTTTGCATCCCTAAAATCCTTCACAATGTGCAAATAAGAATATATAATTAGGGTGCTAAGGTTTAACAATAGGAGTTGCTTAAGGGTCAAAGCCAAATAACTGGGAGGAGACCTCCACATTGTCTTTCAGGAATGCAGAGAACCAACTAGATCTTCTGAGCTAATGTCCAATCCTTCATATCGTGTGTCCTGTTAGTAGATATCTACTGGATACTGAACAGATGAGGATGGGCTAGCAATTTGGGACTTAGCTGACCAAATTGTACTTTTTATTGGCTTAGACCACAAATGCATATGATGGTACAACATGATATTTCATGCCAGCTGGAACTTCACCCAGTTTAAACAAGGCTTCCCACTGTTTTCATCAGGGAACGGAACCAGGGCAAATAGTGAAAAGTTGGCTACTGGAACAAACTCCAACTCATCATCTAGAAGAAGAAGAATAAGCCCAATATCGGAAGTACTGAAGATAGGAACCATCAATATAAGGGAGTATTAATGGAAAGGAAATTGAACTTGAGAAGAATTGGAAAAGTGGACACATAATTGCATTACAGAAACAAAGAAGATAAAAACGTGAGCTATTACTAAATAATAAGGATACAATGCTATTTTCAGGCAGTAATGATCAGGGAAAGGAAGGCATAGCAATAGCATTCAACACCAAACATTGAAGATAATCTTTTTAATTGTAAGGCAGTTTCAAGTAGAGTTATGTGAGCAAACTTCAAAATGAGGAAATGGACAATGAACTTATGTGTGCCTCTGATCCCACAAAAGAAGGGTCCTCTAAAGAAAAATTGGAGGAATTTTTTTGTCATTAGAACAGGCAGCAGACAAAGAAAATGGAAAAAGTAGGCCTTGTTGGAGATCTGAACAGCAAAGTAGGAAATGAATCTCAACAGGCATATAGGAAAATTTGAACAAAAGGGCGAAGCTAATAATAATGGTAAATATTTACTGGACTTCTGTTCAGGACATGGACTATTCATTAATAACACAATGTTTCAAAATAAAGATGTGCACAAGTTCACATGGAGAGAAGACAAAAAAAAAATGGACAATGAACTTATTTGTGCCTCTGGTCCCACAGAAGAAGGGTCCTCTAAAGAAGAAGTGGAGGAATTTTTTTGTAAAATCAGGGGTAAGACAAGGATGCACATTAGAACAGGCAGCTGACAAAAAATAAATGGAAAAAGTAGGCCTTGTTGGAGATCTGAACAGCAAAGTAGGAAATGAATCTCAACAGGTATATAGGAAAATTTGAACAGAAGAGCGAAGCTAATAATAATGGTAAGTATTTACTGGACTTCTGTTCAGGACATGGACTATTCATTGATAACACACCATGTTTCAAAATAAAGATGTGCACAAGTTCACTTGGAGAGAAGACAAAAAATAAGAAAAGCATTATTGACTATGTCATTGTTGATAGTGATATCATAAGACTGGTTCAGGATAAAAGAGTGCATAGGGGATTCAAAATTGGAAGTAACCATTGCTTAGTATTAGACAGAATAAAAACGGATATCATGTTGAAAAGAATAGTATGTAAGAACATTTTAAAAAGAATTAAAGTTGAGCAGCTTTTACAGGTAAAATGTAGACTCAACTATGCAAACATTATTGAAAAAAATTTGCAGCAGTTTGAAAACAAGAACCAAACCTTGGAGTCTCACTGGCAAACTCTGAATAAGACTTTGATTCTGCTAGGAAGGAATGTGATGAAGTTGTCTGCAAAGATAGAAAAATAAGAACACCATGGTGAACACAATAAGTTAAAGAAGCAGTCCTGGAAAATATAAAAGCATACCAAAAGTTCCTAGAAAATAAGACAGCTCTAAAAGAACACAGAGAAAAAGAGGGAAGAGGAAAGCTATGTATAAAAGTAGCTAAACAAAAGTTATGGGAAGACTTGGATTTGATTTTCTATATTTAAGAATATAGAAAATAAATATCAGAAAAGTGGCAAAAAGGAATCAAAGATGATAAAGATGACTTAAAAACTGAAGATAAAGATATCCTAGAAGATGTCTGGAGTAAATACTTTGAAAGACCATTAAATGTAACCAAGCAGTGACAGAACCACACTTGAAAATGTTAAAGAGGAGCACATATCAATACTTGAGGTAGAAAAAGCCATCAGAAACTTGAAATGTGAAAAGGCAGCTGAAGTAGATAATATTCCACCAGAAAGGCATAAGTATGGAGGTATAAAAGTTTTGCATAATTCAGAAAGCTTGGACAGAAGGACAAATTCCCAATGATTGGAGTAGAGCTCTCATAGTACCCATATATTTAAAAAAAAAAGGGGGGGGGATTAAAGCTGAATGTGAGAATTACCAAAGAATTTCTCTACTTAGTGTTCCAGGTAAGATTTATGCAGGCGTACTTGAAAAGAGGTTGAGAAAGATTGTGGAAGAGAAACTTGGAGAAGAACAAGCTGGGTTCAGATTTTCTTTAAGACAAATAGTTGAGAAATCGTGGGAATATGACAAGGATCTGTACTTAAGTATTGTAGATCTGAAAAAGGCATATGACAAGGTGTCCAGAAGCTTTTCTAAACACTGCATTTGTATGGGATGAATGGAACATTATACAGAGCAATATATATATATTCTATATTTAACTGTCAGTCATCAGTTAGAATTGAAAGAAATACAGGAAGATGATTTGATGTAAAATCAGGGGTAAGACAAGGATGCACATTATCTCTCTTATTCATCACTTATAAACATCACATTATGAAAGAAAGTGGCATTAGGCCTGATATTAGATTTGGAGATGTCCAACTTAGCTCTTTGCTTTATGTTGTACTCCTAAATACATCTAGTGCAAGTCTGCAGGATTCTTTAACTAAATTGAATAACAGCTGTAACAAATTTTGCATGAAAATCGGTGATAAAAAGACCAAAACTATGAAAATAGGCAAGAACATTGAAAACTCTAGTTGCATTCTGAATGGAGATCCTATAGAACAAGTAAAATATTTCAGCTATTTAGGCACAGTTTTTAGTGAAGATGGTAGGTTAAATCTGGAAATTGACAACAGAATAAGCAACACTGGTACAGTGGATAGCTAGCTGAATAAATTTATATGGAATAAGAGAGAGAAATTAGCCAAAACACCAAACTAGCAGTATACAGTGTTCAAACCAGTTGCTCTTAAAGAACTTGATAAAAGACGAGAGATCACAGATATGAGTGTTCTGAGAAAAATTAGGAACATGAACTGATGCCATCAATGGCAGAATCATATTAAAAATGAAGATATTATATGGAATAAGAGAGAGAGAAATTAGTAAGTGGCCATACCACCTTACATTAGCTCTGCTTACACATTCTTGAATTCTAATAGTGTCATGGTCCTTTTAAATAGAATAATGGGTCAGTATTATGATCCCAAAATGGTAGGAGAGAGACCCAGAGGAAGACCAAGGTTTAGGTGGATTGATTCAGTCAGAACTGCCTTAGAAGAATGAAATGTTAGATTTGACAATATTGGCTAATTTGATGGAAAGTTAATAGGAGATTAATAATAATGTAAACTTAATCATATAGTGTTGTCATATAACCTGAACACTCCTTGGCGATACTTTTCAGGAAATTGATGATGACTACAGTATGTCCAAAGGTTAATTATTTTATTTATTTTATTTTTTGTCTCCTAATCATGAAAGGTTCTAAATTACATCAGTACTGTGCATGGTCTAAGGATTATTTATTTTTAATTCTTTTTAATTTATAATTTTTGCATAGTCGAGAAACCATGCTAGAGATTGAACATAGAACTTTTGAAGCTTTCAATAAGCTGGGCAGTGATCTCATACATGGTAAATTCATATCCTGCTTAAAGACAGTCACAAACATCCACACCCACTTGGAGAATTATTTGACCTAGAGTTTGATGGTTGGGCTGGTGGTTAACAAGTTTGGGTATGTTATGGTTGGCACTTGGCTAGCCATGTCAGCAAATGGCATGTTTAATGTGACAAAATATAAGGTATCACTTTGGGATCATAAAATTACAAGTTGCATATTGCTTTGATGGGGGTTGAACTGCAGGATATGGAACCTGAGGATTTATTATTATGTGATACCTCCAAAGAAACCAAGGCTTTATTTTGAGGGCATTCTATTTCTCACCATCCACATTACTTAATTCTCCATTACACACTGTCACTGCATCATTATCCATTTTCTATGCATAGTGCCATCTAGTACCTGCTAATTTTATTTTATTTTATTTTGTATGTAAAAATTGCACATGTACTCTGGCTGATTTGCCTGTATGGGAAATGGGAAAAACCAGAGTTTCTTTAATCAAGTAACTTGCATTCATTTAAAAAAAAAAAAAAGACAGCTTGAAGATTCTTCTCATCACAATGGGAATCGAATTCAGAGGGTCTTTTCTGGTCACAGGCTGTGATGTCTCATCATTCTTCCAGTTACACTATTGAGACACTTATTAGAGGGAAATGGTGGTGGTAGTGATGATGGTATCAATATTTCAGTATCCAATACCACCATTAATGTGTTTTATTATCCATTTGGATGTTGAAAAACATGTTGATAAGTAGGGGTTGGATGGAAGGGATGTTATTTGTTAGAAGCAAGTGATAGAATGGTGACCAGTTGGAGTGCTTCCTCTGAGGAGACTGAAGGACTTTGGGTTAAAAGTTTAATTGATACTTGAAAAAGAGGAAATATAATGAAAACATAAGTTATTACTAAAGAGGTTTATAGAGTACATGCCAAAAATGTTCTAGTACATTAACCAGCTCTCCTCATGAATATATTGTAAATATGAGCTCCTCCTGGAGCTTATATGATTAGAGTAGATTTACTATAATCTTATCTGAGTCTCTGTTCTTGCTGAATGCCTTTCACCCAGTCTCATTTCTCAATCTTGTGTCATTTCTCAACCTTAGCCACTGCTGCAGTATTCTTCCTTCTGCAGCAGTGGTCTTCCTTTCCTCAAGCTGACTGTTGTTTTGATCCCAAACACCTGCTCCAACTTAATAATTGAAATAATCTGACTAGAATTCAACCCTTCATTCTCCCATAACACCCCAATCCCCAGACCACTATCCAAACCTTAGTTTTTCTGGCACGTCTGCTAAGACCATTGAAGAATTCAGCATATTGCAAACAGCTTCAAAGCAAATATCCAACATTTTACTTGTCCTATAAGTACACACAACAGTAAAGTAGACAACAACTGCATTAGAGGACAGCAAATCCAGATCAGACTTAAGAGCCTAGTGTACTTCTCTTAAAAAGGCCCTGGTGAGGAATTGAAAGGCTCGACTGCTATTTGAAGAGAAGAATCAGAGATGGTGAACATATGAATGGACAAAAGTTGCGCTTATATGTCCACCATCTTGAAATTCAGATATATAATTATAACATCATCAAGAGACTTGGGTGACCTTCTGGTATCATTCTTTTCTAACTCCTACATTGATGAGGCAGTGTATCTACTTTACCAAGAATTACTCACCGCATACTTATTGCTTTCATCAGAAAAATCTTCAGTGACTTTGTATGCCTACATGTCTTTTGTTCCTGATGGTTCACCCCCCCCCCCCAATACAAACAGTTGTGTGTAAAACTGATGCTTCAGAATTAATAACATCCTACATTGTCTTTACTATCTTTCATACATTTCTGACATCCATCCTACAGTATGGAAACAAGCCTATATTCAACACATCCTAATGATAGCAGATAAAATCCAGCCATCACATTATCTTCCCATTTTACTCGCCTTACTTCTCTTAAAATTAATGCAGTAAATTCCTTTTCACCACCTGGAATCCCATGAGTTAATCATTGACTAATATGGATTCTAGCACTCTCAATCCACACAGATTCTGTTGGCATTGCTCATCTACAGACAGAGGCTATAGAAAGGTTTGATGAAGTTTATGCATTTGCATTGGACTTGACATTTCTATGGCATTTGATTCTGGCACAGAGAGAGAGAAAGCTACTTGCCAAATTCCCAGTTTATTGTCTGTAGTCATCCTTTTGTAATTGGATTGCCAGTTTCCTGTCAGGTCATTCACTATATGTCATGGTGGATGACTTCCTTACTTCATATTGTCCCACTAATGCATGTGTTTCACAGTCCTCTACTTTTCCTCCTAATTTTTTCCCTTTTTATCGGTGGTGACTTCCTTTTGCTAACCTTGGGTCCTGTCCATGGTTTTGCCAGTAATACGAGGGTGGTCTGAAAAGTTCTCGGCCTCAACCATTGATGGCAACACTATCGGCAAGATGTTTTTTTTTTTCCTAAGTTGGTACATCTGTCATAAGCATCCATGTGAAATTGCAAGTCATTCTATCAAGTAGTTTGTTTTATACAGCTGTCTGAAGCAAAAGCGTTGTCTGTATCCCTTGAAATGGATAAAATTGAGTATCGTGCGGTTATAAAATTCTTTGTAAAAGAAGGATTAACGCCAAAAGAAATTCATTCAAAGTTCATAAAAGTTTATGGACACTTTGGGTTGTCGAGTTTAAATGTGGTCGTACCAGCCTTGAAGATGATCCATCACGTGAAGGATGTCCAAAAAGTCTAACAACACCAGAAATCATTGATCAAGTGCACGATATGGTATTGAATGACTGGCGAGTCAAAGTGCGTGAAATTGCTGAGACTATAGGCATTTCAAAAGAATGTATAGGATATATTTTGCATGAAGAATTGCAAATGAAAAAGCTTTGCGCAAGATGGGTGCTGCACTTGCTCACAGCAGTTCAAAAACGCACTCCCATGAAAATCTCTGAACGGTGTTTGGAGCATTTTAACAAGAATAAATCTGATTTTGTGCATCGATTTATTACTATGGATGAGACAGGCTTGGATTCACCATTACACACCAGAATCCAAACAGCAGTCAAAACAGTGGACAGAAGCCAGTTATTCAGCACCAAAGAAGACAAAGTCAGTTCCATCGGCAGGAAAGGTCATGACATTGGTGTTTTGGGATGCTAAAGGCATTTTGTTTATTAATTATCTTGAAAAGGGTAAAACAATAACCTGGGAATATTATTCTGATCTTTTAACCAGACTAGATGAAAAAATTCATGAGACTTTGTTTGCAGAAGAAAAAGTCATCTTTCATCAGGACAATGCACCTGCCCACAAAGGTATTTTGGCAATGGGAAAATTAAGAGATCTGCAATGTGAATTGTTGGAACATTCATGCTATTCCCCAGATTTGGCTCCCTCTGACTTCTGTCTCTTCCCAAAACTAAAACACTTCCTCTCTGGTCAGCGTTTTTCTTCGAATCTAGAGGTGATTGCAGCTGTAGAGGGGTATTTCGTAGATCTTGCTGAGAACCACTACAGGGATGGGGTAATGGTGCTGGAGCATCGCTGGAAGAAATATATTAGTGTTAGCGTAGATTGTGTTGAAAAATAATTTTGAAATTATAAGTTCGTTTTTTCATTGTTAGGCCGAGAACTTTTCAGACCACCCTCATAGTGCTTTTAATTTGACAAGCTTTGTTGTACTTACATATCCCAGCCTAGAGGATCCATTATGGTCACTGCCATGAACGCTGGTCTTTTTGCTATGTTGAGGATGCCTGACTTCACAGTGTGCCATCACAATCCTGTGATATGTCATGCTAGCAATACCACACTTCTTGTTTTCTCACTTATTATACCAGCATCTCTACAATATCTATCTTTTCTTAGACCAACTTGCATTTCTGACCTCTCCTATAGTAAGCACATTACCTCCACCTTCTTCATCTCTAAAAACATTGCTGTCCTTTTCTGCTCAGTAAAAACATTACCATGTTTACTGAAATATAACTCTCACTTTTTTTTCCCCAAATTAAAGTTAAAAAATCGTTGGGATTTTCAGAAACTAAAGTATTTTCAGGAAAAAAAGTAAGTTGATATTTATAATTAAATCCTCAGTATTCATTTGTAATTGTGCACATTATTTATGAAATGAATGCATTTAAATTTTAATTATAAATGTTATTAACGTGATTGGTGGCTTACTTTCATTACGAGATATATTTGAATCTTTATAGACAAAGCTTCTGTAATTAAATTAAAACAGACAATATCATTATTTCCTGTCCTTTTATCATTTTAGAATCATAAGATCACCATGATTTAAAAAAAAAAATGAAAATGGGTATGGCTTACCAAGAATCTGCTATTCGCTATTGCTACTTCTTGTCTCGAGAGTGGTTTCAGACTGTTCTAATCCAACCTTGAATCATGTAGTATCCATCTACTCTTTTTCTTGAACTCTTAAATGAATTCTAGAGGGAAATTTCTCCCTCAGCATTGTTTTCCTTTTGAATATTATATAAGGAGGCAACTTTTTTCCATCTGCAGTAATTGTGAGCATGATTGTGCATCACTGTTTAAACTTTTTTCGAGTGCAAGGTAAACTTTTTAATTTCATTTTTCTTGAAGTAAAATCAGGGGTGCAAGGTATGCGAGAATGATTTATATTTGAGTAAATACGGTACTTTCTTCTCACCTACAGTATCTGACTCTCAGATTCCATGGTGATGAAGTTGTTAAGAGGATCCAGAGACAAGTGGCAAGTTTGTGGAATGCTCTATGAAAGTGGATTGATGTTCTGTAGGCTTCAAAAATTAGATGATAGATGAAAAAGAGGTGACATGATAGAAGCATTTAAATTATTAAAGGGGTTTTATAAGATTGACACTGAAGACTTTTTTTTTTTTCAATATATGGGAAGAAGGGAAAGAACAAGTGGTGACCAGTGGAAGTTGTATAAGAGTGTTAGGACTAGGTTTTTTGCTTGGAGGGTGATAAATAGATTGCCAGAGGTGGTATGGGTGCTTCATCGATGAATGAGTTTAAGTGGAAGCTTGATAAGTGTGAATGATGCCTAGTATGTGAATAAATGGCTCTCTCACGATGAGTTTTCTGACTCCATGGAGATGCCTGTATAATAATAATCATTCCATTAGTAAGAGAAAAGCAGTAAAAAAAAAAATGTAATTCTATGTGTTAAGTTCTGATATTTCGGTTATAGTCTGTCATCTTCATGCACAAGTGTATCTGAGATTAACACTTCCTACTACAGAACTAATAGAGTTAGTTGCTTGGTTATGGTGGCTGATGGGATTGAGAAAGACTAGCAGAGACCACTGAAATTATGAATTGTGTGTGTGTGTGTGTGTGTGTGTGTGTGTGTGTGTGTTATGGGGAGTTGGAATGATATATACATATCATTCAGTTTGGGCCTGTATTACCTTCTTTCACACACATGCATATGCTAACTTTGAATAGTCAAAGCATCTATCATTTCTGCAAAGTAGGATCTTAAAAACTTAATCTCAAATAAGCAGGTGATGGAATGGCTACTGTAATTAGTATAACTATATTTTGGATATTCTGTAATTTAATTCTCAATTATATTTGATACAGAGAAGAGCTAGAATAAAAACAATAATCGATTACTTCAATCTTAAACTGTTACACTTACTTGATCGACTTATGGAGTAGAAAGACTGAAATCAGTGAGTTAAGTTTTAATTCTAAAAACTTTACAAACATTTTTAAAATTGTCAAATTACTAAATGTTTCATCCATTGCAGAGGATTTAGAACATTGTTTTTATCATTTGTATAGAGCATTTGATACTTATAATCAAGGGTATCTGTCATTTCAAGATGTATTGCTAGGATTAGCTGCTCTGGAGCCTTGTACTCACCATGGAGGGCCACCAGCAGAAATGAGATGTCGCTGCATCTTTCGTTATTATGATGTTAATAGTGATGGTTTAATGGAGTATGAAGAATTTGGGTAGGTTTTAATTTCTAACATTGCACTTTTTTCTTATAGAGTTTCAGTTTTTAAAGCTTCTTACATCATTTTAAATTTCATGTTGTAGGCTAGTGGAGTGAATCATCCTCATCTATGACAGTTAAATGACTTGTTTTGATATTTCTCATTCATCACAGCCAGTAGAATGCAATCAATAACATGGACTTGAGTGTGCATGTGCACACTCACATGCATTGCAAAAGAAAGTGGATGACAAATATAACTACATTCCAAAGTTCAGCGCATTTCCCTGTCATTCACAATTACATGATCATGGTTGTTGTTGTGTTGTCCCCTAGTTATTAGTTTATGAATTTTTGAAAGCCTTGATAAGTATTAAGTTTCATGCTGTGACTCATTTGAAAACCCATTCATATCTGCATCTGTGTAGGAAAACATTAAATTAGTAGTATAGAACAGTGTTCAAACCAGTTTTAACTATTGATATGAAAGTTGAATTAAAAATAAAACAGTTCTTCAAAGACTAGAGATCACTGATACGAGAGTCCTCAGAAAGATTAGGGGCATGAACAGATGGCATCAATGACAATATCACATATTAAAAATGATATATAGGAAAGAACTTGACATTGGTAGCATCCATGAATGTGTTAACAGAACTAATCTCGGGTAGTATGGTCACTTAAACAGAATAGGAGAGGAAAGATTAGCAAAACAAGTGTTCTCTGCCAGGTTGGCAGGAAAAAGACTCAGAGGAAGACCAAGATGTAGATGGATTGATGCAGTAAAAAGTGCATTAAAAAAATATAGGATCTGATAATATTGGAGTCTCAACAGATAAGATTAATTTGAAGGAAATTTGTTGATTGAAAGTTATTAATGGTGTAGCTTTGTCATGTAGTGTTATCATATTTATCCTGTATGCCCTCCCCCTGAGGGTACACATCAGGAATTTGATGATGATAGTAGTATTTCCCAAATTAGTCCATAGACCAATACTGATCCTTGCAAAAGAATTAAGTCCTAAGAAATTATTTAATAATAAAAAAAATAATCAAATATGGCACATTTGATAGAGAAAATAAGCTATTAAATAACAAATGTAACTATTATTTATTCAAGTTTAATAGTGTGCTATCTGACAGAATACCAGTAAAAGTATCAGTATTTTTACTGGTACCATTATTTAATTCAGGATAGATGCTAAGCTGCAAAATATTTTGCTTTAAAAGAAAAAAATTATTTTTAGCTATGTAAAGTTTAGGAAGCACTATTCTTTGGCATAAGAAGTTTTACATAATCTGCAATGCAGAGAATCACCATAGTAATAATACTGCAAGTATTTCTTGTTCCTCTGATGCTTTTTCCATCTAGCTAGCCTAAGATTCTGTAACCCTTCCATGAGGGAGGATATATGTAGATGTGAAGTGATCAGGAGTGAAGTGAGTTTGCTGTTTGTAGTTGGAATATGATGTAAAGAAGTTTCTAATTTCTCAGGGCTGCATGGAATATTATATGGGGAGTTGCTGAGTTACGGAAAGAAGGTGGATAAGTACATGGATTGATCTGTTCATTGGCTTTTGGGAAGTAGGGGGTCATTAACTAGCAAGGCGCTGAGGATTTAGTTAGGCTTTAATAGCAATAGGTGTATAGTGTTTGTGTCTTATTTACTAACATTACGATGCAATATTATGTTTTTAGGACTGGTATGATTGTTGATGGGATGGTTATGTACCTATGTAAGTGGCATAATGTAAAATGCATAGACTTATGAAATGGGCCCATAAAATTTATTCTTGAGGTAGTCGAGAAAGAAAGAATGCTAATTTGTGATGCCCAACTTGGCTAAACCTTGTAAGTCTAAGCCAATGAATCTGATATTGGTACAATAAGTTTTGGGGCAGTTGGGTGTGTATGATGCATACTAAATTTCACTGAAGCCTGATTGGTTTGCAGTTATCAGCCCTCTGCATACACCTTCATTGGCAGATTTGTTAGTAGCCTTTGGATTTATTGTGTGACAAGTCCATGAAGTCCCAGGATCCATCGTGAGAGGGTATTCACCACTACACTGTCTATACCACATAATCTACCATTGTCATCCATGGCCCATTAAGATAATTTTTTTTTGTAATTAGAATAAAAAGCCAAAAGGCTAGTTTTCTGGCAATTGAATAGATATTAAATGGATAAGAATCCTATATTTTTATATAGCCAGTAAGTGAAACTCAAGATCGATAACTACGATCTATGAGTTTCAATGCCGAAAAACTATCGGCGAAGGCAATTCGAAGCAAAGGTGGAGCAAGATCCCTCACTATTCTTGATATTCTCTCATAATGTAAGACACAGCTCCTAGGAGATGTAATACTGTCATTACATTATGAGGGGAGGTCACTACCCAGACCAGTTTCAACCCTTTTTGAGGTCTCATCAGTGAGTAGGTAGACCTAGAAAATATCAAAACTTAGTGAAAAGAACTTACATACCTTCACTATACGAATGCCATAAAGGTGTGCTTGTATTATGTAATTAGAATAAAAAGCCAAAAGGCTAGTTTTCTGGCAATTGAATAGATATTAAATGGATAAGAATCCTATATTTTTATATAGCCAGTAAGTGAAACTCAAGATTGATAACTACGATCTATGAGTTTCAATGCCGAAAAACTATCGGCGAAGGCAATTCGATTATATCTATTCAATTGCCAGAAAACTAGCCTTTTGGCTTTTTATTCTAATTACATAATACAAGCACACCTTTATGGCATTCGTATAGTGAAGGTATGTAAGTTCTTTTCACTAAGTTTTGATATTTTCTAGGTCTACCTACTCACTGATGAGACCTCAAAAAGGGTTGAAACCGGTCTGGGTAGTGACCTCCCCTCATAATGTAATGACAGTATTACATCTCCTAGGAGCTGTGTCTTACATTATGAGAGAATATCAAGAATAGTGAGGGAGCTTGCTCCACCTTTGCTTCGAATTGCCTTCGCCGATAGTTTTTCGGCATTGAAACTCATAGATCGTAGTTATCGATCTTGAGTTTCACTTACTGGCTATATAAAAATATAGGATTCTTATCCATTTAATATAATTTTTTTTTGTCAGTTAATTGCATCTATTCTCTAGTGGTTTAATTGTGTGCAAAATAAGATTAGCCAACTCACCTTTAGTTGTAGTTACCATAAATCCTTCTCATCGTGATGAGAATTGAATTTGGGTTTTTCCCATTCAAAAGGTGTATTATCCTGTTGTTCTTCTGTGTGTGCTAGAAATCTTCTATCCAACAGATATTAAACCATAGAGTTGGAATGGGCTAACACGAGCACTGGAGTTGGGTGCGGGTGCTACACATCTTAAAAGAAAGGCCAAGTATCCTTGGTATTAGATGTCACTAGGTAATAAAAGAATTGCATTGCCTAATTTGATTACTGGAAGGGCTAAAAGTATTTGAAACCAGAGCAAATCATTAAGAGTTCCAGTATTTCTGCTTTTTAAGGGTACAGAGCTCTTAAATCATGGGTTACTGTATACCAAAGCAACTCATTGGCACTGCTTTTGGTCAGCAGTGATGACTACATGTCTGCTACTCTGAACAAATAAGTATGAAGTACAGTTAATATGAAGTAATTAAAAAACTAAAATGGTTGTAATTAATTAGACATTTAAGTCTGTTGTAAAAATAAGTGTAAAATGAATAATTACTTGTATTTACATTTCTGCTTTTTTTAGACAAAATAATCAATTCTAAATAATTCAGGGAAGTTCTTAAAAGCTCTTCATTTACCAGCAACAAACTAATCTAATTGTATATTTTGATCCCTTTCTTCTTTTGGTTTGAGTATGAGTTCAAGTATGAGTGAAAACCCAATGCATACATTGAGAGGACTGTTACACTCTATCATTAACAATTCAGTATTTTTGTTTAAATAACTAAGTATAGTGTGATTTAAATAAAAAAAATTTTAATTAAAACTAATTTGTGTGATTTAAATAATGGTGAAGTGATTTTTAGGTCTCAGTGTTTTGGTGAAATTCTCTTTTCATTTTGCATGAATTTCCTTCTTTTATGACTTGTGGAATATTGGAGAATTGCCTTTTAATGAATGCTGTATTAAATGTTTGTTAATTGCTGTTACTGCCATGTACAATTTGCTATTTTCTGAAAATTGTATTTCTAAATGTGTTACCTGTATAATGCAGTTAATGTGTTAGTTATATTATTGACAATTTTAATACTAAATTTGTCATACCAGTTACTAGATTAATGGTAAATAATAATAAACTTACCACTCTTAAAGTGATAAATTTATTATTATGACACCCCCAAGAGTCTTTATAGCTCAGTCAGTATTGACAGGGTTCTTTGGTTGACCCAAGTTCAAATTCCATATAGGATGTGAAGAACCTTTTTATAGGGCTTTAGTGAAGGTTAGTTAATTGGTCTTATACAGAGATGACAGGGTTTTTCTTACAGAAACCCAGGTGTTTAATCCAGCAAAACAGACAAACTAACTAGAAGAACACATATTCATAATTCAGCTGACAATGAAGATACAATTAACTGCCCTAATCCTCAGAAACCTGCATTAAGTAGGTTTCTGAGAAGCCCAGTTACTTGGCCATGACAAGCCATTGAGCCTAATATGAAAAGGGAAGATGGAATGGGATGCCTCTAGTCAAAAGACTCATCAAGGAGGCTGCTTCATACCATGCAACCCACTGTCTACACTATTTAATCCTCCATCTGCATACTGTGCCACTATTTACACTATTATTATTATTACTACTACTACAGAATTTCTGTTGTGTGTGTGTGTGTGTGTGTGTTCACCCCTTGAATTTGGAACGAAAAACCCAAGTTTCTGGGATAAATAGCCCTGTCACCTCTGTATGAGATTATCTAACTTCCCTCCACCTGAAAAAAATTGAAATTCAAACTCATATCGTTTCAGTGGAAGGTTGCATTGTCCTATCATTCTTCCAACTGTGAAGGCACTCTCAACAGAAACCAAGGAATGATTTTATATGATATTTGGAAGTCACTTATTAGATCTTTCATCATGTAAAGCTAACTTTTCTGCCAACTATCATGCATAACTGCTGAACAATGACTGATCCATGGCAGCTTCCATGCTTCATGTTTTTTTTTATATACTTTTGTATAATGTTTCTTAAATGAATTTAAGTGTTCAGTTTTTTGTTATGTAATAGTTCACATGCACTGCTTATAGTTTATTTTTATGTTCTTCCTAGCCCTGAAGAAGCCACTAGCATATGTGGCAAAACTAGTAGGTTTAACTGTCTGTATTACAATCTATTAAACCCAGTGTTAGTTATCACATTAACAGTTATGTTTAGTTAAATACATGTTATATATGTTGTTGAAAAATTATAGACAGTTAATCATAAGTATCCAAGTTCAGAAGTATTGATAACAATTGAGATTCAGACAGCGACAAAGTTCCATGTTTTCAGGAAGAAATGGTCAAATTTAAATCTACTTGAGTTCGAGTATCCGAATATAATTATACCTACTTTGCGACTAGTGCCAGGATAGGAGAAGGTAGAAATGAAGACATTTTCCAAAATAGTTCAAAGGCAATTCGTATTTGTTGTAATGTAAAAATATTATATTGCCAGTCCTATTTGTTCCACCCAGGGAACAAATAGAGATTGATGATAGATTAAACTTGTGAAGAAGTCATGCTGTTCATTTTGATCTACCTTAAGAGTGTAGCAACTCTTAACATCTGATTGCATTCTACTTGAGGGAATATATTTATCTGGGATTCTTTGAAAAGAAGCCTAGGCTATATTCATTTGCAATCATTATAGCAAAATTTATTTTACTTAGTTCTTCCAATAGAAAGAATTCAATATAACAGAGAGCAAGCTGGACATAAGAGTTTTAATGTGAAGATGGATGAATGTTTCTGCCAATAAAAGAAAGATTTCCAAATGACAGAAAATTAAATGTTACCTGTAGAGGTACATTTTGCTGAAGTATCCAGAAGGGATGAGTTATTGTTTTATTAATGTTCAATGGTAACTTGATGTGGTTGATGTGAATATATTTGGTGTGTGTGTTTACATGCGAGTGTTGAAATAAAATACAGTAGAATGAAATGAACTACATAATGTACATAATTTATAGCTGTGAATATTGTGTATGTTTATGACCCAAAGTGAACAGATTACGCATGAGTGGGTTCTTTTGTGTGTGTGTGTGTGTATATATATATATATATATATATATAGAGAGAGAGAGAGAGAGAGAGAGAGAGAGAGAATTCACAATCCGCTTGATTGTAATGTGTAATGAGATTCATTTGGGCATAGCCAAATCATGTATGTACTACTAAAATGCTTAGCATATAGAATATTTCATTTGGGAACTTATTTACAGAAAACTCGAAGTCAATCCATTAATTTTGTTTTTTAAAATCACATACAAGATAAAAATAAGATAAGAGTTTTAATTTTTAGATCTAACTGAAAGTACCTATAAAGTAAGTCAGCAGATTCCATCAGAAATGCAGATAAAAAAGGAAGTTAATAAAAGTTGCTAAACAAAAGTCATAGGAAGGGTTTTGCAAGAGTATAAAAGGTAAATGTCATGCTAACAATATTCTGGAAGCTATTGAAAAAAGCTTAGTAATGAAGGAATGAATACTGTAAAATGAATTGTAAGTGATAGAGGACATAAAAACTGAGCATAGATATTCTGGATGTCTGGAGTAAGCAGTTCGAAAAGAATATTAAGTGAGAGACAGACAGAAGCAGTCACAGAACAGTAGTAGAAAATATTAAGATGCATGCAGTCAAGGGAGGGGAGAGAGAGAGAGAGAGTCGATACTTGAGGTAGAATAACTATCATAAACCCCTGAATTATAGAACGATAGCTGGATAATGTTAGATATGAAATATGGAGGTGAAAGTTTTGCATTGATTGATTACACTATATAATTCAGAATTTACTTGTGAATTAATTAGAGTAGAGCTCTTGTAGATCCTATGTGTGAAACTAACATGAGAATTGTGGAGAAATTCTGCTGTTTGTTCTATATAAGATTTCTGAAAGCATAATTGAAAAGAGACCTAGAAAAATTGTGGATGAGAAACTTAGAGAACAAGCTAGTGTTCAGACCAGATAAGAATTTGTCAGGATAATATTTTCACTTTAAGATAAATAGTTGAGAAATTATGAGAATAACAAGGATCTATGAGTTTTGCTGGTCTGGAAAAGTATCCAATGAAGGACCAAGAGAAATGCTACAGTTATATTTGTAAATGAGACATACATCAAAATACATAGTCTGTAATTAAGTTACAAGTCAGCAGTAAGAATTGAAAGAGGTATATAGGACAGTGGCTTGATGTAAAATTGGATGCAAGATAGAGATGTATACTATTTCCACTGTTATTCACACACACACACACACACACACACACACATATATATATATATATATATATATATATATATATATATATATATATATATATATGAAGTACCATAATGAAAGAAAATGGCATTTATAAATAAAATTGGAGATATTCAACCTAATTCCTTACTTTATGCAGATGTTATATTCAGAAATAAATCCAGTATGTGTCTTTTGGATTCTTTAACTAAGCTGGATAAGTATACAATAAATTTGGCATGAAAATCAGTAATAAAATGACAAAGGAAAGCTGCAGAAATATGCAAGAACATAGAAAACATCAACTGCCTTTTCACTGTAGAATCCATCCATCTTCAAGGCCCACCTTTCCTAATTGGGTTGTGGGGGCAGCAACTTCAAGAGAGGACTTCCAGTGGTCACAATCCTCCGCCACCAAGCTCAGGTGTTCTGGTGGGACTCCGACATGTCCACCCAAGGTTTTGGATATAGTCTATCTGGGTGGGTCTGCGGGTGGTGGATAACAGAAAGGCTTGCAGATATGTAAGCTAACTGCAATGAAGGGAAACCTGAGCAGCCCTGAACCAAGGCGGTAGTGCTAATAGGGCACTACCAAACACTGTAACATGATCAGGTCATCATATAATGGTCATACCACATCATCCGTCTTGTGGGTTACCAAGGGATGCATTTGGGTTTTAGGCAGAGGGACCCATTCAAAAAATATGTTACAGTCTCCCTTAGACACCAATTCCTCAGCACTCTGCTAGAGGAAACTCCAAAAATGGTCCTGCTACCTGTTTGGGAAGGTGTTTAGGGGCAGCTCAAAGAAATGGTTCTGCAAAAGGACAGAAATGGCAATGACAACAGCACCAGACTATGGCTTTAGGCAACTGTAGAATCTATACAAAAGTAAAATTTTTTGTTTGCTGCTTCTATATAATTTTTAGTGAAGATGTCGAATTAAATATGAAAGTAAACAGTAGAATAAGTATATGGAGAGCCAGTTGAATAAATTCATGTGGAATAAGAGAAATTATTGAAGCATTAAACTTAACAGCATTTAAACTAGTTTTCATCTGTAGATTTCAGTGTTGGGTTAGAAGTAACAACTTGATCAAAGACTGGATATGAGTTTTGAGAAAAATTAGGGAGTGAACAGATGACATCAGTATTAAAAATGAAGATAACAGGAAGGAATGAGCTTGACATTGTTACTGTTCAAGAATACGTGTGTGATAAGAAGATAATCTACAGTGGTATGGTACTTAAACAGAATGGGAGAGGGAATGGTTAGCAAACACATTACCAAGAAGACAACCAAGCTCTAGGTAGCTACACAGTTAAAGTGCATTAGAAAACTAAAATGTAAGATCTGGCAGTATTGGAGTCCTGAGAAATAAGACTAATCTGCAGGAAAATTGTTCATACGAAATTTCATAATGTAAACTTGATCACACATCCTTTGAAATGATATGTATCACAAATTTGATTTATGATGGAGCTTCTGACATACCATAAAAAAAGTGAAATATTATATTAAAGAATTTTTTTCTTTGGTAAATGAATTGTTGATAATTTAAAATGAAAGTACATGAACAGAAAGTTTTTTTTTTTTTTTTTTTTTCCCTTCTGTTTTTGTATTCTATTGTTTGGGATTATATTATTCTCTACCAGCTGCAGTATGATCGGTGGTTATGGTTGATCTGTTAAATTTTAAGCAATTTTTTTTTTTAATTAGACTGCTGTGTAAAATGATGCAAGATACAATCACTATTAACAAGTGTTAGGTATTTTGTGTTATAAAGCTGTGTCAAGAAATGTCTTGTTTTATATTTTATTTACAGACAAATGATACAAGAAATTCATGCAATTAAAGGATTGCCAAAAGATTCAGATTCACTTGAGAGCAGTATTGCTGCAAATGCTAGGTATGAATGTTAAAATATGTTTTTAGTTTATTTTTTTAAAATGTTATTTTTATGTGCATTTGATAAAAAAAAAATAAATAAATTATGCCAGAGGAAGTGAGATAACCTCATAACGTTTTGTCACATTCATTGCATTTTTACAAATACTGCCATTCAGCTCCAATTACTAGGCATAGTAAGCTGGCATATTTGGTTACAAGAGATGTTAATCATCTTAGTATGGTCAGATGGATACATGAATGTAATAGCTTTAATTGCAAAACTAAGTAGTCTTCTTGATGGTGAAACTTTTTTAACTATTATTTTTATTACACAGGCAACTCCATGAAATCTATGATTCATTAAGTGAGGCCCTAAACTTTGTGCCAAGGCTATCTCATATTCATGCAATATCTATCATACTTTATTATGAACTCATTCAGTTATGGTGCTCACAACATTCTGGCAATGTATTCCACTCATTCACCCCCCCCCCCCCCCAGCCAAAAATGTAGTCATTGCTAACCACATTCTTCCTCAATTTCCAAGAATGGCCTCTAGTTTTCACCACCAGACCTGTTCTGAAAAATTTCCTCTTATTGATCCTGTAAAAACCATACAAGACAGAGTGCGCCTAAACTATTTTCAGTACTGGGGCAGCTCGTATATAGAAGCTTATAATTCACATTACTTGCCTTAGTATTCCATAATGCATATAATTGTGGAATACTAAGGCAAGTATTCTATATATTATGGAAAGGGTCAATACCCAGACCGGTTTTGACCAGTCTGGGTAGTGACACTTTATTGAGGTCTAATCAGTGGGAGCCAGACCCAGAAGTGATGCTAAGGTTGAAGTAATGCAGAAGTCATATTTTCATATACGAGTTGCCAAAAGGTGTCGCACTTTATTATTAAAATACTCTGGTTTGGAGATAGCTGTTAGAAGTTTTTCCGCTAGGTTATGCTATAAATTAAAGATTCCAAGAAATTTTATACTTGGTTTAATCCTTTATCCAAGTGTCAGCAAACAAGTTTGCACCTGAAGGAAGAAAAAAGCTTATAAGACATGTCTTATTTTATAATCTTCTATATATGAGTTGCCCCAGTCCTGAAAATAGTTCAGGAGCAAACTTGTTTGCTTACACTTGGATAAAGGATTAAACCAAGTATATAATTTTTTGATATCTTTCTTCTTCTTATTGTGCTATCTTTTATCGAAGGTCAGCGACCATCTTGGCGAACAAACTGCGATCTTGTGTTAATCTGAGCAGTTGTGCACTGCTCTTTCCTGTCCACGTCTTGATGTTGTCAAACCATGATATTCTTTTTCTTCCTCTAGTTCCTTTGCCATCAATTCTTCCTACCAAAATAGTTTGTAGAAGTTGGTATTTGCTGTTTCTCATGATGTGTCCAAGATATGATGTTTTTCGTTTCTTGATTATTTGTAAAAGATGTTTAGCTTTGCCAATGGATTTTAAGACATCTTCATTGGTAATTTTTTCTGTCCATGATATCTTTAGCATTCTTCTGTATAGCCACATCTCAAAGGCTTCGATTTTCTTGATGGTTGTCGCCTTCAATGTCCATGTTTCAACTCCATAGAGCAGAATAGACCACACGTAGCATTCGGCATCTGACTTCCATGTTTAGGTCTTTATTGCAGAATAGTGTTCTCATTTTCATGAAGGACTGCCGTGCAACTTCAATCCTTGTCTTTATATCTATTTCTGGATCCCACCGTTCGTTATGCCAGCAACCAAGATATTTATATCTTGACACTTGATCAATATTTTTCCCATTGAGTGTCAGTTTCATTGATGAGACTGGATGTTTGCTGATGATCATGTATTTTGTCTTGTTGATGTTTATATTTATTCCCATTCTTTGGCTTTCTATGTATATTCTGTCAACGAGTTTTTGGAGATCCATAATGTTATCTGCAATTAGCACGGTGTCATCTGCATATCGTAGGTTGTTAACAATTTTTCCATTTATTGTGATTCCCTCTGGACATTCTTCCAATGCTTTTTTAAAGATTACCTCTGCATATATGTTGAACAGGAGTGGTGAGAGCATACATCCTTGTCTCACTCCTCTTTTGATGTTAATATCACTGGTGGTAATGTTGTCTAATTGAACGGTAGCTGACTGATTCCAATACAGATTTGTTATTAGTTTTATGTCTTGTTCGTCTAGCCTTATTTGTTGAAGGATTTCTATTAAGTTGGTGTGTCTGACTTTGTCGAATGCTTTTTCAAAATCTATGAAACACATAAAGACAGATTTCTGTTTTTCTATGCATTTTTGTATCAATATTTGGGTACAGAAAAGGGCCTCTCTAGTACCAAAACCATTCCGAAAGCCGAATTGTGTTTCACTTAGAGTTTCTTCACTTTTTCTATAAATGCAATTCTGAATTACTTTCAAAAATATTTTTAATGTTTGGCTCATTAGACTAATAAGTCTGAAATCACCACAGGAATTCGCTTTGGGTTTCTTTGGGATAGTGATAAATGTAGATTTGAGCCAATCTGATGGAAATTCATCACTTTCATATATTTTATTAAATAGTTTTTCAAGAAGTTTGATGTTATCTGGTTCGATTAATTTTAAAAATTCTGTTTGCACACCATCTGGTCCACTGGCTTTTCCTGTTTTACTTGCTTGTATAGCATTCTCTATTTCGCATTTCATGATTGCTGGTCCTTGAATGTTATCTTTTATATTTATAGGCTTCTGTCTAGTATCATTGAAAAGTTCTGTTACATATTTTATCCAAATCTGTGCTTTATTCTCTTCTTCTAGAACTATTTTTCCATTTTTGTCTCTTAGAGACACTATTTGTTTTTTCCTCAGTTTTCCGGAAATTTCGTTGATTTTCTTATACAGATTGAAATTATCATGTTGTTTCTGAAGCAGTTCAATTTCAGTACATAAATTTTTCATCCAATTTTCCTTGGCTTCTTTTATTTTTTTCTTGATGATGTTATGTGTTTCTGTATACCTGGCTAGGTCTTTGTTTTTATACATTCTTCTTGTATCAATAAGAGAGAGAATCTCATCTGTCATCCATTCCTGTTGTTTTATATTATTCACATAACCTACTTCTTCAATACTTGTTGTTACGATGGCATTCTTTAAGCTATTCCAAAGAGATTCCACACTTTTATTTTCTTCTATGTTAATCTGTTGTAATCGTAGGTTAAGCTGTGACTTGGCGTTTTTATTTATGTTCGGGTCTTTCAGTTTTTCTACATCAATTTTCTTTTTCTTCTTTTGTGATTTTTTAGCTGATTTTAATCTAAGACGTATTTCTGCAACTATGGGATTGTGGTCCGATGAGATATCTGCTCCAGGATAAGTCTTTGCACTCTTTATACTACTGTGGAATCTTTTATTTATCAGTATATAATCAATTTGATTTCTGACAATATTATGTTGGTTATCTTGAGGTGATTTCCAAGTGTACAGTCTTCTGGGTGGAAGTTTAAACCAGGTATTTGCTATTGTTAGATCTTCTTCCTGACAGAATTGGACTAGGCGATCTCCTCTGTCATTTCTGGTGCCTAAGCCATGTTCGCCAACAATTTCTCCATCACCCCCTCTTCCCACTTTTGCATTGAAGTCACCCATCACTATGTTTATATCATGTTTCTTTGTTAGGTTTTTAATCTCTTTTAGGTGTTCATAAAACTCTTCAACATCTTCTTCACTTTTGTCAGCTGTGGGTGCATAAGCTTGGATGATATTTATGTTAACGGGGTTTCCCTTAAGTTGTAACAGCATTATCCTTTCAGAAAATGGAATCCAATTTATTACTGATTTATTGATTTCTTCATCTACTATTACAGCTACACCATGTCGATGTTTATTCTCATCATTCCCAGAGTAATACATTGTCATATTATCTTGTTGACACTTTCCAGATCCTTGCCATCTTGTCTCGCAAATTCCCAAAATCCGGATGCCCAGCCTCTTCATTTCTCTTGTGGCATTTCTTAATTTGCCAGCTTCATACAGAGTTCTGACATTCCAAGTTGCTATTTTAAAAGTGGACACCATTTTGAGCCCGGAGATTCTTCGCACCCCTGTCCCATTTAAGGGACGCCGGGAACTTGGGGCCAATTGTAAGGGTTTGCTCGCCATGGTGGTTGTTCTGGAGATAAGGTAGAGCAGTAGTTTCTCCATTTGCTTTCTGCTCCGCAGTATTACAGACGTACACAATATAATCATATTGCCATCTGCAAATCTCTGATCACAAGCTTTTCCGTCATCATTTGGCTTCAACCTTGTGTCAGTACTGACAATGCTGCTTCCCAATGTCAGGGGCGGTAAACCCAATAGGTACTTATTTAATGGCGGCACTACTCGCCATGTCACCGAGTTGTCATTGGGCTTTGTGAGGTTTTAAGTGAGACAGAGTTACCGCTTCTGCTCCTCCACGCCCTGATAGCTCAGTCGCTGTTGGTCCACGGCTGCTTATTCGCCAGATTGCTCTGCTTATATCGCAGCTAACCTCCATATCTGAAGGCTGTTCCCCGATCCGCCACCTGGGGACGCACCCGGTAGTAGTCAGCTCTGCCCCGGGTTGATATCTTTAATTTATGGTATAACCAAGTGGAAAAACTTCCAACAATATGCACAATCTGTCAGCCTGTTCACATAAGGTGCATTTCATAGACTTGCCACCATCATGGACACCTGCATTTGAATCTTCTCCTCATTCCCAGGTGACTGGATCTGTGCACATAGTCAAGATGGGTTCTTATTGAGGCCTTGTAAAGAGGTATAATAGCCTGCTGATATCTGCTTATCAGGGCGTTCTTACTTAACCAAGTACTCTGAGGTGTTTGAGCCAGTCACAATATGCCCTCTAAACTTCCTATTCACTAACACTCCCAAATCCCTGGCTTCATCAGATTCCTGGAGTACAGTGTACTGAAGAACATCTATCTGGTGCACCACTAGTAATTTTTTGACCCTAAAAAATTAGATGAATACTAGTGGATGAATACTATCATTAAACAGGAGCTACAAAAGTGTTTTTTGTAGCGCCTGTTTAATGATAGTATTCATCCACTTTTCCTCTTGATTTATCCTCCTGACTAAGTATGCAGTCTGCTATTACTTCTCTCAAACACTCTTTTATCACCTCCCATGCACTATCCAACCCTTACAAGTTTGTCATACTTACCAGTCTTATAATTCTACATTCCCCTCTTAACTGAAAATTCCACATATTCAGGTACCTCTCAGCCTCTGGACTGATTCTCTGTCAGTTACTAGTTCTGTCACTCCCAAACCCCTGGTACTCCTTCCAGTGTTCTCATAGTTGAAGTCCCTATAATAATTACTCTATCCTCCACTCATTGAGTTACTTTGTTGATGCATACTATTACAGGGAATTTCCATTCCCTGTCTACAACAGCGACCAACTGTATCTTTTGTCCTGTTGGCCTTTATCTCACACCAAATAAACTCAAATGCACTGTTTTCACTGACCTCCAGTTGAAATCCTACTTTATTTGATTGCAGTTCATCAACTGTCAACAATACCTCCCATTCTCTTCTCTCTATCCTTCTTGAAAATGCTGTGCATTCACATTCTATCTCACAAACTATATCATCTACTACCACAACCATGTTTCACTAATGCCAGTAACCTTTGGCCAAGAACTAACCAATGCTTGGAACTTCTCCCCCTTGTTCCAAATGCTCCTGACATTAGTGTACTTAACTACTTAAGCACAAAAGTTCTCTAGGCCCATTGCTATCCTAACACTTTATACTAACTATCCCATTCTGGTTTGTTTCTATCAGTACTAACTTAGGCATTTTTTTGCACCTTTTCACATTCATTGGTTTCATTGATGTCTGTGGCCTTGCTTAATAACTTCCTCCTAATAGCTCTATTTTTCCTGATATGGATCCTCCAATATCGCATCATTCAACAACATTGTTACAGACTCCAAACATGAAATTCATTCCAATGCAGACCATCCACCTTGCATTAGCCTTTCATCCCTGAAACTCACTCCATATTCTTCCTGCATAGCCTATTTATTGACTCATTTACTAGAAAGTATTGGTAAAACAATTGGAAACAATTGAAAGTAATGTTTTCAATATTACTTTCAGTTTTTCACTTTAATTGGACCTTTAAATGGCAAAATTAGGTAAAGAAAACATTTATAGTATGTACATCATGTTGGCTGTAGGTTCAGTTGTGATAATGAATAGTCTGTCTTGCTGTACAAGAATGCTGTTATGAAACATGCCTTATTTTGTAATTATATCATTATCTGAGATCTCCAGGGAGTCAAGGACTGATCAAGGGAGGCTATACATCATCCAAACCAGCTGTTATACCTTCACTCACACTAGATGTACTCACTATCCCTCTGAAGGCAAACTATTCCACTTACTTACTGCTCTGCAAGAGAAAAACCTATCTCTTATCCCTTTCTTGACTGTGAAAAAACTTCCATTAATGCCCGTTTGTTCTCTCCCCACCTTCCTTCTAACTCCCATTCAGAAGTTTATAGACTTCTATCATATAATTAAAATGAAATATATATCGATCTTTAATTCACCATGATTTATAAACATCTAATACCAACAAGTTTTGCCAATGGAGCTGTCCGGCTTCTTCAGGGCTTATAACGATAAGAAAAAAAACTCAAAGTGGCTAGTACAGAGAAAAGTGTACGATAGTATTACTCCATTTTCTCTCTACTAGCTACTTTGAGTTTTTTTCTCTTACTGTTATAAGCCCTGAAGAAGCTGGACAGCCCCCGTCGGCAAAACTTGTTGGTATTAGATGTTTATAAATAATGGTAAATTAAAGATCAGTATATATTTCATTTTAATTATATGTTTGTATGACCATATATAATCTAAACAATGAACAGTCCTCTATCATATCATTTCTCTTTCTCCTGTTAAACAGTCTTCAATCCACATATTTGGAATCTGTTGTCATAATCTAAATTTCATAATCCAGATATCTTTGTAATTCTTCTTTGCACCCTTTCCGCAGCTTCTTTATCCCTTGGCATCTGGGAAACTAAATCTGCACACAATAGTCCATATATGATCTTATCAAAGCCTTATAAAGATGCAAAATCACTTTCTTATCCTTACATGTCAAAGTTCATTTCAACATTGCAATTATCCTCTAAGTTTTATTTGCAATTTTTGCTATGTGACCTTTTGAACTTCAAATTCCTATCCACCATTATGCCAAGATCCCTAGCCTCATCAGTTTCTTGTAGCATAATCCTGCTAATATAATATGCCACTGGATATCTCATGACACCAAAGTTCTTAACTTGACACTTAGTAATTAAACTGATAGCCATTTTCATTTGCCCAAATTTCCAGCTTATTCAGATTCATTGCAGTTATATGCAAGCATGTCCATTGTTTTCATATGTGACATGGCATTATAAAAGTTAACTGAACTAGATGATGCAATATTAGTCAAATAAAAATATTGCATAAAATTATTAATATCCTGTGACTAAGATTTCGGGTTTTATTTATGTTATCTTTTTTGACAGATACAACTTTTTTAAAAATTAGAATTGTTGCTATTGATTTAGCTTTTATTAACAGTGTCTTATAATAAGTGAGTTTACTTGAGTAAAGGATTGAGAATGAACTGAGAGCATCAGTGGTAGCATCATATTAAAAATGAGGATATCATGAAATTATTAGCAGACTGATCCCAGATTTAGTCACTTAAACAGAATGGGAGAGGAAAGTTTAGCAAAACAATTTTTTTTTTTAGAATAGCATGAAAATGATGCAGAGGAAGACCAGGGGGTCTAGGTGGATTGATACATTGAGATGTGCCTTAGAAGACAGAAATATAAACTCTGATTATATTGGAGTTTTAACAGATCACAGATTAATTTGGAGGAAAATTGTTGATATGAAGTTAGTACTACATGAAAAAGTTACATCATTACTATCATAATATCCTGTATACCCCTGAGGGTACATATCAGGAATTGATAATATTTCTATCACTGCTTGTTTCATTGAAGTCCTCCAAAGAAATGTTTGATGCCTCTTATAGTACTCTTTCCTCCATTTTTAAGCTTTATCAATAGCTCCAGAACATTTTGCCTCCTTCCTTATATTTATCTTCTATATTCTTACTGAAGTCTTCTCATTACTTTTGTTTAGCTATTTTTACACAGCTTAGCTCCCTTGCATTTTTCTCTCTATTCTTTTATGGCACCTGTTAACTTATTTTGCAGGAATGCTTTAGTATGCTTCTCTTCCAGCACCTTTTCTTTAACTTCTTGTGTCCACAACAGTGTTCTTAATTTTCTCTCCTTGCAGTCCACTTCACCACTTGCCTCTCTAGCTGAATCAGTTAGCATTTTCTTCAGTTTGCTACTGAGGCTCCAATGTTTGGTTCTTGTTTTCAAACTATTTCATTTTTTTTTTTTTGTCATATAATGTTTGTATAGTCAAGTCTACAGTTTACCTGTAAAAACTGCTCAACTTTAATTCTTTTAAAAAACTTATTAATGGTAAAAACTAAATCATTTATGATATGCTGATGATATTATAGTAATAGCAAACAACAAAAGAAAACTAGAAGAAATGATGAATGAATTAAATACAGTATCAAATAAAGTAGGCTTATACATGAACTATGAAAAAACTAAAATAATGAGAAATATTGAAGGTAACCAGATAACAGAAGAACAAATAACAATAGTCAACAAAATAGAGCAAGTATAAAAATACTTTGACAGAACCTTTATATTTATTAAAAAAACAAGCATTTATGAAGAAATAAAAAGGAGAATTCATTGGGGCTTGGACAGCTTTTCAAAAGCAAACCAGAAAAAATTCCTATACAATAAAAATGAAAACCAGAAAATAGAGCCAAACTTTTCAATTAATGCATCATCTCAATTATGACATGACCAATTGCATGGCAAATAACCAAACAAATACTGGACAGAATGAGAGAAAACTAAGAGCAGAATGGAAAGAGAAACATCAAACTGCAATACTAAGGAATTGAAGATAGGAGAAGAGATTTAGCTTCTTTTCTCATATTGGACATAGGGGAAGAGATTTAGTCAATTTTAGTTGAAGAGATATGGTCAATTTTCTTGAGTTTACAGGACGAAAAACCAGAGTTTCCAGGAAAAAAAACCCACTTGCCCATGCCATAGATCGACTAACTTGGGAACTGGTCAAAAAATGGCTTGGAAAAATTTCCTCTAGTTGCCGACTAGATTCGAAAGCAATTTTAATTAGATTTTCATAATATGTTTATTCTTATACAGTGAAAGTAATATTTTATTGATTGGTGAGTTTTCCAATTTCTGTTTCGTCTTAAAAAGTTGTAGATGTTCTTTCTTACTTAGATACTACAGGCTCTGCTGATGGAATATTAATATTTACAAAACTGGAATAGGGTGGTTTAGGGAGTAAGGGCACCATATTGATGTGATATACATGTGTGTGTGGTACACACACACACATTTTATCTGCTGAAAGATAATAACTGCAACATCTCATCTTCTGAACTCATTCAGAAGATGAGGTGTTGCAGTTATTGAATACACACACATTTTGAAAATGACTCCACTTTTCCTACATAGGAAAGATATGTTGTACACATCGTTTACAGAGCTAGTTAAAGATAATAGTTACACTTTTGAGTAATTATGTTAAAGAAAATTATAATAAAATTACCTAAATGTTATCATAATGATGTAAATCAGCATAAGCTAAATTGCTATCTGTGGCTGCAATATTAGTCTTTACCTTTTCCTCCAATGTTAGTATTTTCAGACAAAGAAATTTATCTCTCACCTAATAAAATTGCAAACATCCATTACTATTGAGAGTTTTGAATCCACAGCTCATTGATGGGAGATGGTACACTATCTAGTTGGTTGTTAATGACATAACGACCAACTAGATAGCATATCCACTCTCCAGCCAAAAGGCTGTGGATTCGAATCCCACCATGGGCATGGATGTTTGTGATATTCTGTGAAAATACAATACTAGTGGTAGACAGTAGATGGCACTGGTGTAGATGATGACAGAGATGCAGATGTAGAGTAGGTGTCATGTAATAATAATAATAATAATATTTCTGATTACAGTTTATTTTTGAACAGCTCACAAGAGAAATAATTAATTGAGATTTCACTTTGGGAGCATCCATGTCTATTGTTTTTTTTTTTTTTTTTTCAATAAAGAAGGTTAAATATACAATTTAAAATTTCTTAGTGTTATAAAATACCAGTATTTGAGGAAAAAGTAAAAACTAGTATTGAGGCCTGCAGATGGCAATTTAGCTTATGCTGATTTACATCATTATGATAGCATTTATGTAATTTTATTATCATTATCTTTAATATAATTACTCAAATTTGCACCTATGATCTTAAACTAGCTATGCAAACAATAGCAATGTACAAGATGTCTTTACTATGCAGGAAAAGTTCAATGATTTTCAAAATACAGGTAACCCTCATATAACGTGGATGTTAGGTTCAACAGAAATGATGCGTTATAGAAGACTCAGATCGCATAGAAAAAGTAGAGTTATGTTCCGAAATAGATTTTTTTTAAATTATATAAACAACAATGACAAATCCAACAAAAATATATTTTTATTTAATTCAGGTAATTCATATAAGTTAAGAAAACATATAAACTATGAAACAAAATACATAATATAAACTTATAAAAATACAAATTGTATAAACTTCATTGCCCATAATGCATAAATGTTGTAGGCAAAATAAAATAAAGTGCATATTTGAATTGTCATTGCTGTCTTCAAAACCAACATTTTGTAGATGTTCTTTATTTACAAGTGGCCGGACGTCATCATCACTTGAAATCTTTTGGACATCATTTGTGTAATTCTCATTTCATACTTCGGCTGGTTTAGTTATCAAGAAGTCATAATAACTAATATTTAAGGAAATTGACAGCGTATACTGGAAATATAGATTAAATAAACTTTAATATACACTTTCCGATATTTCGGCGAACGTTACGTTGCCATCTTCTTGGGAACTTACTAAAGGACATGTGCACACAAGTACTAATACAACAAATGAGACTGAGGCTAGGACGCTAGCGTTTTCCTATAGTCCTGATGGTGCCCCCTGGCGGGCTATATTGGTAGTTCTTGGCCTTTGGGCTGAAGTTCTTTTGATAAAAGTTTTCCAAATTTGGGGCAGTTTCATGCATCCAAATTTGTTGAGGTTTGGCATGTTCCTAAGGGCCGAGGCTGATTCCATGAATAGTCTTTCATACTTGAACTTGCTGCAGTGTATTACTGTGGCTTTCTTCCATCTTATTCTGTGGCGAGTGTCCAGAGCGTGGTCTGCAAGCCCAGAGTGGCTGTACTGGTGAAATCAGATGTAATCCTTGTGTTCTGAGATTCTGATATTTGCTGTCCTGCCTGTTTGGCCAAAGTAGGACAGTTTACAGCTGCAAGGGACCTGGTATACACCAGGTAGGTCTTGGGGAAGTGGTTGGTCTTTGGTGGAGCGGATAAGGGGGCGAGTGTCCAGAGTGTGGGCTTGCAGACCACGCTCTGGACACTCGCCACAGTAATACACTGCAGCAAGTTCAAGTATGAAAGACTATTCATGGAATCGGCCTCGGCCCTTAGGAACATGCCAAACCTCAACAAATTTGGATGCATGAAACTGCCCCAAATTTGGGAAACTTTTATCAAAAGAACTTCAGCCCAAAGGCCAAGAACTACCAATATAGCCCGCCAGGGGGCACCATCAGGACTTTAGGAAAACGCTAGCGTCCTAGCCTCAGTCTCATTTGTTGTATTAGTACTTGTGTGCACTTGTCCTTTAGTAAGTTCCCAAGAAGATGGCAACGTAACGTTCGCCGAAATATCGGAAAGTGTATATTAAAGTTTATTTAATCTATATTTCCAGTATACGCTGTCAATTTCCTTAAATATTAGTTATTATGTCTAACCAGCGTATAAGCCTCTCAACAAGAATATCAAGAAGTCAGTAATAAGACCTTGCTTACCACTATGCTGCAATTTTTTATTAAGTTCATAATATGGAGCTAAACAAATATCCAATTGTCTCGTGTATTTTCTAGAAAGCTTCATTGAGGGATCATTATCTGTAAAATAACTACTTAACTTTCTTGCCACATCCAATCCTTCTGCTAAATTCTTCAAACGGATTCATCACAATCAGAATCTTCTTCAGAACTGCCATTTGGTTCGATGTCATCTATTAATTGTACCAGTTTCTCCTCATTTAAATCTATTTACCCATCAATTAATTCACTAATTTTGTTTTTTCAACTACATCGCAAATTCCCTTTAAGTGACCATTACTATAAAAATAATTTTTTTTACATAAAAAAAAGCATTATATATTGTATGTAACTCACCAGAAAATAAAGTGCTCAGCTTGAGATTAACACTCTTATGATTTTTAATGCGCTTTCCTGGCAGAAAACGAATACAATTTTCAACAATAAATACTTTATACAGTAAACAATTGAAGGGCATATGTGCTAAAGGGTATTTCCCCTAATATAAATTCGCTACTTATAACTATATGCGCGATACGGGCAGACGCAAATTTAACAAAGATAAAATTTGATTTTTAAGTCGCGGGATGAAAAATATATGAAAAGATAAAGGGTTACTACAATTTGTAGATCGTGCTTTTATCGAAACCATGTTGTATAAGTTGCGCAATTAAAAAGGGTTACTAAATTTTGTAGACCGCGTTGTATGAGTACTGCATTATACGAGAGTTACCTGTACACGTGTATTCAATAACTGACACACCTCATCTTCTGAATTATTTGAGATAAAAAAAATATCATGCATGGATAGGTGTCTAAATGTGCAGAATAGATAGTGAATGGTTAGAAGAATAAATATTCTTAAATATTGTGCCCCTTCTCCCTAAATAAAATATTCTTAAATATTTTATTTTTCCTGATAACTATTCTAACTAGAAATAATAGGAATAAGTTAATACTTAACTATAAATATTAGTTGGAAATAACTATTATCATTAAATATTTTTAAATATAGTGCTCTTTCTCCTTAACCACCCTATTCCAGTTCTGTAAAAATTAATATTCCCTCTACAGAGCCAGTAGTATCTAAGAAAGAAAGAATATTAATAAATTTATACGAAATAAAAAATTTCAGAACGCTAAATATAATCAAACTAATAAATAATACATAAAATATTTCTTTATTGTTTTTTCCATATATGGGAATGATGTAAAACAGGATTTCAAATTTTCTTGCAAAGAATTTTCTCATGATGAATTTTTCTGCAGCTAATTTTCATGTGATTAATTTTCTCCGTGATGAATTGTCCAGACATGATTATTATTATATACATTACGTATCGTACATCTCCTTAAACTCATTTATTGTTGGGGTGCTCACAACCACCTCTGGCAATCCATTCCACTCATTCACCACTCTCGAAGTAAAGAACCTAGTCTGCACACCCTTACCAACTACACTCTTAGACAATTTCCAGGTGCGACCCCTTGTTTTCCTCTTACTCCACATGCATTGAAAATTTTCTTTTAAGTCAATCTTATAGAATACCTTTTAAGTTCTAAGTTTCTATCATATCCCCTATCCTCTGGCTGTCAGCTAAGCTCTGCAACCTCATTATCATCATCATCAAATTCCTGCCATGTACCCTCAAGGGGTGTACAGGATATGATAGTACTACATGAAAAAATTATATCATTATTAATTTCCTATCTACAATTTTCCTCCAAATCAGTCTGTTACTTGTCAAGACGCCAACATTATCAGATCTTATATTTCTATCGTCTAAAGCAATTTGTACAGTATCAATCCACCTATATCTTGGTCTTCCTCTAGGTCGTTTTGCTGCCAACCTGGCAGAGAACACTTGTTTTGATAATCTTTCCATGCCCATGCTGTTTAAGTGATCATACCACCTGAGATTAGCTCTGCTAACACATTCCTGGACGCTGACAATGTCAAGTTTTTTCCTAATATCCTCGTTTTTAATATGATATTGCCATTGATGCCATCTGTTCACGCCTTAATCTTTCTCAGGACTCTCATATCTGCGGTCTCTAGTCTTTGGTCAAGTGTTTTACTTCCGACCCAGCTCTCAGATCGATAAGTTAAAACTGGTTTGAACACTGTCTTGTACACAGCTAATTTAGTGTTCTTACTAATTTCTCTCTTATTCCATATGAATTTATTCAATTGACTTCCCTCCATACCAGCTTTGCTTATTCTGTTGTCTATTTCTATATTTAATTTACAATCTTCAGTAAAAATCGTGCCTAAGTAGCTGAAATGTTTTACTTGTTTCACAGGTTCTCCATTCGCAACACAGTTGACATTTTCACTGAATCTGCCTATTTTCATTGCCTTTGTCTTTTTATTGCTGACCTTCATACCATATCTATTACAACAGCTATTCAATTTAGTCAAAGAATCTTGCAGACTTGTAGCGAATTTATTTAGAAGTATAACATCATCCGCATAAAGCAAAGAGCTGACATTAACATCTCCAATTTTGATATCATGTTTAATACCACTTTCCTTCATAATGTGATTCATATAGATAATGAATAACAGAGGGGATAATGTACATCCTTGTCTCACACCAGATTTAACATTAAACCATCTTCCTGTACTTCCTTCAATTCTAACTGCTGACTTACAACTCATAAAGACTAAGTGTTGCTTGATATAATGCCCCATTGACACCATATAACTTTAGCGTATTGAATAGCTTCTCTCTTGGCACCTTGTCATATGCCTTTTCCAAATCGACAAAACTTAAATACAGATCTTTGTTATATTTCCATGCTTTCTCGACTATTTGTCGTAAAGTGAAGATCTGATCCTGACAGCTTCTATTTGGCCTGAATCCAGCTTGTTCTTCACCAAGCTTTTCTTCCACAATTCTTCTCAATCGTTTCTCAAGTATACTTGCATAGATCTTGCCAGGAACACTCAGTAGGGAAATACCTCTGTAATTCTCACATGCAGTTTTATTTCCCTTTTTATATATGGGTACTATGAGAGCTCTACTCCAGTCATCGGGAATTCGTCCCTCTGTCCAGGCTTTCTGAACTATGCAGTGCAGCCACTGTAAGACTCTTATACCACCATACTTCAGCATTTCTGGTCGAATATCGTCTACTCCTGCTGCCTTTCCACATTTCAAGCCTTTGATGGCTTTTTCTACTTCTAGTATGGATATGTATTTCTGACTGCATGCCTGGTCAGTGTTTTTTACCACTGTGCTGTCATCACTGCTTGTTTCATTTAACAGTTTTTCAAAGTAATTACTCCATACCTCAAGGATATCTTTTTCTCCCGTTTTCATGTCACCTTTATCATCTCTAATTCCTTTTACAGCACTCTTTCCTCCATTCTTAAGCTTCTTCAACAACCTCCAGAATATTTTGCCACCTTCTTGATATTTATTTTCTATATTCTTGCCAAAGTCCACCCATGACTTTTGTTTAGCTAGTTTTACAGTGTTTAGCATTCTTGCATTTGTCTCTATATTCTCTAAGAGCACAAGCTGACTTATTTGACAGGAACTTTTGGTATGCTTTCTTTTCCTTCACTGCCTTTTTAACTTCCTGTGTCCACCAGGGAGTTCTGATTTTTTTTATCCTTACAGATAACCTCACCACATGCCTCTCTGGCAGAATTAATCAATGTTTTCTTCAGAGTTTGCCACTGAATCTCCAAGGTTTGATTCCTGTTCTCAAACTCTTTCATTTTTTCTTCAATAATATTTGTGTATTTTAGTCTACAGCTCACATCTGAGAGCTGCTCAACTTTTATTCGCTTTAAAACTTTCTTACATGTTATTCTTTTCAATATGAAATTCAATTTTATCCTGCTCAAGACTAAATAGTGATCACTTCCAATTTCAAATCCTCTGTACACTGTGGTGTCCTGCACCAGGGAGAAAACATCACTATCAACAATAACATAGTCAATGAGACTTTTCTTATTCCTAGCCTCTTCTCTCCATGTGAATTTGTGCACATTTTTATGTTGGAACATGGTGTTAGTAATAACCAGTCCATGTCCTGAGCAGAAATCCAACAGATATTTGCCATTATTATTAGCTTTGCTCTTTTCTCCAAATTTTCCCAAAATATTTTTGTATGTCTCACAGTCATTTCCTACTCTGCTATTTAGATCCCCAACAAGGATCAACTTTTCATTTTTCATAGTGTCAGTTGCTTTTCTAAAGCCTCAAAAAATTCCTCCACTTCTACCTTAGTAGAACCTTCTGTGGGACCATAAGCACAAATAAGTCTCATTGTCCAGTTCCCAATTCTCATATTTGCCCACATTACACTACTTGAGACTGACTGCCATTCCAGAAGATTAGCCTCGTATTTTGTGTTGAATACTATGGCTACTCCTTCTTTTCCTTGATTGTCATTGCCTGAATATAACATTTTGTATTTATTGCTCAGAAAGATCTTACCAGTTTTGTTTTTTTTTTGTTTCAGTCACCTCTATTATGTCGATCTGGTACTTATCTAATTCCTCAGCTAGCTCCATTTCTTTGCCGTTCAGGCTTCTTACGTTGATAGTACCGAACTTTAACTCTGGTAATGTTAAGTTGGGGTTTATTTTCAGATTTGTTCCAGTAGCTGACTTTTCGCTGTTCGCCCTGGTTCCCTGGCGAAAACAATGGGGGCCTTGTTTAACCGGGCGACGCCCCAGCCGGCATGAAATTTTGTCATGTTGTATCATCATTCTATCTTTTGGTTTAACCAATAAGAATACAATTTGGTCGGCTAAATCCCAAATTGGCAGCCTAACCTCGTTCGTTCAGTATCCAGGTAGATACCCAACAGGGTGCACCACGAGAAGGTGAGGATTGGACATTAGGTCAGAAGCCCTGGTCTGTTCTCTGCATTCCTTTAAAGGCTATGTGGAGGTCTCCTCTCAGTTATACAGCTTTGACCCTTAAGCAAGCTCTGCAACCTACATACCTTTAATCTGTCCTCATAGGAAACATTCTATAGACCTGTCACCAGCTTGGACTTATCTCTGAATCCTCTCCATCACTTCCTGAACCCCAAGAAACACAATTGACCGAATCTGTGCACAGTAATCAACATATAGCCGAATCATATTCTTAAAGAGGAATAATAACCTCTCTATCTCATCATTGTGTTCAACATCCAAGTAACCCTCTGCTATTTTGTGAACTCTTGAAATATTTTATTTGAATTTCAAATTGCTATTCCCAGATCCCTAGCCTCATTAATTTCTTGTAAACTGGTACCATCAGTATGATATAAAGCATGTAATCTTTTCATCCTGAAATGCATTACCTTACATTTTAAAACATTAAATTGACAACCATTGCCCTTGCCCACACTGCCAATATATTTAAATCATCCTGTAAGATATCTACATCACCTTAAAATATTGTTCTCTCCATTAATCTTTATTAATGTACAAATTAAGCACTCCACTAGTCACCCTCATTCACCTTAATTCCATTCTACCATACACTACCCTCTAATATCTATCAGTCACCCCTTAGGACACAATACAAGAATGGGGAACTGGACAATGAGACTTATTTGTGCCTATGGTCTCACAGAAGGTTCTACTAAGGTAGAAGTGGAGGAATTTTTTGAGGCTTTAGAAAAAGCAACTGACACAAATAAAAAGGAAAAGTTGGTCCTTGTTGGGGATCAAAATAGCAGAGTAGGAAATGATTGCGAGACATACAAAAATATTTTGGGAAAATTTGGAGAAAAGAGCAAAGCTAATAATAATGGCAAATATCTGTTGGATTTCTGCTCAGGACATAGACTGGTTATTACTAACACCATGTTCCAACATAAATATGTGCACAAATTCACATGGAGAGAAGAGGCTAGGAATAAGAAAAGTCTCATTGACTATGTTATTGTTGATAGTAATGTTTTTTCCCTGGTGCAGGACCCCAGAGCGTACAGAGGATTTGAAATTGGAAGTGATCACTATTTAGTCTTGAGCAGGATAAAATTGAATTTCATATGAAAAGAATAACATGTAAGAAAGTTTTAAAGCGAATAAAAGTTGAGCAGCTCTCAGATGTGAACTGTAGACTAAAATACACAAAGATTATTGAAGAAAAAATGAAAGAGTTTGAGAACAGGAATCAAACCTTGGAGATTCGTTGGAAAACTCTGAAGAAAACATTGATTGATTCAGCCAGAGAGGCATGTGGTGACTTTGTGTGCAAGGATAAAAAAATCAGAACTCCCTGGTGGACACAGAAAGTTAAAGAGGCAGTGAAGGAAAAGAAGAAAGCATAACAAAAGTTCCTGTCAAATAAGTCAGCTTGTGCTCTTAGAGAATATAGAGACATATGCAAGAATGCTAAACACTGTGTAAAACTAGCTAAGCAAAAGTCATGGGACGACTCTGGCAAGAATATAGAAAATAAATATCAAGAAGGTGGCAAAATATTCTGGAGGTTGTTGAAGAAACTTAGGAATGGAGGAAAGAGTGCTGTAAAAGGAATTAGAGATGATAAAGGTGACATGAAAACGGAAGAAAAAGATATCCTTGAGGTATGGAGTAATTACTTTAAAAAACTGCTAAATGAAACAAGCAGTGATAGCACAACGTCAAAAAACACTGACCAGGCATGCAGTCAGGAATACATATCCATACTTCAAGTAGAAAAGTCATCAAAGGCTTGAAATGTTTAAAGGCAGCAGGAGTAGATGATATTCGACCAGAAATGCTGAAGTGTGGTGGTATAAAAGTCTTAAAGTGGCTGCACTGCATAGGTCAGAAGGCCTGGACAGAGGGAAGAATACCCGATGATTGGAGTAGAGCTCTAATAGTACCCATTTATAAAAAGGGAAATAAAACTGCGTGTGAGAATTGCAGATGTATTTCCCTACTGAGTGTTCCTGACAAGATTTATGTCAGTATACTTGAGAAACGGTTGAGAAGAATTGTGGAAGAAAAGCTTGGTGAAGAATAAGCTAGATTCAGGCCAAATAGAGACTGTCAGGATCAGATCTTCACTTTATGACAAATAGTTGAGAAAGCATGGGAATATAACAAAGATCTGTATTTGAGTTTTGTCGATCTTGAAAAGGCATATGACAAGGTGCCAAGAGAGAAGCTATTCAATACGCTACAGTTATGTGGTGTCAATGGGGCATTATATCAAGCAATACTTAGTTTTTATTTGAGTTGCAAGTCAGCAGTTAGAATTGAAGGAAGTACAGGAAGATGGTTTAATGTTAAATCTGGTGTGAGACAAGGATGTACATTATCGCTTCTGTTATTCATTATCTATATGAATCACATTATGAAGGAAAGTGGTATTAAACATGATATCAAAATTGGAGATGTTAATGTCAGCTCTTTGCTTTGTGCGGATGATGTTATACTTCTAAATAAATTCGCTACAAGTCTGCAAGATTCTTTGACTAAATTGAATAGCTGTTGTAATAGATATGGTATGAAGGTCAGCAATAAAAAGACAAAGGCAATGAAAATAGGCAGAATCATGGAAAACGTCAACTGTGTTGTGAATGGGGAACCTGTGGAACAATTAAAACATTTCAGCTATTTAGGCAAGATTTTTACTGAAGACGGTAAATTAAATATAGAAATAGACAACAGAATCAGCAAAGCTGGTATGGTGGGAAGTCAATTGAATAAATTCATATGGAATAAGAGAGAAATTAGTTGGAACACTAAATTAGCTGTATACAAGACAGTGTTCAAACCAGTTTTAACTTATGGATCTGAGAGCTGGGTCAGAAGTAAAACACTTGACCAAAGACTAGAGACCGCAGATATGAGAATCCTGAGAAAGATTAAGGCGTGAACAGATGGCATCAATGGCAATATCATATTAAAAACGAGGATGTTAGGAAAAAACTTGACATTGTCAGCGTCCAGGAATTCGTTAGCAGAGCTAATCTCAGGTGGTATTGTCACTTAAACAGAATGGGTGAGGAAAGATTAGCAAAACAAGTGTTCTCTGCCAGGATGGCAGCAAAACGACCCAGAGGAAGACCAAGATATAGGTGGATTGATATGGTACAAAGTGCCTTAGACGATAGAAATATAAGATCTGATAATGTTGGAGTCTTGACAAGTAACAGACTGATTTGGAGGAAAATTGTTGATAGGAAGTTAGTAATGATGTAATTTTTTTCATGTAGTACTATCATATCCTGTACACCCCTTGAGGGTACATGGCAGGAATTTGATGATGTAATAGTTTTCCATGTGGTATTTTGTCAAATGCCTTTATAAAGTTCAGCAGTATCATGATGTAGCCATTTCCTTGATCTAACTAATTTCACTATCATCTTATAAAATGTGAATAAATTACTGACGCAGGAGACCATATTAAAATCATATTAGTATCATATTAAAATATTAATTATGAAAACTATAATGGAGACCTTTGAAGAAAAAGTCTTAAACTCTGCCCCACATAAACCCACTATCTAACGATGCTATGTAGATGGTGTTCTCCATTTGGCCACATGGCTTGAATAAATACATTCCACAGTTTCTTAATACATCTAAACAATCAATGCCCCCAGGATCAGTTTAACTTAGAAAAGGAAAACAGCAAAAGTCTTCCATTCCTAGACACTGATTACATGCCAGTCTGATGGATCCCTGGCATTTTCCATTTGCAGAACCAACACATACCAATAGATATATTCACCTACAGTCACCCCCCCCCTTCAACAATATGGGATTATAAAACCCTATATAACAGGGCAAAATTAATTAGTTTTGGTAGTAGTGCCCTAACTACTGAACTTGACCATATTCTCAACACTTTCTTTGCCAATGACTACATTCCCCAAAAAACATTAAAACCCTATAACCAAAATCCCTCTTCCCCCTTCAGATATTACTTAAGATCTATCACTATTCCATATATCCAGGACACATCCAGAAAATTGACAAAAATTCTAAGGAAATACAAACTTACAACCACGTACAGACCACATAGAAAATTGGCATCCCTTATCCGCTCCACCAAATAGACCAGACACATACCCTAGACCGATCAGGTTCTTTGCAGTTGCAAACTGTCCTACTATGCCCAAACAGGCAGGATGGCAAATATTAGAACTTCTAAACAAGGACTACATCTTCTGCCACCAATACAGGCACTCAGGATTTGCTGACCATGCTTTGGGCACCCACCACAGGATATGCTGGAAGATGGCTACTCTATTACACCACAGCAAATACAAATATGAAAGACTGTTCCTCGAATCTGCCTCAGCCCTGAAAAATTTTCCAGACCTCAACAAATATGGGTGCATGAGAGTGGCCCAAATTTAGGAAGCATTAATCCTCAGATAGACGATATAAAATACTGGTGTGGAATGGGTGTACAAAAACTGCGACACTGCACTGGACAAAGAAAGGTGGAAGAAGAAGATAGTGAAACAGGCATCAGACATCAACGGGCAGTGAGCCCATGATTCGTGATGATGATGATGAAGAATCCTCAGATCTTCATCCCGACAGCCAAGACTAACTAATTTATCCCACTAGCAGCACCATTTAGGACTCTAGGCCCAAATTTGGTTGCCTTTCTTCAGCCTCATTTTCCCAGTGTTAGTGCCTATGTACACATATCATTGTTTTTTTGTGATTCCTGATGATGGCAATGTAACATTGCTGAAATATTGGTAAGTATTAAAGCTTTTGAGGAAAATTGCACAACAGGAAAAGATATCAGAGGAATGGATGAAAAGTATTCTCGTCCCAATCTACAAATAAAGATGAGATGTTCAAGACTGTGGCACCTATAGAGGGATCAAGCTGATGTCACACACATTAAAGATATGGGAAAGAGTAATTGAAGGGAGGATACGGCAAGAAACAAAAATTGGTGAGGAGCAGTTTGGATTTATGCCAGGAAGAGGGACAACAGATGCGATATTTGTGCTAAGGCGATTGATGGAGAAATATAGAGAGATGCAAGTGGAGCTGCACATGGTGTTTATAGACCTGGAAAAGGCATACAACAGAGTGGCCAGGCAGGAGGTATGGAGGTGTATGAGGAAGAAGGGGATGTCGGAGAAGTACGTGAGGATGGTGAAGGAGATGTATGAGGGAACAGAAACTCAGGTCAGGTCTAGTGTCGGCATGACAGAAGGGTTCCCCATTGTCGTAGGGCTACACCAACGGTCATTTCTGAGCCCTACCTCTTTGACCTGGTCATTGATGTACTAGTGGAGGATGGCAAGAAGGAGGCACCATGGAACATGCTGTTTGCCGACGACATTGTTCTGTGCGAATCATCCCAAGAAAAGCTTGAAAATACCCTGGAAGAGTGGAGAAAGGTATTGGAGGAGAGAGGCATGAAAATTAACCGGGAGAAGACAGAGGATATGTTAACAGGAAGTGACGAGGATATGATCATACAACTTCAGGGTGAAAGGCTAATTTCAGGGAAGAAATTCAAGTACCTTGGGTCGGTCATCGAGAGGAATGGTGACCTGAATGAGGAAATACAGCACCGAATAACATGCGGCTAGATGAACTGGAGGAAGTGGTGCAGTCCTGTGCGACAAGAGAGTGAGTTGTAAGAGGAAAGGAAAGAGGAAAGCTGTATAAGATGGTAGTGAGGCCGGCGATGCTTCATGGCGCGGAGACGTGGCCTATAACAAAGGCACAGGAGAGGAAGATAGAGGTAGCAGAGATGCGGATGTTGAGATGGATGAGTGGTGTGACAAAGGAGGACAGGATAAGGAATGACTACATCAGAGGGACGGTTAAGGTGGGACCAATTCGCAAGAAGATACAAGAAAGTAGGCTGAGGTGGTTCGGACATGTAGAGAGGAAGGGTGAGGAGTATGTTGGTAAATGAGTGGAGCATATGGAGTTGGAGGGAAGGAGGAAAAGAGGCAGGCCCAAGCTCAGGTGGAGGGATAAGGTGACAGAGGATCTTAGGGAGAAAGGATGAAGTCCGAAGGACGCCCTGGACCGGAGAACTTGGGAGAGGAAGGTTAAAGATTGGTGCACTGACCCCGTTTAACATGGGATAAGGCATAGTGAAAGAAGAAGATTAAAGCTTTTATAATTAATAGTTTAATATATGAAAAATAATAGGCTTATATGTTGGCTACTCATAACTATCTACCAGAAGAGTACCATATTCCTATCCACCCATGTCTGAATTTTACTTTTAACCAACTTTTTCAATACTTTAACCACCACTCCAGAGATACTAACTAACACTGGTGCACCCAGGGAGGGGAGGGGAGGGGGGGGGGCAAGGGGACCCCCCCCCAAAAAAAAGAAAAAGAAAGAAAGAAAAAGGAAAAAAACACTAGAAAAATTTCCAAAAATCTTTTCCTAATTAAAATTCATTTTTTTTTTAAAATTATGTTGTGTCATGTCTATTTCTATGGTACTTATACCCTGTAACTCTCGGGAATCCTGGCAGCTGTGAACACACGAGGCGAACGAAGCAGTGCCCGAGCACTACTTCGTTCGCCTCGGAGATCACTGGTATCATGTATTGGCAATCACTGCAGATGCACAGTCATAGGTCGTATGCAGTGTGTATTCTCAAATCGTCTACTCAACTCGCCCCCCCCCCCCACCCAAGATTAAATCATGAGTGCTCAGCTCCCTCCAAGATTAAACCCTGAGTGTGCCACTGCTAACTAATATGTAATTTGTTACTTTTGTCTTGGAGCTATCCTTATGTAATGGAGCTACCTTATTCCATTTCCACTCCTTGGAACCTTGCGAGAGCCGATACTTAGATTAAACAACTTTGTCAGGGGCACTGCCACTTGACTTGCACATCCTGGATAATGCAAGTCAAGATAGTGTGTCAGCTCATGAGCTGACACACTATCCAGGCCCACTACTGTATTCGCATTGATATTTTTCAATATACTGAGTACCACCAGTTCATCTACCTCAATTCTCACATCAGTAACTGCAAAGTCACCATCTGGATGATATGCCCTTGCAAAGTGATCACTTAATAACTGAACCATTTCTACTTCTGTCACTTCCCTATCATCAGCACTGAGTTAAGTAATCTTTTCACAATCAAAAATCTGATTTAGCCTTCTTGACTATACTAGTTACCCTTCTTGCTTGTGCTTTATGTATTGCTCATGAGCATGCTGATCATTGTTTTGTTTATATTCCTTCCACAATGCTTTTTTTTTTTTTTTTTTACAGCTCCTGCTTTATATTGCTAGTCATTCACCTAATCTCTACTCGGTTTATCTTTCTGATCCTAGGTATGCATTTTCTGATACTTTTTCACTCAAATAATCCTTGACTGCTTCCCATGCACAAATTCATAAAAATACTGAGAAAAATCTCCACCAAACACATCCCCCCCCCCAAGGATGTCTCACAAACTACATTCCAGGCCTTTCCAGTGATATACAAGCCCAGTATGCTAATTACTTACAACTTTACAACACCAATCTCTTCTCACAGGAGACTGTCCATGCATTAGAAAAATTATGCTCCGAGATGGCAGAAGAAGGGAGTTCCTCGTGGAAAAAAGAAATAAAGCACTTGACATGACTCATAGTAGCAGAAAGGCATGGAATTTTATCAACAGAATTAGGAAGGATTTCACTAAGCCATATAAGCATCCACAGGTAACAGCTAATCAAATTGCTCACCAGCTGCCGCTGAATGGAAAATTCTCTACAAAACATCCAAAAAATAAGATATTTAGAACCCTAAGTGAGAAAAAAAATCCCTTTAAAATTATGACCACTTGGACTGATTAACTAGCTCATATTTCACAATCACTGAACTCAATGCTGCCATAAACATAAACACTAAACCTATTAAAACCTAGAAAATCTTCAGGCCCTGATGATATCTGTAATGAACAAATTAAACATTTTTTTGGAATCCAGGACTAAAGCATGGTTATTAAACCTATACAACACTTGCCTCAGAATCCTAAGGATACTAACTATCTGGAGGCATGCTAAAGTGGTGGCCTTTTGAAACCAGGGAAAACTCCAACCAAAGCAAAAAAATTAGACCTATATCATTACTCAACAACCTCTTTAAACTCTGTTATAATAATATAGGCTACACAATAATCGAATCCCATCTTATTGCTGAGCAGACTGGTTTTAGACTTGGAAAATCCTGTACATCACAGATTCTCAACCTCGCTCAATATTCAGAAAATGGTTATGAGCAAAAACTAGTCACAGGAGCAATCTTTGTAGACCTAACTTCAGCATACGATACCATAAACCATCTCGCACTTGGAAGTAAAATATATGGAATAACTGGAGACTATCGCCAAGTCTTCCTGATCCAATCATTCTTGGAAAACAGATGCTCTTTTGTGGACCTGGAGTAGAAAGAGACACTGCCCCCCCCCCCCCCCTAGGGAAGTGGTGTTATCACCATTACTTTCAACATCTACGTCAATAATCTTCCCATCTTTCCAGGAACTAGAAATTTTATCTATGCTGATGACCTTGAAAACCCAGACTAGCCTTTTCCACCTTAACAGTAAGGAAGCTACAAATTTTTTGGGAAAGCTCTAATATAGAACATTCCTGGAACCCGGTCTACATCAGTGTGACCCTTGATCACACTCTTTCATGTAAAACACACACAGAAAAAAACAAAGGCAAAAGTTAATGTAAGAAATCATATACTAAGAAAACTTATTTACTCCAAATGGGATGCAGACCCTAGTACATTGAGATCTTCTGCCTTGGCCCTTTGCTATTCTTCTGCTGAATATGCCTGCTGTGTATTGGCCAGATCTTGCCATGCTGAAAAACTTGACCCATCATTGAATGAAATCTGCTGCTTAATTACAGGATGCCTGATATTGCCCCCTTCAATTCAAAGATTTGCATTCTCAGCTGATGAACGAAGCAGACAAATGAATGATGAGCACCACCCACTATTTGGCCTGACTACAGTGCCCCAAAGACTAATATCTTTTTAGCACCCATTGAACCACCTTAAAACCTACAGAGACAAGACTTCAACAATGGTTTGCACTATACCCTGAGAATAATACTGGTATTCCAACAGCCAAACATCTTCCACGTGGTGACCACTTGGACTGTAATACTTGGAAAAGCCTCAACAGACTACAATGGCAGGACGCTACAAACAAAATCTCATCAAATGGGACTATCTCACTGGACCAGATAATTGTGAGTGTGGGACAACTGGTCTATGGAGCACCTTCTTTCTTGCCCTCTTCTTCAATTGCCTTGCACAAAAGAGGACCTTATATCCTGCACAGAAAGCACATTTGATTGCACAAGATACTGGAGGAACATCTGACCATATTTATTGAATATGACATTTATGTATAGTTTTGTTTTCCTTTATATTTTACTTATTATTCTCTGTATAATTTACCTATTAAATTTAAGCTGTCCTCATATGCACTGTATCCTAATTTGTTGTAAATAATGTTGTACCAATTACTATTGGTCCACTTGTGTTTGGATACAAAAAAAATAATGTACTAATAGCATTCATTCCATGTAGTTTTTTATGCCATGGCACTGCTCCAAGATTCCTCCTAAGTTTTCATAATTGCCAACTTTGTAATTCTGCATAGACCTTTTCTTGACTGAAATTTCTGTATGTTGAGCAACCAACTTCCCAGGACAAGACTGCATGGTCACCTTCCTCAGTCAGAAGTATGGTTGCTGCTGTAGTTATAGATAGCATCTTCTGATGCTATTACTAGATCCAGCACTCTCAAATCCCTAGTCCCCCTTCATCACATGCTGTTTCAGGTAATTATCTCTTAGCAGCTTTAAATTCTATTTTGCCATGTGCCCGTTCCTCTTTGCAGTCTTATATTCCCATAGTTGAAATCTCCCATGATAGCTTGGCTGGCTGAGTGGCTAGCGTATCCACTCTCCAGCCAAAAGGCTGCGGGTTCGAATCCCGCCATGTGCATGGATGTTTGTGATTTTCTGTGGAAAATTTAGTGGTGGTGGTCAGCGGTAGATGGCATTGGTGTAGTTGCGGTCAGTTGGTGGAGACAGAGTTGTAGAGCAGGTACCCTCCTTCGATGAGTCTTTGGACTCCCTGGAGGTGTCAAATAATAATAGTTGCTCAGCCTGTTATCATGCTAATCTGCCAATGCATGGCCCTCTTCCAGGTCTGTAGCAGCAACCAACTCACACTAGACAGCCTCAAATGAACCATTTCCCCCTCAGATCTACAATCTTCCTTAACTTCTATTTTTATAGGTTGAAGTTCAACTATCATCAGCAATATCCCAACTCCTTTCCCATTCCCTCCATCCTTCCTGAAAATACAGTGCACTTTACATTCTGTCTCTGTAACTGTATCCTTTTCTGTTGCACTGCCCACTGTGAAACAAGTTGTTCAGGGGCCATACCACAGGTTTCAGCATGGTGCTTGATACGTTTTGGTCCCTTTCTTGTAGAAATGTAACTTTGATTCTCTGATATGTCCCCCCCCCCACACACACACAACCGAACCATCGCCGACATGGGGTTTGAATCCTGGTTGCTATGGCATGTACTGTGTGACCATCCATTCTACTGGACACTTCCTAACACCAGAACTTATGCAGCACAAGGCAATAAAATCAAAGGTACTTCTCCATCGTTACACAGATATTCTCATTGTAAAGAGAATATTTCTGTGCCTGTTGTTCATGTACCACCAGAGAAGTTCCTTTTTGTCTTATCACCCTCTACTATATAAATTGTGTTAGGAAATGTCCAGTAGAAGTGCAATAGGCTCTCTCATCCCCCAAGTTATTAGTTAGTACACATGATATTGTTCTCTGTGGAATGTTCATCTCTCTTGACATCACTTTCTGCATTCTCGCTGGATTATGGTGGAGGCATGCCTTCACAGCCCTCAGCTGTTGTGTCCTAATGCAGCATAGTCGACCGGCTCTTTGGTTCATATATGTCTTTCTGTATCATTATAATGGTTAATAGTCCAATACACAAACATCATACTAATCCCGAGTGTTTTTAACATGTTGAAAATAACAAACGGCTGCATTCTAGCCTTGTGAAGGGCTGTTACAGCCACACAGTTCGCATAATCTCCCTACTATTAACCCATACAGGTAGACAGCTCTCAATACTGATAAACATGCAATTGTCTGCTGTGTGCACATACCACTAATGGAACTAGGCACATGCAATTCTGTGGACAGTGTGGAAGTTGTAACAGTATTTTTGGAAAGACTGTGCATTTTAATAAGGCAGTACGTTTTGAATGCATTTATTTGCCCATGGCAAATGGATTTCTGGAGCCCTGGTTGTGTCCATATGGTACTTATCCAGTTTGTAAGTTCAGTTTTCTTTCTTGGTACTCCTTAGGTCGATTGTTCCTATCTTCAGTTCTTTTAATGTTGGGTTTGTTTCGGTGACTGACTTTTCATGGTTCACCCTTGCAAAAATGGCAGGGTCTTGTGTAACCAGGCAATGTCCAAACCAGCATGAAATCTCTTGCTGGTTTGGACAATTAAAGCATTAGAGTACAGCTTAATTATCTAAGTCCCAAATTGCCAGTCCATCCTTGTTTTCAGTACTCCAGTGGATACTTCTTAACGGGACACACAGCTTGATATTTGCTTCCAAAAACGAACTTGTTTTGCTATCTTTATTTTTTTTATTTTTTTTTTCAGGCCTCTATGTAGTTAGAGAATTTATCATAAAAAACCACAGCACCTATTATTCATTGCCCTGAAATTATTCATCATTTTCACCCATTCTGTCAGAGTATTTCACTCATTCACTACTTGCCATCTAAAAATTCTCCTTTTTTCATTTTCTAACTCGCATTATCTTAGTACAGGCATTGAAAATCAATCTTGTTAAATGATAAGTATCTCCTGATATATATATATATATATATATATATATATATATATATATATATATATATATATATATCAGGAGATACTTATAAGAATGGTGATGATGAGTTGAGTTATACAAAATGATATGATATACTAGGTTCTAGACCACCATACATGTAATGGTCTAACATTTTTAAGCAGTTATGTGTAAATGATATCAGTGAAGCATTTATTTACATCACATTGTAATGGTTGCTGTCTGCTGTGTTATTTGTAATATCTTCTTTTATTCTTTATTATTAATTTTATTATTAATTAACAGTGCATGCATTTTCTCTCATAACCTTCCTTATTTATTCTACTGTGTACTATGTTTATCCACCTTCCGTATTTACTAGTCGTATGCCTATGAACACATACTGGAAAATTTATTTGTAAGACTGCACCATCCAATATATCAATATTCAGCATAAGACTCAATAAAACATCCAATAGATCATTCTCTCTCTCTCTCTCTTACTAGCGTAAATTCCTTCAATAAAGTTTACATAAATAGTCGTGGTTCTTAAGTAATTAAAGTGCGCTTTTAATGCCTTAGTTGTTTCCTGCTAAGTCCGATTATTCTTAGAAACAGTGCATTGTAAGATAAAGGATTAGGCAGCACTCTTTTAACAAATAATTTAAACGCATTTATTTACAATAAATTTAGTTTAATCCTTTATCCACGTGTGAGCAAACAAAGTTTGTGCCTGAAAGTATCTTCAGTCGCAAACTTTGTTTGCTCACACTTGGATAAAGGATTAAACTAAATTTATTATAGTCTAACCAAGTGAAAAATAAACTTTCAACATTTATTTACATTAATATGAAATATACATGATTCAAACAACAGGGAGATTGCTTTCTCTACCCGTCTATAAAAATCTTTAGCATAAAATTAGAACACTTTTTACTTCAGCACTAAATAATCTCTTTAACTCAAAAACTTATTTACTCTCTGCTTACAAATTCAACTTATCAAACTTCTTTACTTGCAAAGAGGTTAGCTAAGTTATTTTTACAAATTTGATATCAACTTTTAACATGCCAATTGTGACTCACGTATGGACACTTGTTATTACTATTAAACTAATTCTTAACTGTCCATATATAACTTGTCTCCTAGATTATAAGAGAAAAAGTACAAAAGGATGGAACTTACAGAGGCTCTGTATCGCACATTCAGTCAAGAGTCTTGCACTAAAGTTTTTATGGTATTTCTTTCATCTGGAGTTTTAGGCTTCCTTCAGGAATGTCTTACTTCAGCGGTATCACGTAAGGATATTGGCGGGCTTTTGGACTGAAATTTGCGCTACTCGAATAGTACATGCAAGAGGTTTCAGCATATGGGCAAATTCTCCTCTGGATCCTACTTCAGGAACTTGTCTCTAACTGCCGACTGGCTCTGGCTCTCTTTGGTAATAGCGCTTCACCCTGCTTTCTCAGCAACTGGACCCCTGGACTGTCCTGCTTAGTAACTCTGGCTTTGCCTCTCCTCTTTCTTTGTCACCACTGCTCTGGTTCCATCTGTCCTCTGTTGTGGTTCCGACTGCCTCTTCTCACAAACAACTTTCTCATACACATAACTGTAAACAACTTTCTTGTGCTCTTTCACATAGCTATATACAAAGTTCCGATGGCAAAGCATTGCCTTTGTATTTGACGTTAAAACAGTAAATACAGTCACTTCCCATAGGGTTAACTACATTAATATTTAGCAAAATATACATAGAAACAAACAAGGTTATTAACAGTTCTCATGAGACTTGACCTATGTAAAAATCAATGTAAAGCGCTTTGGTATTTTTAAGCTACATCGAATTTTGCAACATACATAAAAAAAATTTCAAATAATTTGTGCAAACGAAAATGTTATTCTGCTTAGCTTGTCTTAAGGTAACATGCCAACCAGTTTGGTCATCAATGTGGGGGTTCAAGTTTTTCTATTTTGACAATAAAATTGGTCCATTACAGTTATCTGTAAATATTTATTAACTGTCAATTACAGTTATCTGTAAATATCCTACATTTACAGATAACTGTGGTATTAATTAGTGTAGCACTTTTCACTCCACTTAGAACTTATCTTTGTTTTTAACAACTATAATAATAATAGTAGTGTGAAGCAAGTTCATCCTGTAACTTTTCTAAGTGTTTGATGGGATATCCCATCATCATGCAGTTAATGTAACAGGTTTATGCATTTTTCACTGAAAGTGACTGCATCCCTTGCCTTGAATTTTATCTGCCATTATTATTAATAACAACAAAATAAAATAATAGCTATATAGATTTTATAAATCATGGCAAAATGCCAAACTACATATAGAGAGATGTGGCAAGCAGTGCGTTGTAAATAAATAGTTTATGAAAACTGTGCATAGCATCATTTTGCTAAAAACTTGCATATGAGTGAATGCAGCATTGTATAAATGGACATTTGTCTTAATTGAAAAGCATTGGATGAGCAGATCATCAAGAAATGAAGTGTCATAAGGCACGGTATTGTTGTTTAGTTTTCTGAGATGATCTCCCATCACCTAATTACCTTATGCAACAATTCCCACTGTATAGGATCCTTTCACCACCTTATGTTGTAGTTATATCATCTCTTTTCTTATCTACCTACCTATCTCTCAATCCTACATTTACCTTAATCTCTCCTCATACTAAACAACATCAGAGAAAGTGCAGAGGCGAGTAGCTAAGACTGTTTCATGAATCTGGAACATTGATTGTGCCTACATAACCAGTGACCAGATCCTTGCAAAGAAATTCAAATATGGTTTGATTAGCTGCCGTATAATGGAACTGTTATTTCCTTATCTCTACTTGTCAGGGTTCTTTGCATTGTAGCAACAATTTTCTAGGTAACCTTTAAGACTTGACTTGTCCCCCCCCCTAACATTAATGCCTTATCCACTAATATCCCCACATCCCTTACCCTTTCTATCACCTGAAGCAAAGTTCCTCCAATATAATAAACCTGATTCCATCTGTTCTAGCTGAAATATGTGACTTTACACTTCAGTGTTGAAGTGACATCTCCATTCTTAAGCCTAAATTACTATCCTATTCAGTTTGTCTTATAGCATTGCATCAGAGCTTCCTGGCATTGTTGCTCTTCCTAAAGAAAAGTCAGTAATGTGCAACTCCTCTGTCTAAAAAGGAGTAAAAGGGAATGCTGCCTGAGATTCTGGTTATGTTAAGAACATCATCATAACATCTTATATCCGTTGGTCTGTTACAGTCAAGTAACTTGGCTTTATAGAAACCTAATCAATGCTATGGTACTATAGTTAATCCTATTTGATTTGATATGTCTGTTAGTTTTGTGTATTCACCAGCTAGCTAGTGTAACTTATTGGATGAAAAACCTGTTTCCTAGTGGTAAACCTGCCTCCATATGAGACCAGCTAGCTTGCCTTCAATTAAACCATTATAAAAGGTTCTTCACATCCTGGCTTTGACCAAAAGTGGTCATTACTGACTGAACTGCAGAATTCTGGTTAAGTATTTTAATAAACAAACTAAGGTTGAAATAAGATTAGGTTTAGAATTAAACTTTTTCCCCCCTATTCGATATGCTTAAAGTATAATTCTTGGGTATATTTCATTGTATGACTGCAATGAATATAATGTATAAAAGAATGTTTATTTGTCCATTATACAAATTTTGTATCCTGATTTATGACTACCAAATTTTGTGTGATGTTTGTGTTTGTTGGACTAAAGAATAACAAGGCCTGAGCTAAATAAAGCGTAGCTGTTGTTTTGCATTTACAGATTACAGATTATGTATAGTTACGTGATTGCATATTAAAATACATAATCAGAAAATACTTGCTTTGATGTAAAAATAGAGGAACTGGCTACCCATCCTTGGCTAGGATGGTTAACCAGTCCCATATGGAGCTAGCAGTATTTTTCCTTTTAGAAACTAAATTTTTTTACATCTGATGAAACAAAGGGAGAGAAAAAAAATGTTCAGGATAGCAATGTTAGGTAAGTGAGCAATCAGAATTTTTTTCTATATTGGAGCAAACTATGCAGATAAGATTAACTGCAGTTTCATAATGTTAATTAGGTTTATATGGATCCTTTATATTTAGGTTTATACTTGACCACCCAAAATGTTAAGGAGAAAATGACTTGTTGCAAATTATACTAGAAGAGAAATTATATTCTTGTTTTAATCCTTTATCCAAGCTTGAGCAAACAAAAGGTTTTGCATAAAGTTTTCTGCACAACTAGTGTATAGAGGCTGTTGATTTCACATTGGTTTCTTTGGTATTCCCTAGTGTATAGCACAGAAGGATATATATTTTTTTTCAGATGGGGTACATTGTTGTGAATTATGGGAATAATCACTACATAGATACCTAGACCAATTGAGACCTTTATTGATGTCTCATCAGCTGGAGCTAATGATAACCTGTGGCGATACTGAAAGCTAAATTAATGCAAAAGTCATTATTCTCCATATGTAAGTAACAAAATGGTATATCACTATATTAATAAAATACAGGCAGTCCCCAGGGGATAGGAAGACCCGACTTATGCCGTTTCGTACTTACGAATAGACTCCCCATAAGGATAATTAATAACTAAATAATTAAATTAATCATTCAGGAACTAGTTTCTTTCGCACATGTAAACAAACCCGTACTTTGATGCATTATTAAAGCAGTTCTTTCCATTATTTGAAAGTCAAATTTAAGGGTCTGCATCACACTTGCCATGTTTTAAGATTGATTCTTGAACTGTTTTATTCCTGCTATGGAACGTTATCGTTCGTTTAAAAAAAAAAAAAATCCCTTTAAAATTCTGGTTATGCTGGACAATGCTTCTGGACAACCAACATCTTTAGATGACTTCACCTTAATGTAAAGGTCATATTTTTACCACAAAACACTACATCATTACTGCAACCTATGGACCAGGGAGTCATTTCTGCATTTAAGGCTTATTATTTACAGCATACATTCCTACAAGCAGTCAGGGCTATGGAAGATGATGTGATGACCTTGACAGAGTTCTGGAAGAATTATAACATTCATGATGCCATTAAAAACATTACTGATGCTTGAGAGGAAGTGAAGCAATCCACAATTAAAGGGATGTGGAATAAATTGTACTCAATTCTATGATGATTTTCATGGCTTCACAGAAGACATTGCCAAAGCCAGAAAAGCTGTAATGGACAGTGGCAATGCACTGCAATTGGACATCAAAGAAAATAATGATATCATTAACTTACTAGAGTCCCATTCACATGAATTAACCAATGAAGACCTTATGGAGATAGAGAAGCAGCTGACAGAAACCCATGAACATGAAGAATCAGAGCCAAGAAAGTTTACGACAAAAGAATTAGCTGAAGCCTTTCGTCTTATTGAAGCAAGATTTGCAAAGCTTGAGGAGCGTGACCCTAACTTTCAGCAGTTTACAAAGGTTTACCGTGCAATTAGTGAGAACATCAGCTGCTACAAGGCCATTTATGATGAAAAAAAAGAAAAAGCTATGCAAATAATCCTAGATACTTTTTTTCAAGAAACCGACTTCAGTGGTAAGCTTTCCTCCTCCAGAAACAATCAAATCCTGAGTCTCCATCACCTGGTCCTCTCTCTCACTATCTTCATCATCATCTTCCGATTAACGTTAGCCTACCTTCTTGCTTCAGAAATGCCCCTTACAGTAAACAAGACATTGATACAACCTTTAATATTCTTTTTTGAAATTTCTCCTATCTAAACGTTTTGTATGAGTTTGTTTTTAGGTTCTGTTTTTGAATTAAAATAAAGAATACAATAGTTTCTGTAACTTATTACTATTACGCTGTATTATTATTGCTGCATATGAGCCATTATAATATTGTTATTATTATTATTATTACCACATGTGTTGTTCATCAGGGATCTGAGTTACATACAAATCTGACTTAAAGATGTTCTCAGGAACGTATCTCATTCGTCACCCAAGGACTGCCTGTAGTCTGATTCAGAGATAGTTGTAGAAAATACTTGATTAGAAGGCAAATTATACCATATTGGAAATTTTATATTATTATTTTTAATCCTTTTAATCCAAGAGTGAATAAATGTAAAGTCAACATACAAGTAGCCTTGTCATGAAGATACTTCAACTTTTATTTGCTCACTCATGTGTAAAGGATTTAAATCAGATAGGTCTAGTATAATATAAGTGTCTAGTATAATTCATAACTTATTTTAACGTATTACAACACCAAACCAACTAAATTATAAAAAAAAATGTTTATTAACAAGCTTATATTTCACTGGATTTCAAACTGGCATCTTCAGAGCACGTCTTGAGGATAGTCTGAAAAGTTCTCAGCCTCGACCATAGATAACAACATTATCGGCAAGATATTCTTTGTAAAAGAAGGTTTAATGCCAAAAGAATTTCATTCGAAGTTTATGGGCACTCTTCTCCTTCATTTTCAACAATTAAGAAATGGGCTGCTGACTTTAAAAGTAGCCATACCAGCCTTGAAGATGATCCACATGAGGGATGTCCAAAAAGTGTAACAACACTGGAAATCATCGATCAAGTGCACGATATGGTATTGGATGACCGGCAAGTTAAAGTGCATGAAATTGCTGAAACTATAGGCATTTCAAAAGAATCTGTAGGATATATTTTACATGAAGAATTGCATGTGTAAAAGCTTTGTGCAAGATAGGTGCCGTGCTTGCTCACAGCAGATCAAAAAAACGCACTTGCATGAAAATCACTGAACAGTGCTTGGAGTGTTTTAACAAGAATGAAACTGATTTTGTGCATCGATTTATTACTATGGATGAGACTTGGATTCACCATTACACACCAGAATCCAAACAGCAGTCAAAACAGTGGACAGAAGCCGGTTGTTTAGCACCAAAGAACACAAAGTTGGTTCCATCATCAGAAAAGGTCATGGCATCGGTGTTTTGGGATGCCAAAGGCATTTTGTTTATTAATTAAATTGAAAAGGTTAAAACAATAACTGGGGAATATTATTCCAACCTTTTAACCAGACTAGACGAAAAAATTTGTGAGAAAAGACCCGGTTTGCAGAAGGAAAAAATAATTATCTTTCATCAGTACAATGCACCTGCCCACAAAGGTGTTTTGACAATGGAAAAAACTTCTATCTCTTCCCAAAACTAAAACTCTTCCTTGCTGGTCAGTGTTTTTCTTCGAATCAAGAGGTGATTGCAGCTCTAGAGGGGTATTTTGCAGATCTTATTGAGAACCACTACAGGGATGGGATAATGGTGCTGGAGCATCACTGGAATAGATGTATTAGTCTTAAGGGAGATTATGTTGAAAAATAAAAATAATTTTGAAATGATAAATTTGTTTTTTCATTGTTAGGCTGAGAACTTTTCAGACCACTCTTGTACATGTTTCAGTTAAACGTGCAACAATGTTTCACTTATGCATTGTTATCTGAAACGTGATGTGCTCTGAAGATGTTGGTTTGCAATCCAGCAAAATATAAATAAGCCTGTTAATGAACATCTCTTTTTTTATGACTTAGTTGGTTTGGTGTTGTAATACCATTTAAAATGAGCTACGAAGCTTGTCTTAAGCTTGTCTATTAATTGTCTAGTATAAATATTTTTCCAACCAAGTGGAAGAAGGAAAAAAAACTTTCTACATATGACATGTTATGATTAATTGCCTGGGTGGAAACAGTGAAACATAAGTATGCAAATATTTTGATGTTAGTTAGTCAACTGAACTTTTTTTTATTATTTCTACACATGAGAGATGCTAAAACCTATAGCTTATGAGTGCCTTTTTAGGGTATAGGCAAAGGTTTGGGAAGAGTGAACCTATTGATTATTTTCCTTTAACCTGGAGGTTGTAGGTATATATTCTCCAGCTTTGGGAGGTGGGTTATTTCAGAGAACAGAGGCAATGAAATAAGAGGAAGTGAAGAAGCATGTTTGAGTTTGCAGTTGGACTAATATGAGTGTTGGGCAGTGATTGTGTTTTAATGAGTGATATATATCAGAGGAATGATGGATGCCAGTTCATATCAGATTCCTCTGATATGAAGAAATGTCCATGGAAGTTACTGTAGTTAAATGAATTGAAACACACCTATATTATTGATTCTTCCCCCCCCCCCATGGTTGAGGTGATCAACAGAATTGCTGTCCTCTGTACAGCATCAAGATTTTTTTTTTTTTACTTCCCCCACACATTAGAATAATATTCTAAAGTAGGATGGATTTGAGATTTGTAGGGATATAGTAGCTGGATGGGTGAAAAGTAATATCTTGAGCAGAAAAGGATATCTAATTATTTTGCATGCTGAAGAAGCTGTCAAAGTGATTATACCAGTAATGGCTAGAAGTATGAGTGAGGGGGGGGGTCTGGAAAGTTCAGATAAACACCTAGAACCAAAATTATACTAAAGCAACTAATATAATTACAAGAAAGAACATACGAGGAACATAAGTTACCTTCATAACGCTGTTATTAGTATGTTCTTTCTTGTGGTTATATCAGTTGCTTTAATATCATTTTGTTTATGTGTTTATCAGAACTTTCTGGGGAGGGGAAATCTGATCCTTTCTAGTGATTTTGTATTATTGAAGATAAGGGAAGATGTATTGATTATTTTTTTTTTTTTTGAAAAAAATGCAAGAATGTATTTTGATAGTACCAAAAATGACTAGGTTATCCTCATTCCATTTAAGTATCGTATGGGAGATCAGCATTATTTGGTTGTAGATCTTGAAGCTTGGATGTTATTGCACTGCATAGTATGGCATCGCTTTTGTTGCCATAATTATGGATAGGATTATTGGTTAGTCATTTATGTATAGGAGGAGGGTGGTGGTGGTAAAACAATTGAGACACTGGGTGCATTGTTGAAATGGAGAAAGTTACCTATCATGACATGCACAGATCAACAAGACGAAGCTGATTCCCCAGCTTTGTCTTGTTGTAAGTAGGATGACTAAATTATAGCAGGTTATTGATCTAGTATCATTGCTAGATGCTCTGGAAATGTCGAGAGCAGCAAGACACATTTCTCCACTCTTTCCATGTTTTGTAATAACTGGTATTATGAGATTGTGAATCCTGTGTGACAAAATCAATACTGGTGTCATTGATTAATGGAAATAGATGCCTCTAGGAAGTGAAAAGTTCACTTATGATCTTCACTATTATTTTGGAAAGGATTGAGGCGAGTGTGATGGGAAATTTAGTTTCGTGACTGATTTTTATTTTTAATTGGGCTGAATATTGACTCACTATCCTGTACTGGGATAAATGCCAAATGAGTATGAAAGAGTGTATAGATGATATAGGACAGGTGTTATTTCAGGAGCAGAACTTTTGAGCACAATGGCAAAATACCATCTGGACCAGAAGACTCTTGTATCTAAACTTGAATATATATATGCTAATATTACACACAACTTTTATGTATGCTAATATTTTCTGTGATGAGATTAGTACTTCCTTTTGTTATTTGTTGGCATGTTTTTTCCATCAAAAATTTTGTTTCCTCTCATATGCTCTCATTAACAAAATATTATATTGCAATTACCTTTCAAATTCCAATTCCACAGAAATGTATGTGTGTATACAAACATGCAATGAAAACTTGATTAGAATATTCCTATTCATCATCTCCTCTACTTGAATCTGTTTAACTGTAAACTGCCAAACATGCCATCATGATATCACTAATATACAAAGTTTAATAAAAATGGATCCATAACATATCATCTCCAAAATCACTACCTCTGATACCTGCCAGCCACTCATTTGACTAGCTTTACTTCAAGTGTCTTATCCTAAAAAGTTTAACATATGTCACTCAAGTACATTCAGAAAATCCATATATAAATTATGCTGCAGTCTTGCATTTAATATTTCATGTAACTCCCGACCCTTGTGTGAAAGTTAAGATGAATGAAACTTGATCTCTCTTTAACAAATTGTCTTTTTTGATTACTCTGCTTGCTCCTGCATTTTTCTGTTTGCAGATTTTACCATATCCTTGATTATGCATTAGAAGTGCAGATTTACATGTAATCTGAATGTTTATTCTTATTTCTACTTAAGGTCTACTTTTTGCAATGCTATAATCCTTGTGATGATGCGGTATGACCTTAGTTGTCTTGTGCCAGTATAAACCTCAAACTTCCTTCCTACCTATCCTTAGAACGTTTTTTCTTCTTTACTTTCATTTTCTTGTACTCTTTCCAACCATACATTTCTGGTTTAATAACCATATCTGTTATACTACTTTTGCTTGTTTTGAAATATAATTATTTACTTTGTTAGTTAATAGTAATTCTATATTTGTTTCGGTCATCAGGTATATGCAAGAAATGAACATAAACTGGGTTGTATATTGGCTGAAGAATTTTTAATAATAAAAATAAAGTATAAACACTGACAAGTTTCACCAACTTGGCTGTTTGGCTTCGTCAGGGCATATAAAAGTGATACAAAACAACTTAAACAGTTTATAAAGGAATAAACCAAATATAAATGTATTTTTTTACCATTTATGTCCATTTCTTGCATTTGTTAGTTAACGTTTATTTTCATTCAAGCAACATGCTTGAATTGCTTACTGTTACTTATAGTTGTGTTGATTACATAACACAAACAACAAGAACCCTGGATTTTTCCATGCATTTGTGATGCTTAAATTTTGCACACCCTTAAATGAGCAATTATTCAAGTAATTGCAGTAATGAAAATACCTTACTAAAAGATTAACTGCATATCTAAATCTTCATGAACAGTTAAGTTCATTGTTTCAAATACAGTAATTTATATACTTTTTTTTTTTTTCTTTTAGAATATTTCAACTTGAGAAAGGAGAATGCCTTAGTCTTAATCGTTTCTTAGTTGCTGTTGGTCAGTTGAAATTTCGTGGCACTTCCTGCCTTTTTCGTACAGATCAAGCTGTCATTCCAACTCTGATGCTGAAAAGGTAATTTCAGATTGAATAGTAATATGCATTCATATATATTGAAACATATCTGGGTATATATCTCCCTAAATGTTGAAACAGAGTATTATTGCTTTCTTACTTTTATTTGCAGTTTGGTTTTAGCAGTTCTAAATATGATATGACAAGATTTACTTATTGTTCAGTGTAGTGCATTTTTATTATGGTTTAAATATAAAGTACTGTATTATTAGATTATATTCACTTATTAACTTCTTTTTCATATGTATGAATTAGTTGTAAGGTCTTTTTAAAGTCTTTTGAGATGCATAAGCCTTTAAACTATCATGGTTAGTTTCATTCTGTGGATGATGTCTGGTCATCCTCTGAACTTAATTTCTTGAATAAAGTTAATAATGCATATTGCAGCATAAAGTTGTCTATTGAAAAAGGAATCCAGTAATGCATTGTGGTTTCATGATAGCTGTATCACACTTTTCATCAATTTCTAGAAAGCATACTTTTACAAAGCATTATCTTCATAAAGATTCTCACCATCCTTTTATTTAGAAAATTGGTACTATCAAAACTTTGACTCACCAAGAAAGTGCAACCTGCTCTGCAAATGTTCTGTATCCTGACGAATGTGACTGCATTCAAATAGCTCTTTCCTTCAACAGTTATAGCATTTACATTTAAAGTTAAGAAATTATGCTCCAGATATGCTTCATCTGAAGCTATTCATCACATAACCATCCCTCATGTGAGAAGCATCTCAGAGACGTTCACTCACATTATCAAGAGTTTTTATTTTCTACTTCCTTTTCTCTCTCTCTAGTTTGAAACTTGGCTTCTCCTCATAGAGTTTAAAGCAGTATTTGTTTGTGCAGTCATTTATTATAGACAAATTGATTGTTTTATGGAAATAAGAGAAGATATGGAATATATCTGATTTTTACAAACATTGGATACCATGGGTATCCAAACAAAGTTGAACTTTGCACCCAGTGGGGTGCAAAGTTTAACTCTACCTCCCCGTGGTGCACCCTGGGGTGTTGGGATCCTAACCACTATCAGAGCTGGACCCAACATCACTAACAGAGCTCTGGCAAACACTTCAGAACCCTGGTCAGGAGAAGCGTATATGCGACCACAGCAAAGATGCCACTACAACAACAAAAACGGCCCCGAGTCCTGCGCAGCCCACACTCACCTTTCTACAGCAGCGGTAAGGCACCGGGTGTGGCCAGGAGTGCTAAGAATCTCGCAGATGAAAACAGGCCGCCTCTTAAATCTATGAAAATGGCATTTGGTACCCTCAATACTCGAACTTTGGTAAGAGACTACAGAATAGATTTATTAATCAAAGAACTAACTAATATCAACTTGGATATGCTGCTAGTGAATGAAACAAAAAGATTGAAAGAACTGACAGTAAGATGGTACAATGGCTCACAGATACTCCTCGGAGCATTCTCAAACAATGGCAAACAAGGCGGAGTGGGTTTCATTGTTAAATCTAAGCTCACCAAGTTGATCCTTTCTTGTAACATCATATCTGAAAGAATAGGTGTACTCGTAATTGGAATAGAGAACAATATAACAATAAAATTAATATCCTGCTATGCTCCAACATCTGTAGCTGATAATCAAGAAATAGAAATTTTTTACATGAATCTTGAACAGGTTAAATTATAAGTCGACATACACATTCGTTGGTGGTGACTTTAATGCTAAAATAGGATGTGGAAAAGAAGATTAAAAAGTTTATAGGACCACATGGCGTAGGAGAAAGAAATAGAAGAGGAGAGAGATTAGCTGAATTTGCTGCAGCTGAACAACTCTTTGTTCAGCTGCAGCAATCATGAACACTTTTCAACAAACGCCTAGGAAGAAGATGGACTTGGCAATCACTGAATGGAGACACAAAAAATGAAATTGACTACATTTTAACAGACTGTAAAAGACTGGTACAAAATGTTGGTACAATAGGCGAAACATACTTCAACATAGATTCTGATCACAGACTCCTCAGAGCCATTATGAGAATAGACCACAAAAAAGAACAACATATCAGGGCAACATCAAACCATAAAAGACAACCCAAACAAATAAACTACCACAAGTTCAGGAAGAGACTGAATGGACTATTAAAAACTGTTACATAAATGATGACTACATTGACTTTATTAATAAATTCAGCGAGTGCAAGAAAAAATCAGAAATTCCTGTGAAACAAAAAACAGAGAACGACTCTCCCCTCAAACTCTAGAAGAAAAGAATTCCAGAAGACTTACAAAGCTTTCAGGATACAAAAATTAAGAGAAGCAGTGCAGGCAAAAACCAGCCTGAAAAAAAATAGAGAAAGACTTAAATTTTAAACAGTCAATTCCATCTGCTTTACAGGATCAAAATGGAGAAAAACATACTAATAGAAAAAGGATAGAAGAAATTGTGCAGAATTTTTATAATGATCTCTATGCAACTAAGTGCCAAGTTTCAGAACCTATCATTCCAAAATCAAGCAATATACCAGATCTACTTCCAGAAGAAATAGAACATGCCCTTAAGAAAATGAGTCAAGGAAAAGCCTCAGGACTTGATCATGTTAAGGCTGAAGAAATCCAACAAGGTGGACCAATTATTTTCAAAGCCTTGGCCGCCAGATTCACATGGCACTTCAAAGAAGGAAAGATTCCAGAGGAATGGAACCTCAAAAACCACACTTCTATTCAAAAAATGGAACAAGGAAGACATAAAAAACTATCGTCCAATCTGTCTACTCTCTCACATATATAAGATCATGAACAGAGTAATATTGAACAGAATCCAAAACACTCTAGAAGACAACTCCAGCTGAGAGCAGGCAGGATTCAGAAGAGGCTTCTCCACAATAGATCATATCCAGGTCATTTCACAACTAACAGAAAAATGCAGAGAATACCGAATTCCTCTATGTTTCCTCTTTATTGATTTTAAAAAAAACATTTGATACCATAGAACACAATGCAGTCATCAATGCCTTACTGGAAATAAATGTGGATCCTATTTATATCCACATGATAAAAGAAATTAACAAAAATCAGACCACACAAATAACCCTATTTGATCAACCTATAAATTTAGATATAAAAAGAGGGGTCTGCCAAGGCGATGTGATCTCCCCAAATCTATTTACCAGCACTTTAGAATACATTCTGAAAAAAATAGACCTAAACGGAGGAATAAGCATAGATGGTGAAAAGCTATAAATTGTTATGTTTGCCAATGACCTAGTACTGATATCCCACAACCCAAAAGACCTAGAAGAAATGGGTGAAAAAGTATACACAAACAGCAGTAAGATAGGCTTAGAAATGATCTAGAAAAAACAAAATGGATCAAAAACATCTACACAAGTGGCAGTCACCTATGTATTGATAACATCCTTATAAAACAAATTGACTCATACAAGCACTTAGGGACAAACAATAAAAATGAATAACGATTTATCTGAAGAACTAGCAAAAAGAAAGAAAGCTGCATGGCTATCATTTCAACAGACTAAAAGAAACACTTACTGATCCAAATCTTGACATCTCTCCAAAGGCAAAACTGTTTAATAGTGATATTCTACCATCACTCATATGGATCAGGAATACGACAAGTAAAGAAAAAGAGACTCTCAGAATAACTTGGCATCCAATAGAATGCAGGATTTGTAACATCAGCAGAATGGAACATGTTAGAAACATGGAACCAAGAAAGAGATCAGGCATAAAAGATGTAACTGCAGTATATGAAAGCAAGATAAGATGGGCAGGTCACATAGCCAGACTCACGGATAACAGATGGGCATATAGAATACTCAACTGGCAACCAAGAATAAAGAGAAAACCAGGAAGACCACCTACAAGATGGGAAGATCCACTAGTGAAATCTATGGGTATAACATGGAAGAGAGAGGTTCAAGATCGAGATCATTGGAGGCATCTTTTGACCTGCACTCATGGAGAAATCCTGAGTGAAACACGGGTCCATCAAGGTAAATCAAGGTAAGGATACCCATGACTTGGGTATCCAATGTTTATAGCCATGACTTGCAGACCATTGCATGGTCTACAAGTTATGGCTATAAATTGTGTGAAAAAGTAGAAAACTCAATCATGTTATATTGTAGTCCATAAAACAGATGTGCAAATTTGAAAGAATCTTGTGAAGGTTTTCAGCTTCTATAAAATGATTCATTATCTCTCTTTAAGATGTGGAAAGTCATCTCCAGTAAGAATATGTAAAAATATTAAAGAAGCAAAACAAACTTGTTCAGCACTGTATTCTCATGGAGAAAAAAAGCTCATTTGTAGATCTTCACATTTAGTCAGGCATCAGTGTAGCACATAAGCCTTAATTTTATATTAATTTATTTGTTCTTTTCTGTATGTTAGTCATACTAGTTGAGATTCTTCTTCTTCTCTCTTCCATCATCTATGTGGATGATGATGAGGCCGAAGGAACTCTTTCCACTTCTGTCTGTCCCTGGAGAGTGTGAACAATTCTGTCCCATTTGGTGTCGCTTGTTGTGATTTGGTTTTCTGGTCCTCTTTTATTTTGTCTATCCATCTAATTCTTGGTTGCCCTTTGGATCTTTTACCTTGCCTCATTGTATTCAGGGCTTTAGATGGTAATCTTTCTGGTCACATAGCCAAACCATCACAGTCTTCTTTCTTGGATTTTGTGTACTATTGTTATTTCTTGTTTTAGTCATTTCCTTATGTCTTCGTTTCTTAGTTTATCCAGTAGAGATACTCCACGTAATCTTCATAGCCAACCCATTTCAGTAGTTAATTTTTTCTCTTCAGCCTTTTTGACGGCATTCACTTCCATAGAGGAGTATTGGGAGGATCATTGTTTCATAGATTCTTACTTTTGTTGCTTGTTTGATGTCTTCTGACTTCCATATTTTATTAAGTTGTCCAAAAGTTTGGGATGCTTGACTGATTCGTCTGTTTATATCTTTTGTAATTTCATCATTGTACTCAATTACTCCTCCAAGGTAGGTGTAGTTTTTCTACCTGCTCTATATTCTTGCCATCAATTTCAATTTTCAGATTGGTGTTTCTTTTTCCTATTTGCATAATTTTTGTTTTGTCTATATTTATGTTTAATCCAAATTTTATACATTCTTCCTTTATTTTATCAGAAATTCGTTATAGATCTTCTTCTGAGATTACTAGTTAAATAATGGCATGGTAATTACTTGGCTTGTTAAATAATAGTCTTGCACTAACTCTATTAGTTTGGTCATAACCAAACCACAAGGTTACAAAATCTACTAGTTAAAGATTAATTTTAAAAAAAAATATATATACTGGTATCCCTTGCTTAACGCAGTTTTGCTTAATGCGCCGAAATTAATTGCGGGAATCCCTTGATATACGCGGCAAGAGTTTTGATTGATGCGCCTTTAACCCTGTGGAGCTTGCAGCTGATCTGACAGATACATGCAAAATGTTTAATATAAATATTCTTACACAATTCAGTGTATAGCTTGGAAGTAATGAACAGCTGTGCATTCATATGTTACAAGTGATATTCTGCACTGTTTTTTTCTGTCAGTTTGGTTTAACACATGTTATGTAAAGGTTTGTGATATTTGACAGTAAATTGTATCTGAGAGATATACCGTGACCTCTGATGTCAGTATAATATAGTTTAGTTGTTTTTTTATTCTCTGTTAAATAATTTCTAGATTGTAACTGAAAATAAATAAACCATGTATTACTGAAATAGAGAGCCAAAAGCTTATTTATCATACATCTCCTCTAGGAGATGTACTTTACATTATGGAAAATACTAAGGAAAGTGTTGAGAGTTTATTTTTCACTTGGTTAGACTATAATAAGTTTAGTTTAATCCTTTATCCAAGTGTGAGCAAACAAAGTTTGCACCTGAAAGTATCTTCAGGACTGGGATAAGGTAGTGCAACACCAGGCAACTCGTTGCAAAGGTGGAGAAAGCTCTCATTACTCCTATCTCAGTATCCCCCATAATGCAAAGCACATCTCCTTGCGGATATGTGTAATGCTATGTATTAAGGCGAGGGCCACTACCCATACCAGTTTCGATCTTTATTGAGGTCTCATCAGTGGGAGCCAGGCCCAGTAGTGGAGATACAAAGGCAGAAGCAGTGAGAGGTCATCCTAACCTATAGGAGTTGCCAAAGGGCGTGCAACCTTATTAAATTACTCTGGATTCAGAGAAAGATGTTGAGAGTTTATTTTTCACTTGGTTAGACTATGATAAGTTTAGTTTAATCCTTTATCCAAGTGTGAGCAAACAAAGTTTGCGCCTCAAAGTATCTTCAGGACTTGGGTAAGGTAGTGCAACACCAGCAACTCGTTGCAAAGGTGGAGAAAGCTCTCATTACTCCTATCTCAGTATCTCCCATAATGCAAAGCACATCAGATCAGCTGCTTTGTGTGCTCACACTTGGATAAAGGATTAAACTAAACTTATTATAAACTAAGGAAAGTGATCTGGGGCTTACTCCACCTTTACTACGAGTTGCCCATAAGGTTGCTTATGCTTGCATCTGCCGAAACTCTTGTAGTTTCTATATATATTTCAACAATTGTTATCGTAGAATTTATGCCAATAAGAAAAAAACTGAAACTTCAAACAACTCTTGATAATTTCTTTTGATTAAAAAAAAAAAAAAAATTGCAGTAAATAATGTAATTACAAGTATTTATTAAACATTTACTTTCCATTCATTTTTTATCTTTCCTAAAATAGTACATATAAAACAAATTATTAATACAGTAATCGATCATGGACGAATTTTAATTTTTAAAATTGATTATTAGATTTGATGAATGCGAATTTAATATACATGGTAACATGGAGGGATTAATTGACTGCGTTAATCGAGGGATACCTGTGTGTGTGTGTGTGTGTGTGTGTTTTATTGGTGCCTTATTGTAAAACTTGAGCTGGTATACCATCAAATCCCATAGCTGTATTCACATCATCATCATCAAATTCCTGACCATCATATCCTGTACACCAGTTGAGGGTACAGGATATGATAGTACTACATGAAAAATGTACATCATTACTAACTTCCTATCTACAATTTTCCTCCAAATCAGTGTATTACTTGTCAAGACTCCAATATTATCATTATCAAATTTTATATTTCTATCGTCTAGGACACATTGTACTATATCAATCCAATTATATCTCGGTCTTTTTCCTGCAAACCTGGCAGAGAACACTCGTTTTGCTAATCTTTCCTTGCCCATACCACCTGAGATTAGCTCTGCTAACGCATTCCTGGATGCTGACAATGTAAAGTTCTTTCCTAATATCCTCGTTTGTAATATGCCATTGATGCCATCTGTTCAGGCCTTTAATCTTTCTCGGAACTCTACTATCTGCTGTCTCTAGTCTTTGGTCAAGTGTCTTACTTATGACCCAGTTCATAAGTTAAAACTGGTTTGAACACTGTCTTGTATACAGCTAATTTAGTGTTCCGACTAACTCTCTTATTCCATATGAATTTATTCACTTGACTTCCTACCATACCAGCTTTGTTGATTTTGTTGTCTATTTCCATATTTAATTTACCATCTTCACTAAAAATCGTACCTAAGTAGCTGAAATGTTTTACTTGTTCCACAGGTTTCCCGTTCACAATACAGTTGACATTTTCAACAATTCTACGTATTGGCTTTGTCTTTTTAATGCTGACTTCATACCATATCTATTACAACAGTTATTCAATTTAGTCAGGGACTCTTGCAAACTTGTAGCGGATTTATTTAGAAGTCCGCATAAACAAAGAGCTGATATTAACATCTCCAAATCTGATATCATGTTTAATACCACTTTCCTTTATAATGTGATCCATATAGAAAATGAATAACACAGGCGATAATGTACATCCTTGTCTCACACCAGATTTAACAGTAAATAAACCATCTTCCTGTACATCCTTCAATTCTAACTTCCGACTTACAACTCAAATACAGACTAAGTATTGCTTGATATAATGCCCCATTGACACCATATAACTGCAGCGTATTGAATAGCTTCTCTCTTGGCACATTGTCATATGCCCTTTCCAGATTGACAAAACTTAAATACATATAATTGATATGTTCCCATGCTTTCTCGACTATTTGTCGTAAAGTGAAGATCTGATCACGACAGCCTCTATTTGGCCTGAATCCAGCTTGTTCTTCACCAAGCTTTTCTTCCACAATTCTTCTGAACCGTTTCTCAAGTATACTTGCATAGATCTTGCCAGGAACACTCAGTAGGGAAATACCTCTGTAATTCTCACATTCAGTTTTATTTCCCTTTTTATATATGGCGCTATTAGAGCTCTACTCCACTCATCGGGAATTCGTCCCTCTGTCCAGGCTTTCTAAACTATGCAGTGCGGCGCCACTGTAAGACTTTTATACCACCATACTTCAGCATTTCTGGTGGAATATCATCTACTCCTGCTGCCTTTCCACATTTCAAGCCTTTGATGGCTTTTTCTATTCAAGTATGGATTCGATATGTATTCCTGACTTTATGTCTATTGCATATGCCAGCACTCTTTCCTCCATTTCTAAACTTCTTCAACAACCTCCAGAATATCTTACAACCACCTTGATATTTATTTTCTATGTTGTTGCCAAAGTCCTTCCATGACTTTTGTTTAGCTAGTTTTACATAGTGTTTCGCTTTCTTACATTTGTCTCTGTATTCTCTAAGAGCAAAAGCTGACTTATTTGCCGGGAACTTTTGATATGCTTTCTTCTTTTCCTTCACTGCCTCTTTAACTTCCTGTGTCCACCATGGAGTCCTGATTTTTCTATCCTTGCAGACAACCTCACCACATGCCTCTCTGGCAGAATCAATCAGGGTTTTCTTCAAGGCTTGGCACTGAATCTCCAAAGTTTGGTTCCTGTTCTCAAACTCTTTCATTTTTTCTTCAATAATCTTTGTATATGTCAGTCTACAGTTTACATCTAAGAGCTGCTCAACTTTTATTCGCTTTAAAACATTCTTACATCTTATTCTTTTCAATATAAGATTCAATTTCATCCTGCTCAAGACTAAATAGTGATCACTTCCAATTTCAAATTCTCTGTACACTCTGATGTCCTGCACCAGGGAGAAAACATCACTATCAACAGTAACAATGTCAATGATTTCTTATTCCTTGCCTCTTCTCTCCAGGTGAATTTGTGCACATTTTTATGTTGTAACATGGTGTTAGTAATAACCAGTCTATGTCCTGAGCAGAAATCCAACAGGTATTTGCCATTATTATTAGCTTTGCTCTTTTCTCCAAATTTTCCCAAAATATTTTTGTATGTCTCACAATCATTTCCTACTCTGCTATTTAGATCCCCAACAAGGATCAACTTTTCATTTTTCATTGTGTCAGTTGCTTTTTCTAAAGCCTCAAAAAATTCCTCCACTTCTACCTTAGTAGAACCTTCTGTGGGACCATAGGCACAAATAAGTCTCATTGTCCAGTTCCCCATTCTCATATTTGCCCGCATCACTCTACTTGAGGCTGCCTGCCAGCCATTCAAGAAGATTAGCCTCGTATTTTCTGTTGAATACTATGGCTACTCCTTCCTTTCCTTGATTGTCATTGCCTGAATATAACATTCTGTATTTATTGCTCAGAGAGATCTCACCAGTTTTTGTCTTTTTTGTTTCAGTCACCCCTATTATGTTGATCTAGTACTTATCTAATTCCTCAGCTAGCTCCATTTCTTTGCCATTCAGGCTTCTTATGTTCATAGTACCGATCTTTAACTCTGGTGATGTTGAGTTGGAGTTTGTTTTCAGATTTGTTCCTGTAGCTGTCTTTTCGCTGTTTGCCCTGGTTCCCTGGCGAAAATAATGGGGGCGTTGTTTAACCGGGTGACACCTCAGCAGGCATGAAATTTTGTCTTGTTGTACCATCATTTTTTATTTTGGTTTAACCAATAAGAATACAATTTGGTCGGCTAAATCCCAAATTGCCAGCCCATCCTCGTTCGTTCAGTATCCAGGTAGATACCCAACAGGGTGCATCACAAGAAGGTGAGGATTAGACATTAGGTCAGAAGCCTTGGTCAGTTCTCTGCATTCCTTTAAAGGCTATGTGGAGTTTTCCTCTCAGTTATACAGCTTTGACCCATTCACATCAAGGCTCTATAATATGCTATGCACCTCCATTCGTTTACCTTAATTTCCATATAAGCCTTTGCCTCTCTTGTTACGGCAATATCTCTACCTGGATGATATATGCTTGCAGAGTGTTCACTTAGTAATTTTACTATTTCATCTGATTCAGTTACCTCACTACCATTGGCAATCATTAAAATCATTCTGCCATGAAATTTCTTCCTTGTAACATACTGAAAGAACTCTGGTTTTATATTTGACCTGTATTGCTAATTTCCTTTTATACTCTGTTTTTTGCCTTTCTTACCACACTGGTTACCCTTTTGGTCCATGCTTTGTACTGCTCATATCCTGCTGGTCACCTTTTATCTCGAATTTCCTCCGCAGTTTTTTTGTAGCTCCTGGCTCTAGGTATGCAGTTTGTCTTCACTTCCTTCAAACACTCCTTTACAACTTCCCATGTACTATCAACATCCAGTCCTTGCAGTTTCACATGCCATGACACTGATCCATGCAATATATAACTGTATAAGTTCCATTTCTTTCTTTCAATTTATGTTCCAATAGTTGAAGTGCCCCATAATAATTTCCCACCTCCACTCATTAAGTTTATTTACTGATGGATACTATCTGCATTATCCTTTTACGTCTCCTGGTCGAGTACGCATGGTTAAATGCTATGTATGGTCTGTACTGCTGTACGGTGCAGAAACTTGGACCTTGAAGACAACATCAATAAAAAGACTTGAAGCCTTTGAGATGTGGTTATACAGACGAATGTTAAAAATCCTATGGACAGCAAAAACGTCCCAATCAGGAAGTACTGAAACAAATGGGGAAATCACGTGAACTTTTAGATACCATAAAAAGAAGGAAAACTGCATATCTTGGTCACCTACTTCATAATGAAAAATATAAGATACTTCAATTGATTATAAAAGGGAAGATAAATGGAAGAAGAGGACAAGGAAGATGAAGAAAATCTTGGCTGGCAGATATCAGACAGTGGGCTGGTATGAACTCTTAGAGACTGCTCAGAATAGCTGAGAATCGCTCAAAATTTGCCAAGGTGGTCGCCGACCTCCGATAGGAGATGGCACTCAAAGAAAGAAGAAGGTCTATAGAAGCAACTGTATATATTTTATTCTGCTGGCTACATTCCCAAGCAAAGAGTTTGGTTTGCCAACATCTCTGTCCATCCATATGAAACACCTCAAGAACAGATGACCCAGTTTTGAGTAAACACATTATTTAAAACTCTTAAGAAAAATTGAAGTAATTTTAATTTTATTTGACTTTACATGAAGTTAGAAATGCATTTCTCATGGCACTAGCGATGCTGGTAGTAGTTACTATTATGTGATTTTAATAACTCCCTAGGAATGCAATCTTGCATTTATTTCACTAAATGCTTATGTTTAGCTTATTAAATCATAGTTATTAATATATATCCTAACATTAAACGTGCACTGACATTATTATATTGTGTGTGTGCATTTAACTTGTTTTCCGTTGCATTATTTAGTGAGTTCTGTGTTACATAATAATCAGATTTCTTTTTTTTTTTTTTTTCATGCTAATTTTCAACCTACTAAACTCTTAATTTTAAGTATGGCCATTAAAAGAATCATATTCACAAGAGAGAGAGAGAGAGAGAGAGAGTGTGTGTGTGTGTTTTCTGAAGGACTACCTCAAAAATTTTGTTTCTACCATGTTTAACTCTTTTTAAAATGGTACATTTGTCCCTTGTGACATTCATGAAACATTACATGAAAACAAAAATCGCCCATGTTTGTGTTCATGACAGTATGAATTTCTCAGAAATTTAACTGATTGCAAACAGAATTAATTTGCTTGCAATATATTTAATACAAAAAACAACTCATGCAGTGTTATTTAACTGACACTTTTTTATAATAAGCATATAATCAACTTTCACCTGAATGTCCCCAAAAAACCCAATAAGTACAGTGCCCTGCTAAAAGAAATTCACTGTAGTCGACTATCCATAACAAGCTGTTTCTATGGTCCTGCAAACATGCTGTATTGATAGCCAAGTATAATAATGATATGTTTTGTTTTTTCAATGACATTTTTTTTTCTCTACTTGTTTGACACAAATTTCTGCAGTAGAAACTTAGATATTTCATGATATTGATTGATAAATTTTGTTTTTTATTGCATGTAATAACTTTGTTAAATTATTTCCTAAAATAGTATGCTATTTTACACGTTTCGTCTTACGTATTTTGTAAACTCTATACATATTGTCTGCATATTTAATATTACAGTCCTTTCAACTCCTATTTCATTTGTGTTGTAGGGAAAAATATGCCTCCCATATTTTTGGACCACGTCCAATTAAACGACCAAGGTCAGATCATGACGCTGCAGAATCATGTTTTCAGTTTTATAATCAAATAACCTGTGAATCAAATGAAGGTAAGTTATGTTTCCTTTTCAGTGTTTAACATATCTTTTTCAAATAACTAAATCTCTTCTCATTCTTGAATAATAAATGCATTTACCTTTTCATTATAGAACTATTCAAGTAGTATTTCACCGTTTCATTTTTATGACATCTGAAAATAAATGAAATTGGTAAATTAAATGAAATTGTGTGTGCATGCACGCACGCACACACAATCAAAGTTCTAAAACTCATTACAGTAATTATATTACTTACACATTTTACAGATATAAAGCAAGCAGGAGAAATGGAAATGCCAACATTAACTTTTAATAATTAACTAGGTTTAACTCGTAGATTTTTTTTTTTATAAATTAAACACCAAATGTTTTGCTGTTCTATATGGCTGACAGCATCTTCAGGAAGATATTTAGCACAGAACCCAAATTGTTTCCTAACAGCTGTTATTTCTATAAATTGAAAAATACTAGATTGATAGTTTAATCATGTTCATTAAGCACATCACGCCTGGTCTATACATTGTTGTGTAAACTCTATATGTGATTGCTGGCATAGGAGAGGTCGTGAACAGTGGCGGCTGGTGAAAATTTTAAGTGGGGGTGCTGCATATACAAAAAAAAAAAAAAAAAAATCTAATCAGTAAAGAATTTATTAATAAATAAATTTACATATTAAAAATATTTCATCTTCACCATGCACAATCACCAATTATAAAAGTTTCGTATCAATTGCAATGACAAGCGCAAGCGAATATCGGTGTTAGATCGCAGTGCATTTGTTTCGTGTAACGATAATTGAAAAAATATAATTCTTTTCATATTTTCAATAGTGACACTTGTCATAATTCAGCCTTGTATCTATAATAAATAACTAATTATATGTTATTTTAACAAAATAAAATAATATTGAAAAAAAATAGTTCACCACGCACACACACCAATGATAAACGTTTCATATCTCACAGAAATAACGTGCATAAGGATACTAAAAATACACTACGTTATGTTACTACAATACATTGCGTCATTCAGACAGACACGGCTGTTTGGGCAGTGTCTGAATGACATAGCATGCAATGACAAGCACCAACGAATATCGTCATTAGATCGCAGTGCTTTTGTTTAGTGTAATGATAATTGAAAAAATATAATTTTTTCATATTTTCAACAGTGACACTCATCATAATTCAGCCTTGTATCTATAATAAATAAATATGTTATTTTAACAAAATAAAATATTGACAAAAAATAGTTCACCGCACGCACGCACGCACCAATAATAAACGTTTCATATCTCACAGAAATAACGTGCATAAGGATACTAAAAATACACTGCTGTGCTGTTTGGGCAGTGTCTGAATGACATAACGCGCAATGACAAGCACAAACGAATATCGGCATTAGGTCGCAGTGCATTTGTTTCGTAATCTTAAGTGTTAATCGAACAATTCCAATTATTAACTATTCAATCAATGTTCAAAACATAAGCTGTAGACTTTAACATGTTGTATTGCATTTATATAATGTTGTAAGAAATGTTATTATTTATAAACACGAACAAAATTTAAATTTTTCATTTTTTCCTTCGGGGTGCTGCAATGTCGCAGTGCTTATGTACGGGCCGCCACTGGTCATGAATGTTACATATACTAATTAATGACTTCCAGATTTCACGTAGTACAAGTCCTTGGTTTCTACTTAGTGTGCCATGTGTGAGTGAAAGACCTCAGAAGACTCCTTGAACAAACCATGACAAAAATATTCTTTTCTAAGTAAGGCATGGAGGAAGCTTGCCAGTGTGACATTCTGTGAGGATATGTTGATGAGTCTTTTTTTCCTTTTGTTTTTGTTTCTTTGTTGTTGCATATCTTCTTGTAGATGCTGTCAGTCATATAGACAGCAAAATGTCAGAAATTTTTTAATTAACGTCTAAGTCAAACCTGATTAATTATTAAAGTTGATATAAATCTTTTCATAGTTAATTACTTCAAAATGCCAATATTAAGACTTGGCATGTGGGCTTCCAACACTCATTAGGGTGTTGGAAGTCCACATGCTAGGAACAGTCTTGTTGTCCTATTTTTTTTCCTTTCACACTGAGAAGTTTATTAGTAGTCTAATAAATAAATTACTAGATAAGCAACTCATAATACTGCTCTGGTTGATTAAGGTTTTACAGTTATACATGATTGGTATAAGTTAAATTTAATATTTTGTCTTCATTATTATTTTTTTTGCATCTTCAGCACATAGATCACTGTTGTGAATGTATTGCGAGGTGGTAATTCAAAACTGGAGCATAATCAAATTATTTTGCTTAAGTCTTTTTTTATTTATTTTTTATTTTTTTTTTTGCTGCATTGCTTACTATTTGTTCAGTCTAAGAGCCAACTTAAGTGCAGAGTATGAGTTGTTGATTCACTCTTAGCACTAAAGTATTGGCTGATGGGATCTTATTTTTTTGGTTTCCTACTTAAATTTTTGGAGTAAGAGGAAAACATACTTGTATTTCTTTGCAGTCTCTGATTTGCATGCATGTGTTTTATTTTTAAATATACTATAATTCGTTATTTTATTAATAATATAATTCTGGCATGGCCTTTGCTTGAAAAATTGTGTCAGTGCTCACATTGATTGTATTAAGATTTTTGTTCTGATTAAAATAATTCCTCCAAAGATGGAAGAATTTGGACTTGTTAAATTTAAAATTATTAAAATTCTCTGGATTAGAGATAGTTGATGGAAGATTTTTCACTTGGTTATGCTACCAATCATATATTTGGTCTAATCCAGAGAATTTTAATAATAAGGTGTTGACACCTTTTGGCAACCGGTATATGGTGATATGACCTCTGCATTACTTCCACCTTAGTATCACCACCTCTGGGTCTGGCTCCCACTGTTGAGACCTCAATAAAGGTCGAAACCGGTCTGGGTTAGTGGTCCTTCCCTTAATGCATAGCATTATACATGTTCCCAAGGAGATGTGCTTTGCATTATGGGAGATACTAAGGCAAGTGATCAGAACTTATTCCATCTTTACCATGAGTTGCCCCAGTCCTGAAAATACTTCAGGTGCAAACTTTGTTTGCTTACACTTGGATAAAGGATTAAACCAAATATATAATTGATTCACTCGGGCTACTTCATCTGTAGAAACAGTCAAATGGTTTGACTATGTCTGTAGGGAACCGTTATGATAACAACTGAAATGTCAGCAAGAGATACTTATAAGTGCACCTTTTTACAAGTGTACCTCTTGCTGATGCTCCCTGGTTGTTTAGATGGTACGAAAAGTCACCTGATGGTATATTTAATTGGTTTCCTTCATCAAAATTAAAGAAAGCTAATACTTATTTATCCCATCAAGAGTCAGATTAGTTTAGTATTAAATAAAAGCTTTCAAATGCTATGAATCTTTAAGTTCAAGATTTGAATATCCTGTTCTTAAATGTTGAAAGTTTATTTTCCACTTGGTTAGAGTATAATAAATTTAGTTTAATCCTTTATCCAAGTGTGAGCAAACAAAGTTTGCGCCTGAAAGTATCTTCAGGACTGGGTTAAGGTGGTACACACCAGGGCAACTCGTTGCAAAGGTGGAGCAAGCTACCAACACTCCTGTCTCAGTATACTGGGTTAAGGTGGTACACACCAGGGCAACTCGTTGCAAAGGTGGAGCAAGCTCCAAATAGGTGGAGATGACCTGCAAATACTTCTGCCTGATATCTCGACTTGGGCCTGGCTCCCACTGAAGAGACCTCAATAAAGGTCGAAACCGGTCTGGGTAGTGGCCCTTCCCTTAATGCATAACAATAGACATATCCGCAAGGAGATGTGTTTTGCATTATAGGAGATACTAGGATAGGAGTGTTGGTAGCTTGCTCCACCTTTGCAACGAGTTGCCCTGGTGTGTACCACCTTAACCCAGTCCTGAAGATACTTTCAGGCGCAAACTTTGTTTGCTCACACTTGGATAAAGGATTAAACTAAATTTATTATACTCTAACCAAGTGGAAAATAAACTTTCAACATCTTTCTCTAAATCCAGAGTAATTTATTAAAAAAGGGTGGCACACCAATTGGCAATTCCTATAGGTGGAGATGACCTGCAAATACTTCTGCCTGATATCTCGACTTGGGCCTGGCTCCCACTGAAGAGACCTCAATAAAGGTCGAAACCGGTCTGGGTAGTGGCCCTTCCCTTAATGCATAACAATAGACATATCCGCAAGGAGATGTGTTTTGCATTATAGGAGATACTAGGATAGGAGTGTTGGTAGCTTGCTCCACCTTTGCAACGAGTTGCCCTGGTGTGTACCACCTTAACCCAGTCCTGAAGATACTTTCAGGCGCAAACTTTGTTTGCTCACACTTGGATAAAGGATTAAACTAAATTTATTATCCTGTTCTTAATTTTCACATTTATGCAGAATTTCATTCTTGGTCTTTCTTTACTAATTGGTATAGTTTCTGTGTTTATGGGTTATAAAATTCATTAATTTTATGAACTAATTGGGATTTTCTGATTAGTGAACTTGGCAAATACATAGATGTCTTCAGTTGTTTTCTCTTGTAGAATCTTCTGGGGGATATGATCTGGCTACTCATTCAGTAAAAATTAGGAGAACTGGAACATTAATGGATGTAAACTCTCTCTGGGATTTGGAAGGTATGTTGAATAAATAAATTTGACTTTAATAAATAATTAAAAATATAAAGTTTAACTCTGACTGTTGTAAACATTATAAAATTTCTGCATGCAATAACAAACTTGCTGACCAAAATCCTCACAGACACAATACTAGTTAAAGATATAGTCCTTAGCTGTAATTAATAATTAAATATAGTAATTCTTCAATTATCCAACTGCAAAAGGAAATCAGTATGCTTCAGTTATATAACTGAAGGGTTTTGGTTAACTGGGGGGGGGGTTACAGTTACACAGTGCTGTACCAATAATCACTTGACACACTAACTTAATCAAGTTGATAAATTGAATGTTAGGTTATTTTAATTTCAGATAATAGAAAGATCACAATTCATTAGAACAAACTAGTCACTATAACAAGCTATTCCTGTAGTCTCTACAAATTTTCTTTAACACATTCAAGTCGGGAAGTGTTTCACATTTATCGTACCAATGGAACTTCTCATTACAGTTTGTGTGACACTTATGTTATGCAGACAGGCTGATCTGGTGCAAAGTTTTCACAACATGTTAGTTGCAATCCTTTCGGTAGAATTTTAGTGCTGCTCACACTCCTGTGTCAGGCTGGTGGGTAGCAGCCTCACTGACACAAAGTTTATGTGGTATGTTTGTTGTAACTCTTTCAGTAGAATATTATTTGAAGTTGGCATTTGTGATCTGTCTTAATGACATTGAATATTTCAAATGCAATCGAACAAATACTTATTTCATATAATTGAAAATTTGGACAAATGTTAGAACAATTGTTTTTAGTTAGATGCTGTGTTGGGTGGTACAAGAAATAGTTTTGTTTGAGTCTGTGGAGCACATAGTTTCTGTGAGAGGGAACATGTTTCATTAGGTTTTGGAAGTTTTTTCCCTGCTTGTTTAGACTAAATTTAGTTTAATCCTTTATCCAAGTGTAAGTAAACAAAGTTTGTGCCTGAAGTATCTTCAGGACTGAGGCAAATTGTGGTAAAGGTGGACCAAGCTCTCATCACTCCTTGTCTTAGTATCTCCCATAATGCAAAGCACATCTCCTTACAGAATGTATAATGCTATATATTAAGGGAAGGGCCATTACCCAGACCAGTTTCGACCTTTATTGCGGTCTCATCAATGGGAGCCAGATCCACAGGTGATGATACTAATGTGGAAGCAATGGAGAAGTTATCTTTACCTATATGAGTTGCCAAAAGGTGTCTCACCTTATTATTAGATTACTCTGAATTTTGAGAAAGATGTTGGAAGTTTTTTTCCACTTTGTTAAACTATAATAAATTTAGTTGTAAGCAAACAAAGTTTGCACCTGAAGTATCTTCAGGACTCAGGCAACTGGTGGTAAAGGTGGACCAAGCTCTCATCACTCCTTGTCTTAGTATCTCCCATTATAGTCTAACCAAGTGGGAAAAAAAAAACTTCGAACGTCTTTCTCTAAATCCAGAGTAACTTAATAATAAGGTGAGACACCTTTTGACAACTCGTTTAGGTAAAGATGACTTCTCCATTGCTTTCACCTTGGTATCACCACCTCTAGGTCTAGCTCCCACTGACGAGACCTCAATAAAGGTTGAAACTGGTCTGGGTAGTGGCCCTTCCCTTAATGCATAGCATTATACATGTCCACAAGGAAATGTGCTTTGCACTGTGGAAGATACTAAGACAAGGAGCGAGGAGAGCTTAGTCCACTTTTACCATGAGTTGCCTCAGTCCTGAAGATACTTCAGGTGCAAACTTTGTTTGCTTACACTTGGATAAAGGATTAAACTAAATTTATTATGTTTCATTGGGTAGTGCGATTTTTTTCCCTGTTTTCTCTGATTGCATTATTTTTTGACTAATATATTACACAGACTGCAAGTGTCTCTTTATCTTATTCAGTGATACAATAAAATCAGTTGTTTTTTTTTGCTTTTGCAGTATAGTGGCTGTTAATGATTTATATTTCGCAAAGAAATCCCTTTCCATCTATTAAGTTTTTTTTAAAGTATGCCCATCATAAATGCAAATATGAAAGTCTAGAGCTTATAGGATCACTCATTCTTCACTCCATCCCCAGATACACACATATACATGTAATATCAGATATAAATTATTCATAATCCATTTTTCAGTACTGAAAGTATTTCTCTTCCTTATATTTGCTATTCTTTACATCTTTTAGTAAATCAAGTATAGTAATTAATAATTAAATATATTATTCTCTTTCATTATTGTTTTTTTAATATATTCACTGAAATTTTTGTGTTTGTAAAACTCATCTTTATGAAAGGCATGTTGTAAGTATTGGGTGTAATAAATGTGGGGTCCTTTCTGAAGGTATACTTTCATGTTGATAGGGTAATTTATTTTTATTAGCAGCAATGCTGTTTTATTGGAGTAGGCCACCAGAAAAAAAAAGAAGAAAAAATGCAGGAACTGCATAACTGAAAGACACCTTTATCCATAGGTGATTGATAAAAATATCTTCTTCACACATAGTGTATGTAGACTGTTGGGACCCTACAAAAGTGACAGTCCTAAGATACTCTCTCCAGATGTTTCTGTCTTGGGATCTCCTTAACTAAGTTGAGAATGAAGAATTGGTCCATTTTCTTCAGGTGATTCTAGGTCACCTGTCTTGTCTTTTACTAGGAGTCAAGCCCTCTAGTGCTAATTTAGGTAAGCTATCTGATCTGGCTATGTGGCCCAGTCACTGGAGCTGTTTCCAGTGTATTTTAGTGATGATGTTCACTTGTATTCTAGCAATAGAGCAGATTTTCCTTCTAACCTCGTCATTTGTTATGTGTACCATGTAGGGTATCTTCAAAAGTTTTCTATAGCAATTCATCTGGAAGGCCAATAGTCTTTTCTTGTCTTCTTTTAGCAATGTCCAACTCTCAAGTCAATAAAGATAGAATTAAACAAGGATATCAGTGAGGTAGTCTTGTAACTAGCTGTATTTTATTGGCCTGTCAAAGTGTCTGTAATCTCTAAGGTTCAGCAGTTGCTTTTGTGCTTTAATTTCATGTTTAAACCTGCCATCTCTACCTCCAATTTTTCATCATTAACTGAAATTTTCATGGATTATTGCCTGAAGACATCATTTTTGATTTATGAGTGCTGGTCTTTAATCCATAATTAAGTGCTTTAGAAACTCTGTCTGTTAATTCCTGTAACTGATGTTCATTCTCTTCTATTGGTGAATGTCATTGGCAAATCTGAGATTATTGATTTTTGCACCACCAACTAATTCTTCTGATACCACTGTTTTCTAAGGCTAAGTTTATTATATATTTCAAATAAAGATTAAAAAGCATGGGCAAAGGTATGCAGCCTTGACTCACACCTCTTTCCATTGTGAAAGGCTTACTGCAGTTGTCGTTGATTTCTATTAACATTTCTGAGGAATTGTAAAGAGTTTTATTTAAGTGTACTATTTTATTCATTCCATACTGGTTCAGTATTCTCTTCTGGCCTTGGTTGGCTGAGTGGTTAATGTATCTATTCTCTCCAACCATCAGGTCATTGGTTCAAATCCTGCTGTGAGCATGGATGTTTGAGTGTCTTATCTGTACTGCCATAACCTTTGATATGGCACAGTATGATCTTTGCTGTCTTTATGCCTTTTAAAAATAAAAAAACATGAATCATCATCAGTATTCTCCACAGTGTCTCATGCCATACTGAATCGAAGGCCTTCTGTATATCTATGAAATTATGACATAGTATTTTAATCATCATCATCATCAAATTCCTGCCATGTACCCTCAAGGGGTGTACAGGATATGATAGTACTACATGAAAAAAATTACATCATTATTAATTTCCTATCTACAATTTTCCTCCAAATCAGTCTGTTACTTGTCAAGACTCCAACATTATCAGATCTTATATTTCTGTCGTCTAAAGCACTTTGTACTGTATCAATCCACCTATATCTTGGTCTTCCTCTGGGTTGTTTTGCTGCCAACCTGGCAGAGAACACTTGTTTTGCTAATCTTTCCTCGCACATTCTGTTTAAGTGACCATACCACCTGAGATTAGCTCTGCTAACGCATTCCTGGATGCTGACAATGTCAAGTTCTTTCCTAATATCCTCGTTTTTAATATGATATTGCCATTGATGCCATCTGTTCATGCCTATAATCTTTCTCAGGACTCTCATATCTGTGATCTCTAGTCTTTGGTCAAGTGTTTTACTTCTGACCCAGCTCTCAGATCGATAAGTTAAAACTGGTTTGAACACTGTCTTGTATACAGCTAATTTAGTGTTTTCTGACTAATTTCTCTCTTATTCCATATGAATTTATTCAATTGACTTCCCACCATACCAGCTTTGCTGATTCTGTTGTCTACCGTCTTCAGTAAAAATCTTGCCTAAATAGCTGAAATGTTTTAATTGTTCCACAGGTTCCCCATTCACAACACAGTTGACGTTTTCCATGATTCTGCCTATTTTCATTGTCTTTGTCTTTTTATTGCTGACCTTCATACCATATCTATTACAACAGCTATTCAATTTAGTCAGAGAATCTTGCAGACTTGTAGCAGATTTATTTATAAGTATAACATCATCCACATAAAGAAAGAGCTGACATTAACATCTCCAATTTTGATATCATGTTTAATACCACTTTCCTTCATAATGTGATCCATATAGATAATGAATAACAGAGGGGATAATGTACATCCTTGTCTCACACCAGATTTCACATTAAACCATCTTCCTGTACTTCCTTCAATTCTAACTGCTGACTTACAACTCAAATAAAGACTAAGTATTGCTTGATATAATCCCCTATTGACACCATATAACTGCAGAGTATTGAATAGCTTCTCTCCTGGCACCTTGTCATATGCCTTTTCCAGATCGACAAAACTTAAATACTGATCTTTGTTATATTCCCATGCTTTCTCGACTATTTGTTGTAAAGTGAAGATCTGATCCTGACAGCCTCTATTTGGCTTGAATCCAGCTTGTTCTTCACCAAGCTTTTCTTCCACAATTCTTCTCAACCGTTTCTCAAGTATACTTGCATAGATCTTGCCAGGAAAACTCAGTAAGGAAATATCTCTGTAATTCTCACATTCAGTTTTATTTCCCTTTTTATATATATATGGGTACTATTAGAGCTCTACTCCAATCGTCGGGAATTCATCCCTCTGTCCAGGCTTTCTGAACTATGCAGTGCAGCCACTGTAAGACTTTTATACCACCATATTTCAGCATTTCTGGTCGAATATCATCTACTCCTGCTGCCTTTCCACATTTCAAGCCTTTGATGGCATTTTCTACTTCAAGTATGGATATGTATTCCTGACTGTATGCCTGTTTTTTACCAATGTGCCATCACTGCTTGTTTCATTTAGTAATTTTTCGAAGTAATTTCTCCATACTTCAAGGATATCTTTTTCTCCCATTTTCATGTCACCTTTATCATCTCTAATTCCTTTTACAGCACTCTTTTCTCCATTCTTAAGCTTCTTTAACAACCTCCAGAATATTTTGCCACCTTCTTGATATTTATTTTCTATATTCTTGCCAAAGTCTTCCCATGACTTTTGTTTAGCTAGTTTTACACAGTGTTTAGCATTCTTGCATTTGTCTCTATATTCTCTAAGAGCACAAGCTGACTTATTTGACAGGAACTTTTGGTATGCTTTCTTCTTTTCCTTCACTGCCTCTTTAACTTCCTGTGTCCACCAGGGAGTTCTGATTTTTTTATCCTTGCAGATAACCTCACCAAATGCCTCTCTGGCAGAATCAATCAATGTTTTCTTCAGAGTTTGCCAGTGAATCTCCAAGGTTTGATTCCTGTTCTCAAACTCTTTCATTTTTTCTTCAATAATCTTTGTGTATTTTAGCCTACAGTTCACATCTGAGAGCTGCTCAACTTTTATTCGCTTTAAAACTTTCTTACATGTTATTCTTTTCAATATGAAATTCAATTTTATCCTGCTCAAGACTAAATAGTGATCACTTCCAATTTCAAATCCTCTGTACACTCTGGTGTCCTGCACCAGGGAGAAAACATCACTATCAACAATAACATAGTCAATGAGACTTTTCTTATTCCTAGCCTCTTCTCTCCATGTGAATTTGTGCAACATTTTTATGTTGGAACATGGTGTTAGTAATAACCAGTCCATGTCCTGAGCAAAAATCCAACAGATATTTGCCATTATTATTAGCTTTGCTCTTTTCTCCAAATTTTCCCAAAATATTTTTGTATGTCTCACAATCATTTCCTACTCTGCTATTTAGATCCCCAACAAGGACCAACTTTTCATTTTTCATTGTGTCAGTTGCTTTTTCTAAAGCCTCAAAAAAATTCCTCCACTTCTACCTTAGTAGAACCTTCTTTGGAACCATAGGCACAAATAAGTCTCATTGTCCAGTTCCCCATTCTCATATTTACCCACATTACTCTACTTGAGACCGACTGGCATTCAAGAAGATTAGCCTCGTATTTTGTGTTGAATACTATGGCTACTCCTTCTTTTCCTTGATTATCATTGCCTGAATATAACATTTTGTATTTATTGATCAGAAAGATCTCGCCAGTTTTGGTCTTTTTTGTTTCAATCACCCCTATTATGTCGATCTGGTACTTATCTAATTCCTCAGATAGCTCCATTTCTTTGCCATTTAGGCTTCTTACGTTGATAGAACTGATCTTTAACTCTGGTGATATTGAGTTGGGGTTTATTTTCAGATTTGTTCCAGTAGCTGACTTTTCGCTGTTCGCACTGGTTCCCTGGCGAAAACAACGGGGGCGTTGTTTAACCGGGCGACGCCCCAGCCGGCATGAAATTTTGTCATGTTGTACCATCATTCTATATTTTGGTTTAACCAATAAGAATACAATTTGGTCGGCTAAATCCCAAATTGCCAGCCCATCCTCGTCCATTCAGTATCCAAGTAGATACCCAACAGGGTGCACCACGAGAAGGTGAGGATTGGACATTAGGTCAGAAGCCCTGGTCGGTTCTTCTCATTCCTTTAAAGGCTATGTGGAGGTCTCCTCTCAGTTATACAGCTTTGACCCTTAAGCACCCCATAGTATTTTATTATGTTCAATATGTTTTTCTCCAATAACATGTATAGTAGATATATGATCTATTGTACTCCTGTTTTCACAGAATCCTGCTTGGTTCTCTGAAAATATGCTTTCTATTTTGCTTTCAATCCTGGATATATTTAGGAAAATTTTGCTTGGATTACTGATTAAACTGATAACTCTGCAATTGCTACATTTTGTGCTGTTAATTTTTTAAGAATAGGAATCAGGTTTACCAGTCTTTAGGCCATGATTATTATTCCACACTTCTGGGAGTTCTGTGCTGTACAACTGCAAGAAGGTTCTGTGCTGCAAAACTTCATTGTTTAAAACATTATAATGTAATGTGTTCTGTTCCAAACAGGCAATTACAGTATTGGTGGGGAAAAAAAAAAGCAATAGTTCTGCATTATTTGTTTCTTGCAAGCTTACCAGAAATACATAGAAAAATTAAAATAGTAAATTTTTTATTGTCCACCTAATAAGTGTCACAGTCTTTTGAAATTTTATATCCTGGTTACGACTTTTCCTTTTTTGCTTAACAAGTACTCAAAGGCATCTTCTTCTAAAACAAACCCATTTCATCAACATAAACAATGTGTTCATCCTTGTAGCTACCTTTTCAATCATTTCTTTTAATTCAGCGCTTCCCAAACTGTGGGCCGCGGACCCCTTGGAGGGCGTGAAATATTGAAAATAAATTTAAAATGTTTTAAGACTAACTAAATTTTTTATTTTAAAAGAAACGTATTTAACTTTTATTATTTCTTTTTTGTGATTTTTCATATTTTAATGGGAAAATTCACACATTGGTGTTGGTTCACAAACTTTGCTTCCTGCGTATTTCGGTGCTTAATGAATATTAGTAAATATTGCTTATTCATATGTTTCATTTCAAAGCAGTGGTTAATTATATTTACTTCTAATGCTCTCCAGGGAAGCTCCAAATCTTCCTGTCCCTTTCATCACGCGTTCGTAATCAGGGACTGTTGATATTGACTTTATATACATATCAAAACTCGTTTTATATTATCACTGTCATCCAAGCAAGTTTTCTGTTACCAATAAAAGTTTCGCATCTTTAAACAAGTTTAAAGATGCGAACAAGTTTAAACAAGTTCATGTGGGGAGACAGTAACTCGCTTGCAGTGGTAAACAACACACCTTCCCTCACAGCCACTATACTGCAGAGGCAATAAAAACAAGTACTTTTATTATGCCAGTGAATAAGGTATGTGGAGTCTGTGTTATATATTTCCCAACAAATAGTGCAATTTGAGACAACTGGGATAAAAACAATAATTAATGAATCACATGTCCCCTCATACAGAAACTATGCTGTATAGACTGAAACAAAACCATATGTTGCATGGGCAAACACAGTATATAACTAAAAACTATTGTTATTAATTGGATGTGTGTGAGTTCGATTTCTCAAGGCAGCAATAAAATTCAACCGAACCTGTTAAAATTTGTAAAAGTGTTAAAAGTAAGTAATATATATATATATATATATATATATATATATATATATATATATATATAATGAATGTTATGGCAGTTTCACATATGGAATTCGGTTGAAGAGAGTTAGCATTTCAACTCAATTGTCAGTTATGGTTTTATCTTTCGGTTGCGCTATCTTTTGTTAATACCCCACCAATCATATGCACATTTTAATAACCTGCCTTTGCTGTCTGTTTCGCGTTAGGCTTAATTACCATAAAAGGAGAAAAGTCGCATAAGAGAAAAATGTTCCTGGTCCGAGGATTCCCTTATTCAGGTAATATGCACTAATTTCATGTTATCAGTCTGTGGTGTGCCAGTATCGGTAAGTGATAATATTATTTGATCTATTCGACATTAAAAAAAATTAATCCTGAGATGGATAAGTGGCTGATAAAAAAAAATAAAAAAAAAAATCCCGCAAACGATCAGAAGAAGCAGAAACAGACTCAAAAAAAAAAGACAGTATTTCATATTTTACCAGAACAGCCCGCATCGTCTTTAGAACCAAACGATAAGAGGCAAAAAATATAATATATGCATTTGATTTTTGCAATATTCGCTGTGTATGTTTTTTATTGAATATAAATACAATAAATATAATAATAATATATCTCTCTATTACGATTTTTTTTCGAGGGGGGGGCGTGAAATATTTTAATTTTTGAAAAGGGGGCTCTGACATCCAGAAGTTTGGGAAGCACTGTTTTAATTCATTGAGAAATTTTGCAGCAGCATCATTATCAGTACTAGCACTTTCACCTATAGTTCGAACGTTATGTATCCCCCTATGCTTTTTAAAGTTATAAAACCGGCCACAACTTGTTTAAAGTTTTCCTATCATCTTCATTTTCTTTGGTTTTATTTTACCATTATAGAGACTTTTTTGCTGTATCTTGAATTATCCATCTGACTAAATGAAATTTTTTTCTCAATGCAGTCTTCAATCCATATCATTAAGACAGTCCATATTATCCATTGCAGAATTTCTATGTTTAGCAACCTCTTTTGTCATATAAGATGTGGCTATTCCATGTTTTTGATTTGATCTTTCTTCTTGATTAGCATTCGTGTCTGACACTATAATTTCAAGTTTTTATTCTAGTGTTAACCATTTATGTTTATGTTCACCAGCTTCATTGCATTTCCTCTTCCCACTCATAAATTAATGTAAAAGTTACTCATACATTAAAAAATTGTACAGATCATGACTTTGCTTCACCGAAGCTGAAATAATTCTAAATCAATATAGCTGTTACTGTGCTACGCTAAATCACTATGATACTGTTTTAGTAGAGTAGGTAATGCAGTACAGCACAGTACTGTTTTTAAAAACAAAATTCAATAATTAAAAATTATGAACCATGTTATAGTGAAACCTGCACTGTTCAAGGCCTCTCTATGTAAGGTATTGCTGTATTTAGTTTCTTGACATGGTGAAACTCTGAAAATAAAGTTATTTACATAATTATGACCCTGAGAGAGATAAAATACTGTGTAATGTATTCTGTAATGTAAATAAAATAAATGTAAAAAAAAAAATATATATATATATATATATATAAAATAAATTTTAAAAAATGTAAAATAAATATTGTAATGTAAATATTGTGTTATCCAATGCTAACATATCTGAGCTTCAAAGTACCGATATCTTTTGTTATTCAGAAGCATCAAAAAGTAAGTTTTGATCACTGAAGTGTGAAATGGTTGTTTATGTAGTCATGGTTATTATAGCTCTATTAATTCTTTTCAGACATAACTACTGCACCAGTACATAACTGTCATATATCAACTATGCAGAAATATTTATAATAGGCAGATTGTGTGATTTCTTCCCTCCTATAATTCTAGCATAAATGTTATTTACTGTAGTCATTAATACATATTCAGAAATTTTCTTGAAGCCTTTCATTTTTGTATTTAAGAAGCAAAAAATTAAAAAAAATAATAATAATAGCTATGCAGCTGTCAGATCCATAATTATAGAACCTTGAGAAAATTCCCTTAATTTGTGCTGTCTTTATTGTTTTTGTATTAAATTATAGTGTCATGTTTTCAACATTTTCTAGCTGTTCCAAGAAATTTGTCACTCTAGTACAGACCAGTTAGTTTTTGCCACTCCATGTAGGGTCTCTTACCTGAAAATTAACAGCACAACTTTTGCAATTTGATTTCTATGGATGCTTGTTCAAGTTAATGTGCTAGTTCTTTCCCTTACTTTATCATAAAGTCAAATTGTTTGCAGCATTTATTTATTTTGTTATCGAAATTTTAGTACTGTTTTATATTACTTTTTGTCATTTTCTCTTAACTTGTATGTTATGAAATGTGTGCGTGTATGACATATATGTTTATATATTTCTTTTTATTTTAAATACCTTTTCTAGCTAGCTTTATGTTGTCTAACTGTTAATGTTCATTTTTAATCTGTAAATTTATCATCATGAAATTCCTGATACATATACTCAAAATATGTACAGGATTTTATGATAGTACTGTTTCTTTAAATTAACATGAAAAACACGAGGAGTAAGGAACATTTAGTAATAATGTTTTCCTCTAAATTAGTCTGTTTGTCAGGACTGCAGTATGGTCAAGTTCTTATATTTCATTCTTCTAAAGCACTTCTAGTTTCTAGACGAAAATAAAAAATCCAGCTAGATTTTTTGTCTTTGTCTAGGTCTCCTGCTATTCTGTTTCCTGCCCAATATCTGCCCCTGATGTTTCTTCCTCGCATATCCATGTTCTTTAGTGTGAGCATCTGTTTCATTTCTAGCTAAGTTGTCAGATCCATAAGTAAAAATTTGTTTCAACATTCTCCTCTTTACAGCTAGTTTAATGTTTAGGCTATAATATAGAATAAGAGAGTTGGAGTATATATGATATAAAAGATTTATTCACTTGACCCTCACCATACTAGCTTTGCTTATTCTGTTGTCTATTTCAATACTCAATTTGCATCTTCACTGAAAATTGTGCTTAAATGGCTGAAATATTTTACTTGTTCTATATTCAGAGTAGTAGATTTTTAATGTTCGTATCTATTTTCATAGTTTTATTACTGGATTTAATGCCAGATTTGTTACAGCAAGTTAGATTAGAATTCTGAAGAAGATTTGTACTGGATTTGTTTAAGAATATAAGATCATCTGCATGCTATTATACTCTAAATCAAGAGCTGAGATTAACATCTCCATTTTTGATATAGGTTTAATGTCATTTTCTTTCATAATGCAATCCATATAGATCATGAATAACTGAGATGGTGTACATCTTAATTTTACATATGATTTTACATCAAACTATCTTCCTGTACATCCTTTAATTCTAACTACTTCCTTGCAACTTAAATATAGATAATGAATTGCTCAATATAATGTCCCACCCACACTATCTAATTGCAGCATTTTGAACAGCTTTTTTTCTTGGAACCTTATCATATGCCTCTTCCAGACCTACCAAACTTAAATGCAGATCTTTTTTATATTACCATGATTTCTCACTGTTAACACAGATTGTTCTTCCCTAGTTTTCTCTTCTGCAGTTTAGTGATATTCATTTATAATTCTTGTTTTAATTTTAATTTTTTTTTTTTTTATAGGTAGGTACTATGAGAACCTCCAAACATTTGAATTTGACCTTCTGACCAGGCCTTGCAAATTATGCAGTCCAGCCACTGTAACCTTTTATACTTTCATATTTGAGAATTTCTGATTGAATATCATCTTCTTCAACTGCCTTTCCACATTTCAGATTTCTGATTGCTTTTTCTACATCAAGTAATGATATTTATTTTGATTGCATTAATTGTGAATATTTTCAACCACTATTCTATCACTACTTGTTTCCTTTGACAGTCTTTTAAAGTAATTATTCACACATCTATAATATCTTTATCTTCAGAATTTATATTGCTTATTTTTCATCCGATTCCTTTTACTGCATTCTTTCCTATATTTCCAACTTTTTTTTCAGTAGGCTCCACAACATTTTATCTTTCCTGATATTTATCTTCTATATTCTTGGCATTCTTTTTCATGATTTTTGTTTAGCTATTTTTATACTCTTCTTCACTTACATTTTTTTAAGTACTTTCTTAGAGTGCCTTCTGGCTTACTTCCTAGAAACATATGATTTCTTCTTTTCCAAGACAGTTTAACTTCTTAAGTCAACTGCCACATCCCATTATACATTAGTGTTTATATCAATGTTTCCATTACATTACAGGTAACAACAGACTTACTGTTCTGCAGTATCATCACAGGCCTTGCAGTCTCTCTCCTCTGTTAATCTGCTGACTTCCAAAGAGAGATGCCTATCTCAAATATAGCTGTTAGTATATCAGTCACCTCATTTGATCTTATCCCAGGTCTTCAAGAATCATGACCCATTCCAACAGCTAGGAATGAGAACTTTTATATCTCTTAAATAAGAATCAAACCTTAGAGATTCACTGGCAAACTCTGAAGAAAACATTGATTCTGCCAAACAAAAGTATGTGGTAAAGTTCTCTGCAAGGATAGAGAAATGCTGGACTCAACAAGTTATGGTACTGGTAATTAGCTTAAGGAATTAACAATGCATATAACGGATATTAATTAAAGCAAACTTTAATGAATACCTTCGATATTTCGGCAATGTCACGTTTCCATCTTCAGGAACATACAAATATGGTATGTGCACGCAGGCACTAACAAAAGCAAATGAGGAAGAAGACAAGAAACTACAATTGTTCCTAAAGTCTTAATGGTGCCCCCTAGAGGGTTAATTGGGTTGTCTTGGCCGTTGGGCTGAAGTTCTCATAATGTAGGCTTCCCAAATTTGTGGATGTGAACTAAACCACATCCTCAACACTTTCTTAGCCAATGGCTACAACCCCCAAAAAATCAAAAAAATACCAAAACCAGTAAACCACAACCCCCTCTACAATAAAGATTACACTAAATCTATTACCATCCCCTACATCCGGGGCACCTCTGAAAAAATAACCAATATCCTCAAAAAATATGACCTGACTTCGTGTTATATAGACCATATAAAAAGTTGGCATGCCTTATCTGCTTACCAAAGACCAACCACTCCCCTTAGACCTGTCTGGTGTATACCAGGTCCTTTGCAGCTGTAAACTGTCCTACTTTGGCCAAACAGGCAGGACAGCGAATATCAGGGTTTCAGAACACAAAGACTACATCTGGTTTCACCAGTACAGCCACTCTGGGTTGGCAGACCATGCCTTAGATACCTGCCATAGAATTTGTTGGAAGAAAACTAAAATAATACACTGCAGCAAGTTCAAGTGCGAAAGATTATTCATGGAATCATCAGCAGCTCTAAAAAACGTTCCAAACCTCAACAAATTTAGGTGCATGAAACTACAATTTGGGAAGCCTACATTATGAGAACTTCAGCCCAACGGCCAAGACAATCCAATTGCTAGGGGGCACCATTAGGACTTTAGGAACAATTGTAGTTTCTTGCATTCTTCCTCATTTGCTTTTGTTAGTGCCTGCATCGCATAACATGTTTGTATGTTCCTGAAGATGGCAACGTGACGTTGCCGAAATATTGAAGGTATTCATTAAAGTTTGCTTTAATTAATATGCGTTGTTAATTCCTTAAGCTAATTACCAATTATGTATGACCAACGTATAAGCCTTGCTACAAGAAGTTATGGTACGTAAAGGTCATGAAGAAGAAAAAAAAAAGCATATTGAAAATTCCTAGCAAGTAAATGAGCATGGGCTCTGAGAGAATACAGAGAAAAATGTAAAAAATCAAAGCAATGCATAAAAAGTAATAAACAAAAGTCATAGGAGGACTTTGATAAGAACATAGTAAATATTCAGAATTTTGCAGTCTATTCAGAAAGCTTAGAAATGGAGGAAAGATTAATGTAAAAGGCAATCTGATGATAAAGGCCATATGAAAATTGAATATAAAGATATTCTGGATGCCTGGAATAATTACTTTGAAAAATTGCTAAATGAAACAAGATGTGATAGAACTGTATTAAAAAATATTCAGGATGAAAGCAACCTAGAGTACATATCAATACCAGCAATATGTAGAGACAGAAAAAGCAATAAAAAAAACTCAAATGTGAAAAAAGCAGTCGGAGTAGATATGACTAGAAATCCTCAAACATAGAGGTATGAAAGTTTCACAGTTCCCGCACTGCATAATTCAGAAGGTTGAATTCCAGATGATTAGAGTAGACTTATCGTAGTATCTGTTTGTAAAACTGGAAATAAAACTGAATGCGAGATTAGATTTTTCCTACTTGAGCTTTCCAAGTAAGATTTATACAGTACTTTAAAGAGATTGTCAGGATTTGGTTTTCACTTTAAGACAAATAGTTACGAAATCATGGGAATATAACGAGGGGTCTTTGTATAAGCTTTGACAAAAGCATATAATAAGGTGAAGAGAAAATTTATTCAAAACACTATAGTTATATGGTGTAAATGGAACATTATATGGAGATTGTTGTCTATATTTGAGTTGTAAGGCAGAAGTTAGAATCGAAGGAGATACTGGAAGATGGTCTGCTAAATCAGGTCCAAGACAAGGGTGTACATTATCTTCATTGTTATTCATCATCTATATGGTTCACTTTATGAAGTAAAGTGGCATTTAACTGAATATCAAGGTACCAAGCTCGTTGGAACACATTCAGCTGCTGCTCAACATCCCTTCACAGTGCACCTTGAAACAAATAGAATAAGTTTCTTTTCTTCTTCCTTCATCCTTGTAACTGCTGTATTGTGGAACAGTCTTCCCTTATTGTGTTTCCCAAGGAATACAATATCCAGTCTTTTAAATCAAATGTAAACAAGTTCCTCCTTTCTCAACTGGGCTTGAATATATATATATATATATATATATATATAATGCTATCATAATATCCTCTACACCCTCTGAGGGTGTGTGTGTGTGTCAAGAATTTGTTGATGATATACTTTTCAGTTTTTAGGATTAGTGATTTATTTCAGTGTAATTAATGAGAATACTTTGGTCAATTTTTATTATTTGAGTAATAATATTGTGTGTTGCTATCTTGGAATACAAGTCTGTATTGCATACAAGCACTGTTGAACATAAAGTAGTCAGCATATTTTAATATGCGATGTAGTAAATCAAGCTAACAGTTGTGAATGAAAAAATTATATCCTCTCTCTCATCTTTGTCTCCAAAAAATTTGTCCCTTATCGAATTATAATTCAGATGTATATTTGTGATAACATGAAACATACGTATGAATACAGTGGAAGAATATTTAATTAACTGCACTAAATTATACAAATATTTCATCAGGACCGACTACCTTGTGGAAGTCATGTAAATGAATTGTGTCAAGAAGAGAACCTTATTTTTAAAGTTCAAATGTGGAATTTATTAATTTGTTGTGAAAAGGATCAGTAGTTTGAAAGTGGCCAGATGAGTTATAATACATCATCTAATATTTGAGCCATACTTTTTGGCTTTAAAGGAAAGGTGTCTTTGAGCTGCATGTTTAAGGTTTCTTTCCTAGTAGCAAATGTTTCCATAAAATTGAGAGCCCATAACTGTACATTTTTTTTGTAGGAAAAAATGTTGTACCAGACAAAATATCCTAAATGTAAAACATTTGAGTAAAGGACAGTGTAATATCTGGTGGAATTTTTTTCTGTACTAAGGTACCTTCTGTAGTGAGTGTGAGATCTTTAGTTATGTTAATAAAGTGCTGTCTTTTTTTTTTAAATAAGTGAGCTGTTTAGACCATCTACAGTAGGGCAAAGTGGGTTGTTGTTTTCATGTGCTGTTTTTTGGGTAAGCCATATATTCTCAGAGCATAGCAGAGGTGAAGAAGTAATTTTTTTTCATAGTGTTACTTGGCCAGGAGGAAACTTTACAAAGTCGATCAAGTTTTCTTTTTAGGGCATCTAATAGGATCATAATCTTTGCCTTTGCATTGGTATCTCCCAGTAACAGATTCATTTTTTTTTGAGCAACATTTTCAAGAGATGATTATTAAATTTACAAAACTGTAACCAGATTTAAATTTTTGTTGATTTTAATACATCAGTTAATCAGATTTAATTGGTGTATGAGTTAACATATCCACTCTTTCCAACCTCTAACATATCCACACTAACCTACATATTTATTATTTGTATATCTTGATTTTTTATAGATGATTGTAATGTATTCTTGAATTAAAATTAAATTTTAAAAAATTTCAAGTTTTATCATTATTGTATTGTTAATAATTATTATTATTCAGCTGTGCATTGAATATAGGACATGCAGATTTGTAACTTCATTCCTAGGTGTACACCTTCAAAATTATCTGACCATAGATCTTGCGATCTCTGCAATTTTTTTTGTGAATTCCATTCATGAAAGCTTGTAAACCTATTGTATATTAGTAGGTGCACTAAGTGACTACTAATATATAATAGTTTACAAGCTTTCATGAATGGAATTTACAAAAATATTTGCAGAGATTGCAAGATCTATGGTCAGATAATTTTGAAGGTGTACCTAGGAATGAAGTTACAAATCTGCATGTCCTATATTCTAAAATTATCTGGAAATCCTGTTCTAGAGACCAAACATTTTCAAGCAGCTTCAGCTACTACCTATAAGTAGGATGATGGTCTTCCACCTGTGGGATGAAATCTATTTACAAACGTAAATGCCCTTAGGTGGGATTTGAACTCATGAATTGGCCTAGTGGATAGTACTATCTACTAGCCTAATTGATGAGTTCTTATCATTTTCATGCAAAGTTTTCATTGTTTCCCATTTAAAAAGAATGAGGTGCATGCTTATAGTGATTACGATTACTATGCTACACTTTTCTGTTGATGACAAGGAGGTGTTGTGGCAGTGGTGTCCATGACTAGCAAAACAAATTCGCACTTATCAATTGTGTGAGGATACAATTTGTGTGTGTTTTCACAGGGGCTAGACAAAAATAAATGGTCTTTTTAACTTATTGTATGCCAGTTGAAGCACACTGGCCAGATGACTTCATAAGTACTAGCTTTAAGGTGTTTTTGGTCTGCTCTTCTGACTTGACGTGGAATCAGAGGGACTATATATAAATGTTTATTTAACTCAAATTAAACAACATTTTAATTCAATTCAAAGCTTATAATTTTAAGTTCCCTGAACTTTGAATCAACCAGGATCTACTGTATATTTTGCCTTCTCAAATAATAACATCAGTTATGACTTCAGTAAATGTTTCAAGTTCACACACATTTTTTTTTTATTCAGATATAAATATTTTTTATTCTTGGTAAGTTAACCTGACCCTGTTCAGATGATACTATCCTATTAATTTATTATAAATGCCTTTTATGTCTTTCTCTCAATTGCAAAAGAGAAATAAAAGTTGTTTGGTATATAAAAGTAACTTACACTGCAAAGATGAAGGTATGCTGTATTTTGTATAAATAGTAAAACGCATTTCTCTAATAAATAACTTTCATTCTTTAAAATTTTGCATTTTGTACATGTTTTGCTTCCAGGTACTGCAGCCATTAGTAGGAGCACAAGGCTTACTGAGAAGCAGCGAGTTGAAAGAATATCATCTGTTGATTCTTTTAATCAGGTGTGTTTGAAATTATAACATTCTTTAGTGAGTTATGTTGTTACGTGTTCTCTCTCAATTTAAATTACAAAGCACACTAAATAAGTTGAGACATGAAGTTGGATTTCCATAGGATACTCCTCTGGAGGAATCTCATAAAATTGTAGCTGGATATATTGTAGTTATATGACCATTCAGTTTGTGCCAAGTATATCCATGGTTGCTGTATTCCTATTATTGGTGCAAAAAATACACTGTATAATACAATATCTAGACTAAGTATAGCTAAAGTTATTTCAATATGTTAATCAGAAATTATTGATAGATTTTGTCATTGTATATTTATGATTTAATATATAGGTCACACATTTGCATATATGTGACCTATAATTTTGAATAATACAGTGAACTTTCACTGTAGCAAACTGTGTCAGTCACAGAATAAGTTATTATAATGGAAAGTTTGCTATAGCAAATTTAACTTGACTTTCATTTAATTTAATTTAACTTCAAGTCATTTCTTGTACTGATGTTTGCTATAGTGAATCAGTTGTATTTCAGAAGTATTGGATTCTTTGCATCACACTTGCATGTTAAGCAAGAAAGAGCCATATAGATTCATTTTGGCGACATAAATTACATTGAAATATTCGCTATATTTTTCTTTTGTTCTTAAGCAGCATGCAATGGAACATGCCTGTATGGTGGATTTGTGAATTGCATCACTAGAAATCCCCTCTCCCTTCCAAAAAATAAAATAAATAAAAAATTATCTCACTTTATTTGCTTTTATTCACTGGAATTGCATTAATTTATGAGATCAAATATATAGCTTTCGTTTTTTTTAGGTTATAAAATTTGTTTTATTTTATTTTATTTTTTATATAGTGATAGGAAAATATCAACAAAATTGATGATATTTTCTGCATGGTCAGCCGAGTGGCTATGCGTTTCGCAACCATATGCCTGAGAAAGGAGTGTCCTGGGTTCGATTCCCATCGTCAATATGAGGAGCTTGAGGATCTTTCTCAGACATAGTCAAGTTAGCCGGTTTTGGGCATGTACTACAGGGTTTTTCCTCCCACAAGTAGGCAAATCGGCCCTGTAAACACACACAGCCACAGACATAGGACACACTGGGAGGCACAAGGCTAGCCACCTTATCCTCGGGACAGGTACGGTTTAGAAGAGCTAAAGATAGCCTTGTAACAGGCCACTAGGCCTAATACCTGAAGGGAAGAAAAAGAAGGAAAATATGCAGGATTAAAGTAAAATCTCTTCAAAATTCTACTAGAAGGTTCAGAGATGCCATAAATATATGGAATTTGGAACCCTGCAGTCCCTCAAAGAAAAGCCTTATTGTTGGAATATAGGAGTCAGTTATCTGTTGGATTTGAGGGTCATAACTATCTACGATCTGAGGATGAAGAGCAAATATTATGTGCTCCATTAATTAATGACTTTACAATATTGATTTTTTTTTTGGGATGTGTGATGTGCAGACTTTTGACATGTACAAGGCAATTCTAAATTATTGTCAGGTTTCCATGGCCTATAATTTTCAAACCAGAAACAACAAAATAAAACTGCTTACAGAATATGAAAGTATAACTCAAAAAGTTTTATTTGGCAACGTTATACTCGCCGCATTGATGTCTGCGAGATAATATGACATCATACTTCAAAATGGTGAATGTTCAACAGAAAGCAATGTTCGTACTTTGGTTTTTCAAAACAAAGTCTGTTATCACAATGCAACGTTGTTACATAACTCAGTATAGGAAAACATCCACTTTCAGATAATGCTATCTGGCATTGGTTAAAGCAGTTTCAAGAGACTGGTAGTGTTCAGCACCAAAAAGTAGCAAGAAAGCTGAGCACTTCGCAGGAAGATGTTGATCGAATCCAGGAAGCATTTTATCAAAACCCACAAAAATCAACTAGACTAGCTTCTTTGCAGTTAGGTATACCACAAACGACTGTTTGGAGGGTTGTTTGTAACTGCCTTCAACTGTATGCCTACAAACTGCAGATTGTACAGGCTTTACAGTCAGACGATAAACCCCGCTGCTTCCAATTGACCCAAGACATTTTGTCAAAAGTCGAAGCTGATGAAAATTACCTTCAGAGATGGATATTTAGTGATGAAACAACATTTTGCATATCAGAGAGGTAAATCATTCATAACTGCAAAATATGGGGATCAGAAAACCATCATGCCATTTGAGTATTTGAAAGATATTCCAAAGGTGAATGTCTGGTGTGCTTTGTCATCCTTGGAAGTTTTGGGGCCCTTTTTCTTTGTGGAAAAAACAGTGACAGTGGTGAACTATCTGGACATACTATAGCTGTATTATCTGTTATCCCAGTTGGAAGATTATCAGCCAAATGTGGTTCCAGCAAGATGGCGCACTGCCACATTGGGCTCTTATTGTCCTAGAATTTCTTGGCATGCATTTTCCTGGTCGCTAGGTTGGGCATGGAGGACCAATTCTGTGGCCTCCGTGCTCATCTGATATTATGTCGCTTGATTTCTTCCGGGGGGGGGGGATTGAAGGACATTGTTTACCAGGCCTCTGTGACCTCCATTGATGAACTGAAGACCAGAATTGTTGCTGCAATAGAAACATTTACACCCCAAATGATGGAGGGAAATTGATTATTGCTTGGACATCTTATGTGCCATGAAAGGCGTGCATGTTGAAGTTGTTGCATTCTGCAGTATTGAATCTGTAGGTAATAAAACTTTTTGAGTTACACACTTTCATATTTTGTAAGCAGTTTTATTTTGTTTCCAGTTTGAAAATTATAGCCCACAGAAACCCTGACAATAATTTAGAATCATCCTATATATCTGCCAGTAAAGATAGGTTTCTGATATAACACTGGTTAAGTTAAGGGGATAATAAATAAATCCCTCATTATTTCAAAGCTGAATAAGAAACTCGAAGAACGAAATCGAAGACTTTCATGCTGAAGAACATTCAGCGAGTCCAAGTGTACGTCAACACCTGGTAGTACAACACTAGGGCAACTTGGAGCAGAGGTGGAGCAAGTTTCGATCACTGTCCTTAATAGTTTCTCATAATGTAAAACGCAGCTCCTAGGAGATGTATTACTGTTTTACATTATGAGGGAAAGTCACTACCCAGACCGGTTTTGACCTTTATTGAGATTTCATCAATGAGTAGGTAGACCTGGATAATACCAAGGTTTAAGTGAACAAAACTGACATACTTTACTATATAAATTGCTAGAAAGGTGTACCCATATATATTATTACTACAATAAAGAGCCAAGAGGCTGTTTTTTTCGGTGACGATAACTGGTTGACAAACTGGAGGCTGTATGAGTAAGAAGGCTGTCCAGGAAGCATAAACTCCCAGCACTTTCTTTTTCTGTGATGAATTGAATATGGTTTAGTATTACAATTTTTATAAGGTTTTCCTTTTTCTGAAGTGTGTATACATTTTTTGACAGACTCCGTACATAGTTTGTGTGGTTTAGCAGTTGTGTAGAAAGCTCCTGGTATTCAGAGCACATTTTTAGATAAATAATGGGGTTAATGAAATAAGCAAATATAACCTTGCAAGTTTTGTGAGTCATCAGACTTGCATTGTCAGGGGGATTGGCAAAAGTTATACAAAAAGGAAAAAAAGAAAACTAGAAACAGTTGATTACACATATTAGATGTTATCAGTATTTCACAAATGGTACATAACTTTAGCCAGTCCTCTTGATGATATAAGTCTGACTTATGAAACTTGTAGAGTTATATTTGTTTATTTTATTAAAGTCATTATTTATCTAAAAACACGTGGTCTCAATACTAGAAGCTTTCTACAGAAAATAAGTTATCTTCCAGATGGGTCAAATAATAATTAGCCCAGGATGGAGACAGAGGGCCACCCATGACCTTCAATCTATTTATAAATCTTGTTTTTCTAGCTAAAATATCATATTTGTATAACAAACATTCAGAGCACATGTTGCAAAAATCTTCACATATTATCTTACAGACAACCTTCTTTGTTGATTTTTGGAAGCCTATATAATGAGGAGTCTTTCCAAAATGAGCACTTAACTTCTTCAAAGCATTTTCACCTTAGCTAACAACTTCATCAGAGAGCTTATTTATTGTCTAAACTGTGTTTTGGTAGGTTTTAACTAATTTCCTACAGAGGTATCCTGTAAAAAAAAAAAGTCTATATTTTTCTAATAGTCAGCCTTTTCCATTACAACTACAGTTTTTTCTTTATCTGTTTTTGACATAGATATATGGTTCTTTTGTTTTTTTTTTAAAAGCAGTGCACAGAATTCAGTAGTAGATAAATCACAGAGGTAATTTACTTCTAACAGGTAATGCAGCAACTTCAAAGCATTATTTGTTAGCATCATCACTTGAAAGACCAGAAAGGTTATGTTTGATATTATGCAGAAAATCAAGATACAGAATGGATTTAGGTATGACAGCAAAATCATGACTTTTAGTTAGCACGCTAGTCTCAGCTTCAGTCAGTGGGCTTCCAGAAATGTTAATTACCCATTTATTAATAGGAATATTTCCAGTGGTAAATTTTTGCTTACAATATAACAATTCATATTTTTGCATCGGTCTGTGTGCATCTCTTTCAGAAGAGCAGGTTAATGATTATTTTGAAACATATAGAATGGTATCCAGTAATTCTTAGTGCAGAGTAGCTGAAAGTCTTCTTTTAAAAATCTTATTAGATGGTAATACTTTTTTAGTAAATTCAAAGTTGGTTCTGCACCAAAGTAAAACTTTGAGTAACAAATTAAATGTGCTCCAGGTAACGAGGAATGTAGGAAAGTTATTCCTACATTTGCTAAATTTACTCTCTCTAAATCTGGACAAATTTTGTAAAATATTATTTCTCTAGCATGCTTAACTATTTTAATTGGTAAATCAATTATTGTATTTATCTTGCATTCTTGTTTTTTGAATCACTTGTTGTTTCCACACTCTTATGTACTGTTAATTTCAGTGCAAAATATGTTTAAAATATGTTTTTCATTAAAGTTCATTGCTGTGGTTATTGTGTTTTTTTCTTTGTTTGATCATTATGTCAGGTGAGATCATCTTGCTCCACTGAAGAGCATGAAGAACAAAGTTTAGAAGAACAAACCCAAACACTTAGAATGATTGTGCATCCTTTTAAAGTATGCACTCTTTTAAAATACCTTTATAAAGATTCTGTTAACTTCAGTTGTCTGAACTACAATTTATATAAATATAATTCCTTATGATTGGTTTGAATTTATCAAGTCAGGACCCAGAAAATGTGCATTCATAAGATCTGACTTATCAGAGAATGCAAAATCTAGATTTTTTTTTTTTTCTGTCTAATCTGCTCAAAATTTTCCTACTGCATGTTGTAGCACATTTGTTGCCTCTTATTCTCCAAATTTGGATAATCTGTATTTATCATTTGTTTATCTCAGCTGCTTAATTTTGCTGCAAGCAATCCTATATTTGGCTTATTCCAAAAAAAAAAATCGGCCATCAACTATCATCCCATTGTTCTCACTTCAGTTTTCTCTCAAAAATCATCGAGAAAAGTTATCAACTACAAACTTTATCTCCCGGCCTTCATCAGCCATCTGCAGGTGGAAAGATTTGGAGAAACTTACTTTTAACGTCTTCAGAACATTTGATTAGATTGAGCACAGCAAACTACACTCTTCAATCAGAATTTCCTCTCTGATCATCTTTTACTATATGTTGTGGTAGATGGCTTCTCTGATTTCGTTATCATTACCAAAGTAGTCCTAGGACTCCGTACTTTAATCCATATTCCTCCTTATATATAAATGATCTTTCCCACTGTCCATAGCTTTATTGATGACGGTACACTTCATTCTTTCATTTGACAAACTTTAGGATGCATAATCATTCCAAGTTTTGGGGTTTTTTAAATAAGTGTCCTAAACTTTGATCTTTATGCTATTCTCCAGTGGAGCAAGATGATCTTTATAAACTATGAGGGGGGGAGGAACCATCCCTGTCTTACTTCTCGTATGATCTTACTTCACTTCCTCTCTGCATTTCCTGAAAATGCATCACATCCATGGCCTCTTCAGCCTCTTAAAAACTAGACATCCTTTTCTGCTCAAAATATTACTTCTTACCCATCTGTACGGCTGTTAACATTATATAAATCCTAAATTCAACCAATCTTAGAATGCTCTTCTCTGCATTTAGAGTAGTCACCAAAAATCTTTAAAAATGCTAGATGTTATCCAGAAGATTGTAAGCCATTGGATTGATGACCCTCTTACTGAAACCCCTTTCTCATAAACAATCTGTTTCTGTATTATGCCTCTTGTATGCGCATTTTTATGTGGTGTTTTGCTGAACTTAATTCTCATTCCTCTGTCTTATAAAATCGCTAGCAGCAGCTGTTATCAATTATGTTATCAATTCAGCTTCAAAATGTGCAAATCAACTTCTTTTTGTCCTCTTTATTCTTTCTATCTGGAATACTGTTATTTTGAAATATTTAGAATACAGTTGACTCTTACTACAGCACACTTGCAGAGCACAAGAAGTAGTTTGTTATGGTAAATGTTCTTTATCATAGCATTGTATATCTATGGAGTTTTGGGTGAATTTTTCATTAGTTTATCATAGCATGTTATAATGGTGTTTGTATAATGAAAATGGCTATCATAATTGTACTTTGGAACAGTTGTCTTTGATATTTTTCCCCAAAGATAAACAGTTACTCCAACTGCTCAAGAAATACATTTCAAATTCTTATTACATATGTGCCATTGATAAATCATGCCCTCAAATCTGTGGCCTCCAATACTTACTGGGCACACTATATTGTCTCACTCTTTCCTCAAAAAAGGAATTCAGTTCATCACAGATTTTGTGGCCTGAATCATTCAGCAACCAACATTCAGTAGGAGTTGCACATATATGCATGCCTCAAGTCAATTGTATGAATCTCCACAAAATGTTTCCTTAGCAAATTAAAATGCAGCTTAAATGAGAAGTGAGATTTCTTAGTAATTATATTAGTTTTTTTTTTTTCTATATATTCTAGAGTTGTTTCACTTTTTTTTTTTAATTTAAGAACAAAATTACTTTTTTAAATATTAATCCTGATAATTTATTATTATCAGGATTAATATTTCTGATGACTGATTTTTGATTAAATTGATTAATTAGTTTATTTCAGATGATTTCTGATATTAGTTCTGATTATATTATATAATATTAGTTCCGATAATTTAAGCATAGTAGAACAGTTTGGAATTGGTTTAGTTTTATCCATAGATAAAACTAAAACAATGCCATTTTGTAGACAAACTCCAGTTAAAAGTAAAATAGTTATTAATAATAAAATAATAGAACAGATAAATACTTTCAGTTATCTTGGATGTGAAATATCATATAAAGGATAAGACATAAAATTAAAAACTTCAAAATTTTTATAAATTTTATGCCTGATAAATAAACACGCTTGAAAATATACAATACTTTAGCAGTGCCTATGTTATTGTATGGCAGCAAAAGTTGGGCAATAAACATAAAAAATAAAAACAAGTGAAATGAGATTCATGAGAAGAACTGTAAAGTACATGTTATTAGACAAAAAAAAAAAAAAAGAAAGATATTTTAAAAGAACTAAAAATCAATAGAAGATAAACGAAACAATTACAAACACAATTGGATAGAACATGTAAATCGAATGTCCAATACCTGATATCCTCAACAATTAATAAAATATAAATCAGTTGGAAAGAAAATGCTGGGTACAAAGAGGCTATTAGATGGATAATGAGAAACAGACCATATCGGTCTATATCTGTAATTAGCTTCATCATCATCAAATTCCTGCCATGTACCCTCAAGGGTGTACAGGATATGATAGTACTACATGAAAAATTACATCATTATTAATTTCCTATCTACAATTTTCCTCCAAATCAGTCTGTTACTTGTCAACACTCCAACATTATCAGATCTTATATTTCTGTCGTCTAAAGCACTTTGTACCGTATCAATCCACCTATATCTTGGTCTTCCTCTGGGTCGTTTTGCTGCCAACCTGGCAGAGAACACTTGTTTTGCTAATCTTTCTTCGCCCATTCTGTTTAAGTGACCATACCACCTGAGATTAGCTCTGCTAACGCATTCCTGGATGCTGACAATGTCAAGTTCTTTCCTAATATCCTCATTTTTAATATGATACTGCCATTGATGTCATCTGTTCATGTCTATAATTTTTCTCAGGAATCTCATCTATGGTCTCTAATCTTTGGTCAAGTGTTTTACTTCTGACCCAGCTCTCAGATCCATAAGTTAAAACTGGTTTGAACACTGTCTTGTATACAGCTAATTTAGTGTTCTGACTAATTTCTCTCTTATTCCATATGAATTTATTCAATTGACTTCCCACCATACCAGCTTTGCTGATTCTGTTGTCTATTTCTATATTTAATTTACCATCTTCAGTAAAAATCGTGCGTAAATAGCTGAAATGTTTTACTTGTTCCACAAGTTCTCCATTCACAACACAGTTGACATTTTCAATGATTCTGCCTATTTTCATTGTCTTTGTCTTTTTATTGCTGACCTTCATACCATATCTATTACAATAGCTATTCAATTTAGTCAGAGAATCTTGCAGACTTGTAGCGGATTTGTTTAGAAGTATAACATCATCCGCATAAAGCAAAGGCTGACATTAACATCTCCAATTTTGATATCATGTTTAATACCACTTTCCTTCATAATGTGATCCATATAGATAATGAATAACAGAGGGGATAATGTACATCCTTGTCTCACACCAGATTTAACATTAAACCATCTTCCTGTACTTCCTTCAATTCTAACTGCTGACTTACAACTCAAATAAAGACTAAGTATTGCTTGATATAATGCCCCATTGACACCATATAACTGCAGCGTATTGAATAGCTTTTCTCTTGGCACCTTGTCATATGCCTTTTCCAGATCGACAAAACTTAAATACAGATCTTTGTTATATTCCCATGCTTTCTCGACTGTTTGTCGTAAAGTGAAGATCTGATCCTGACAGCCTCTATTTGGCCTAAATCCAGCTTGTTCTTCACCAAGCTTTTCTTCCACAATTCTTCTCAACCCTTTCGCAAGTATACTTGCATAGATCTTGCCAGGAACACTCAGTAGGAAATACCTCTGTAATTCTCACATGCAATTTTATTTCTCTTTTTATATATGGGTACTATAAGAGCACTACTCCAATCATCGGGAATTCGTACCTCTGTCCAGGCTTTCTGAACTATGCAGTGCAGCCACTGTAAGACTCTTAAACCACCATACTTCAGCATTTCTGGTCTCCCTCGATGAGTCTAATGACTCCCTAGAGTTGCCCGTAATAATAGTAATAATAATATCATCTACTCCTGTTGCCTTTCCACATTTCAAGCCTTTGATGGCTTTTTCTACTTCAAGTGTGGATATGTATTCCTGACTGCATGCCTGGTCAGTGTTTTTTACTACTGTGCTGTCATCACTGCTTGTTTCATTTAGCAGTTTTTCAAAGTAATTACTCCATACTTTAAGGATATCTTTTTCTCCCATTTTCATATCACCTTTATCATCTCTAATTCCTTTCATAGCACTCTTTCCTCCATTCTTAAGCTTCTTCAACAACCTCCAGAATATTTTGCCACCTTCTTGATATTTATTTTCTATATTCTTGCCAAAGTCCTCCCATGACTTTTGACACAATGTTTAGCATTCTTGCATTTGTCTCTATATTCTCTAAGAGCACAAGCTGACTTATTTGACAGGAACTTTTGGTATGCTTTCTTCTTTTCCTTCACTGCCTCTTTAACTTCCTGTGTCCACCAGGGAGTTCTGATTTTTTTTATCCTTACAGACAACCTCACCACATGCCTCTCTAGCTGAGTCAATCAGGGCTTTCTTCAAGGCTTGCCACTGAATATCCAAGGTTTGATTCCTGTTCTCAAACTCTTTCATTTTTTCTTCAATAATCTTTGTGTATTTTAGCCTAGAGTTCACATCTGAGAGCTGCTCAACTATTATTCACTTTAAAACTTTCTTACATGTTATTCTTTTCAATATGAAATTCAATTTTATCCTGCTCAAGACTAAATAGTGATCACTTCCAATTTCAAATCCTCTGTACACTCTGGTGTCCTGCACCAGGGAGAAAACATCACTATCAACAATAACATAGTCAATGAGACTTTTCTTATTCCTAGCCTCTTCTCTCCATGTGAATTTGTGCACATTTTTATGTTGGAACATGGTGTTAGTAATAACCAGTCCATGTCCTGAGCAGAAATCCAACAGATATTTGCCATTATTATTAGCTTTGCTCTTTTCTCCAAATTTTCTCAAAATATTTTTGTATGTCTCACAATCATTTCCTACTCTGCTATTTAGATCCCCAACAAGGACCAACTTTTCATTTTTCTTTGTGTCAGTTGCTTTTTCTAAAGCCTCAAAAAAATTCCTCCACTTCTACCTTAGTATAACCTTCTGTGGGACCATAGGCACAAATAAGTCTCATTGTCCAGTTCCCCATTCTCATATTTGCCCACATTACTCTACTTGAGACTGACTGCCATTCAAGAAGATTAGCCTCGTATTTTGTGTTGAATACTATGGCTACTCCTTCTTTTCCTTGATTGTCATTGCCTGAATATAACATTTTGTATTTATTGCTCAGAAAGATCTCACCAGTTTTGGTCTTTTTTGTTTCAGTCACCCCTATTATGTCTATCTGGTACTTATCTAATTCCTCAGCTAGTTCCATTTCTTTGCCATTCAGGTTTCTTACGTTGATAGTACCGATCTTTAACTCTGGTGATGTTGAGTTGGGGTTTATTTTCAGATTTGTTTCAGTAGCTGACTTTTCGCTGTTCGCCCTGGTTCCCTGGCGAAAACAACGGGGGCCTTGTTTAACCGGGCTACGCCCCAGCCGGCATGAAATTTTGTCATGTTGTACCATCATTCTATATTTTGGTTTAACCAATAAGAATACAATTTGGTCGGCTAAATCCCAAATGGCCAGCCCATCCTCGTCCGTTCAGTATCCAAGTAGATACCCAACAGGGTGCACCACGAGATGGTGAGTATTGGACGTTAGGTCAGAAGCCCTGGTCGGTTCTCCGCATTCCTTTAAATGCTATGTGGAAGTCTCCTCTCAGTTATACAGATTTGACCCTTAAGCACCCCCTGTAATTAGCTTTATGATGATAATTATATTACAGATACTGATCGTTGACACTCTAGTCAGCAATCTTTCCTGATAAGTGATAGTAAACCCTTCTCCTTTTCCTTAATTGCCCTTTTTTTTGGCAACATGATTTCCATCATTCATTTCTGTATCAAGTTAGTCATGGTTAAATCAAGATTCAGAAATCTGTACAGAAATGTACACATTTATTATGCTTACTTATAAATAAATGATTATATAAAAACTTTGTTTATACTCACAGTAGGAAATGCATGAATATTCAGGATTATTTCATAATACAATAAAATATTGCATTATTTTCTTTATATTATTGGAATTTTATGGGTTGGCTTTCTGAGTCAAATGAACAGATCAATTTGAATCAATAAATAAATAAATGAAAGTTTATTTGCAAAAAAAAGGTTATTAATGAATTAATGTATATAGTTAATGCTCACACTATCACAAACTGGCTTGCTGTAATAATTTGCTGAAAAGTTCTGACCAAAATCCATAAATATACTCTTATGCTAAAACAAACTGATTAAAGAAAACCACTCACTCTTTGTGTGGTCCTCAAGAGTTTACTTTAGTGACTGTTGAACTGTATACATAAATCTTGAAGGCATAAAAACATTTACAATGTACCTTAAAGTGTATAAGATATAGTATCAACAAACACAATCTTTAATATTAATGGCTACTGCAGTGACAAACTTCAGGGCAGTATGAATAACCCATTATGACTATCATGTATATTTTTCATTGTCTACATGCTTCCTACTTTTTATACCATTTCTTTCCTGCCATACTTTTTTAAAAAAAACTTATTGTTCCACACTTTTCTTTAATAATAACAGTAGAAGTCTAGAAGTAAAAATTATTTGACAATCAAATGCTTAAAGGGAACATGCCAATAATTTGTTTTATTTTTAAATTGAAGATATTTGTAGGGTTTTTTCTAACATAAATAGAAAGGTTAATGTCTTGACAGTTTAAATTAACTTTTTTATAATGATTTTAATTCACAAGACAATAACAAAATAAAGTTTATTTACTTTGTTGCTGATATTCAGCACCTTGTACTCTGAAGGTGCTGGTTTTATACCAACACCTTCAGAGTACAAATAGTTTGTCTCAGTATGCACACAGCAGCAATTAGTTAATAGTGGGAACAGCTTAACATTGAATGAGCAAACAAAGAACTAAAGTCCTAATTGGAACTATCTATTGTTGAATAAATAGATTATAATTAATACCAGATAATTTGGATAATTAATGCCTATTAATTATCCAAATACATATCAACATTCTCCTACCTCAACAAGTATGGTCGTATCAATAAATTGATACGACCATACTTGTTGAGGTAGGAGAATGTTTCAAAGCTGCTGTTAATTCCAAAAACAATGTTTGTGACTTGGAATGACTTCTTTGTAGCACTTTTGTTTTCTCCCATCTAATCCTATGTGAAGGGGTGTCTGAGGCATGGTCTGCCAGTCCTGATTTGCTATAACAATGGTGCTGAATGTATTTCTTTTGTTCTCTCAGACAGATGTCAGTTGATCTTTGTCTATCCATAGTTAACCAGCTCACAAGCACTGGGCACTTCATATATCCCCGGATGTGAAAAAGGAGATAGTTTGTCCTTAGGTGAATGGATGAGTGCTGCCAGTATGGCATTTGATTTAAATGTGGTGTGGAGCTGATATTTATTAAGCATTCTGCACATCTTTTTAGATGTTCCGCGAATGAATGGGATAGTAACAGTTTTGCTGTGATTTATTGAGCATTCTGCACATCTTTTTAGATGTTCCCCGAATGAATGGGATACTAACAGTTTTGCTGTGATTGTGTATATTAGAGAAAGGAGAGGATTTGAGGTGGAGATGCAATTAGTATTTTCTGAGAATTATAGCCATTGGCTGAAAAGAGTGTGCTGTGAAGGTATTTGATTTCAGTGAATTATCATAAAGCCAGATAACTGGCTCTATGATAGTTTTTAGCATATCATACTGTTGTGCTTTGTAATGGCATGATTTGAGCAGTAAAGGCTGCAAATGAAGACAGTCAGTGAGTCAAGTTTTGAGCCCATGCATATTGTATAAATAGAATTCAAGGTTTGATTCTTTGAAATTGATGGTGAGTCCTGATAACTTTCCTAGTTATGTGATGCATGATTTAGTTTAGGAAAATTGAGTTGAACTGCAGTTGTACAGGATGTTTGTTGAAGTTGGGTAAGAAATAGCAGATTAAGTTTGTAAAGTGGTAGTACATGTCATCAATGTTTACATTATAAGGTCCTGGATGCAGAAGTGTTTTTTGGGATGGGGCAGGGGATATTTTCATTGTTTTCAATTTTTTTGTTGTTTTTTCGTGAGATTTTTTTAAAGTTTCTTCTTCTTATTGTGCTATCTTCTATTGAAGGTCAGCGGCCATCTTGGTGAACAAACTGCGCTCTTGTGCTAATCTGAGCAGTTGTGCACTGCTCTTTCCTGTCCACGTCTTGATGTTGTCAAACCATGGTATTCTTTTTCTTCCCCTAGTTCCTTTGCCACCAATTCTTCCTATCAAAATAGTTTGTAGAAGCATGGACATAATTCCCACACTGGTAGAAATCCTGACCCATGTTCAAGTGTAGCAATTTGAACATGGGTCAGGATTTCTACCAGTACCATACTCCCTCCAGGCACAACCAGACAAAGCATTCAAGGTGTATTAATAATTAATTTGCATATGATAATTATTATTAATACCAGACCCCCATGGAGTCAAGACTCATCATGAGAAGCACATACTGTAACACACAATGCGTGTCTAACCATACTTTAAGCTCATTCTGTGTATCTGCATTCACCACACATTCAGGTAATGTATCCACTCGCCAACTACTCTCTATGCAAAAAGAAAAAATCTACTCCTTACACCCTTGCTCACACCCTTCTTATATAGTTTCTAAAAATGTCCTCTTGTTCTGTCCTCTCCCACTCTATGACAGTGGAAAATTTCTTCCAAGTAAATCCAGTAACATTCTCCTACCAACTTACAGATTTCAATCATATCCTCATCTCCTCTTATTCATGAGCCTTTGTAAATTGCATTTAGGCTTTGTAAATTGCATTCCCTCAATCTGTCTTCATATCCCACATTCCAAAGACCAATTACCACTTTAGTCAGTCTTCTCTGAACTCTAACATATCCTCATCACTGTGAAAACCAGGGGACCAAATCTGTGCATAATAGTCTGTAAGGTCTAATCAAGGCCTTGTACAGTGGAACAGTAACCTCTTTATTTCTGCATCTGGAGGTCCTCTGCATCATTGTCATAATATTATGTGATGACTTCATAACTTGTGCATTGTGATCCCCTGACTCCAAGCATATACTTTTCATGCCATTGTTGCCTACTAAATTTTAGAACCTTTCACTTTGTAACATTGAACTGATAGTTCCACTCGCTTTGCCCACTCATACAATCTCTTCAAGTCCTTCTGTAAGGCCACAACATCTGCTTGATTCCTCATCATTTACCAAATATATTTATGCAGATTGATTCTGTTTATGAACATGTTCAATAATTTTAATGACTTAAACCACTGAGATAATTAAGAATAAAGTTTAATAAAGACACTACTAGTTTCCTTGGAAAGCCAATTTCATCAGGTGTCAAAGTACAAAGGTATATACAAAAAAAAACCTGACAGAAACATTACACATAAACTTAACTACAGTTTTTGTTGTTGTTAAAATTGGAGTCTGTGCTTCAGTTCTAGCTACATTTATAATTGTGCATGTAATCTTGTGAGAACGCCAGCATGGAACAGCAGAGCTATGTGAATCTGGCAAATTGTAGATAAGTTTGCTATTCAGGTGGGTAGAATCGAGGGCAATTTCTTTTGACTCCAGGATACATCTTTCAAGTTCATTGTAACATTTGTGAATATTAGAAGTTTATTTTGTGAATCTTAGGAAGACCCTACAACCGTAGGATTAGAGGATGAATGGATCTGAGCGAAAGGCGGATATTCCTTGGTAATTCTGAAGTTGATTTTAGAAGATGTTGGTCCTATTATGTAACTCTTGTGGGGGTCTCTATTAAGTTCAGAGTAAGTATCTGCCTCTAATAATTCAAGAATTTTGTTGTGGTAGTCTGTTTTATTTAGAATGACTGTGGCATTTCCTTCGTCAGCTGGTAGGACGATAATATCTTTGTACTTTCTTAGTTTTTTAATGGCTAGTCTTTCACTATGTGAAATGTTGTCATAAGGTGGTTTTGCATTATTTATTGTGAAAATAGCTTCCATCGGTAGTAGGGTTGCATCTTGGGTTGGAAGTAAGGAGGCAACTTTTCTATCTTAGTGAGAAAAAGTTCTTTAGGAATGGATGTAGGAACGAGGACGAAATTGAGTCCCTTGGCAAGAACACTTTCTTCTGCCATTGTGAGGATATGTGAAGATTTATAACTACTTTTTTAAAAAAGGAAGCATAATTAGAGTAGGAAGGTTCCTATGTACGTTTGAGAGAATCGAACTTTTTAATAAGTTTAAATTTTTGACACCTAATGAAGTTGGTTTACCAACGAAACTAGTAGTGTCCTTATTAAACTTTATTCTTAATTATCTCGGTGGTTTAAGTCATTAAAATTATTGAACATCTATGTATATATATCCAGTTAAACTTATTCCAGTATCATTAATATACCAGTTAAACAATGACCCCAAAACAGAACCCCTGTGGCACTTCACTAGACTATATTCTTTCTGGATACCATACCCCTATACACAACTTGACAACACCTATCTGACAGCCTGTCGCTAGTAATATTCCCTTACCAACTTGAACTTTTCAATCATATTCCCCCCCCCTCCTGTTATGCATGAGGCTTTGTATCCAACTCACTAATCTAGCATCCAATCCCATCTGCTCCTATTTAATTAAGTCTTTGCAAGATCTAAGTATACCACTCTATATGCATCTTCCACTGTATATACATGTGTATTTTTTTCCACATTTCATGGGGGGGGGGATTAGTGATTTTATAAATGTAGTTTGTAATAATCAATGTATGAATCCTGTAAAAATGAATTTTTTAGATAATTTTTTTTTAAAAAAATTAAACGTCTGTTAAATATTGCCAAGATTTTTTCTGATTAGAACAGATTTTGATTAAATTTAATGACATTTGCTGTTACAGTGAACTTTTAATATAACAGTTTCATAGTGCAGACAATAGCAGTGTCATATGGGAAGATCTCAGTTCAAATCTTGTTTGATTTTAGGAACATTTTCAAGACATGAAAATGTTTTGGAAGAGCATATACAAGATCATTAATTCCATCCATTTGCTGGAATAGGATGTCTTCTTTATGTTTTAAGTAAGTCACATATCACAGATATTGCTAAATGTCTAGACTTTGACCTGTTAATTACAGGGGCATATATTCTATGTGTTAGGTGTGTAATGCATACTCAGAAAAATACATGAAGAAATATTTGAAATAGTTGCAAACTGTTACAAATATCTAGACATTCACAGTGTGACTGTAAATCATAAGGTGAATGTCAGCATCAAAGCATACCTTGACTAGTCATTTAAGGGGGGGGGGGGGGCAGACAGAGAGATAGAGAATGTGATTTCCTACTGTCTGCGATGAGGCATCTGCTTGCATTTTAATGGCTGAAGGTGAACAGAGAAAATGTAGTACCCATGCCACTGCATTCGCACTGACTGAAATTTGCGCTGTCAACAGCATAAGTAGCTTAGTTTTACTCAGTAGGTTGCCTGCAGCCAAGAAACGAAGAGGAGCAGTTAGTTATTTCTTGTAGTTTCCTATTAGATGTTTTTTTTCCTCTTTCAGACTGACGTTTGTTTTTATTCTTCTCGACACCTGGAAATGGTGTGTTTCCAGTTGTCGAGAAGAATAATGGAGGATCTTGTGAATGGTTTTTTTCAAGTGGTATCTTTGTGGAGGCAAGATCCTCCACGAAGATACCACTAATAACAAAAAAGATTTCAAGAATGCTATTGCTATACCATATGTTAGAGGCATTTCAGAAAAAATAGAACACTACACAAATACAACATCAAAACCACCTTTAAACCCCCAACAAAATTAAGACACCTACTCAGTTCTTCCAAGGATCCCTGCCACACTTAGCCCACCCAGGGGTTTACAAAATAGATTGACATGTAACATACCATACATAGGGGAAACAGGGCGAACCATCCCAATCAGAAAGAATGAACACAAACGTCACATAAAATACCTCCATTTTGGAAAAAATGGCCTTTCTGATCACACACTCCAAACATACCACAGAATTGACTGGAAAGGTACCAAGTCCCTACACTACACCAAAACCTGGTTCGAGCAGAAATTCAAGGAAGCATGTGAAATGCTCAAACATGATCAGAATCTGAATAAAAATAGTCTAACCATTCCAAGAATGTGGAGGACCCATCTGCAACCTTCATAGCAACCACGAAGAAAAATCTCAATACAGGAAGATTTGGTGAAGTGTTTTTTTTTTTTTTTCCTGAACATTCAATAGCAATCTGTACTGTACATATCCAGAAGATAATCGTAATATAATAATATAAACTGTATAATTCCAGAAGAATCCTAGTATATGAGGACTTTAGCAGAGTTTATTGTAGTTTTTATTGGGTTTTTTTTTATCACTAGAGGGCAGGCTAAGAAAAAAGATCAGTTAACAACGTAGATGTAATTTACCTGTATAGAGTGCAACAACATGTAGCTTGGTTCTTATACACATGTATCCTTCTGATGATGACTTCAATACAGGGGTTGAAATATCAAGTTATTATTTTATTATTAATCAGTAAAATAATCTTTTCAACACGTGTGTTTTGTGTCCCTAAATTCATAAATATGAGTGCTGATCACCGTGTAACCTTAAAAGAAAAAAATAATCTTGATGTTATTAAGGCAATGGGATTTGATGACATATCACCACGCATCTTAATGGAATGTTCCAGGGAACTGGCAATAGCATTGGCATGCCTGTTTGGTAAGAGTTTTGCAACAGCGCAGGTTCCAAGTGGAAGGAAGGTAAAATTGTTCCACTGCATAAAGGAAGTGATAAGGTTGTAGCTTCAAATTATAGGTCGGTCTATATATCTGGAGTTGTGGTGAAGGTCCTGGAGAGATTGGTGAGAAGTAGGACACAGAAATGGGTTGATAACAGCAGTATTCTCTGTGATTATCAGCATAGGTTTGTTAAGAGGAGATCATGTTTCACTAACTTACAGGGTGTTCGGGATAAATTTGACATATTTATAATTAATTATATTTTTCCGTAAGTTACATGTATTAACACACACTTCTCTTCATTTAAAAGGTTGGACCCTTCTTCATTCATATACAAGATGTCAGAAAGGATGGATAGCTGGAACCCACCTGAATCATGGAAGAGAATAACTTGTATCATGATGATTCGTGCCGGCCATCAAAATAAGGATATTTCGACTGCTGCCCAATGCTCCCTGAATACAGTAAAAACAATCAGGCATGAACTAGAGACTTGCAATGGTGACTACGAGGATGTAGCAAGAAGAAAGATCCCTAGCAGACGATCTGATTGCGTTCGTACAGCAGAATTCCTCGCAAATCTGCAGGAACAGGTGTTGAAGATCCCTGGCATTGGAATTCGGGCTTTGTCACGTGAAATGAATGTTGCAGCCTCTACTATGAAGCTTGCACTCAATGAAGACCTCCGCTACTACTCATACAAGCGCCGCAAAGGTCAGCTGCTTACAGAAAAGGCCCGTGAAAAACGTTTGATAAACGCGAAGAAACTTCTAAGCAAAGTGAAACATCCTGCGGAACCACAAACAATCTGGTTCTTTTCCGATGAGAAAAACTTTTGCCAGGATCAAAAACACAACACACAGAATAACAGATGGCTTGCATACAGTACAAAGGACATTCCTCGTGTAATGCAGACTAAATTTCCCCAAACTGTGATGGTTTTCGGATGTGTATCCTCTGAAGGCAATGTGATGCCTCCGCATTTTTTCCAAGAGGGCCTCAGGTTGACTTCAGATGGCTACGTGGAGTTGCTAAACACTGTAGTCAAGCCCTGGATAACAAGGGTAGCCAATGGTAGGCCGTATGTATGGCAGCAGGATTCGGCCCCTTGCCACACCTCTGGGAAAAGTCAAAAATGGTTGTCTGAAAATTTCTACGACTTCACCAGTCCAAATGTTTGGCCTCCAAACTCCCCAGACCTTAACCCCATGGATTATTTTGTATGGGGCGCAGTTGAAAAAGACACCAATCGCACTTCCAGTAATACAAAAGCCCAGTTAATGGATAAAATTAAAACAGTTTTTGCGGCCCTTCCCAGGGAGACTGTAGCATCAGCTTGTTCGAGGTTCCGAAGCAGGATTGAAGCTGTGATTGATGCTAATGGTGGTTATTTTGAGTAAATCTTGTTGATAGTATTGTAATGAACTCTGCCTGTAATGTTTTTTGTCAATTCATTAAATTTAATAGATACAAAGAAGATTTTCTTTTTCCTTACGAAACTGTCAAATTTATCCCGAACACCCTGTATATACTATAACAAGGTGACAAATACCTTGGACAAGGGAGATGCATATACAGTGGTGTACTTTGATTTTGCAAAGGCTTTTGATAGACTGCTGCATGACTTAAATAAATTGAAACAGATGGGATTGGATAACAGACTTCTGTGTTGGATCAGTGCCTGGCCGTCTGATAGGTATCATAAAGTATATGGGGAGTGCAGTATCTTGAGAGAGAGAGAGAGAAAGAGCACCAGTGGTGTGCTGTAGGGATCAGTTTTGGGGCTATTGTTGTTCAATTTTTATGTTAATGATATTGGGTTGGGTTTAACTAGTGATATCCAGCTGTTTGCAGATGATGCAAAACTGGGGAGAGCAGTGGACAGTCAGGCTAATGTTATTGCCTTACAAGAGGACTTGAATAGATTGCATGAATGGGCAGGTAAGTGGAACTGTCAGTTCAATGTTGCCAAGTGTAAGGTTTTGAGATTTGGTAAACATGATGGGATATGAAGTATACACTTGGTAGGGAAACTTTAATAGAAGTAGAGGAGGTGAGAGAGATCTAGGAGTGATGGTGGATGTGGACCTGAAATTCAGGGGCCACATTGCACAAATTGTGAAGATATGACATTGAATAATGGCAATGATGCGGAGAATCCTGACATGCAGAAATAGAGAGGTTATGATTCCATTGTATAAGGCCTTGATCAGGCCTCATGGATTATTGTGCACAGATTTGGTCGCCGGGTTTTCATGCTGACGAGGATATGTTGGAAAGGGTACAGAGAAGATTCACAAAGTAGTCGGTGGTCTTTGGAATGTGGGGTACAAGGACAGATTGAGAGAATGTAAGTTGCAGAGTCTCGTGAATAGGAGGAAGAGGTGGGGGAAGATATGATTGAGACATACAAGCTGATCAGGGGTTGTTATCAGGTAGACATGGAAGAGATTTTTCATAGAATGGGAGAGGGGAGTAGAACAAGAGGCCATTGCTGGAAACTGTATGAGGAGGGTGTGAGCAAAGGAGTGAGAAGCAGGTTCTTTGCATAGAGAGTGGTTGGTGAGTGGAATGCATTGCCTGAGTGTGTTGTGGATGTAGACACATTGAATCAGTTTAAGATGCAGTTGGATGAGCATTGTATGCAATAGTGAGTGCCTCCCACGATGAGTCTCTGACTCCATGGAGGTCAAATGTTAATAATAATAATATCAACGCTGCATGAACTATCTAGTAGAAGTAATGTCTAAATATATTCCAATGATCAGGAGATTAAATAAGGTAGGTGTGAAATAGGTGAATGAAGAAATTAAGCATGCAATACAGAGAAAAAAAGGCATTAAGAAAGCAACATAAGAGGAGTGGTAATATTCAATTCCAAGGAATACAAAGAACAGGCAAAGATGGTGACTTGGTTGGTAAGGGTAGCAAAAATTCAGTATGAGCAGCAATTAGCAATGAAGCCAAAAAAAATCCCGGGGAGTTTTTTCAATATGTAGCCAGCAAAAATAAGAATGATTATGGAATGATGCATTGATTGAAGAAAATGGTCCAAGGAAAACTGCTGTGGAGGATATAATTGAAATATTTAATGAGCAATTCATAAAATTTATGGAAAGAATGGTGATGATCCAGAATTGCTTTGACAACAGTGTATTATCTTTAATGGACATCACGGATTTTCTAATGGGAGGCTATGTTTTAGTGATCTACTTATTATAATAAGGTGACTGCAGCATTCGGTATGGCAGATGGATACACGGTAGTATACTTAGACTTTGCAAAGGATTTTGATAGATTCCCACATGACTAGTTGATAGTGAAACTAGAGCAGATGGGGTTGGATATTAGACTAGTGCATTGAATTGGAGATTGGCTATCTAATCAGCAAGTTGTGTATGGGGGAGCAATATTCCAGAAGAGGAAAGTCACTAGTAGTGTGCCTCAGGGATCTTTTTTATAGCCATTGCTGTTTAACTTGTATGTTAATGATATTGGAAGATTTGCATGGGTATATATAGCTGTTTGCAGATGATACAAAGTTGGGACGAACTATGAAGACTAGAGAAGATGTTGTGGCCTTACAAGAACTGAATAGACTGAGTGGATGGGAATGGGGATGCCAGTTCAATTTTACAAAATGTGAGGTTTAAGAATTTGGGAAACAAAGATGGGATGTAGAATTTATGCTTGGTGGAGATATATTGTTTGAGGTGGTAGAAATAAGAGATTATAGGGTGATGGTGGATAAGGATCTGAAATTTAGATGACATATTGCCATAATTGTGAGGACAACACAACAAATTCTGGGAATGTTGCAGAGGACACTTGCTTGTAGAAATAAGGAGATTCTGGTTCCATTGTATAAGGCTCTGATTAGGCCACATGGACCACTGTGCATAGATTTGGTCACTTGGTTTTCAGAAGGATGAAAAGATGTTTGAGAGGGTTCAGAGGTGATTAACCAAAATAGTTTCTGAATTCTGTAATGTTAAATATGAAGAAAGGTTGAGACAATGCAATTTGCAGAGTCTAATGGATAGGAAGAGGAGGGGCAATATGATAAAGATATACAAGTTATTAAGTGGTTATAGGATTAATGTTGAATAGGTTTTTCATAAAATGGTGGAAGATAGGGGTGGGGTGGTAACAAGAGGTCATCCTTGGATGCTTTATAAGGAGGGTGTAAATAGGGGAGTGAGAAGCAGGTTTTTTGCATGGAGAGTTATGAATGATTCGAATGCATTCCCTGAGAGCACAGTGTCTACTGAGAGTTTGAATGTGTTTAAGGCACGATATGATGATCTGTGTGTATGACTAAAGACCTCCTAGATGAGCCTGTGACTCCATGGGGTCTTGGGATGATGATGATAATAATAGAATGGTTTTCTTAATATAATAAGTCTTTTGTACAAATTTAATGATTTCATAATTTTTAATTATGTTGCTTTACTACAATACTACTTCAAACCATTTATGAAAATAGTGAAGCATCTATCATGTTGGAGGGAAGTGGTGACTTTTTTAGGATAGAGAGGCATCGAACAAGATGATCCCATTGCTCCCAAACTTTTTTACAGCAGTCCTCGAAGCCATTTTCGGGTATCTGGATTGTGATGATTATGGTATTAATATTCGGGGTGGGGGGGAGATGTTACACAATCTGTTTTGCGGATGACTTCATTCTGTTTTGCTGAAGATGGTTCTCATCTTAATCTGATGATCAATAAATTAAGCATAAAAAGCAAGGAAATAGGTCTAACAATAAACTATCATAAAACAAAAATATTGACAAACCATGAACATATTCTCATTGATGTTGAAAATACTATAATAAAATATGTAGAGAACTACAAATACTTAGATCATCTGTCCTTCATGATCTTGAAACCCAGTGCAGAATTGACAATGCTTGGAAGAGCTACTAGGGATTGAAGCATTAGATGAAAGGGGAAAAAAGCTCCAAGTTAGCTGAAGAACAATAGAGAGGAGTTTACGCAGAGTATCCAGATTAAATAGACTGAGGGACAAGTACTTAACAGACCTAAAAAAATAAAAAATGACATTTGGAGAGAGCTAGGAAATCAAAATGCAATTGGGTAGGCCACTTGGCAAGATATTAAGATGATAGATGGTCAAAGGGGGAAATAGGGTGGCTGCTGAGAGGAATCTGAAAACCTAGAAAACTGAGAAAAAGGAGAGATGATAAAATGGCTCAATCACATGGACAAGAGTGGCCCATGATTGGAGAAGTTGGGGGAGACCTTTGTCCTTCAGTGGGACATTTAGGCTAACAAAAAACAACTATAACACACTTGCTGTAATACCCACCATAATTACCTTCCCACATGTCAGACACATAATTGGTAAATTACATAGATTTTGAAGGAGATGCTTTGATCCTGTATGCCATTGTTTCTCAAACTTTTCTGATTGTGGCCCACTTAGACAATGCTTATGACTCGGTGGTCCACTAGTCCCATGACCCACTCTTTACCAATAGTCATATTTTACCAACGGAGGTGAGTCTCCATATGCTGCTCCTAACTGCAAAATTATGAGGTAGTTTCCATAACATACAAAACCTTAATACAGGGTGGGCCAAAAGTCACAAAGGGATCTGAAGTTTTAATACATTTTTAATTAATTTTTTTTTTTCTTTACAGATTTTATAAAGAAGACCTTGGAGATTAATCATAGAAAAATTTATGACCGAACAGTGAACACAAATTGTGAAATTTTACTATCAAAACCAAGGATCAATAATTCTAACCCAATGAGCATATCGTCACCATTATGGCATGAGAGATTCTCCAAGCGATTCAATGATTAGATGTTTGATTGGTTCATTTTGAGGAACAGGGTAAGCGACCTTCCACAAACATGCAGACCATGCTCGGTTAGGAATGAAGCCACAGTTGAGCGTATAAGGGAGAGTGTTGCAGAAGACCAGAGCACATCGACTCGAAGGTGGTCTGGACAGGTTGGTCTCTCAGACATCACTCTGGCGTATTCTGAAGGCCTTAAACCTGTTTCCATATAAAATCCAGTTGGTGCAACTGCATATTGAAATCCATGGAGAAGAAGAGATCCCAAATTTATCCATCCCATAATGCCAGATGAAGCACATTTTCATTTGAATGGCTTCATTAACAAACAAAACTGCAGGATTTGAGGTTCAAGAAATCCTAGGGCAATTCACCAAAGGGAATTGCACCTCCTTAAATGTACATGCTAGTGTGTGGTGATGTCAGAAGAAGTGATTGGACCTTACTTTTTCAAAGGCCATGTTGGGAACCTTGGCAGTGTTACAGGAGATTGATATCTGTCTATGATTGAAAATTTCTTTCACCCAGCAGTTCAAGATAAACATGATGTGGTTCCAACAGGAAGGAGCAACAGCTTGCACAGCAAGAGACACAATCCAACTGCTTGGGCAAATTTTTGAGGAGAGAATAATTTTCCGCAGTTGCGACATACGCTGGGCATCGTATTCTCCAGATGTGACGACGCCTGACTTCTTCCTATGGGGCTATCTCAAAGAAAAAGTTTATGTTAACAAGCCTCAGACATTCCAATAGCTGAAGAACACTAATCAGGCTAAAATCAGAGCACTGGAACCTGAACGCTAAGAGGTGTCATGAAAAACGCCTTAGAGCATGTTTTGTGCGAAGCAGAAAATTGACACCATTTACAAGATTTGATTTTTTCACCTAGTGTAAATTTATTTCTTATACAGGGTGTCCCAAAATTCATGCAAGAGTAATTTTGATAGAGAAAACAGGTTTTTAATTAAAAATTATAATTTCTTATTGATTCATAAAGTATATAGTATAGGGTTATGCATGGAATAGCATATCAGGTAAACGGCCTCCACAGCTTTGCTGGCACATACACACTCTTTTGTCGAAATTTTCCATGACCGTTTTGCATAAATGTGGCTGAATTTCGTTGACACAGCGCTCAATTTCCTCCTTCAAGGTGTGGGTGGTCGTGGGCTTGTTGGCATAAACCTTAGACTTCAAAAAACTCCAAAGAATAAAGTCCAACGGCGTTAAGTCACATGATCTGGGCGGCCGATTCTGATCACCAAAACGAGAAATTACATGACCAGGAAATGACTCATGCAGTAATTGAATTGTTTCTCGGGCTGTATGCCATGTGGCACCGTCTTGTTGAAACTGTCGTGACGTTCTCTTTTACAACGTTCGAATCCGCCATCTTGTTATAAGTCACTTTCTTAAAATAAAACAACTAATTGTGAATTGGTCACCAATCTAAGGTAGAGAAATTTCTATTATACTGCGCCACTCTATCCTTAGATTAGTCTATATAAAATAGCAGGATCAATTCACAGATAGTTAGCTAGCAGTCTCCTCATTCATTCTGGCCAAAGTATTTGTTTTCCACTTGGGATTCCCGCAAGATTCGAATATTTTTATGAACGGTGCAATAAAAAGGAATTCAGGCAAACACGATAATTAGATTAACAAAATAAAACATTTAATATAAGCTATATAATACACACATAAATTCTACTTCTAATTTCAAATAATAGGACCAAGTTAAACATTAGGTCAAGTCAATCACATCAATTCAATCTTCCAAACTTTCACATACACTTTCTCAGTTTTTTTCAGACACAAAGTTCCTACACTTAATTATATATAATTATATATTATTATTCCTATCTAAAAGGTTTCCACACAATTCTCAGCTATGCTTTACGCTTACAGAACACTGCAGGCACTGATTGCTGCAAATATCTTTCAAACAATTTTTATTTTCAGTTCTCAATCTCAAAGAATTTCCACAGTTAAAGTTATGCTAGAAGTAGCATAACTAGCATTCAATTCTTCATGCATTGAAATAAATCAATATGACAGTCCTTACCAGAAACGGTTCCTAGTACATCAATACGTTGTGAATAACTTTCAAAATATATTTATTATACTTAAGAACACATTTATAAAACTTCTCCACAGTTATAACTAAAACACTATTAATCACATTTCACAACTCTAGATATCAACTGTGGGGTACTTTAATTATCCTTGTTACCACTCATTAGACAATTAAACACTGTGCAGTTCTCCTTAGGGCAATTTAGAATTAAGTCGCAATTCTAGACTAACTGGATTTAATCAGAATTCTTCACTGAAAGTCCAGTTTCTTTATATTATCCGATTGCGGCATTAAATTCCTTTTATTATTACTGCTGACTTCACCTTCAGCTAACTATAAGATTCATTTCATCTTTGCTCGCTTATAAATATTATCCCTTTTAACTTCTGCCCTTGAGAACTGTTCATATATTTCCACCTCTCTAGTTTATACCCTTGCTTCCTTTCACTTCAAAATTTCCGTTCCAACTCCCTCTTTGTTACCTCTGTATAATTTTTTTTATTATCCTTGTCCTAGCTCACGCTCTGTTCCACTCGCGCTTGCTTCTTCATGCGTCTCCATGACAACAAATAAAATATAATAAAATTGAGCTATTGCATAACTCTAAACTTCTATAACAGAAATAAATAGAGAATATTTACATTTCAATTAATACGCAGTTAAAATTATCAAGTACAAATTCTATAATATTAACATAGTAATAAATAAAATAACTTAATATTTAATACAGTATTTTCATTATTAATACATATATCTTTGAATAATTAATTTAATATTAGACAAAATTAAGGTAGTTATATGAATATTTAATTGCAAAATAAGTGATTTACATTAAATAATATTTACAAGTTTTGCCTATGTGATGGAAGATCATGTTGGATTCTGAAACAAATAATAATTACTTCAATCTCTATATAATCAGAATCCAACAAAACCACATGTCGTCCACATCCATATCTTGCAATTTATGCACAAAAAACTGGATTATCATGTTGCGATAGCGAGCACCATTAACTGTTATTGCCTTACCAGCCGCATTTTCGAAGAAGAATGGACCGATGATGCCTCCAGCCCAAAATCCACACCGACACGTTGTGGATGCATTTGTTTCTCTACAATCACTCGTGGATTTTCTGAACCCCAAATGCGACAATTTTGTCGATTAACGAAGCCATCAAGATGAAAATGAGCCTCATCGCTGAAGATGATTTTGTTCGAAAAATAAGCATCCACTTGTTGTTGTTCCATAATCCATTCAACGAACTTTCTTCGTTGTGTGTGGTCAGTACGCTTCAGTTCTTGAGTCAATTGAACTTTGTAAGCATAAAGATGCAAATCTTTCGTGAGAATATGCTGTAGAGAGCTTCTCGAAATGCCCAATTCAAGACCACGATGCCGAATTGATGTTCCTGGACTCTCAGCAACACTCTCACAAACTGCTTCAATGTTTTCTGTTGAACGACTTGTTGAAGGATGGCCAGAGTGTATAAGATCACTAATTGATCCAGTTTCCTTGAATTTTTTAATTAATCTTTTCACAGTTGATGAAGTTAAGTCACTATTTCGACCATATTTTGTACGAAAATTGCGAACTGTAGCTGCCAAACCTTCATTATTTTTAAAATATTGCTCAACAATGAAAATGCGTTGTTCTTTCGTGTAGCGCTCCATTTTTAATAACCCTGAACTGCCAGCTGTCACACTGTCTTTTTTTTTCCTTGTTGGCAACACTTTACCGCACAAATGCCGCTAAATTTAAATCTTGCATGAATTTTGAGATACCCTTTATATAATGCCATAGCATCATATACATGATGCTATGGTATTGTAAATTAAAACAAAAAATAAAGGAGTTATTAAATATTAAATCCCCCCCCCCCTTCATGACTTTTGGCCCACCTTGTATTTTTCAGTTGAAAATTAAGATAGGATTTCTTGGTGCGTTTCTCACCATACCATAGAGACTGTTGCTGATATTATTATAAGTTATGTAAAATCTTTTTTAATTAATAGGATTTTTAATATTCAGTGGTATCTCGCTAATCTGAACTAATAAAAAACGTGATCGTTCGGATTAGCGAATTTTCTCTAAGAGACAACAATAGCTAGCATTTAAGACAAAAATAATTGGATTCTAATGGTACATAAATTTAATTCTATAAATAAATGAAGTAACTGATAGAAAAAAGTTACTGTACTGCCCAGATAGCCACCAGAGGGCTATATGGTATGTCGTGTTTGTGGATAGCTCCCGAACAGATAAGTGATATTTTGAGTAAAAATTTATGAATTTGCATAGTATTTACGTAGTATTGTTGAAAGTTTATTTTTCACTTGGTCTGACTATGATCAATTTAGTTTAATCCTTTATCCAAGTGTGTGCAAACAAAGTTTGCACATGAAAGTATCTTCAGGACTGGGGTAAAGTGGTACAACACTGGGCAACTCCTTGCAAAGGTGGAGCAAGCTACCAACACTCCTTTCTCAGTATCTCCCATAATGCAAAACACATTTCCTTGTGGATATGTATAATGTTATGCATTAAGGGGAAGGGCCACAACCCAGACTAGTTTCGACCTTTATTGAGGTCTCTTCAGTGGGAGCCAGGCCCAAGTGGAGATACCAGGCTGAAGAGACCTCAATAAAAGTCGAAACTAGTCTGGGTAGTGGCCTTTCCCCTTAATGCATAACATTATACATATCTGCAAGGAGATGTGTTTTGCATTATGGAAGATACTGATAGGAGTGTTGGTAGCTTGCTCCACCTTTGCAAGGAGTTGGCCGGTGTTGTACCACTTTACCCCAGTCCTGAAGATACTTTCAGATGCAAACTTTGTTTGCACACACTTGGATAAAGGATTAAACTAAATTTATTATAGTCTGACCAAGTGAAAAATAAACTTTCAATATCTTTCTCTAAATCCAGAGTAATTTAATAAAAAAAAAAAGAGGTGGCACACCGTTTGGCAGCTCCTATAGGAGGAGATGGCCTTGCTAATGCTTCTGCCTGGTATCTCCACTTGGGCCTGGCTCCCACTGAAGAGACCTTAAGAAAGGTCAAAACTAGTATGGGTAGTGGCCCTTCCCCTTAATGTGCGTAACATTATACATATCTGCAAGGAAATGTTTTTTGCATTATGGGAGATACTGATATAGGAGTGTTGGTAGCTTGCTCCACCTTTGCAAGGAGTTGCCCAGTGTTGTACCACTTTTACCCCAGTCCTGAAGATACTTTCAGGTGTAAACTTTGTTTGCACACACTTGGATAAAGGATTAAACTAAATTTATTTACATAGTATTGTTTACTTTTAGTATTTTAGCGAGTCTGGGTGATTTTTGTGTGTTTTTTGAGAATTTTAATAGTAAATTGATAGATAAGATTATCTGTGCACATGGCTCCCATAAAGAGGAATGCAAAGATGGCATCCAGGTCGCCATATTTGTTTAAAAATCTTAACTTAAAGGATTTGATTCAGTGTACTGTTTGCGAAATGTATGCATTTAGGAGAGCGGTTGGAGTCTGGTTAAACAACAATAGTGGAGTGAATGTGTGCAAAAAAGTGTAAAGAATGTGAGGATTTAAAGAGTTCTTTAGGTCATGTGAGTGATATCGTTGATGAAAGTGAGAACCTATATAGCAGTGATATTCGAGGTATGAATGGTGATATTTGCAAGGTAGTACCTGATAGCTGTGAGAGTGGCATTGAAAGTGAGAATGAAGGTAAACATACAGAACGATTGAATGAATCATTGGAGAATAAAAACGATGACACTGATGCAATGAGTGAGATCGCTTTATTACGTGGAGTGATACATAGGGCAAATCGGCAGCTGGAGCGTTGGCAAAAATGTTTACCAAGCGTACCGACTAATAATCAGCAAAAGTATGATAGAAAAAATAAGGGTATGATAGTAAGTGTAAACAAATTAAAAGAGCATGTGTTGTATAGAGATTCCTTAGTAAGAGGTGTGTTAGTTGAGAGTTTAACAAAATCGTACCAACCCGGTGTGAACGTTAAGAATGTAAGCAAGTCAATTAGAATGCAAAAGCAGCGGGTGAAAGAATTGATAGTGGTGGTAGGTACAAATGATTTGAAAGGAAACAAAAAGGCTATGAGTGAGGATATGAAGGAATTGCTTGAGGTAGCAAAAGAGAAGAGTGAGAGAGTTAGGTTGGTGAGCCTGTTGCCACGGTATGACAGTGAAGAGTATAGAAGGAGGCCATAATTGCTAATGACTTCATTCGTGAATTATGTTTGATGAGGTGTGGAATTTGTGGATGTGGGGAATTAGTTCAATGGGCGAAAGGATTTATATAAAATGGATGGTTTACATTTGAATGGATTTGGTGTATGGAGACTTGAAAAGGTGTTGTCGAATGTAGTGGAAGTGAATGTGCAGAATCAGGGAAACTAGAGTTATTAAAGGGGGGGGGATATACAGATTTTAGGGAGACAGTTGAGTATGTGAATGTGTGTAATATGCCCAAGCTAGTAGGAAAGACCACGAATCAGAATGGGATAGTTAGTATAAGGCATCAAAATAGGGACGGAACAAATCGGCATCTGCAATTCATGTATACAAATGCCAGAAGTATTAGGAACAAGAAGGAAGAATTTTTGGCCTTGGTTGGCACTTCCAGACCACAGGTTTTTGCCATTAGTGAAACATGGCTGACAGAAGATGACACAGCTAGTGGGATTGAATGTAAGGGGTATGGTGTGTTCATAAGTGACAGGGAGAATAAAATGGGGGGAGGAGTGTTATTGATGATAGCGGATGAGCTACAGCCAAGAAGAATAGAAGTGGAACTGCAGGATAGAGAAAAGAGCACATTTGAGGCTATTTGGTGTGAAATCGAAACTAGCAGAACTAAATATGCAGTTGGGTGCTGCTATAGACCAGGTGATGGAATAGATGGTGGAGATAGTATGCATAAGCAAATAGAAGAAATGAGTGGAAGGAGGGTAATTATAATGGGAGATTTCAACTACAGTAACATTGATTGGAAGGAGTAGAGGACACATGGGAGGAAGGAATTGGATTTTATGCGGTTATTAAGGGATAACTATCTGCCACAGCATATAATGGAAAATACTAGGGGGCAGAGTGCTTGATGTGGTAATTGCATCTGAGAATTTGGCTGTAATGAATATGACCACGTTGCCACCAATTGGTGAGAGTGATCATAGGGTCTTGACTTGGGAGGTGGCGAAAGGTGTGGAATTTATAATTAAGACAGGGTACATGTGGAATTATCGGGCTGGTAAGTACGACAAGCTTAGGAGATTGATTGGTTCAGTGCCATGGCATGTACAACTGCAAGGGCTAGAAGTTGATAGTGCATGGGAGGCTGTTAAGAAGTGTTTACATGAAGCAGTGGCTGACTGTATAACTAGAGTCTGAATAATAAATCAAGTAGGGGTTAAATGGATGAATAACACCATTAAGCTTGAGCTGCAAAAAAAAGAAACAACTATGGGGCGAATTTAAGGAGGAAGGTGACCGACAGGCACATGAACGGTATAAAGCGCAGGCCAGAAGAGTAACGAGTGTGGTAAGAAAAGCAAAAAAGATTATGAAAGAACATTGGCCATGTAGGCTAAAGAGAATCCTAAACAGTTTTTTCGATACGTTGCAAGTAAAAGAAAAAATGTATATGGCAGAATGATTTTAAAGAATGCCGATGGTAGGGAGATAACCGAATCAGTTGATATAGTTGAATTACTGAGCGAGCACTTTGCAAGAATATATCTTCCGGGTGGCGACATTGCAGAAATGAATGAACCAATAGATTATACAGGAATTGTGGTGAATGAAGTGGAGGTGAGTAGTCTATTGCAAAACCTCAATGTCAATACATCTGTGGGATTGGATGGTATACCAGCTCGTGTCGTACGTGAAGTGGCTAAAGAATTGTCAGTACCCTTGACCATTTTGTTGTAATTTGAGTCTCGGGTCTGGGTTAGTCCCGAGGGGGTGGAAAGAGGAAAAAATAGTTCCACTGCATAAAGGAGGTTCCAAGACTGCTGTTGCAAATTACCGACCGATTAGCATATCAGGAATCATTGTCAAGGGCTTGGAGAAATTAGTCAAGAGAAGAATACAGGATTGGATAGATGAAAATAGGATACTGTATGGGGGGACAACATGGTTTTGTGAAGGGTAGATCATGCCTCAGTAACTTGCTCACGTTTTATAACACAGTGATGGCTGAACTCGATAAGGGTAATGGGTTTACAGTGATTCTACTGGACCAAGGCCTTTGAAAGGATATCACATGGAACTCGAATCAGTAAACTGGAGTAGATGGGGATGGATATAGGGTTGGTGAGATGGATAGGTTGGTGGTTGATGGTGAGATACCAGAGAGTGGTTTATTCAGGAGTGGAGTCCAAAAGACTGCTTGTGGCTAGTGGTGTGCCACAGGGTTCTGTTCTTGGACCACTACTTTTCAATTTGTTCATTAACGATATAGGAAAGGATCTGAGAGGAAATGTTCACTTGTTTGTTGATGATGCAAAGTTGGGTAGAGCAGTTGTGAGTGCACAGGATGTCGAAATTTTGCAGGATGATTTGGATAGTTTTGGAGGACTGGGCTAGGGAAAATGGATGTCAATTTAATGTGGCAAAGCGTAAGGTTATGCATTTTGGAGTGAAAAGATTAGCAGCAGTATATCGCATTGGTGGAACTGTACTCCAGGAGATTGATGAGGCCAGGGATTTGGGAGTGTTGGTGGATAGGGAGTTGAAGTTTAGGGGGACACATTGCAGAAGTGGCTAAATCAGCTCATCAAATCACTTGGTTGCTAAAAAATACTTTAACAAGCAGAGACAAACAAGTTATTGTTCCGCTATATCGAGCCTTGATAAGACCCCATCTAGACTACTGTGCCCAGATATGGGCGCCAGGGTTTCTTCTTGATGCAGAGGAGGTGGAGAGGATCCAGAGACGAGTGACCAAGATGATAGCAGGTCTGTGGAATAAACCTTATGAGAACAGGTTGAAGATTTGTGGGTTGCAAAAATTGGTTGATAGGCGGAAAAGGGGGGTGATATGATTGCGACATTCAAATTACTGAAAGGTTTCTATAGGATTAATCCAGAAGATATTTTTGAGAATAGGACTGGTGGTGGGAGGACTAGGGGCCATACATGGAAGCTGGGCAAGAATGTCATTAGCAGAGGTGTTAGAGCTAGGTTTTTAACTTGGAGAGTGGTGAATGAGTGGAATAAGCTGCCAGAGTCTGTTCTGGGTACTGTGATCATGAATGAGTTCAAGGCGAGGTATGATAGATACTGTGTCAATGTCGAATAGTTGTTCTTGACATGATGTTAGGGCTTCCCTCTGAGTCTGTCGACTCCTTGGAGTTGCCCGAAATAATAATAATGTAAAACTCAAAACATAATACAGTACACAAGTTTATTTTAGTAAAAAGTTTAGTTTGTATGTACCTGTATTGTTGAGGATTCTGATTTAATAAAATTGCTTAGTTCAGTACATAACTTAATTTGAGAAAAAAATATCACTTTCTTGTACACAATGCACAAAAAAAAAGTTTCACAAAATAATACACACAAAAAATTTTTTTATTATTATTACATGACACCTCCAGCAAGTCCAGAGACTTATTGAGGGAGGACACCTACTCTACATCTCTCTGTCTCCACCACTCAATCCACCAATCTCCTGCCACTGGCAGGCTGTTGGTGGTTGGTATTTCTTTGTAAAAAAAAGTCACTGCTGATTTTCTTTTGCTTCTTGAAACTAAACTTTTTTCGAATGCTTCTTCTTGGAGCTTCATTAGCAATAAAACTTTGTGGAATGGCGTATCATTCTGCTTAGCCCATTCTATACACATATTAAAACTGTCAAGTGCCTCTTCATGTTTCGCTTTTTGTTTCTTAGAGTTCTTTATCTTCATCATCATCTTCTAATTCATTCTGTAGCGTCATATTTATAATTTTGGCATCTGATTTGATTTAGAATTCACTTTCGGTTCTACCTCTGATCAATTCCGTAACATCCGTTTGTGAAATTTCAATGTCTGGATTTATATTTTAACCAAATTATACATGTTTTGAATTTCCTCTTTTTGTGTATCACTGTAGTTATCTTGGTAAATTCCCAAGCAGCAGCAACTGAGAATGCTACATCCTTCAAATTTATATTTTTTTTAACGATGTGGTAACGTCATAATTGTGGGAAATTACATTTATAATAATAATGATGATAAAATAAATAACAATAGTTAAAATAATTATTAAATAAAAATAATAGTATACAAAATAATAATACATAATAAAACTTTTTTTTCTTTCAAGCCGCAGTTCAGATTACTGGAGGGTTCGGACTAAAGAGGTTTGAATTAGCGAGATACCACTGTATTATATTATACAAACTTCAGAAACTAAGATAAAAATAATTTTTTCTAATTAAATTCTCTTGCAGTCCACCAGGAAAACTGCATAGCCCACTAATGGGCCACACATTGAGAAATGCTGCTGTATAGGATACACATAAAACACTCACAGTAGAAACAGACCTGATAGAAAAGTTAGTGGAATGTTGTTACAAATGCCGTCATGCTAGTGAGTTTGTATGTTAAGTTTTTATTTATTCATTTACCTGTTGAGGATATAAAAGTTTTCTCGTAAATATTTCCAGTATATTTAGTAAAGCGTTCCAGCTGTGTTATATATGGCATTTAAAGGAGAGAAGGGCTCTGTGTGCCAAAGCTTCAGTCTCAATAGAATTCCTGCTTTACCGTCCACTAGTAAATCCATAGAAAAGTTCCATGAATTTACCAGTAGCTTGGGTCATCATCACTAAAACCTTCTATAATAAATTTAGTTTAATCCTTTATCCAAGTGTGAGCAAACAAAGTTTGCACCTGAAAGTATCTTCAGGACTAGGGTAAGGTAGTATATAGTCTAACCAAGTGAAAAATAAACTTTCAACATCTTTCTCTAAATCCAGAGTAATTTAATAAAAAGGTGGCACACTGTTTGGGAACTCCTATAGGTAGAGATGATCTTGCTAATGCTTCTGCCTGCTATTTCCACTTTGGCCTGGCTCCCACTGAAGAGACCTCAATAAAGGTCGAAACTAGTCTGGGTAGTGGCCCTTCCCTTAATGCATAACCTTATACATATCCGCAAGATGTGTTTTGCATTATGGGATATACTGAGATAGGAGTGATGTTAGCTTGCTCCACCTTTGCAACAAGTTGCCCGGTCCTGAAGATACTTTCAGGCACAAACTTTGTTTACTCACACTTGGATAAAGGATTAAACTAAATTTATTATAGTCTAACCAAGTGAAAAAGAAACTTTCAACACTAAAACCTGCTGTTTATGATTTAAATACATCAGTAAGGTTCTAGGTGGTGTTAAGAAACATGGCTTAATGATCTTTTGCTGATTGTGTGAACCTTTTTAATAATCAACATATTTTTATCATTTTTACCATAGAAACATTGGAAAAGAATGGATCCTCTCCTTTTTAGCAACAAATCAAGCGACATTCAGTTTCACTGTGTGTGTGTGTGTGTGTGTGTGTGTCAGAAAAACCCAAAAATAGTAAATGACACTCACTCCAGATCAAACCATCCATAGTGCTAGGTTACGTAGCAACACCACACAGCATTATCATCCAAGATCCGCTCCATTTCAGAGATCGAGTTTCTACATTTAAGAGATGCTTTGCTACAAAAAGCATTGCTGGTGGACTTTCATAGGCAAAGTATGTCACAAACCATTCCACCCATCCTTTGTAAATCTGATCTAAAGGAGACATTTAGATCCCTTGCTCTGTTTGTCATTCCCTGTTCTTGTCATAAATACCCTGGGTTTATGAAATTAGATATTATCATATCCCTTTCTTGAGTGACAGTGGATGTCAAAAATATAAATACTTTTAAGCCCATGACTAAAGACCATCTTTTGGTCTTCATTTCTTGGCTTAATAAATGATGCAGAATGTAGATTCACTAAACTTCTCTAGATTGACATAAATCTATAATAGTTCATCGTAAAAACATGCAGCAGTACTACTCTCAATAAAATTGTTGACAGTTGGTCTCAAAATATTTCAGTTTGGTTTTAATATCTGTATAATGCTCACATATTACATGTTTTTTTTATCTTTTTATTCAAATTAAGTGGAATATTGAATCCAACATTATTTAGTGTTTCTTGATCTTTTCTCAAAATTTCTTTGCAAAGATAGTGTGATAAGATCTTGTTGAAAAGTTTGGGGATTTTCTAGTTAATAAATGAAATTATTACATAATTAATGTGCACAGTATTTTAAATAGAGTAATGAATTTATAATTGTAAAAAATACCTTGAAGGTGGGTATATTGTTCATCTTCTTGTTCATCCTCTGAAAAGGTAAGCTTAATTTGTAAGTCATCTCTTTGACCAAAAACATTTAGGACCTGCTTAGTATTCAAAATATTTTGAATCTCTGAATGCATTGTTAATAGATTGCATTTTTTTCCCCTAGAAGTCCCATGCCAATGAAATGCTAGCTGGCTTAAGATATTTTGAGAGACCTATAAAAAAAGACGGTTCAGAAAGCAAATCTGGGGTCAGACGCACACCTAAAGATCCTTATAACTGGGGAGAAGTTGACAGAAAAGCACTGGCAAATTGCTTATTATCTGTTTGTCAAGAAGCCAAGAGGTTAATGTCAGCAGAACCTCGTTTACTCTATCTGAATTCTCCTACTTACATTTTAGGTAATCCATGGCTGTTGATATTTTAGTTTCAGAGACTTTGATCTGTAAATTATGTTAGGCTATTTCTGAATTAGCTCCTTTCATGTTACATTAATACAACAGAAGCTATAATAATAATTACTTACAAATAAATACAAAGTTATATTCATTATGTGTCGACTTATATTCTCAAGAACAGTTACTTTAATTAGGCTACTATGACCTCAATATTGACTTACTTTATTGAGATTGTTTTTCAGCAATATATACCACTGTTTCTTCTATAACATGTGTTTGTAATGCATGAATTTGTTTGCACACAATAGACAAATAGATGAATAAAATCACCAAAACGTGGCATGGCATCATGTTAGCTTATACAGGATTTATCATGACATGACTGTTACCTTATGCTACCAAGTAACACAAGGTGAATGTGCCACTCAGCTGAATGTAGTGGAGGAATATACAAAACAGAGAACATCTCAATTTCTCACTCACCCCCGCTATAGCCATGTACATTGCTCTACAAGTGTGAATCATGCTGTTCTCAAAGTTTATGTACTTTTCTTGATAAGTGTTTTCATACAGCATCCCAAACCTGAGTAAGTGTCCTGGCCTAGTTATTATAAGAATTGAAATAATGAACAAAAAACAGAATCTTAAGTATTGAAGATAAACTTTAAATAAAGTGCTTTGAAAGAAATGAGAAAATATAATATTGCATGAGCAACAGACCTAAAGAATGCACATTGTGCACCATCAGAGACAACACTACAAAAAATAAAGGAATCTCCTTGTTTAGCTGCTTCAAAGTAGGTATATAAGCTGTCATGTTTATATTAAAAAAAAATAAATAGACAAACTCGGAGTTACATCAAAGTAAATTTAATAGATGTAAAAATTTCACCAAAGTATCAGTGGAATCTTCATTATATTAACAATTGGATACAAAATGCAATAAAGAAATTAATTTTAAAAAGCATCACTGCAGCATAGGTAAGATAGCCAATGGTCAGTAAATTCCTAATTAAAAAAAATAAATGCATATAATTAAATTTACTTCCACATAAGTTTGAGGTTTTGTCTTTCATTTTCTACAAACTTGTATAACAGGAACAACTGCATATGCTGCAAAGTCACTTAGAATATAGTATATATTTGACAAATGATAACTAACACTGGGGTTTAATAGGCCATAATATAGATAATTAAACCAATTAGTTTTGCCACATATGCTAGTGGCTTTTTCTGGAAGAATAAGCCACCAGCATATGTAGCAAAACTAGTTGGTTTAACTATCTATATTATGACCTATTAAACCCAGTGTGAGTTATCATTTATCACATTCAATTTTTGGTCAAAAAATCTACATACTCATCACAGGATTTATTTATTAGGAATTAACGATGTTTAAAACTAATATACCCCCCCCCCTTTGTAGTGTACGGTGTTACTTATGAGACTACGAATTTTGAGTGTTCTGTCCCTAACCCTATTTTTATTATGCAAAATTCTATAATGTAGTAATTTTTAGGAACAACATACCTTATTATAGGAGTACTTACAATCTGTGTTCCACAAAGTAAGGAAGAAGAATGACTAGTATGATCAGCCATTATATTACTTCTCAGAAGAAATCCTTAGCATGAATATCTGTTGTTCTAGTTGAATCTGATCATTCCATTCTTGGTTCTGTTGTTTATTTAAATATTTTAGTACTATATTGCTGAGGAAATCCTGGGAAAGTTGAGGTTCTTGATGGTATCACTTAAATTGTTTTCTATAAATACAAGAATGCACATTGTGCACCATCAGAGACAACACTAGAAAATAAAAGAATCTCCTTGTTTAGCTGCTTCAAAGTAGATATATAAGCTGTCATTTTTATATAAAAAAAAAAAAATAAATAAAATCAATAGACAAACTCAGAGTTACATCAAAGTAAATTTAATAGATGTAAAAATTTCACCAAAGTATCAGTGGCATCTTCATTATATTAACAAGGGTGTGTTTTATTGCTAGCAATGTTTTAGCCTTTCTTTGTTTACTTGAGTGGTGGACATAGGTGCCAAAAGATGGATGCAGCTGTTCTTGTATTCAGCTGCTTCCATGATGAAATCTTCTATGAACTATTATTTCGTTTGGTGAACTGTACAGATACTTTCCAGTTTGTCCTGTGAATCTGAGATTCCATATTCATTGAACTGCTTAAATTTTATTTCTTTTCTTCTTCTGATTAAGGCAGTATATATGTTTTGCCATAGTCTATCAGCTTGCAAGTGTAAGATTGGAATTATACTCTTCAACTTTTGATGGATTTCTTCAGAGCAGTAATATTAATAACCCTGCTCTTGGAGACCAAACATATCATTAGCCACTTCAGGCCCTAGTAAGCAGGGTTGTGATATTTCACTAGCAAAGAAATGCCAACTAGACCACCTAGTTGTGGTCTAGTTGGCATTTTGTCCAACTAGGAAAATATCCTTTTGCAGTGGGAATGCTCACTACAAATGCCAGAGCCCTTTTGTAGAAACAGACCACACTGTGGGAAGGTAGGGTTGAATATTGTGCATTCCTGCCCTTAGTGACCCAATCTCTCAAAGCATCATCATCAAATTCCTGCCATGTACCCTCAAGGGGTGTACAGGATATGACAGTACTACATGAAAAAATTACATCATTACTAACTTCCTATCTACAATTTTCCACCAAATCAGTCTGTTACTTGTCAAGACTCCAACATTATCAGATCTTATATTTCTATTGTCTAAGGCACTTTGTACCGTATCAATCTCTCAAAGCAACATATATTAAATTGCTTTCATTGATATACAGACAATATTTCCAGGAATGGTTGTTCCAGATATATAGAATTTGGTGTGCATAGATTTTGCAATTACATGGCTTGTCCAAAGTTTCAGATGTTTGTTGTTATTGTATTTTGTTTTATTGTGTATCATTATAAATATCTCTTTTGTATATCAAATTGAACTTGATCTTATCTAGAAAAAAAAAAAAAAAGATGAATGATTCATAACCTTATTTTATGGAACGAGTGCAAAATTTTATTTTTGTGACTGTAAAATTAAAATTGAAATCAAGTTCAAATGTAAGTATATTGGAGTCGGAGTAGTCTTAAACAATCGCAAAGCAAAAATTGTGAAGAATAAGAACATTAATGACTAAAAAAAAAAAAAAAAAATTAAAACCAGCAACATTATTCTCAAAGTCCAAATTCATTTTGGGTAGCTATTCTAAATTAATTAGAGGACATTGTCAGATTACCAAAACCGAATCAAGTTCTGAGCTTGATAGGGCATAATTTGTTAAGCAACACTAACAAATAATCTTGAAGCACTGTCATACCCTGCATGTGAAAAATGTTTAGCAGATACTGCATTATATTCTTGGACATTGTTCATCCAAGCTTGCATCCATAATTCTACTGCTCTCTCCCCTCTTAAATTGTTAACTTGAATAGAAAATTTCTGCCCACTCTTAATCTAGTGCGACACTTGCTGTGTTAATTACTCATTCATCCCTGCTACCTATCCCTTATCTTACAATTTGTCACAAATTCTTGACAAAACTAATCATGTTTTTTGGATTTCTTCAGCTAGAAGTTCTTGCTTCTGAATGTATGTATTCATTCTCATTCTTTCTTTATGAATGCATCTTAATCTGCAAGTTTATGGTTTCTTATGGTGAAATTCCTGCAAAACCAGTGCTGCCAGAATTTCTCTGGTAAATTGTTGAGTGAGTTTACTGTATTACTCTTTGTAGGCATGAAAAAAAAAAAAAAAAAAAATTCTGTGGCCTGTTGAAGATGTGGTAAGATGGCTGATACGGCTGTTTTTTTTTTTTTTTTAAATACTTTTTTGAGTTCAGAATCATTAGGTTTGATAACTTTGTTGATTAGATTAAAATTTTATCGCTATGATTAAAATAATTTTTAATCATAGTGATATAAGACAAAGATGTAGGACATTTCCTACATCTTTGATACAATATATGGAGATTTATACAAGAAATAAAAACAAAGGATTGAAAGAAATTCTGACCATTTTAACCATTTTACAATACTACATATGTTTGCTAAAAAAAAGTTCAGTTTAATTACAAAAGGGTTTACACATACCCATTATGCAAATTATTTGAAAATTTTGAGTTAATTTTTAATATGGTATTAATTTTTTTTTTTTTTACAATAGTCTTTTGCTCTAATTTCAGGTGATATTCACGGTAACTTCCATGATTTGGTGTGTTTTGAAAAGGCATTATGGAGAATGGGTCCCCCTCTTACACCATCAAATTTTTTATTTCTAGGCGATTATGTTGATAGGGGAGAATTTGGAGTAGAGGTAAGATTGCAGGTGTAATAAGAGTTAGCTGTATTTTGAATTTAAATTTTTTATTTATGCTCTAATGATGCTGTGAGTGAGTACATTCTTCCTTACTTGCATTCTTCTCACACCAGCATTTTCATCCCTTCCTGCTGTGTCAAGAAAAATCCTCTGTCTTCCTCAAGGTTGCCAACTTGTGTCTATTTTAAATAAAACCTTTCTTCTTATGTATAAATTGCCAATGTATTTTCACAGTATCTTCATATTGAACATTATATACTACTGCTGATAGGTTACTTAAGGGTCAATACTGGATAACTGGAAGGATTCCTCCACATAGCTTCTAAGGAATGTGGAAAACTAACCAGGGCATCTAACCCATCGTCCTTTCCTTACCTTCTCATGGTATGCTCATTATTAGGTATTTACCTGGATGCTGAATGAAATGAGGATGGGCTGACAGTTTGGGATTTAACTGACCAAATTGTATTCTCTATTAACTTGAACCACAAACAAAAATGATGGTACAACAGGATGAAATATTATGTTGGATAAGACATCGCCTAGTTAAACAAGGCCAGTCAAGGGGTAACCTGGGAAAAAAGTCAAAAAGCAGCTGCCAGAACTAAGTGAAATTCAGCAGATTGACAATAGGCATCATCGGTGTAAGAAGTATTAATGGAAAAGAAATGGAACTAGCCAAAAGTATGGTATACTTTTTTAACCAATGGGTTAGAAAAGTATACCATACCAACATAATTTATGAGGTAAAGAAGCAAACAGGTGTTATATTTCCAAATCATAACAAGATAAATACAAAGAATGACAGACAGTTTCAAATAGTGATGTGGATAAGACATTTCAAGTAGTCAAGTTTCAAAATGGGAAATCGAATCAAGCATATGTTTTTGCTTATTGTCTCAGTGAAGACAGACCCAGTCTTCACTGAGACAATAAGAACCAGAGGAAATTTTTGAATCATTAGAAAGAGAGAGAGTGGAAAAGCTGATTCTTTTTGGAGATTTAAACAGCAGAGTTGAGTAGAGGGGAAAATGAATACCAGACATATTGAAATGATTTAGGAAAACCTGGAGAAAATAGAATCCTTGATGATAATGTTAAGAGCATGTTGGACTTAGGTACAAGACATGAACTAGTCATTACTGAAACATATTCCAGATTGAGGGTCTATGTGGGCTTCAGAAATTAGCTGATAGGTGAAAAAGAGGAGACATGATAGAAGCATATGTTATTAAAAGAGTTTTATAGGATTGACACTGAAGACTTTTTTTTCCCTCATTACATGGAAGGAAAGGAGAGAACATAGTTTCACCTGTGGAAATTATGTAAGAGTGTGGTTGGCTAGGGTGTTAGGACTAGATGATTTCTTTGCTTGAAGATGGTGAATTTGTGGAATGGGTGCAGGGGGGGGGTGCATGTTTGTTTCATCAGTGAATAGTTTAATGAGAGGTATGATAGGTATTGTGTGAATAACAAATAGTTAGTGTGTGAATAACGAGTCTCCCATGATGTTTTCTGACTATCTATTGCCTATCTCCACATTGTGGAGATAGGCTATAGATATGTACAAAAGCTTCAGAAATAATTGAGCAGTTTTCAAAGGTGAAATATAGACTCCAGTATACAAATGACATCAAATTCTTGATAGGAACAGAATTGTAATAGTACTCAGTGATAAAGTTTGCATTATTAATTAATCTCTAATTTGTAAGGTCTCCAGTATAGTTGCATCTAATATTTAGGTCTTCTAAGCCATGTATGTCTTCCAACTGCACTTTTAACTGCATAAGTCCACCTAAATCTTGGTAATCTTCCTCTTGACCCTTTTCCTGATAATCCTAGCATGAAACATGTTTTTGCTAGTCTTTGAGCTCAAGATGAATGCATTGATTAGTATTAATGCATTGAAAAGAATATTTTACTATTCTCAGAATGTGGTCATTCACTCAACTGATTTTTGCATGATTCTTCAAATTAATCCAGTGGGCATAACTGGCAATGCAGTAGTAGCAGTGTGTGGTAGTGAGTGTAACAACAGATGTGCAAGGCATTGTGGTGTGATTGATGTAATTGGCAAAGAGAAAGTGTTTGAAGAGATTAAAACAGAGTTGATGAAGATGAAGCAAGAGATGAAACATATTTGGGTGAAATAAGAATTATAGCTTTACATGGAAGTGGGGGAAAAATGGGATGAAAGATGCCCATTTGAAAGAGGTATCAAAAGATTTGAGAGTAGCTCTGTATGGAGATTCAATCATTAGAGGTGTGGTGAGTAAAAAGGTGCACAAGGCTTCTTTTCTTGGAAGTACAAAGAACAGAGAATTGAAGCATTGGATATGAGGACTAAACAAGCAAAAGAGTTAGTAGTACACAAATAATTTGGTTGGTAATAAGGATGATGTTGAGTGGTTATTGAGGAAAGCAATAAATAACAGTTATGATAGGAAAGATAGTGTGTTGCCCCCTTATGAGTTGATGTGGTGAGCAGAGATTATGATTAGAAGAATTATGTGAGAAGAAAGGAGTTCAGTTTGTGAATGTGTGGGAGAAAGCTGTATAAAAGATGGGCTACATTTAAATGGATTTGGTATGAGTCAGCTGGAGAAACTGTTGCTGCAAGAGAAAGTAATGACTGAAGCAAATGAAAGACCTGAGGAAGCAAGATATGAGGTGGAAGAGTAGGAGGGCTTGGGAATGGAGAGATGAGTGATCAGAATGAGAGAAAAGAAACACAAGACAGAAGGGAAACTGGTGAAAGAGTCAGATCAATATAGACTATATTATGTGAGGTGTGGATAAGGGATATGTGATGTATAAGAAAGGATTGAGGTGGCCAAGAATGTTGGGGGGGGTGACAACATTTAGGTCTGTGGATAGGTGCAAGTTCAGTTGCAATAAAGAGGAATGATGAGAGGGGAGAAGAAGAAGATTCCTATCTGAGAAGTGGGGTCAGCAGGACTTGTTATAGAACCAGAAATAACTGGTGTGTATGTTTATGAATGTCAGAAATATTTGAAATAAGGGAAATGAAACTGTAGCATTCATAAAATTTATTCACCTGAAAATTGTCTGAATAAGTGAGATATTGTTGGATGAGGATGACATTCTTACAGGGATAAAGATAGAGAGATATATGTTTTTGGCAAAGATAGGACAGAGAGGGAGTGCTATTGATGGTAACAGATGAGTTATGCTCATCCTAGGTGAAAATGCAAACAGCAAATAGTGGCAGTGGTTTTGAAGCAGTCTGGTGTGAGGTTGCAGGTGGACAGAATGAAATATTTAACTAGATGTTGCTATAGGCCTGGTAATGTAGAGGGCAGTGAGTAGGAAGTATATAAGCAAATTGCTCTGATAAGAAATATGTGACCATTATAGGTAATTTTAATTATAGTAATATAGATTGGAATGAAGAGAGCATCTGGTGGGGGGGGATGCAAAGAGAATGAATTTCTTGAGTTTTTGAGGGATAACTGTCTTAGCAAGTACATAACATAGGATACATCAGGATCAAGTTCTCATTTGGATGGTGGCTAGTCATGTCAGGACTTCTATGAGAAAGGTATATGTGGAACTATAAAGCCGTTGATTATGACAAACTCAGGAGACAATAGCTTTATCATGGAATGAGGAATTGGATGAGATGGAGATCAGTACTGTATGATCTCTTCTCAGGAACTATCTGGAAGACACAATGTCTGAATTTATTCGAAATGGAGGAAAGAGCACTGTAAGGAATCACTGATAATAATGGTGACATGAAAACTGAAGGTAAAGATTAAGATTGTAGGTATCTATAGTAATGTTATGTCCTAATCTTCTTATTATATATCTATATGTTGTATAGTATACCTCTCCTTGGATGTCATGTGGTACTATTGAGAACACAAAGGAATTCCCTCAAGGTCGAGCCAATTCCTAGGTGACAAAGCCTCTGAAATTTGCCTCTCTTAAAGTTCTGGGAAAATTTGTTTTTTATTGCTTCACCACCCAGAACCCTTAGATTGAGAAAAAAGTTTCCCAATCAAGAAGTGAACTTGCAGATGTACCCACTATTGATCTTTGTTTGCAGTCGTGACCTTAACTATCGTTTATTCCCTCCCGCTTAGATTCGAATAATTTATGAGTGGTGCATCGGATTCTTAGACACAAGCAATCAAATTAAAAATGGCAAAAGGTTTATTTATCATTTTTGTTGTCATACAGTGTAAAGAATAATCAATCATTACTATTAGAATGTTAAACAAAATAACTTGCATACATTTTAAACAAATATGAATATCATAGAAACACTTCTCTAAAATAATCATAATCTAGCATTCTTAGATCATAAAACAAAATTGAAACTTTAGACTTTGACTAAATTACTCAAATAAAGACACTTCAATACCTCTTAAGAGATAATTATCAATCAGCACATGTAAAAAACATTCTGTTACACCTGATATCTTAAGAATGTAGAATTCTCAGCTATCATGGTGTAACATGAATAAATTAAAAACCCTGCATAAAAGATAATAGATGAATTAATTAAAAGAAAAAGAAATATTCTTGCATCCAATAAAATATATAAAATATGAAGGTATTCGTTGAACTAACTAACAAAAAGAAAGAATGTATTAATGTTGTAATATGATATAAAAGAGAAAATTTAACTAAATAAGACAGAAAAGGATTAGTCATAAAAGATGGTATGTGAGAGGCTAGAGATTAAAATATTAAGTAAGTTCATAGAGAAATTTTGGAAAGGGGATTAAGTTAGAGGCTAGAAAAAGAAAAACAACAGACTATCGCTCAGGGCTGATTCCCGGATTGAAACATCGTTACAGGCTCGCCGACCAAAGGACGTTTGGTCGGCGAGCCCGTAAAAGAGAAAAACGCCACCCTAATTGGTCAGTGAAGTAGAATCAAGTAGGGGGCGGAGAAAAGAAGTTATAGAAGGTGCCGTTAGGAGAGCAGGTATAAAAGGGTTGGAACCCCCCCCCCCCCCCACACACACACAGGGCTTTTTAGAGACTTTTAGGCTTTTAGACCTTTTTGGTTTTTGGTGCTGTTCCAGGAGAGTTCTTCACGAGCTCCTTCATATGGGTTTCACGGTGTTTTCCTGAGTGGCGAGATTGGAGTTATATCTCCGTCGTCACAACACGGAAACAAAAGTGAGTGGAATTTCAGTTCCGTATTTCCTATGTAAGAAGCAAAGAATGCCATATAGTCGAGGAAAAGAAAGCATGTTCTTTGTGTTCCAACTTCAGCGACAACCACGAAAAAGGGAAAGCTGTAAAGAAATCGATATCCACGTCACGAGTTGCTCAGCCGTTATTTAGACGATTCAAAGTGTGTCCTGAATAACGAAAGGTAAAGACCGAGTAGGCATAATACAATTCAAAAGGCAACATAGGAGAAGCAGATTATCGGAGAGGTTATACCAGAATACTTCAATCAGAAAAAGATAGAGGCCCACATGGAAAACTCAGGAAAGAAAGGTACTGTAAATTATATCTCGTGTTAGCTAAGATTCGTCTGTATTAGTTATCATTATTCTAATACTAAACTGTTGAAGTGACCAAGAAAACAATACTAGGACTTTAGTATCTGACAGAATATATTGAAAGTAAGTTGGCTAGTGTTAATGTTATGAGTAATTAAGTGTCCTGAGAATTTTGCATGTCTATTATATTGTATAAGAAAGTTTAAATGTCATAGTTATGTGTTAGTGCAGTAAATGGTTTATTTAAGCTACTTAAGTTTGGATAGTTAAATAGTATGAATTAATCTTATATGTCCATGTCATATGAAGTTATGTGTTGAATGTGTATGGCGGCATGATTGTAATACCCATTATAGGATCATAGCTTAATTATTTATGATAAGCTAATGTCAGTTTGTAAATATTTAGTATAGCATTGAATTGAGTAATAACTAAAACTTGAATTGTACAATGTTAAGGAATTTAATAAACCTTTTGTCCAATGATAAAACAGTTGTCTGAAATTGCTGTCCAATGCACCACTTGAAAAATACAAACCTAATCACGTGGGAAATTAATGTGTTAAGAAACGAGATAAAGTGTCACGACTGCAACATAGTTACACTTTCTGACATATTTTAGTTCTTTCTCCTTGTTTTTGTATATAATATTTCAAACTAAATATCTCAAAAGGTGCAGTATAATACAAATATTAGGGGTACTAAGGGGAGAAATAACTTAGATATTAGTAAACATTTTGGTGATATCCCAAGCATAGATAATAGTAGAACATAGATAAGCCGAAATTATTAGATAGAATAAAAATCATAAATTGGGACACAACAATTCCTTTTCCTTTTATCTAACTATTATCAAAGCACTATAGTCCTGTCTTATTCTAATCAGAGTCCTTAATTCTTAAATTACAGTTAATTTCTCTTCCTCACACATATTACTTGACAAAAGGTTACAATACCGTACTTGATGATCCTTTATACTTACTTGTCCCTTCGATTCCTGATTCTTTTTCTTTTAACTATTTCCTTTCTGTCGGTTTTATAGCTGGGATTCCTGCGATCGTTGGTTGGTCAACACATTGCTAGTATATTGGGCCTATGTCAAGAACATTCTTGGCGAACTGTGATTCTACATTCACGTAGCATACTACCTAGTCGCTGAGCTTTCCCATTAGTTGCCTACTATCTGTGTAAAACGTCTGTCTTTCATCATAGGACTTGAGACCCGCAACCTTTTCAACTACTATGCAGCATCTCCGACTGCTACTACCCGAGAGTGAGAGCAGAACTCCCCGTGAACTACACGTCCAGACAACCGAGAAGAGAAAACCACTGAAACCCTCATGGGGGGTTTCCTAATTCTTTTATACCAGTCCTCCTACATATTCCACCGATACTCTCTGAACCTAAGTTGTTCACCCATCACGTTTTTATTTGTACACTGTCTCGCTTCTGTAGCATCTTCTCCGAACAGCTTAGGTCTCCACGTGCCGTATGCGCACGAGACTGCTTGGGGAAATTTCTTAATCCAATGGTTTGCCCTTGTACTATGACCTTGTGTTCTCACTTTGTTACATGCAATTTATACAGTAATTCTTTGTGTATTGATCTTAACAAGTAATATAAAATTTACCAAACTTTACTATCAATATACAACAGTAGAAATTCTTTCACTGAAATATACACCACTTTTTTTCTTAATCACTGTATCCTATATTTGTCAAGATATACAGGGTGTTCGGGATAAATTTGACAGTTTCGTAAGGAAAAAGAAAATCTTCTTTGTATCTATTAAATTTAATGAATTGACAAAAAAACATTACAGGCAGAGTTAATTACAATACTATCAACAAGATTTACTCAAAATAACCACCATTAGCATCGATCACAGCTTCAATTCTGCTTCGGAACCTCGAACAAGCTGATGCTACAGTCTCCCTGGGAAGGGCCGCAAAAACTGTTTTAATTTTATCCATTAACTGGGCTTTTGTATTACTGGAAGTGCGATTGGTGTCTTTTTCAACTGCGCCCCATACAAAATAATCCATGGGGTTAAGGTCTGGGGAGTTTGGAGGCCAAACATTTGGACTGGTGAAGTCGTAGAAATTTTCAGACAACCATTTTTGACTTTTCCCAGAGGTGTGGCAAGGGGCCGAATCCTGCTGCCATACATACGGCCTACCATTTGCTACCCTTGTTATCCAGGGCTTGACTACAGTTAGCAACTCCACGAACAAAGCCCATAATTCCAATGCCAGGGTTCTTCAACACCTGTTCCTGCAGATTTGCGAGGAATTCTGCTGTACGAACGCAATCAGATCGTCTGCTAGGGATCTTTCTTCTTGCTACATCCTCGTAGTCACCATTGCAAGTCTCTAGTTCATGCCTGATTGTTTTTACTGTATTCAGGGAGCATTGGGCAGCAGTCGTAATATCCTTATTTTGATGGCGGGCACGAATCATCATGATACAAGTTATTCTCTTCCATGATTCAGGTGGGTTCCAGCTATCCATCCTTTCTGACATCTTGTATATGAATGAAGAAGGGTCCAAACTTTTAAATGAAGAGAAGTGTGTGTTAATACATGTAACTTACGGAAAAATATAATTAATTATAAATATGTCAAATTTATCCCGAACACCCTGTATATATAATATATACTAGGATGCAAGCATATCCTTTCAGGGTTTAACTTGTTAAATTGTGATTGAATAAATTCCTAATGAATTTCATTCATTCAAAATTCAACACTAATTACTTTGAGAGATTGTTAAATGAACAAGAAGAGAAAATCAGTAATAAAAAGTACCCCAAAAGAATGAAATCAGTTCACATCAATATATGGAGTGGAAAAAGTCGTAAAAACCTGAAATGTGAAAGGCAGCTGAAGTGGATTGTTTTCAACTCGAAATTCTCAAACATGTAGATATAAGTTTGATTCTCGTCCTGACGGGAGGTATCTTTATTTGAGGGTTTTTTTTTCTTTTTTTTTTTCATTTGAAGGTGAGTTAACCGATCTCATATGGAGGTAGCAGGGTTTTTCATCCCACATACAAACAAATTGGCCTTCAGGACACAAGCAATTTATAGACAAAAAATACTAATGGTGGTGAACAGTAGATGGCATTGTTGTAAATGATGGAGAGTTGTAGAGTAGGTGCCCTCCCTCCCTTTTTTGGTAGCTGCAGAAGCTGTAGTTGAAATGTGATTGTGCCAGTAATGATCGGAGGTGTAGGTCAGTCCAAGAAGAGAAATCTGATCATGTTTGGATATCTCAGTATTATTGAATATAAGGGGAAGGATGCAAGCTCTTTCTTGAATTTTGGTGGCAGTGAAATTTATAAGGTTGTCCTTGCCACACTGAGATATAACTAGGAGATTTGAATTCAGGTCTCTGGTCATGACAGATCTTGAAGATTCTAATACTTCAGCACTACAAGGTTTGTCGAATGAAAAGTTGGAATGGATCTGCAAGCTGTGGATAGGATTGAAAGTCTAAGAGCAGGTCATTTATATACAAAAGGAAGAGAGTGGGTGAGAGTGAGAGAGAACAGAACCCGAGGGTTTTCCTGCATTGGCAGGAAGTCTGAGGAGAGGAAACCATCTGCACATAATGAGCGACCAGTGAGAAAGTTTAGAACAGGTAGGGATTTTTTCTTGGAGTAATTCAGTGGTCAATAAAGGCACCATTGTGTCTTTGTTTACTAATATTCTTTTATCACACACACCATTGAATTATTTCAAGAAAAATTTCCATCAAGATTTTGTTATATGCTCTGGTTTTTTTACCTTTCAAAATAAATTATATCAACAGATTGAAGGAACAGCTATGGGCATTACTATTTCTTCAACCATTGCCCATTTGCATGGAACACTTTAAACACCTGTCTGATAATATTTTACTTAGACTTACACATTTGTTCAGATATGTGGATGATATTTTTGCAGTTTGGAATGACTCTTCCTTTGAGTTTGCAGCAGTTTCTTTCCAAATTAAATGCACTTTGTCTTAGGATCCAGTTCACCTCAGAAAAAAAGAAATAGATAACCAATGATCCTTTTAGGTCTTCTAATTCTTTATCAACCAGATGGCCACTTACATTTTCAGTTTTTAGGAGGATGATTCATACAGACAATTTATATCCATGACAAATCTCACCACCATCTTAGTCAAAAGGCTGAGGCTATTAATTCCTTATTACATTGTGTACATTCTCTATGTTCTCCTAATGAACTTTTATAAAAAGAATTACAACATGGTAAATTAAGCTTCTCATCAAATGGTTTTAATGATTCCTTCATCAAATTTTAACAGTTATCAAATCTCTGCCTCTTCTAATATTCAAAAAAAACTTGCATTCCTATTCCTTATTCCTTACACTCAAGGCATTTCTGAATGCACAGCAATGTTTTTAAACCACTGAACACTTTTTTTGTTCCATCAGAAAAAATCTCCACTTTTCTCACTACTTCTAAGATAAGCTTCTGCCTCTAGGTTTTCCAGGTGTCTACCAGTTTCCTTGTCTTGCATCTTATCTTATTTTGGACAAACGGTAAGATCTGCTTTTATTTGTCTAGAAGAACATAAGTCATATTAATTATCTGGTGCCTGAATAGTCCAGACTTGCTGAGCACTGTCTGTACTAAACATAGTTCACTGGAACAAGGCAAGAGTCCTTCATAAAGGTTGTTTCCTCAAAATGTCTTGATAAAGAAACATTATTATTAGAGGGTGCTGTGTAGGCGGACGGATGCATGTACGCTGTATCGCTGTTGCTGGTTTTATAGGTTTAAAGTGTTAACTCATGTTTCTAACTTGAAAGTGCTACTATTTAATTCTACTAGTCACGCTGAAGACAGGGGGCGTTCAAATTACCAAAATCGGATAAGTAATATTCAAATTTTCAGTGTTTGAAGTTCATAGAGTGTACTGCAGTCACCAACCGACGAAGAACAAAGGATGTCGCCATTTTAAAAGTCGCACTATAGTCGCTAACGGGATGAAAGGCTAAAGGTCACGGAGACAGCGAAGTTCAAACAAAATGAGCTGTAACAAATGCAATAAACCATTAAGCGATGAAGGGGACTGGCCGCATTGTTCCGGATGTAACAAAAAACAACACTTCCACTGTTCAGGGATCTCAGAAAGCATGTGGAAAGCAAAAGGAGCCGGGAAACAGACTGAATGGCAATGTCAACAGTGCCGTGAGAAAACGAAGAACAAAGACCAGACACCAAAGAAAAGTAATGACGCACATCAAGGTGAAAGACTTATTAAATGCACACATGGATAAAATTAACAAAAAATTCGAGGAGTATGATCATTACATACAGTTCAATAACGAGACCTCTGAAGAAATGTTAGGAACTATGCGAGAAATAAAGACGAAATTAACGGTAGCGATAGAAACGCAAGAAACACTCCAATGCGAAAATCAAGACTTGTGGAAAGAAGTAAACACACTCAAGTGTCAAATGGAACACATGCTACAAAAAGAAAGAAAAAAAGAACTTCAAATTGAGAGAATAACGAAAGAAAATACAGAAGACTTAAGAAACATAATGCAACTGATCCGTAGCAAAATTGGAATTCAAATCGCAACCACAGATATCACCTATATCAACCGAGGCCCACAAAAAAATAAAGAGAGACTGCCGCCAATCATCGCTCGTTTTACCAACAGAAATCTGAGAGACTCCATTCTTACAGCAAGCAAGAAAACGAGGCCGACAACAACGATCCTAACTGATAAGAAACTCCCAACACCAATCTATATAACGGAACACTGGATCCCATACTTCAGAAATCTTCTATACCAAGCAAGGAAGACAAAAACAGAGAAAAACTACAAGTTCCTGTGAACAAAGAATTCCCAGATATTTTTGAGAAAGAATGAAAACACTTGAGTATACATAATTACAAGTGAATCCGACTTACACAGCCTCCCAATATAAAACACTAACTCTTTACATTCTTAAGAATAAGATTAGAACTCATTTAAAAACTATATAATGGAGATCTCAAACATAGGCGAACATATCCAGTCAGACAACATAAACTTCAAGGTCTTTGACTCTGAAGAAATGGTCAGACAACATTTCCACCAACACCAACTTCACTATCATACACACAAACATAAGAAGTATAAAAAAACACTGGCTTACATTGATAACACAGCTCAATTATACCATGATAAACATAGATGCGCTAATACTGACTGAAGTTGCAATAAATGACACAGAAATTTACGCATACAACATAAATAATTATCAAACCTACAACTTATGTAGACCAAGCAAAAGAGGAGGTGGCATTGTGGCATTTATCAAAGAAAAATACAATGTGACAGAAAAACAAACTCACTTCGAATATGCGGAAACACTAATTTTGGAACTCACAAATAGCCACGATAGTATCAAATATACAATAAACACAATATACAGACCCCCAGATAATAATCCACTCAGTTTTCTTCACGAGTTAGAAACATGGCTAAGCAGCATCGAACCGCGTACAACACACTGGCTCATCCTAATAGGAGACATTAACATAAATACTCTTGACCACGCTTCTTCAACCACTAACATATATCTTAATATACTAAGCCAGTACAACATAAACCCTACCATTAACTCCCCAACAAGAGAAGAAATACTCAATAACTCACTAACACAATCGCGCATTGATCATATCAGCATACGGGCTCCCAACCATACATATACATCATCAGTAATTAATGTAAAAATTGCCGATCACTACTTTTTCTCAACTTCATTTTATTACGTTTCCTACCCCCCCCTCCCACCGCGACAAAAGTCGATCATACTAAAGAGCATTGTCGATAACCAAGTAAAAAATACAGACTGGAATTCCCTACTTACAATAAACGATCCCGTAACATTATACGAGAATTTTCAACTAAAGTTCACAGAAATGTACAAAAACGCAACAAAACCTACACAAACGAGGCGACAAACAGACAATAATCCATGGATAAATGATGACATACTAAATACTATTACTGAAAAAGAAAATCTATGGAAAAAACTTAAAAAGTCACCTAGTAACACACATTTACAAACCTTATACAAAAACACAAGAAATAAACTAACAACAAAAATTCGTAGGGCAAAAAGACGCTACTACTTCCAAAAATTCATGGAATATAATGACAACATTAAGCAAACATGGGCTACACTCAACGAATTAGTAACCCGAAAAAAGAAAACTTCAGCACAAGATTTTATTGCAAAAAGCTTCGGTCAGGACACAAACCAAGAGGAACTAGCAGACTCATTCAACCATGCTTTCACAAACAACATCACACAACTCAAAAAAGACAAACTACCAACGATCAACAAAAAACTACCGACGCAAAGTCAAGAACAAACGATGTATTTTCCACCCATAACAAAACAGGAACTGAAAGAAGCAATCCTACAACTAAAACCAAAGACCACTCCAGGAATAGACAAAATAAGACTCACAGACATTATAACACATTTTGAACAAATAAACCCAATACTTTTGAAACTCGTGAACATAATATTCGACACAGGCATTATTCCATAGACTAAAAACTGCAGTAATTAGGCCAATATACAAACACGGCAAAAGAAACGATACTCAGAACTACAGACCCATAGCTACACTACGTGTCATCTCAAAAATTCTAGAAAAAATAACACACACCACACTACAGAACTATTTACAGAAGTACAACATCATCTCACAAAACCAATACGGATTTCAGAAAACAAAAAGCACCATTACTTTATTAGAAGACATCGCCGACACAATAAACAAAGCTCTCAACAAAAACAAGTACACCGTCCTTATACTGCTGGACCTAACCAAAGCATTTGACACACTTGAACATGACATACTACTCGCCAAACTATACTCAATAGGTACAAGAGGAACACTGCATACATGGTTCAAGAACTACCTCTCAAAAAGAACACAAGTAACAAAAATAGGTACATGTCACAGTCGGAGTATACAAGTAAAACACGGTGTGTACCTCAAGGTGCCATATTATCACTCACTCTATTCAACATATACCTTAACGATGTTCATAACATATCCATAAGAAGTCAAATATTTCAATATGCAGATGACACTGCACTACTAGCACTCCACACAGGCATTAACACAGCTCTCTGCAAAGCACAACAAGACCTAAACGAAATCACAACATACTTCCACCAAAACACAATACTAATCAACGGCACCAAAACACAGATGTTGATAATACACAACCCAAGAATCATACGCCCTGCATCACTATCGATGCATTGTCACACATACCGCTGCATTAACAGCAAAAATACCTGTCAATGTTCTGAAATCAAACCTGTAAGAAACGCAAAATACCTCGGTCTCTATATAGATTCCCACCTTAAATGGACAAAACATATAGAATACCTACACACCAAACTCCGGATCATTGCAGCAAAACTCTTCGAAGTCATAATCAAATTCCTGCCATGTACCCTCAAGGGGTGTACAGGATATGACACTACTACATGAAAAATTTACATCATTACTAACTTCCTATCTACAATTTTCCTCCAAATCAGTCTGTTACTTGTCAAGACTCCAACATTATCAGATCTTATATTTCTATCGTCTAAGGCACTTTGTACCGTATCAATCCACTTATATCTTGGTCTTCCTGTGGGTTGTTTTCCTGCCAACCTGGCAGAGAACACTTGTTTTGTTAATCTTTCCTCTCCCATTCTATTTAAGTGACCATACCACCTGAGATTAGCTCGGCTAACGCATTCCTGGATGCTGACAATGTCAAGTTCTTTCCTAATATCCTCATTTGTAATATGATATTGCCATTGATGCATTCTGTTCACGCCTCTTATCTTTCTCAGGACTCTCATATCTGCGGTCTCTAATCTTTGGTGAAGTGTTTTACTTCTGACCCAGCTCTCAGATCCATAAGTTAAAACTGGTTTGAACACTGTCTGGTATACAGCTAATTTAGTGTTCCGACTAATTTCTCACTTATTCCATATGAATTTATTCAATTGACTTCCCACCATACCAACTTTGCTGATTCTGTTGTCTATTTCTATATTTAATTGACAATCTTCAGTAAAAATTGTGCCTAAGTAGCTGAAATGTTTTACCTGTTCCACAGGTTCTCCATTCACAACACAGTTGACATTTTCAATGATTCTGCCTATTTTCATTGTCTTTGTCTTTTTATTGCTGACCTTCATACCATATCTATTACAACAGCTATTCAATTTAGTCAGAGAATCTTGCAGACTTGTAGCGAATTTATTTAGAAGTATAACATCATCCGCATAAAGCAAAGAGCTGACATTAACATCTCCAATTTTGATATCAGGTTTAATGCCACTTTCCTTCATAATGTGATCCATATAGATAATGAATAACAGAGGGGATAATGTACATCCTTGTCTCACACCAGATTTAACATTAAACCATCTTCCCGTACTTCCTTCAATACTAACTGCTGACTTACAACTCAAATAAAGACTAAGTATTGCTTGATATAATGCCCCATTGACACCATATAACTGCAGCGTATTGAATAGCTTCTCTCTTGGCACCTTGTCATATGCCTTTTCTAGATCGACAAAACTTAAATACATATCTTTGTTATATTCCCATGCTTTCTCGACTATTTGTCGTAAAGTGAAGATCTGATCCTGACAGCCTCTATTTGGCCTGAATCCATCTTGTTCTTCACCAAGCTTTTCTTCCACAATTCTTCTCACCCGTTTCTCAAGTATACTTGCATAGATCTTGCCAGGAACACTCAGTAGGGAAATACCTCTGTAATTCTCACATTCAGTTTTATTTCCCTTTTTATATATGGGTACTATGAGAGCTCTACTCCAGTCATTGGGAATTCGTCCCTCTGTCCAGGCTTTCTGAACTATGCAGTGCAGCCACTGTAAGACTTTTATACCACCATACTTCAGCATTTCTGGTCGAATATCATCTACTCCTGCTGCCTTTCCACGTTTCAAGCCTTTGATGGCTTTTTCTACTTCAAGTATGGATATGTATTCCTGACTGCATGCCTGGTCAGTGTTTTTTTATCACTGTGCTGTCATCACTGCTTGTTTCATTTAGCAGTTTTTCAAAGTAATAACTCCATACTTCAAGGATATCTTTTTCTCCTATTTTCATGTCACTTTTATAATCTCTAACTCCTTTTACAGCACTCTTTCCTCCATTCTTAAGCTTCTTCAACAACCTCCAGAATATTTTGCCACCTTCTTGATATTTATTTTCTATATTCTTGCCAAAGTCCTCCCATGACTTTTCTTTAGCTAGTTTTACACACTGTTTAGCTTTCTTACATTTATCTCTGTATTCTGTAAGAGTAAAAGCTGACTTTTACTCTTACAGGAAGCTGCCAGGAACTTTTGATATGCTTTCTTCTTTTCCTTCACTGTCTCTTTTTTTTTTTTCCACAATTCTTCTGAACCGTTTCTCAAGTATGCTTGCATAGATCTTGCCAGGAACACTCAGTAGGGAAATATCTCTGTAATTCTCACATTCAGTTTTATTTCCCTTTTTATATATATATGGGTACTATTAGAGCTCTACTCCAATCATCGGGAATTCGTCCCTCTGTCCAGGCTTTCTGAACCATGCAGTGCAGCCACTGTAAGACTTTTATACCACCATATTTCAGCATTTCTGGTCGAATATCATCTACTCCTGCTGCCTTTCCACATTTCAAGCCTTTGATGGCATTTTCTACTTCAAGTATGGATATGTATTCCTGACTGTATGCCTGTTTTTTACCAATGTGCCATCACTGCTTGTTTCATTTAGTAATTTTTCGAAGTAATTTCTCCATACTTCAAGGATATCTTTTTCTCCCATTTTCATTTCACCTTTATCATCTCTAATTCCTTTTACAGCACTCTTTCCTCCATTCCTAAGCTTCTTCAACAACCTCCAGAATATTTTGCTTTCTTGATATTTATTTTCTATATTCTTGCCAAAGTCCTCCCATGACTTTTGTTTAGCTAGTTTTACACACTGTTTAGCTTTCTTACATTTGTCTCTGTATTCTGTAAGAGTAAAAGCTGACTTATTTGACTGGAACTTTTGATATGCTTTCTTCTTTTCCTTCACTGCCTCTTTAACTTCCTGTGTCCACCAGGGAGTTCTGATTTTTTTATCCTTGCACACAACCTTGCCACATGCCTCTCTGGCAGAATCAATCAATGTTTTTTTCAGAGTTTGCCACTGAATCTCCAAAGTTTGATTCCTGTTCTCAAACTCTTTCATTTTCTTTTCAATAATCTTTCTGTATTTTAGTCCGCAGTTCACATCTGAGAGCTGCTCAACTTTTATTCGCTTTAAAACTTTCTTGCATGTTATTCCTTTCAATATGAAATTCAATTTTATCCTGCTCAAGACTAAATTAAATAGTGATCACTTCCAATTTCAAATCCTCTGTACACTCTGGTGTCCTGCACCAGGGAGAAAACATCACTATCAACAATAACATAGTCAATGAGACTTTTCTTATTCTTAGCCTCTTCTCTCCATGCACAATTTGTGCACATTTTTATGTTGGATCATGGTGTTAGTAATAACCAGTCCATGTCCTGAGCAGAAATCCAACAGATATTTGCCATTATTATTAGCTTTGCTCTTTTCTCCAAATTTTCCCAAAATATTTTTGTATGTCTCACAATCATTTCTTACTCTGCTATTTAGATCCCCAACAAGGACCAACTTTTCCTTTTTCATTGTGTAAGTTGTTTTTTCTAAAGCGTCAAAAATTCCTCCACTTCTACCTTAGTAGAACCTTCTGTGGGACCATAGGCACAAATAAGTCTCATTGTCCAGTTCCCCATTCTCATATTTGCTCACATTACTCTACTTGAGACTGACTACCATTCAAGAAGATTAGCCTCGTATTTTGTGTTGAATGCTATGGCTACTCCTTCTTTTGCTTGATTGTCATTGCCTGAATATAACATTTTGTATTTATTGCTCAGAAAGATCTCATCAGATTAACTCTTCCAAGTTAAAGACATTATTCCACCCAACATAAAAAAACTCCTATATCGCGGTATCTGCGAATCCCTACTCAGATACGGAATAACAGTCTATGCAAATACATCAAACAGCCACCTAACAAAATTAGAAACACTACACAGGAAAATCGTGTCAACAGTGATCTGGACACCTTACACGCAACAACCAATATCCAACAAGCACATGGTGATACACAGAATTCTGAGCATTAAAAACCTGAAACACTACATGACATTAACAAGGAATTATTTCAACATCACCTATCGAAACAATAGAGACACATATCGTATAACACGACCTACAACAACTCTCTACATCCCCACACCCTTCAACAACTCATACGGATATTTTGTGAGATCACATCAGATACCTGCACAACTCAACAACCTACCAAGAAAGTTAAAACACGTAGATAACTACTGAACATTAAAAAACGAACTCTGGAAAATATACCAACAAAGTTAAGAAACCATTAACACTTATATACACATCATAAATCACTAGCATCCAATGCCTACATTCCATACATAAACAGTAGCAACAACACAAATAGTGAAGGCTAAATCCCACTCTCTTCATAAAAGCTAACCCACGCTTCGAAGTAGGTGGGATTAACTTGCCTCACTCATATACAAGTAATGCTTATAAGCAAATGTAAGAAATTTGTATGAATAATCACTCTTTCTCAAACTTAAAAAAAAATAATAAAATAAAAAATAAAAAATTATGCAAACGAAAAATTCTGTATAATCTTCATTGTTAATATTAGAAGAACATGTGTTGTAAATACATAATATAAAGGCAAAAAAGTATTACTAAAAAATTTTTAATTGAAATCCAATGTAGAAAATGCAGCACTTAGTGCTGAACTCTGTGTAAAATTATAAGGTGCAATGTCACACAAGATGTTTATTGTATGTATATATATTTTAGCAATCAATAAATATATTATTATTATTATTAAAAAAAAAAAAAATATTTGACACCTCCAGGGAGTCCAAAGACTCATCTAGGGAGAGTGTGCCAACAGCATCGAACAATTGTGTCCCTTCCAACTACTAACCGTGCTCAAACTTACTTAACTGAGCCATTAGTAGCAGAGGCTCTACCAATCGACCAACCTTTGCTGGCAAAGGTGAAACATGTGAAACATTACACCATTGTCCTAACTTAAACATATCCGATGATCTACATCTATCCCCTTTATGGGAGATAGCACTTTTTAAATCTGCTAATCTTTCCTAACTTTATATATGTGTGTATTTTTTTTTTTCTTATTTATTTATTTATTTATTCTTTTTTAGTTAGGAAATGACCATTTTAGTTATCTTACATTAGCTACTAAGGTGGTGCTAGAATTGTCTGTTATGGTTTAATTGCCATCCTATAATTCTGTACTGCAAATGTCTATGAAACTTAGGCAAAATTCTACAAATAGATGTTTTAATGTTGAGTTTTCCTTCATTTTTATAGTTTGTTCATAAGCAGCACGGTGCATAGGCAAGAAGTGTTGATTAGTATGGCAAGGAAGGTAAAATTAGATCATAAATTATAAGAAGAAATTAGCTGAATAAGCCAAAAGAAATCCCAGAGTTCTACTATGGTGAGTAAAAAGAAGAAGAATGAATATGGAGACAGCATTAATAAATGCATGAAGACAATATAAAGCAGAGATAGTTAAAGTATTGCATGATTACTCTACAAAGGTGTAGATAATGCAACAGTGATGTGACAGGGGCCAGTGGGAGAAGAGAAGTAATAACTGGAAGTGCTTAGGATGTTACAAAATCTCAGTGTGAATGCAGCCTTGGAATCAAATAAGATGGCAGCCAACTTGTTTTATGTGCAAGAGAAATGGCAGCATTTCAAACCTGCTGTTTAAGTTTCAGCACCTGCAGTCCCAACCTGAGTGGAAAAAGGGCAAGGCATTTCTGTTATATAAAGGAGACTCCAAGATAGAGATAGCAAATTATAGATTGAACAGTATACTGTTTCCCATGATAATCTGTAGGAAACAACTTAGTTTGGAAGTCTTGTTGCACTGCCTCTCTACAATTTGAGTTGGATAAGGGAAAATGGCTACACCACGATATATTAATAGATGTTGCAAAGGTATTTGACATGATAACATAGTCTCTTATACTGTATAAGAGGACAGACATGAAGTTAGTGAAAGTATTTGACATAACATGTGTAAGGAGACAAACATCAATGTAGTGATATTGGTAGAAGGATTGATTTAGAGACAAGATTAGTATATGTGACAGCCAGATGAAGAGGAATGTAGATGACCAGTTGCCACCTAGCAACTATACTTGAGCTGCTGCTTTTTAATTTCTACATTAATGATGAAGATATTTTAAAGGATAAGCTGCAATTGTTTCCTGATGATGCTAAATGGGAGTGCAGTAACAAATAGTGATATAGAGATCCTGTAGGAGGCTTTAAATAAATGAGTAGTTTGAATTACTTTGGCAGTAGGATATTCTGACATTAGTGTACATTAATTAGTAATAAATGGTTATGCACTTTGGGATGAAAGGACTGCAAACTCTATATTATTGAACCAGAATGCAAGAAATTTAGGTTGGGGATGATGGTGAAGTCCAGAAGACAGATTGTAGAAATGGGCATAATAGCTCAAAGTATCAACGAATGTTAAGAAACACACTGATATCCAAGGCTTTGATATATGACGTGCATTACTATGTACAGATTTGGTCACCTTGATTTCTTGATTCTTGTTGAAAGGCTTATACGCTGGTTAAACATGATAACTAATAATTAAGGAATTCAGCCTCAGCCCTTAGGAACATGCTGAACCTCAACAAATTTGGGTGCATAAGACTGTCCCAAATTTGGGAAACATATATCAGAAGAACTTTAGCCAAAGGCCAATAACTACCAATATAGCTTGCCAGGGGGCACCATCAGGACTTTAGGAAAATAGTAGCTTCCTTGCTTTGTTTCTCATTTGCTGTTATGTAGTACTTGCGTGCACTTGTTCTTTATTTTAAGTTCCCAAGAAGATGGCAACGTGACGTTGCCGAAATATCGGAAAGTATTTATTAAAGTTGTTTTAATTTATATTTCTAGTGTACGCTGTCAATTCCTTAATTATTAGTTATCTCGATTTCTTGGAGATGAAATAATAGAGAGAATCCAGGAATGAGTGATCAGGATGGTGACAAGTTTGTAAATGCTCCATATGAAGATAGATTGAAGATTTGTGATTATGAAGTTTACCTAATAGGCAGAAAAGAGGAGGTGTAATAAAAACACGAGTTACTAAATGGTCATATATTTATGTGACTATTTGGACATAAGCCATATATTTATCATATCATAATTTCTTGGCAAGTATAATTTGTTTCCTCCCTGTCTCTCTTGCTCTCTCTCTCTCTTTAACTGCCCATAGCACCTTAAATTAGCTCTGCTCACACATTCTTAAATGCTGACAGTGTCAATTTCCTTTCTGATATCTTCATTTCTAATGCCATCTGCTCACTCTTCCAGCTTTTGTCTATTCCTCTACTTCTTTCTAGAACCTTGTGTGGGACTATAAGCAAAAACATGTGCAACCCCATTTAGGAAATTGCCTGCTTCAAGAAGTTTATTTTTGTATTTATTGCTAACATTTAGAAGTATCTCACCTTTTGTTGTTCTCAGTAACAAAATTATGTTGACATGGTATTTTTACATTTCCTTTGCTAGCTCTACCTCTTTTCCATTGATACTTCATACATTGATGTCTATAAGTTCTGTGTGAGTCTCAGTTTGTTCCAGTAGCTGATATTTTAACTATTCATCCCTGTTCCCTGACAAAAGCATCTCTGGGTTTTTAAACCAGCTAATGCTCTCTACTCAGCTTGACATTTCATCACAATGAGCATGTCAGAATTAATATCAATTTTTTATGTCATATTACCATAAACCTCTTGGCTTTTTAGTTAAGATAATTGAAGTGAATAGATTCCTTGCTAATAACTTGTAATTCATGCTTATCAATTAGCTCTGGTGAGCAAACTCATAAGCTGTGCATTTGAAAGGTGTTAATGGTTGAATACACATTTTTCAGTTAGGTGCTTGTAAGAGTCTACATATGTATACTGACTAGTATATATAAGCTTTATAATAGTGAGGGATCGACTGACACAGGGAATTGCATATCATTGGTTAAGGATAGTGTAATGGCATCAATGCATATGTGCCAAACATTGTGTTTTAAAGCAGAGGAATCCAGAGCATGTTGCTCAGATGCTTCCAAAAAAAAACGTTGGCAGTAGGAGGGGACAACAGCAAGACCATAGTCAATTTCTGTTTTGTAGGTAAAAATTATTTTGATACATAAAGTAATCAAAACTTAGCATATGAGCAAAAAAGTACATGGGTAACCAAAACTTGGTACTTTCTTCTTTCCTTTGGGATATCCTAGAGAATTATGGACAACTCGGTGAATCATATCCAGGAAACAAAGAAGGCAAAACTCATAACCAAATTTCTTAGACTGAAAGAGTGACAACATTCAGAAATATTTGAATTCATATTTGAATTTCTCCACAGTGAATGATAACAGCCAGCCACAAGCCAGTGGTAACAACAACCAACCAGAAGCAAGGGTCAACCAGGAGCCACCAGCTGCCTTCTCCGAACTGTCACGTAGTCAACCATTCGAACCATGCCCTGAATAATGATGAGATCGCTGTATTCAGCAAAGGTTTAAAGTTTGCCATGGCACCCAGAACGACCAACAAACTTGATTTTATTTATCATATAGAAAGAAGCTTTAGATTTGTCCCCACCACCATCATAGCAGATAAAGTATGTTTGGAAACTTCTACTATTTTAAATTCAAATTATAATAAAACAATAACCAGCAACCTAACAAAATCGGAATTGTCAGCAGTAAAATCACTAAAATTAAATCCAGACATCGTAATTACTAGAGCTGATAAGGCAGTGCCACAGTTATTCTAAATCGAACTACAGATTTGGAATAAATGAATCTAATAGTCTCAGACAACAGCACAACTTGTTAACTATGATCCAACCAACTGAATAAAAAAGAAAACGGAGAAGCTAGTTAAATCAGTCACTACTTGGCCCAATGATACAGCTAAAAAAATTACTTCTGCACTGCGCTCAGTCCCCGAGAATTTATGGTCTACCAAAGATTCACAAACAAAACACACTCTGACTGCTAATCGAGGGTATAGACAGCCCCAATTATCACCTAGCCAAGAAACTAGCGTCAACACTCAAGGAGTTGGTAGAGCATCATCATATGTATAAGGATTTAGGCCTAGCATGGCTTGTTCCGGCCTTAGAGGTCATCGTTTAAGAGGACGTCCTGGTTTTTTGGTTTTCTTTTTCCTAATGGCGTGTACTTTAAGACTTGCTTTGGTAATCTTTCTGTTTTCATTCTTTGAACGTGTTCCATCCATTTATGTTTATATTTTTTAATTTTTTCTATTACTAGAGCTGATAAGGTAGATCATACCCCCTCCTATATTAAAAACACACAACATTTTGTAAACAAAATCAAAGATATCACGCTGGGAATAGAATGATTGTGTCAGTGACACAATCCTTCTATTCCTCTTGTTTAGGTGGTTGAGGAAAGTGTCTGGTGTCTGGCAGCCATGGGGCCAGATAGCGAAAACATCATCAACAAACACTTTTCTCAGCCACCTAAACAACACAAATGCATTCATTCACAATCGAGATTGAAAAGCAGAACACACTTACATTTCTAGATACACTTGTCACATATCTTCCTTCTGGCAGTCTTTCCTTCACTGTTTACTGGAAACCAACACATACTGGTCAATATATACACAAAATCTCCTACCAACACAAAAACTAGGGATCATTAATATACTTAAATACAGGGCTTTGAAAATTTGCTCCAATGAACAAGCACTTAAAAATGAATTAAGTTATCAGCAATACCTTCCTAAAAAAAAAAAAAAAAAATGGTTGCAGCCAAAATACTATCAGCAAAATTCTGTACAAGATCTCACTTAAAAACAAAAATAAACAAGACTATAATAAAACTGTAACCATTCCATACATTAAAGAGATATCAGACAAAATAAACAGAATACCACAAAAATACAACCTTAAAGCCACCTTCAAACTTCCTGCAAAATTAAAGAACTTACTCAACACATCCAAGGATATCCACTGCCCCATGTCCCACCCTGGGGTATACCATATTCATTGCACCTGTAATTTGCCCTATATAGGGGAAACAGGATGCCCAATTCCTATCAGAAAAAAAGGAACATAAATGAAACTTAAATATAATAACTATGGTCAAGCTGGTCTTTCTAATCATGCCCAGAATACTTTACACAGAATTGACTGGAAAAGCATCTGTTGTTTACATCACAACAAAACATGGTATGAATGTAAATTTAAGGAGGCCTGTGAGATTCTTATCAGTCACCCTATTCTTAACAATAATGATGGTCTAAAAATCCCAAACATATGGAAGGCACATATTCTACCCACTTTAACCTTTCTCCCTAAGAGTTAATTTTAAATAGAACCATGGGTAATTCAGGATCCTAAATCTAAAATAATATTGGTCACGTTATATTAGGACATCATTTTCACTGTAACAAAACTATCTTTATTATTATTATTTGGAAGGCAATATGAAAGAAGGTTTCTCTGATGTTGTCTTAAATGGAATATAGTTTTGATGTAGTTAATTTATTTTATTTTCACTAGAGGTCAGGCCAGTAGAATAACTGTTGATCAAATTATTGTCTCTTCAGCATGCTATGTGAAATGTAATTTAGCTTCTCTCTGTATATATATGCGTATACTCCAGATGATGACCTTAATATGAAGTTGAAACATCGGGAAATTAAAATAATTATTTATAACATGATTGTAGAGTCCATAATTTGTGTAAAATGGAAAAAAAAAAATCAAAACCAAAACTTAGTACATTGTGATATCCTGGGGAAATTTGTCATCTAAAAAAAAAAAAGAGAATTGTCACTGGGGGAAAAGTGATGATTCTTTTTTATGCCAACCAATCTATATATTTGGCAACTTGATAAGTGTTGTCAGTGGTTAATTGATTCATTTTATATAGGTAATCCATTTTTTTAAAAAAATATGGAAACAACTACCCTGTTATAGCGCAACTTCAGTTTAATATAAAACAAAAGAATCACTTGATGTTTTAACCCCCCCCCCCCCCACATCAAGGTTATCTCAAGGTTATCACCTGGAGTACATATATTTATACAGAGAAACAAACTATATTCCAGTGTACATAGTCTGCTAAAATCACACTAATTTGGTCAATGATTAACACTACTGGCCTGAACTTTGGTGGGGGGGGGGGTGAGGCTTTACTACATTAAAACTAGCCCTATTATTTATTACAAATTACTAAAAGATAAATAGAAGCTAGAGATTACCCATAGCTAAATGAACAAAAATAGTATTGATAGTGGCTAGTAGTTGTTTCCATAACTTTTTTTTAAAATGATTACTGATTACTATGACAGAAAGGATTTATGTAGGTAAGTTGGCCAGTTAAAACAATAAACAGTGGTAATATTAACTTTATCTACCTTAATAATCATTATATCATGGTTTGGTTTAAATGATACCTACTAATTCTGTTTTTGGTGAGGTTACTAGTTACTGTTTTGGTATTATTTTTCTAATCATATATTATCAGCTGTTAGCAGGGAGAACTTTCATGCTCCTTTCAATATTATTATTAAGAGAGACATCCTGGGAGACTCATCAGGAGGCCATATACTGCACACACCATCTATCATACTTATTCTTGAATCCATTCACACTGCTTGAATTCACACACAACATCCAATGGCAGTCCATTCCAATCACGCACCACTCTATGAAATAAAATCTAGTCCTTGCCCCCCCCCCTTTCTTAGTGGCATTCGTTCTCAGCTTCCAGTGATACCCTCTTATCCTTTCCCTGCCTCCATAAAATAAAAACATTCCATCAACTGAAATCCTGTATGACACTTTCAGAAGTTTGATTTGTAAGTCTCAGTCAATATCACTCCTCTTTCTCCTGTGTGCTAGTGTCTGCAGTTGACAAATACTCAATCTATCTTCATAATCAGTATTCCACAAGCCTGATATCATTTTTAACACTCTCCTTTGCACTCTTTCCACTGTATCTGAATCGCAACGGAAACCAGACCTGTGCACAGTAGTCCAAGTGAGGTCTTTCAAGGTCTTGTAAAGGGGCAAAAATTACATCCTTATCTTTATATGTGAAAGTTTGTTTCAGCATTGCAATTATCTTTTGAGTTGTATTTGTAATCTTTGCTACATGGCCCTCAGAACATCAACTTGCTGTCTACTAACATTCCAAGATCCCTAGCCTGATCAGTTTCTTCTAGCATAATCTCACAATTGTGAATTGTGAGATTATGCTAGAAGAAGGCTTTGAAAAATTGTGCTGGACATCTCTTGCCAAATCTTTCCCAATATCATCAGTGTACAGATGGAATAACAGTAGACCAAGAACTGATCCTTGTGGTACACAACTGTTACCTTAAATCTTGCAAACTCACATCCCCCATACAGTTTTTGATATCTGTCAATAAGCCATCCTCTTATCCATGTTAATATTCTATAATCCAAAGCCATATTTTCCAATTTATGCAACAGTCTACCATGCTGTATTCTGTCAAAAGCCTTAACAAACTCCAAAAGTATCATGGTGTATCTGTTCCCCTTGTCTAGTTCAATGGTAACATTGTTGTAGAATGTGAGCAAGTTGCTAAAACATGACCTTCCCTTAGTAAACCAATGCCTTTCATTGCAAAGTAGAGATTCACTGTCCACCCATTTATGAATGCAAGCCCTAACCAATTCTTCCAAAATTTTCACCACCACTCCTGAGATACTGATTGGTTGCTAGTTGGATACATCAGTCTTTTCACCACCCTTGTGAAATGGAATTACTATACATTCTTTCCATTCCTGCAGAATCTTCCCTGTTTTGAGACTCATATAGCCTGGTCAAGCTGAACACTTCAGCACCTGTGCTGATATCCCATCAGTACCTGAATTCTTATTCAGTTTGGGCAACAGCTCTATTATCTCATCCTCATACACCCAAGTTTCTTCATTCAGTGAAGAGGTAGTAGTGAGCTCAATGTTGCATAGCCAGGTTGATAGCTTTTAACAAAGTGAGCACTCAGGTGAACAATCTCTTCTGCATCTATCACCCTCATGCCATCTGCATTTAGAAGAGTTATTCTTTCATATTCATTCTTTCTTTTGCTTGCAGCATATCGAATAAATTCTTGTGGATTGTCTTTAGCTTCCAGAGTCTTTTCATGTTTCTTTTCATGCTCGGACTTTGCTTTCCATACAACAGTTGTGACTATTCTAGCCTACTGTATATAATTTTCATAATGCACATCATCCTTATGCACACAGCATTTCTTCCACATCATCATTTTCTTAAGAATCTCTTGCTTAATAAGATTACACATCCATTTGACTCCTACCCCTATTTATTCTTCGAACTTTTGGGACACACTCTGCATCATTTACGTATTTTTTAAATGCTTCCCATGCACTGTCAATATTCTTCCCATCCAGCAACCGATACCATTACACGGAACTCAGTATCTTCCTCAGTTGGTCATAATTTTCTGCTTTGTAGTTCAGCATGTAACTTTTTCTGAACTTAGTCACTTCCCAAGTGAGTACTGCATGATTGCTGTCACCAACTGGAGGCAGAATAGTTGTCTTTAACTGAAATGCCCTCTGGCACTATAATCAAATCTAACATACTTTGTCCTCAAGTTCCTTCTGTCATCACATGCTGTTTGTGGAGGTTGCCTCACAACTTCCACAACAGCTCAATAAATTAATTTTCATTCTTATGAGATTTTATTGTTACCCAATCAATATTTGGATAATTAAAGTCTGCCATTACAATTACTCTTTTTGCACCCATCTTTTCTATTTGATGATGCATTTCTTCATCACTGGGTCTGTAACATCTGATTTACAGATTTACGTAGTTATAGACATAGTTTGAATATAGACAAGGTTTGTAATCATATGATATCATTAGCAGTATGCCCCCTCCTTTCCTATCTTGTCTATCCTTCCTAAAAATACTATACGCTTCACACTCAATACCAGTCAGTATGTCTGATTCTGATTACTGCCTATAATCTGATGTCCCAACATATTGGCCAAGGAAACAAACTCTACCCCCTTTGTTTCTGATACTCCTAACATTCGGGTACAGACATAATAATCTAACTGCATGTTCTTTTGTATGCTCTTGTCTGCAGTCTGCATGACACAGACAACTTGCAGATCTGTTTTTCTCTATTGCCTTATATTTGTAATGTTGGATCGTACTTTCTATTGTTAAATAGTCAGTTTGATCTTATCATACATTAATTTACTGTTTCTTGAATCTATTCTTTTGCTTACTTAAAACCTTATACAATCAAAATCCTACTGGCTGCACCATTGTCGTGTCGTCCCTTCTTCCTTATAATGTGTATCTTGTATCTCTCGTTGATATATCGGAACAACTTATTCAAGTTTGGCGTTTATTATTTCAGTCGCAAATATCAATTCTATTGCTTATTTTTCCATGTTAAGTAGGTTGTGTCATTGTTATGCGTTCCACATTAATAATAAACTAAGCCTTATATCTTGCTTCTCTTATGCTCTTTCTTATGTAACTTAATCTTTAAGGGCCACCAGAAGTTTACCTCTTCCCTGAATTCTATAAATTATCCTGATCACTCAGGCAAATTTATTTTTTTCACTGCGCCAGCCTGAGCCTTAAAGTTAGAGATAGACTCTGCCTTTAGGTTAATTACAGAATATCAGGTGCTACTAACAATAAAATCTAATTCCTAGAAACTTGGGCTCTCTGGCATAATTTTACTCTTATTTGCAGTCGTGCCCTTACTTTCAATTGGGGTATTCCGCGCGCACACACACACACACACACGTTCTTAGGTTTGATATTTTATGAAGGGTCAGAGTCAGTCAACATGATCAGAAACACATATAATTAAGGAATCAAAACATTTATTAAATTTAATTAGTAATGCAATACAAATTAAATTGATCATCAATTCTAATGTTAAACCTCTACCTTTCATTCACTCTCTCTGTCTTAAAGCATTTTAGTACATTACTTCAAAATATCAGTAAATTCAATAACTCAATACATATTACATTTATGATTACAACTCATTTTGGACATTAAGGTACTTTAACACATTATATAACCTCTCTCGGAATAACATAACAGAATCTCTATCTGATTGATTGAAAGTCCTTAAAGTTCGCTTCAAGAAAACATAGTTATTTACACAGATCTTAATTCTTCACTCTTTCTTTTAATACAAATTTCAGATTGCATTCTCTTAAATGTTAGTCAATTCTCAAAAGGGGTCTAGAATAAGTGAGAGTACTTATCTATTCTCTTTCTTCGGTTTCCTGCCATCCTTCGTTCTTTGTTTCGAATCCGGTTGTGTCGACCTTGCCGCCATGTGGGTTACACGTGCTTGCCTGGGCTGGACGCTATCTTTCTGCTTAGGTTTTTACGTCGACGATCTTCTCATCACGGCCTGCGATTAGTCTTGCCGAAACTCTACTGCAGTGTCATACCGAATTCTATCGTAAGTCAGCCCTCAAATATGAGAGCTGAACCGCGACGAACTCTCGGAGCACACGGAGAGACACTCAGGAACAAGAAAAAACGAGGGTCATTTGCTTCTGTGTCGCGGGTTTTATTTGCTCTCCTAGAGCACCACCTTTCCGAGTTTGAAATATCTTATCGTCTCACCCATTGGTCTCCGTTTGGGTGACTTCACTGATTAACATACGGGACTACTTGTTTCGGGGAACGTATGCATCAGGATGCCTTCTAAGATGCGATGCCCGTGGGTGCTTATCCTGCTTTTACAGTATTAGGGCGATCTTTTCCCTGTGTTATTGAATAGTACACATTCTTTCACTTACAATTTTTCATTAATAATTTCTCTCTTATTTTTCCCCCTCTTTCTGACTTACATTCATGTTAGACACTTATATATAAAACTTTAAATTTCACAAAATTCACAGTTTATCATGTAGGAAGTTGTTATAAACAAAACATATTTATGCTGCACTAAAAAAGATAAGTATGCAAGTATGTTTTTATGTTAATTGTTAGATTTTGGAATGGTGACGTCAAGTAAAGTTTGAAGTCGCCTATTTCAGATCTAACAGTAAACATCTTTGCACATGTTTGATGGGTCCAAACTGGATGAACACAGTTGAAATCGTTCTCTCCTCATCATTTCCATGATAATGCTGATTCCCATCATTAACACAGTTATATAAAATTGTTGCTCTTACACTGAATTTATCATATTGAGGTAATATACTTATGATTTTCACTTTCTCAATTTTCACTATCGCCTCTTCCAACAATCCTTTTCATGTCCTCTCTCATACTGAACTTATTGCTAGTTGTCATTAGTACATACTACAATTATGATCTTGTTTACTTTTCTTTTCTGCTTTTGAATTGCTTTCTTTATATTTTTAATTTTTGCTCCATGAAAACTTGAAGTTATAACCCACTCATCAACAGCATGTTTTATGATACTCACCATACCAAATAACATCTTTCTTTTTACAAACAATGTTACTCGTTGAGTTACCTGTTTCCATTCTTTGTTGTTTCTTATTTTGCTGCTTAATTTTCTTTTTCCTTCCTGTGTTCATTTAAATGCCTCTTAACTTGTTGTAATTCCTGCATTATCTCTCTGATGATCTGCTTTAATTTTGCTATTTTGGATGTTAATTCATTTTCAATAACCTCATTAGAGGGGCAAGCCTTTTTCTCTACTTCACTGCTCTTCTTATGTGTTTTTGGTACCATTTTAACCTATATTTATTATTGGAACATCTTAACAAAAATATGTTATAAAACACTTAATACACTAAAATCTACACTAATATACTATAAAACACTAATTTTCTAAGGGAAAAGTACAATAAAACAGACAATCACCAGTTTTGCATGAGCACTAAATTCACTGACCAGTCACAATTTAGTCTCGAACCCAATTTTATATACCCAGTATAGTATTATAAAATCAAAGTTAACCCTTCTAAGTGCTGCCACAAAGTTTAGGCATTTATTAAATAGTGAGGGTTAACCATTATTGATATGACTGGGGAGGTTGATAATAGTAGTAATATTGGTAGTACTTAGCATTATTCTAAGTTATTTTTTGCAATCTCACTTTTCTACTCAGTTTGCAGATGGTAGTTATTTTAAGTTGTCTAGTGATTGCTTGAAATGTCTATATGAAATATTAGGTTTATTGCTAGTTAAATATTCTCTCTATTAATATTTCAAAAATTTTTTAGGTCATCGCATACTTATTTTCCCAGAAACTTTTAGCACCTGATAAATTCATATTATTGCGTGGAAATCATGAAGTTAGACAAGTACAAAGGATGTTCAGTTTTTACGGGTAAGTATTTGTATTATTGTTTTATGAATTTTTTGTTGCTGTGGGAGTGGAGGAAATCAGAATATATGCATCAGTCATCGAGATAGCTTACTACAACTGAATTCATCTATAAAATATTAACATATAGACATTAAATAAGTTTTTTACTTTTTACATTTTAATGCAAATGTTAACAAAATATATTATGTTTGAACCACTAATGCGCTTGTAACATACAATATGCATCCTCTCACTGTCAAGTTAATCCTGTCTTCCCATGGTTTGGCCTACTTCCACAAAAGGGACTCTGACAGTCCTAGCTAACACTGCCACTGGAAAAGGATACCTTCATAGTTGGTGGGAATGCCAACTAGACACACTACATGGAAGATGACTTTCATTGCCCAGCAAAATACCACCACCTTGCTTATTAGAAGCCTGAAGTGGCAAATACCATGTTTTGTTTGGCCTCCAGAGCAAGGTGGTTCTGGTTTCTGCCCTCTCATCTCCATGAACTGAGTAATACTTTAAAGGGCATGACAGATATATTTTATAGATCCATAACATTCATTTTAAGGGTACATCAGTTAAAAAGGTGGTGTTGCAGACCAGCCTAATAGTAGACATCCAAACTTGTCAGTAATGCATTAGCAGGCTTCCTAGTCAGCTGGTGCATAATTTCAGTGCCACATACTCTGCCAAGTCATGCTTGGGGGGGGGGGGGTAGAGAGATTCCCAAGTATTGGTATGTGGGAGGCACTGCTGAGGCCATGTTATGTCAAGGAGTCTGGTTGTGCTCTGTATGGGTGTCATGTCCAAGAACATCTTCTCATACTGCATCTCCCTTCTTACTTAATCCTTTCACCAAATTCATATAACAGATAACAATGATAGTGTCACTGTGATCAAATTAAATGTTCCTGATAATCAGTTCCAACAAATAAGATAGATCAAATATAACGGCACAAAAGAATGCAAGACTCACTAAAAAAAGTGCTTTCACATCTACTTCACCAACATTAGTAGTGTAAATGCCAACATTAATAAAATCTGCTTATAGCCAGACAGACGAGACTCTTACTTTTGATAAACTTAAATTGCAGCTACGTGAACAACAGTCCACAGTTTGTTTCACCTCAAAGGTGAAACAAACTGTGGCATCTGTGCCTTTTTGAGATCTGACATTGCCTGTCGGAGAATACCTAATTTAAAATCCACTGCTTTTGATGTCCTCTGCCAAGGTTTAGCTTCCTTGCCCCCATTCAGTAAAATTCATCTACTGTACATGATGCACTAACTACAAGGGCTAGTCACAAAACTAAATAATTTGGCTTAAGACACGTACATTTAATTACAAAAATGAGATGAAACTCGAGCTGTTTTCCTGTTCGAATTAACTGACAGCAATCATCAGGAAAGGCAGTCAGAACATACATAAAAGATCTGAACACCACTTTAAAAAAAAAAAAAAAAATGAAAGCAATGCATAACATAATAGCTGTGAATGTAGAACTTCAGAAGACTCCTAAACATCCTAGCAAAAAGGTTGTCTTCTAAGTATAGTATGAAAGTGGATGTCCAATCCATATCATGATGTCCAAATAAGACATACAATGAGACTAAAGCACCCTGGGGATGTGAAATGCATTGTTCTTGTGGCAAGCTTTAAATTGGTGAGTCAAAAGTTCTGAAATCCATAAGAAAGAGCATACAGGCAACTCATGATATAGGTTGGCTATCCACTTCCATGTCATATTTAGAAGACAATCTTTTTGCTAGAACATTTAAGGAGTCTTCTGAAGTGATTTGTTCAGATGGTATGCTTGAACAGAAACTTTATATATCTGGAAATCTTGAATTCATTTATGTGATATACAAGACCTGTTATTCCAGTAACTACCTACAGACTGTGCATGATGTATTTAATAAAGCATGATTAGCTATTATGTTTTAAATTGCTCTCTTAAAAAAAATTGGTTATTAAGCATTTAGATTTTTTTTTGTATATTCTCTGCTGCCTTTGCTAGTGATTCTATCAGCTAATTTGGATAGCAAAACATGTTGAACTTCGTTAGAACCTAGTCATTTTACAACACTACCTATGACGATTCTCACAAGTCATCTAATTTCTACTACCATAATTAAAAGATAGAGCTCTATAAATAGTATCAATACAGATATAAGCAAGTGTAATGAATGCAGGAAAAAATAAAAGGATAAAGTGAGAGGATGAAGAAGGGCAGTAAAAGCACTATGTAATAGGGCTGCACAAAGGGGAGAAGGATAGAAATAGTCATATGAGAATAAAAGTAACTACCTACCTGCATAGAAAGAAAGTGAGCACACAAAATAGCAGTACAAGACTGAGAAAACATGAGTGGTGTTCAGGAACAGATGAAGAAAAACTGGGAAAAGAGCAATTCAGTGATGCTTATTTCTTGAAGTTGTCATGTGAGGAGAACTTATTCCCATCAGTGTTTTTACTTATCTGCTTCAAGTCATGGTTATACACAGTTAGTGTATAACTGCAAATAGGATTTTTGGTCCCTCTATTAGAAGTAAACTAATTTAATTGTAGATTAAAGGAATACTGTTAAAACGAAATGCATTAAGCATGCAGTGTGTATTGCGTTATATTCTACTCTTCTTTTCATTGGTCTGACTGTTGTTTCTGTCCTGACCAAAAGTATCATTGTTGGCATGAAAGCCTTCAGCCATCCCCCATTCTATCCAAATTCTCATTCACTCTCCAGGCTATGGTTCAACAGAAGATACGAGGTGTGGGTATTAAATAATGAGACTGGTTACAAAAATGTGGTTTATTATTACAATTGTACAACTTAATTGTTATCCCCTTCAACATACTCTCCTCCTCTCTCTATGCTTTACCTCTATCTTTACCTCATTCGCTGACTGAAAATGGATGTCCTTCAATGCGGATTTCAACTTTGGGAAAAGGTAAAAGTCACATGGAGCTAAGTCTGGCGAGTAAGATGGATGGCCCAACACTGGGATCTTCTTAGCAGCCAGATACTGCTTTACAGTCAGTGCACTGTGGGTTGGAGCATTGTCCTGATGGAGAATCCAAGTGTTGTTCTTCCACAATTCGGGTCTCTTCTTCCTCACTCATTCTCTAAGCTTGGCCAGAACCTCAAGTTAATAATGTTGGTCTGACCCTCTGGTACCCATTTAACCATTACTACGCCATTGATATTAAAAAAAAAAAAAAAAAAAAAAAAAAACGACCAGCATTGCCTTTAGTTTTGACTTGCTCATTTTTGCATTTTTCATTCTCGGTGACGTGGGAGTTTTCCAGTGCATTGATTGTCTCTTTGTTTCTGGATTGTACTGGAAAATCCACATCTCATCACATGTGATGATCTTCTCCTGCAAGTCCGGCTCTGTGTGTGCAGCCATTCCATGATGTCAGTGTAAATTTGTTTTCGGATATCTTTCTGTTCCTGACACAAGATCCCAGTGTTGTATCATCCCCCTTGCTTGTCGGACTTTGCTCCAAGTGACTTTTACCTTTTTTCCAAAGTTGAAATCTGCATTGAAGGGCACCCATTTTCAGTCAGTGGATGAGGTAAAGGAGAAAACGTCAGAGCTACTGAAGCAGATAACACCTGATGACTTGCAACACTGGTTTCAACAATGGAAAATTTGTATGCAGTGGTGTGTAGATAGTGGAGGGGAGTATGTTGAAGGGGGATAACAATTAAGTTGTACAATTGTAATAACAAACCACATTTTTGCAACCAGTCTGATTATTATTTAGCCACACCTCATATACCAAAGCAGTCAAATATAGAAGCTCAGAAACTCCCATCAACTACCAACAAATCACCATCGCCTTATTCCACTCCAGAATAATAAAATAATCAACAGTCAACTTCTCCACTATCCTACAAAATAACTCCTGGCTCCTGGGAAAGAACCATTTAGCTTTCCTCATGAACAAAACTATGCAACATATTCCCAACAATACCCAGCATGTGGCAGATAGGTTACATGATAGTGGCAAATAATCCTAGGGTGCCATCTAAATGCAAAACTTTCCTCTTGCACTTCTAAACCCTGAACCTGCCCTATCCATCTAGTATTAAAACCTATTTCTCCAGGATGAAATACTCCAATAAAATGTTCATTGAACAATTCCACTATGTCCTCTGGATCAGTCACATTCTTCCACAATCATTTCTCCTCCTACTGGCCACATAGCTTAAAAATTCCCTTGGATTTTCTTTGGATTGTAGGGCCAATCTCTTCTTATATTCCAGTTTCCCCTTCCTTACAATACTAGTCACTCTCTTGGCCTGTGTCTTATATTCTTCATGCATCTTCTCTTCACCTGTTTCCTTATATCTCTTCCATAGCTTCTTCTTCACTTGCAGTTCCTGTTTTTGTTTGTCATCCACTTTACTCCAAATTTTGTCCTCTTCTTCAGTTATGGAATACAGTTTACTATTGCTGCTAACAAATATTATTATTATTTGTCATCTCCAGGGAGTCCAAAGACTCATCGAGGGATATTCGTCGATATTCCTCCGAGGGACTCATCAATATTCCTTCACAATTTCCCAAGCACTAATGATATCCCATCCTTCCAATTCCTCCCTCCGTGAAACTTCTCCAAGTTGATGTCTAAGACTATTATAATCACACCTGCCTTATAATTCCACATACGTTCCCATCTCTTTGATACTCCTGCATGTCTATTCATCTTCCAAGTCAAAACCACATAGACACTCTCTCCAACTGGTGGGAGAGATTAAGGAAATTAAGCAAGTAGAAAAGCTCATGTGTTGTGGCAGTACATGTCAATTTATTTGGCAGTATTAATTCACAACACAGAATAACCAGGAAATAATTAATATTCATTTAACTTATTTACTGATATTTTGCTAGAGGATGAGGAATGGAAAATCAGTGGGCCCCGACAGGATTCCATTGGAAGCATGGAAGGCACTGGGGGAAGAGGAAATTGACCTGCTGTGGGACCTGTTCGTGAAAGTTTGCCAACAGGAAAATATACCCGAGGAATGGAGGGAGAGTACTCTTGTCCCTATCTACAAGGGTAAAGGGGATGCACAAGACTGTAAAAATTACAGAGGAATAAAGTTGATGTCCCACACAATGAAAATCCTAGAAAAGGTTCTTGATGGAAGATTGAGGAAGGAGGTGGAGATCGCAAAGGAACAATTTGGCTTCATGCCTGGTAGATCAACAACAGATGCTATCTTTGGGTTACGGCAGATGATGGAAAAGTTTCGAGAGAAACAATGGGAGCTACATATGGCATTTGTTGATCTGGAGAAAGCATATGATAGAGTGCCAAGGCAAGAAATCTGGAGGTGTCTGAGGGAGAAGAAGGTTCCGGAGAAATATGTCAGGTTGGTGTGGGAGATGTACAGAAATGTGAAGACAAGTGTTCAGACCTGTCTGGAACAGACAGAAAGTTTTCAAGTAACAGTTGGCTTGCATCAAGGGTCAGCATTAAGTCTGTTTCTGTTTAACATTGTGATGGAGGTGGTGACGGAGGAGGTGAGAGAAGATGCACCTTGGATAATGTTGTATGCAGATGACATCTTTCTGTGTGCAGATTCAAGAAAAGAAGTGGGAACTAAACTGGAAAGATGGAGAAAAGTACTGGAAGAGACAGGTATGAGACTGAGCAGAAGTAGGACAAAGTATATGTGTTGCACAGTGGGCAGCAGCCAGGAGACAGATCTGGAGCTGGAAGGAAATGTCATCAGGAAGGTGAGGGACTTTAGATATTTAGGTTCAGCAGTGGAAGAAGATGGAGGAGCTGAGAAGGAAGTGGGATGCAGGATACAAGCGGGTTGGAGGAACTAGAGGGAGATGGCTGGAGTGTTATGCAATAAGAGGGTGTTGATCAATCTGAAAGGCAAAATCTATGGGACAGTAGTGAGGCCAGCTATGATAGTATGCTATAGAAACTGTGGCCCTGAGGAAAAATAACATTAGCAGGATGGAAGTAGCAGAGATGAGAATGCTTAGGTGGATGTGCAGTGTGACTAGAAAGGATCGTCTGAGAAATGACTATGTGAGGGGAACAGTGAAAGTTACGAACTTAGGAGCGAAGATACAGGAGGCAAGGTTGAGAGTTTGGTCACGTGATGAGAGGAAGGACAAATATGTGGGAAGAAGGGTCATGCAGATGGGTGTGCAAGGAAGGAGGAAGCATGGGTGGCCAAAGAAGAGATGGAGGGAGCTGGTAGAAGAGGACTTGAGGATGAAGAACTTGGATGTGGTGAAAACCCAAGACAGGAGGATGTGGGAGAGACTCATCATCAACAGTGACCCCACTTAAGTGGGAGAGGCTGCAGAAGAAGAAGAATGATATTTTGCTAGTATTATATCCAGCATCTTCAGAGCACAAAAATTATTTGTCAACACGAACGGCAACAATTTGGTTAACAGTGGGATCAGTTTAAAAGAACTACTATATAATAATAACAGTATTGTAATAACTAAAGCAGACAAAGGTAATGCAACTGTGATTATGAATCGTGAATCTAACAAAATATGAAAACAAAATGCTTTTGCAAGATCAGTCTGCATACTAAATCATAGGTCGTGATCCTACTAACTCACAAAAGAATGAAGTTTTCAGATTGTTGAAGAAAGTCACTTTCTGGCCAAAAGAAACAGTTAACAAACTCAAATTCAAGCCTTTTCATGTAAAAATACCCAGCATATATATGTAGCACCAAAAATTCACAAACAAGATATACACTGTTACACCTGATATCTTAGGAATATAGTATTCTCAGTTATCATGGTGTAACATGAAGAATAAATATCATAAATTAAAACATCTGCATAAAAAAATGAATTATTTAATGGAAAATTTCTTGCATCCAGTAATATGTATAAAACGTAAGGGTTGTTGTTAAAGTAGCTGATAAAGGAAGGAATGTATTAATATTGTAATATGACTTAAAATAAGGAATTCTAACTAAATAAGTAGTTAACAAAGGAAAGTATAGATTAATATTGTAATACGATTAAAAATGAGAAAGTTAAGTAAATAAGTAGAAAGGGGTGAGTCATAAAATACGTTATGTGAGAGATTAAGTTATTAAGTAGAATTCATAGAAAAAGTTTGAAAGGGGATTAAGTCAGGCTAGCACAAGAAAAGCAAAGCTATCGCTTAGGGCCGATCCCCGGATTGAAATATTGAGAACAGACTTGCTGATCAAATGACGTTTGGCGGGCAAACGCCACCCTAATTGGTCAATGATTAAGAAACAAGTAGAAGGAGGAGAAAGGAAGTAAGAAAACGTGCCGTTAGGGGAGCAGCTATAAAAGGGTTGGTAACCCCCTGGAGAGGAACTTTTTTTTGGATAGTCGCTTTTGGCCTTGGAGTTTGGTTTTGGTTCCGGTGGAGTTCACGGGGTTTTCCTGAGTGGCGACAGGAGTGATATCTCCTCGTCACAACACGGAAACGAATGGGAGCAGGATTTCAATTCCCGTTTTCCCGAGTAGGAAGCAAAGGAAAAATTGCCATAGAGTCCTAGAAAAGGAGGGATCTTCTTTGTTTCGACGCTAGTGATAACTACGCAAAGCAGAAAGCTGTAAAGAGATCGATGTCCTCATTGCTGATAGTAGAGCAAATATATGTGTGCTAAAGTATTCCAGAGTTACGAGAAGTTATACCAGAGGTTCGTTTGGAAAAGAATAAAGGCCCATACGAAGAGCTTAAGAAAGGTACTGTAAATCATAACTTATGTTAGCTAGAAATTTGTCTGTGAAAAGTATCGTGATTCCAATAGAGAACTGTTGAAGTTATACTAGTACTTTAGTATATGATAGAATGTGATATGTGTAGATTGACTAGTGTTAAAGATTTGTGAATGATTAAGAGTCCTAAGGTATTTTTGCATGTCTATTATATTGCACAAGATATTTAAATGACATAATTGTGTGTTAGTGCAAATAACGGTATAACGGAATAGTGTGAATTAAGTAATTACATGTCCTAAGAATTGAATGCCTAATGTAATGTATAAAATAATTGAAATGTCACACGTATGTGTTAGCAGTGAATGATTTGTTAATCTACTTCAGTATGAATAATCAGATAGTGTGAATTGATCTAATTTGTTCACATCAGGTGAATTTATGAATTAATGTGTATGGCGGCATAATCACAAATAGCCATATTGCTTGTAATGATTTAGTGTTAGTCTATAAGGATTTTAGTTTAGTATTTGAATTGTACCATGTTTAGAAACTTAATAAACCTTTTGTTCAATGATAAAAGAGTTGTCTGATGTTGCTAATCCAATGCACCGCTTAAAATCATCGTACCTAATCACGCGGGAAATTTAATGTTGAGGAAAGAGATTAAGAGTCACGACTGCAATAATATTTAAATACTAAGAGATATATTCGAGATTGACTTTCTCCCTATTCATGACAACATAAATGGTGCAGTTGATAACCACTTGAAAATATTGTACTTAGTCACGCGGAAAATTTAAGTTGAGAATCGAGTTAAGTGTCACGACTGCAATAATTACACTTTCAGATATATTTGAGTTCTTTCTCCTTGTTTATGTATGTAATATCCTAAACTAAATATCCCAAAAGGCACAGTATAAATACAAATATTAGGGGTACTACGGGGAGCAATAACTTAGATATTGGTATAAGTTTTGGTAAAATCTCGGGCATAGAAGTTAGAAGAATATAGATAAAAGGAATTTGTAAGATTAGAGTAGAAATCGTAAATTGGGACACAACAACACCCCTATGCCCAATTGTGGATAGTATAAACAGTCCTACATACGAACTTGCTAAACATTTGGCCAAATGACTAATTCTCCCCCCCCCCCCACACACACACACATACAGATAATTCTTCCTAATGGGAAGAATTTGTTTTATAAGGACTTTATCATTGTTACACTTTTTAATCATCTGATAATTTGTCTTCCATTGCCTGTGTAGAAATATGTGTGCTGTTATTTATCTTCCATTTTCCATTAACATGTAGCCCACTCTCCTGCCTTGGTCTTAACTTGAATTTTCATGAACCTGATTTATGCCACGATAGGATGATTATATCCTGTTTCTATTGTCTGGTTTGTGTGTGTGTGTGTGTGTGTGTGCATGTGCACACAAGTACTCTTGCTTGTTTTTGGAGGAGGAAGTATCTGCCACCTCCATGTCAGAGAATGACTTACCTTTAGTTAGAGAGTCCTAGTAAGGACCTGAGTGTATTGCCACTGTTGGAGTCCTTAAGTGTTATTTGCTTCTCTTGCCAGAATAACTGACTAATGTGGTGATGTTATTTCTTTTACTCTGAACATATCACAAAGATCTCTTGGAATAATAACAAGGAAAAAGAAATAAATACTAAAAAGCATATGAATAGATAAATACAAAGAATATCTGTTGATGTGTGTGTGTGTTTGTTTTCAATGTCATCAGTGCAATAACATGTTTTGGTATCTGCTGCCATTTTGCATCACTTTTTATCCAGAAGTGAACAGTCAGTCTGATAGAGGCAGCAGAATTTTCTTTCTGAAAACTGACAAACCAGACATGTGTGTTCTTTAGCTTTTCTGATTTCTCTGATAAATTAGACAAGCATGAAGATGCATTGGACAGATATGTCTCTTAGTTACCTTTCTGAAATACTCTAACAAACGCAACCATTTACATGTTATTCCTTTCATGTTATTCTAACAAACACAACCATTTTTCTGTTATTCTTTTTTCTACTTTTTCATAAGGAAAGCTGCTTATTTTTTCTCTCTCTCTTACAGAGAATGTATAAAAAAGTTTGGAGAAGAGACAGGTATAGATATTTGGGAGGAAATAAATTCATGCTTTGATGTTATGCCAATTGCTGCTGTTGTGGATAACAAGGTAAGCAATATTGAAAATGAATATTATACTTTATATTTATAAAGAGTCATTAACAATAAAACTCTTTGGCTGAAAATATTTGAATTCAAATACCACCTAGGATGGTTTTACATCCCACAAGAGGCAAACCACCCTGAAGCACACACATAATTTAGGACATATCAGCTGTCCTATCACAGTACTAATTTGGTTTCCCTGAAGGCAGGTTCATTGGCTGGGACCTATCTTTGAACATAACATGTAAGGTATGCAATATTATCATCATGAAATCTTCTGAGTTGTCACAGTATGACAATCCAGGATCACCTGCCTGTTTCATGCTTCATTCATTGTATACTTATTGTTATTTCTGTCTTCTCCTTGAGTCTGTACATATTCTATTTTCCCTTTTCTAAAGGTTTCTCAAATCTATAATTGAAGAGATAGTAGCTATTTATGGGTGCTTAACATTCAAAAGTAATTGGTGTTTGTATGCTTTTGTGAATTCCAAGCAAACTGTATTGATTTAATTTATGTTTTTGTGAATATTTCCTTAGTGTAGAATGCTTAATATAAATGGTGATTGTAGATCTTTCAGGGTGACATGACTTCAGTTAGTTCATAATAAATGTATGAGAATATAAATGGTTGATAAAAGAATAACTCACTGATCTAAATGCAAAGCGACAGAGAGAATGGTGAAATTTTTGGTGAGGGGCAATGTGAGGTAAAGAAAAAAACATCGATGGTACATTCAAGGAGACAGAAGAGGAAGTATGGTTTGGAAATTTGTGAAAGCATGTTTTGCAACATTACGACTGATAACAAAAGAATGTATTTCATAAACTATCAAAGATAGAATTACATTTTCATTTGCATAGCATAGTCTTGAGAGTAACATCTCTTCTGAATGCAAGGAATCTTTATAAGAACTTTTTTAGTTGAAGGTTAATTAACTAGTCCCTTATGGGGGGGTAGCAGGGTTTTCCCCTGTTGATAAATCTGGTTTTTATCCCACAAACTAGCCAGAAAATAAATAGCAGTTATACTAGCCTCATAGCCTAGTTGCTTTGGCCATAATTCTAACCAGTCTTAAAGTCAATCATATCCACAGAAAGTTGCTGAAGTTTAGTGGTCTTCATTAGATCTCTCCATGTCCTGTTGTCCTGGCAAATGTAAGACTGTACTCATTCTTGCTGGATATTTTGTAGCATGTCCAGTATTAACAGCATTACAAGGGATGGTTATTTGGTAATACAGCCCAACCATGTCCATTATGTTTGGTGTACAGAGTTATTTTTTGTACATCTCCAAAAAAAGAAATTATAGAAGTAAGTCTAGTGACCTTGGAGACCATGCAAAGAACCTGGTTCTACCTGTAGTATATCTGTTTAGAAAATTTTGCAGCCTGCTCTCCTAGTTCCCATAGTCTGTGAAATTTAATTTCACAGACTATTGATCACAGAATCCAAAGTCAGGACACACAGCGTGTATTCAGTTTGGGACTATCATGCTGATTTTCCATTACAAGGAAAAACTAGGAATATTTTTGCTTCTCAAATTCAACAGATGTGTAATTATATCTAATAGAAACATGAAAAAAGTCTCATCAGATATGATAACATGGCCAAGAAATCCCTCATTGTTCTCATCATAATCTGTCCATGATAACATTCCATTGTGAACCTACAATGGAATATCATGGACAGATTATGATGGAACATATTCCAGAAGGCTTACTTGTAACTTCTGATTCTTTTTATGCCCTACACTGGTCTTTTATGTGTAACATTGTGTATATGCATGGGATATGCGGTTTGTGACTGGCTCGACAAATGGATTCGACATATTGAAAATTACCAATATCAGTTTACATTAATGTATTAGTTCCATCAGTGATAATCATTTCCATGAAGATTACAAAGAACAGGCAAGGGTGACTCAGTAAGGTAGCAAAGGTGCAGTATGAGCAGCAGTTAGCTAATGAAGCAAAAAAAAAACCTAGGGAGCTCTTTCAATATGTAGCCAACAGAAAAAAAAAAGAGTGATTATGGAAGGATGACGTTGGGTGAAGAAAATGGTAAAAGGATAACTGCTGCAGAGGATGTAGTTAAGAAATTAAATGAGCAGTTCATGAAGGTATTTCATCCTTGTGAATGTGACATCATGTGGATTTTGAGAGTAATGGAAAGGAAGGAGGAGAGACTGATTATGAGTGAACAAGAGATATATATGGGGAATTAAGAAAACTTGATGTTAATAAGGCTGTAGGACTTGATGATGTATCACATGTTTTGAGGGAATGTGCCAGGGAGTTGACATTTGTCTTGGCATACTTATTTAATATGAGTCTTACACTGGGTTAAGTTTCAAAGGAGTGGAAGGAACTCAAGATTGCATGACTTCAAGCTTCAAATTATAGGCAAATCTGTGTCAGGTGTTGTGGTTTAAGTATTGGAGAGTTAGTGAGAACCTTCCAGAATTGGGTTGACAAGAATGGTATTCTTTTGGATGGACAGCATGGATTTGCTAAAAGAAGGTCATATTTTACTAATCTGCTTACTTATTCCAATAATCTGAGTGCATTGGACAAGGGGAATAGATACACAGTAGTATACTTAGATTTTACAAAGGTTTTGATAGGTTGTGACATAAGTTGATAGTTAAACTAGAACAGATGGACTGTGCACTGGATTGGAGATTGGCTCTCTGATAGGTATCAGCAAGTTGTGTATGGAGGAGCAATATTCCATAAGAATAAAGTCACTAGTGGTGTTCCTCAAGGGTCTGTTTTAGGACCATTGCTTTTTAATGTGTATGTTAATGATATTGGGAAAGGTTGGAATGGGAATATTCAGTTGTGCACAGATGATGCAAAGTTGGGAAGAACTGTGAGAAATAGAGAAGGTGTGGCTTTTCAAGAGGACTTGAATAGACTGGTTGAATGGGCATGTGAGTGGGGTTGCCAGTTTAATAGTGCAAAATGTGTAAGGTTTTAAAATTTGGAAAACAAAGATACAGTGGTATCCCACTAATCTAATAAAAACCGTGCTCATTTGGATTAGTGAATTTTCCCCCAAGATCGTTTAAGACAAAAATAATTAGATTCTAATGGTACATCAATTAAATTCTGTAAATAAATGAAGTAACTGATAGAAAAAAAACTGCTGTACTGTAATGTAAAAGTTTAAAAAAAATATACAGTACACAAGTTTATTTTAGTAAAAAATTTAGTTTGTATGTACCTGTATTGTTGAAGATTCTTATTTAATAAAATTGCATAAGTCAGTACATAACTTAATTTGCATAAAAAATATCACTTTCTTGTACACAACACACAAAAAAAAAGTTTCACAAAATAACACTCACACAAAAGTTTTTTTTGTGTTATTTTAACACAAAAAATGCTCGAATGCTTCTTATCGGAGCTGCATTAGCAATAAATTTTTGGGGAATGGCGTGTAATTATACTTAGCCCATTCTATACACGTATTAAAACTGTCAACTACCTCTTCATGTTTTACTTTTTTTTTTTTTCTTAGAGTTCTTTATCATCATCATCTTCTAAATTCATTCTGTAGCATCATATTTATAATTTCACCATCTGGTTTGATTTCAAATTCACTTTCGGTTCTACCTGTAATCCATTCCATAGCATCTGTTTGTGAAATTTCAACATCTGGATTTATATTTTTAACCGAATTATGCACAATTTCCTCTTTTTGTGTATCATCAGTTATACTGTACTGTAATAATAATAAAATAAATAATAATAGCTAAAATAATAATTATTAAATAAAAATAATAGTACACAAAATAATAATGCGTAATAAATAAAACTTCTTTCAAACCGCAGTTCGGATTACTGGAGGGTTCTGACTAAAGATTAGCGAGATAACACTGTATTTAGAGGAAGTACAGGAAATAAGAGATGTGAGTGCGATGTGAATTCAGATCTAAAATTTAGAGGATACATTTCTAAAATTGTGAAGACAACACAAATTCTGGCAATGATGTGGGGGACACTGACTTGTAAATAGATTCTGGTTCCATTGTATAAGACCACATATGAACTACTGTGTGCACATTTGGTCATCTGGTTTTTCAAAAGGATGAAGAGATGCTGGAGGCAGTCCTGAGGTGATTGACTAAAGGACTGTGGTCTCTGGAATGTTGAATATGAAGAAAGATTGAGAAGGTGCAATTAACAGAGTTTAAAAGCACTTGAAACCCAGGGAACTGAGAAACCATATATTGAAACACTAAAGCATATTTACAATAATGCAACTTCTGTAATTAAATTATATAAAAACAGTGAAAAGGTCCCAATACAAAAAAGGGCATCCGGCAAGGCAACACCATACCTCCCAAATTATTTACAGCTGCACTAGAGGAAGTCTTTAGAAGCCTTGATTGGGAAACATAAGGAATAAACATAAATGGAGAAAGGCTGCATCATCTGAAATTTGCAGATGATATTGCCCTAATAGCAGATAACCTTGAAGATCTGGAATAAAGACTAAATCAGCTAAATGAAGCCTCCAGAGTAATTGGATTAAAAATAGAGAAAAAACAAAAATAATGATGAATAAATACATAAACCATAGAACTGTCAAAGTTGAAAACCACGAAATAGAACAAGTTAGTTCATATGTATATTTGGGCCAATTGTTATCCTTTGAGGACTGCCCAAAGAAAAGCGATTGAACGAAGAATTCACCTTGGATGGATGGCTTATGGAAAAATGAGAGACATATTCAGAAGTAACATCCCTATGAATCTAAAAAGGAAAGCTTTTGATCAGTGCATACTTCCTGTCCTAACATACAGAGGAGAAACATGGACTTTAACAGAAGCTCTAAACAAAAAGCTGAGAACAACACAACATTGCATGGAGAGAAGTATGCTAAAAATAACATTAAGAGATAGGAAAGCAAATACCTGGATAAGATCTCAAACAGGTGTCATGGATATTGTAAAATACATTAAACAGCCTAAGTGGAGATGGGCTGGCAATATTCCCAGATGCAGTGATGGGAGATGGACTAGAAAAGCAATAGAGTGGAGACCAATGGATGGAGCAAGACAAAGAGGAAGACTGAGGAGATGGTGGAGGGATGAACTGGAACAAATTGCAGGCGTGAGATGGATGGGAGAGGCAGAAAGCCAAGTGATCTGGAAAATCATGGGGGAGAACCAAAAGGTAGAACTGGATAGGAGGAGGAATGATGTTGATGGACATGTGGGTTAGTAAGAGATTCTTATCAAATTAACCCTGAAAGTTTTTCATAGAATTTTGGGAGAGCAGGGAGGGAGACAAGAGGTCAACCCTCGATGCTGTATAAGACGGGTGTGAGCAAAGGAGTGAATGAATGGGTACAAGAATGGGGTCGACAGCTTAATATTGCAAAATGTTAGGTTTTAAAATATGGAAAACAACGATGGGATGTAGAGTGAGAAGCAGAGTTTTTGCATGGTGAGTGATTGGAATGCATTGCCTGAAAGTGTGGTGTCTGCAGAGAGCGGTGTGTATAATGGAAGGGGAGACTTCCCATGACAAGTCTTTGACTTTGTGGAGATCTGGGGATAATAAAAAAAAAATAATCCACATTCATTGTCTGGTTTCTGCTTTCTTTCTTCCTCAACACAGAACTAGTTTTGGATATTAGTTCTGTGGATTCTGTCTGTATTCCAACTTGAATGTCCTTTGCAGAGTAACTGGACACTTGAATTCATTAATCTTTGGATTAATTCAACATTCCACTGTAACGATACCATTTTGACTTAGCACTGTGCATGTGTAACACAGTAAGTGAGATCATCTGTTTTGCAAAACACAAACTTTTTTTGAGTATCCAAGAAACCTATTGGTTTTCTAATAGGTGTAATAATTAGGAAAGTCCAAGAAAAAAAAACTGCCTATCATAAATAGCTTCATAGCAATGGCTGATTCCAAAAATAATCTCTAGATTATTTTTGGAAGTCAGCCATGAAACATTGAATTCTTTAAAGCATTCTCCTAAAACCTGATTGCATTAATGTATGGTTGCATTAATTGCCAAAAATTTGGAGACTGTTATCTTAAGATCAGTCCTATATAACTCCAATGCTTTTTTTTTTAGAACATTTAGAAGGCACTAAATTAGAACTTTAGATCTTTTGTCTGTTAAAATTTGAATGTTTCACTTACTCATTTTCATGTGTTAACTGTAACATGTAATTTGCTCTGAAGATGCTGGTTTGAAATTCAGCATCATATTTTTATAATTTAGTTGGCTTAGTGTTATAATTCCATCTTGAATTGGAACATTGCATCACATTTGTGCCTTCCATAGCCTTTGCCAGAAAGTCATCATCAGAATATTGAACAATACGGATACCAAAATAGGTTTCTGCTTTTGATGGTATCCTGCCAGTTTTGCTCATGAGATGTTCCTGACCTAATGCTTATTCTTAATCATCTCTACACTATATTATGCTCAGCCAGCAATCACTTTACAGCGAACAAGCCCGTAGCCAGCCAATTCAAAAAAAAAAGTGATACGTGTCTTTTTCCCTTCTGCTTACCTTTGATAATCTCAGCTTACCATTTAAGATCATCTTACTCCTAGCCTTTCTGCATCACTTCTGTAGCATCCCTGACTTCAACACAACTTAGCATCTTTTTTTTGGTCAAAATGTTAATTTTCTTCTCCTCAGCTAGTCGCTTCTACAAATCGACTCATCTCCTATAATTCTTCACTCAGTTAGAATACTCCTTTCACATTTTTTGCTCTGTACCTAAGACTACTGTAAAAATTCATGTTGATGAGGGCATTTCAGCTAATAGACCCCCCCCCCTCCCAACTCTCCAAAACTGTCTCACAGTCAGTTTCTGCATTGTATCTCTCTCTCCTATAAATATTTTCATGAACACTGTTCAACAGAACTGGCATCTATCAATGTCCATTGTTCTGCTAACCCTACAGTAAAACAAGCAGTAACTTCCCAAGATCCTTTTACAGTTGAATTGCTGACGCATCAAACTTGCTGTTTTTATTCCATTTACTTTGGTTCTCTGGAACAGCCTTTCCTATGAAGTATTCCTCCAAGATTACAAATTTCAGCTTCTGAGAATTGCTTTCATCTTCACCCCTGCCCACATGTGACACTGATTTGCTCTAAGCTTTGCAGCCTCTCACATATAGATAGCATATAAAAAATTCTTCCAAACATGCTCTAAACACAAAGTTTAAACTGACATACTATTCTATTTAACTAAAGAGGTTTATATTCAAGAATTAGATTCTCTTTCAGGAATGCACTTATTATCCTCAGTTTGTTTTAAATTATGTGAGAGGAATGTACATGTCTCATCTTTCTCTTAACATGTTAGGCTTTGTCCAGACTAACTCTACTAGGGGCCATTAATCCTACTGTTATAAAATAAATGTCTGTATTTGTCCATTATATTTATTCTTTGGCCAGTATGTTGATCTTTCATAACATACAGCCTGAGTTTTCAGGAGTGGAAATCCTATCATCACCTCTGTACTTTTTTTTTTTTATGTGAATTCCATGCACAAAAGATTGTAAACTTTGTCATACATTAACCCTCCAACCAGCCAGAACATATATCCAATACATATATACATCCAACAAAATCTAGATACAGTTCAATACACCTGTTGAAAGAACATGGATAAGAAGTGCAGTTTGGCTATTCTGTCCTTTAGGAGGTGCAATAATCCTTCACGCTGTAGAGAATACTTAACAGATTATCTCGTGAAGCTGAGTCTCAGTTCTCTATAACAAGGAACACATTTCCTTGTTTTATGCTGGGCAGCTGGACTCTTAGTTATATTAGAGAGACTAAAAATATAGAAATTCTTTTTATTGTACAGTTTATAATTCCAGGACAAAATATAAATCCTTGCAAACTTTCTTCACTTAAATATTGCATTATTACCTTGTAGAACCAATGTTTAATGTTTTTGTGCTATCGCTTACTCGACAGAACATTTTTTTTTGTTTTCTAAAAAATAAATTCACGATAATTATTTGAAATGTTATTTAAAATTAAAAAAAACCCGGCTGCCAACGTTCTTGATTATGTTATCTTTGTTTCAAAATCATATTTTGAAGAATAATTCACAGATTTCAAATATGCCTATTATAAGATTTTATTTTTGTAAATAAGAATACAGTTTGCCGAAACTTTGTCTATTAAATTTTCATAGCAGTGTGTGCCACAGATTAGAAATTTTCAAAGTAGCACGAATATTTCTTTTTTTATTACAAAACAGCAAAGTTTGATGATAAATATTTACAGCACAATAAAGTTCGACAGATTGAACAATATTATTTCTTTTCTCCTGTGGGAGAAAAATGGTAAAATGTCACTCATATAATTATAGCAAATTTTCTATTGGCAAAAATAGTAAGAAAATAATCATTTGCACTTGCATTTCAAAACACAAAGAAAAAGCATTGTAAATTCACACAATGAAAAAGAAAATACTACATAATTTTCTTCTGTTATTATCTGGTTTTTTCTTGTAGCAGAAAGAAGAAATTACTGCACATATTTCTTTTGTCAATACAAGAGTGCAAAAATCTGTAAATTGATTACATTATAGCTGATAGAGAATTCATGCTAGAAAAAATATTTATGTAAGAGTTTTAACATCAGCAGATATAACAATATTTTCTTCTAGTTTAGATATGTGACATTATTGAAGTAGTTAAATTTTTGCTACTATTTTACACTAAACTACATGAGCATGTTCCCGAAGTGATTTACGTTTGTAACAATTGCCTGCAGAGTGAATAGGTCTAAACCCCCCACCCTCAACCCCAAAAATAAATGATTATGTAACAGATATCCACCTTTTCTCTTAAAAAAATTCAAATCCTTTTTTCAAGATAATTGTATCAAATAATTTAGAATTTTTCAATAATAAAAGTGAAAGTGATCACTATAAATAAAGAAATAATTTTTGGCATAAATACTGCATCAGCCTGTAAAAGAAATGTCAGTTTTTCTCTGTTAGGATGTCTGAACAACTGAAAACGAAACAAGGCATTCTTGCTTGAGGCAATTTAGTGCGACTTCTGGGAAACTTTTTCTCTCTTGTGTTTCTCAAAAGCAGTAAGCATAATCTAAGACTTTTAGCTCTTCCTCCAGCTAAGAGGATTATTGTCCAGCATTTCTAAGATGTATTTCAGAAATAGCAACCAGCAGCAGTAGAAGTAGCAATGTTTAGAATTTCGTTTTTTAAAAAAAAGAAACAAACAAAAATAACACAACCGAACTTTCTTTTGTGTGGTATGCATAAACAATTTTACATATTGAAAATATAGCATAGTATTTCTAAATCTTAGAATAATTTCAGCAGACTGCAGAACAGCTGATTTCAGATGCAAAGAAAGAGTACAGAATTAGAAGCTTTGAATATATAACAATATTATTGCTTTATTTCTTTTGTCAAAAACGGTAAACTGAAATAAGAGATTTTGAATACTGTCTGAAAACTTTCAAACCAGTAGAAATGTAAAGTAGTTATGTAACTGAGTTCTAGGGGGAGGGGTGGGTGGGTGTGTTGGGGGGGGGGGGGGGATTGCAGTAAAAAATCTTAAAACTGAGCATAAATTTTGAATCATTCCATACAGGATATTCTTCCTGTTATATTTTCAACATATATACAGTGGTTAAGCACTGGATATTATAGTAATATGCATCCTACAAAAAAAAAAAAAAACGTGTTGCAGTTTTAAGCAACAGATTTGAAGGAAATTTACTATTACTAAAATGTATTCATTGCAAAAGCGGATCTGTGGTCATTTCAGGATTGATTATTTATTTTGGCAGATGTTGAAACTCATTTTTATTTTTGGAAAGAGACACAATAAATAAATTGTGCAGCAAAAAAAAAAAAAACGATCAATATCCTAATACAGTAAAGGAAATTCCAAGTAACACAGTACATGCAATGACACAAAAGTCGCTCCACCACAGTTAATCCGCTAATGGCTCTAAAATCACCATTAAGGAATTAACGGCAGCAGAGGGTAAATACTTGATAAAAGGTAGAACACCGATGAAGTTTTGATCCATGAAAAATGCTGGGAGTGGTCTGGCTATTTCATCCACCTCGGCCAGTAGGATGGTTAATACCATGTCATTGGATTATTTTTTGAATTAGCTTATCCATGAGTAGGCTAAGGATAATCCCAAAACTCTGATCTGTAGATGAACATGGAACTTTTTATGCCACTTCAGGCCTCTATTGAGCAGGATAGTTTTCTTACACTGGACAGTGAAATTCATCTACCACTTGTGTTTGGTTGCAAAGCCATTATAAATGTTCTTGTCCTAAGTGGGATTCAGGCGAGAGCTCTTACCGTGGTCTTGATTTAACATTGAAGTATCTTCTTGCTTATCCTTCAGTTTTATGTCCTTTTGTAACTAAGCTGAACTATAAGCTATGCATCATAGAATCCAACACTTGTTGCAGCAGACCTACACTATCATACCTTTCATTGAACAATTGACCAACAAAGCAATCACAAAATACCCTGGCAATCCCATTCCACTCATTCATGACTCAAAGTGAAAAATCTAGTCCTTTCACTTTTGCTTACCATATTCTTATTCATTTCCAGAAATGACTCCCTTGTTCTGCCCCTCTGGAAGCATTAAAGTATTCCCTCTGCATCAATCCTATAGATCCCTTTTAGTAACTTAAATGTTTTTCTATCATATCCCCTCTTTTCCACCAACTTTTAAACCCAGAAATCTTCAATCTGTTGACATAAGAAGCATTCCACAGACCACTCATCAGAATGGTCACTGCCTCTGAATCCTCTCCACTACTTCCTCATCTCCAAGAAATCCTTGTGACTAGACCTGAGCACAGTGATCCAGATGTGACCATATCAAAGCCTTATTGAGAAGAATGATAACTTATCTCTGCTTGTTAGTGTGTTCTTCAATAACCAAGAGGGATTCAATGGTCCCTTTTGCAGTATGCCCTCTGAAGCTCAACTTCTTATCCACCAGCATCCTCAAATCTCTAATTTCATCATCATCATCAAATTCCTGCCATGTACCCTCAAGGGGTGTACAGGATATGACAGTACTACATGAAAAAACTACATCATTACTAACTTCCTATCTACAATTTTCCTCCAAATCAGTCTGTTACTTGTCAAGACTCCAACATTATCAGATCTTATATTTCTATCATCTAAGGCACTTTGTACCATATCAATCCACCTATATCTTGGTCTTCCTCTGGGTCGTTTTCCTGCCAACCTGGCAGAGAACACTTGTTTTGCTAATCTTTCCTCTCCCATTCTATTTAAGTGACCATACCATCTGAGATTAGCTCTGCTAACGCATTCATGGATGCTGACAATGTCAAGTTCTTTCCTAATATCCTCATTTTTAATATGATATTGCCATTGATGCCATCTGTTCACGCCTCTAATCTTTCTCAGGACTCTCATATCTGCGGTCTCTAGTCTTTTGTCAAGTGTTTTACTTCTGACCCAGCTCTCAGATCCATAAGTTAAAATTGGTTTGAACACTGTCTTGTATACAGCTAATTTAGTGTTCCGACTAATTTCTTTCTTATTCCATATGAATTTATTCAATTGACTTCCCACGATACCAGCTTTGCTGATTCTGTTATCTATTTCTATATTTAGTTTACCATCTTCAGTAAAAATTGTGCCTAAGTAGCTGAAATGTTTTACTTGTTCCACAGGTTCTCCATTCACAACACAGTTGACATTTTCAATGATTCTGCCTATTTTCATTGTCTTTGTCTTTTTATTGCTGACCTTCATACCATATCTATTACAACAGCTATTCAATTTAGTCAGGGAATCTTGCAGACTTGTAGCGGATTTATTTAGAAGTATAACATCATCCGCATAAAGCAAAGAGCTGACATTAACATCTCCAATTTTGATATCAGGTTTAATACCACATTCCTTCATAATGTGATCCATATAGATAATGAATAACAGAGGGGATAATGTACATCCTTGTCTCACACCAGATTTAACATTAAACCATCTTCCTGTACTTCCTTCAATTCTAACTGCTGACTTACAACTCAAATAAAGACTAAGTATTGCTTGATATAATGCCCCATTGACACCATATAACTGCAGCGTATTGAATAGCTTCTCTCTTGGCACCTTGTCATATGCCTTTTCCAAATCGACAAAACTTAAATACAGATCTTTGTTATATTCCCATGCTTTCTCAACTATTTGTCGTAAAGTGAAGATCTGATCCTGACAGCCTCTATTTGGCCTGAATCCAGCTTGTTCTTCACCAAGCTTTTCTTCCACAATTCTTCTCAACCGTTTCTCAAGTATACTTGCATAGATCTTGCCAGGAACACTCAGTAGGGAAATACCTCAGTAATTCTCGCATTCAGTTTTATTTCCCTTTTTATATATGGGTACTATGAGAGCTCTACTCCAATCATCGGGAATTCGTCCCTCTGTCCAGGCTTTCTGAACTATGCAGTGCAGCCACTGTAAGACTCTTATACCACCATACTTCAGCATTTCTGGTCGAATATCATCTACTCCTGCTGCCTTTCCACATTTCAAGCCTTTGATGGCTTTTTCGACTTCAAGTATGGATATGTATTCCTGACTGCATGCCTGGTCAGTGTTTTTTATCACTGTGCTGTTATCACTGCTTGTTTCATTTAGCAGTTTTTCAAAGTAATTACTCCATATTTCAAGGATATCTTTTTCTCCTGTTTTCATTTCACCTTTATCATCTCTAATTCCTTTTACAGCACTCTTTCCTCCATTCCTAAGCTTCTTCAACAACCTCCAGAATATTTTGCCACCTTCTTGATATTTATTTTCTATATTCTTGCCAAAGTCCTCCCATGACTTTTGTTTAGCTAGTTTTACACACTGTTTAGCTTTCTTACATTTATCTCTGTATTCTGTAAGAGTAAAAGCTGACTTTTACTCTTACAGGAAGCTGCCAGGAACTTTTGATATGCTTTCTTCTTTTCCTTCACTGTCTCTTTAACTTCCTGTGTCCACCAGGGAGTTCTGATTTTTTTATACTTGCACACAACCTCACCACATGCCTCTCTGGCAGAATCGATCAATGTTTCCTTCAGAGTTTGCCACTGAATCTCCAAGGTTTGATTCCTGTTCTCAAACTCTTTCATTTTCTTTTCAATAATATTTCTGTATTTTAGTCTACAGTTCACATCTGAGAGCTGCTCAACTTTTATTCGCTTTAAAACTTTCTTACATGTTATTCTTTTCAATATGAAATTCAATTTTATCCTGCTCAAGACTAAATAGTGATCACTTCCAATTTCAAATCCTCTGTACACTCTGGTGTCCTGCACCAAGGAGAAAACATCACTATCAACAATAACATAGTCAATGAGACTTTTCTTATTCCTAGCCTCTTCTCTCCATGTGAATTTGTGCCCATTTTTATGTTGGAACATGGTGTTAGTAATAACCAGTCCATGTCCTGAGCAGAAATCCAACAGATATTTGCCATTATTATTAGCTTTGCTCTTTTCTCCAAATTTTCCCAAAATATTTTTGTATGTCTCACAATCATTTCCTACTCTGCTATTTAGATCCCCAACAAGGACCAACTTTTCCTTTTTCATTGTGTCAGTTGCTTTTTCTAAAGCCTCAAAAAATTTCTCCACTTCTACCTTAGTAGAACCTTCTGTGGGACCATAGGCACAAATAAGTCTCATTGTCCAGTTCCCCATTCTAATATTTGCACACGCTCTAATTTCATTGAGTATAATTTCATCAGTGTGGTGCACAATTTTACACTTTTCTCATATTAAATTGCCACTGTTATCTTTTGCCCTGCAAGCTCTTTACATTGCCTTGATTAACTATTACACTAGCTAATTTTGTATCATCGGCAAACAGCTGAATATTTTCCTTCAAATCATTTCCTGTATTATCACTTGTTTACAAATTAAGCAGTAGTGGTCGAAGCACAGTCTTGCAGCACTACTAGTCATCTATTTCCTCCACACATTAATAAGAGATACTAAATATTAGTGTATAGAGATGTAGAATCTGTATACACTAATATTTAGTATCTCTTATTAATTGCCATTTTTTTTACATTTTGTATGACAGGATACCATATGGAACTGTTATAGTGTAGTCATTCTATTTTATTCAACTCAACAATTGCTCTCTTATAAAAAGTGAGTAAATGACTAAGGATTGACCTAGCATTCACAAATCCATACTGTCCCTCATATGATATCATTCTTATCCATTCATTCAGATTATAGATGATAAAGGGGATATGAAACTTGAGGATATAGATATTCTTGATGCATGAAGTAAAGTACTTTGAAAGATTGCTAAATGGAACAAGCAGTGACACAGTGGTAGAAAACACTCAACAGGAATGCCATCTGGAATATATATCTATACCTGAAGTATTTTCCTCTTCACAAAGCTATGACAAACCTGAAATGATGGAAAAGGTGATATTTGACCAGAAATGTTAAAATATGGAGGCAAAACGTTTTGCAGTGGCTCCACTTCATAATGCAGACAGCCTAGTCAGAGGGTTGAATTCCAGATAATTGGAGTAGAGCCCACATAGTACCCATCTATTAAAAAAAAACAAGAATAAAGCTGAATATGAGAATTACAGAGGAATTTCTCTACTGGGGGTTCCTGGTAAGATTTATGCAAGTGTACTTGAGAAAAATGGCTAAGAAAAATTGTGGAGGAGAAGCTTGGAGAAGAACAAGCTGGATTCAGGCCAAACAGATTGTCAGGATCAGATTTTCTCTTAAAGACAAATAGTTGAAGTCATGGGAATGTAACACGGACCTCCATTTATGTTTTTTATATTTGAGAAAGGCATATAACAAGGTGCCAAGAGAAAGCTGTTCAAAATGCTCCAGTTATATGGTGTAAATGGGACATTATATCAAGCAATACATAGTCTCTGTTTGAGTTGTAAATCAGTAGTTAGAACTGAAGGAGGTTCAGGAAGATGTTTGATGTTAATTCATGTGTGCAACAATAGCATATATTATCTTCATTATTATTTATCATCTATATGGATTAAACTACGAAGGAAAGCAGTATTAAACCTGATATCAAAATTGGAGATGTTAATCTCAGCTGTTTACTTTATGCAGATGATGTTATACTTCTGAATATATCCAGGACAAGTCTGCAGGATTCCCTGACCAAATTGAATAACTGCTGTAATAAATTTGGTATGAAAATCAGCATTAAAAAGACAGACAATGAAAATAGGCAGACATGTTGAAAATATCAACTGCATCTAGAATGGGAGAACCTCTAATGCTTGGAAAGACTTGTGTTGGCAGTACAAGTTGATTTATTTTCATTGATTACATCACAGAATAATAAGAAAATAATTAATATTTATTAACTTAGTTGATATTTTGCTGGTATTATATCCAGCATCTTCAGAGTGCAAGAACAGTTTGTCACAGTACACATCACAATAGATATCAACTATGCACCATATTTAAAGTACATGTGAAACTGGCAACACTCATCCATTCACCTAAGGACAAACTGTCTTCTTTATCACATCCAGGAGTTTATGAAGTGTCCTGTTTCTTGTGATCTGGCTTACTATGGAGAGATGAGAAGAATTGTTGGCATCCACCTTGGTAAACATAAAAAAAAATACATCCAGCAATATGGCAAGTAAGATCTAGTAGACCATGTCTTGATTATCCCTTTGCACAGGATCAAATGGAAGAAAACAAAAGTGCTACGCAGAAGTCATAAGTCGGAGAAATTTGTTTTTGGAATCAACACAGCTTTAAAATGTACTTCAAACTTCAACAAATATGGCTGCATAAGTTTACCAAAAATCTGGGAGAAGTCATTTTAAGATCTAATTAATACTTGTTTTCTCTCTTTTTCCAATAAATGGTGCCTAATTAGTTAGGACTTTAGTGTGTTGTCCGTTACAATTTTTTAAACAAATTATATGAAACACTAGTCTCTCACTGTTATGCCAAATTGTTGTTTCGTGTACTGTGACAACCTGTTCTTGTATTCAGAAGATGCTGGATATAATATCAGCTAATAAGTTGATAAATATTAATTATTTTGTTATTCTGTGTTGTAATTAATACTGTGACAAATTAATGGGAGAACTTTTTTTTTTATGTTGAACCCATATGGAAGAGGTTGGTTGATCAACCTATAGTACATTTGTATCATGTATGGGTAGTGGGTTGGGAAAAAAGGAACTTGCTTACATCTGATTTAAATGACTATATATTTGCATTCCTTGGGAAACACAATGGGAGGGGGCTGAGAGACTGTTCCACAATATAGCAGTTGCAGGGATGAAGTAGGAGGAAGAGAAACTTGTTCTGTTTGTTTCTAAGTGCACTGTGAAGGGATGTTGAGCAGCAGCTGCACATGTTCCAACGAGCTTAGTACTGAGTGGGAGAATTATTAATGTTATTTCAGATGAGCATTTCTCATGGAAATATTTGTAGAATATACATATTGCTGAAACCAAAAGCTGTGCAAAAGTGAAGGGGGGGGGGAGTTGGGAAGAGATGAGCCATTAATAAGACTAACTGTTCTCCTCCATATTGAGTCAAGCAATTTGAGGAAGCGTTTAGGGCCCCACCCCATATGTGAGAACAGTATTCATGGGCGAATTTGTATAATGTTAACAGCTGTTCAGGGATGAAGTAATGTCTTGAGTGAAAGAGAAATCCTAGTTTTTTGAAACTGAGGATGCAACGGTTGTGATGTGTTCCAGGAGAGGTTTGATGTCAGGGTAATTCTAAGAAGAGAAATCTCAAACTGTCTGGAAATTTGGGTATCGTCAAAAAGAATATTGGGAAAAAACAGTTCTTTTTTTATAAGAAATAGGACAGAACTGAGTTTTATTAGCATTGAAATTGATGAGGTTATCTGAACCCAATTGGAGGATGGCTTGGAGATCGGAATTGAGGGTAGTGGTGGTTGATGTTCTGTAGGTTGAGGTGTGAGTTGTGTAGGGTAAGGTTTATCAAATGAAAGGGAGGAGTGCTGTCATCTGCAGAACTGTGTATTGGGTTAGAGGTCAAGTAGGGCATTGATATATATATATATATAGCAGGAAGATGGTTGATGAGAGGACAGAACCTTGTGGAATCCCCAGCATTAGTTGAATAGTGAGAGGATAAGGTGCCATCCACCATCGCACACAGTGTGCATCCAGATAGAAAGCTGGCAATCCAACTACAGAAGTCCTGGGACAGACCAAATGATGGTAGTTTGCTCAGTAAGCCTTTGTGCCAGACCCAGTCAAAAGCTTTGGAGATATCAAGTGCAACCACTTGAGATTTGCCAAACTTCTCCATGGCATTTGTCCAGAGATGAGTGACATATGTGAGCAGATTGTTTTTGATCAGAAGCAACGGAATCCATATTGGTGGTCATTTATTAGGTGGGTGCTTTCAAGGTAGTGTGGGAGTTAGGAATTGATGATTTTTTTCCATTACTTCAGAATGGAAAAAACTTATAGAACAAGTAAAATATTTCAGCTGTTTAGGCACAATTTTTAGCAAAGATAGCAAATTGAAATTTGAAAATAGACAGCAGAATTAGCAAAGCTGGTATGGTAAGAAGTCAGCTGAATAAATTTATATGGAATTAGAGAGAGATTAGTCAAAACACTTAGCTAGCTGGATACAAGACAGTGTTCAAACCAATTTTAACTTATGGATCTGAGAGCTGGGTTAGAAATAACACTCTTGATCAAAGACTGGCTACTACAGATATGAGAGTTCTCAAAATCTTTTGGGACTGAACAGATGGCATCAATGGCACTATCCTATTAAAAATGAGAATATTAGGAAAGAACTTGACATTGTTTAGCATTCAAGAATGTATCAGTAGAGCTAATCTCAGGTGGTATACCACTAAAAACAATGGGAGAGGAAAGATTAGCTAAACCAAGTGTTCATTGCCAAGCTGGTGGAAAAATCTTTTTACTGTATCAATCCATCTACTGTTTGATCTTCCCAGAGGAAAATCAAACAGTAGATGGATTGATACAGTAAAAAGTGTCTTAGAAGACATAAGTATACGATCTGATAATATTGGAAGGTTGACAGATAACAGGCTAATCTGGAGGATAATTGTTGATAAAAGTTAGTACTACATGAAAAGTTACATCATTACTATCATAAGATCCTGTACACCATCTGAGGGTATATGTCAGTAATTTGATAATGATTCATCATTGCATTTCCTGTAGATAGTTACTGTCATAGATATGTTAATTATTGTCTTATTGAATAATTTTTCAAACTAATTGCACGTATCTTTTGTAGTACACTCTTTTCTGCATTTCTAAGCATTTTTAGTTGGCTTCAATTATCAAAAATTTCTTCATGAGTTATATATGTAACTACTGTTACACATAGCTTTCTAACTTCCCCGTTCCCTTAAGGCACATCTAACTTACCAGCTGGGGGGGGGGGGTTTCCCTTTGGCCCCTCAAAGAAAAAGGAAAAAAAAACCACTAGAAAATTTTCCAAAAATCTTTTCATTAAAATTCTTTTTTTTTTTTTTTTTTTTTTTTTTTTTTTTTTTTTTTTTTATGTCGTGTCGTGTCTTCTATTTCTATAGTACTTATGAATTAGCGATCATTGTAGATGCTCAGTCATGGGTCATATGCGATGCATAGTGTGTGTTCAAATCGCCTACTCAACTTGGTCCTCCCCAAGATTAAATTCTGAGTGCACTACTGGCTGATACATACTTCTATTTTTGCCAGTGGAAATGTAGAGAATGAAATGAAATCTCAAGTGTAGAGAATGAAATGAGAGAAGACTTAATGGTGACCAAGCGAGAGGTACATGAAGAGTTAAATAAGCTAGATGTCAATAAGACAATAGACTTGATCACATATCACCATGTGTCTTGAGGGAATGTTCCAAGCGTTAGCATCATCCTTGGCCTATCTGTTTAACGAGAGTCTTCAACAGCACAAGTCCCAAAGGAGTGAAAGGAAGACAAAATTGTTCCACTTCACAAAGGTGGTGATAAGGCTAAAGCAACAAATTATAGCCTGATCTGTATATCTGAAGTTGTAGTTAAGGTACTGGAGAGGTTGGTGATGATAGGATACAAAAATGGGTTGATAACAGTGGTATTCTTTGTGCTTGTCAGCATGGGTTTGTTAAAGGTATGTCATGTTTTATAAACTTATTATAACAAGATGATTGAATGTATTGGACAAGGGAGATGCATATACAGTGGTATACTTAAATTTTGCAAAGGCTTTTGATAGATTGTCACACCACAAGTTAGTGACTAAACTGAAGCAGATAGGATTGGATGATAGACTTGTGAGTTGGATAGGTGAATGGAGGAGGATTACTATCTTGAAATAGGAAAGTCATTAGTGTGTACTGCAGAGGTCAGTTTTGGGACCATTATTATTTAATTTGTATATTAATGTTATTGGGATAGGTTTAACTGGTGATATACAGTTGTTTGTAGATGTTGTAAAACTGGGGAGAATGATGAAGAATCAAGCAGCTGTTGTGACTTTACAGGAGATGAGTAGGCAACAGTATGGAACTGTCAATTCAGTGTTGCAAAGTGTAAAGTTCTGAAATTTGGTAGGCAACAACAATGCAAAGTATATACTCGGCAGAGAAATTTTAAAGTAAGAGACCTTGGAGTAGTAGTGAGCAAGGATCTGAAGTTCAGAGATCACATTCCACACAAGGTCAAGTTGTGAAGACATCACAACTTGACCTATGTGTTGGTGGGGGGGGGGGGGGGCATGAAATAATGAAAACAACTTTAAAATGCTTAAATATAAAGAGCCAATAGGCTTCATTTCAGCGATATAAACATTATTTAAATTAAGGGGATATTAAATCCCACATTGTTTTAAAACCGAATAAGAAACTCAAAGATTGGAATCAGAGAGTTTCATGCCGAATATAGTATAATAAACTATAAAAGTATCGGCGACTACTAGCGTGAGCTAATGCAAGTAGTCCAAGTACGTAGTACAAACTTGAGCAACTCACAGCAAAGGTGGCAAGTTCTGATCGCTATTCTTGGTATTTTCCATAATGTAAAACATATTTCCTAGGAAATTAATGCTGTTATTACATTCTGGTAGGAAGAGTATTATGGAGGGATGTGGACATAAGAAACAGATGGAAAATATACTTTGAGGGACTTCTGAATGAGGAAAATGCAAGGACTCACAGAGGAAATGGGCAGCCTTCTGAGGGGATGGTGCAGAACATCAGTAGAATGGAAGTGACGGAGGCCATGAAGAGGAGGAGGAATGGAAAAGCGGTGGGCCCCGACAGAATTCCAGTGGAGGCATGGAAGGCACTGGGGGAAGAGGGAATTGACCTGCTGTGGGACCTGTTCATGAAAGTTTGCCAACAGGAAAATATACCCTAGGAATGGAGGGAGAGTACTCTTGTTCCCATCTACAAGGGTAAAGGGGATGCACAAGACTGTAAAAATTACAGAGGAATAAAGTTGATGTCCCACACAATGAAGATCCTAGAAAGGATTCTTGATGGTAGATTGAGGGAGGAGGTGGAGATTGCAAAGGAACAATTTGGCTTCATGACTGGTAGATCAACAACAGATGCTATCTTTGGGTTACGACAGATGATGGAAAAATATCGAGAGAAACAAAGGGAGCTACATCTGGTATTTATTGATCTGGAGAAAGCATACGATAGAGTGCCAAGGCAAGAAGTCTGGAGGTGTCTGAGGGAGAAGAAGGTGCCGGAGAAATATGTCAGGTTGGTGCAGGAAATGTACAGAAATGTGAAGACAAGTGTTCGGACCTGTTTGGGACAGACAGAAAGTTTTGAAGTAACAGTTGGCTTGCATCAAGGGTCAGCATTAAATCCGTTTCTGTTTAACATTGTGATGGAGGTGGTAACAGAGGAGGTGAGAGAAGATGCACCTTGGACAATGCTGTATGCAGATGACATCTTGCTGTGTGTAGATTCAAGAGAAGAAGCGGAAACTAAACTGGAAAGATGGAGAAAAGTACTGGAAGAGAGAGGTATGAGAGTGAGCAGAAGTAAGACAGAGTATTTGTGTTGCGCAGTGGGCGGTGGCCAGGAGACAGACCTGGAGCTGGAAGGAAATGTCATCAGGAAGGTGAGAGACTTTAGATACTTAGGTTCGACAGTGGAAGAAGATGGAGGAGGTGAGAAGGAAGTGGGATGCAGGATACAAGCAGGTTGGAGGAACTGGAGGGAGATGGCTGGAGTGTTATGTGATAAGAGGGTGCCGATCAATCTGAAAGGCAAAATTTATAGGACAGTAGTGAGGCCAGCTATGACATATGCTATAGAAACTGTGGCCCTGAGGAAAAATAACATTAGCAGGATGGAAGTAGCAGAGATGAGAATGCTTAGGTGGATGTGCGGTGTGACCAGAAAGGATCATCTGAGAAATGACTATGTGAGGGGAACAGTGAAAGTTACGAACTTAGGAGCGAAAATACAGGAGGCAAGGTTGAGATGGTTTGGTCATGTGATGAGGAGGGAGGGAGGACGAATATGTGGGAAGAAGGGTCATGCAGATGGATGTGCAAGGAAGGCGGAAGCATGGGCGGCCAAAGAAGAGATGGAGGGAGCTGGTAGAAGAGGACTTGAAGATGAAGAACTTGGATGTGGTGACAGCCCAAGACAGGAAGGTGTGGAGGAGACTCATAATAAACAGTGACCCCACTTAAGTGGGAGAAGCTGCAGAAGAAGAAGAAGAAGATTACATTCTGGTAGGAGGTCACTATCCAGACCAGTTTCAGCCTTTATTGAGGCTTCATCAGTGAGTAGCTAGACCAAATTAATACCAAAGGGTATAGCAAAAAGAACTTATATACTCTGCTATACAAGTTGTCATGCTGCGAGTTGCCTGAGTTTGTACTACGTACTTCGACTACTTGCATTAGCTCACGCTAGTAGTCGCCGATACTTTTATAGTTTATTATACTATATTCGGCATGAAACTCTCCGATTCCAATCTTTGAGTTTCTTATTTGGTTTTAAAACAATGTGGGGTTTAATATCCCCTTAACACGTTCGCTGCCACGCTACTTTGGCATGGTCTGTTCCCCTACGCCAAGCTGTTTTTCTTCTTCATGGTCAGTACGATAATCTCGTTACCGGAGGTAAACGACCTACGAGTATACTCGTAGTTGGCTTGTACACAGCATATACGTTCTATGAGAATACACAGTTTTGAAGCTAGCCCCACAAGCCAAGCATTTTCACTTCTTCAAGATCACTACAATAATCTCGTTCCCGGCGGTAAGCGTCCTACGAGTATACTCGTAGCTGGCTTGTGAAGCAGGATTACCCACTACGAGTATACTCGTAGTTGGCAGCGAACGTGTTAATTTAAATAATGTTTATATCACCGAAATGAAGCCTGTTGGCTCTTTATATTTAAGTAACTTGATGGGTGCATCTTTTTGACAACTTGTATAGCAGAGTATATAAGTTCTTTTCACTATACCCTTTGGTATTAATTTGGTCTAGCTACTCACTGATGAAACCTCAATAAAGGCTGAAACCGGTCTGAGTAGTGACCTCCCACCATAATGTAATAACAGCATACATTTCCTAGGAAATATGTTTTATATTATGGAAAATACCAAGAATAGCAATCAGAACTTTACTGCCTTTGCTGCGAGTTGCCTGAGTTTGTACTACATACTTGGACTACTTGCATTAGCTCACGCTAGTAGTCGCCGATACTTTTATAGTTTACTATACTATATTCAGCATGAAACTCTCTGATTCCAATCTTTGAGTTTCTTATTCGGTTTTAAAACAATGTGGGATTTAATATCCCTTTAATTTAAATAAAGTTTAAAATGTTTTAAGACTAAGTGTAATATTTGCATTTGATTTTTGCAGTATTCGCTGTGTATGTTTTGTATTGAATATAAATACAATAAATATTATAATAATATATGTCTGTATCATTTTTTTTTTTTTTTTTTTGATGGGGGCCCGTGAAATATTTTAATTTTTTCAAGGGAGCCTTTACACCCATAAGTTTGGGAAGCCCTGATGTAAAGGACCTTAACTTGTAGAAATAAAGAAGTTCTGCTTCTATTGTATAAGGCTTTGATCAAGTCTCATATAGATTATTGTGCATAGATTTGATGTTCTGGTTTTCATCGTGATGAGGATTTGTATTGGAAAGTGTCCAGAGAAGACTGATTAAAGTCATAGCCGATCTTTGGGGTGGGAGATATGAGGACAGATTGAGGGAATGCAGTTTGGAAAGTCTTGTGAATAGGAGGAAGAGGGAATATGATTGAGATATTTAAATTGGTAAAGGGTTGTTACAAGGTTAAAGTGGAAGAAATGTTTTGTAGATTTGGAGGATGAGGTAGAACAAGGGGGACATACCTGGAAGCTGTATAAGGGGAGAATGTGAGCAAGGGTATAAGGAATAGGTTTTTGCATGGAGAGTGGTTGTTGAGTGGAATGCTTTGCCTGACATTGGGGTGAATTTAGATACATTGAATGTATTTAAAGCACAGTTTGGTGTAACAGTGTTTGCCTCCCACAATGAGTCTTTTGATTCCAGGAGGTCTGTTGTTAATAATAATAATAATGCATAAATGGTAAGCACTGTATTCTGTATGTGCTTGAACCATGTCTTCTAAGTTTCAGATCCAGAAGGGCACTTATCAAATTTGAAGATTGAAAAATCAAGATGTGAAAAGTTTGTTGAATTAGACATCCAACTTGAAATGTTCAAATATGAAAGTATAAAGGTTTTCAATGACTTTTATATCAGTCTCACACACAAAATCAAACAGAGAATCAGGAAAACTAAATTATGAAGGGAAGAATGGTGAGAATGTGAGTGTAAGAGCAACAATGTTATATAACTGTGTTAATGACTGGAATGGGCTTTGTCATGGAAATGTTGACAAGGTGAGAACGATTTTGACTGTGTTCATCCGGTTCGGACCCATTAAACATGTGCAAACATGTCTACATGTATAATGCAGTAATGAAGAATAGAGATCTTCAAGTTACCCAGCTGTGTCATGCAGACTGCAGACAAGAATATACAAAAGAGCATGAATGACCTGAATCCAGTTAGAGTTGAGACCTATAATTGTAGTATTACTACTGCTAACAGTATTTCATGTGGCAGTGAGTTTGAAGCCATCTGGTGTGAGGTTGAATTTAACAAGATCAATTACATAATGGGGTGTTGTTACAGACCTGGTGGATCAGTTACTAGTGATGAAGAAATGCCTCACCAAATAGACAAGATGAGTGTGAAAAGAGTAATCATAATGGGTGACTTCAATTTTCCAAATATTGATTGGGTATCAGCAGAATCTCATGGGAAGAATGAAAATGTACTTATTGAGCTGTTGCAGGACAACTTCCTCAAGCACATGTGACAGAAGAAACTCTAGGTCAAAGAGTGTTAGATTTGATTATAGTGTCAGAGGATGTTTCAGTTAAAGATGTAACTTAGTTACTTCCCAAGTGAGCACTGCATGATCACTGTCACCAACCGGAGGCAGAATAGTTACATCTTTCTCTGATCAGTTACATGCTGAACTAAAAAGCAGGAAATTATGACCAACTGAGGAGGATACTGAGTTCAGTGGATTGGGATCAGTTGATGGATGGGAAGAATATCGATAATACATGTAATGCATGGGAAGTATTTAAACAATACTTAAATGATGCAATATCAGAGCGTGTCCCAAAAGTTCAAAGAATATATAGGGTAGAAGTCATATGGATGTGTAATCTTATTAAGCAAGAGATTCGTAAGAAAAGGATGATGCGGAAGGAATACCGTGTGCATAAGGATGACGTGCATTATGAAAATTATATGCAGCATGCTAGAATAGTCACAACTGTTGTATGGAATGCAAAGTCTGAGTATGAAAAGAAACTGGCTCTGTGTGCTAAAGACAACCCACAAGAATTCTATCGATATGCTGCAAGTAAAAGAAAGAATTAATATGAAAGGATAACCCTTCTAAATGCAGGTGGCATGAGGGTTACAGATGCAGAAGAGTTGTTCAACTAACGAGTGCCCGTTTTGTTAAAAACTATCAACCTGATGTACACGACATTGAGCTCACTGCTACCTCTTCACTGGACGAAGAAATTCAGATGTATGAGGATGAGGTATTAGAGCTGTTGCACAAGCTGAATAAGAATTCAGCAATAGAGACTGATAGGATATCAGCACCTGTGTTAAAAGAGTGTTCAGTTGAACTGGCTATTCCTTTGACCAGGCTGTTTAATATGAGTATCAGAACAGGGAAGATTCTGCAGGAATTGAAAAAATGTATGGTAATTCCATTACATAAGGGTGGTGCAAAGACCGATGTATCCAACTATCAGCCAATTAGTATCTATTAATATCTCAGGAATTGAAGATTTTGGAAAAATTGGTTAGGGCTCGCATTCAGAAATGGGTGGACAGTGAATCTCTACTTTGCAATGAGCAACATGGGTTTACTAAGGGAAGGTCATGTTTTTTTCAACTTGCTCACATTCTATAACAATGTTACCATTGAACTAGACAAGAGAAATGGATACACCATAATACTTTTGGATTTTGCTAAGGCTTTTGACAGAATACAGCATCGTAGACCATTGCATAAATTGGAGAATATCGGTTGGAATATAAAATATTAGTGTGGGTAAGAGGATGACTGACTGACAGATATCAAAAAGTGGTATATGGGGGATGTGAGTCTGCAAGATTAAAGGTAACCAGTAGTGTACTACGAGGATCGGTGCTTGGCCCACTGTTATTCAATCTATACATTAATGATATTGGAAGGATTTGACAAGTGACATGCAGCTATTTGCTGATGATTGCATAATTGCACTTGATCAGGTACGCAAAGATAGGTAGGATCATCAGGAATGCTGCTGATATGCAGTACTTGCAGAATGATTTAAATAGACTGGAATTGTGGACATGGGAAAATGGATGTCAGTTCAGTGTCGTAAAGTCATGCACTTTGGTGTATTAGATATCCAATGTCGTATTATATTGGTGGGATTACGCTTGAAGAAGCTGATGATGCTAGGGATCTTGGAGTGTTAGTAGATAGGAAGTTGAAGTTCAGGGGCCATGTAGCAAAGATTGCAAATACAAATCAAAAGATAATTGCAATGCTGAAACAAACATTCACATTTAAAGATAAGGATGTCATTTTGCTTCTTTACAAGCCTTGAAAAGACCTCACTTGGACTATTGTGCGCAGGTTTGGTCTCTTGGTTGGTTTCCCATTATGATTCTGATATATTGGAGAAAGCGCAAAGGAGATCGTTAAAAATGTTATCAGGATTATGGAATACTGATTATGGAGACAGATTGAGAATTTGTAGACTGCAGACACTAGCAAACAGGAGAAAAAGGGGAAGTGATATGATTGAGACTTACAAACTTCTGAAAGGGTCGTACAGAATTTCAGTCGATGGATTTTTTCAATTTATGGTGGGTGGGGAAAGGACAAGATTGCATCCTTAGAAGCTGAGAATGAATACTGCTAATGAGTGAACTGCTCAAGAGTGGATTTTTCTCTCATAGAGTGATGCATGATTGGAATGGATTGCCATTGGATGTTGTGAGCAAGCAGTGTGAATGAATTCAAGAATAAGTATGATAGCTGGTGTATGTAGTATGTGCCCTTGATGAGTCTCTGACTACCTTAGGAAGGATCACATCTGGTTGAGAAATAAGTCCTTAATTCTCAATGTATTTGACATCAAAATCATCTTTGAGGCCTCAGACAATTTTAATATCCTTAGATAAATCTATCTGCTTGCCATTCCTAAGATATATAGATACTTTCTCCAGGGATATAAAGCAGCACAACCTAAAAATTGACCTCTTCCCCATCTTAATTCTGTTTTATTGGTAAAACAATTTGAAGAGTATAATAAAAAAAAAAAAAAAATAAAAAAAATTTGAAGAGTGTTGATAATCTTTTTTTTTCCCTTTTTTTTTTTCATAAATGGACCAAAAATATCTCTAAGTTTAATCACTGTGGTAATAAATGATGTCATTTATACAAGAAGACAATTATGAAGCGCATCTTTTTATGATTGCATATGATATTTCCTTATTTATTATTTGAAAATATTAGTTTTGAGATTATTCTACTCTTCATGTTCAGTTTCTTGCCAGTAGGGAAATGTAGAGGAAAATGGATTTGCCATCTGATGGCTATTTTCTGCTTGCTTTTAAAAAGTTGTCTATGGCATTTTTCAAAAAACTTCACTTGTTTGTTGCACATAACAGTAACAAGATACCACAAGATCTCAGATGCACTTAAACTGAAGAGTGAAATTAATAACTACCATGTATTTTTTTAAAGATTTACCTGACACTTGTCTGCAAGTGTCAGGTAAGTCTTTTAATCAAGAGATTAAAACATATTGCAAACATTTGTTTGTTTGCAATATATTTTAATCTCATTAAAATAAAGAGAACACCTTGTTCCCTTTATTTTATTGCAACAGAGGCAGTCATTTGCAAAGGTACAGAAATATCATTCAAATAATAAAAGTATTGTAAATGATGTCCTAATATCTTTCTTTATATGCACAGATTGTGGAAGCATTGCAGCTGTTGAAAATGTCATAAATTATTGACTTTTACTAGGTGTTTTGTGTTCATGGTGGAATTCCACCTCCATCACTAGAGGGAGGAATAATATCAGCTATTAATAACATTCCACAACCCCTTGCGGATCCTGAGAACCACAGCCCTTTGGCTTGGGAAATAATGTGGAGTGATCCAATCAGGTAATTGTGAAAATCATGTTTAAATATTCTACAATAACTTTTTTTTCCCTCCCTTTTTTAACTTAATAAATACAGTTAATAAATTTTATAAATATAGTTAATAAATTTTAACTTTATTAATAACTTAATAAAGTACATTTTAAGTTATTAAACATTTACTATCCTTTTATTTTCACTATATAATTTAAGGAAATTACAACGTACTAGGATATACATTAAATTAAATTTTAATATATTTCTATATTTCGGCAACGTCACATTGCCATTTTCAAGAACTTAAGTACAAGACACGTCCACGCAGGCACAACAAACAGTAAGTGAGGAAGAAGTAGGAAGCTAATTATTTCTCCTAAAGTCCTGATGGTGCCCTCTAGCGGGCAATGTTGGTATTCTTGGGTGTTGGGCTGAAGGTCTTCTGATGTAGGTTTCCCAAATTTGAGGAGGTCTCATGCAGCCAAATTTGTTGAGGTTAGGATCGTTTCTTAATATAGAAATATAAGAATATAGAAATATATTAAAATTTAATTTAATGTATATCCTAGTACGTTGTAATTTCCTTAAATTATATAGTGAAAATGCATAACCTACTATCCTTTTAACATCTCTTCTCCAAAATAGTTTTATTTTTCATATCTCTGATATTATAACATCTTATATTTTAATCCTCTGTGATCTTGCAATCCACCCAGATTTTCCTCTTTTTTTTTTCCCCTGCCCTCTTGGCATAAAAAAACACCAATTTTTGTTATCTTATCCCATGTAGATTAGTGCTACTCACACACACACTACCAGCCAAGTTATGTTGGCCTAATGGTTATACCTACTCTTCAACCAATGGACTGTAGGTTCAAATCCTGCCATGGTCATGGATGTTTGTGAATGCATTAGGTGGGAGATGAATGTCATCATATAATGTGAGACCACCTTGCTTATTGGAGGTGTTAAGTAGCTTGAAAAAATTCCATGTTAGTCTATAGAGCAGGGTTTTCCAGATTATATAAAAAAATAAATAGAAAATAAATTTAAATAATAATAAATCCTTTACCCACCTATGGTACTAACATATGAGGGTGGTCTGAAAAGTTCTCAGCCACAACCATAGATGGCAACACTATTGGCAAGATTTTTTTTTTTTTTTCTAAGTTGGTACATCTGTCATAAGCATCCGTGTGAAATTGCATGTCATTTTATCAAGTAGTTTGTTTTATACAGCAGTCTGAAGCAAAAGTGTTGTCTGTATTCCTTGAAATGGATAAAATTGAGTATCATGCAGTTATAAAATTTTTTGTAAAAGAAAGTTTAATGTCAAAAGAAATTCATTCGAAGTTAATAAAAGTTTATGGGCACTCTTCTCCTTTGTTTTCGACAATTAAGAAATGGGCTGCCGAGTTTAAATGTGGCCAGCCTTGAAGGTGATCCACGTGAAGGACGTCCAAAAAGTGTAACAACACCAAAAATCATTGATCAGGTGCATGATATGGTATTAGATGACCGGCGAGTCAAAGTGTATGACGTTGCTGAGACTATAGGCATTTCAAAAGAACATGTAGGATATATTTTGCATGAAGAATTGCAAACGAAAAAGCTTTGTGCAAAATGGGTGCCACGCTTGCTCTCAGCAGATCAAAAACGCACTTGCATGAAAATCTCTGAACAGTGCTTGGAGCGTTTTAACAAAAATAAAACTGATTTTGTGTGTTGATTTATTATTATGGATGAGACTTGGATTCACAATTACACATCAGAATCCAAACAGCAGTCAAAACAGTTGACAGAAGCCGGTTGTTCAGCACCAAAGAAGACAAAGGCAGTTCCATCAGCAGGAAAGGTCATGGCATCGGTGTTTTGGGATACTAAAGGCATTTTGTTTATTAATTATCTTGAAAAGGGCAAAACAATAACCGGGGAATATTATTCCAATCTTTTAACCAGACTAGATGAAAAAATTTGTGAGAAAAGACCCGGTTTGCAGAAGAAAAAATCATCTTTCATCAGGACAATGCACCTGCTCACAAAAGTGTTTTGGCAATGGGAAAATTAAGGGATGCACTATGAATTGTTGGAACATCCACCTTATACCCCAGATTTGGCTCACTCTGACTTCTGTCTCTTCCCAAAACTAAAACTCTTCCTTGTTGATCAGCATTTTTCTTTGAATCAAGAGGTGATTGCAGCTGTAGAGGGATATTTTGCAGATCTTACTGAGAACCACTACAAGGACAGGATGATGGCACTGGAGTATCGCTGGAATAAATGTATTAGTCTTAACCTTTTCAGGACCAGAAGGACTTATGAAGTAATAGAAAGTTTTTAGTAATTAAAATGACTATTAGGTATCTGTTTGATTTGTACATGATTTTTATGTTATTTGTCAATAACATAAAAATCATGTACAAATAGTAGGAAGTAGTATTTCATCATAGCAGTTGAATATAGGTGGTATGGCAACACTACATGAACTCAGTGACTTTGAGGAAGTTATCATCGTAGGCTGCCATTGTCGATCAACTGGTGCATCCAAAATCAACAGTTGGCAATGTGATCAACAGATGGAGATGTTCTGGCATCACTAGTGCAGGAAAACCCCCAGGGCAGCCACTGAAAATAATTGACATGGACAGTCATTTTCAAGAGTATGTTAAAATTGATGGCATGCAAAAACCAGATAGAATCGTCATAGATCACCTGTGATGAGTTCTAGAGGCCAATAACACTATGGTGAGCACTAATACTGTATGAAAATAACTCCATTTAGGGGATTTCAACAGAAGAGCAGTTGCACACAAGCCCTACATCACAATAACGAACAAGGTGACTTGTCTACCTGGTGCAAAAAAACGTAAACTGGACAATTGACTAGTGGAAAATGGTACTCTGAAGTGATAAATAAAGGTTCGCCTGTTTCCAATCTGATGGCAGCATGTGGATGCAGCCTGGTGAATGTTTGTTACCACAATGTGTTGTTGTACCCACAAGTAAAGTTTGGTGGTGGAGTAACAGCAGTGTGGGGGTGCATTCAGCTGTTTTGGAGTGGTTCCATGAAGGCAGCTGAGTACCTTAATATTCTGGATAATTAGGTGTTGCCTACACTGTGGAGTTTTATGGAACTGCTGTGTTACTATCAAGACGACAATGTCCCATTCCACAAAGCTGCAGCTACTATGGAATGGTATGAAGAGATGGTTGTTAAATGATTTCTCTGGGCTGTGCAAAGTTCGTTACTGTCAAGATGACAATGTCCCATGCCACAAAGCTGCAGCTACTATGGAATGGTATGAAGAGATGGTTGTTAAATGATTGCTCTGGGCTGTGCAGAGTTCTGACCTCAGCCCCATCAAACACCTGTGGCAAGAAATTGGACCGGTGATTGAAGTCCAGAGCAGCATGTCCTTGATGTGTTGCTGAACTCGGTGCTGCTTTGATGGAGGAATGGAGACGAATTCAACCTGATGTCTGCTGCACATTGGTGGAAAGCCTCCCTCAAAAGGTGCAGGAGGTGATTAAAGCCAAAGGTGGACATACCTGATATTAGGGTTTGCCTGCTGGTATCAACTGTAAATTGCTAAAATATCTGAACAATTATTGGTAGATAGTGTATAGGATTGCATTATGAAAGAAAGCGGCATTAGTCCTGATATTAGAATTGGAGATGCCAAACTTAGCTCTTTGCTTTATGCAGATGATGTACTCCTATCACATCTACAAGATTCTCTAAATTGAATAACAGCTGTAACAAATTTAGCATGAAAATCAGCAATAAAAAGACCAAAACTATGAAAATGGGCAGGAACATAGGAAACTTCAGCTGATTGTGATGGAGATCCTATAGAATAAGTGAAATATTTCAGTTGACACAGTTTTTAGTGAAGATGGAGGTTAAATCTGGAAATAGATAACAGAATAAGCAAAGCTAGTATGTTAGGTAGCCAGTTGAATAAATTTATATGGAGAGAGAGAGATTAGCCAAAACACCAAACTAGCAGCATACAAAACAGTGTTCAAACAGGTTTTAAGTTATTGATCGGGAAGTTGGGTTAGAAATAGTATGAGATCAAAGATTACCACAGATATGAGGGTTCTGAGAAAAATATATCAATGGCAGAATCATATTAAAAATGAAGATATTAGAAAGGAACGTGACATTATTAGCATTCAAGACTGTTTCAGCAGAGCTAATCTAATTAATAATGGAACATGTATAGACCACAGTAATAACATTAATTAAATAAAGGTACAAATATTTTGTACCGAAAGTAACAGTACATCCTCAGTATAGAACAAACAATTAAAGGAATGGAATACAAAGTACAGAACAGTTGGTGGATCACCAAATAAATTGTTGCCTCGTGCCAGAAGATTAATTACTAAAATATCATTAAATAATTCTTTAAAGATAATTATTTCATTGCTGGTTATTTCATTATAATTATTTCATTGATCTTCTGGCACATGGCAACAATTTATTTGGTGATCCACCGACTATTCTGTACTTTGTATTTCATTCTTTTAACTGTTTGTTCTACACTGAGGATGTACTGTTACTTTCAGTACGAAATATTTGTACCATTATTAATTTATTATGCCACAGATACCTCTAAAGATTAGAGCTAATCTAAGATGTTATGGCCACTTAAATAGATGGGTAAAACAGGTGTTTTACCCATCCTGTTAGTAAAATAGGTGTTTGATGCCAAGATGGTAGGAAAGAGACCCAGAGGAAGACCAAGGTCTAGGTGGATTGATTCAGTCAGAAGTGTCTAGAAGCACGAAATGTCGGATATGACAATATTGGAGTTCTTACAATTAATAGGCTTAGAGGAAAGTTGTTGATAGGAAATTAATAATAATGTAAACTTAAGCATGTAGTGCTGTCATAGTAACCTGAACATCCCTTGGGAGTACATATCAGGAAATTAATGATGACATTTCTGTCTTCCTAAGGCACTTTTTACTGTATCAATCTGCCTTCATTTTGGTCTTTTTCTTGCCATCCTGTCAAAGAACACTTATTTAGCTAATCTTTCCTCTCCCATTCTGTTTAAGTGGCCACCACCTGAGATTAGCTCTGCTAAAACATTCCTGAATGCTAGCAATGTCGAGTTCTTTCCTAATAGCCTTGCTTTTAATATGACGCTGCCATTGATGCTATCTCTTCAGTCCCCTAATCTTTCTCAGGACTCGCATATCTGTGATCCCCAGTCTTTTCTGTCATCAAATTTAATGTGCCATCTTCACTAAAAATTGTGCCTAAATAGATGAAATGTTTTACTTGTTCCATAGGTTCTCAATTCAGGATGTTAGGTGATGTTTACAATATGTCTGCCTATTTTCATTGTCTTTTTAATGCTGATTTTCATACCAAATTTGTTATTCAATTTGGTCAGTGAATCCTGCAGACTTGTCCTAGATTTATTTAGTAGTGTAACATCATCCATAAAATAAAGCACTAAGATTAATATCTCTAGTGGTGATTTTGAGAGTGGTTTAATACCGCTTTCCTTCATGACATGATCCATATAGATGATCAGTAACAGCGAAGATAATCCTTGTTGCACACCTTAACACCAAACCATCTTCATGTATCTCCTTCAATTCTAACTACTGATTTACAACTCTAATAGAGACTATGTATTACTTGATTAATGTCCCATTTATGCCATGTAACTGTAGCATTTTAAAGAGCTTTCCTCTTGGCATCTTGTCATATGCCTTTTCCAGATCTTTGTTATATTCCCACGATTTCTCAACTATTTGTCGTAAAGTGAAAATCTGATCCTGACAGCCTCTATTTGGCATGAATCCACCTTGTTCTTCACCAAGCTTCCTTTCCACAATCCTTCTCAGCCATTTATTGAGTATACTTTCATAACTGCTGGCCTGGTTGGCTGATTGGTTAGTGTATCCACTCTCCAGCTAAAAAAGGCTATGGGTTCGAATCCCACCATGAGCATGGATGTTTTGCAATTGTCTGTTAAAATAAATAAATGAAAAAAAAATACTAGTGTTGGTGGTGGGCAGTAGATGGCTCGGTGTAGATCAGCGCTTCCCACAGGTTTGCCACTGAATCTCCAAGGTTTTGTTCTTTTTTTCAAACTCTTCAGTTTTTCTTGAATAACATTTGTATTTGAGTCTATAAGTCACATGTAATAGTTGTTCAAATTTGATTCATTTGAACACTTCCTTACACACCCTTCTTTTCAGTATAAAGTTCAATTTTATCCTGATCAACACTAAATGGTGATCACCTCCTATTTCAAATCCTGTGTATACTGTTGTCCTCAAAAAGTGAAAACGTCACTGTTGATAATAACATAGTCAGTGAGACTTTTCTTATTTCTTGCATCTTCTCTCCATCCTACCATGTGGGAGACAAAGAGATGAAAGAACAAATAGATAACAATTGTTCCCAATAGTTTTGTAACAGACCATAAAGCACAACTACCATTGGCACAGGTAGTATTTCTTGCGTTTAGTTCTTTCAAAGTCAGATAGCCTTTTAATGATGGATTTTCAAGTGAGCTTCAGTATAGGCTCTGATTGAAACTGGAGTTTTTTTCCTTCATCCACATATGATAAGCTGTTCTCTTTTTTTTAGACCACTCGTGCATCCTTTTTGGGAAACCATGGCTTGGATATAGGATCTGAATTGTGGACAATGCAGGGAATGAAGGCTCTCATTCCAACATGATTAACCTCTCTAACCAGGTCACAAGTATTTCGATCTGGAGAACTAAAAGAGTAGTCTGACCATGGAAAGGTAGAAGCAAAAATCTTGGAGATCCTCCCACTTGGCACTGCAGTGTCAAAGTACATGAGGTTATGAATGACTGAGAGGAGGCATTCTATTAGAAATGGAATTTGATGAGACTGTGATCTGAATCACCAATAAGAGTGGCCTGAACTGGAAAGAAATGATAAAGGCAGCAGTTGAATGATACATGAAACAAGGAAATTGTAAACCACAGAAGGTCAAAAAGATGAAATTCAAGATTGAGAAGAATTCTCTGGGAAAGAATATCAAATGCACGGAAGCACAAGTATGATTTCTTCTGTCGCTTTTGACAAAAGGAATTATAGGGTGCAGTTTGGATAATTAAGATGGACCATGATTGATATGGCAGAGATTTAGAGGTCAATCAAAACAAGATCAGGCCTGGATGCCTGCAGATATTTCATATCATTTAGGTTTTGTTTACCACAAATGTTGATGTGAATGGGGAACAAATTTTTGTATAATTTATCTATATTTATTTAAGTGTGCTGTTATGTTAATATCCAGTAGGTGAGGAAAAAAAGAGCAGGAGAACATATTATGGGAGGAAATATTCTTGTACATGAGAGGTACAGCCATACAGAGAGCATTCACCCTGCATTATGATGTGGCCTTAACACTACCTCTTGCACACCATTACACAGCATCCTCCAAGCAGGACCTGGTAGCATAGATAGCAACGAGATTATAGCCAACTAATTAGGATGTTTCCTAAATGCATTTCCATCAGGTTCTGGTCCCATATACTTTCTGGTAGGCAGCCTGCAGAACTACTTTTCTGAAACTTGACATTCAATGTGTTGGTTGACAAATAGCGATTTTTGCATATTATCCTTTGTAGCATCCTACAGTCATATTCAATGAGTGTGGTGGTCATCCATTTTGGGTAGCACTTGCAGTTGACTCATTGTGCTTCCATCTCAGTATAGTATATCACTGATTGTTGACCTCGGATGGCCCAATTTGTCGACAATTTACTGAACAGATAGGACTCCTGCAACACAGCATCCTATCACCCTATCTCTCAAATTCCGTCAGTTTTCTTCTCATGCCCATTTCACCTGGACACAGGTGCACTGACTTGGAAGCATCATATTCCTCCAATTTATACCGGCTACAAACATATGTCTTGTTACATGCACCTTGCCCATTGGGGTGGCCATTGACTTCTTTCCAAGCAGTGTATATATGCCTATAAGTGTCCACTTTTTTTTATGCTGAGCCCACAGACACAAGAAGTCACAAAATCTAACCCAGTAGCATAATGTATGATGCTATTGTGTTACGGTAGGAAAGTGATTAGGTGGAATGCAGAAATATGTTAATGTGTTTCTTGAATAACTGGAGGTTGCATTCGTTAGAGAAAATGGGATGAGGAGGGCTGTTCCAAAAAACAAACATAGATTAGATGAAAGAAAAGAAGTTGGTTCTGTGAGTTAGGAGTGAAATTATGCAAGTCATTGGCTATTCGTGTTCTTACACAATTAGAGGAAAGTTGAAGGAATAGTGGTGGCCAGTTCAGCAGAAAGTCACTCATGAAAATACCTGTGAGAGGGAGGGAGAGAGAGATTATGCATAAACACAGAGCATCTATGAGAGAAAGCAGCTGTGTGTGTGTAAAAGAGAGAAGTTATCTGTTGTAGATTTGGGATTTTTAAAGTGTTATGTAAGCAAGAAGTGTTTTTTGAATAAATGAAGGCAAGTTTTTTTGAGGTTATTTTCCAGGATAAGCTTGATGCAAAAGTTACAAAAGAAGTGAAAATTATTTTGACTGAAGATTGAAATATTATCAGAAGTAAGATGTTTCTTCTAAGAAATGAGAATGAACGTTGAGCACTCCGGCATCGAGAAAGAAATAAGAGGAAACCATTTATTGCGACATGCAGTAAATGACTAAAGAAGCAGCTCTTAACATAATTGCATAGGTCAAGATTAAGACCAAAAGATGGTAGCTTGGTAAAAAAAAAAAAAAAAAAAAAAAGTCTATGGCAGACTTAATCAGATGCCTTGCAAATATTCAGAAGATGAACTTTTTCAAACTTTTATTGCTTGTGTCCAAAAGTAAGATTAGTTGAGAGATAATTTGTGAAGCAAAGTGGTAGAATCCATATTGATGATTGAACAATGATTGATTGATGAGCCTATGTAGTGAAGGGGTTGACTGTTAATGACATCCATTATTTTCAAGAATATTGAGATGAGGCCAATGTGACCATAGTTTAATGCCTATTTAGGGACACAATGGACATAGACTTACTTCTTTGCTGCTGGATAGATTCCAGATAAGTATTACATCTTGTTTATGTTATACAGGGTACATGTTAATTCTGAAATTCAAGTTTTTAGCACAATTGCTGGAATACCATCTGAATTAAGAGATTTGGTTTCTTTGAACAGTGCTGACTAGAGGATCTTGCTGGGTTTCATCTAATATAGTAGAGTTGGGAATGTGGTCTTCCTAGGAGTAATCCAGGATATTTCTTAGACAAGTAGTTCCAAAGCTATTTATAATATTGATTGCTGCTTTTGTTGAGATGGTCTGGGATGGTCTAGGTCTGGGAACTGTACAGAAAGATAGACTGGCTGGTGCACTTATAAAGATGAATCTTCGTCTCCTTTGAGATGAGGCTCGACTTCCATACTTTATTAAGACTTCTGTGGAACTACAGTGCTTTCTGTTTTCTTGTTTTAATGTCTGTTAAGGAATCTGAGATGTGTGATCTAAGGAATACAAAGTCCTCTACTTCTTCAAGGTGATCATTTTGCTTTATATAGATGTGCCCATCTATCTGATGTTTTAATATCTTTTGTTTTTTGGGAGTTTATTTTTAGTCCAAATATTTCTGCGGTTCTCCTAAGACTGTTAAAGTGGTTTTGGGCATCTGTAATGTTGGAGTCAATAAATAAATAAATAAATCATAAAAATGGAAGTAGTACTCATTTGCATGTTAGTTATATTTGAGTAATGTTATGAGGCTACTTCAAAAATTAGAAGTTTTATTAAATAATGATTTTCTTATGCAACTAACCTCGTACAGAGTTGCTAATGTTCCACTAAGCATAGTTTGGGAAATAACACAAGAAATGCAACTTTGATCATTCACCACTCAGTGCAGAACTCCAGCAGAAGATGGAGGAACAAAACAAGGCTAGACACACTTAAAGGCTTCACACTTCAAGCACTATTTATGCACACAGGCATTACTTCCAGAATGCTCCTTGTATATAGTTGCCAGTTGGTTTAGTAGTTTTTCTTACATCAGTTGTGTGATTTAATTTGGATTATTGTGTGAGGAATGTCATCTACTGTTTCATTGTTATTAAGGAATCTTTCTTTGCATTACTGTAAACAAATTTTATTCTTTAGCCAGGATCACTTAAGCCCAGAGGATTTGCAAGAGATTGCCAAGAACCAAGGCTTTTTACCAAATTTAAAACGTGGAACTGCTCATGTCTTCACATTTCAAGCACTGGAGGCATTTCTCCATAAGAATGGGTTATCTCATGTTGTCAGAGCGCATGAGGTGCAGCAAGCTGGATTTAAGGCAAGTCAATATTTTTATTTAATAGTTGAAAAATTATAGTTATAAAAAAATGCTTACAGAAAGCATCTTAATACAGAAAAATATTATATCTCTAATAAGATATTAAAGGATATTTAGATTAACATGTGCTGTGATATATGTGATTTCTCATTTATCTGCACTTTGGGGGGGGGGGACTGACTGGTAAAGGCTCAGTTAGAAGTCCATTGAGTTTAATTATTTGATATTTGGAGATGCTACTGACCTCTAACTATAACCCACTTTCACAGAAATGGGTCATTTCATGAAGTTTCTTAAATGTTACATAATATTGAATGACCATACTTTTTTCCCTTTGCAGATACACATCACATTATGACGATATATCAAAACATATTGTGCTTTATTGTGTTCTCCTTTTTGTATCATTTATCTCAGATGTCACTGTGTAGTGTTATCACTTTTACTATATACTTCTGTGGTCTATACTCATGAAACTATCATAACACTGCACTCTCGCATTTACTGTCAAATCTCTTCACACAATTGGCCGATTCTTAGAATGATTAAGTATATTAAATAAATTAACAAAAGGTAGACTTCTGAATAGAGTCCGATCCTCAGCAATAACAGTCCGGAGTTACCTCGTAATCAGGTTCTGGCAATATTTATTTGATCAAGCTGCACCAGCCAGATCCCTAGGTTAGAAATTCCTCTTAACCAAGGAGTAACCCTCAGAAAATATACTGAGTAAATCAATCTATTAATTACTCTTTATTTCAGTTTTATCTCTCTCTTAAAATACTTTAGTTTGCAGTTGTGGTCTCTGTCATATAATTCTTTCCCACTCAGATTCAGATATTAGCAAGCGGTGCATTGGATTCAATTCAAGGCACAAAACAGTTTAAGATATTCGAGATACATTTATTAAATTCCTAAGATCACACATTTAAAAGAATATACTCAATTGGAATTGAGGTATCCTAAGTTATAAAATTAAACATAGCAACTGTAATTCACACAACATATCCAATCATGGGTTAATTTCACAGCACAAAGTTTTGTTTGCATCTTCTAAATATCCTTACTAGTCTACACATACTCTCAAGACAATCACATCAGTAACTTTATAGATCATTACTCATAACAATTCAAACTACAATTCATTCAATTAATTACTTGAGAAATAGCCCTAAGACTTAAAACACTGCTATCCAATATTTGCTAAAGTCCTTTTCTTACAAGTATAGAGTTCTGAAACATAACATCTCTTTTCTTCTATATTACAATATTCCTCTCTTTCTTAACAAAGAATTACAAAAGCTTTTAATATTACCATATTTCTGGAAGTATATTTATTCTGTCATCTTGTCCTTACTTCATCCCACGGAATATCCAGTCTTCTTCTAGATGATTGTCTCACAGGCTAGGCTTGGACTTCATTGTTCTGCCTTTCTTTCCCATCGCGGACTAGAAACAGCATGGCTCGCATCGATCCACGTGGACGTATATGGTGGCCAGTTCCTTCAAGCTTACTCGGAAGGCTACCGATTGTCTCCTCATCTGTTCCTTCGGTACGATGTCGCGAACCAATGGCTGCAAATAGCTACACACTATTGATAAGATTCCGAACTCTCTCATATTCCACAAAAAAATCCCTAGTAGACTACAGACCTCAAGAAGAAAAAGCCAAAAAAGTCCCTAGCAAGGGGGAAAAATCCGTTTTATACCTTCTACCCTCGGCATCCTCTTTTGCACACGTGTCATATATTCTATTTGCATCTTCCTGGAGAACTCCGTGTGCATGCCGCGTCTTCCTGGAAAACATCAAGCGCGTGCCATTCCACACGTAAACAAAAAATTTGCCGTAGGCTACTCGATTCGAGGTTTTCGTTAGTGGACTTTGAACTTCTGTTACATGCCATTAACATATATCTTACAAAGAATACCTTTTCCAATATAAATTCTTACAAAAATTTATGACATCATTTACCTTTAAGCAGTATTACATAAAATAGTACTAGCATAATGATTCATTAAACAATTTGTATCTTTACCTATGTACAAGCATTTTCATTGTTGTTTAGCTAAAACTCATTGAATCCTGAATAAATTATTTCTTTAAGGAAATCTTTTCATTCAAGATCCATCAGAGATATGATTGAGATATAATTTGGTCAGGGATTGTTACCAGATTAACATGGAAGAAATTTTTAATAGAATTGGGGGGGTAGAACAAGAGGTCATCTCTGGAAACCATATAAGGAGGGTGGGAGCAAAGGAGTGAAGAGCAAGTTGTTCTTTGCATGGAGATTGGTTGGTAGGTGGAATGTGTTGTGAATGTAGACACACTGAGTCAGTTAAGGCACAGTTGGATGAGCTTTGGGTGTAATAGTGTGTGCCTCCCACAATGAGTCTCTGACTCCAGGGACAGGTGTTAATAATAATAATGAGCTTTAAGTTTCTGTATCAGCATAGTATATACTTTGACACTCTCAAGAATGCATTGAAGATTGAGTGCATTCTCTTCAATATATTCTCTTTCTACTGCTACACACATCTGCTTGTAGTGGTATCATCTGGAACTAATGCTGAAACCCATTCTTAAAAATCTCACAATGCCTACTTTGTCTGTTGAAGTGAATTTCTTTGAGAACTTGTTTTATGCTTGGGGGGTTGAAAACTGCAGGTGTGTGTGTGTGTGTGGAGGGGAATATGATGGTGATTACTTAGTTTCTGTTTTGCAAGAAGAGAAATAAGCAGGCATTGGCAAGCAGTTGCACATCTAATTCTATACTGTCCTATGTTTATGCTGATATGTACTACCTGCAACAAGTTTATAGGATACTATCATAGTACTACATGAAAAGTTTGCATTAATACCAGCTTCTATTGACAGTTTTCCTCCAAATCAATCTTATCTGTTAGGACTTAATTTGTCTGATCTTATATGTTAGTTCTCTAAGTCACTTCTAACTGCATCAATCCACCTATCATGATCTTCCTCTGAATCGTTTTCCTGCTGCATTGTCATCTAACACCTAAACCTTTTTTTTTATTATTTTTAAGTTACCACACCACCTGAGATTAGTTCTACTCACACATTCCATATGCTTGTAGTTCATACCTAATATCTTCACTTTTAATATGATTCTGTCATTGATGCCATCTGTTTATTCCACTAATTTTTCTGCTAAAGAACTCTCATATCAGAGGTCTCCAGTCTTTGATCAGTTGTTTTCTTTCTTACTCATCTTTCAGATTCATAAGTTAAGATCAGTTTGAACACTGTCTAGTATGTAATTAGTTTTAAATAATTTTTTTATTCCCTATACATTTGTATGTAGAAATGTACATGTTGGGACTTATTTTTTCATTTACAATTTGAATTGTTTCTACTGTGATTTAGTTCGCTGTGTGCTTATCATGGTTGGGATTTGTTCTCTGAGGATGCTGTGTAGAAAACCAGTGAAATATTAATAAGTTCAATAAATAATTTTTTTCTTGGTGGTGTTTATACTGCGAAGCACTATTTATGAATCCACATAAATTTAACTCCCTCACCATACTTATATTACCTTCATCATCAAATTCTTGACATATACCCTCAAGGTATATGTCAAGAATTTGATGTTTTCAAGTACTATCATGAAAAACTTGCATCATTACTAACTTCTTATCAACAATTTTCCTCCAAATCAATCTGTTATCTCTCAACACTTCAACTTGATCAGATATTATATTTCTGTCTTCTAAGGCACTTTTTGCTGTATCAATCCAACTATGTCTTATCTTCCTCTGGGTCTATTTTCTGCCAACCTTGCAGAGAACACTTGTTTTGCTAATCTTTTCTCTTCCATTCTGTTGAAGTGACCATATCATCTGAGATTAGCTCTGCTAACACATTCCTGGATGCTAACAATGTCAAGTTCTTTCCTAATATCCTCGTTTTTTAATATGATATTGCGACTGATGCCATCTGTTCATGCCCCTAATCTTTCTCAGGATGTGGCCTCTAGTGTGGTCAAGTGCTTTATTTATTATTTCTATATTTATTTCTAACCCAGCTCTCAGATCCATAAATTACCATTGGTTTGAACACTGTCTTGTATACAGATAATTTTGTGTTTTGACTAATCTCTCTCTTATTCCATATAAATTTATTCATTTGGCTTCTTACCATACTGGCTTTGGTGATTCTGCTGTTCATTTCCATATTTAATTTACCATCTTCACTAAAATTTGTGCCTAAGGAGGCTGAAATGTTTTACTTGTTCTATAGATTCTCTATTCACGAATCAGTTGATATTTTCAATGTTTCTGCCTATTTTCATACCAAATTAATTACAACAGTTATTCAATTTAGTCAGGGAATCTTGCAGACTTGTACTGGATTTCTTTAAAGTATAACATCACCTACATAAAGTAAAGAACTGAGATTAACATCTCCAATTTTGATATTAGGTCTAATAACGCTTTCTTTCATGAAAATTGAATTTAATGAAAAATTAATTTCATGAAAAAAAATTAAATTTTGTTTGTGTTTATAAATAATAACAATGCTTACAACATGTTAAAAGTTACAGCTTATGTTTTGACATTGATTGAATAGTTAATAATTGGAATTGTTCAATTAATGCTTAGATTATGAAACAGATGCACTTATTTCTGTGAGATATGAAACGTTTATTATTGGTCCATGTGCGTGGTGAACTAATTTTTGTAAATCTTATTTTATTTTGTTAAAAATTATTTATTTATTATAGATACAAGGCTGAATTATGACGAGTGTCACTATTGAAAAAAATGAAATGAATAATATTTTTTCAATTATCGTTACACGAAACAAATGCACTGCGATCTAACGCCGATATTCGTTTGCTGTCATTGCCCGTTACTTCATTAGATACACTGCCTCTTGGGCAGTGTATCTTATGCCTGTGCTCATTATTTCTGTGAGATATGAAACATTTATTATTGGCGCGTGTTCGTGGTGAACTATTTTTTTGTAAATCTTATTTTATTTTGTTAAGATAACATATAATTATTTATTTATTATAGATACAAGGCTGAATTATGATGCGTGTCACTGTTGAAAATATGAAAAGAATTATATTTTTTCAATTATGGTTACACAAAACAAATGCACTGCGATCTAACGCTGATATTCGTTTGCACTTGTCATTGCTATTGCTACGAAACTTTTATTATTGGTTTGTTCGTGGTGAGGATGAAATATTTTTAATAAAGCAATTTTTGATATGTAAATTTATTTATTAATAAATTTGTTACTGATTAGGAAAAAAAGTGTTTTTTGTATATGCAGCACCCCCCCACTTAAACTTTTCACCGGCTACCACTGCATAGTTCAGAAGGCCTGGACGCTGCAAGAATTTTATACCTCTATACTTGAGCATTTCTGGTGGAATATCATCTACTCCTGCTGCCTTTCCACATTTCAGGCTTTTGATGGCTTTTTTTTCTCCCTTCAAGTATGGATATGTATTCCTGATTTCATGCCTATTGAGTATTTTTTACCACTCTTTTCTCTATTTCTGAGCTTTTTCAGCAGCCTCCAGAATATTTTGCCATCATCCCTAATATTTATTTTCTGTGTTCTTACCAAAGTCTTCATATGACTTGTTTAGCTAGTTTTACACAGTGTTTATCTTGCTTACATTTGTCTCTGTATTCTGTAAGAGAACAAGCTGACTTATTTACCAGGAACTTGCGATATGCTTTCTTCTTTTCCTTCACTTCCTCTTTAACTTTGTGTCCACCATGGAGTTCTGATTTTTTTACTCTTGCAGTCAACCTCAACATATGCCTCTGGCTGAATCAGTCAATGTTTTCTTCAGGGCTTGCTACGGAGGCAATTGGAATATCCTCCTTTCAAATTCTCTCAGGAGTACCCAGGCCTCGCATCCATAGAGCATGCTGCTGAAGATACAGGTTTCTACAATGCGCAGTTTAGTTTGCATCTTTATAGCTCGGCTCTTCCATATTTTGTCCATGGCTTTTAAAATAGTTGTTGCTCTGGCTATTCTAATTTTTCTCTTTTTTTGGAGGGGGGGTCCAAGTCATGCGTCATGTGGCATACAAGATATGTGAAGTGTTCCACATTTTCCAGTTGAAATCTGTTTATGGTAACTCTGTTAGTAACTCCTGTTGTCCAAATATCATTGTTTTAGTTTTTTCAAAGTTGACATTTAGTCCATATCTTTTTCCTTCTGTGTATAGTGTTTGCAATGTCCATTCCAGCCTTGCTGAGCCTTCTTCAATCAGGATGATGTCATCTGCAAAGCAGAGGTAGTTTATTCTCATGCCATTTATTGAAATGCCCCCGCCTTCTTTAATCTTATCTAGTGTTCTTCCTAGATGTGTGATGAAGATGATTGGTAATATTGGGTCTCCTTGTCTTGTGCCAAACCAATCTCCAATTGCACCTGCTATCCTGATTTTTGCTTGTGCTTGGCTGTTTATATCTTTCAGCAGGCGGATCAATTTATTGTCCACACCATAGGATTCCAAGACAGCCTATGTTATATTTTGGTCAATATTATCAAATGCTTTTTGGAAATCCACAAAACAGCAGTATATCTTTTTGTTCTTTCTTCGAGCTTTCTTTGCTACTAGTTTTAGTGCGAGTATTTGTTGCACTGTACTTCAATCTTTTTGAAATCTGGTCTGCTCATCAGAAAGATGTGCCTCCATCTTCAGGCGTTCTGTTAGTATTTTCATCAGCACTTTGCCAAGATGACTCATTAATGCAAGTTCTGTAATTGGTGCATTCTAAAGCACTGCCTTTCTTATAAAGAACAACCAAGACCAATTTTTTCCACTCTTCGGGGAAAATATACCCTGATCTCCATATTTCCTTACATAGCTTATGCATTTCTTTTGCAACTGATTCTCCCCCATATTTTAGCATTTCACCTATTATGTTGTCATCTCCAGGACTCTTGTTGCAGTATTATTTAGTTGATTTTTATATAGTTCACTGAAATATATCTTGTTCATCTGTGTATGATTTCGGTCTTGTCCATCAATACTTTATCGTCTTCATCTTTGACTGCTACTAATCTTGTTTGCCACTTCCTATTGGCATTTCTTATAAGTTTGTAGACCTCTCTAGTTTTGTGTTCTCCATAGTACCATTCAATGTCTTTGCACTGGCTCTCCAACCATTTGGCTTTATCAGATCTTGCTGTTTTCCGTACTTCATTGCATTTTTGGCGGTATAACTCATCTGCTGCCTTTGAATTATCTCTTTTAAGTTTCAGTTCTCTTTTCTCTTGTACCAGTTTTAGGGTTTCCTGAGTTATCCATTTCTTGTTGATCTTTTCTCTTTCAGTAATTACTTCCTCTACTGTTTTTTTTAGTACTGTAGTTAGTCGTTCTACTCTTGTATTTATTTATATTTTGTTTTTCACTTGGGGTCTTAATCTTAGTTTCCAATATGTTCTGATATGCTGTTCTTAGCATGTCTTCATTTAGTTTTGAGATGTCTCTAGCTTTTTGGAACTTTCCTTTGTACTTCTGTTTCAGTTTTAGTCTTATATTCACAATCACTAAGCTGTGGTCCGAATCAATATCATTCCTTGGAATGATCTGCACTATTGAACTGAGGTTCTCCATTTCTGGTCTATTAATATCAGGTCGATCATATTCCTGTGTTTGCTATCTAAGGAGCGCCACGTCCATTTACGACGATCTGTTTGTTGGAATTTGGTATTGCAAATCATCAGGTTGTTATCAGTGGCAAATTCCAGAAGCATCTCTCCATGTTCATTTTTTCTCCATATCCAAATTTTCCCATCCTGTGTTATTTTTGTCAATCTTTGCATTCCAATCTCCTCCAATGATGAGTATATCCTGCTTCAGCACCTCATCAATTTCTAGTTGTAGATCCCTTTAAAATCTCTCAATGTTTTCAATTGCACTCTCTGCAGTGGGCGCATATACTTGAATGGTCATGATATTAAATGGTTAGGCACTGAATCTTGCAACCATTATTCTTTCACTAACTAGTTTGTATCTTATCATTTGCCTGACAGGCCTTGTTACTTTGCAGGAAATCTGTGCCTGCTTCATGCTTACTTTCATTTCCTGACCAGAGAACTCTTCCACCATTTGATTCTCTTGACAGTGTCCCTCTCATTTCTGAAGTACCCAATGTATCACATCTGTATTTCTTCATTGCTTCTTGAAGCAACTGCAATTTTCCAGTCAGAGTGTACGGACATTCCGTGTACCAATTGATATTCCATCCTTCACAGGCCTTAGTTTGATTTTTTTGTCTTTGTTTTCAGTAACTGATTTTTTGATTCAACCCTGATTACTCGATTGGGGACGCAGATCTTGTTTGACCAGGCGACACCTGGTGTATGATGTTATATTCCCACAAAAAAAGATAAATCTAGAAGAATCAAATTTAGTGACTTGGGAGAGACCACATGGTGGGCCTGCTTGGTCAGAAAGTCCTTTACTGCGTTACCATATATTGTGGTTCCATGATGCTGGAAGAGGTATCCAAAGGACTGTATAATTTGTCAACTTGTTCATGTATTCTGCCAGTAAGCAAAGTTCATACAAAGAAGAAGAAAAATATTATTTACAGCATCACCATGGAATCTAAAGACTCATCGTGGGAGACCCTAATCAACCATCATACGCACAAATCCTATCAATACTTCTCTTCAAGTCCATTCACTGTCAGGGAACTCGCAACCAATTTTGGCAATCCATTCCACTCGCTCGCTACTCTCCATGCAAAAAATCTGGTTCGCACACCCTACTAACCACACTTACATATTCTACAGATGGCACCTAGTTCTCTATTTGTCATATATTGAAAAATTTCACTTGCATCAATTTTATAAAACCCCTGTCAACTAAACTTTGTAACCCACAAACCTTCAACCTATCCTCACAGGAAGTATTCCACAGACCTCTCACCATCTTGGGCTCTCATCTCTGAATCTTTTCCACCACCTCCTGGTCCCCCAAAAAACTCAGGTGACCAAATCTGTGCACAATAGTCAAGATGTGGCCAAATAGCCTTATAAAGAGGGATAATAACTTCCTTATCTTTACTTGTTAGATTGTTTTTCAACATCCCAGTAATTGGGTGAACAATTTTACCAACTTTTGAAATGCAATCTTTTTGATAAGTCCCATATCATTATTCCCAAGTCCCTAGCCTTATCAATTTCCTGGAAACTAATACCATCAATATAATACACCATATACAACCTTTTCAACCAAAGTGCATAACCTTACATTTTGCAACATTAAATTGACAATCATTATCCTTTGCTCACAATGCCAATTTATTTAAATCATCCTGCAGGATATCTATATCACATTTAAGAGCGGGATATTCAGCAAACAACTGAATATCCTCCTCTTAAATCTTTCTCTATGTTATTGATATACAAATTAAAGAGTTGTGGCCCTCACACTGAACCCTGAGGTACTCCACTAGTCACTATCATTCTCCTAGACTCCACCCCACCATATACCACCCTCTGGTGTCTGTCCATCATCCATCCCTCTATCAATGCTACTAGCTTCATATCCATTCCCATCCTCTTCAGTTTTTGTAATAGTTTTCCCATGCGGTATTCTGTCAAATGCCTTGTCAAATCATAAACAAAGTCGAGCAGTATCACCGTGTAACCATCTCCTTTATCCATTCTGCTGTCACTTTATTTTAAAATGTGAATAAGTTACTAAGACATGACCTATCGTTTACAAAGCCATGCTGCTCACTATAGAGCAGTGGTCGCCAAAGGGGTCAATATAACATTGTTAGGGGTCGACAGAAAAATATAAGCCATCATTGTATGGGTAATATTTAATTCGGTTAACTTGGATTACCTCCATCCTGAATGACAATGCAATTAAGACTGAATCGTGGGAACAGTGACATGAATAGGACTTGTAAGATGGAGCAAGGTCATGAAAATAGTTACGGAGGCCAATCAAATAGGCCAAAATGATGTATTTACCAATAAACGGATGTCGGTGGTTCCCGCCCGGCCAGCACATACATGGTTGAAGCTAGTTTCAGTCATGTTAATTCCATTTTAACAAAACAAAGAAATAAGCTAGATATAGAATTCCGTGCCGATTTAAGGCTGAAACTTACTAATTTTGAACTCAACATTTCTAATCTTGTCAAGAGTTACGAAGCACACCCTCACATTGCCAACATTAGTAAATTGTATACTAAGTTAATGAAAGTCTTATTTTCATTATTTAAATGAAGGGGATATTAAATCCCACATTATTTCAAAGCCAAATAAGAAACTCAAAGATCAGAATCAAAGAGTTTCATGCCGAATCTGGGATTTAATATCCCCTTCATTTAAATAATGTTACATTGCCGAAGTGAAGCCCATTGGCTCTTTTATTTAAGTCTTATTTTCATATATATAAGGAAGATTGTATTATTGTTATTTTGTTATCTAAATTAAATTTTATATATTATTTATCCCTTCTATCAAATATGTAATGTTAAGAAGGACGTCAAAAACAAAAACATATCCCTTTGACATTTAGCCAATATAATAATATATATATATATATACACACACATACACGCTATATTATACATACAATAACCGCTGTAACTATGAAATAAACAATCTAAAACCTCACATAAGCATCTTTTTTGCTTGTCTTATTATAATTACGTAATAGTAAAATAGAGGGGGTCGATGAAAAGTCAAGAAATTCTTGAAGGGGTCGATGGTCAAAGAAGTTCGGTGACCCCTGCTATGGAGTATTGTATCCCTATCCATCCACTGTTGTACTTTACCTTTCACCAACTTTTCCAATACAACCACTTCTGATATATTATTTGGGTCTGTAGTTTGTTACCTCTGTCTTGGAACCATCTTTATGCAATAGAGTTAGATTGAACAACTTCGTTAGAAGCATTGCAAATTCTCTTGCACATTCACATAGTACACAGGATGATATGCCATCCAGTCCCACTGCTGTTTTCACATTAAAAAAAAAAAAAAAAAATATTTTTTAATATGCTGAACACGTGTTCATCTACCTCAATGTTGATATGCATCTCTGTAACATCTGTAAAATCATCACCTCAGGGATACACCTTCATAACATGATCACTCAGCAACTCAACTATTTCTTTTGGTTCAGTCACCTGCGAACAAGTGAACATTTCGCTGTTAGCTTTTTTCATTTACTTAATAATTTCTGCTAGCTGATTCTTGTAACCCTTGACCTCATCTTATGTGTCTTGATAAATGGATTTATGAGAATTACATTGAAAATCTTCCCATATCAATTCTTTATATAATAAATTTTTTATATTCTTTATATAATAGTTCTTTATCCACTGCCTGGTTACTATTTCCTTTCTCTCTCAACCCAGAAAACCAGTTTCAACTGTTTATGATCCGATACTCAGATCATAAACAGTTAACATAAACAAAAAAATTATCATAAACAATTCTATCCATGTAGTTATTTGAATTCAGCAAGCTAAAAATAATATAACATTTTTTCTATACTGTGAATAACACCATTTTGACTCTCAGTGGCATGATTATACAATTCGGCATATGGTGGTCTGCTAAAATTTAGTAAGTTTCTGCATCTTTGAATAAAAATCCTATGATTTTGTTAGTGTTAATTTATGAAATATCATTTTGTTACCTGTAATTTTTTCCAGACACTGTATAATTCATAGCCTGTCATGGGGAAATTGCAGCATTTTAATATAAGATAACTTCTCTGACATCTTCCTTTTCCAATTCCCTCATGTTAGATGCTGCGTCATGTATGAAGGAGAAAACAAATATTCAGAATATTTTGGAAATTTTTTAAAAAAGAAATTATTCTGTATTCATTCATTAGTACCACTAAGCATTTGATAATATGCAGCATATGGAAAGGTAACCAAACTCTTGCTTATTATGTACATTTTAAATTAATTTATAGGTTCATTTGAAAGGAAAGCTCTTGACAGTGTTCTCGTCTTCAAAATATTGTGGTGGATCCAATGAAGCAGCTTGCATTTTAGCTGATCGTCACAAATTACGAACCATTCGATTAGATACTTCTTGATTTTTCTGTTTTAGCAAAGAGGTATTAATGTCATCATATTTGGTTGAATTTCATTTTTTTTTTTTTTTTTTTTTTTTTGCTTGTATACATACATATAATGAGCATTCCATTTGTATTAAATTTTTCATCTGCTGTAAATATTACATCATTGGTATATGCCCGTTATCAGTAATATTATTACCATAGGATAGAGCTGATATCCTATGACAGTGATAGGATTGTGGAAATGGATTAATTTCCAGTGAAATACCACCATCCCACTAAAAAAAAATTGCCATTATTATTCTTCTAATAGAGTGCATTGTAATAAAAAAAATAAAATAAACTGTATGAAGTGCAAGTTTTAATGAGAAAATCATCTGAGTGGTGATGAAACATTTTTTATACATCCACAAATTAGAGTATTATTTCAGTTCATTTAATATCTCAAAAACATTCTTTTCATATTCTGTCTAACATTATACACTTGTGTTGTGATTTTGAATTTAGTTGAATCACCAGTTTATAATGGAATTATTGAATTGTGAATAAATATTTTACTGTTAGTTATAATTTATTATACAGAATTATTAAACTTATTGATCATTTTGTGCAGAAATAGTGATTCAGAATAATTCCATATTCAGTAGACTATTTTTTTTTGAACATAATGGTTAAAATTTTGATGCATTCCATTGTTGCAGGCAGTGTTTTTCTGAAATATACATAATATTCATTTTTATACTAATTACGAACACTTTTAGTAACAGATATTTCAAAATGTTAAGGTTCTCATTAAATTTTATTATGTGCATATGAGAGGGAAAAAATCAATATTTTTTTTCCCCTCATATGCACAGGTTATTGATTGGTAGCTGTTTTTTGAAGAAATGAAAAATTGTTCATACTTGGAAGGGAGAGAGGTTTGAAGAAAATCTAAAGTAGTGATTTCAGAAATATTAAAGTTTAAAATTATATGTAATTTGCTGAAATTGTCTCAAAACTAATGTTGTTCAGAGGCAAACAGATTTGGTTTATCATATGACCTGTAACAATTTGCATGTTTGTTTTGCATTTATAATAAGCAAAATACACACACCAAAAAAAAATCCCTTTGTGTGTGTGTTGTAAATAAAAATGAGTACATTTTCTTTAATTGTGCCATTTTATCAAAATAATGACTAAGCATTATTTTGATTTTTTTTTTCTCTTTGGATATTTTAAAAATTTAATTCTTCCAGACTAAATTTTTCTATTTCTTCTCTTTATTATTTTTTTATTTATTTATTTTATTTTTTTTATTTTTCTTGCAAACCTTTCTTAGTTTACTTAATTTCGGAGCTTATTCATTCAATTCAGTTTTTCATTAGTTCCCATGTAATGTCAGTTTAAAACTCAGTTTAAATTATCAAATTTTGAAATTTTATTTCTTGTTTCTTTGGCATGTTAATATCGATTAAATGTTTGTTTGTAATTATGATACTAATTTCTTCATGCAGGCCAAAATGTGTAGATAGTACATTAATGGTGCAAGAGATAAGTTGCAGAGGGAGGGGGGGAAAACTGACTTCTTAATGGTGGGTTTAATTGGTATTTGAAAAATTCATATAAAAAAAATTACTATAGAGAATAAAAAGATATGAATAAAAAAAATAAATGGAGGTTTTCTGTTGGATGATAAGTTGTTATATATGCTTTAACATGGTTAGGGGGGAAAATGCATAATGATTCAGTTCAGATAACTAGGTTAACTAGATTAATTATTACAGCTGCTCTCACCTGGAGAGAATTGGAGGCAGCAAGATTTTTTCCCCTGAGATCTTAAGTGTTTTTATTTATTATATTATTTTTTTATTATTATTCTATAAGAAAAGCAGAATATAATGCCATTAACAGACATGACACACAAGCCTCATAGCTTTAGTTGCTTAAGGCCATAATTTCAACCAGTCACTCTTTCGATGTGCCACACTCCCAGATTTTTTCTGATTATCCAAAAATATATGGATTTATCTCCTGCTGTATATATTGAAAAAAGAAAGTAAAAGTAAGATGCCACTTCATATTTCTACACTTACTCTCCTATTAAAAACATTATCCCTCTGGATAGCAGTGTTTCTCCTTCCATTTGTGATAACTAGTTAAACATTTGAAATTATTGTATTTAGCAAACATAAAAACTAAATTGTTTTGTTTCTTATACAAATAGTGGATTCTCATTATAGTAAACACTGTAACAAACTCTCTTGCTATCTGTGAAAAACTACCAAAACTCCATAAGCACAGAATTATTTGTGAAAGAAATTCATATTCAAACAATTCCTGCAGTCCATTTAAATTTGCTATAGCAAAAGTCAACTGCAGTTATATATTGAATTTCTTTTAACACAGTATTATATCTATGAGGTTTTAGGCAGGATTCTTCAGCAGATTGTTATAACCCTGTTTGCTATAGTGAGAACAGACTGTATTTCTGTATTTATTAATAAGCACTTATGCAACAATCTATATTCGACATATGGCACTACATCATAGATTTTATAATCTTTTATGCATGGAGTTGATATAAAAAAAAAAAAAATTTAAATATGAATACGATGCAGTGTGAATTAAAACCAAAATATATCTATCGTGATTTTTATGCTTTTCAAATATCAAAATTTTGATAATTCTTGACTATTAATTTATCAGTTTCTAAAATAATGAAAACTTGAGAATTAGATAAAAACAGCACTTGCTGGTTCCAGTTACTCTACACAGAAAGTATAAATAAACTGTCCATACAATGAAACTTATTGCTATCCTTTTAGTTTCATTGCTATCACATTCCAGTAGTGTAACATTAAAAAAAAAAATTTTTTTTCCCTTCTAAATTAAACTAATGTTCAAAAAGATGTTCCAGGCTTGTTATTGAGGATAAGTATGAAATAATTTTCTTAACATTCCTGAATGGCATGAAAAGCAGCAGTGTTTAATTTGCTGATATTAGATGTTTGGAAATGTTTGTTTCTGCAGTGTTTGTCATTTGAGAAATTTGGCACTTATTTTTCATAACTATGTTCACAGTTTAATTTTTACGGGGTTGTTTTTCCAACTTCTGATAGAGAGGATATTTTCTCTCCAATTTTTCCCTAAATCTTTTAAATATGTGTGTATATTTAAAAGATTGAGAGATGTGTATATTTATAGCAAGTATTATTTAGATATGCTAAGTTAAATTATTAATTTCAGAGTTCTTAATTAGAAATAGTTGAAACTGTGTTATTGTGAATATAGTTGAGCATCTGAAATATTCTTAACTTATGGACAAGCTGGAAAGGTATGGAAAAGGAAAATATTACACTCAATATTTTCAGGTCATGATAGCTCTGACCAAGTTCCTCTTTAATTCTGTAATTGGGCTGGCCCATCCACTGCATGTGAGAAGCTTCTTATGTAACGTCAAGATTCTGTTCTTTCACCTGTCTTCTGAATCATACTTATCACTTTCTTTCTGTTTATCAATATCTGGAGGTTCATCGACTACATATCTGATGTAGTCGATGAACCTCCCCTCCACAACAAGGATTACTCTAAATCCATCACCATTCCCTACATCTGAGGCACCTCGGAAAAAATTACCAAAATCCTAAAAAAAAACATGACTACCTCCTGTTACAGATCATACAGAAAACTGGCATCCCTTATCTGCTCCACTAAAGACCAACCACTTCCCCTAGACCTACCTGGTGTATACCAGGTCCCTTGCAGCTGTAAATTGTCTTACTTTGTAAGACAATTTACGGCTGCAAATTGTCTGTAAATTGTCAAACAGGCAGGACAGCAAATATCAGAATTTTGGAACATAAGGACTACATCCGTTTTCACAAGTACAGCCATTCTGGTCTTGTAGACCATGCTCTGGATACATGCCACAGAATACGGTGGAAGAAAGCTGCAGTAATACACCGTAGCAAATACAAATTCGAAAGACTATTTATGGAATCAGCCTCAGCCCTAAGAAACTCTCCAAACATCAACAAATTTGGTTGTATGAGACTGCCCCAAATTTGGGAGGCTTACATCAGTAGACCTTCAGCCCAACGGCCAAGAACACCTACTTAGCCCGCTAGGGGGCACCATCAGGACTTTTAGGAAAACAATAGCTTTGTCACTTCATTCTCAGTTACTGTGTTGTAGTGCCTACGTGCACGTGCCTTTTTTTTTTGTAAGTTCCTTTTGAAGATGGCAACGTGATGTTGCCGAAATATTGGAAATATTTATTAAAGTGTAATTTAATTTATATTCGTATCTACATTGTCAATTCCTAGTAATACATATCTGATGGCAATATTTTTCACTTTATATTACAGAACACATGCAATGTAGAAACCTTAAGATCTTACTGAAGGAAATTAACTAACTTCTTTGATGCTAATCTCCACACTTTGCTCCATTTGGAATGATAACATAGAAGTAGATTTAAATGCATGCTGATTAGAACTATCTTGCAGTTTTATAGAATGAACTCACAGCATTTGTGAATAAATTTAGACAAATATAAAGATATTCCAGCATTAAAAAAAAAAAGATTACACAAGAAAACCAGTGAACTTTGGCTTTCTTACACAATCTATCTTATCAGTTTCCTATCATATCATATCATATATGATATGATAGGAAACTAGGGTACATATCAGTTTCCTGATATGTACCCTAGAGGTGCACAGGTTATTACGACAGTACTGTGTGATTAGGGTTACATTATTACTAATCTCTCATCAACAATTCTCTTCTAAATTAATCTGTTACTTGTCAGAACTGCATTATTGTTTTATCTAACATTTTGGTTTTTAAGGCACTTCTGACTGAATCAATTCATGTCAATTCACCTAGATCTTGGTCTTTTGGATCTTTTTTTCTGCCATCTTGGCATTAAACATCTGTTTTGCTAACCTTTCCTCTCCCATTCTGCTTAAGTGACCATACCACCTTAGATCAGTCCTGCTCACACATTCTTGAATGCGAACAATGTCAAGTTCATTGCTGATATCTTTATTTTAATGATTTTGCCACTGATTCCATCTCTTCAGGTCTCTAATTTTTCTCACAAACCTCATATCTGTAGTCTCTAATCTTTGATCAAGTACTTTATTTCTAACCTAACTCTCAAATCCATAACTTAAATTTAGTTTGAACACTGTCTTGTATATTGCTGATTTAGTGCTTTGGCGTCTGCACGGTTAGCCGAGTGGCTATGCTCTTCGCAACCATATGCCTGAAAAGGAGTGTCCTGGGTTCAATTCCCGTCACTGACATGAGGAGCTTAAGGATCTTTCTTAGACGTAGCCAAGTTAGCCAGTCTTGGGCATGAACTGCAGAATTTTTCTCCCCAATTTATGTGGGGTTTTTCCTCCCGCAAGCAGGCAAACCAGCCCCATGAACACACGCATTTACAGAAATAAGACACACTGGGAGGTATAGGGCTAGCCACCTTATCCTCGGGACAGGTATGGCTTAGAAGGGCAAAAGATAGCCCCATAACAGGCCACTAGGCCTAATACATGAAGGGAAGAAGTGTTTTGGCTAATTTCTGTTATTCCATGTAAATTTATTCAACTTGCTGCCCATCATACTAGCTTTGCTTAGTCTGTTTATCTCCATATTTAATTTGCCATCTTCACTAAAATCTTGTTCTACAGGTTCTCCCTTTTGTTTAGGAGTATAATATAATCTGCAGAAAGCTAAGTTTGATATCTCTGATTCTAATATCAAATTTAATGCCACTTTGTTTCTTAATGCAAACCACATAGATGAATAAGAGTAGAGATAGTGTGCATCCACGTCTCGCACCTGATTTTACATCAAACCATCTTATATTTTCTCCAATTTTATCTGCTGACTACAACTTAAATATAATATACACTACGTACACTATGTTAATGTAGTGTAGTATATGTTATGTAGTGTTAAATATAGACTATGTATTGCTATGTATAATGATCCATATACTCCAAATAACTATATATGCCCTTTCCTGATCAACAAAACTTAAGTACAGATCCTTGTTATATTCCAGTGATTTCTCAATTTGTTGTAAACTTGAAAATCTGATCTTGACAAATTCTGTTTGGCTTGAATCCAACTTGTTCTTTGAGTTTCTCTTCTCCAATTTTTCTTAGCCTCTTCTCAAGTATGCTTATATAAATCTTACCTGGAACATTCAGTAAGAAAATTCTTCTGTAATTCTCATATTCCCCTTATAGATGGGAACCTTGAGAGCTCTACTCCAGTCATCTGGAATTTGACCTTTCTGACCAGGCTTTCTGAATGATGTAATGCAGCCAGTACAAAACCTTTATACTTCCATATTTGATCATTTCTGGTTGGATATCATCTACTCCAACTGATATATGTTAGCTGAGAGATGATATCTGCTGGATTATCATCTCTGAGCAGCCAATCCAAAAGTTACTTTGAAACTCATTTGAATTTTCTCTCCCTCTCACTTTTTTTCTTATCATTCTAAGCAAACCTACTTACTTAGAAGTTTATACAGGTACTGAGATTATCAGTCCTGTCAAAATACCAATAGCAACAAGGGTTCTCCCTAAGAAAAACTGAGCTGAAGACATGATAGAGCTATCATTCATTTTTTTTCCTCTAATTTTTTTATATGTACTTAGCTCTCTAAAACTGCTTTCTTCCTGTCTCTATCTTCCATATTTCTGTGTTTTTTCCCTGTTATAATCTCATATAGAGGACTAATAATGATTTGCAGATTAGTATACTTAGAGATCAGTTACTGTTCTGTTTTTTCCCCACCTTCAAATATGAATTAATATCTTAAAAAGAATAAGAATCGATGAATATGTGCATGCCTATCTTTTATATTACTGAAAAACCTTTTTCAATTTTTGTTTTATTCTGAAAGTCAATTTTTTTTCATTTTTCACAATCTGTGTGTTTGCATTCACACATAAAGGAATTATAAAATATATCAGAAATACAAAGAATGATACTGATATCCAGAAGAATCATTGTTAGATATTATCAAATGCCATAGTTATATACTTTTTAAAACAATTTAATACTTGAACTTATTTCAAGTTTCTAAAACAATATCAATTTTAACATGAATTTCATGGTAAAACAGCTATGCAGTAAAAAACTATATAAAAAAGACAAACTTCAAAATCCATAATATAGTCAAGTTTTAGAAGTCATCTTTCTTTCTGCCACACTCAAGTTCATTATGTTCCCATGATTCAGTCTTGAATCAACCGAACCTAGTTTCATGCTATAAATTTTGGATATATGATCAGTATGTTTGCAAGGGATTCATTATACAATATTCTGTGATATTTTGCACACTATTCCTACAATATGGAATCATCATCTGTAAATACACAGCAGATTTTCTGCTCCTGTAAGTGATAAAAGTTTGTCCCAGGAAAAAAAAAAAATGTATATAAAAACCTGCCTGGTTGGCCAAGTGATTAGCGTATCCGCTCTCCAGCCAAAAGACTGCAGGTTCGAATCCCGCCATGGGCATGGACGTTTGTGATTGTCTGTGAAAATACTAGTAGTTGTGGTTGGTGGTAGATTACGAAAGTAGTTGCGGTTGGTGGAGTAGTGGAGACGGAGAGTTGTAGAGTAGGTATCCTCCCTCGATGCGTCTTTGGACTTGCTGGAGGTGTTATGTAATAATAATAATATTCCTTTTTTTGTGTGTGTTGTGTATGTTATTTTTAACCTAAAAAAGAAACAAATGAGGTAAGAAGAATAAATGCCTTTTAAGCATTCATGGAACTACTGCCATAATGAGCCTTTCTGTGGATGTGATTTTTAATTGAGGATATTTTTTTTGATGGGAATATTATCATATGTAACAGCATAATTTTGAATTTAAGTACCATTTGTCTTAAGCAAATGCAAAGTAGGAAACCTTTCAGTGATTTAATTTGCTTGCATTTAGTATAGTATATATGTCTCTAATATTGCTAGTCACATCCAGTGCCATAACTAGCTTTTCATGAGCTCTGTGCAAGATTTTTGGCCCTCCCCCCTTTTTTTTTTTGGAAAAAAAAAACATACGATAGAAATAGAAATTTTTGTTTATAAATAAACTTTGTGTACATAATAAATATGCAGTATATTTATAAATTAAAATAATTATTTTTATTGCACTTTTCTTGCTTCTTCAGCAAATTCATTAATCACATCATAACTTCTTTAGCAATATTATATTCTATTGAAAGTATGGAAAGATTGGATAATCTCTCTTGTCTGATAGTAGATCTTAGATTCTTGATTAATTTTAACTTGCTAAAACTCCTCTCACACGAAGCACTGGAAATGGGAAGAGAGCTGAAAAATATTCAGAGAGCAATACTGATATTTGGAAATGACTCATTCCAAAATCATGAAGAGCCTGTAGGATATCAAGCGGAGTTTTGAAAGTTTCCAAGCTTCGAACTTAAAGCTTTGAATTTCACAACTGAGCTCATACATACTTAAATCTTTACTGTACTAATTAGCCAAATCTGCAGCCAATTTTTTGTAAATCAGCAATGCTCATCAATTCTAAAAACAAGCCTGAGAAAACAAAAATGATTATATATATAGTTCTCAGTTGTTCTAATGCCTATCTGTTTCAGATAGTAGAATATTCAAAACTCCATACATGTGCATTTTGAATAATTCTTGGATGTCATAATATTTCATATTTTGCATAAATTTTTCTTAGAGTTTTTCTTCCGTTTATTAAGAAATCCAATTATATTGATCAGTTAATTTTTAACTTTAACCAGAAACATTACAGAATCGGCCCCCACAGCAGGCAAAATTTTAAATTTAAAGATGAAATATAATACTGATTATATTTTTGATAGCCCATTTCAGGGTCCCTCTTAATCTTGGGCCCTGTGTCTGTTCACCTGTTGCACCTGCCTAGTTACAGCACTGGTCATATCAATTTCATATTTAGATGGTTTAAAGTTTTGATAATTAATTTTATAGATAGAAAATTAATTAAGAAACTGTAGTGAAATTATAATATAAATTAAAGATACCAAGAAATTATGTTCTTGGTTTAATCCTTTATCCAAGTGTAAGCAAACAAGTTTGCACCTGAACTATTTTCAGGACTGGGACAACTCATATAAAGAAGCTAATGACTTCACATCACTTGCCTTAGTATCCTATAATGCAAAGCACATCTTCTTGTGGACGTGTATAATGCTATTTGTTATGAAAAGGGTCACTATCCAGACTGGTTTCAACCTTTGAGGTCTCATCAGTACATATGATACTAAGGTTGAAGTAATTCAGAAGTCATATTTTCATATGTTGGTCGATTGGTAGAGCCTCTGCTACTAATGGCTCAGTTAAGTAAGTTTGAGCGCGGTTAGTAGTTAGAAGGGGACCAATCGTTCGATGCTGTTGGCACACTCTCCCTCGATGAGTCTTTGGACTCCCTGGAGGTGTATAATAATAATAATAATAATATATGAGTAGCCAAAAGTTGTTGCACCTTATTATTAAATTACTCTTTATTTATTGATAGTTCTTGGTATCTTTAATTTGTAGTGAAATTGTTGAAGGTTATATGTATACTTAAAGGCCACTTAGACAAGAGATTGATGGTTCACCCTGTCCACAAAGTCTGTGAAGATCATAGATCAAAGGTTGTTCCAATCTACATTGGAAGATGACATTTTGTACTTTATTCATATATACATTTCTTGTGCCCATTTGAAGTGTTGAATGTATTGTAGAAAATTCCAGTTATCACTTCAGCACTAAAAATTCTTGTGCCTTACATTAATTCATCAAGACAAATGGTTTTAAATGTATAAACATATTATCTATCACCTTGTTGACTGGCTTTAGGTAATTTGGCTAACTTTACTATATAAAGTTTCATATAAAGGACTCTCACATAAGCTTCATATTAAAAAAAAAAAAATATATATATAGCAAGTTTTTGCTATGTCTGCTTATCACTTCAAGCTGTTCTTGTGATTACATTAAAATTAATTGTACTCTGTGTGTTATGTCTTTAACTACATCATTTCTATTTAATACTTTATTTTTGTACTGGTTATCAATGTTCACACACACACACTGAGTGATTAGTTTATTAGGTGCATCCATTTATATCAAGTATTACACCTAGTCTTGAATCAGCTTAATTGAGATGAACTCCACTGGAGTGCTGACTCCTATGGATTCAATAATGGACTAGTGATCCCTGTCACAAAAAAAGCTCATCTTACTTTTTCCTACAGATGCTAGTATTGGAAGGCTTAAATGTGTGCCAAGTGTTTCCACATATTTTTCCCACCATCAGCTTAGAACAAACTAGTATCTATATTGGTCAGACCAAGTGACCTCTTTCTTCTCCATATGTCCTACATGAGAAATTTTCTGCTCTTTATAACTATAGTTTCTTGTTTTTAGCTCATAGAGATGGAATTATTTGAGATCATACTGCTGTATCCCATCTCTGACAGGGGTCCAATGCACCAATATGCTACACTAATGGAACTATCATACTGTGTAGCCATTTGATCAGTTATGTCAGCATGTGATACCTGAACTTATAATCTTCCATCATCACATCAATAAGCTCTTTCAGTATATGTTATACTAATGCACATTATAACAGTAAAAATCTTGGTTTATTAGTAATAAGATATTTATTACTAATAAATATCTTATTACTGTTACTTATCCCTTAATAGATATTTCATAATGATTAATTCATTTCATTTTCGGTTAACACTAATAGCTGGGTTTGAATTGTACAACAGATATGTGTCATGGCAACATGTTGTGATCCTGTTAGAATCTTTTAGATGGAGTGATACATATATAGGTATGTATTTACACAGTCATGAAATTCTTGTTATATACCCTCCAAGAGTGTGAAAAGAATATTGTGATAGTACTACATAAGTTTACATTATTACTAACTGCTGCTTGACAATTTTCTTCCAAATTAGTCTTATCTATCAGGACTACAATATTGTTAGATTTTATATTTTGACCTTCTAAGACACTTCTTATTTCATTAATCCACCTAGATCTTTTTCCTGGGATCAAGTGCTTGTTTTGCTAATTTTTTCTACTCCCATTCAGTTTAAGTGACCATACCACCTTAGATTAGCACTGCTCACACCTTCTTGAATGCTGACAATGTCAGATTTCTTTCTTATATCTCTGTTCTTTAACCAACTCTCAGATCCATGAATTAATTCATTTGAACACTGTTTTGCATATAGCTAGTTGAGTGTTTTGAATGTTTTCTCTTATTGCATATAAATTTATTGATTTGACTCTCCACCTTACTAACTTTGCTTCTTCTTATCTATTTCAGTATTTAATTTGTTCTATGTTCCCCTATTTTCATAATCTGTCTTTTTTTTTATTGATGATTTTCATACCAAATTTCTTTCAGAAGTTATTCAGTTTAGTTAAGGAATCCTGCAGATTGGTGTCAGATTTATTTAAAAGTATAATATTATTTGCACTGTTAAAGTAAAGAACTGATATTAACATCTCCAATTTTAATACCAGGTTTGATGCCACGCTCCTTTATAATATGATCTATATAGATGAATAACAGTGAATGTATAATTATCTAGTTTTTTTGCAATATATATGATGAAATGAGGATGAGTGCAGGTAATGAGTGGGCTTGTGGTATACACTAAGAGAAAACCCTTCACAACAGAGAAGACAATTCAGGTTCAGCTTTTTTTTATTTTTCCTACACACGTCGTAACATTGAATGCAATAAGAGCTCCATACCTTATGTAGAGGATAATGTCACTACGTAATGCTAGCCTTTTATTGTATTTTTTGTTCATCCTAACCCAGAAGAAGCCATTAGTATCATGGAAAAAGTAGTAGTAGTATTAGTTTATTTTTATATTGTTATGACCAAAATAAACCCACTATTTCTTTTTATAATTTGATTTTTATTGGTCAAAAGTCTTAGTCACTACAAAATGCCTGTTATATTCCCATGATTTCTCAACTAGTTTTCTTGAAATGAAAATCTGATCCTAACAACTCCTTTTTTGTCCTGAACTCAGCTTCAATTTGATTCCACAGTTCACCTTGAAAAAAGCTGCTCCACTGCGATTTTTTTTTATGTATTTTGCTTTTCACTATGATATTATTTTTTCTTGCTCAAAACTAAATGGCAACCTCCTGTGTCATGAACCAGCATGAAGATATCGCTGTTAACAGTAATATAGTTGATGAGAAGACCTTATTTCTTGAGTCTTCTCTCTGTAAATTTATACATCTTTATGTTAGAGTATGGTACTAGTCCACATCCTATACAGAAAGCCAGCAGATACTTACCATTATTATTAGTCTTTTCTCCAAATTTTTCCAAAACACTTATGCCTGGTACTTGTTTTTTACTGTGCTGTTTAGATCATCAACAAAAATCAACTTTTTCATCATGTAAACTGATTTTTCTAATGATCACCCCCTCTGAAAAAATCCTCCACGTTTTAATAAACCTTATGTTGACCATATGTACAAAGAAGTCTCCTTATCAAATTCCTGATTTTGCTCTTTACTTACATTATCATCATCATCATCAATTTCCTGCCATGTACCCTCAAGGGGTGTACAGGATATGATAGTACTACATGAAACAATTGCATTATTACTAACTTCCTATCTACAATTTTCCTCCAAATCAGTCTGTTACTTGTCAAGACTCCAACATTATCAGATCTTGTATTTCTATCGTCTAAGGCAGTTAGACGATAGAGAAATTACCGTATCAATCCACCTATATCTTGGTCTTCCTCTGGGTCGTTTTTCCTGCCAACCTGGCAGAGAACACTTGTTTTGCTAATCTTTTCTCTCCCATTCTATTTAAGTGACCATACCACCTGAGATTCGCTCTGCTAATGCATTCCTGGATGCTGTCAATGTCAAGTTCTTTCCTAATATCCTCATTTTTAATATGATATTGCCATTGATGCCATCTGTTCACGCCTCTAATCTTTCTCGGGACTCTCATATCGGCGGTCTCTAGTCTTTGGTCAAGTGTTTTACTTCTGACCCAGCTCTCAGATCCCTAAGTTAAAACTGGTTTGAACACTGTCTTGTATACAGCTAATTTAGTGTTCCGACTAATTTCTCTCTTATTCCATATGAATTTATTCAATTGACTTCCCACCATCCCAGCTTTGCTGATTCTGTTGTCTATTTCTATATTCAATTTACCATCTTCACTAAAAATTGTGCCTAAGTAGCTGAAATGTTTTACTTGTTCCACGGGTTCTCCATTCACTACACAGTTGACATTTTCACTGATTCTGCCTATTTTCATTATCTTTGTCTTTTTATTGTTGACCTTCATACCATATCTATTACAACAGTTATTCAATTTAGTCAGAGAATCTTGCAGACTTGTAGCGGATTTATTTAGAAGTATAACATCATCTGCATAAAGCAAAGAGCTGACATTAACATCTCCAATTTTGATATCATGTTTAATACCACTTTCCTTCATAATGTGATCCATATAGATAATGAATAACAGAGGGGATAATGTGTACATCCTTGTCTCACACCAGATTTAACATTAAACCATCTTCCTGTACTTCATTTCTAACTGCTGACTTACAACTCAAATAAAGACTAAGTATTGCTTGATATAATGCCCCATCGACACCATATAACTTTAGCGTACTGAATAGCTTCTCTCTTGAAACCTTGTCATATGCCTTTTCCAAATCGACAAAACTTAAATACAGATCTTTGTTATATTTCCATGCTTTCTCGACTATTTGTCGTAAAGTGAAGATCTGATCTTGACAGCCTCTATTTGGCCCTGAATCCAGCTTGTTCTTCACCAAGCTTTTCTTCCACAATTCTTCTCAATCGTTTCTCAAGTATACTTGCATAGATCTTGCCAGGAACACTTAGTAGGGAAATACCTCTGTAATTCTCACATTCAGTTTTGTTTCCCTTTTTATATATGGGTACTATGAGAGCTCTACTCCAATCATTGGGAATTCGTCCCTCTGTCCAGGCTTTCTGAACTATGCAGTGCAACCACTGTAAGACTCTTATACCACCATACTTCAGCATTTCTGGTCGAATATCATCCACTCCTGCTGCCTTTCCACATTTTATGCCTTTGATGGCTTTTTCTACTTCAAGTATGGATATGTATTCCTGACTGCATGTTTGTTCAGTGTTTTTACCACTGTGCTGTCATCACTGCTTCTTTCATTTAGCAGTTTTTCAAAGTAATTACTCCATATTTCAAGGATATCCTTTACTTCCATTTTCATGTCACCTTTATCATCTCTACCTCCTTTTACAGTACTCTTTCCTCCATTACTAAGCTTCTTCAACAACCTCCAGAATATTTTGCCACCTTCTTGATATTTATTTTCTATATTCTTGCCAAAGTCCTCCCATGACTTTTGTTTAGCTAGTTTTACACAGTGTTTAGCATTCTTGCATTTGTCTCTGTATTCACTAAGAGCACAAGCTGACTTATTTGCCAGGAACTTTTGATATGCTTTCTTCTTTTCCTTCATTGTCTCTTTAACTTCCTGTATCTAACATGGAGTTCTGATTTTTCTATCCTTGCAGACAACTTCACCACATGCCTCTCTAGCTGAGTCAATCAGGGCTTTCTTCAAGGCTTGCTACTGAATCTCCAAGGTCTGATTCCTGTTCTCAAACTCTTTCATTTTTTCTTCAGCAATCTTTGTGTATTTTAGTCTACAGTTCACATCTGAGAGCTGCTCAACTTTTATTTGCTTTAAAACTTTCTTACATGTTATTCTTTTCAATATGAAATTCAATTTTATCCTACTCAAGACTAAATAGTGATCACTTCCAATTTCAAATCCTCTGTACACTCTGGTGTCCTGCACCAGGGAGAAAACATCACTATCAACAATAACATTGTCAATGAGACTTTTCTTATTCCTTGCCTCTTCTCTCCATGTGAATTTGTGCACATTTTTATGTTGGAACATGGTGTTAGTAATAACCAGTCCATGACCTGAGCAGAAATCCAACAGATATTTGCCATTATTATTATTAGCTTTGTTCTTTTCTCCAAATTTTCCCAAAATATTTTTGTATGTCTCACAATCATTTCCTACTCTGCTATTTAGATCCCCAACAAGGACCAACTTTACCTTTTTCATTGTGTCAGTTGCTTTTTCTAACGCCTCAAAAAATTCCTCCACTTCTTCCTTAGTAGAACCTTCTGTGGGACCATAGGCACAAATAAGTCTCATTGTCCAAATCCCCATTCTGATATTTGCCCACATTACTCTACTTGAGACTGACTGCCATTCAAGAAGAGCCTCATATTTTGTGTTGAATACTATGGCTACTTCTTCTTTTCCTTGCTTGTCATTGCCTGAATATAACATTTTGTACTTATTGCTCAGAAAGATCTCACCAGTTTTTGTCTTTTTTGTTTCAGTCACTCCTATTATGTCGATCTGGTACTTATCTAATTCCTCAGCTAGCTCCATTTCTTTGCCATTCAGGCTTCTTATATTGATAGTACCGATCTTTAACTCTGGTGATGTTGAGTTGAGGTGTGTTTTAGGGTTTGTTCCAGTAGCTGACTTTTCGCTGTTCGCCCTGGTTCCCTGGCGAAAACAATGGGGGGGCCTTCTTTAACTGGGCGACGCCCCAGCCAGCATGAAGTTTTGTCATGTTGTACCATCATTTTTTATTTTGGTTTAACCAATAAGAATACAATTTGGTCGGCTAAATCCCAAATTGCCAGCCCATCGTTCGTTCAGTATCAAAGTAGATACCCAACAGGGTGCACCACGAGAAGGTGAGGATTGGACATTAGGTCAGAAGTCCTGGTCGGTTCTCCGCATTCCTTTAGAGGCTATGTGGAGGTCTCCTCTCAGTTATACAGCTTTGACCTTTAAGCATCCCCTTACTTGCATTATGCTACTTGAAATTCCTGCTATGTCATTAAAGTAAAGCTACTCTCTCCTTGTCCTGATCATTATAACTTGAATGTAACATTTGTAATTGTTTTTTTTAGAAGAACCTCGCCTGTTTTTGTCTTCTTTCTTTCAGTAACACCAATTACGTCAATGTGATTTTTTACCAGTTTTGCTTATTTTTCCATTAATACTTCTCATGTTGATTGTGGCTATCTTGAATTCTGCTGATCTTGAATTTGAGTTTGTTCCACTAACTGACTTTTCCTATTCCCTGACAAAAACAGTGTAAGGTAGGGGGGTAATTTTTTTTTAACTGGGTGATGTCCCAGCCAGCACGACACTCATTTTCTGCCATCCTTTTCTTTTGGTTCAAGCCAGTACCAGAATACAACTTGGTCAGCTGAATCCCAGGTTGCCAAGAAGGTGAAGATTGGGCATTAGTTCAAAAGTCCTAGTCAGTTCTGTATATTTCTTAAGACTATGTACTTGTCTCCTTTCAGTTATATGGTGTATTTACAAGTGTGGGTGCTTACAACTGCATATCAATTGTAAATCTATTGTGTGTGTTTGTATACATCGCAAAGATTCTAATTCATGCAGTTCAACTGCTTCCTACACTTTTGGTAAAATTATCCCATTGTTCTCATTCAGGAGGTTAGTTTGATGTAGAAGGGTCAGAACTCCCCTTTTATGCGTCCTTGTGGAGCTAAAATAATTCTAGTAAGACTTAGAATAGCCGCAACCTTTGACTGATGCGGTGGTCAAAGGGAGTAAATGAGTGTGCATGGCAAGGTTGTAACGAGCTTGTAAGACCTACTTTCACTAATTACACACCTAATTTTAAGGAGCTTACTAAGAAAATCGATACAAGGAAAGCTCTACTAGTAAACAAGTAAAATTATCGTGTTTCGACTTTAAAATTATTCTAATTGTTCAAAGTAAACTTCATTTAATGTTTCATATTCAACTTTTGTATCGCAGTAATTTTTATTAACCCTGTTTTTTCCTCTCTTCTTTCTTTTTTTTTTTTATTTTGTTTCTCTTTTTTTGTTGTCTCTTCTGTTTTTGTTTATTTTTTCCTGGTAGATCGTGAAGAGCCATGTTGTGGCCACCCCTGCAATTGCTTCAATTAGTAACATTCCAAAAATTTTGTCTAGTTTCAAAACCATGCTGATGTTCATCAGTCTACTTCCTCTGAAGGTTAGTGTCACTAAAAATAAGAAAAGTTGTATGCTACTCGACACATACTGTGCTAAGAGGATCTGACAAAGTCAGCTAAAATAAGCTTAATGTTTTACTTTTGTGTTTTCTAAAGTGTGGTCCATTACCTAGCACCAGTCCTTGGAACATTAAAATAAATAAATAATAATAAAAGTTTAAATATGGAAAATATAACTGTCAGCAGAGAAAATACACGGATAAATGATTTTTTAAAAAAATTAATGTGACATCAAAAATGCTTAAATTGTTTATTCAAGTTTAATAACATGTACACATTGTGTGTACAATACACCCAGAGTATACACTTCATTTTGACCCATTGCCTAAATTATATCAGATATTTTTTCAGTATTACAAATTATTTAATTCAGCAAACTACATACATGTATATTTATGTATATGATGGACTGAAAAAAAAATTATACTGAAAAAATCTTCAGTTATGTAAAGTTTAGGAAGTGCTACTTCAAAATCAGTAGCTAGGATAGAAATGCAACTGTGAAAGAGCACTTTGGAAAGGCCCACTCATATACAAAAAGGAATATTTACTATCACAAGTGATTTGCTAACTTACAGAATAAACATTTATCATATTTCCTTGAAGTTCTTGTAAATAATACTAGTAAGGGTACCAAAACATAACCGGAATCTGAACTTGCAGCACGTGCATTTTCTAGTTACAGATGATGCATGCCACTAGGCATTGTGAGTGTGCAGTTTTCTGTGCCAGTCTTTCAAGTGGTGTCATCCTGAGTGAACTGGTTTGTTGTTCAAGCTTCTTTTCAATATACTGCAGGCCTGCCTACAATAATCCATTTGTTCTGTAGACTCAGTATATATAGTATGTATATACAGTATATATACATTCAAACTGTATACTGATTTTGGCTGTAAAACTATCTCCACCTGCTGCCATAATTGAGAGATGAAAATATCTTTAGATATTTGGTATTTCAGAACAAATCTCTGGGTTTCTGAGAACTATCCAGTTTGCCTTCCAAGGAAAAAGATGCTGCTTTATCATAACCTGGTGGATCAAGAACCACACAATTCATTTTTATTTTGGTCAACTGACTGTTCAGTTGAGAAGTAGAAAAAAAAGATTGCTGAATCCAACCACAAGTTAACCATCTCAGAAGATTTTTATTTTAACTGTATGAATTAATTACCTTTTTTGTAGTATGAGAGAGAGAGAGCGTGTGTTAAAGAGAGCATATCTTCTCTGTCATGCAAGCATAACCTAGAATTAAGATTGTCATACAAGTTATTCCTTAAATCTCATACAGAGGTAGCAGGGTTTTTGCTCCTGGAATTTCAGGTGTTTCATCCTGTGTGTAGACAAATTGGCCTTCAGAACACACAATATATAGACAAAAAATACTATTGTTAGTGATGACAGGTGATAGATGGCATTGAGGGTACAAGTGTTGAAGTAGGAGAGTTAAGTAGTAGTAGTGGAGAGGGTGAGAAGTATTTAGTGAAGTAGAGTGCCCTCTTGCGATAAGTATTTGGACTCTCTGGAGGCATCACATATTAATAATATACTTCAAACCTGGCTGTAAGCATTAATATTGAAGATGGAATGATTTTTCATCATTCTAAAATACCTTAGCTGTTAATTAGTGAAATTTTTACTGTGATAATGTGTTAGAATCACTTCAAAATATCTTGAAAAAATGTTATAGCAGTCAACTCTAGGTGCTGATATTTGTGAACATCCCAGCAGGATTGCAATTTGTTTGCTATTTGCACTAGTACATTTGATTACTTAAGTGGTGTAGTGGGCTTATTTTATTGAGATGTGTGTATGCATGTACACACTGTCTTCCAATATCTCAATACTTGTTTTGCATAGTCTAGAGCCAACACTCGCATTGACAAGTTACTGGATTTCATGAATGATACGGTTTGTCTAATAAACTGACCACTCTGCATATATGTGGCACAATTAAAGTAGCTCATATTAATATGCTTACATTCTTGTATATGGTGAAGAATTAATTTGAAATGGTAATTATCTAGTAGAACAATATTATTATGGTGTATTCATTTTTGAGTTTTAAATGACTTACAGGGTGTTCGGGATAAATTTGACATATTTATAATTAATTATATTTTTCCGTAAGTTACATGTATTAACACACACTTCTCTTCATTTAAAAGTTTGGACCCTTCTTCATTCATATACAAGATGTCAGAAAGGATGGATAGCTGGAACCCACCTGAATCATGGAAGAGAATAACTTGTATCATGATGATTCGTGCCCGCCATCAAAATAAGGATATTACGACTGCTGCCCAATGCTCCCTGAATACAGTAAAAACAATCAGGCATGAACTAGAGACTTGCAATGGTGACTACGAGGATGTAGCAAGAAGAAAGATCCCTAGCAGACGATCTGATTGCGTTTGTACAGCAGAATTCCTCGCAAATCTGCAGGAACAGGTGTTGAAGAACCCTGGCATTGGAATTCGGGCTTTGTTCGTGGAGTTGCTAACTGTAGTCAAGCCCTGGATAACAAGGGTAGCCAATGGTAGGCCGTATGTATGGCAGCAGGATTCGGCCCCTTGCCACACCTCTGGGAAAAGTCAAAAATGGTTGTCTGAAAATTTCTACGACTTCACCAGTCCAAATGTTTGGCCTCCAAACTCCCCAGACCTTAACCCCATGGATTATTTTGTATGGGGCGCAGTTGAAAAAGACACCAATCGCACTTCCAGTAATACAAAAGCCCAGTTAATGGATAAAATTAAAACAGTTTTTGCGGCCCTTCCCAGGGAGACTGTAGCATCAGCTTGTTCGAGGTTCCGAAGCAGAATTGAAGCTGTGATCGATGCTAATGGTGGTTATTTTGAGTAAATCTTGTTGATAGTATTGTAATTAACTCTGCCTGTAATGTTTTTTTGTCAATTCATTAAATTTAATAGATACAAAGAAGATTTTCTTTTTCCTTACGAAACTGTCAAATTTATCCCCAACACCCTGTACATATGTTACACTGTTCACTTTACTCCATTGCAAACATCTATACTGTGATTAGCATAATATAAGAGATGCAACCAGTTAATAATACGTAAGAAAATTTAATTAATTTTATTTATAATTTACCCAAGTATTTTAATTATGTGATTCCTAGTATGTAATACTTTCACAACATTGTCGGTACGTGTTTTAAGTGTGCTACATACCTAACAAAGAAGTCCAGTTCAGAGTTTGCATTATAAATGATGTACTACTGACATCTTGTTCAAAGACTTTATAAGAGCTGTTACATTTTCTGAGATAATAAAATTTATTCAGAGTTATAACAAATTCTTTTTTTTTTTCTTACATTTAAATAGTCGAGCATAAAATATTAGCTAACAGCCTCTACTGGGTGTGATTTCACATTTAAAAAAAAAAAAATGAGCACACAAAACAGTTTTTAGCATAATAGCACTGCACTGTAGCTACCTGGGATAATCCTGAAGCAACATTAAAAACTGTCAGGCAGAGCAAATAATTGCTCACAATCTGATTAGGCAGTTATTGTAAATAATGTAGTAAATTTTTGATATGAGATCCAATTTATCAAGGACTGTAAGCTCCAGTTGATTCTATGATATAGGATTAACAATCAGTCTTAGGTAATATTGGTCCTTTAAACATGGGAGAGGAATGGTTAGCAAAACAGGCATTTCATGTCAGAAGGGGAGAAAACAAAAAAAGGAAGAACAAGTGGAGTTGATGCATTTAATGTGTTTTCCAACATTTATAAGTGTAGGATATTAGTGGCTGGAAAAAGCCTTTATCTCAGAAGAGGTACTCTGTTTCCACAAAACCTATAAAGTTATAGGTATGCTTTCATGGATAAGCAGTTATTCTGGAGGTGATGTCATCAGCATTTTATAGCAGATGTTAAAGTGAGCTGTAAAAACATTATCCAAGAGAAAACAAATGTGATATACAATATAATAAATTTAGTTTAATCCTTTATCCAAGTGTAAGCAAACAGGGGGGTGGCAGTTCAGAGAAGTGTGGGGGAATGTATGTTTTCATGCCAGTGAGGATTACTTTGGTGATACGTTCAGTGCATATGTTTGGATTGGACTGGAAACAATAATCCAATCATGGAAATGAAGCATAGTTTGCGCCTGAAGTATCTTCAGGACTGAGGCAACTCTTGGTAAAGGCGGACCAAGCTCTCATCACTCCTTGTCTTAGTATCTCCCAAATAATGCAAAGCATATCTCCTTGCAGACATGTATAATGCTATGCATTAAGGGAAGGGCCACTACCCAGACCAGTTCCAACTCGTCAGTGGAAGCCAGACCCAGCAGAAGTGGTGATATCAAGGTGAAAGCAATGGAGAAGTCATATTTACCTATACAAGTTTCCAAAAGGTGTCTCCTTATTATTAAATTACTCTGGATTTAGAGAAAGATGTTGGAAGTTTTTTCCCCACTTGGTTAGACTATAATAAATTTAGTTTAATCCTTTAAACAAGTGTAAGCAAACAAAATTTGTGCCTGAAGTATCTTCAGGATGGAGGCAACTCGTGGCAAAGGTGGATTCTAACCAAGTGGGAAAAAACTTCCAACATCTTTCTCTAAATCCAGAGTAATTTAATAATAAGGCGAGACACCTTTTGGCAACTCATATAGGTAAATATGACTTTTCCATTGCTTCCACCTCTGGGTCTAGCTCCCACTGACGAGACCTCAATAAAGGTCGAAACCAGTCTGGGTAGTGGCCCTTTCCTTAATGCATAGCATTATTCATGTCCACAAGGATACTAAGAAAAGGAGTAATGAGAGCTTGGTCCACCTTTACCACGAGTTGCCTCAGTCCTGAAGATACTCCAGGCACAAACTTTGTTTGCTTACACTTGGATAAAGGATTAAACTAAATTTATTATACTCTAACCAAGTGGGAAAAAACTTCCAAAATGAGATATACAAAATCATGAGCAGAACAGAGTACATTCTAGTAAGGTGACCAGTATGTTAAAAAAGGCAACATCAAATTATGAGAGTAAATTAGCTGAGCCAGCCTAGTTCAGCTAATTTACCAACTAAATAGCATTTCTGCTCTTTGGCATGCGATTCAAATCCTACTGCAGGTGACTGTTAGTGAATGTCTTGAAGTGGTAAATAATCACACGGGGTGCTGAAATTCACACCATGCTTCGTGGAGGACCAAGATGACTTAATTACACATGTATTTACTGTATGGCATTTCTTGAGTAGGATTCGTGTAAAGACCTACTGAAAGAAACTAAAGAATTTTTCTGCTACATTGCAATTAAAAGGAAGAAAGATTATGGAACAATAACTTGAATGAATACAGCAAACAGGAAGGTGATCTAATTATTTTGCCAACTTGACATAGCATTCGCTCAGATGATATCTATATATGTGTATTAAGAAAATATGTGAAATAAAACCAGGTGGTCTGTCTTGGCAATGATCCAGAGGAAATGGCAAGAGGACTAGATAAGTTAAAAGTGTAATATAGCAGAGGTAAAAACATTATAGACTGATCAAGTATTTTTGAGGTGGTGGTTAAAATATTGAAAAAAAATTAGCAACGACTTCAGAGGAATAGATGCATAGTAATTCTTATTAGTACTTATTATAATATAATAAAGTTGCAAAAGGAAAATGGCTTCAGCATGATAATGCTGGACATTGCAAAGGCATTCCACAGGATATAATGTGGAATATCATTTAGAAAATAGTGACATGGATGAGAGGATAACTAACACAAATGCTGTATATGTAAATATACTATTTTAGCCTTAGGCTGATATGTTTTAGGGATGCCATCATCTTGCTGGCGATTAACTAATGTTTATATAGCTATTAACCTGGCCAAGTTTATTCATTTCTTGGTGTTCATAGCTGTTGAACTTGATGAATTTCCTTGTCTAGATGGTGGGAATGACATCATAGCTATAGTGCAAGGTTATATTATTCCTTGCTTGAGAAAGAGATTTTGTGTGTCATGAATTTTACCTTGCCCATTTGTATTTCAATTGGAATACAGTTTGACTTTCTCGAATTCTTTCATATGCTCATTCCAGTTGAATGAGTCATGAATGGATAACTAGACTAATTTTTCCTTTTTTTTTATTATACAGAACCTTATTTTTTAATCACTTTCCTTTGTCAGTCTTTCATTACTATAGGCTAGAATATTTTTTGACTTCTCTTCCTGTCATCTAACAAATAATATGCACAGCACCCATTATCATTCTTTTTAGTTACTGGTAAATATATCCAACTAGGCAAATAAGCAGGTGCATTCATTATATCATTCTTTTTAGTTACTGGTAAATATATCCAACTAGGCAAATAAGCAGGCGCATTCATTATGTAACAAGTATTTAGCATGGAAAGTAGCTTTTAATTCTTATCAGTATCACACTTAGCATCACCCACACCTGAACAAGGGAGGGGGGGAAAGAAATGAGTGATAGATCATAACTCAGCCGTTCAAGATTTATGATAATCTCATGTCTATAAAAGTTTAACAACCTGTAGCACATTAGTACTGTACTAGGATGTACTGACATCAGGCAAATAATATATTTAAATGTATGCACGTCAGCACAATAGTTAAGAAAGGCAAATGGACAAATAAAGGAAAACAGTCCTATAGGGAGCCACTTAGCAAGCACTATTGGCTGTTCTTGGCCATTAGGCAGAAACATAACTATCTCAAATTTGTTGCAATTTCATGCATTCAGATTTGTTGAGGTTGGGGTGATTCTTCACTATAATGAATGATTCACTAAAGGGTCTTTTGATAAATCCAGATAAGAATTGAGGACCCTATACTCAGCAGTACTGGCATAATCTTTAGCATTGATATTTCCTCTTTATCATTCTCCATAAAGACATTAGTCCAGATTCATTTTCCTCTCAGCATCTTTCACTTCACTGTGATATATCATATAAAATCATAACACACATACATTTGGCTGTTATTTGCATGATGTGTTTTATCCAATGGCTGCTTACATTGGAAAAAAGAAAAGTCTGCCCTTCCTTGAATACTTTACTTCCACCACTAGCAGCAGTGCCACTACCATCACTCATAGTATATATATATATATATATTATAAAAAGCTAGTGAATAGGATAAAAATCATCTGCTCCAACCATAATCCCATTACTGAGCTTATTCATACTGTCTTAGTTAATATCTACAATTACATGACAAACAAAAGCTTGCATAGGAAGTATTTTCATGACCAGACTACTTATATGTAGACCTTGCATGTCAGATTTGCTCAGTATTCCATAATACACAGCGTATTTCCATGCATTATGGGAAAGATCACTACGCATGCATGTTTTGATTCATTGAAGTCACATCAATAGGAACTAGACTTCTGACGATAGTCAACTTGCCATAATACCAACTTACGATAGAGCCAAATGTAGTTTATGTTCTCCCAGGTGGGTGTCAACAGTTCTTCCTGCATGTCTAGAATAAACTAGGTCACAAGTACTGGGTACTTCATACACTTCTGGATGTGATAGAGGAAAGTTTGTCTTTAGGTGAACAGATGCAAGTTGCCAATTTGAGATATAATTTAAATGTAGTGAGGAGCTGATATTTATTAAGCACTCTAGATATCATTTCAGCTCCTCACCACATTAAGCCATATATCAAATTGACAACTTGCATCCATTTACCTGAGGACAAACTCTCCTTTATCATTGCCGGGAGTGTATGAAATACCTTGTACTTGTGACATGGCTTACTATGGACAGACAGGAAGAACTGCTGACATCCCAACAGTTTATGTTGGGATGGCAACATAATTTTTTTATGTTCTCCCAACAGGATGAACTGTTGGGAGAACATAAAAAATACATTTGGCACTATATCATTATAGCAAGTCAGGACTAGCAAACCATGCCTTGGATACTCCTTCAAACAGGATCAAATGGAAGAAAGAAAGTGCTACACAGAAGTCATGTCAGAGATTATTTTTGGAATCAGCAGCAGCTTTAAAACTTTCTGCAAACTTCAAGTAGGACTGTATCAGTTTACCAAAAATCTGGGAAATGGTTAAGATGAAATTAACATATTTCTCTCTATCCAACAATAAATAGGCAATAGTTAGGATTCTAGTTCCTTGTGTTGTCAGTTACAATTTTTTAAACGGGTCCCACTGTTAAATGAATTGTTTGTGTGCTGTGACAAACTGGTTTTGGTAGTCTAATGATACTGGATATAATACCAGCGAAATATCAAGTTCAGTATTAATAATTTTCTTATTACTTTTGTATTGTGAATCAATACCATAAGAGCCTCACCATTTTTATCTTTCTACTGCACCTTATGGATTTCAGGTAGAGATCCATGATAGTCAGCCTCCTGGATGCAGATGACACTTCACAGGAAAACAATGTCGTTCAGGGATGAGAAGCTCGGCGTAACTACCAAGAATGCCTGAGAAGATTTTTCGTTCTCTGTAGAAAGAATTTGTTCAGTAGTAAACTAACACTTGAAGTTAAATGCCACCCTAGTTCTTATCTGTGTGTGGCACTGCACTTTCATATTTTCCCCACGTTAATTAAGAGAGAGACCGATACATTCACATCGCTTCTGTTCAAAATGAAGAAAGGTACTCAATATAGTAATTGTTTTTCCATAATTCGGTATAACTGGAACGGTTTTCAGACACATCCCCATTTGGAAGAATTATTGTCAACAAACATATGGAAAGCCTAAGTTGTCATGCAGTGGGCTAGAGGATAAAGGCAGAACAAAGATAAATCTAAGGAATTCCTGGGTCCCTTCCCAAATTGCAAATTGATTCATTGAAATGGGATGGGACAATCGGGAAAAAAATGTGTTAGATAATATTTACTATTACCTAACTGCCCTTAAGGAATTGCTGGCTTCACTGGTCTTATCTTTTAACTGGTAATAGCTCTCTCTATTTGCATCGATCCTTCCATCGTATATAACTTTTTTTCCTATATGCCCATTTTTTTCCTCTGTATTCTTGATTTTCTTTCATTAAAGTTATACATGTCTAATTTCCTTTTGATTTGATATAGTCCATTTCTTATAATTTATTTTGTAAACAAAATTGTTCACAAATTTTGTTTGCTGTAGAATATTCACATTGCATTTATTTTAGGAAAATGCCTTGTCTACTTTTTTTCCCCTATTACAGCAATGCCTCGCATACTTTAATAAGTTTATCAAATGGGCTTTTTCTGCTTGTAACTAAATTTTTATTCATGAATTATAGAATCATGACATGTCTAGCACCTTTACCTGCTTACGTCTCCTGGCATAAGGATTCAAGTGATAGAGAAAAGTTAGATTCTGAAACTGTTCGAGATTACGATGCTCCTTGGCTGATCAGATCCTCTCTCTCCACAGCAAGAACAGGACTGCCTTTTTTGTTATGCGAGTCCTACTTGTGAAAGGTCTATTGTGCATTAGTACGTGCGTAGGGTTAATCCAGATTAAACTGACTAGAAGCTGGTTGGAGTCAGCCAGATGGTTTCATGTGAATCGTTCCATAGTTCACAGAATGTGGAACCAATTCCAACAGTCACAAACAGTATCCCGGACATACAGCAAAGGAAGACCATGGGCTACAACCAGAGTGGATGATCGCTATTTACGATTATTTACCCTCAGAAACAAGGGTGTTACCCCGAATTAGCTATGATCTGACTTCGTGTTGGCTACAGGAACATTGGCCACCCCACAGTATAGAACATTTGAAATGGGCCAAGTTCCACATCAACTGGACCGAAGACCAATAGGGGTCATTACAAAGTGAGTCCTGTTTTGCCCTACAAGTCGATACCAGGCATGCTCTGATCTGGAAAGAACCATAACACATTATCATCCCTCGACTATCCGTGAAAGGGACACTTATGGTAAAGTGTGGTGTGATGGTTTGGGGAGGCATCTCGTTGAGGTAGATGCACCAACCTGTACATGCTTAGCGGAACCATGAATGTTGCAACTTATATAGAGACTAGCTTCTGAACCCCCCCCCCCCCATGTTCGTCCGTAGGTGGGTACAACAAGGGAGGCATTTATCCTTCAAGATGATAATGCTCGACCTCATCGAGCCAAGTTCGTGGACCAATATCTTCAAGAGCAGACTATCGCACGTATGGACTGGCGAATCAGGTCTCCTGACCTTAATCCTATGAACATGTCTGGGATGCTCTTGGTCAGCGTTTCTCAACCTTTCTAAGCCCATGGGCCAGTAAAATGCCTAAAACAATTCTGCGGACCACTAAGTTACAGAGACGTAGCTGGGGGGAGATCCGTCCCTGGCGGCACCTTTTTTTGGCGTTTATGAAATCTTGCCTTACTGTCTATAAAACAGCAACTGAGTGATGAAATAAACATCGACAATGTGATCGACGATTTTGCGAACAGAAAAGCAAGAAAAATAACATTTTAGAATTAAAGTTTTACTTAAAAAATAAACAGTGTTTTTAATTTATTTCCCTAGACGTCGTTTTGACTTTTTGTATTTTTTTTTTTTTTAAACCTATGTAGGAATTACCAACATTTCGGAAAAACTGTGCCATTTATAACATAAATTTAAAAGCATGTTTTGAAAGATATCGCAACATAATTAAATTGGAAGTAAACGATTAAAAGTGTATCATCATTGAACAAAGTTTTAATTTTTATTAAACAAATAAGATGACATAATTATGTTACTACTTACTTTTAATGAGATGGTTGAGCTTGTCGGCCCTTGCACAGTTGCTGGATATCTGGCTCAATATTGGTCAACTTCAGTCGAAGATCGGCACACACTAAGACGATTTTGTTTTTATTTGAAGGAGCGATGAAAATCCTTTCTCACAAAGATAGGTTGTAGAAAACTGCAGGACGATTTTCAATGCTGCTTTAGATAATTCCGGAAATTCACTTCTCACTGAAGACGAGATCCAAAATCGAGCAAAACCAATATCACAGAATTGCATTTTAAGTCCACTGTCACTTGAAAGCTCAATTAACTGTTCCTTTTTTGATAACGAAAGGTCGTTCTCGTGCCTGAAATGGATTGCGAACCCACAGAAATGTCTTATATAAAAGTTATTCGGAAAATATTTCAAAATTCCGTTTCAGATTTTTGAGTTGGTCACAAACCTTTTCCACAAACTCAGAATGAACAAAAATATTATTTTCCACTAAAAAGAATTCCAATGTTGGAAAAGGTGCAAAATGTCTGTCTTTTACATAATTAATCCATAAAACCAGTTTTTTCTCGAATGCCTTTATTTTGTCGTAGGCATCAAGAACAGTTAAAAAAATTTCCCTCAAAGGAGAGATTTAGTTCATTTAATTTCGAAAAAATGTCTGAAAGATAGGAGAGAGTTGATAACCAGGCTTCGTCAACAAGGAGTGATGCAAAATCAGAATTACGTTCTACAAATAATAAAACTTCGTGCCTTAATTGAAATAACCTTGTTAGTACTTTGCCCGTGGAAAGCAGCGAATTTCAGAATGAAGCAAAAGTGCGATGAAATGAAGTGTGTATATTCACTTCATTTCATCGCACAGTACTGAAAATAACCTATTATTTAACGGTCGAGCTTTAATAAAATTAACTAGTTTGACAGCGTTGTTTTAAATTCTGGTGGTATTCCTTTGGAGGCTAACGCTTCCCTATGTATGAAACAATGCACCCAATTCATATCTGGAGCTACTTCTTTGACCTTAGAAACACCCCCACTATGCCTGCCTGCCTGCCTGCCTGTAACGGTGTAAGCTCCATCCGAACAGAAGCCTATACATTTTTCCCATTGGATCCCTTTGTGTATTATGTAATTATTGAGAGTGTGAAATATTTCTTCTCCAGTTGTTCGGGATGACATGAATGTTATCATACGCATATCTTACGTAGCATATTAACTGCGCATCATTTGTAACATCAGTAGTTTCGTCTATTTGTAACGCATAATAAAGGCTCTTCTTAACTCTTTCGATTAACTGAGATTCTATGTCACCTGCCATATCATTAATTCTGCGACCAACATGTCATTTGAAAGAGGAATCATATCAACATCTTTCAGTAACTCGTTGCCAAACATAGTTTTTACCACATCTTTTATAGCTGAAAGTACTAAATTTTCCCCGATAGAATGAGGTTTCCCTGTTTTCGCTATGCACAAACTTAAGAGATGGGATGCTTCCAGTGCTTTGCTATTAATGGAGCCCTTGGTTGAAATTATATCTTTCCCATGATTTAATGTCCCTAAGCGTCGCTAAAAAAATTCAATTGGCTTATTTTTTACATCCTAATGTTTAGTTTCTAAATGTCGGAGTTTCGCAGGTTTCATGCACTCGTTCGACAACACTTCATGACACAAGACACTCTGAAGTTTCTGTTCACTTTCATCTCCACACCAAGTAAACCCGAATTCCAAATATGAACTGTTATACTTCCTAATGTATTCTTTCTTTGAACTGCTTGTTTCTTCTACTTTAATAGTATCAGATTTACTCGCCGTTACAACACGTGTATCACAATTAGGGTTAGCATCACCTGTTTCATTTGCTCTTCTTTTCAAGTCCTAGTTCTAAGCCACTTTTCCATTATTAAAAAAACGTTTCCGAAAAATATATAAATACTGGGGTTAACTCACGACACACTTTGTTCAAGTACAACTTAGCACTTCTGAAGATATACTGAGCCTTGGTTGAAGGAATAATAAAATAAGAAATAATAAGGAATAAGAAATAATAAAAATCAATACACAAACAATTGGTTGAAATGTGGATAACATGTTCACTTCAAATCTGACAAAACAGCAAGGGAAGGAAGGCAGAAGCAATAAAACTATATTGTTTTACTCTTTACCCCTCTTTTATTATTCGTCATTCTGCAGCTACAAATTTAGCGGCAGAATGACGAATAATAAAAGAGGGGTGAAGTGAAAAACAATATAGTTTTATTGCTTCCACCCTTGAACATTCTGACACTTGGTTTTTTTAAGCTCCATTTGATTTCAATAATTTTTTCTTACGTATTCAATTTTAATTTTTATTCGGATAATTAAAAAAATATTTAATTAATTTAAGTCTGCCTGTGAACCACAGGTTGAGAAACACTGCTCTAGGTAGATCTCTTGCTCCTCTTCCTCCCCCAAGCCCAAATCCTTGCGGAACTTAAGAACTTTGCAGGAGCAATGGTTATTGCCAACTGAGCTTCTGGACACCATTAAATGGTACGTTGTGAGCGCTGTATTGTGAATGGTGACCACATTCCTTATCGAGGCACTTTGGCAATCTCATATTGACCTGTTATTTTTGACCATTGTCTTCATGTACCCATTTCTTACTGAATTAAACTGTTTTTTTACAATTCGAAAACATGTTGCTAATATTAATCATTTCACTTTAATAATCTTTCATTAGAATGTAACTTATATAAAGCATTATCCTGATATTAAAAAAAAAAAATTCAAATAGGTCAGTTTGCAATAATAATTTCATTAAGGGAAATTATGATTTCTAAATCCAGCCAACTGAAGGCAATCGTTGGTTAGGTGTTAACACACCTAAATCCTCTTGAAAAGACCTCGAAAATATTACCGCTCATCATCGCAAGCTTCTAATCCAGATGACTTAAGGACACACTGAACTTGAATAACTAATCGGTTTCATTCTCTTATATTACTCCTACGCCACCTGCTAGACATCCAAGCTCTTCTTTACCTCTATTATCAGTTTTACATATGTGAACTAATGAAGGAATGGAGAAGGTAAGCTTTCAGTGCATATACACAAGTAAGCCTATACATGAATAGTGAGTTTCGTGTTAGGCATATCCGTATAGCCAGTGGTGACTACTCAGTATGTGGTTCACCTACTGTTTCTCTCCCAACATCGAGATAGTTGGTCTCATACTGTGGGATTAGTTTCCCTTAGTGTGTTCCAGTAAAGGAAGGAACTTTCCCAAATATAAAACCAGCCTTTAACACATTTGGCAGTAGTTACGTACTGGTCAGGTTAAATAAGAATTTTCATAAGCCATTCTTTATTTTTGTGATGGAGTACCTAGATGGACTTACGTTTCTTGGTTGAAGATTAATTATTATAATATTAATCAAAGTTTAAAAAAATACTCTCCAACTTATGAAAAACAACAAAAAATTACAATTTCAGTTCAGGTTTCTCAATTGAACTTTGAAATCATTCAGCTACCATCCAGTACTTTTTTTTTGTTTATATATATATACACACACACACACACGAGGGGGCTACGACGCCCAACCGGACTGGTTCCGGACTGGTAGGCCGGTTCTTGAATTCTGAAGACTCGAAAAGGGGAGGGAACCGCCCTGTGCGCACGGGGCCCACCCTCCCGAGTTCCGGACTGGTAGGTCGGTTCTTGAATTCTGATGACTCGAAAGGGGATTCTCCCCCCGAGTTCCGGACTGTAGCCGGTTCTTCTTGAATTCTGATGACTCGAAAGGGGTTCTGTCTCCTGGCGCCTAACCCCCCGAGTTCTGGACTGGTAGGCCGGTTCTCCTTGAATTCTGATGACTCGAACGTGGTTCCGCCCCCCCCCCAGAAATATATATATATCCCGAGTGTCGAGTCTTAAAAGGTGGTTCCTCCCCCTTGGCGCCCAATCTCCCGCGTTTCGGACAGGTAGGCCGGTTCTCCTTGAATTCGGATGACTCGAATTTTGAAGCCTCGAAAGGGGGTTCATCCCCCCCCGGCGCCTAGGGTATCCCCTGAGTGTCTAGTCTTAAAAGGGGTCTCCGCCTACGGCGCCCAACCCCCCGAGTTGCGGACTGGTTGGCCGGTTTTCCTTGAATTTTGAAGACTCGACACTCAGGATAGCCCGTGAGTTTCAAAACGTGACATAAACAGGCTTATATATATATATATTTAATGTATGAAACAAGATTTCCGAAAAAATCCTCTATTTCCATACGTGTTTGTAACGACATATCGTAAGAATAACCGAAAAACAAACCAGCCTTGATTTGTACCTGCCAGAAGAACAAGCATAATTAACCTACACAATACACCAGCAACCGCATAACTTAATTGTTTCGGCCATAATTTCAACTAAGCCAAATCCAAACCATGCCAGCGCTGCCTTAATGCTTTTGTTTCCTAGCGGGAGCCTGAACATAACTTTTATTGAAAATCATAAAACAATCAGGCAGATTTTAATGGAACATCTTTATAAATAAAGCAACACGTCTGGAACAATTATCTCTATTAGCTGCTTGAAGCGTGTGCTACAGACGGACGAAAATCCCACCGACCTGTTGTATATTCGGCCGACGTGAGACCTTCGTCCGGGCGTGTCACACCTTTTTCCCATAGAGATGTGCTGACATCTTGTGTAAGAAAATACAATTATCGGATGTCGCAATTTTATTCAAATAACTCCAGTCGTTAGTTGAGAAAGATGAGGGAAAATTTTTTGTTACTTCGATATTAAATTAAAGGATATGAAAGAATTAATACTGAAATGTTAGTGACCTAATCTCAGGAACGTGATGGTTTCTTTTTTTTTCCCCTTTTTCTACTAGGAGTAGCCGAAATACCTTTGCAGCAAACCAGTTAACACACCGCGCAACCCTGCAATGCGGAGGCTTTAAAATCTTAGACTATAACTGAAAATTCTAAAAGGAGACTCAGCTGTTGCTGAGATAAAAAAAAAAACAAACAAACTTAACTTGTGGTTTTTTTTTTTTAATTCTAATACAAATTAAAGCATTGAAACGCTATTAGAGAAACACTGAGACGTTAATAAATGTTAAAAATAATTAGAATTTATTTTATATTCTGATGTCTCATTCGCCCCTTCTAAAATCCCTTTATAGAGCAATGAGAGTGACAAGCACAATTGCAGATGAAAGTCCAATTGGATGCTCGCAGTGGTTGTGTACTGCATGACATATATATATATATTGATGTGTTTGTTTTTGCGTGTATTCTGGCACTAGATGTTAAGGGCCTTTTACAGACTTAATTCACAAATGAGGGGGAGATGATGGCACTCTTTTTTAACTTTTAACTATAACTTTTTAAAAAAAAAAACTCGGCAAGCTAACTAGTCTAATTCTTTCACTATCATGACAGCTGACTGCATTTCTGCCTAAGCGCAACAACCACCAGCCTGTGTTCCTTATCCTAACTAGCATTATGTGTAAGATTTTTTTTGTAGTTAAAAATTCGAGTTTCTTCAGGAGAAAACTTGTGTCTGGCCCAAAGAGTAACTCAGAAAGAGCTGAAAAAGAATAGGAAAAGTCCTGCACGTGCCAGCTAAAATTTAACCCGCTTTCTTCCTTGCATCATGATTTACAAGGAAAATATCTAGGCGTCTTGGATTGAGGTATTAGGCTGAGTTAATAATATAATGGTGTTGCATTTAAACATAGTGCATAAAATAAAGGATAGAAGAGGTGTCTTCGCACTTGATGAGGAGAAATTTTTTAATGTTAATTTCAATCAATTGGTAAGATACCTATGAGATATTTAAGTGCTTTTGGTGGATTAAGGGTTAGATAATCAAGGAACCCTGCCCTACATACCAACTTTTGATCAATTTTTCGTGACAACGGTTAAATTCAGATTTTTTTTTATTAGGTAAATCGATTTCGAAGATACTTTTGATACATTTAATATGTGGGATAGTGACAGTTTTCATATGAAAATAAGGATATAAGGCGAATATGCTGAAGACGGACCGACAACAGTGCAGATATAGTCCTTCAAATGAAATTAAGTTAGCTGATCTCAGATGAAAGCATTTCCTTATAGATATTGGATATGACGTATGTCATGCATATATGCCAATAAGGTATGGGTTCCAGTATTAGGATTTTTATACTTTAAAGAGGATATAAGAAAAATGGTATCTGTCGTTCATCTTAGTTGAAATTAAAATCCATATATGGAATTTAACGTTATATGGATAACCGCCTTATTCTCGTATTACGGTTGGAAAGTCGAAGGATACTTGGAAGGCTATGGGCGCTTAAGTGCCTGTTAAAGTCACGGATTTCATAAGTGTGCCTTTTAAAGCCACTGATGAATGGATATATATACAGGGTGTTCGGGATAAATTTGATATATTTATAATTAATTATATTTTTCCGTAAGTTACATGTATTAACACACACTTCTCTTCATTTAAAAGTTTGGACCCTTCTTCATTCATATACAAGATGTCAGAAAGGATGGATAGCTGGAACCCACCTGAATCATGGAAGAGAATAACTTGTATCATGATGATTCGTGCCCGCCATCAAAATAAGGATATTACGACTGCTGCCCAATGCTCCCTGAATACAGTAAAAACAATCAGGCATGAACTAGAGACTTGCAATGGTGACTACGAGGATGTAGCAAGAAGAAAGATCCCTAGCAGACGATCTGATTGCGTTCGTACAGCAGAATTCCTCGCAAATCTGCAGGAACAGGTGTTGAAGAACCCTGGCATTGGAATTCGGGCTTTGTTCGTGGAGTTGCTAACTGTAGTCAAGCCCTGGATAACAAGGGTAGCCAATGGTAGGCCGTATGTATGGCAGCAGGATTCGGCCCCTTGCCACACCTCTGGGAAAAGTCAAAAATGGTTGTCTGAAAATTTCTACGACTTCACCAGTCCAAATGTTTGGCCTCCAAACTCCCCAGACCTTAACCCCATGGATTATTTTGTATGGGGCGCAGTTGAAAAAGACACCAATCGCACTTCCAGTAATACAAAAGCCCAGTTAATGGATAAAATTAAAACAGTTTTTGCGGCCCTTCCCAGGGAGACTGTAGCATCAGCTTGTTCGAGGTTCCGAAGCAGAATTGAAGCTGTGATCGATGCTAATGGTGGTTATTTTGAGTAAATCTTGTTGATAGTATTGTAATTAACTCTGCCTGTAATGTTTTTTTGTCAATTCATTAAATTTAATAGATACAAAGAAGATTTTCTTTTTCCTTACGAAACTGTCAAATTTATCCCGAACACCCTATATATATATATAGAGAGAGAGAGAGAATGGTTGGTAATCATTTGAAAGTTCGTTCTAGGCAGCGGAAATCAATAGTTTCTATCAATTAAATAGAAAGCATTTCTATCATTATATTTACTGTTTATCTTTTTCTGAGCCTCCGTAGTTGTCAGTTTCGATGACGCCCTTTGATTGGAAAGGCCTGGATTAGAATCTCATCTAGAACGCGAAGAACGTTTATCAGAGGCTTTTCATCTGAAGGTGAGTTAGCCAGTGTTATACGGAAGTGGTAGGTTTTCCTGCCACAAAACAGGCAAACTAGCCAGAAGAACATACACAATACAGACATGGTAGACTATGTCTACCATGTCTGTATTGTGTATGTTCTTATTCCATATTAACTACCATATTCCGGTAGACCATGTCTACCGGAATATGGTAGTTAATAAGGATTAACTACCATATTCCGTCAGATTTTGGTTTCGAAAGCCTCCATACAGTGTTTCTCAACCTTTTCTGGATCATGCCCCACCTCAACGTATCAAAGATTTTGATGCTCCCCTTGCTGAAAAAGTATAATATAAATATGTATAAATATCTGCATGTATATTTTCTAATTGCTCCCAAAAATATTCAAATTTCCCCCCTGTGGGGCGTACACCCACGTTGAGAAACACTGCCTCCATAATACGATGTGATCTACACGTAAGCATAAAATAGGAGGGAAGGATCTTCATTTTAAGAAGTGCAGCCACACCGTATGGCTCATAATCCTAGCGCTAAAGCTGCTTTCTGGTAACGAAACGAACATAGCTGAAATAGCTTCCAAAGGTCTGACACTTTCAACATAGTTTTTTTTTTTTTTTTATATGATTCTAAACACATGGAGTCCAACCTACAGAATACTATCTGGACAACTGATGGTTGGAAGATCGGGAAAAAATAACCAACTTAACTTTAGTGGATTCAGTACCGACAGATGGTAACTCTTATGGAAATCACACTAAAAGAAATTTCTTCAAAGAATCTGGACAATGATGGTTGGAAGATTGGGAAAAAATAACCAACTTAACTTTAGTGGATTCAGTACCGACAGATGGTAACTCTTATGGAAATCACACTAAAAGAAATTTCTTCAAAGAACAGAGAATAAAATATTTCTTTGTGAAATTAGGATTAAAATAAGAACTGGGTGGTGACTTGTCGCTACTATCTTTCTTATGCCACATACGATGGATGCTGAACATGAAAATATCTGTGTAGAATGGAGAGAGACCAGAAACTGAAAATATGTATGGAAAAAAAGTGAATTGGTGAAAGAGCGATTATTAATCAACCTAAATACTTATCATTGACTATAAATCAACTCTCAATAATATGCCACTCCAACATGAGAGAATATTATTTCAAGTGGATTTGCAATTTTTAAAACCTTAAACTTGTTAAAAGGCAAAGTAATGAGTAGAACGAAAGAGAAAATTATTTTTCTAGATGCCAAAGAGACATGTAACTTAACTAGGATGCGAGCTAACAAGGTACTCATATTAGGAGGCAACAATTTAACAAAACTTTATAAGAAACAAAATAAGTTTCTGTGGTATTTTTTCTTGACTTATGTATATAAGCTATTACACTTTTTTTTATGATGTTAGTCAAGTGGCTTTTTAATTTATCGTCCTACATGTTTCGCCAATTTTTCTATCGGCATCTTCAGGGAATACAAAATTAGTAAGCTATATGAAGGTAACAGACTAGGTTATAACTGATGGTTCTAATTCATACAAAAATTAGTATTGTGCGAGACAATGCGCGTCTCGGGAACGTGATTTATTTGTTATGACTCGATGTAATTGTCATGTAAGTTCATTTCTTTGATGTTTAATGATCTAATTAAAGCTTTCCAAATTTCTGGTAAGGTTAGACCTTGATTCTTGTTTAGGTTTTCAGTTGTGCGGGTGACTGTAGCTGCTTCCTTGAAGGTTCTTGTACTGTATAGCTCTTTTCTTGAGCATATGGATAATCCATATGCTCAAGAAAAGAGCTATATATAGTACACAACAGACCAAGATGACCTAAAAACGGAATTAACTACGATATCCAGAAAGCTATCTTTAAATGGTTATCCAAAAAGACTCAACAAGATTCTCTTGAGTGATATACCACATAGACAACGTGATGACGTCCGATACATCAGTACTATTACTATTCCATTTGTCAACAGCATTTCCAAAAAATTGGCTAACCTTCTAAAACCACATAATATCAGAGTAGCATTCAAGCCAGTCAACACTATTCGGAAATTTTTAAGATCACCGAAAGACCCTCATCCATTCTACAAGTACTCTGGAGTATATAATATACATTGCTCATGTGGTATTAGTTACTTAGGTCAGACCTCTAGAAGCTTCGAAAAATAGAAAGAAAGAACACATAGGGTATGTCAGAAACAACAGACAAGACATTTCAGGCCTTTCTTGCCACCTTGCCTCTACCAACCATCACATTGAGTGGGATAAGAGCCTTATGCCCTATATAGAAGATAACTACCATTCAAGAACCTTCAAGGAAGCAGCTACAGTCACCCGCACAACTGAAAACCTAAACAAGAATCAAGGTCTAACCTTACCAGAAATTTGGAAAGCTTTAATTTAATTAGATCACTAAACATCAAAGAAATAAACTTTCATGACAATTACATCATGAGTCATAACAAATAAATCACGTTCCCGAGACACGCGCATTGTCTCGCACAATACTAATTTTTGTATGAATTAGAACCATCAGTTATAACCTAGTCTGTTACCTTCACATAACTTACTAATTTTGTATTCCCTGAAGATGCCGATAGAAAAATTGGCGAAAAATGTAGGACGATAAATTAAAAAGCCACCTGACTAACATTACATTATAAAAAAAGTGTAATAGTTTAAAATAAGTTTATATTTTTATATTGTTTTTTAAGGAATAACCGATTGCCAAGTAAAAATTAAAAACTAATTAGGTATTCAACTGGAGGAAGGGGAAATGTATTATTAGTATTTCATTCTGAGCGAAGAAATGCTTAATGTGGATCCTATCCACGAAAAGGTGCGAGTCTACAGTATATTAGTATTGGTGTCACGGATAAAGACAAGATAATTCAGAAACTGATGGGAGAATCCACTTTAAGTCTCCAATAAGAGGGGTGATAGCTCACTCCGCACATGAAGAAATTCAAACATATCTTCGTTGGGATTCAAACCCACAGCCTGTTGGGTAGAGAACAGATACGCTATCCACTCCGCCAATCAGACCAGCACACCTAAGCATGGTTTTGACCTGTTTATGCAAGAGTATCCCCCCCCCCGATAATGTATTTTCTTTCAAGAATTTGAATAGTTCTCCTCTGTGAAAAATAACATTGCGCTTAACTATTTAAATTAACAAGGTTATCAGAATCTTAATAAAGAATTGCTTAGAGATCATGAGGACTTCGGATATTTTCAATGCATCTGGAAGATTTGTTCATTATTTATTGCACTAATTAGAAGAATAACGTACTGTCATCAACAAAATTGAGCTGGATGTGCATGCAAGAAATGTCTATATATATATATATATATACACACACACACAGGGTGTCTCAAAAAAAATCTATACACACTTCAACAGCTGATAACTCACTTACTTTTCGTTATTTTGCAGGTTTTAACGGATTTGAAATAATGGTTGAAACCAGACTAAGCTTTGAGAAAAGAAAATTTATCCTAAAATGCTACTGGAAGTATGAAAACGTAGTGGGAGTGAAAAGACAGTTTAGATGAGAATTTCAACGAGATTCACCTACCAGACTTATCATCACTCGAATTAGATATAAATTTGAAGAAGATGGAACTGTTCAAAATGTCCATAAGCAACGTTCAGAAAGACCACGAACAGCTACGAGAAAATCTGTGCAACAAGCGTCTCGTGAGATAGGAGTATCAAAATCAAGTGTCCATCGCATGTTGAAGCGCAGTCATTGGAAAAGTTACATTCCAAGAAGAGTACACGCTGTCAACGAAGATGATCCGGACAGGAGAATACAGTTTTGTGAGTGCTACTTGGAAAAATGTGAAGAGGGTGCACGATTTCCAAGACGAATTGTGTGGAGTGATGAGGCCACATTTAAATGAAATGGGTCAATTAACCGGCACAATTGCACTTACTGGGCACCTGAGAATCCGCATGTTATGAAGGAACATCATGTAAATTTACCAGGAGTGACGGTGTGGTGCGGCTTATCAGCACACGGATTAATTGGACCATTCTTTTTCGACGGCACTTTAACTGGTGCCAATTACTTGAACTTGCTGCATGAAGCTGTCATGCCACGTATTCAAGAGGACTTTGAGAACGAAGACTTATTTTCAACAAGATGGGGCACCCTCACACTACCATCGAGATGTGAGGGCCTATCTTGATGAGACTCTATCCAACAGATGGATTGGACGAAGAGTTTCTGTAGAATACTCCTCCCGCGTTCACCAGACCTCACGCTAATGGACTTCTTCTCATGGGGATATATCAAGGATAAAGTTTACATTTCAAAACTGGCAACAGTCGACATCCTGAAAGCAGCAATCGAAAGAGAATGCGCCCAGCTACAAGATGAAATGATTCTCAGGGTTTACAATTCCATTGCTGCGCGTTATCAGTGGTGCCTGGACCAGGACGGTCATCGGTTTGAATACAGACGTTGAGGGATGAAAAGTACATTTATGTAGTACTTTACAATGTAAAAGTTAACTGTATTATAGTAAATTAACTGTATGTATAATAAATACCAACTTTATTATCATTCAAAGTGTGTATACATTTTTTGAGACACCCTGTATATATATATGTTACGGTTAAAGTGATAAATCCGGTTATTATTAATAATTGCCGGTTAAAGTGAATAATTCCTAGAGGAGTCTGGTAAATGTAATAAAAACATGCTTATAGGTTTTCATTCACAACAGAAATTATAACAGCTTAGGTTAGTTTATAATGAAAAAAGTAAGGAAAGTACTTCTTTTGCACTCAATGAAATCAGAAACCAGAAATCATTATAAACTAACCTAACCTAACCTTTATCGGTTGGAAATCATTATAAACTAACCTAACGTAATCTTTATTGGTTAGATTAGTTTATAATGAAAAAAGTAAGGGAAGTACTTCTTTTGCACTCAATGAAATCAGAAATCATTATAAACTTACCTTACCTAACCTAAACTAACCTGGATGTCGCATGTCGTACCAGAGTGTAGTCGTAGTTTGTTGCGGGCAGATTAATGGGGATGAAAGATAAACGTTGTTGTGGGCCGAGCTTAATGATTGCGGGAAGATAAATGGGGATAACAAATAAAAGTTGTTTTGGGCAGATGAATGGGGATAATAGATAAACGTCGTTGCTGTACCTCTTTCCTCATCAATGGAGAAAAACACTGATCAGTTCCTCTGATTTATCTACAATCCGATTTCATTGAGTGCTAAAGGAGTACTTTCCTTGCTTTTTTCATTATAACCTAACTTAAACTAACCTAACCAATAAAGGTTAGGTTAGTTTATGATTTCCAACCGATAAAGGTTAGGTTAGTTTATAATGATTTCTGATTTCATTGAGTACAAAAGAAGTACTTTCCTTTCTTTTTTCATTATAAACTAACCTAAGCTGTTATAATTTCTATTGAGAATGAAAGGCTATATACAAAACCTATAAACATGTTTTTATTACATTTACCAGACTCCTATAGGAATTATTCACTTTAACCGGTAATTATTAATAATAACCGAATTTATCACTTTAACCGTAACATATATACACACACACGCGCACAGAAGGAAACTACTGAAAGATCGATCCAAGCTGTACTTCGCAGAATCACTACTGAAGTTTAAGGATACTTCTGTATTACGCGTAATGTGCAATAAGAAAGAAAAATGAGTATGCCGAATCCGATCAAATACTTTAGAGCAGGGGTTCTCGACTTGGGCAGACTTAAGACATTGGATCCCAACTTTTCCGCCTCCGTTTTTTTTTTTTTTTTTTTTCAAAGCGCCTTATTTATCACATTTGTACACTGCTTGAAAATCGTGAGACGTTTGCTACCAGTCTGCTGGCTTCTTAGAGAAACGCGATGTGTAATGGTACTCTATTTATAACATAAGAGATACAAAAAAGGACTGCAAAATAAAATTACCATAAATTAGTACTTACTGGTCTTCATAATTTATGATTAAATTTAGAACGCAATAATTATAAAATCATTGTAAGTCCTACTTTAACAAAAAGTAGGACTTTTTGTTAAAAAGTCCTAATACAGGTTCCCATTTTTAGGAGCCTCCATAGTTCAGTTGATAGCATAGCGATCATGCCTTTAGTTAGAAAAGCTTGGATTTTAATCTCATTTTAACTAAAGGCGATTAGCAGATTTCATATGGAAGGAGTGGCGTTTGTTTCTCGGAAACTTGGGTTGTTCATCTGCAAAACAAGAAAGCTAGCCAGAAGAAAACAACACACGCATTTAACAGATACACAGACTTCAAAACGTTAGTTGCAATTCCAAACACAGTGCTCTTTATTCTTTCCCCTCCCCTGAAGAACCTGTCTTAATTTTCACAATGCCTCTCTTTAATAGGTAAAATATAGCTTTTTTATAATTAAATACTTAATCCTTTATCTAAAAAGCAAGATACATCGTTGATTAAAATTTATCATTGTTAGACAAATCTAAAATGGAATCCGACAGGGATGTCCCCTTTCACCAACTCTTTAATATTTATCTAAACGAAATAATAACATGGAATAAAAATTTGCATTAAGGTATTCAACTTGCTACTACTGTGAACTTAAACACTCTCCTTTTTGCTGAAGACCAAATAACAAATTCTGAAGATAACTTACAGAAAGATATTTTAGATCTAAATGAGATAGCCAAAGATTATTTAATGATAATATCAACAGAAAAATAAAAAATTATGGCCTTTAAAGGATAAAATCCGTAAGAACTAAAATAGTAATAGATAACAAGATTTTTAGAAGAGGTGAATTAATTTAACTACTTAGGATGTATGATCAACATAAGAAAAAGATATAAACGTAAAAATTTCAAAATATTTAAAAAGGAACAGGTGTAATTAACTCTATATTTAAACCAAACCTAGTTCAAAAACAAACCAGGCTAAAAGTATACAATACATTAATGTATGGAAGCGAAATCTGGACAATAAAACAAAAAGACAAACAAAGATTAACAACAGCAGAAATGAAGTTTATGAGAAAAACTGCAAAGTATGCCCTATTTGATCACAAAAGAAAAGAAGAAATTATGAAAGAATTAAACCAGGAATCAGTAATAGAAAAAATTAAAAAATATAAATATAAAATGGATGGGACACATTGAAAGAATGAAAACAAAGATTACCAAAACAATCCTTAAATTATAAACCACCAGGACAAAGAAAACCAGGACGTCCTCTTAAGAGATTCAACGATGACTTCTAAGGCCGGACAGGCCACTCTAAACCTAAATCCTTGACAAGTATCATGATGATGAGAAAAATCTACTTTATACACCGAGCAGGCAGCATTTAACATACATGTGATAGTTTTCATGAAAAATAAGTATACTGCTCAACAAAACTTTGAACTTCCTCAAGAAAAAGTCACAAGTTATCTTTGGTTTTAAAATATTTGTAATGAAGTGATATTTGAGATATCAGGCTGCTATGGTAACCGAATCGGGAGTTGAAAATTAAGTTTAATTTTCATAATAATAATATCTAACTGATGTAGAATTCCGAAGGTGAAAAAATATTCTGCAAGCGAATATGCCATTAAAATTATTGCATTCTCCAAAGAAGTAACTAGATCTACACATCATATTGACACTAAAGTATGCCACAAACTTACAGATATTGACGATGATTTGCACTTTTCTTCTTATCACTTTTACTATATAAAAAATCTGTTGCATTAATAAGTTATCAATGTATACAAATACTCATCATCCATCACTGCTTTAAACCAAGAAATCACCCACCTTAACGATATCTTCTGTTCTCCTACAATCTCCTCTACAGCTCATAAAGTATTCTTATTATTAATAATAATAATAACAACATTATTATTAAAGGAGACCTCCAAGGAGTCAGAGATTCATTGAAGGAGGCCACATGCTACACGCACCAGCTATCATACTTATTCTTGAATTCATTCACACTGCTTGCACACTCACAACATCCAGTGGAAATCCATTCCAATCACGCACCACCCTCTCAGAGAAAAATCTAGCCCTCACTCCCTTCTTAGCGGCATTCATTCTCAGCTTCCAGTGATGCCCTCTTGTTCTTTCCCCACCTCCATAAAATAAAAACATTCCATTAACTGAAATCCTCTATGACCATTTCAGAAGTTTAAGTCTCAATCACATCACCCCCTCTTTCTCCTGTTGGCTAGTGTCTGCAGTCTGCAAATTCTCAATCTGTCTTCATAATCAGTATTCCACAATCCTGATATCATTTTAACACTCCTTTGCACTCTCTCCACTTTATCAGAATCACAATGGAGACCAGACCTGCGCACAATAGTCCAAGTGAGGTCTTATCAAGGCCTTGTAAAGAGCAAAATAAAAATCCTTATCTTTACATGTGAACGTTCGTTTCAGCATTTGCAAATATCTTCTGAGTTGTATTTGCAATCTTTGCCGCATGGGCCCCTGAACTTCAACTTTCTGTCTACTAACACTCAAGATCCCTACCCTCATCAGTTTCTCTTAGCCTAATCCCACCAATATAATACGACATTGGATATCTAATCACGCCAAAGTGAATGACTTTGCATTTACTGACATCCATTTTCCCATGCTCACAATTCCAGCCTATTGAAATCATTCTGCAAGTACTGCATATCAGCAGCATTCCTGATTACCCTACCTATCTTTGTATCATCAGCAAATAGCTGCATGTCGCTTGTCAAATCCTTTCCAATATCATTCATGTACAGATTGAATAACAGTGAACCAAACACTGATTATTGTGGTACACCACTGGTTACCTTAAATCTTGCAGACTCACATTCTCCTATACCGCTTTTTGATATCTGTTAGTCAGCCTTCCTCTTATATACACTAATATTCTATAATCCAAACCCATATTCTCCGATTTATGCAATAGTTTATCATGCTGTATTCTGTCAAAAACCTTAGCAAAATCCAAAAGTGTCATGGTGTATCTATTCCCCTTGTCTAGTTTCTATAACAATGGTAACATTGTTATAGAATGTGAGCAAGTTGGTAAAAATGATCTTCCCTAAGTAAACCCATGCTGTTCATTGCGAAGTAGAGATTCACTATCAACCCATTTCTGAATGCAAGCCCTAACCAATTTTTCCAAAATCTTCACCACCACCACCACTCCTGAGATACTCCAGTCATTCATCCATCAGTGGTTCTAGCAGACACTTAAGCGTCCACGTCCTTCCAACCAATCTTGGACTTCTCAACCGTAACTCAAGGATAAGGTGGTTGGCCCTATCTTCTCGGTGTGTCCTATGTCTGTAGATACGTGTACTCACGGGGTCGGTATTATTCCTGTTCTTCGGGGACGAAAAACCCGAGTTTCCGGGTGGAAAAAAATCCTCTACCTCCGTAGGAGACCGGCTAACTCACTTTTACTCGAAAGTGATCAGATAGAGATTCTTCACGTCACTGACGGGAATCGAACCTAGGTCTTTCCGACCAGTGGGCTTCGTCTATACCGACTGAGCTACGGAGGCTCACTCCTGAGATACTAATTGGTTGATAGTTGGATACATCGGTCTTTGACATAACATCAAAAACATTTATATTAAAAATCCCATATATTTAAATATATAAAGTCATCAATAGTATCTATAAATATTCCAAGTACAAAATTGTCTTCACCACTAGTAATAAACTAAACTACAGAACTTATTAAAACATAAAACCAACTCAGTGCCATCTAATATACTATCATGGCACAATGTTGTATATAAATTTAGTTGCCAATCTGGCTGTAACATTTATTACACTGGATTCACATCCGTTCTTTAAAAGCACGTGTAAATGAATAATATTGTGATTGTAATCTTTCCATGCCATTTACATCCCATACAAAGATAAGATACAACGCACACAATAAAAATAAATAAAATAAATATAAACTAACATAAAACTATTATAAACAAAATCCTACTAGTGAAATATTATTACATACTTTACATTCAAAATGCCCTATAACTCAGAAAATGACGTGAGTTTCACTTTCTTAGTTAAGGAGCAAATGTTGATAAATATTTTCACCTATTCATAAATGGTCGACTCCCGCTCTTCGCAGTTTATGAACATTTTGCCATAAAGTTATTGAGGAGAAATGGTTACCATTCACACTAATATCCAAAGTTCCTTTCTGAAATAAATCAAGAAAGAAGATCCTCAGTGAATCAAGCAGTAACAAATATCTTACTGTTAATCATTGATTACTTGAAACCTTAATTAGCATGAAAAATAACTATCACGGATTTTGAAATATCGAAAATGAATTAAGTGGGAGCAACAGATCGATAAATATTTGTCGCTTTAAGACATGGGTTGAATATGAAGTTTAAAAAAAAGGAATTATTTATTCAAAAGGTCTGCTTAGCTTGTGGACGCGTCGCTTATTCCATAATGCTAGACTGCCCAGAAAAAAGATTGTTATATGTTTGATTTAGTTGTTGACTTGAAGAACGTTCACTAGGCTTTTCCTCAGCGAGTTTTCGAGTCGATCTTTGGCGCAGGAATGTAGGATTTCTCCTGGAAACCATTTTCAATCCAGCAATTCAAGAAAATTAAGACTTTCTCCCAGAGATCTTACAAATCACGACAGCCCTGAACTCAGAAAAGCAAAGAAGTCATTAGACCTAAAAGAGATCTACAAAAAAGACAGTGGAATTTTTATTATGTATTTATTAGTAACTGTTATATACCTTCGAGTTTATTTATTTATTCTAACTGTCTTGTATTATGTCAGGTGCGCACATTCTCTAAATCAATTTGTCTTGAAGGAAGAAAACCCGAACTTTGTGGCTACTGTGACATGAAAGCACATTATATACACAACACTGTAATGAGTATTTAAATAAGGAATGAGAAAAACATGAGTTTGTAAAACGACTGATTTTTAACCACAGTTACTGTGGTCTAAAACATAGAAATATCAATGTAAATGGAATTTTCTAAAGATTATCAGAGATTCTAGTTATGAAAAATAACTCATACATTGGATTAAAGAAATAAAATTTGCTATAGCATTATCCTGCGACTGTGAGAATATCTTTGACTTCTTAACTTTTTACATAAAGTAAATAGATAGTCGCTTAAGCCTCGTTTAAAATCTTATAATACGAAGCTTGTAATTCAATTTTTTGCACAGTACTATAGTTCGTTTCCCTCCCCTCGACAGATAAACTTGGAAGAATACCCATTTTCCAATGGGATTAATTCAGTTCAGAATTTATGAAAGAAATCCTAATGCTGATTAAGTAGCAAAATGAATAGAAAGATGCACTTTCGTATTCTGATGTCGGTGATGTGTCAGTCTGCAGATCTGACTGTGACAGACCAGTACTGCGTGGTAATTCAAAATTTCATTAGCTGCCTCGCATCATACAAAACCGCTCAGAGATAAATCTTGGATATCTTTAATTCATAAGTCTGCCTAAATCCGTTTATCATCATTACATCAATACCTCATGTATCCAAGCTAAGCTTCTCTGGCACTCGATCGCTGGAAAACACCAAACCACAAGCGAAGCATCACAAATCAGAAAAAAGAAAAGATTTTGTACTAAATTACCAAAACGAACGAAACGAGAAAAGAATCTCAACAAAAGATGGAAGAATTTATCTATTCGTTAGGATTTGTGCCAACGTATTAAGGAAATTATATAAATAAAAGCAAATAAAAGAATAAATTTGAATCGAAATTTTAACAATTGTTTCAATAAAGGAAAGAAAAAAACTCCGTGGCTAGAAATACATTAACACTGACAAAACCTGGTTAGGAAATAGGACAATACTACTGCTATACTGGCAAGAACCGGTTTGCTTCTTGATTTTAGTCTTCAAGAAGGATTCTGTAAAAGTGTGAAAACTTCTCTAAAAACTGCCAAGAAATCAGCTTGTTTCGAAACCAGGAAACTTTAAGTTGCGATTTAGTGATGTACAAAAATAGGCTAAAATATTTCGAGTCACTGAAAGCTAAAGCTTTTTATGAAATATAGGAACTGCAGTAAACAACGTACTGATGATAAAGCCAAGTTTGAAAAGGTATACTTGAAATGTGGGGATATTCAAGCACCAGTAGAAATTTTACTTTGAGAAAAGAACTTCAGAAAGGCCAGCTTTATCTTATTTATTTATTTTGAATTATAAAGGCTTAAACGCAACAGTTAAGTACCAGACTTAACTGCATGTAATATTTTATTTCATTTAATGATTAAAAAGAACAGTAGAAGTCAAGTAATTAAAAAAATCTGAAAATACCACTAATATCTAATAAATGAATATCTAATCTGAACTAATCAGGTACGTTAATAAGCATCGTTTATTTCTTTTCAGAAATGGTAAAGCTCCCTTATTTGTGCATAATAAATGCTCCCGTCAGCCGATAATGGTTACACACACAGAGAGATTGTTGAAATAAGGTATTATTACAAATTTCATGAGAATAACAGATATCATAGGAAATATTACAAATTTACGTGAAAGTAACAGTTATATCATCATCATTATTTATCCTGTTCCGTTAAATAGCAGGAAAATCTTTTCTTCCTCTTTTATTTGGAGAGAGAGGCCAATGATGTTACTTCTAAGTTGAAAAGGGGATTGTGATGCAGTCGCGCTGCTCAGCCAAGAGTTGATTCCGCTGCTTCCAGTCTTGGTGAAAATGATCTAGGGTATTGTTCTTCCAGTGGTGATGATGCTCGTGTAGGATACGACTTCTCGCCTTTTGTTTAAAGGCTGCAAGAAGATGGTCAGCTATCTCTCTCAGTGAAATTGTTGGGCTATCTGGTCTTGTGGGTCGAAGATGGAAACCGCATATCACTACTTTTGCAGTGAAGAAGAGATAGTTGCAGATCGAATGGTTTTTTGACTGTGCGCGAGGTATTCCTCTTCTGAGTGAAGGCAACCGCAGGTTAAGGCTCCTATTTCCACAGACGAATGGATTAATTTGGTATTAATCCATTCGTCTATTCAAATAATCCGAAAAATTCGGGTTGAATTTGTTAGTATAGCAAGAGTGTGAAGGGCATTATGTCCCATTCTACACTAAAATGTCGGCATCACGTTTGGTGGCTTTTGTGCAGATAGATATTTGTTGTTGCTTTTGGCAGGTACGAAGTTATGTTACGTTGTCAACAACTGCTGGAAGGTGTTTGGAATTATGGCCGAAACAGCTAAGGCAGCGAGGCCAGATTATATCTGTTAATTAGGTGTGTCTTTAAGTTTGCCTGTTTTGCCGGATGAAAAATACGAGTTTCCGGGAGGGAAAAACCGTCCACCTTGTAATAAGATCGGTTAATTCATCTTCAGTTAAAAATCCTTTATAAAAGGTTCTTCGCGTCCCAGGCCGAACTGCTGTGGAAAAAAAAAATTACACAATGTGCCAATTGGGATACATAGCTAGATAAATTTCCAGGACTCAAGATTCTTAATAATTTCTTGCATTCATAAGTAACACTGTTTTACTTATACCAAAAGATTTTGGCTTTGTGATTTTTTTTTTTCTCTTTTCCACTATAGAAAAACGGAAAAGATTCTAAATTGCAAACAGAGTGGCTTATGACGCTCGTGATACTAACTTTTGTTAAGGTGAATGTTCGATATCTAAAATGTAACGTACATCTTTATAAATCAGTTTATAACCATTAAGCTTTCTTTCCAACACTATGAACGTCCGTTATCTTTAACATGCAGTCAACAAATTCTTAATTGAGTCAGTCCTATTTGCCACAGTTAGATAATCAAACACAAAACAGTATACGGTGGTTAATACAAAAGTAAAGTATCAAAAATATTGTTTTAATCTAGGAAATAATGTTTCCAGGAGCGGATAGCTACGTTATAGCCGTTTATCTTCGTCAAGAACAAAAGTGCCCCCCCCCCTTTCTTCAGGATCGCATCTTTTGATTAGAGTTAGTCCATAAGATATCATCGTTAAAGCAAGCAAAGCGCCTAAGCTACTATTTAGCTAATTAAATCTCAAAGGTTTAGTTTCGAAAAATAAAAAGCTTTTGGCTGCTCTATCTCTGTATAAAAAACTAGTATACAGATCTCATATCCTATTGCTATTAATTATACAGAATCAACGCCAAATTAACATTAAAAAAGAAATCATTAATTACGTCGGTTATAAATTAAAAAAAAAAACGTTCGACTTTAAATATAAGCTTACGTAAAGAACAAAAAATCTGCTAACACCTTTTTATTGTCCAAAGGCACAGACGAAGACGTTTAACCTTAACTAACATTTGGTCACTGGAAGCATCCAATCTCCATCCTTTGCCAATCACAGATGGCTCAAGACCATCAATGAATTTAACAAACATCCAGTAAGGAGAGTACGGCAGGCAACTGACTATCTCGTTGTCCTTAACCTTATATTTCATATTTAAATTTAAAAAAATAAAGCAACTACTCGCAAACAGCATATTAATGTAATTAATTACTTCATCTACAATTAACAAAAATCACAGCATGAAAAAAAAATTACATTCAACAACACGAACATTTCTTAACGACAGCGGAAATATGCACTGATTGCTGCGCACAGCAGAACTTCTTATGGAAACATGACATCGCAATCCGTCTTAGGCTACAAAAATCGAATTATTTCATTAGAGAAATTTGTGCTCGTATTTTTCTTTGTTCAAAAAGTGAACTTTATTCAGAAAAAATAAATAAAACTAGAATAAACTGAACAATTTCTCCTCAATATTATTTTATAAATTTATGATGATTTGTTGGGGTATTGAGTAGTTACAGGTAACATTTGGGCTGGAAAGAGAATGTCTTCAGATGACTTGGTTTGGTTAATCTGGTTCTATATATAAAAATCTCTTAAACTGTGCAGATCATGCAGGCTTTCGAAACCAAATCAAGCGGAATAGGGTAGTTATCCTTATTTCCCCCTAGTAGATATGTCTGTAAATTTCATGTGTACTTCTGGCCGGTTTGCCTGTTTTGCGGTGGAATGAAAAGCCTAGAGGGAATTCGAACCCACATCTTTTCAGCCAAAGAGTATCGTCGAAACCAACTGAGCTATGGAGGCTCGACACTTTCAATTTAATAAGCTAAAAAGCTCAAAGGGTAATTATTTTTAATAAAATTAAATGTTCAAATTCTTCCATTGAATCAACAGTTCAAAAGAAATTTTTAAATGAAACGAAACGCTTTTTTGAACCCTCAAATTGACTCCTAAAATATAAGAGAATTTCAAGTGACCTATTTACATTATGGAGATTTTAGTCTATGACCACATTAAGTTCAAATCGTATCATGTGCCTATCAAAAAAGAAAATTCCAAATGTATATCCACACCTGCTGTTTCCGTGTACATTCACGTTGCCGACTGCTAACTTTTAGACTCTCCACGTTTTGAAATTCTATTCAAACGTTCCACGAGACAGTACACGCATGGCCTAAGCAGGATTTTTCTGTAGTGGTGCCAGCTGATTAAACCTTTCTGTTGCTGGTTGCAGCTGACATACAAGGAAACAGTTGAGTATCGTGTGTTCTAAAAGAGCACGACGGATGACAAATACACATTCATCTATTTTACTCTGCCTTGTCTTCGTGCACGCGAAATAACAGGTGAATTTCGGAGCAATGGCTATAATAAAATCAAGAAGATTCAAACATTTAGTAGGTCCTTCAGATTACTGAAATATATTGTATAACAGAATACTCCCATGCTTTTAAGACTAGCGTTTGTGATAGGAAATTCTCCTTATAGAGAGAGATAAGAGTAATCCTTCAACAACTGGATAATAGCACACCAAAATATTTCAGTTTTTACAACACAATGTGAATTTTTTTAAGTATATTCATAAAATTAAATGTATGGAGGGAAGGTCCTGAAATAATTTGAGATATTTGCAAAACTCAATTCAATTCAGGCTTGAAGTGGAGTTCTGTTTGAAAAGGAAATGAAGAGTTGCACATTGCGATAGGTCAAGCAGGGTTGAGATGACTAAATTTGGTTAATCAAAGATCAGTTCTGCCCAACTCCTTCTGTATAAAATAAAGGGTTTTAAAGGACTATTCCAGATTTCAAAGTAGTGTTGTTTAGTATAGCAGATTTCAGATTTGTATTGAGTCAATGGTTTGTACTGGATGGCATTCTGCCTGTCTTGTTTATCTTAAGAGACTAACGCCAATTTTTCCACAAAACAGGCACGAATCACAAGTAGGTAGTTTCCCGAATGGAAGCCGATATTGATGTGCACAATATTCTTTAGGAGCATTTTTATAAATCCTTATTTTCTAATCCTAGCCTATGGCTTTCCCAAACTGTAGCCAGAGAGATATTTATTTGAAGTTATGAAAAAAAATAAATTTTCCCTTTATCAAATAGCCGCGCTGATTGGAGAAGTGGGTTAGCATATCCACTGTATGATCAACAGGCTATGAACTCGTATTCCACTATGGAAGTGGATGTTTGGTCATCTATAGTAGATTTTCCTATTTATCTAACTCTTAGCCCATTCACAGTACTAATACTAATATATTAGTCCTATAAAATAGGACATTAGTACATGCACTACTGTATAAGATGAATTACCCTGGTGACATATCACCACTGGAGGCTTTGAGTGGCTATAAAAAGGCTAATGTTTGGTCGTCCAGACGTTTCCAACCCATTTAAGTCTCACCCCATCCATGGCAATAATACTGATGTACTATAGGCTAACAGTACATACTATAGGCAAATAAAAAAATGAAACTTATTTTTCTTTTCTTCTTATTCTAAATTGTGTCATTCTTAATTTACTTAGGAGACTAATCTTATTACACTACATCTATGTTGATAGTTATGTATTTTTTCCCTTTTTAATGCTCTGCATCTGGCTCATCAGCTGTTTCATACACTTTCTATTTCTAAAAATGATTGTTCTCTCCTTCATATACAAACACACATTATAGAATTATGATTTTGCTGCATACCAAGCTAGCAAAACCATAAAATGCGAATCCTTCGCCACTACATGCAGCTCACATCATTCCAATATTAATAATTCGCATCAGTATGTTGGGTTGGCATTCAGAGGAATTTTTATTCTCGTGAATAACTAGGAGCACGAGGAGACACAGTGAAGTGGAATGGCGCCAAACGGCTGGCGACCACACTGTCGCTTTTCTTTTCTCTACTGTCACTTATTCTTGTTTTAAAAATGGGATCCAAACCGGAATCAACGAGATCTGCAATTAACTCGTAACATTTTCCGATTTTTTGCTGTTTTTTTTTTTTTTTTCTGCTGGAAGGAAATGCCTAAGACTAACATTATATTAATGTATTAAAGAAGAAATTTAATTTTTTAAAAGAGATCGGGAATTTATATTTATCAGAACTATCTTCATCTACTGATATTTTTAACAAGTTAGTTTCAATATGAAAATGGCAATTTGAGATTTTTCGTATATTTTAGACATAGTAAACAGAACTTCCTCATCCAGTACATGATATAAACGTTAACCATTCGGTTAACGTTTATATCATGTACTGGATGAGAAATTTGTAACCATTTAACCACCCGCAACCATTCGGTTTAGTTACAAAAAGTTGTTAATACTTTATTTTTATTAACTAAACCTTAAAGTAGTTTAAAATTAGCTAATAATTAACTATTTCCAAATTAATCAACTACTAGCCTGAGTGCCCGAAACTATTACTAAAATATTAAGAGCACCTCCAGGAAGTTTCAGGACTCATCGCAAAGGCAACTCTACACTATACGATCCACCACATTTACACTACTTAATTCACCCTCGACAGTATTTTTTCTTTGTCTGATAATTGCGTATCTTCTCTGGCCGTTTGCCTGTTGTGTATGAGGATACACCCGAGTTTCAGGAGAGATAAATCCGGCTATGAAGTATGAGACCTGCTAACTCCCTTTCATTTGACTTGATGTCACAAAGGAAATCAAATCCAGGTAATTTCCAAGTGACGGGAGTCCCATTTCATCGAACTGCGACAAAGGCGTCAGATTTCACAACGGTATTTGTGCTCATCAGTGGCGGCTCGTCAATAAACGCTGCAGCCCCTCCAGTATAAAATGAAAGTTCCTGTTTTATTATCGCCATTCTTACACTTTTATATGTTTATCTAAAAACAGTTATTTTCTTGTTTGTAATACAATATCGCTCGATAGTATTTTATATAATTCATTTTGTAGCAATAGTTGTATTTTCAATAGTCAATGTGCTGTGCCGGCTAGGGCTGGTATCAGTACTGGCTAGCATACTCAACGCTGGAGATGCATTCAATGCAGACCGCACCAAACCGCTACATAGTGGGGGTAACGCGTGATTTACGTGTGGTTTGGGCTGGTAGCATTGCAGCCCCACCACTACGAATTCTTACGAGCCGCCACTGGTGCTCAAGTAGAGTAAATGGCCTAGCCACACCATTTGAAACTATAAACATATAATGCATAAGCAGCATCTAGTTTTATAGTCTATAAAACTAAATTTTGTACATCTGTTTTCTATAAAAGCTAGTTACCTATTTCACCTCAATCTTCAGAAAGAGAAAGAAATCCAATAATACTTAGGCGACTTCTTCACTGTCAAGAAGAAGAGCCGCAAACTGACCGAAGTCAAATCAACTATATAGACAAATACGTTCAGTAAAATTTAGATGACGTTACACATTATCGCTTACGGCACATTACCTTTTGAAAATATGGAAATTTTATATAGAGCCTAGCTCGCAATTGTTACACGTACTTGATCTTTACACACTTGATGAACGATTACCTTAGTGATTTTGGAGTGCCACTCGAACTCATTTTCGAAAAATCTTGTTCTCATCAAAGGCACAAGAATAAAACACCGATTAGGGTGACACTCGAGGCTTTCACCAATAGTCATTTTCTAGAAACTACAAGCCTTAATTTATTTACGGCAAAAAATTTTAGCAATTTTTCCTATCGAGCCAACTGTTGACCATTCTTCTGGTAACAGTATTATTATAAGTAAGAATGTCATTAAAGAAAAAGTTCCTATTAATACAAACAAGATTGAGGATATACTGAAGTAAGATAGCGGATATACTGATGTATCAAAACAGTAATTTTAAAACAATCTTATTAATTGTATAATTTATGCCAACGGTTTAGGACTTTTGTTCTATAACATTCACAAACAGGACATTCGCATCGACGAAAAATAATGGAAACCTAAAACCTAGTACAGCATAGATTAACCGCAAACCTTGCTCTAAAGACCAAATATAGTATTTTCAATGCCACGTCAGCAATGGTGTAATTACACTTTTTCAGAGTTTAGTATTAGGGAAAAAAAATCATTAGGGCGGGGGAAAAGGTATGAATCTTTTTAATAGTCCGTCTTTTCTTTCCAATACGAAAAAAGAAAAATTCGAACAGGATAGAGGTGTAATAATACTCCTCTTTTCCTGATAATCAGGATTTAAATATAAGACGACACTACATTAAATCAATTAAAAAAAACCCTCTTATTTACAAGATTAGGGTTAGGAGTCTATTACAGCAAAAACGTTCGATATTACTGAACAAGATATTCCGCGGCATAGATCAAGTACGCTGCAAAAGGATGCCATTCCAGAGTTAGCATGAAGTGTTTCCAAAACTGTTTCTATTCTCTTGCGCGCGCAAGAACCGAAAGAAATCTGTGAGTAGTGAAAGCAATTTCTAAGAAAATACGAGTAGTGTTGATGTGGAAAAGGCTTTATAAATCTGATTTAACTCCGCGTGCAGACGGATTCAGGTCCAAAGGACAACTAAATATGATGTCTTATCTTGTCTCCCTTTCGTTCTTTAACGTGCAAAAATAGAATAGTAGTGGAGTTATAGTTTAAGTCTCATAACGAAGTATTGCATTACCAAAATACTGTTCTTGGACCGAATTCGATTACCTTCTATTACTTCTATCTCTGAAATAACTCAACTTTTTACTATTTATTGAAACGATATTTCAGATTAGTTAAATCATACAAAATTATTTTCCTCTCAGATAGCAATGGCACTTCTTCACTGAACCAAAGTGGTCTATTGCTGGTTTGGTGAACTCGACTTGAAATCGTTCGTTTTTCCTTGCCATCTCAATACCTAACCCCCCCCCCCCCAAAAAAATAAATAAATAAATAAAATAAAATAAAAATTGGATGAATTAGACTTGTTTAGAGGCACTGCATCCATCTCAATTATAACTAAAGAACCTAGAGGGATTATCACAGGAGTAGCATATCAAGTGTCTTAGAAGAATTTGAAATTACTTTGGAGACTTCGTATAACCTCAGATACCTTTCAAATATTAGCAGATTCGCAGGAGAATACAAGACTAATGTGTCATGAAAGAAACTGGAGAGAATTTAGAGAATGCTTAGGTAAGGTTTTATAATTTTGTGACTAAATATTGTAATCACGTATATTACAAAGTTTCTAAAAAAAAAGTATGTTGATTTTTACAAATATAATCAGATAGTGGAAATCTTAATATCATCTATTTTTATTCAATTTTACACTTAAAAAAAAGGAGCTCCTTCTGGATCTAATATGCTGCCACGGAAAACCAAATTATATCAAGATGGAAATCCAAACCTCAGCGCATGTTTAAGGAATTTAACTGATGCAACAGTTTTAGCACACCCTTCCTCTGTGACATATCAAGTTCAATATTCCATCTGACTAAGAAACGTTCAACATCCTCTGAAGACCTGAAATGCTGTCTTGGATCCCACCTCGAGTCTCATGCTGAAGGCCATACTTCCCTATTGTAGAATGTTGAAAAAAAAAAAAAAAACATTTTCGCAATCTGTCTGAAAGTGAAATAAAAAATGTAAAAAAATAGTATATTTGACACAAAAGAAATATGACGGACGCTGAGATTCGTGTGAAAGAAGATGACTTCATGAATATTTTTTTTTAAATATAAAATATGAGAACATTTTTGGAAGAGTAGTTCATGCGAAATGTATGTAATCAAATAAAATTTCCGTATATCAATTTAAATTGATGCACAGTGAGCGAAACAGATAATTTATATCGTGTATAAAGATATATAACATCACTAGAAATCCGACTTCATTAGCAGCTAAACGTTTCGAAGGATATTAAGCTGACCTTTGTGAACTTTGACGTATAAAGTGTAAATCAAAACACGAAATGACGCTCAAAACTGTCTATAAGAAATTGGAGACTAACGTGAACATAATTATGAACACCGAGGCCAATATCCGGTATATGAAGTTTATTTTTACCTTTTAATTTCACTTTATCAATTAATTTCTTTTTCTGATGTTAAGACATCTTCCTCTGCTTTGAATACATGTATTCTGCAGAGGAGATTTTCAGCTAAAGGCAACATTAGTATCTAAGACCCGATTTCTGTGTAATTAAATTTGGACACAAACCTGCCATGTGAAATTTGTCACACTGTCTGGCCTCGAGCACACTCCTCATTAAACACTTAGCACAACAGTCTTTGAAATTCTCAGCGTTCTTAATCCAACTGAACGATGTTAAAACCGAAACAGCGACGGCTAAACAACTTTCAACAAGTATGGAACCAATCGGAGATAACAATAATAATAATAATGATAAAATGGTTAGTTTGTAACAGCATTCTTGACAGGTGATGTTATTCAATATAAAATACAAACATTAGACCATGTACTGTGAATGGTTTATTCATTGTTATTTGTAATATAATAATTTAATATAGTTTATTGTGGTGATACAAATAATGGTTCTTATTTTGATGTTATTAGACTCGCTTTTGTCCCTACCAGTGGCGGCTCGTGGCTTGAAATCGTGGGGGTGATGCAACTTTCGAAATATATATACACTGTAAGTACAGTGTATACGTGTTTGGATAAAATATAAAAATTATGGTAAAAAATTTAAAAAACAAAAAAATTAAAACATGAAACAATATTGTTTATTATCGATAAAATTATACAGTTTGGTATAATTCAAAATTGCTTAAAAATAAAATATATTCTTCTTGTTTTGTTTCATGAAAAAATATTGTTTATTATCGATAAAATTACACAGTTTAGTATAATTCAAAATTACTTAAAAATAAAATCCATTATCATAACCCCAATAATGTTCTGAAATAAAAACTATAACAAATGTTATGTCTTTAATTATAATGTCCAAATATTTAAAGAGACGGAGTAAACACGATAAGCACTACGAACACTCTACTACTGGCGCAAACTGCATATAAACAACAGTGGAACTGCGCGACGGACAGTGCCGCATTACGCTAATAGCTCGTATCTTACTATGACGAGCATATGCTTGCGCGCGTAGCAATATGATACTGTGGTAAACACAGTGCTGCTAGCGTCCTTCGCCCTCCTAAGTGCTACAAGATGGATTTTTTATTATTTTTTATACAAAATAAGAGAATTGTATAGGATTGTTGATGATAAAATTAATTTTTTTTTTTTTTTTTTTTTTTTTTTTTTTTTACAAAAACGCTTACAAAACATTCTCTGATCCACGAGAGTTTCTTTACTTGTTTTTGTGTAATGAACATTATTATACCATTTACTATACCCTATGCAAGCGAGTTCGCAAAACCAAGGTGAGCACAATTAAAGAGAGAATAGGAACCTGCCCTACTGATAAATAACTTACACCTTTTCAAGAAAAATGGTCTTCAGATACACTATCTGAAGAAGGCGGTTTTCAGAGGGCAGACACGGATGGAAGAAAGAAAGTGGTTCGTAAGTTTGAAATTAAACTTTTATCGAACGTTGACCACACTTGCTCATTTTAATAGTCCTTACAGAAATGTGAAAAAAAGGTGGCATCCAGATTCAGTAGAACAGTGTCCATGAAAGAAAAAATAAATAAAAACAGAAGAAAAAACAAACCTCTGTTAGAAAGGAGTCATCATTTTCTATTCATCACTGCTATTCAGAAGAATCAGGTTAAATACCTGATTAATTCTGAACCAAGCGTGTTTATGGTAGTAAGTACATTATTTCAAATGCCAACCTTAGAGTCCCGATAATAGGATTCTAAACCTAGGCTATGGTGATCTGATGTATTCGTGCCAAGAAAAACCTGAGACAAATGTTAGACCGAGAAAAGATGCGTACGAATGATTTAGTTTGATGATCTGGGGATTAGCTGAGATAAGGAGAAGCGAAATGAGATTTGAGTTTCACACATTAAAAATTTCGCACTATACTGTTCAGCATACAATATGCATAACTATAAGTACAGTATGCTACAGAATTTAAATGAATTTTGGATGACACGGTTTTAGTTAATAAAACAATCATTGCTTGGCACAAATGATTTCAGAGGCCAGAAGTATTCTATGAGAGAGACATAAAGGAATTATTAGAAGAAGCAAAAAACTGAAGAACAAGAAGGTGAATACTGTAAGTCTCCTACCACGCTATGATAGAGGCGAACTGAGGAGGAGGGCAATGATAACCAATGAGTCTATACGTAGATTATGCAAAAGAAATGATGTAGAATTTGTGGATCAGTGGTCTCTGTTTGACGGAAAGAAGGATTTATACAATACAGATGGACTGCATCTGAATGGTTTTGGTGTTAGATGTCGAGAGAGAGAGAGAGAGAGAGAGAGAGATTTGTTTACCGAGTATACTGACGTGCAAATTCAGGGAAACTTAAGCAATTAGAGTTGAAGCAAATGAGTTTGTGCGAAGGCACCCATGAGGCGAGTGAGTGCGAGAATGACTAAGTGGAATCTAGTCTCTCAAGCAAAAATACTGAACAATGTAATCAATTCAGGAAGTAAAAGGTGAGTAGGGGCCTAAAGGGTAGTTTCTATATACTAATGCCAGAAGTATTAGGATCAAGAGGGAGGAGTTTTTGGTATTAGTTAGTGCAATCTCTCCAAAAGTTATACGCATGGGTGAGACTTAGCAACAGCAGATGATGAAGTTATAGGAATACAATACGAAGGGTTTAGTACTTTCAGGGAAGACAGAAAAGATAGGATGGGGAGGGGTACTGTTGATGAGTTGCAGCAAAAAAAATAGAAGATAGGTGGGAGTGTGGCTGTTCATTAGAAGCAGTGCGGTGGGAGATTAAGGCCAATAAGACAAAATATATAGTTGATTGTTGCTATAGGCCTGGGGGATTCTGCAGATGATCTGGAAGACATGAATCGGCAAATTAGTACAATGAGTACAAGTCAATGATTATTATGGGGGACTTCAACTATAGATATAGAGACTGAAAGGAAGAAAAATCACATGGCAGAAAGGAAATGGAATTTATATACCTACTGAGAGATAATTACTTGCGGCAGCATGTGATGGAGGGGACTAAGGATGCGAGTATTGGACTTGGTCACAGGATCAGAAGATCTATCCATAACCAAGGTGACCAAATTATCTCAGAATGATGAAAGTGACCATGTGGTCTTCACCTCAGAGATTAAAACATGAGAAATATTCTGTCAAGAAGGGGTATTTGTGGTACTACAAGGCAGGTGATTATGACATACTTAGGAAGAAGCTTAAATCTGTACCATGACATACAACACTGCAAGGAAAGGATGTTAGTAGTGCATGGGAGATAGTTAAGGGCCATTTACAGGAAGCAATATTACACTGTATACCTAAGGTAAGGAGTTTGACGGATGAATAATATCATTAAGCATGAGCTGCAGAAAAAGAAAATGATGTGGAGAGTATATAAAGAGAAAGGTGACCAGCAAACTCACAAACAGTACAAGTACAAGGCTCAGGAAAGAAATGTGACCAGCATGGCAAAGAAGGCAAAATCAGATTACGAGAAGAATCTAGGCAAGCAGGCCAAAGGAAATCTCAAAGAGTTCTTTCGTTACATGGCAAGCAAGAGAAAGAATGACCATGGAAGTTTAACCTTAATTAGTGATGATAGTCAAGAGGTGAATAGTTTAGGGTATATCATCCGAGTGAGGTTACTGCTTTAATATATGTGACAGACACTAATGTGGGAACAGAGGTGGATGAATTGGAGGCTCTTAGGATATTGCAGAATCTCAATGTAAATACAGTTGTGGGATTAGATGGAATATCAGTGTGGGTGTTATGAGAATGTGCAAGGGAACTGGCAATGCTTCTGACTAGGCTCTTTAATTTAAGTCTCAGCTCTGGTAGTTCCACGGGAGTGGAAAGAGGGCAAAATAATTCCTTTGCATAAGGGAGGTTATAAGACTGCAGCAACAATCAGTATCTCGGACGTAGTGAGAGTAAAATAGTCAAAAGAGAATTAAAGAACAGGTGGATAAAAATATGATGCTCTATGAAGGATCGTCATGCCTTAGTAATTTACTAATTTTTATAGAGTTAACAGCTGAGTAGGATAAAGGAAATGGCTACACGATGATTCTACAAAGGCACTTGACAGAATACCACAAACAAATGAGGAAGGATAAGACACTAGTTACATGGATAAGTGGGTAGCTGGACAAATATCAAAAAGTGGTATATGGAGGGGCAGAATCAAGGCGAAAACAGGTGACTAGTGGTGTGCCGCAAGGTTCAGGGCTGGGACCTCTACTGTTTAATTTGTAAATAAATGATATAGGAAATAACCTGAAAGGAAATACTCAGTTGTTTACTGATGATGATGCAAAATTAGGTAGAGTAATAGTTAATAAAGCGATGGAGAGCTTCCAAGAAGATTTAAATAGGCTGTCAGTATGGGCAAAAGTAAATGGATGTCAGTTTAATGTCGAGAAATGTAAAGTTATGCATTTGGGGATAAATAGATCACAAGCTGTGTATCACATTGATAGCATTATACTCCAGGAAATAGATGAAGCTAGAGATTTAGGGGTGGTGGTAGACAGAGAGTTAAAGTTTAGAGGACATGTTGCTAAGGTATCCCATAATATTACTTGGCTAGCAAAGAAAACATTAACAAGTAGAGATAAGGAAGTTGTTATTCCTCTTTATAAGGCCTCGATACGTCCACACCTGGAGTACTGCGCTCAGGTCTGGTCTGCTGGTTTTTTGGGGATGAGGAAGCAGCGGAGAAGATTCAGAGCCGAGCGACCAAGATGGTGAGTGGCCTTTGGAATGTTCCCTATGAGGACAGATTGAAGGTGTGTGGATTGCAGAAGTTGGTTGATAGGAGAAAAAGAGAGGATATGATAGAAACATTTAAGTTGCTTAAAGGATTTTATAGGATTAATGCAGGGGAAAAGTTTCAGCAAGTTAAATAAAGGTGCGGTTAGTAGGATGTGAAGACTAGATTTTTGTTGCTTGGAGAGTTGTGGATGAGCGGAATGGGTTGACAGAGCCAGTTGTGACTGCTTTGTCTGTTAATCGGTTGTGTGTTGATAGTTTGAGTCTCCCACGATGAGTCTTTGGACTCCATGCCTCTACAATAATAATAATAATAATAATATGTTGTTAACCCTGCGGAGGTCGCGGTCGAAAAAATTGCAGCGTAGGTCGCGTGTATCTGAGAGATACATTCATTACTAGTATGTGCTAATGCGATTAAAAAAAAAACTGCAAATATAATACATGGTTTATTTATTTTCAGTTACGATTTAGAAATTATTGAAAAAAAAAAAACAACCAATACCATACTGACTTCTGAATTCGCGTTATCTCTCAGATACAATTTAATATCAAAAGTGCCATTTGTGTTGATAATTTAATACTTTATCAACTTTAATAATTTAACAAATTATTAAAGTGCATCGGACTCGAGTAACAAAATCGCTGAATCTCTTCAACATCTGATGGATTATTCAAATCGATATATTTTTCCAGCCATTTTCAACGGTAAATAATAATAATAATAATAATAATAATAAAACTAAACCAATACTATACTGACATCGGAGGTCTCAGTATCTCTCAGATACAATTTACTATCAAATATCACAAATCTTTATATAACACGTGTTAAACCAAAACTGGTGCATAAACAGTGTGTAATATCACTCGTAATATATGCATACGCAGCTACTCATGACCTCCAAGCTATACACTTGATATGTGTAAGAATATTTATATTAAACAATTTGTTTGTATCTGTCAGATCAGCTGCGACCTCCGCAGGGTTAATATGACAATGTGTGTGTGGGGGGGGGAAGCATGTCCAGTTCTGTATCGAAATTTACCTGAAGAATCACTACGAACTAAATAGAATGCTAACCAAATCGTTACTAGTCACTTGTGGTAATAAAATAACTTTTTTAAAAATATCAGTTCTTCCAATGATATGATGCATTTTGTTAATTTTGCATAACACTTCATTTTGAATTACACTTAACAATTCAGAACAAAGAAATATGCAGCCTGAACGCAGTCATGCATATTTGAAATCATATTATGCATGACTAAACTGCATACACTTTGATTTAAAAAACGTCAATAGCAGTAAGTAATTCACTTCTGTCCTGCACGAAAATAAATGGATCGCACTATGCATAAAATGATATGAATAAATTGTCAATTTAGTGTTAAAGTGCCGAAAAAGAAGAGTTTTGCCTCAAAAACTCCCTTTCACTTGAACATATAAAATGAACTGTCGTTTGCTTCAATTTCGCAGTCTAAAATTGCAAAATAAGAAACGAACATATTAGCAGTAAATTCCAAACCATTCCAGGTTTTGAATTTTTTTTTAACAGTGCAGATATATAGTAATCATTTGAAAGAAACAAAAATCGTGTAAATGATACGATTGCCTTCGAAAAATTTTAGAGTAGGAATCTGATATTGTATATTTATTGCAAAATATACAGTGCAGTTTTTTTTTTTTTTTAATCTATATTTTGGGATATTAAATGCGTCTTTCTAGTCTGGTAGAACTTATTCCAGAGAAATCTCTCGGTGAATCAACTGTTGAAGATTTGATAAACTAAATAACTGAAACGAACTCTGAGTGAAAGTCGCAATAGCTATTTCCAGCTTGTTTACAAACACAATAGATTTGCTGCTTTCTTTTACCAATGCTCACTATCTCCGCGGCTATCTTTTGCTTGTAAACTTCCCCCCCTCACTCTCTCAACAGTGTAGAGGTCACGTTCCGATGCGCAACTGTTTGCACAGAGTGATCACGGGGGCAACGACCCAGACAAGAAGGCACTAGAATGCAGCCAAATTACATTTTGGTCGTTGTAATTTCCTTATGTAGATGAAGTATATAACGAACAAGTAATACTTATTTGTATCACTACATAGCAAACTTTTGTTCCTTAAAAAAAAAATTCATCATACTATGTTGCTTTAAGTTTAAATTTATGGAATTTATTAACATTTATAAATTAATACATTCATTCATTTAATGGATTTAATTTAGAAGAGAATAAGTTTTATGAGCGTAAGTTTGTCTTTGTTCTTATCATATATTCAGAAATATGTCGTTTGACTGCTTCGGAGAAAGAATGACATTATCGTTTGCAAAATGTCCCAAAAATCGAAGAGTTGCCATGATAAAACAGAACGCGTATAAAGTGTATATAAATAGTGAAAATGGGCAGGAATCATGGAGGATATACGTGAGAATAAAATCAGTTCAAGTGCTGCTAAGAAATGGAATATGAAAGGAAAGCACAGAAAACTATTATTATTTACGATCTTTTTTTTCGTGGAGTTTGAGTTGTAAATAACAATAATAATACCTAGAACAATTCGAGAGGGATGAGAGAAAGTATAGTGCCATTACATAAAGGAGCTGTTTGGAATTATGATCGAAGCAACTAAGGCTGCGACGACTAGTACATCATCATGTTGTATGATGTACTAGTATATCCATAATTTTGTTTTGGTTTAAGCCAGTAAATCCCAAATTTAAGCCAATAAATCCCAAATTGTCAGCTCATCCGCCTTCGTTCAGTATTCAGGTTGATGCCTATTGAACGGGATGCACCACGAGAATGTGAGTATTGCATTAGGTCAAAAGCCCCGGTTGGTTCTCCAATTCCAAGTATCCCTCGTACATATGTTTCTAATTCACGTTAATAAATGTGTGGTCTCCATAACGGAAGTCAAATGAACATTTACTAAACCACAGAAATATTAGACATCGGTCCTTATAAAAGTTCTTCGTTTTGTATTGAAATGAGGCGGTAAAAAATTGCAGTTATACACACTTTTGATGAAATTTGGATATATAAAAAAGAACTGCGTGACGTTTGCTACAGGTTTTGGAAAACAATTGAAGAAATTGCTGCGAGGAAGCTGGGATATAATTCCACCCCCCCGCCAAAAATGAATTTTTGATTGATCACCGTACAAGCTCTATAATACTAGGAAAATAAAAAGGTATTCATCTCCTAAACTTTTTTGCCTAAGGCCTAACTGTATTAAGCGATTCTTGTGATAATGTAAATTTTTTCACCCGATTCTAAAGTTATGAGTACTGGAAAGTACTTCCCAGCTGGAAACTGGTAGTGAACTATAATTTACAAAAACGAATTAAATATCAGACGAGATATATATGTCTATTACAACACTTGTACATACGTCTGAGATCGAGACTCAAAGCTAAGAACCCTCTTGCTCTAGTTGACTAAATTTACGTAGTACAGAATTTATGAGAAGAGAGTATACTACACTTTTCGCAACAAATTCTGTAGTGTATTCCAGTAATATTTATAGACTTGGCCATTTTAGCTGCAGAAATATTGCAACCAACGAAGACTGATTTATTTAAAAGAAGTTTTATAGGCATTCTTCAATAAAGTGGGAATATCAGTTTGGCTAAAACAGACTTATGATTACTGTTAACGTCTTAATAAAGTGAAACAATATAAAAAATTGATAAGCCTTCTGCATGCTTCTAGAGAAGAAATCTGGTTGCATGAAGATGCTGTTTTCTTTCGGAATGGGGAAAAACCATTAACAAACACTGGCTAAAAAAAAATGACCAAGGAGAGAAATTAGATTCATGAATCCAAATAGGTTTCTGCTACCCATTCCATATAAAATTAAGATCGACGTAGCAATCTTAAAGCATTAGAAAGTAGTCGTGGATGTTTTTAGCATCTTTGGTACAATTTTTCAAGCCTTTAAGAGGACAGGCTCGACGAATAATTTTGTGAGGCCAGATATAAAAACTATAGATGAACAGTTTGAATTAACAGCGACAATAACCAAGAAAAATGACCAATGAAAAGGGTCTACCAATTTCTGTGGCAGATGATTTTCAACGTCCGGTGTGAATCGCCACTCTATTTATTAGTGTCCTGAAGTGGCGCTTGGAAAATGTTCCCCATTTGATCTCTGGAATAGAGTTTCACATTCCCAATCCTTCAGATTGTTTAACTTTTCATTAGGATGTACATTTAAAGAAAACATGAATCAGTTTCGAAAATATAAGAATAAAATTTCTTACAAAACAAGATCCTGATTTCAAAATGCATAGAAGAGAATGTGCACAAAAAAAAAAATGTGAAAAACTAGGTTATAATAAGAGATTACATACTAAAAGTTCATTTCTTGAACTTTGAGAGTACTTTCCACGAGAACGTTGGTACAGTGAATAAGGAACAAGGTAAAAAGATTTTAACCATCATGAAATACCACACTGAGACAGACGCGCAGGGAGTTAACTGCATGTGACACTCGCAGTGGACAACTCACCACTCACTGAAGGTAACCGTAGGGTGCTACGAAGAATAATATGTAAAAACTACCAGTCGTTGGTCGACTTGTTAAATGCGGAGTTCCGGGCATCGACTGGAACACGAATCTGCATACAACATAGTAGAATCCCAATACGCAAGCCCCGCATTACCCAAACCAACATGCAACGTCCTCTTCAGTGATGCAAAGAGCGTGTACAGTGGGACATGGAAGCTTGGAAAGCTGTGTTATAGAGCAACGAATCACGTTACACCTTCTATCGAACAGATGGACGGAGTAGCAGATGTCCAGTGAACATCTGTTACGAGAATGCGTAACCCCCAACTATGAAATTTATAGATGGTAGTGTGATGGTATGGTCCTGTTTCTTTCTTTCTGGTTTGGCCTTTGACTTCTGTTTGGTGCCACGAACATTGAACTTCGAGAGGTATCTGAACATTCTGGACTATGCAATGTGCTTCCTACTTTGTGGCATTATTACGGAACTGATCACTGTCTGAAAGTGACAATGTGCACCGTATCATAAGGGTCCTGCTGTAACTCTGTGGTTTGTGGATATGAACGTCACCACACTTGACTGGCCTCCACAGAGCCCTGATCTCAACCCTACCAAATATCTGTGGAATGAACTAGAGCATAGGGCGAAGTCAAGGGACGTTCGTCCCAAATAGTTCAGGAGCTCATTACATACCTACAGGAAAAATGGTCCAAAATTCCATTGATAGCTATTGTACGCTTGTGGAATATATGCCCCTACGGGGCATATATTCCACAAGCGTACAATAGCTATCAATGGAATTTTGGACCATTTTTTTCTAGTATCATTCACAATGTAGGACTTCCTTTCGCTGTGGTGACCGCAGCAAACGGAAGTCCTACATCTTATGGGACTTCCATGGCCGCCATGGCTGTTTGTTCCTCACACTATGCTGTCCGTTTACTTCTTTTCAAGCAGTGTATATCGTAAGGTACTAGAAATGCTGAAACTGAACTCAATGGAAATTTACTACTGATGTTATTAAAAAAAAACATGGGAATTTCAAATAAATATCTATTTTTATGTAAACAGTCTTTCAATTTCTTCATTTTCAGTTCATTTTATTTTGATTTCATAAAATAATGAGTCGTTAGGATAAAATTAAATAAATTCGAGAAAAGAAATGCCTGCTATATTTTTTGACAGGCTTGTGCAAAACACTTGAGTGACTCAAAGTGTTTCTGGATATCTACATAACAAAGTTAAGCATGGTTAAGTTAATGAAATGCAAACTCGGTTCCGGAACTTTCGATTTGTAGTCCTTTATTAGACATCTCGATAATTATCTACTTTTTTTTTTTTTTGCAGCGGATTTAGAAAAGAAGATGACTGGAATATAGGACTAAGTCTATGAGCAAAAACAATCTATACATGATGATACATATTAGTCAAAGTTATTATTGTTAGAACTGTAGGAATGAATGCTTATATTTTGTACTTCTGATTTTTCAAAGTTGTTCGACAGAATGCCACATGTTAAGCTAATGTTAAAGCTGGAGGGGGGGGAGGAGTGTGACGGCTAATAAACTATGACACGAATAAGCCACTGAGTGAACTGGAATGTCAAGGAGTTATGGATGGAAGAGCCGTGTTTTGTTTCAGAAAAGGGAGAGTGACAAGGAGAATGTCACAGAGATGGATTAAACTTTGTGAAATCGCGAATTTTCGCGATTTAAAAAAAGGACATCATGCAGTTAGAGCAATACGATGTTCTTATAAATATGCCATTTTTTTAAATAAACAATCAATTGATTATTTTGTTTTGTTACTAATACTACAAATGTATTAGTTTCTAGTATCATTCATTTAAAATGATTATGTTACGCTTAATCTTGAAGTGGATACTATTTTATGCTGTCTTTGAAACTAAACCGTCATACGGAAAATTCAGTTCCAAGAACATAAAAATTAATTAACTTTTGGAATCTGATCCATTCATAATTTCGCGACTTCCCGTACCAAATTTATCCTAAGATTCTATTCTGTTTTAATAAACTTATTTTGGTGAAAACATGTTTTCCAATACTCTTCTCCAGGTCAGCTTGGCTAATTTGATAACTCAGAGTTCGACGACGAATTCTATTTTAAAATTCACGATATGTAATTTGTCCTCTAGCTGGGATGGTTTACGTTAGAAAGCAATAATACAGGAATAGAAATAATTACATTCGGTTTGAATACTATCAGCATATTGCGATAGTTTAGCAGAATAGTGATGCCTGATATCCAAGTCTTATGAAGATGCATAATATCAGATTAAAGCTCTTCTTGAAACTCAAAACTCCCATGATATTGATCTGTTTCTTTCGAACCGACAAAAGTTTGCATTAAAACTCTCCTGAGTTCTGATACATTTTAAGATCAGCCTATATTTTTATGTAAAAATATTTTAATAAATTTCATTGATAAAGAAAGCAATTTAGTTGGGTGAGTATACTTTCTCCCTCTGATCCGCATTTAAAAAGCATTTGCAACTTTGATATAAACAGAAAAGCAAAGCTTTTATTTTTACGGAGCGCCCTTGAATCCAAAACGAGTCCTTTTACTGCAGCTCTTTTAAATTAAAAAAATAAATTAATGAAATGATCATATATAGGTATTATTGCCTACCTTGGCTTGCATATTTTGAAATAAAGATCTTTGAAATTGAAGTGGAGATTGTAGATGGTGATATTAATAAACAGAATAGTAAGAAGAAGTTCTATTTGAATCTTAAAATCTGGGATACAATTAAAAGTTTTGTGGTTCCCACCCACGAAAAGTTATTAGTAAACCTATAGTACATTTGCAAAGTGAGTGGGCTAAGGATTTTTTTTCTTCCATTTTTATCAAATTTTATATATTTTTCATAGCCCGGAAACCCCTGCTATAGACCATGTTTGGTCTATACAGGGTTTCCGGTTTTAAAGGCCTCCAATAAGCGGGGAGGTGATATCCCACCTCAAGACAATCACAAACACCCATGCCCATGGAGGAATTCGAACCGCGACCTGTTGGTTGGACAGCGGGTAGGCTAATCGCTCGGCCAACCAGGCAGGTATAAAGCGTAAAAACGATAGGATACTTATTAAAAAGACGGGACATGGACAAAAAATAAATAAATTTGGTGATGAATGACGTGATATTAATAATGCATACACTGTAAAACTTGTCAAAATTAAAGGTCGAAATATATTAAAGGATGAAAAAATCTAGAACTTAAAAACTGTGAAGAACGAAAAAAAAAAAAAAAAAAAGACTGATTCAAAGGTCGGAAGCAAAAATATAATATATTTTTCATGAAATATATATGACTATTATTACGGGCAACTCCAAGTAGTCCTTAGACTCATCGAGGGAAATATATTTATCTTTCACCACGGGTATAAAAAGGACTGAACATTACTGCTTTAATACAATTAAATAGGTCAACCTCTATTTCACACAGTAAATTGCCATCATCACAACGGGTAAAGTTTGTACATCACAAACTGACAAAAGTAATCACGTCCAAATGAACCAAGTACTATATTTAAAATGGATGTTCCATCATATTCTAAACAAGGGTACTTTTCTTCACTTCGTTAATCCGAACGATAGGATCTGTGAGAGGGGTACGGACAGACGCAGGAAAGAATTACACGAGCAAATTTGAGGGTGAGCGGATAAAAGACCACACTCAGCTAGTCTGTGAATGAAAGGGTAGAAACTAGTTCTTCAAACCTGAAACTTTCCACTCAGGAAGATGCAAACGGGTGTGAATAAGTTGGAGGTTCTTTCTCGACAATCACCTAGTTTGCAAAATATTTAACAAATTATTAAAGTGCATTTTCTTAGCTCACTATTATCAGAATAAGCCATTTTCAATTACATGCTTTTACTCAATATAAATTATGTAGTTATGTAACTTGAACCAGTAATTCACATTTTCCACGTCTGGATAATTATAAATTCAGATTTTTAAAATCCTAAAATGCCCCCGTTGGTAATCAACTAATAAGTTTACGCCCAGAAAATACACAAATTTCTAATCACGTGACCAGCATGATCTCGCTTACAAGAAAACCTGCAAGCAAAATGGTAATCGAAACAATCTGACTATTGTCTTAATAATTATCATCACTTCAGTAAGGAAGCAGTCGTCCTCATTTTTGAGTTTAATAAAATAACATTTGCTATTAAGATCACTTCTTAGAAGAGGACGAACTCAGGGTCGTGGCTCATTAAGTCATCACTACAGTTAATCTTATTTAACAGTGAGCGGTCCCTTTGAATTCGTTACACTGCAGAAATTAGAGTATATTATAAAGTCGGCACAAGAGACAGAAAAAGCAATTATATTGTCAGAGCTGCTATTTCAAGGTATAAGCGGTTAAGAAGAGTAATAACTTTTTTCTTTGTACTTGAACCTATCTTCTTTCGGATTTTTTGAGGTTTACGATTTAATTAAAAAAAAGTTATATAACAAATATTAGCTTCCCTATGAAATATTCTCTTTCAACAACTACTAAGATATACTCACCAGTAATACTATTAGTCTTATTTCCAACAGGTCTCAAAGAAGAGTTCAGATCGCTATACTTGTTCGTCAGTTTGTAGCATTCTTTAAATATGATTTGAAAAACACATTTCTACGAACAGTGAGATAGCATTTTTCAAATATTTATGTCAAATAATTGAATAAAAACAGCTCGGAATATTTCCTAGGTTTATTCTTTCTTTCTTTTCTGATTAAATCCTTAGTGTAACGCGTCCAAATATTTAGTCTACTGAAGCTAAACAAATACTGTAGGCAAGTGCGCCATCTATTAGACGTTTACGTACGTTCAAGGTCTGCGACTGACTATTGATTTTTTTCCCCCTCCCACAAAACTGTTTGCAAAAGAATAACTGGTGATACAAGTGTGTTTACTATTATTTATAACTTTTTATTCTTTCTTCCATACAAACAAAGCACCCGATTAAATGACGTTGATATATATTTATAGTGAATAATTAATTACCTAATGTACCTTTCTCACTTCCTAAAATACTACATGCAGAATCGAGAAAAGATTCAAAAAAAAAAAAAAAAAAATGAGCTCATCTGTAAATTAGGCAGAACTCTTTAAGAGTAGAGAGGCAGATGGTTGTACTTTTGGATCATTTAGAAGCAAAGATATCTGAATATACAGAATTATGAGTTTTTTCAACTCAAGATGAGTGTTTGAAATGAAAAATCCTCCCACCTTCGTATGGGACCAGCTAACTCACCTTCAAGTGAAAATACCTTAAAGATTTTTTGTATTGAGTAAGGGATTTGAACTCAAATCTTTCCAACAATAGTCCAACCAAAGGGCTTTGCCGTTACAAGTGAACTACAAAAAACGGGTGTTAATCATACAGGCATGAAGAAAATGATGATGCAGGGTTCGCTAGGATGAATTTGCAACCTTGATAAACTGACATGATCCTTATATTATTCTTCCGGTACATTTTTTAAAGTTTTTTCTGGATATATCAGTTATTTTAAAATCTTATCTTTAGTTTATCTAATTATTATTCAATTTTAAATTATAAAGCCGGAATTTCTTTTATGAAACGTATCAGATCGTAACTTACCAGCATATCCTCTTCTTTCTTCTAAATATATTTTCTAATCTACAAAATGAATAAGAAAAAATATATTAAAAAATTAGATATTTGCAAGAGGTATTAAACTGCAAAATTGTAAAAAAAAGAAACTAATTACTAGTTCCATCTTAAAAACTTAAAATATGAAAACTATAACTGCTATTTACAAAAACAGCGTTTTTCCCCTGATGCTATATTGAAGTCTGTTATTAACATTAATGCAACTGCAGGAGGTCATCCTTACTGCTATAGGGTTATTTCTTTCTTGTTTATTTTAATTTAATAAGGAAAAAATAATATCACAGAGTGCATACATATTCATTAACAATTTTAATACATTTAGTATTAAATGTCAATCAGATTGAAATCTTCCCGCGAAGACTACTAATTTGTGATTTCGTCATTTAGTTGGTTACAGATGATTATTTCAGTGGATGTTCTATATGAAATATTCTATTCCCTCTAACTGTTTCCCTTCGTTGGAAGAAGTTCCTAAATGAATGCAGAGGAAAAAATCTTCTTTTTTTTTCATGAATGGTGATTGTTATATTTATCTTCGGTTTTTTTTTTTTAAACGTAATGCAATCTAAGCTTATATTTTATACATGATTTTGCGCTACCCGCTCTCCAACTAACGGATCGCGGGTTCGAATCCTGCCGTGGGAATGGATGTTTGTGATTGTTTTTAGGAGAGAGAGACGAATTTCATCGTCCGGTGTGAGATCACCGCCTTACTTATTGGAGGCGGCTTCAAAAGTTCCATGTTTGGTCTCTTAGAGCAGGGTTTCTGGACTAGGTAAAAATAAAAAATTACAAAAAAAATATAAAATTCATAAAAATGAAAAAATAATCCTTAGCCCAACCACGGTACAAATGTTCTATAGGTTTACTAACCTTTCGTGGGTGGGTAGGAACAGCATAAAAAATACCAAATCTCAGTAAAATTTGTCCTGATCGGAACTATTGTACACATGCGGAGAAACAAAATTAATCCAATGGATGCTACGCATTAACACAAGTAAAAATCCTACAGATGATTAGATTAGATTCGTGATTGACTTTACTTTAAAATTTTATTAATAAAGAATCATTAATATGTTATGACTAGGCTTACTAATAATCAGATCGGTGGTGTATGGTTTTATACTCCCCTGAACAAAGTTTTTTTTTTTTTTTTTTGAGAGGTGGGGGTTTCCCTTAAGGTTTTTTTCTCTCTTGACACAACTGTGCTCACTGAACCCTCTTTCTATTCCCCCCCCCCCAAAAAAAAGCAAGGTTCAGCAATACGGTAGCTCTCCTGTCTCATCCTATCCTAAAGGTTATTATTTCTGGTCTAAAATATAGCCGCTCGGGATTGATCATTTTTATAAGGACTACGTCTGTGATCGTCACTTAAAGTGTCGTCATTCAAGTTTCCTTTAAACTGGAAGGCTGAGAGCCTTCCAGTTTAAAGGACGAAAATCAGTAACTAATGATGTATTTAATGTGTATTTCCTGATGTAAGAGAGCCTCCATAGTGAAGTCGACAAAATGTCGCGACATTTTCCCATCGATTGGAAACGCCTAGGTTCGAGTCTCATCTAGTATTATAACCATATATTATATATATGAGGTTATAATACTACATGATTATACCTTTAGAAGGAGAGTTTTACTGAAGGTAATGACAACCAACCCAACGCTGATATAAGCTAACATGTATGGGCAACGTAATGGGGTTTTGTTTGCTTTCAAAAAAGATAGTTAAGTTAAAGATATTTAAAGAAAATATCATTTTCAAAATTCCAACTCGGTGACGCCATAGACGCATAGATGTACATCGCAGACACAAGACGCCAACTATTACTCCTCTACTTATAGCTTCGATATGTGCGAGTATTATTAATTGAGTACCAGCATGCAACTAGGAGCCACAAAATCCCGCACTTCACAGCAGTTGGACTCAAACCAGAAGCAGTACATGTAGAATAAGTGTCTGCCTGTGAGATGCATATCTGGTCACTGTCAATTTTTGGTCGAAATTTAAATTTGGAAATCAAATTTCAAAAGTTAAAGTACCGTATGTTTGGATTATGTAGTGCAATAATGTCTTATATTTTTAAATGAAAATAAAGTTCAGCTTTCAAAAGTCATATTGTAATCTTGTCCACTATCGGCACATAAATGCACTACTACAAACCTGTTTCACCAGCTCTCTCCTTTCCATTTTTACGATAATTCGAACGAGTACAATCCACTGGATCGTTCTGCAATGCTGTTTGAAGTATTGCTATCTTAGCAATACCAAATCGTTTTCACATAACAGAACTTTGTAGCAATCGATATTTATAGACCAAGTAGGGTTACTGGACTTGTTTTAAAAAGATAAAGAAAGAAAAGACAGCCACGCGATTATTTTTTGGCTTCAGGAACAACTTCCACTTCGTAGCAGACCCAACTTAGTTTTCAAAATTATGCAAAGGCTACAAAGAAAGAATTTTTCAGTGTAATAATTGTCTGTAATTCTTTCCATAGACATTCTTTTGTAGCTGAATACAGTGAATGTGTGTGTGTGTGGGGGGGGGGGGAAATAACTTCTCTTTTACCAGATTTGCATTGACTTTTTTCGATGAAATCAAAATCTTATTTAAATTAAATAAGTTTAAATCAAACTTTTAAATCAAAACTATAGCGAGTAAGCATGACGCTTTTAGGGGAAAAAAAAATTACTTAATCCTCCTCATACTATGACTGAGATTTCATTTTGCACTGTTCCTTTTTGCTAATTGACTTTTCAATTTCTTCCCATATAGTAATCAATCTATTCAGTTAAACGGAGATATCCAGTCGTCAACATGATATTACCAGAGAGTTGTGTTCTTCGATTTAACAAGGACAGCTAACAACTAGTTATTTATGCTTATTATCTAAACATACGTATTCATCATAACTAAATTTAAATATACATTTGGGTAGGAGCAAGAGGAAATACCCGAATACTCACACATGTTATCATAACTATATTTCATTCTGTTCAATATCACTTAATTTTCGTTATTAAATTTAATTACATGAGATCTTAAAATCGCTTTAGGATTGGCGAGTTGCTCACGATGGACTGATTCGGTACTTGTATACATTTTTAATATAAATGAAAATTTAAAAAAAAAAACATGAAAAGATGTGAATAGTAACCAAGAGTTTTTATGTTTAGGGAAAACATATTTGAAAGCATATTACAAAAGTTAGACAGGACAGAAGATTGCTGTGAATCACAGTTTTTATGTTTGGAATTACGACAGCTAAGACTATGAGGCCAGCGCTTTGTTCTGCCCAGTTTGGGGTTGAAAAGCCAAGTTTCTACAAGAAGAAAAAACCTCTGTCGTTACCTTGAGATTAAAGAAAAAAACCTAATTAAAAGGTTTTTCTTGTCTTGGACGTTATTCAATCTCAGGCCTTCCAACCAAAAAGCACTATCAATACCGATTGAGTCACAGAGGCTCACCACAAGCTCACACAAATGTGATCGTTGTTCTCTTGTATCAATCCGTGATCACTGCACAAGATAATGAAATCTTGTGCAGTGATTGATTTAAATCTTCCGGTCCTGTTTGCAACAAAAGTTTGACATCCAAGAGTTAATTGCAAGGGTGAACCAGTGAGGTGAACAGGTCCTATTTTTTAAAGTTTTTTGTGACAAAAGACACTTCTACAATAGAAATTGTTATCGCTGAAAGAGAAAAAATGATCGAAACAGCAATTAAATATCACATTTCACGACACGTTGATGTTTAGGAATACGCCAAAAGCAACCAAATCTGATTATATCACGTCTGATAACTGCATGTGCTCTCGGATTGGTCTTTATACCAAAACTTTTCGGAATTTAAAAACTCTTACCTTCGTATAAAATCAGAGAATCACTTTCAGTGGGGGAAAAAAAAGTTTCTCATGTCGGCCTTCTTCGGCAGAAGCACACAATGAAAGCAATAATTCATTAAATTTAAAAATGCACATAAGAGAGTACAGTTCGTAATATACATCCCACTGTAGATATAAGGTTAATTAAATACATCAGACTGTATTGTTATTTCTTTGTAGAAAGAACAATGCTTCGTGACTTTTGTGCATGATAAACATTTCAACCGATAGATAATAATATTCCGATTAGCCGTGAATAGCACTAAATTATACAATGTTCAATGAATTCGGTATTGACTATTTATGAGTGAAATAAAAACGCATGCAAAACGAACTATATGAATACATGACATCAAAGAATAACGATTCTTAGTGGTTTACTTCATTCAGAAAAGGATTACATGTGTTTTTCCATTGTCAGAAATGGAAAATCTAATTTAGTGGCCTTATCTGATTCATCGGATAACAAAGCTACCTTTCATAAAGTAATTGGCTAAACAAACACATATACCGGACACTGAATTGGAAACCTTTATGCGAATGTACGCAAACGTCACTTACGCAGTACATGAAAATACTTGGTTACCTGTGTCATCAGTGTTCTAGGTAACTATTTAAGAATGCTGCTGGTCAGTAATAGTCAATAGTGGTGATCACAATGGGAAAAACAAAGGATCTTTCGGGGTTCGATAAAGGGCTTATTGTGGGTGCCTCTCTGGTTGGAGCCACGATTTCGAAAACAGCACAGCCAACTTGTTTCTCAAACGGTGAAATATCCCAGGTGTTTAGTCAGTGGAAAGATAACAGGCACTACTTGTCTAAGAAGCGTAACTGTGGTCCTAAGATAGTGTCAGGAATGAGATCGCTATCGTCTGAGAATGCTTGTACAGACAAACAGAACTTCTTAGATGCAGAAATTAACCGAAACATTTCATGAAGGTTGTTCCCGATCCATATTTCACCGAACTGTGCGTAGGGAAATGAAGAGAATCGGTATTGGCAGTTGCATGTCTACAGGTCCAAACACGGTATTGAGAGTTCCTAATTCAGTGGTCGGTACGTGTACTAAGGTGACTTTACAGCTAGTCGTCAGATCAGTCAGAATCTTTAGGCTTTTCCCCCCACCCCTTTCTTTCATGCCATAAAACTACATCATGCACCTTATGTAATCATGCAGCCAGCAAGTTTAGCTTTATATAAGTCATTTACTGCAATTACCTCGCTTCTCAGTTAATATACAAGTGTGCTGTATGTATTCTTCTATCATTTTCTCGGTTTTGCAGGGTAAAAACACAAGAATTTCAAGGAAGAAAATCGTGCTACCTTCATTTAAAAAATCCTTACGATTTCGAAAACAGAAGGAACAGTTTACATTGAGACATAAATTTCTAAAAGATGGATTACTGAATTAATTCGCAGGATAAAATGAAAGTCAAGACACGATACCCTCAGTGGAAGTTGTATAAAGGCGTGGATAAAAAAGAAACCGAAAAGTTTTTTTTTTTCCTTGTCATTTTCCTGGAGTGGGATGGGTTGAGGGATCAAAGACCGCGAACGAGTTAAAAGGTAAGGTGTGACAGGAATGTGGACCTCCCATGATGGTTCTTGACGCATGAAAATCCGTGATCACTGAAAACTTTTTTTTTCCCCTCCCAACAGTAACCCTACCAGGAGGTAATTTATTCCTACATGCTCCATTGCATTACAATGCTTATATTACATGTAGCTTATAAGTACTGATTAACATTTCTATTTATATTTTTGTATCAATTTTCATATTTACATTTAGATTTTTATATATACATATATTAACACTATACATTATAATTCGCATAATAACAGTATTTATGTTAGATCACAGGGACTGGAAATTGATTTTATTAGCAAATTTAGTTAATTCTATGTAATAGTTTTCAATAAGTCTCTATCTTGACACTGGCCACTTGTCTCCGGAAGTGATGACGTGTTGTACTAGGGGCATCCGGATGAAGTCCAATAGCTGACAGTCGTAAAGTATGTGGTCAACAGTCTGTTGAAGGTGTGGACTGCAAATGCACGATGGTGATTCCAGGATATGGAATCTGTGAAGGAAGTGTCTTAGTTTTCCGTGTCCCGTTAGTAGCGTGGTGAAACCTGGAGAAATGGCATGTTTTTTCAGCCGGAGTCTGTTTCTGATGCTAGGAAAGAATTCTTTTGTTCTTGATCCATTTTTTGATGTTTTCCATTCTTCTTCCTACATGTCTAGGCTTTTCTCTTCTGCAAGTGTTTTTATTGCAGATTTCGAGAATTTCTCGTAACTTGTTTCTAGCTGCTTCTTTAGCCAACTGATCCGCTCTCTCGTTTTCTGCTATTCCAGTATGCGCTTTCACCCAGCAGAAATTGTTTTCCCATCCCTCTAGAGTGAGATTTCGAACCAGATTTCTTGTCTGTTCTATCAATGTAATATGGTTGTTCTGGTTTTTAATGCCGTCTATAGTGCTTCTACTATCGCTGTAGATTGTTGCTGAGAGGTGTTGAGTTCTAATTCCTGGAGATATGTGAGTGACTGAACTATAGCAAGTTGTTCTGCTTGGTTGTTGGAACAGAGAGGATGCAGTCTAGAACAGCATTCTTGTTTTATGGGCTGTCTGTTGTATGCAGTGAACGGACAACCGACGTTCCTTTCGGTTTTGCTTCCGTCAGTGTATATTTGGAATTCGTCACTTTCAGAGCTTTCCTTCTCCTTAATATTTGTTTTCTTTTTTGGGTGAGGCCACTTACTGTAGTGAAGCGGACGTTCGTAGCAATTTGGATCGATGTTGTAACTTTCGATATATCTTCCGGAAGTGACTTCATATATAAGAGATAGTTCTTGTATTTTCAGGCAGATCGGTGTTAGAGCTACAATAACGCAAGCTGCCTCGAAAGATATTGTCCTGTATCCTTTGGTTATGCGTATGGCTATAAGGCGTTGAACTCTGTTTAGTTTTTGTCGGTTTATCTTTGATTTTAGTGAATGTTTCCAGGCAGGTGCAGCATAAGATATCTGGTAGTATAGCACTGGTATATATCGTTTTCAGCGCTCGTTGGCCTAATCCTCACTTAATCCTTGCCGACTTAGCTAGAAGGTTTACTATTTGTAAGCTTTTTTCGGCAACATATGAGATGTGCTTATTGAAGGTGAATTTTTCGTCTATTGTTACTCCTAGGTATTTTAGCTCATTGGCTACCTCGAGAGCTTCTCTGTTTAGGAAGACTGTTACAAGTTGTTTTGCTTTTTTTCGTGAGATGTGGAGCACTTTAGACTTAGTGCTATTGAAGGTCACTTTCTTCTCGCGTGTCCACTCTGCAATTTTAAAGAGTTCTTCGTTGGCCGTTACTTCTAACTGTAAGCCGTCGCGTCCCCGAATCATTATCATCGGCGAAGGCTATGACTTTTGTTTCAGTGGTGACAAGCAGTCTTAAAAGCGAGTCGTACTGGATGTTCCAGAAACCTGGCCCACAGCAGGAACCTTGCGAACAGCCTCGTTTGACGTTTTTCGTTACAGTTGTGTTTTTTAGTGTCATGGTTGCTCTTCTGTCTGAAAAATAATTTTTTGTAAGGTTGAGTAAGTTTTTATGGCATTTTAAATCTATTAATTGATTGATTATGGCTGGCCACCAAGCAGCATCGAAGGCTCCTTGTACATCGAGTGAGATCAGTAGGACGTCTTTTTTTTTTTTTTTTTTTGCTGTAGACTGTGTTCTGCGAACTCTTTCACTTCCATAATTGCGTCTACTGTACTGGACTGAGGTCTGAATGCGTATTGATTGCTGTTTAATAAGTTTCTTGAGTAGAGGTGGTGCATTATTCGGTTTATTAGAAGTTTTTCTAGTACCTTACCGGCAACGTTTATGAGGCTGATTGGTCTGTATTTGTTAATTTCGTCGGATGTTTCTTTTCCTGGTTTGATTATAGGTATAATTTTTGAGTGTTTCCATATTGAAGGAAATCGTCCTCTTTTTAGGCATTTGTTGTAAATGGTTGTTGTTGTTGTGTGTGTGTGTGTGTGTGTGTGTGTGTGTGTGCGTGCGCGCGCGCGCATTAATTTATGGCAACAACTGCGCTAATGTTGCTAGGTTTCTTTTTCTTTATTTAAAATTTTATAAGGAAGTAAAATGATAGCGAGATGAACCCGTTTATTAAAATTATTTGGCACTCTAAATTTGGAAATGGCTTGAATCTTTCCCTACGTTCAAATCCTGTCAAGAACGCAAAAAACCTTCATAAGAACAAGCGAGTTAGTCAGTCCCATGTCAGATGATAGAGTTTTCCTCTGTAAAACTCAGATTTTTCATACTGTAAAACAGGCAAACTAAGGAGACATCCAGTTGACAGACATAATTACCTGCTGTAATTTCAAATAACCAACCAACCAAATCTATTCTCTGGATTGGATTTATGAATACAGAGCAGTCGATTTCCTAAATTTATCTCATAAATCCAATTATATGATATTTTATTAACTAATAAGAAGCAATGGATCGGCAGGTATCATAGAAATCACCCAATAAAGATCTATTATTTGCGCTTATTTAGGAACAAACTAATGAAAATTTTCATTGTTTTAAAGAATTTCATAAATAGTACACTTTCAGACAATATAATATTGTTGTTTTCTGGTAAACAACAAGCTGTGAACTAGCTTACAAACAAAACATAATTTCATCAGTATGTAATTATAATATAGTTATAATTATGAAATTATAATGAAATATATACTTTTTTTAAAGTATATAGATTTGTGGCACCGTAGTAGTTATTTAATGTATAATTTAAAAATAAGAGAATTTAATATATTTAAATGGTTTTAAACTTATAAGAATTTTAAATCGTAATTATATAATAAACACTAAATTAATAAACAGTATTGAGTATTTTGGATCACCTCATGGATCTGAGGGAGAATGCAAGAGGGAATGCATTTGTTGAAATTACAGCTGAAGCAGTTAAAGCCATGAGGTCAGTACAGTATATTATTTGTGGCTATTGTGTATGTGTGTATGTTTTTCGATCAGTTTATCGTACTGTAAAAATCCGAATATCCCTTTCATGGACGATGTAGGATACCAGATGATTATATCTTCTCAACAATGTTGTCAGTAGTAGCTATTCTTCTGCTAAAGAAAGTTTTCCAATCACTGTTTATCATTCCTAGAAATACTCATGTTCTTAAATTAAATAAAAAGATCCATCTCTTTCTCTTAGTCCTGCTAAGAGAAATATTTCTCTCAGAAATCTTTCTTAGTTCTGTCTCCTTCAGGGGTTATTTCTTAAATGTCATTTCTGGGACTTCTAGAAATCCTTTCAAATATCCTGCGTTACATAAGTCATCGCAAACTAAAATAAATAAAACGTTAATATTCAGGAACTTTACTTTTAATGTTTTCAGGGGGAAAAAATCTGTTTTTCTAACTTCAATAATTACATATATCAATATTAGCACTAGATGTTTTGTTTATATTTAGCAATTTTTGGAATTTTTATTTCTTAAAACTTTAAAGTGCTCTGCTATGTTTCTGATGAGAAATTATTGGTTCTTGACGTAATATGATGGACACATTATCCATTATATTGAATGTATGGTCTCTCTCCAGAGAACGATTTCTATAGTTAATTCCACGTCAATAGTCCATGAGTAGTTTTTTTTCCTTCTTCTACTTAATTGCTTACTCCTACGAGATATATTATCCAGCTGTAATACTTAAATATAAAATATAAACAATAAAAGTGAAACCACATAAAATTTCCTGATGCTAGCCATTCAACTATAGAACGTTATAAGTTCTACCCATGTGTTCTGATGAACATATACAAAGAAAATGGCCGTTAAAAAAAAAAAAAAAAAAAAAACTGGCTCTCCCACGTCTACCTGCAGATAATAACCCCCGGATTAAAAAGAACTCCAAGAAGAACTTTAGCTGCTACTAGGAAATGACGACCAATTACAGCCAAATTTGGCACGCGAAATAAGTGTGGCCAAGCTACTGGCTGACCGTCGTTAGGACAGGGGCTCCCGTCTACTGTCGCGTGACGCTCTGCCGCGCCCCTCAGCCATGTGCAAAACCCTCGTGGTGGTAGGTAGTAACGTTTCCCACCTGGCACCAATGCAACTGTCCTGGACGAGGAGGAGGAGCGCCACTCGGAATCATGCGCCTTGCTGTCTCGCCCCTGCACGGACTCCTGGCTCTCTTGATAATCAGTAGGTTTTTTTGTCATTGTTTTTCACGCTTGACAAAGTCCACACTTTTTTAAAAGTCTGGACTGTATTCGAAAAACGGCCAGAGAAAAAAAAAAGAAAGAAAAGAAAACAGTACCAACTTACTTCTAAATTGTTTATTTTCTTTAATAGGTGTTAGACGCATACGTTAAACCAACTGGAAAGATATTAGATATATTACTGTAAATAAACGTGTTTGAAAACCACACGTGTCTGGTCTCAATTCATAATAGCATTTCAGGATAATGTTTTATGTCACTCCAATTCTAGAATTAGATCTTCCCATTAACGTAAGATTACTTTAATACTAAAATAAGATGTCAAAGACTAATGAATTAATGAATTCCTTATAGGTTTACTTTCAGTTAATTAAATATTAGTTTATTTCAAAGAAAATCAACGGTAACTGATGTTTATGTTAGAGTTTAAAAAAAAAAAAAAATACGCTTTTAATATGGAGACCAGACTTATGAAAAGCCTTTTTCATGCAACTTTCGCCGGAAAACTTATAAGATTATAAGTACTGTAGAGTAGGCTAAGAGATATTTTATTATTTTTACATAAACTCGAAACCATTATCTAGAGCCGGGCTTCTCAAACTGTGTTCCACGAGAAGTTCTGGAATTTGTCATTTTAGTTTTTTCAAGCATTTTTCATAAATAAATACTTTTTGGTAGAAATATTCTGATTAGAATAATATTCGTGAATATTTCGAAAAGTTCAGACCCAGAACGCATGATAACATCTGTGTATCGTTAATTTTCACACATCGAAACCTTTCAACATTTGGAAAAGGGAATACTGCTGTTTATGACGGGTCATAAAAATTGCCTGCAAGCGGATTATAACAATCGGCGGCGTATTCTCTGTTCTCAAAACTGTAGGAAATGACATCTGTGTAGCAAATGTCAGTGACCAAGCGGCATATTTTTAAACATGGAAATATTCATGAATTATCGTTAATTTTCACACATCAAAATCTTTCAACAATCAGGAAAGAGAATACCGCTCATAAAAATTTTTTATGACCGATCATAAAAATTGCCCAAGCCGATTACAACAATGGGCGGCGCGTTCTAAAAACTGAACGAAATAACATCTATGTTGCAAATGTTAGTGACCAATCAGCAAAGAAGTATAAAGAAATTTTTTCCACTGAAATTGAAGATCAAGGTAATCTGTATCCGATTCTCAAATCTATTAATACTGAATACTTTCTTCGCAAGTTCGTATTGCAGTGTGTAAGTGCTTGCTTGTCTGAAATCGGAGTGCCGTGATTTTTTTAAAAGTAATAGGAATACAGATTTAAATTCTAATATGAATAAGAGATAAGGCACTTTGTTTAATTTTGGTATTAAGAAATCTCTTATTGAAGGTGTTTGTGATGGAACAGATAGTGAGTCATCCACCTCAAGCCTACAAAGACCTCCAGGATGTACAAAAGGAGGGGAAAACTACCAGCACACAGGAGAAAAAGTCTGCATTCACTCGTAAGTACTTATACTAATATTATAAATATATTCGGTGATCAGAATCGGATATGTCAATGAAAATCAGCACAAATTAATTTAATGATGTTTGCCTGAGGAAACTACAACATGCTACAAGATTTCATTAGTCCAGTGATTGATAACTAATTTAAATGTAATTTTATATTTGTCAACATGCCACACCGTATACATAAGTGTACAAATACTCTTTATGATTATGCCATAATTAATTATTAATACTTATGTTAATGTATGAAAACTTTAAAAAATTTTGGAAAGGTATTTATTATAAATTTGTTGGGACCGGGCCCTCATGTTTTAAAAAAAGAATTCTTGTTATTCTTTTAACTAATTTTATAATTAATATATCTGAATTATTTCGAACTGTTTAATTTTTGTTACTGAACATTTTATCAAATCATTCTTAATACAATTGCTTTTACATTATTTGACAGGGTTTAGTACTTTTCTTACAATTAGTATTGTAAGAAAAGTACTAATTTCACACATAGTCCAATTCATATTTACTATTGTGTGTTGCAGTCTTTTTTTTTTTACTATTTTGCATTATTCATTTAATTTTATATTATTCGACATTTCTTATTTATAATCTTATTGTTTTTCATACTAAAGTTACTTTTACAACACAATTATATTTGTTTTTATTATAGCTCTGACAAATATTGGAATTTGAATATTATACGAAAATTACCCATGGATTCTTGTTTAAACACAGGAACTTTAACACAAGGAGGAGCAAGTACTTCTGCCGACACATCTCGTATGATTGGAGAAGATATGGAATTGCAAACTGTGGTTTCTTCAAAAGCTAATATTAAAGAACAAGAGTCATCTAAGAACAGACCAAAACGGAAGTACGATGAAAGTTATTTAAATTATGGATTTACGTGTATTGGCAATACATATGCTCCTGATGCAATGTGTGTTTTATGTAATAAAATACTAGTAAACAGTTCTTTGTCTCCAGCTAAACTTCGTAGCCACTTCGAAACGAAACACACTGATTACAAAGGAAAAGATATACATTTTTTTAAGAGACGACGCAACTCGCTAGAAAAATCTAAATTTCAAATGGCTACAATTGCTACAACTGAAAATGCAACAGAGGCATCTTTTCGCGCGAGTTACCGCATTGCACTTCATGGTGAAGCTCATACAATTGGCGAAACGCTCATTAATATTGTGCCTGATATCAAAAGAATTTGTAATTCAAAGACCAAAAACATCGGAGTCATTAAGAACTTAATTTGCAATATACGTGTATATACCCTAGTTTATTTTACTATTTTTATGTGTTTTGTTTTTAATAATTAACATTGCACAATAAATGTTTGTTTTTTCTTATCGCTTAGATTTACTCATTTATTTTATTTATATTTACCTACCCTACAAAACAACCAAGATGTTCCGTTAAAATTTCAGCATTTGTGAAGTGTTCCGTCGTAGGAAAAAATAAAGAAAATTTTTCCACTAAAATTGAAGATCAAGGTAGTCTGTATCCAGTTCTCAAATCTAGTAATACATGCATCAGGTGCATGTGCAAAATAAAAATAAATACTTTCTTCGCAAGTTCGTATTGTAGGGTGAAAGTTTCGAAACTGTAGTACCGTGATTTTTTAAAAGTAATAGGCCTGCAGATTTAAATTTTAATATGAATAAGAGACAAGGGACTTTGTTTAATTTTGGTATTAAGAAACCTCTTATTGAAGGTGTTTATGACGCAACAGATAGTGAGTCATCCACCACCAGCCTACAAAGCGATCTCCAGGATGTACAAACTACCAGCACACAGGAAAAAAAGTCTGCATTCATTCGTAAGAACTTATAATATAAATGTTTGGTGATCAGAATCGGATATGTCAATGAAAATCAGCACAAATTAATTTAACGATGGTTTAATTAATCGATAATTAATTATCAATTGTTGATTCATAATAAAAATCAGCTAAATTACCGATTAATTATTAATTAATACATTACAAAATAACCAAGATGTTCCGTTGTAGAAAAAGTTTGAGAAACCCTGATCTAGAGACCAAAAATTGAACTTTTTCAAGCCTCTAAGTGGGATGTTGTGGTCTCACACAGAGCGACGAAATCCTTCCGCCTAAACACAACCATTCCTGCTCATGGTGGATTTCAAACCCTCAATAAATGTTGCTTGAATATAGCGATTAAGTATTATGCAAAATAAAAATAAAAAAGCATTAATTTTTATTAATGTTCAAATAAAGAAACTAGCAGTGAAAATTTTTTTTTAAATTCCTTAAAACTACAGAATATCACAATGATATCGTCAGTAAGATTTATATATTGTTTACAATACAGTAAACGTAGATATCATTTAATGTATCATCTCTGTGGTATTACAAAAGCTTTCATACTAAGTGTAAAAAAAAAATCCTGGGTAGTTTAGTGATACTTTCCATGATGCCAAATCAGAAACAAACTTTTCTACGCCCTCCCCAGCTGGATTCCAAAGTTATTTGAGATATTTGATGGGTAGCATACCTCATTCCTGGAAGAAACACATTGAGAAATAGAATCAGGGACATCATTTTTCGTTCTGCCAGAATAAGCGCACTGAATTGTGGTCAAGATGAAAGATAGACTGGGTGCCTACCGATTTCAAAAAAGCTAGGGCTAAAGTTATACTGACCGCACCCTTTACGGAATGAATCTCTGGTATAACACATTTGAAAGGCATGTAATATAGGTTTGGTTTAGATCAGTCCCAGAAATACGTTCGAGACAATCAGATTGTAATTCACTTTAGACCTCCAAATAAGCCAAAGTCTCAGAGAGATGAAAAGCTTCCATTTAGATAGTTCAACTACTGTTTATTCTGTGTGCTGATCATAAACGGAAGATTAGGTGACACATCATGACGTATGTGATGACCCTCCAAAATTACAAATGGATAAAATTACTGAGCAAAATGAATTCTTAGCTATGAAACAAAAGGAAGGCGATAATTAGCAACTAAGTGATTCGTTTAGAAGGAAATTAAAAACAAAAAAGTTTAAATCGACATCAAAGAAAACTCAGCATAAATAAAATTAATAAACAGAAACTAATTAAAGCGAGTAGATAAAATGATTCAAACCCAATGTGCACGTAGTAATAACTTATTTCTATAAATATTTCTAGTCATTTATTTTTGGATTGTCTGGTTTTAAAGTTTCAAAAGTTCAGATGAATTGCTTCCCCACTCTTTTTTATTAACTCGTTGTTTTGGTGCACAGCTAACAACTCATGCCATAAATAATTTTATTCCTACTTCAAGTTGCATGTATGGTCTAGGTACATCAAGATTATTTCCTCTAATGTTTCATGACTAAACACGCAATGCGATAAAAAAAAAAAGAAAAAAGAAAAAAAAAGCAGACTGGGAGCCAGCAAAGTGAGTTGTAGAGAAATAATTTTACTTGCTACCCTTCATACTGTGTCTACTTGGAAAACTTGACGCCTTTAGACAACAGTAACGCATTGCTTTACGTACAGAAATTGTAGCTAGAGAGTTCTTACATTTCGGAACACGGCATGGACAGATTAATGCTGGAGATGCATCTTCTCACACTCCGGAACAATATCACAATCAACAGCAGTTGAGCTCCATACACTAATAATAACCACTATGGTCTGACAATACTAGTAAATGTCAAGTGAACTACTTTATATTATTTTAATATAAATACAACACAATACAAACATGTTCAAATCAACACTAATATTAAAAAATTTTGGGTTTTCTCGGTTTTTATTAAATCGTTTTAAGTAATCTGGATTAAAAAACTGAATTTCTTCCGAAAAAAATCCTTAATCAACTGTGAAAAAGATAGACTAATTCCGAAACAGCCTGAGAAAGAAAAAAAAAAAAAAAGGCTTAGAAAAGTTCCTCTTAGTCGATGAGTGGAATCGAACTTATAATCTCTCTGCTAATCCACCAAGTTCAAGAGCAACTTCATATTGATTACATAAATTAAATATCCGTAAATCAAGAGAATCAAGCCATTCTTAGGTTCTTCACTAGTTATTCCTAATATTCACTCATCTAACAACAGAATTCCACTATTTGCGTTATATACTCGTATACCGTTAATTTATAAAGATCAATTAAGTTTCTCTTCGCCTGCAGTTAGGTCAATTCGTAATTTTACAAATAACTGATTACCATAACTATCAAGATACAATCCCTACACATGTATCTTCAGAGAATACCTTAAATTCTCTTGACAGGCATTAAAAACCTGGGTAAGTAAAGTTGTGAGCAGTTATCCGGTATTGGCTTAATGTAAGACACAAGAGTGTCAGCAGTTTTTCCCTCGTACAAGTGAAGCGTCTTAAACCCACAGGCCTTTGCTAGTTACCTTACAAATATGATGCCTGAACTTTAACCGCCGAAATACTAAAATCCTTATACTTTCCAAATCCTTTCCATTTAACTCTTATCCATCCAATATTAGCATCTTATCCAGTCATACATTTGTATTTATAAGCATTAAATTTCAATGTTTTATTTGGATTTATAATACAAGCAACTAAGGCTATGAAGCAAATATACTGTCTATTAATTGCGCGCGTTCTTCTGGTCGGTTTGCTTGTTTATTGCGAGATGAAAAACATTAACATTTAATCAACATTGTCCTAATCAATCTTTTAAGAAAAAAAAAAAACTGAAGTCATCTGAAGAATAACTATTCCACCCAGTCTCATTAAACCAGCTAAGGGATTATATTCTTACTGTTTGAACCTAAACCATTTTCGAATACATCACACGAAGATCGTAAAAATGAATCGGGAGGCGGGAATAATATACTTCGCTCGATTCATATGTCGTTCTGAGGACAACTAATTGTTGTTTATCTGTTAGTCAGGCTTCTTATACGTCTAACAAAAAGTAACCATCAGTATCTCTTTGGGAAATTTAAATCAGCATGTTCATATGCGGAATACTTGAAAACTTAGGCAACATCAAAATAAATCACAGCTATTTAAGATTCTATTAATGCCTTAAAATTTAGATTTGTCAAAACTGTTCGTTTCACTTTAGCGATGTCATGTTCTCAACAAGTAATCCCTATCAAATGCTCTGAAGAAAAATTATTGAAAGCCGAACAAGAACCACATTTGATCACTACGGAGAATAATCATTGAACCTTTGTCTCCCTACTATTAATATGCTAACAGGTTCATAAACTTTCAATAAAGGATTATCGTAAAAAAAAATATTTTCCATTAGGATATAATAAACTTCCTACGTTCTGAGTTGTGGAGCTTCTTTTGTTGTTGATGTGTAATAAAATAAAGAATCCACTAAGATTCTTCCATTTTTTTGAACATACAAAATTTTCAGCATAATTCCACGTTTTTAAATAGTATCAACAAAAGTATAGCCTTTAACTAGAAAGATCTAGGCTCGAATGCCATCTAGGACGCGAAGAACTTTTCTCAGAGCTCTTTTTATCTGAGGGTGAGTTGGCTGGTCTCATATGGAAGTGTGTTTTCTCCAGGAGAAAACACTCTCGGGTTTGTCAACCTGTAAAACGGGCACCGGGTTTATGAGAACATACGCAATTATACATAAAAAATATATATACTATAGCCATAGGGCCAACCATCCTATCCTAGAATAACGATCAGGAAATCCATGGGTACTCGGAAGGCTAAGGGCGCTTAAGTTTTTACCGAAACCATAGGATAAAATAGAAGTATATACACATATCAGCCACTGAATTAGAAACTTTTATTTAATACCGTGTTGGACCGCCTTTAGCCCGAATTAAACATATATGCGGTTTGGCATAGATTCCACAAGGTGTTGGTTTGCATCTACGTCTACAACATACTAGGTGTTCAGCAGACAGTCTGTTAACAGGCTCAGATTTGACGGAAGAGTATTTTGCTCTGATCTGTTTTCTAGCATGTCTCATACATTCGCAATTGGCTTCAGATCCTGGTTTTGTAGTGACCAGGGAAGAAGAAAGTGGAAGTCGCTGTCATGCTCGCTGAACCACTGCTGAACAAATTGCGCAATGGACAGTAACAACGTCGTCCATGAAACAACTGTCACCTGCTGGATAAAAAATCAGCACTGCAGAACGGACCTGATCAGCAACAATGTTCAGATATTCCTTGGAGGACAACCGATAGTAATATCAGGAGATCCGTTCCTTACCAACAGAACATGCCCCATACCATGACATTACCTCAGAACCTTGAGTTGAGTATACAAGGCAAGCTGGGTTCACTTTTCATGGGACTCCCACCAAATTCTGCCTATCGTGAATACAGAACAAGGTGACCATGACTCGCTGGACCACAGGACTTTTTTTCCAGTCTGCCAGTGTCCAGTCACTGATGTTCCTGACACCACTGTAAACGTCGAATCTTCGTAGAAAAAAAGTCGTTTCCGTAGGCATGCAACTGCCAATACCGATCCTTTTCAATATTCCAAGCGTAGTTCAAATATGAAGGGAAGGATAAGAAAGATGAATTGAAAGGATATCGACAGTGGATGGGAAGCGTTTAAAAAAATGCTTAAATGATGCGATATCTTAAATGATGCGATCCCTAGAATTCGAAGAATAAATACAGTCGGAGTGATGAATATGTAATCTAAGAGTCGTAAAAAACAGATTATGCGAAAAGAATACGTGTGCATAAGGATTATGTCAGTTATGATAATTATAAGCAGCAGGCCAAATGAATCACAAGTGTTGTACAGAAAGATAAGTCTGAGTATGAAAAGAAACCGGCTCTGCGTGCTAAAGGCAACCCAAAAGAATCGTTATGCTGCAAGAAAAAGAAAGAATGAATTTGAAAGAATAACACTAATTAATGCTGATGGTATGCGGGTGACTGATGCAGAAGAGATTGTTCAACTAATGAGTATTCATTGTGCTAAAAGCTATCAACTTGGTATTTGCAACATATACCTCTTCACTGTACGAGGAAACTCATGTGTATGAGGAAGAAGTACTAGACTTTGCGCTGTTGCACAAACTAAATAAAAATTCAGTAAAAGGGACTGATGGGATATCACCGCGGATATTAAGAGTTTTCAGCTGTACTGGATATTCCTTTGATCAGGCTATATAATTTCAGTCTCAGAGCACGGAAGATTCCGCAGGAATGGAAAGAATGTATGGTAATCCCATTGCATAAGTATGGTGCAAAGACCAATGTATCCAACGGTCGCTGAATCAATACCTCAGGAGTAGTGATTTTGTGAAGATTTTGCAAAAGTTGGTTAGGGATCGCATTCAGAAATGGATTGACAGAGAATCTCTACCTTGCAATGAACAAAATAGGTCTATAAGGGAAGGTCATGTTTTAGAACTTGCTCACATTCTATAACAATTTTACCATTGAACTAGACAAGAGGAATGGATACACGATGATACTTTTGGAGTTTGCCAAGGTTTTTGACAGAATACAGCATGGAAGATTCTTGCAATAAATTGGATAATATGGAATTGGATTATAAACTATTGACATGGATAAGAGGATGGTAGAGAGACATCAAAAAGTCGTATATTGGGGTGGGGATGAATCTGCAATATTCAAGGTAACCAGTGGTGTGCCTCAATGATCAATTCTTGGTCCATGTTATTCAATCTGTACATTAATGATATTGGAAAGGATTTGACAAGCGACACACAACTATTTGCTGATGATGCAAAAGATAGGTAGGGTAATTCGGAATGCTGCTGATATGCAGTACTTTCAGAATGATTTGAATAGGCTGAAATTGTGGACATGGGAAAGTGGATGTTAGTTCAATGTTAATAAATGTAAGCTCATGGCACTTTGTGTGATTAGATATCCAATGTCATATTATTGGTGGGATTATACTAGAAGAAACTGATCAAGCTAAAGATCTACAAGTCTTCACTTGTAGCCTGATAGCTGACCCAAGGCTACCAATTATTTAATACCAGCACCCAGAAAAGAGAGTACTATCCCTAACACTATACATTGTCTGAAACGGTGAGTGTTCTATGACCGATTTTCTTGAGTAACGGGATTCAGCATCAGTTTCTAAGAAAAAAAAAATTCTACTTGCCTCTTCCAGAGATGGCTAATCTGGGAACCGCTCAGAAGTTCCTCTAGTTGACTAGTAGAATCGAACTTATAGCGATCTTTCTTTAGGTGAACCAGTGCTGTAGATATAAACGCCATTTTCACAGGGATACATATATCTGGGGGAAGGAAGTTAAAAATAACGATTAATCACTGTTACATTTATATATGTACTTTCCTCGGGTCAGTTTAATTTAAAATGACAATCACAATACATTAGTATTGTGATTGTCACATTTTAAATTAGTAGAATCGTAGGAAAATGAAAGTCCAAAGACCTGGCAAGAATGGCTTTTGTAACCATAATTTCAGGTTTTAGTCTTATACCTAAATATATATTTGTGTACGTGTAAATTGCCTGTCCTCCTTGTCCCCTTTTTTAAGGGATGACCCAATTTTTCTTGAGGGAAAAAAAACCTACTTCTGTATGAGATCAGCTACATCGTCTTCAACTGAAAAGCCAATATAAATGTTTTTCTCTCCCTAGATGGGATTCGAACTCAAGTCTTTTCACCCAAAGGGTTCGTTGATGCCGACTAAATTACGGAGTTGTATTTGGTGTATATATAAATTTTGCTTTTGATTGAAGAGTAAGCTTGAATTTAATATCGAATATTAACCATATTACAATATTCTATAAAATATAAAATAATTCAGACGAGAGTCACACAATAGTGGTTACAAGGCTTCACATCCTACGTGATTTTACTAAGATATAAAATTGCATAATAATTTATTAATAAATATTACAGCTTAGTTGAGAAGTTCGATTTTGCTTCGAAATGTAAGTTATAATTCAATTTAGATACGCCAAACAAAATATGTCTAACAAAAAAGCTGTTGATTTTTTTTTTTTGTACTTTTTTTTGGCTCAGTGCCAACTTTTATGATTCATTCACATTTCTAATAATTTTTCCATTTGATATATAAAATGAACCTTGACAGTCATGTTGGTTTGGATAGTTGCACAGATTAAGATACATAAAAACAGTTTCAGCTTTTAACTCCGATGTTAAAACCTTACTTTTCATACTTTAAATTTCAGTTATTATAATTAAACTAGTATACTGCATACGTTTTTACAAAAGTGATGTTATTCATTTACATTGCATCACTTATAAAGCGGATGTAAACATGTAGTGACTAATATAGCATAATGCGTCATATTAAATAAAAAAAGTATTTGTAAATATCATTAGGCGATTCGCAAATCTGTTAATTCAGGCAATTTCTATATTTAATAAAACTTACTTTATAATTCTAGATGGGATATATATACTTGGAAACCGAAATTGCACAAAAGTTTTCATCTTGCCTGGTGATTCTATCGTCTGCTTCCATATTACACTACAATAATTCATGTCCCTCTTAGCGCCCTCTAACTGCGTGATAGAATCGTAACTATGGATTAAATGTAGGATGTTTCATTCTGTCTGCTCTAATTTTGCCTTTTTTTCTGTTGCCGTTGTTTATCATTTTGTCAAATCACCCAGAAGACTTTAATCGCTTTAAAACAGAAAATGATGATCGAACATTTTACTTAATAAAAAGGCCCAGAGTGATTAACATAGAATCTTAGAGATCATATTTTGGCGTTAACCAGTAATCTTGCTAGCGATTTTTGGGCTATGCCAAAGAATAACATACTGAATTATTATTATTATTGTGACAGCTTCAAGGAGTCCTAAGACACATCGCGGGAGGCACTCCACTACAACTCAACTCCTTTATATAAAAAGGTTTTTTTTTTTTTTTTTAGAAGATTGATTAAACACTAAATTCTGGCACTTCTTGTCCCGAATCCTTGAAATTTGGCAAGTAGATAATAATGTGTACTAAACAGTACCGATGTGAGGAAATAATAATTAAAATGAATTTGGGATTTTAATAGTCGGGTAAAAAAAATCGAAACTGAAGAAAGTTTCTCTGGATTTTTCTCGAATAATTTTGTAAAGAAGTTGGATTCGGGGGTTCATCGACCAGAGAAACTTTTCCGGGCCTTTTTTTTTTTTTTTTTTTTTTCGGCCAGTTCCTAAGTAAGTAGACATTTGGCGCAATTAAGTGGTCTTTTCTCCTCAAATGTTAGGTTTTTACCTCAGCAACTACTTAGAAAAATTATTTAAAACAGAATGTTTTAAATAATTTTTCTAATTTTGCAGCCTTTGTGTGCCGTACTCTTCGCGAAGTCATCGATAGTCAGGAACTCGACTAAAAATCGGTGGACAGCTTATCTTCAAGCTTTTTTACACAATAAAAGAGTTAAAATGATTTGTTTTAAAATAGTTTTTTGTTTGTTTTTCAGATAATAACCTGACCTATTATTGTTTTCGAGGTAATAATTGTAAGGAACAGCGTTAAAATGTTTAAGTTTTCATTTAAAAAAAAAAAAAAAGATTTAGTACGTGTGAGGAGCACCCATCAAAGGTTGCAAATTTGTCGCTTAATAACATCGTGGGTGGACCCAAGGGTTATAGTCTGTAACCCTACTCTAGAGATCAATTATGGAACTCTGGGTCAATTAATCATTGACCCAACTTCTTTAATGATGACGTCATAAGAAAGACCATAACGTGGCATTTTAATAGAGTTTTCGAGGCTAGAGACATTCTTCAGTTTACAAATTCCTCCAACGATTTCTTTCAGAATAAAGACTAGCTTAGGACTGTTTGCCCTAAGAAATAATGAGGAACATGTGAAAATAATTACGCAGCACTGAATCCGCAAGGAGGTAAACATTTTCCTCTGACAAAGTATGAAATAATTTTAATAATAAACAGGAATGTTTAATTTGGAAACTACACTTTGGTTACATTGTTTTCGCACATCGAAGAAACAAAGCGAGATGTAAATTTATATATGATCTGGTAGATTTTAAGATGCGAGTACAAGTGTGTAATATTAATGTCATAGCAAGAACTAATAAATATAGAACTCTTTTTTAAATTATTATTTTTAAAATATCAGATTTGAAAAGTTAAAGTTTTCATTATATATATTTCGTTTCTTCTCCCCCCTTCTCGAATTTGTATAATATAAGAAAATTATCATATTTTATATACTAAGAGCGTTTCTTTTAACATTGAAACAACGGACCCTTCCCCATGGGTAAAGTGCATCATACAGTCCATCTTACGACGAATCTGTAAGGTGATAAATATTTGTGGAAAAGCGTCAAAATAAGTTTTCGGAGTAGAGTTTTTTATTTTAATTATTTTAAATATATATAATGTACTTTAGGAAAACAAAATCTAGTTTGAATGAACATTCTTGTAGCATTGGATTTTTCAAGAGTTGACCACACACGTGTTACTGATCTGACTGTTGCTTGTCTGATATTTGGAGTCAATGAATATCGAATAAAGAAAAGAGAATTTAAGTCAACAGTTAATAATAATAATTACTTTCTCTTATAAATAAAACTTCCATGTTTAGTAAAATTCTAATTGAATAAGTTCAGACAATGAATTTTTATTGAATTTATCATCAAGGATCAAACCGATATTTAATTAATACTGAAAATATTTCTTCAAAAAGGTAATTAAATAAGCACTGTTATTTCTAAAAATAATAATAATAATAATAATAATAACGCTGCATATTTTTTTACACAAGGCAGTGTATAAAATGTTTATCGATAGATGATAATTAAAATTACTTTTGGAAAATTTTAACAAGAAATAAGCTATACAGCATTGCACTGTACAGGTTTCACAACACTACATGATTGGACATTGACAAAAGTTACGTTTATTACAGCAGTCTTTCTATTAGAAAAAGAGTAAATGTCGGCCTGGCTGGTCGAGTGGTTAGCGTATCCGCTCTCCATCCAAAAGGTTGCGGGTTCGAATCCCGCCGTGGGCATGGATGTTTGTGAAAAATACTAGTGGTGGTGGTGGTCGGCGGTAGATAACGTTGGTGTAGATCAGTGGTCGCCACAGGGGTAGATATAACTTTGTTAAGGGTCGATAAAAAATATAAGACATCATTGTACGGGTAATATTTAATTCGGTTAACTTGAATTATCTCCACCCTGAATGACAACGCAATTAAGAGTGAATCGTGGGAACAGCGACATGAATAGGACCTGTAAGATGGAGCAAGGTAATGAAAATAGTGAAGGAGGCCAATCAAGTAGGCCAAAATGACATATTTACCAGCACGCGTGTTTTTTTTTTTTTTTGCTTATCCTATTATAATGACGTAATAGTAAAATAGAGGAGGTCGAAAAAAGTCAAGAAACTCTTGAAGGGGTCGACCGTCAAAGAAGTTTGGCGATCTCTGGTGTAGATGATAAACGTAGTTGAGTAGCGGTGACGGAGAGTTGTGGAGAAGGTGCCCTCCCTCGATGAGTCCTTGGACTCCCTGGAGGTGCTAGGTAATAATAATAATAATAATAATAATAATAATAATAATAATAATAAATCAATTCGTTTAGACTAGTGTAGACTTAGTGAGTTATGATTTCCATCATCCGGTGTGTCACTACCACCTTGCTTATCGGAAGATAGACGTGGCTTGAAATGGTCCTACTTTTTGACATCAGAACACGGTTTCTTTATTATGAGATCCTCATCTCAGGCACGATATAAGTTTACGGTCTTTCGTAGATGGTAATGTTATATATATATAAAAAAGACGCATTTGGAATAATTATATCCATTTACACTGCTTTGAAAGAAGTCAACGGACCCTTCCCCCATGGGTAAAGTGCATCATGCCAGGGTAACTAGTCACGTCTTTGTAGCCGGTATAAATTGGAGGAATATGATGCTTCCAAGTCAGTCCAATTGTGTCTGGATGAAACAGCTGCGAGAAGGGAACTGATGGAGTTTGAAAGATGCGTTGTGATAGCATGCCATGTTATAAGTTATCTATTCGGCAAATTGTTGACAAATTGGGCCATCCCAGGTCAACAATCGGAGATCTCATACTGAGATGGAAGCGTGGGGAGTCAATTGAAAGTGCTGCGCGCAATGGACGACTCACCTAGTGGTGGTGAGTCACAACATGGATTTCAAATAATGATACACCATCTTCACAAAGATGGTGTATCATTATTCGAAGATAGTCAGAGACTAGAGGAACTTTTTAAAGCCTAACTAGAGGAACATATTCTAAGTATTTATTCGATGAATTTCTGAATTTGTCGATTTTTTGACACGTGCAAGTAGAGTTTTCCTCCAGGAAACTCTCATTTTTAATAATCTTACAACTTAAGAAAATCCACTGTCGAATTCACGCGATTTCGGACATTAACACAGTGTTATGGACTGCGAGATGGCAGCAGTTGTCTTCTGCAAGCTGTTTCCTGGACGCCGTTTAAAATCATTTACAGTATTATTTGTGATTGGCTAAGGGTGGAGATGTGCTTCCAAGTTAGGACTAAATAGCCTTTCCTACTTCCTTTGAGAAATTAAAAGGAGCTAGAGGCTTATTTATATATTTTGTAGCAAAACAAAAAGTCATTCACAGTGACTATTATAAATATGTGGGTCCACTTGCATTTGCATCATCTCCTTTGTAGCCTGTTCAGCGAAAAAAAAAAAAAAAGATATTAGTATTTCTTTGATTATTCATTTTTATCTGACAATCACTTCCGGTTTAGTACTATTTACAATAATTTTAATATTTATAATAATTATAAATCTTAGATTACGAATTATAATTGAATATTCGTAGATTACGAATATTCATTCGTAATCTCCGTTTGCAGTTTAAAGAAAAAGCATATTAAGACTAAATATTTACTCTTTATCCATTCACATACGAACTTTAAGATGGCTTCTGTCAGTATATAATCAGTGCTAAAGTTATCTAATTATACATCAATAAGATAAATGATGCTGTTCTAAAATCTTAGTGGAAAAACTAGTTTTCCTTGCGATATCCAGATGAGTAGTGATTATACAGAAGTTTTAAATGTACGAAAACAAACATTCTTGTACTACATTTTCTTAAAACTTTCGATACTGATGGTGCATTTTGTTTTTGCTTGAAATGTTTCCAATAATAACGCGATACTATACAAAGAATATTAGCAAACCTCGATTAAATTACCATTGTGCTAGTAGCTAATACAAACTTCCTAGACGATTCACTCATATTTTCAGCTTCTTTCTACGAGTGTAACTCTGCTCCCAAAGATTAATATAGACGAAGTCCCTTGTTTCATTATTCAAGAAGCAAACCTAAGAATCTAAATTACACGTAATTCAACTTTAATGTTTCCAGGTTCAATTTACTGAACCATCATGCTAGACACGTTGCTCTTTTTGCTGGACAGTCATTTAATGGCTACCGTATTAACATCATGGAGAATGCAATTCAATGTTCTGCCTATCCGCTGTCCGATCCTGTGGAATAAAAAGCCTGATCTGCGAGTGTCTTACATACTTAGAAGAGTAAAAAAGATAGAAAGTAAATATTCATTTGTCAACATTTAGCTAATGCAAATAGGCTTAGTTCACTAACAAACTACAAAACAATTGAGATTCTATCGTACTTTAAAATAAGAAAAGCATTTGTAAGGTGTTGGATGACTGGACTAATTTAAATCGTAATGATTTAACTAATCACAATTAGGCGTAGGAATCTTCAAGTTTGTTTTGGGAGTTTCATATTGATCCACCGACCTACCGTTCAAGAGTATATTGGTAAAAGTTTTTTTGTATTATTAACATATTTGACTTTAGACAGTCAAGTATTACTGAACGCAGAAAATCACGGTAAATGGATTATCGTTTTATGCTGCAATATACATATACCTGGCAAAGGCGTTTAGTAGACTCCACAAGGGAAAGTTAATATTTTAATGCCTGAGGCAAATACGATTGGATAGTTAATGGGTTAGATGAGATAGAAGGTAAATAAGTTCAGTGTATAAACAGCTGCATCTAAGAGTATCAACAGTCGGCTGAATGCTCTAATTTCATCTGAATTAATGATTATGCATGTAGTTTGGAGGGAGGTTTTCAAATGTTACAAAGTAGCGTGGCATGACGTTTACGAAGAAGTCTTAGGACAGTGGCGTAACTATAGGGGGGAAGAGGGGGCGGTCCGCCCTGGGCGGCACTTTGAACCTTTTTGAACTTTTACAGTTAATTCTAAAATACAGTCTCGAGAACTCAGTTCCAAATATTGTAATACTACTGCTAATTTTCCTCACAATTGCTGTAAGTGTCGCTAGTTGTGAGAGGAGTTTTTCTAAATAAAATTGATTGAGAATTACCTACATTACTATGAAATAGACTTCGCCAATGGCATCGATGATTTTGCTAACAGAAAAGCAAGAAATATAATATTTTAGAATGTTGAAATTAAAGTTTTACTTCGAAACTTAACATAGCGTTTTAATTTATTTCCCTATACGTCGTTTTGATTTTTTGTAGTATTTTTGGTGTGTATTGAGAGGAGCGACAAACTCAGGGACCGCTCCGGGCGGCAACAGCTCTAGCTACACCACCGTCTTAGGGATGATGCTGATGTAGCAACTTTACCAAATGATTTGAAGAGACTGGCTGTAGCAGTTCGTACTTTGGAAAGAGATTACAATTACGTCACATCTCCAAGAACTCGTCAAGGTAGGGTAATCTAGTGCACACAACTCACCATCTCCTCTACTTACTTAATCCATCAATTACACACAATGCTATCTACTGCCAACCAAAATAGTATTTTTGTCTGAATATTACGTGTGTTCTCGCATTTGCCTATATGCGCAGGTATTAGGTGATCTTGCTACTTCCATATAAGATCGGCTAATACCTTCATTTGAAAGGGCCCATATAGAGGTTCCTCTCGTCATGACAGGAATCCAACTGAGATCATTTCCATCACTCGAATGGCACAATACCAGTGTTCATCCAACTGCACTAAGGAAAAAAAAAGTTTCAGGCTTTCAACTCAAGTTGTTCCCTTATACAATGGGATTTTTACTGCAGTTTTATCTTGAAATCATTGCTGTGATACGTTTTTGTACCCACGCAACTCAGAAAATGTATAGCTTTACGTTAGTACATTGACGCAACTATACTGCAAGAGGCGAGTAAATCAAGTGACCTTGGAGTAATGGTGGTTAACGAGCTGAGGTTTACAGAATATGGCGAAGAAGATGTATAGGAGGCAATAGTGAAAAGAATATGATTTCCCTTATATATAAATACAGGATTGTAGATCAGATTTGATTATCTGTGCACAGGTTTGGTTCAGAATTTTAGATGAAACTACTTTAAAAAAAAGTTAATTACTGAACTGTGGATTGTTCCGTGTGTGTGTGTGTGTGTGTGTAATGTACTTCGCAAAACCTAAATAGAAGTGATGTGATTGCGAAGTAAGTTGCTAGGCTGCTAGGCGGATACCGAAGGCATGCTTGCCGCTTTGCATAGATGGTCTGCAAAGCGGCAAGCGAATTAAATGAATCCCTCAATTTTCGGAAACTATGAGTCGCTTATTTCAAACATATCAAAGGCTCCAATTAGAAACGTTTAGAATTCCAATTTAATATTCAAGTCTCTATTAGTGGCTGTTAGATTCGTTTTATATTAATCAAAATGCATCTGTGTTTAGTGTTTTTTTTTTTTTTTTTTGGTAAGTGATGAAATAATCTGTGTATGTTGGCTCAAGTAATATTAATTGACAAAATCCAAGCTAAAACTCAAATGGACTAAATGTGTATGGTGTATTTATAAACAGAACGAGGTATCTTTCATTCATACCCCTCTTCCTATCCTTCCGTAAACACATTTGACTTATAACTATATCCTATTTTAGTCTCTGGTAGTAATGATAAAAAATAAATAAAATAAGACTTGTTTTTCGCAATTTTCCCTCCAATTTAAATGTTTTCATTCGCTGCTGTCTTTATATTAGAGCTCTTGTTATTTTTAACCCAGTTCCCGACTTCAATTCGATCTGTTTTTGTCCACGCTTATCCTCATTTTGCTTATCACTTCTACAATTCATATGGCTTAAGCCTTCATCTTTATCTGATAACTTCTATCGTTTATCTAAGGCGTCTTTAATAAGCTCAGTGACTGCACACAGCACCTTGATATAGTTTCAGGGCGGACGTGACTCAGAAATTTATAAATCAAAAATTAAAAAAGAAATATGCCCTAGTTTCCATAATCCGCTCTCTTAACATGTAGATATATACAGCACGTAATGTTGTGTGTTCCATCTAAGCAAGTTGAAAATTAATCCAAGTTATCCGTCTACAGCTCCATCTGGTGGTTACAGTGTTGGCTGTTCTTGTTTCAGATTAAAATGCTTATCGGATCTTCTTAATGTCACCTACTCACGGGATCAAACTAACGTTGCTCGAACTTCTAGGACACTATCTCCTCCTGATCTTGCTATCTTAAAACAGTATTATTTTCTCTAAATGGCGTATTTTCGTGGTTCACCGCAAACATGAGTGCAAGACTATAGCTGGCATTATATTACTGATAAGTCTATACTTAGAGCTAACCATTATTTAGTGAGATCGCTAGAGATGTGATGAGTATTTCAGCGAGAAGTTTTGGCGTATTTCATTATTAGCGTCAAGGTCTAAATCAAAGTATATCTCTCTAGTTCCCTTTAATCTTATCCGAGGATTAGCTAATTCAATAGAGAATAATAATAATAATAATAAAAAACGTGGGAAAAAATTTTTCCTTGAGCAATAAACGATGCCATGATTCTTCCTTTAGTCACCGCTAACAACTGAATTATCCCAACATCTCAGGCCGTTTAAGGCACGGACTATATGCCACAGTATTGAGGTATATAATCTGAATCCTACCTTCTCGTGGTATAGCCACTATACCATGTGGTTGGAAATACAGTGTCAACAGAATAGCACTGTTATAATTGTTAACTAACTCAGGACTTGCAAGTCACAAGAAACCTAAATGACAAACTGGAAACGAACTCTAGATCGAAAAGGATACAATACGCAAAAAACGTAAGCATGCAACTGAAACAGATTTCTTAACATGGAATGCTAGAAAAAATCACGAATATGAAGAATTAACGAAAATACTAGCAGTAAAATATATTGGAAATATAATGACAGCATGGAAGGTGCATCTCCTTCAAAGTGAACGTCCCATCAACATTCAAGATGAAAATGAAACAAAAGAGCAAAATTTCTCTCTCTATGAGATTGAAAACTCAAAGTAATATCCTCAAGATCCTGGAGTAAGATTACACCAGGAAGATATCATTGATGAGGTTGGCAGAAGACTTTATATCTTAAAATATCTTACAGAAAACGCAAATCATCCCAATTAAATAATTATGAAAAGATACTGATTAACCGGATTGACAGAACTATTATATGCAGAGCTCGCAGGATTACATTGCTGTTTCAAATATGTAGTTCCATATTTAATTCTGCTATGTTCCAAATAAGATTGAAACCTTTCATATCTAGAGTTCAAATCAGATTTTAGACTTCATTTAGATCATAGTAAAAAAAAAAACAGCTAACGCCTTTTTGTTCCCGTATAGGGAGTAGGCGAGGCCGTTTTAGTCCTATCTAATTTTTGGAGACTGAGTTGGCAGTTCAATCCCCACTGGTAGCCAATCAGAGATAGCTGGCCCAAGACTGGCACTAATTAATCGGTATGCACTGAAGGTGGCGGCTAATAAGTGCCGCCATCTCGTGGTCCCTAACCCTAACACAATATTTTTAATGTCTGAAAATAGTGTGGGATCGACAGCCGATTTTCTTGAGTTTACTGGACAAAAAAAAAAAAAAAAAAAAAAAAAACGAGTTTCCGGGAGAAAAACCTGCTTGCACGTTCCAGAGCTCAACTAACTCGGGAACCGGTCGAAAAAAAAAGTCCTCCAGTCGGTGACTACACTCGAACTTATAAGTCTTCCTTCGTGCGGTCAAGCATCATAGAGTGCAAATGCCATTTCTACTGTGCTACACAGACCTAGATTAGAGTAAAAAATCGAAAATTAGGATCCAGATTATTTTACACGAAGACAATAAAAAACGAACTCGACGACTCTTACGAACTTACACTCCAGTAACAACCTCGTACAAAAAATGTACTTCAAATACTTAAAGAGTCATAAGCTGTTTTGGTGCTATGTTGCTTAAAATAAACTGTATATAAGTTCGTACATTCCCCTTTATGATTTAAGGATTTCGCTGTATAACAATTGCTGGGCATTCTCATCGAACAACAAGCAAAATCTCAGACCATCTCAATAGCTAATATCTGAAACGTATTTTTTCTTAATGGAACTTTCAATCAGTTAGGAATCAACTTTTTCAAGCCAATGAAACCTTTTATCAAACGGGTTTGCCTGATAAAATATTGAGAATTTGTGAACTGCAGAACACAAACTGGAGAAAGAGGGGGTTAGAGCTAGATTTTTCCTTTTCTTTTAACTTCAAGTATTTTTTATGAGCTGTGCTTTCATCAATTAAAGTGCAATTAACCTATATGAAAATTTCTATTGTGTTTGAGTTGGATATAGAATAAAATTTGTGCAGTGGACAGGGGGGGGGGAATTCAAAGTAATATTTTTTTTTTACTTTGGCTACACTAATCACTCCTGACGAAATCGTTTGATAATACGAAGAAATAGTGTTTTCCAACACATATTTTCATACAATAACAAAACATGTTTTCGAAGCGTATATGAGAAAGCATACGCATAACTAATAGTTACGGAAACTAATGCTTCCTATATTTGAACATAAAAACAATAGAAGAAAAACAAAGCGTTATATAAGTCGTTCAATATATACTGCAGATGGCGCATAATTACGTGATAGCTACGAATAAATAAAATAGTAAATTTCACTGTTGCCTTCATGTTGTTTTCACACTAAATTCGTACTTACTTGAGGGAGCAGATTCGTTAAACTTTTGGTTTCAGATGTGCACTAATTTCTATTTGCTCTAGCATTAAATAATTATAATTTTTATCTACGATATCGAGCAACTTTTTTTAACAATAAAAAAAAAATAATAATATCGAGAATCTTTTGGAGGACAAGTACCGAAAATATTTTAAATAAAAAAAGGAGGGGGTACTAGTATTTCATCATGTCTTAAATTTTTCTGTTCTTAAATCTACTAAATTATAATAGCAAACTAAGAATAAGGTTTCCCCCCCCCCTCTTTTTTTTAATATCTCCACACATCAGATTGCAAAAACCTATACACACTGTTTGGGGTAAACAAATGATCATAATGAAAAGAAGCTTTGGTCTGGAATTACAGTCGAAGCAAGTAATTTAATTTCAAATATTATTGAAACTAATGTATTATGTCTATTAATAGTATATTCCCTAGCCGGTTTGCCTGTTTTGTGGAATGAAATATACGAATTTCCGAGAAAGGAAAAAATAAATAAAAATAATCTGCTATGAATGAAACTGGTTAATTTACCTTCAGCTGAAAAGTCCTAATATAGGTTCTTCACATACGAAGGACAGAAGAAATTTTTTAGCGTTTTCTTGAACAGTTGGTGGTTCGAAACGTTTGGAACAGAACTTTGTATGGAAGTTGACCAGCAAGTACTTGTGTTCTTACATGATCACAGAAAAGTGGAGAAATGGTAGTGACCAACTAGGTGGAACAATACCCATGAAAATATCTATAGAAAAGGCATATTGTAGAAACCAATGAGAGAGAGAGAGAGAGAGAGAGAGAGAGAGAGAGAGAGATTGTTATCTACGAAGTAAGTTCTTATGGAGAGCGTCAAATATTCTTGAAGATTTTGGGACATCATCCACATGTGAGAACAGCATCTGATATTAGGCAAGTTCTAGATTTATAAAGCGTCTGGAGCTGTGCAGGAGAGAATTAATGTTTTGAAACTTTTTGGAAACTGACGAAGCTTTGGACGTGATGTGTTTTTGTGCTAGAAAAAGGCAGACTTATAAACCAGTATGTTATTTGATTATAGCCACAAACCTCAATGAGGTAAAGACAAAACTTAAGCATCAGTGACCACTTTTCATTAATCATAAACATCTTTGTTAACCTATTGTGAAATTAGTTTAGGACTTCTTCAGCTAAGATTATGAAGAGAACGTAATTGTTTATTAGTCGCTTGTATTTTCCATGAGACGAGCACTCACCTTGTGCTGAAAAAATGCTTATCTTCCTCTTCGTGTCCTTATAGGAAATCGAACTCAGGTCCGTCTAAATTCATACAAAACGACGCACCTCCTCTAACCACAAAACGGGCATATACCTATTCTAGCATCAACAGCTGCTTTATAAGTAGTTTCAAATCTATTGCACGATTTGGATGCAGTGTCGCTTATGCTTACAGAGGGAATATGCACCTAACTACAAACTCAATTTTTGTGCAATTCCCACCCCGATCATCATATTTCATTCAATTAACATTGAATGAAACACACGCACATATCTGAAAATAATTATGCCTTTAAAAGAAGAGAGACAGAGAACAAAAATAGCCTAAAAAGGACTTCATCGGGTGCGTGAACATAGAAGCGGAAAATTAGAACAATACGCTAAACTATTTAAAATAAATAGAATTTTTCACTTTTTTTTTTGTTGTTGTTCACCCTCAACTGCTAGTTAGGTAATAAATATTTTCAAATGTCTGATAGCCGTGAAAGTCTTTATTATCTAATATTAAAGACATATACACTAATGTTGACAAAAGCATTTGTATACCTAGTTGGGATCAAAAAATGCGTTTTAAATTACATTTCTGGTACCGAGTGGGACTACTGCTCTGAATAACGGTAACTACCCTTCGAGGCATGCTTTCGACCAATTTCTAATATGTCGCAACAGGAATATTCTTCCATTCCTGACACAAAACTAGCCCCCATTGCTGATGATAGCCGCTGTGGTCTGGAGCGAATTCGGGATTCTCATTTGTCCCAAAGATGCTCGATGTGTTTGAGGTCTAAACTCTTGAGACTGCCAGTTCAACACTAGAACGTTGTTTTGTAGCAGCCAGTCTCGGACACTCGGTCAATATGTTTCAGCACAATGCAAGGGTCGCTGCCGAAGTACTTCCACAACGTCGGAAACAAAGTTGTCCAGGTAGCCATCAGACGTCATGGTTTTGAGCACGTCCACTAATGGACCAACCCCATCCAACTGAAACATCCCCATACCATTACTGAGCCTTCATCATATTTTGCAATTGTAATGATGTAGTCCTGCCGGAACTGTTTCTTGGGTAATCTCTAGATTCAAACATAACCATCAGAGTGAAACATTTGAAAGCGTGATTCGTCGCTCCACAGAACCCTTTACCAATCATCTACGGTCCACGAAAGATGTGAAAGACTCCAAACGTTGTTTGGTGTTGAAGGGGGTGATGTGCGTCTTGTTCGCAGCAGCGTTGCCGTGGTAACCTCAGGCATGCAACTCTCTGCGGACAGTTCTAGAGTTGAAAGATGTCCCTGCAGCATTTTCCAGGATGACTGCGAGGTCCCCAGCTAATGACGTGCGGGAATCGAGACAGAGCTCGTCGATCTCGGTCAGTGAGTGTCGGTGGCCTCCCAGGGCGTTTTTCTGCTATGGTAGCACCATCAACTTTTTTATGAATGACATAAACAGAGGTAGATCTCGGTATACTGAGACTGGTAGCAATGTCACGGACAGAAACACCATTGATGTGACACCTAACTACCATCTCACGTTGAAAGTCCGTCAGTTCAGCTGAACTTGGTATCGAGCACAGTGCAAAACATGTAGCCCATACCATCTTTTATTACCAGACACTCTTTGAGTATTTGAATGCATGACACGTAAGGGCCCAAATACTTTTGACGACATAGTGTGCGCGTGTGTACACACACACACACACACACACACACACACACACACACACAAGCACGCACCATCTAACGCTTTAATTCCAAAGAGCGTAGGCGAGCTCTTTTCAGCCTGAACTTTATTGAAAATTGGTAAGGCAGCTGATTAGTTCTCATAGCTGAGTTCGATGTTGTCAATGCATCAGTACGATGATAGATTTAACAAAGAAGGTGCTGCCCTGTTATCATTCCAAACGTCTTAAATTTCGAATAAATTTAACGAATAAGAATTTGGAAATTTCTTAAATTTCCAGTCTTATTTCTTTCAAATAAAAACGTGCTGAAATAATTAAAATGTTATCAGCAAGAACCGCAGAAATTTAAATTGAAAATCAAAAAAAATCCTACGTAATCAAATACATTTAGTGTTAAGGTGTTTAATACTATTTATTAAGCATATAAATGACCTTCCAAACCAAAAGTACTCATTTGTCTCGCTGTTTCAAAAGAGGGTTGGCTGCTGTTTTTTCTTCTCTCTCGAACCAGTCGAAGATAATACGCAGTTGAATCAAGGTTATCATAGAGCATTGAAGGCCATAAGTCAATCTCCCCCCCCCCACCTCCATTTGCAGAGGAGGTCGTAACCAAAACCTCTTACTTTCACCTATAATCAATACTTGTCTCTTAGAACCAACAAATGCAAGTTTTTTGTTTGTTTGGTAAAGAAAGATTCAGGCAGATTTGCGAAGAAAACAGTTGAAACAAATACACTAACATACAGAAAGACACTTCTTTTTAGCTATTGAAATATGTGTAATGAAAAATAGTAAAATAATTAATCATGATATCCGTAAGTTTGGAGAATTTATCTTTATTTTTAATTGACACGAAAGAGACTTATTGAAGGCCTAGATGTACACAATGCATCACTCAATTACATACTGCATGGACTTAAATATATCGTGTGGACATACTAAAAAAAGAAATTATCGAGTCACAGAGAGAAGAAAATGAACAATTAGAAGTAAAAACTTGAAAAGACAAGGTTGCGTTAATAGCCTTGGCAATCAAGAGGCGTGAGTGTTAAATATGCGGGATAACAGCAGAAGCAGGCATCGTTTCCTGCTGTTCTTGGCAAACAGAGATTTTTTTTATTCATCCAATTCTCATGTATAAAGACAAATGTGTTATGTGAATCCCACCCACGAAAAGCTGGAAAACTATCGTATATTAGGACCACAAGGGGATACTGACAATCGGAAAAACTCTATACTAGTCACCAAACATGCCACTTTTCCATACCACTTCAGGCCTCCAATGAGTAGAATGATAGTCTTATCTGGCGATGAAAATCGCCATCCAGTTAAAGCCTCACGAACATTCATATCAATGGCAGGATTTGTAATCGCTGTTTATCGATAGAAGAACCGCTTGACCAACCAAGCTTGTTGGATCCTTTGTAGACCATAATAAACCAATCACCTGGAAATTATCTTCCTGTCTGACTATGGGAAGACCATATTTTTTAAATGAATGAGAAAAACGCACAACACCAACATAGTTTTGCTAATACTGAATAAAAAAAAAATAATGCAAATATCAATTTTATATCATAAACTTTATTTTAAAAAAGACTTAGTTCAAGAAACCGAGTTGATTGCCATATCCAATTCCCCTCCTCCATTTTTAAAGGGCAGGTCTGAGCTGCGTATGTCTGTCTCATCTCGGACATAGAAGACAGTTAAGTATACAAAAGGAACTAAGAACGGAAGAGCCAAGAATGTAGAGGCGCCATTAAGTTTTCTAAGACAGGAGATAAGATAAAATGCCTTACATTCAACCTGATAAATGCTTTCATCTTCTTATAGCCGAGTCCTATACTAAATTCTTTCCATTCTATCGCTTTTTCCCCCCTTCCTTTTTCGGCATACTTGGTGGTCATATTTATTTCTGCATCAACGTTATTTGCTTCAAAGTTCACTAATGCGTGGCATTCCTTGCATGGTTGACTGAAGAAACCAGTTAAATGCCGAGTTCCTGAGACCGAACATACCCATTTGATGATCATTCATTTACGGACATTATAGGCATAAGATACAAATAGAATATTAAAAATGTAATAAAGATTAATTCATATTGATCAGCAGTTGAATTACACGAACTTTGGGATAGATACTTCAAAGTCCTAACTAACAGGTCCGCATTCTCGAATGAAATTCATGCGTCCTTGTCTTATTAAACTTTTTTTAAAAAAACAACAACTAAATAATTCCTGTTGCATATTTCCAAGTGTCACATAGTTTATAATCATCAAGTAGGAGTACAAAAACTGAAATATTTTCCCGGAGGTGACGAAGACACTAACTACAACGACGAACCCAAGAAATGTGACCTGCAGTGAACGCCGTAGTGAACTGTGACTCCACGCAACGGATTCCAAAAGGTAGGGTATTTCGCCCAGCCGATGACACTCGGGAACGCAGCTTTACCTTTTGTGCACGCCGTTAAATGGTACGGAGGGGGGGGGGGATATAACGTGGCGACTTACGAACAGACAAAATAAAACACGCCGTTCTTTCCGCCTGGTTCGAGCAAGAGCTTTCCTGGGGCAAGTATACCCACGCGAGTCCAACGTTCCGTAACATCCGGGTACGTTACTAGGTCAAGGCCAATGTCGTGCACTCACCTTTGCCGGCACGCGTCGGCACTCATTACAATAAAAGGTATCGTCGCCTTCTTGCTGGTCACGCGTTTTTGTTTCACTAACTTCCAGTTCAAGTGCATATCTATGTTATAGCAGACACGTAAATTAGTCCCATAAGCGGAATCAGACATTCTTTTTCTTAGGTTACGAGCAAGCAAGAGATAGGTACGCATTAAATCAAAAGGGTCTCTGAGAACTTCAGACGAATGTTTTGAACCAATCGAGAATTTAAAATAATATTCAAAAGAGTTTTGATTACCACTTCTTAAATTCGTTTTTGTGTCGAGCAAGCTTCTAAAATAGTTCATATTAACAAAGTAAACAACAACGGAAATGTCTTTTACAAAAAAATTTCAGAATCTAAAAATATCTAAAACAGCGCCCTCCAACGTTAAGAGCTCTTGTGATATTTTACTCGACATGATTTTATATTTCGTATTTGAATCTCATGGAAAATTATTTCATTGTTGTTAAATAATATAAAACAAAAATTTTATACGGGAAACTTTTAAGTTGTATTTTTTTTTTTATTTGTTAAAATAGCATTTTGTTTCATGAGCGAAAACGACCAGATTGCGTCTTCGCATGTGTGCGAAGCATTGTAAATGTTTATAAAAGAATGTTGATAAATTCTTTGGAAAAACATTTATTACTGTTTAAAACAGTGTACGGTTATTGAAACTTCGGAAACTGGATTTTATTGTATGTTCTAATCTCAAAGAAATTATTTATTTGAAATACTGAAATTGTCTTTAAAATATTTTATTGCCAAAAAATAACTCATTTATAATTACTAAACAATTTAATATTTTAATAATCAAATTAGATCTTTTCCAATCTGAAAACTTCAGACAAATTTCGACTCTGTGATTGCATTACTCTAGTCGATCTAGATTTTAGTTTTGGATGAAGACGATTAATAATATTAAACTAAACTAAATGTTGCAACAGGTGAACAACCTTCAATATTTAATAAAAGTGTTTCAATAAAACTTTTCATTTAAAATAAAATATCATAAGCCAAAATAGTATTATAGACAGGTTTATTCAGGTAAAAACATACACTTAACTTCATTATGTGTTATGTGCAACAAAGACAAAAATCATACCTGAAACCTGGATGGTCGTGATACTTGAGCTTAAATGTTACTATACCATTCCACTGACGGACGATTTATTAATTTAACAACCCCAAAAATATTGTGTTTTGCTTTCCTGTTTCTTTACTATATTTTTTCGAGTCACTTTTTGAAACATCCGTCACATATAAACTCTGTCCAGTGTCCTGTGAACAAGCCTTACAATGAAATAAATTTACATCTTTCTCTCCTTCGACCTTTGATTTATTTAACAGATACATTTGACTTGATAATCCATATTGCATAGACGGCAAATCTAGACTACAAGACAGACAGACACTGTATTTGTATGGAACCCTGTGTCATTCGGTTGCTATAGTAACTGAAATCAGTGTAGTGTGTAGGTCATGAATTTTTCCTTTTTTTTTTTATTTTTTCCCAGACAAGTCCACTTTTTTCCTACTGTAGGGAATGACAAGCGATCAAGAAAAATCATTATCTTCAAGGTACAGTACCTGTGAATTTTTTTAGTTCATATATAAACGATGTTAATAACAAAACAAATGGTAAAACTTAAAATAATGAATTATTCAGGTAAACTTTGGTTATGATGCTTTACAAAAGTCATTCTTTGAAAATTATCAAATAACTATACGAACTATTAACTTAACATCGTTTCAAAGATAACAGTATTACACCCTGGAACATTGTGCGTTATATGAAAGTAAGGATTTCAAAGCTAATGATGCAACCTTTATTAGTGGCAGTCTAAGAATATCGCATTTTCTAATATTTCTTTTGTGACACTCCAGATGAAAGCCTTATGGACGAACCAATTATGGTTTTTCCTTCTCCCGGGAGGGAAAAAAAAAAAAAAAAAACCTCTGGTTTTTAATCCTGCAACTTCAGAAATTCGACCGAACAACAAATAGTTCTTCTTAATGCCTATTTATTTCCTCTGGGGAATAAATAGGCATTGAGAAGTTTAAAAAAATACCTCCACCGTATGTTACACTTAACCAAGTCATTTGGTTTTATAAAACCGAATTAATACTACGATAGGGTGATTAATCTATCAACGTTTGTGAACTGCATTTTCTCTTGAAGGATGAAAAGCCCTAATGCATCCATTGAGACTGTTTGACTCAACTCACCTTCAGTTGAAAAGCCCTTATAAAAAATATAAAAAGTTCGTGTCCCAGACGAGATTCGAAACAAAGTTATAAGTTAAACACACTGATTTATCGACTAAGCTTTGTTTAGTCAATAAAGCAGTGTGTTTAAAAAAATAATAAATTATTGATATAGAAAACAATAAGAGAAAACCACTCGAGCTATGTGAACTTTGGCTTTCTCTTATTCTTTTCTATGGTCAAAAAAGAAATTGACCATCCAATTCGATGGTCAAAAAAGAAATTGACCATCCAAAAGCAAACAGGAAGAAGAATTACTATCAAGTCACAGAAGAGGAAGTTGACAATGGTGGCGTGATCGGTTGCTTCCTCTATGGATGACAAAGATGATCTGAAATATTCGATCAATTGCATGTCCAAGCAGGAAGGTCTGCTACATTGACCACGGCGGAATCCATCGTTCAGCATTAATTCAATGTGATTTTGCAATAGTTCAACCCTCTCCCTTCTTTCACACACGTACATCATAAAAATCTTAATTATAGATGCGTAGAGCTACCCGTGATTATAGATTCCTCTGTATTATACTAACAGTTGAACACATTAAGGAAAATTAGAATTCTACTCCCTAATTTCTTGCAGATATCACAGACATTTCTCTTGGAAAAACACCAATCCTTTTGCAAACGTTAAAAGATCATGCAGAAAAATCAATGCGTCGTCGCCACAGCTGTTTGACCTACATTGTTAATCTGTTTACGGCAAGTGTTCCTAATGTTTTATGTAACCCTCTAGCCAGTTATTAAGACACTTGCTGTAATTTGCTTACGTTTTTTTTTTAAAAACGAACGATATACAACAAAGGATGATTGCAACAATTCAAATGTGTTTGCTTGTGAGTAGTAGCGACAGTATTTCTGCTTCGTTTTACTAATTATTTGAATTTTGATTACAAAATTTTCAAAAAAAAAAAGTGTCGAAGTCACACATGCGCAATCTCAACCCCCTTACTCCATGCCTACTGGAATGGAACACCAAGGATTATCCATGTTTAACGCATACTTCTAGAATAACTGTGTCCATTGTCTTTGATAGAGACCATAGACAGCGATATTATTTGAACACAAATGCAAAATGTATTTGTTATATTTCCTTTTCTTCGCAATAATTATTTGTCAATCCTACATGCGAGAGGTCACAAGACCAATAGTACAACAGTATCGTATTATACTTATAACGAATAATAATATTGTTATAAATATTATCCTACTCAGAGAATAAACTGCACTTGCTACTGAATATTATTGTCAAACAAAAAATTCTGCCCATTGAGAAAACATTCCTAAAGTTGGCCGACGATATTCCAATTCAACATTTAAATAAATTAACAGGCATTGAAAATCTGTTAATTATTTATACTAATTAATGACTAGCGTAATTAGTATTAATTAATATAAATACAATTTTCAATGCATATTCATTTAAATAAAATCATTCGTTTGAACATCGTCTGCCCACACTTGAGGACTTTTCTAAAGCGGGTAGACGATGTTCAAATTAAAGATTTTATTTAAATGAACATGCATTTAAGTGTGTTAATTATTTATACTAATTAATACTTATTTATAGAGTAATATTCCTTTTAAATATGGATCAAATGTAACGGGTTTGAGGGAGTTTTTTGTTTTTTTTTACAAAAGTAAAATAATATTTTTGATATGTCTACGCTAGGCCTATCTTTCTTCCGTTATTATTATTATTCTTCCTGCCAGGTCTTATTTCATCCCTTCTGTATTGATTATTGGAAGTTCTATAAGATAAATGGATCAGACATTGAAAGGCTTAATAGTTTCTATTAGGTATCATGGCATTTTGCAATTGTATATCTACATCATGTTTGATGAGACTCGTATATTTAGTACATTAAATTAACATGTTTTGCTTCGTTTTTGTGAAACTTCATTACAAAAAGAAGTAGTTTACGAAACAAGAAACATTCCATGCAACTCCCCGATTTATCTCACCTCGAATTCCGATTCAAAACTTATCAGCTGCATAGAACTCAAGGAAACAAACTTCTCATTGTTAGTTGTGTACCAAATTTGCGTGGTACATGGAACAAGGACCTTGTTCTACTAGTCCTTGTTCATTAGTCTACTATTTCAAATTGATTTGAAATAGTAGACGAATTAAAAAGGAAAAGCCAAAGTTTAGCGTTCTCTTACTATTTGGTAAAGTTACGTCAAAAATGCTAACGAGATTTACATTATATGAAGAATACAAGCTGGAGTAAACATTAACCTCAAGTAATGTACGGAGATCACTCTGAGATTGTATCTTGAGAATGATAGATCCAAGGAACGGAGAGTGTTTTAGTATACTTTTGCCTTTTCTTTCCGGTTTTTTCCCCCTTATTCCACTTGTAAATTGGAAACACAAAAAAGACCAAGATAATGATAATGGGTAGAAAAATAGGAGATAATGTAAAAATAAGATGTGGAGGAAAGATTTTAGAAGTGGAAAGATTTCAATATTTAGGTAGCTGGATCTCAGAAAAAGGAACTTCAGAGTTGGACATTAGAAACAGAATAGGCAAAGCTAAATTGGCATTTATGGAAATGAAGAAAATTTTAATAAACAAGAACCCTAAAATAGGCGTTAGAATTGGAATAGTTAAAGCAACAGTTTGGAGTATTGCAAGTTATGGAAGTGAGTCATGGACACTCAGAAAGAGAGATATGGAAAGAATTAATGCATTGGAAATGTTAGCTATACAGAAAGAATATCAAATCCAGAAATTTTAAGACGAGTTGGGATGGAAAGAACATTGCTAAAGAATATTATGCAAAGAAAGACCAGATTTGCAGGACATCTTCTGAGAGATTCTTCGGGACACCTGATAAGAACTATATTGCAAGGGAAAGTTGAGGGGAAGTGAAGAGGTGGAAGAACAACTAGAGAGTGGTTTAATGACATCGTGGAATGGACTGGTTTAAGAATGATGGAAGCGACAGACAGAGAGAAATGGAGAAGAGCTGCTCATCTGCTGCAACCCTCTCGCTAGAGGATGCTACCGGACGACGACGAATGTACGGAGAAAGATAGACTACTATTGATTCAGCTCCAGGAATTTAAAACGAAATTTTCTACTGTTGAGTATACATTATATCATAATAAACATTTTAGAATAAATTTCCAATGGATATTATTTCAAGCAAATTAAAATATCCATATCTTCTGATGTCCGCTCACAGTTACTCGCAAACACATGATTATATAATGAAGCAATTGATAACTGTTTACCATAACAAAAAGTTTAATTCAATCTTTATTTCATGTATTGTTTTGATTGTATCAATTTTTGAATGAAAAAGAAAGATCATTCTGAGATTGTATGTTGAGAATGATAGATCCAAGAAAACCGGAAAGAAAAGGCAAAATTATACTAAAACATTGTTTTAGTATAATTTTGCCTTTTCTTTCCGGTTTTCCCCCCTTATTCCACTTGTAAATTGGAAGTCTTTATCGTGTCTTTTTTGTTTATTTCTTATGCAGTTCACTATGTTAAAATTATATAGCGTGTAGATGGATGTGAAAAAGTAAGTCGAAGTATTTCATTGATTTGAATATAAAAACAAAGCAGATTTCCAAGCTACTTCTTAATTTTCTTCCTCTAATAACAATCTTTATTAGGTTTATTTCTTATGTAAAAAATAAATAAAATTTTTACATAAATCTAACGTTGAATAATTGGACCTTTGCTGATTGTTAATCCGATCAAATTATCGAATAGCCTGTTCAATCAATTTCGAACCTGTTTAAATGTTTATTAACTTGTCCATATATTTTACTAATTCCTTGTAGTTATTTAATAAGTTAGGTATCAGAGCGGCAATTTATTTTCGGACCGTTTTAATAGAAAAACTTCATATGACGACAGGAGAACACACTATTAAGATAGACGTTGAATTTTTGCTTCAGATATTTCATTTTGGGGAAAATGCAATATTCTTACACTGAGTGACCTGCATAATTAATCACTCGTGCTACAGCAGGCGTCATTCCTGATAGCATCTCTATACGCATTCATTTTTTTTTTTATTTTGCGATTCTTTCATTTGCCATCTTCATTTAGTGGATTATAACTCAACTGGAAGATGACCTTCAGATCATGCTGAATGCTTTGCAAATTGCAGGGTTCGAAATCAATTTGATTGGTTTGGCTCTAGTCGTCATACTCAATTTACGGAATTCAGTTAATATATATTAAATATGCAAAAAGTATTTAATATCCATGAGAAGATAATTGCAAACTTTGCATTTAGATAGTCCTAAATGGTTACAGATGAAGTGCAAGAAAACGTCATTCGCAGACAATATCACAACGAACTTGCGGATATGTAATAAAAATGTAAATATTTCTGAATCAAAACCATCCTCCGATGATCAAATAACAAAACTTGAAGACAATACCCAGCCATTGAGCAAAAGTACTTTTTTTAGACTATAATAGTTCGATAACAGACATAATTTTTTTTCCGAAAAATGGATTTAAAAATGTTTAACAAGTTATCCTTTTTCCAATAATAAAATACTTAAATTTCCGTATCTTTTATCGCTTGTTTATTAGAACTAAGACAACTTAAGCATGAAACTAGTCTACCTTATAGTTAGATATGTGTTAGCCACCCGATTTGTGTATTTTGCGGAAATCTCTGCTCACATGGAAATGACTAACTCATCTTCAGTCGAAAAGACTTCATAAACTTCTTAGATGGGATTGAAACCTAGGTCTTTCTGACCGAAGGAAGTATGTTGCATTGTCTTCGAAAATGTTTGACAGAATGTAAGCTTTTTCTCCAATTCTAAAATTGGACTCTGCACGTTACTTATTTCTCGTATTTTTTGTTAAAAAATGCGACTTTCGATGCGCATAAAATCTGGTTCCAGTCAGGCCTCGTATTGAAAAGCAACAGACTAGATTCGGAATAAAACTGACAGCTGTGCAGGTTTAACACACGTCAAGTTATGCAAATAAATTTTCAGCAATTAGTAAAACGAAAATATTTAGCAATGAATTTATTATGTTTTATTGATTATTGTTGAAGTGAAAAGATTCGGTCGCTTGTGTGCGTGGGAGATCGGTTCTGTGTTATGATTTACTGTTAATGGATTAGCATTGGTAGGGAAATAGGAATAAAACTCATATTACATTCATTCGGTCCAGTCCTGATCTCTAAGATCAGGACTGGACCGAATTATTCGGACTTATGATGAAGCAGCTAAGATAATAATGTTACTATGTTGTCTGTTAATCGCACATGTTCTTCTGGCAGTTTTGCACGATAAAAAAGTTTTAGGGAGAAAATCCTGCTTTTCCCCCATGAGACAGGCTAATTTGTTTTCGTTTGTAAAATCCTTAATGGTTTTCTTTGCGTCCTAGATTTCAAAGAGTCCAGATCTTTCCATTCAAGTTGTATTAGATTATTTAGCATAACGAGTATTTCAGTCAGACATGACTCTCTCTGATTTTCCCTTTCACTCATTTCCGACCGTACGTGGTTTTGTAGACATTGCCCACAAGGTATTCCTGGTGAGAGTTTTACAAGGTAGTTCACCATTGAGTTCTCCAATCCCCTAATTTTATCCGCGCTCGAGACGGCATCTGGCTGGAACGTATTCATGACTGTAATCCATGTGTGTTCACAGGGCCGGTTTTCCTGTTCTGGGGGACGAAAAACCCTACCTCTGTATGAGACCGGCTAACTCACTTTTCGTCGAAAGAGACCAGGTGAAGGTTCCTCACGTTACTGACGGGAATCGAGCCCTGGTCTTTCCAACAAAGGGCATCGTCTATACTGACTGAGCTACGGAGGTTCCAAGACATGAATAACACACATTCTTTTTACAACAGTTAAAATGATAGGATTCAGATTTAGATGACAGAATTTTCAACGTATCGGTATAAGAATTACATCCACTGTTGAAAATCACTTGCTTCACCGAAACTGACGGGATGGTAGCAAACGTAGTTTCAAAAATGAGTTCATTACACCTAGTGATGTGTCTACCATGCATGACGAGGAAAGGATTCCAATTTAGAATCAGACCTAACTGAAATACTTAATATTGAGTATTTCAGTATTAATATTGAAAAAATATTAAGACAGCTATATTTGGCAAGAAATTCAACCCCTCTTCCCAACACAGACACGCAATATCTTAAAGTTCCATTCGATAGCTATATATCAACATCATCACATATTCAATGTCACAAAGTTTATACCTATATTACCCACTCTGTTTTTAAATGAGTAAATAAACAAAAGGAGTGTTCAATAAAACACGCATAGGACTAACGTAACTATACTGAAAGCCTCTAAGTGATATGGAGATCACAAAACTCTAGTGTGATCATTTAGCAATAACAATACTTGATATTCAAGTAACTGCAGCTCTTCAGATTATTTTCTGCTCAGTATAATACTAATACTGTACCACATTTGGAAATTAAGAATGCGATATGAAAATACAAAAACTCAATCGTTATACTGAGTTCATATATTTTAAATACTATATAAACATGATTAAGCTTATACTATTACATCGTCTTTAACGTGAAGCATAATTTCAGGTGAGTCTTACAAAATGCTTAAGCAAAAAATGCTAAGAGTTGCAAACCGAATAGACCTTCCATGTTAAATTGTGGATCCCATGAAAGTTTGTTGCAATAGTCAAGAATGTAATAATTTGTTAAAAACTTTTCTCTCAATAAGTACTTGATTCCAGGAGAATTGTAATAACAAATGACGTAGGTGTACAATAATACAATTACGTATCACTAATTTTATTTATTTATCATAGTTACAAATGGATGAATTTATTAAATTTATATGAATAATATTTATTATTATTAATTACCGTAATTAAAAGTACGATGAAAATGTTTCCAAAGATAGGGGGCGCTGCGTAGTTGTTTAATTTATGGGCTGTGACACTTGGTGATTGAAAAGGTAAGTTAGCTAAGTTGTAAATATTCCAAAAGCCTGTTGCAACTTAATCCGTTGTTTACAAACCATAGAGTTAAAGTTACAAGCCTTTTGAGCAGTATTTCCTAAACTTTGCATAACTACGAACTATTTTTTTTTCAGTATCATTTTTTGGATCCTATCACGTATACGTGCATGCAAGAACGATCTTGTACTAAGTGTTTATTTCTGCGATTATATGCATGTTATTAAACATGAGTAACACATTTCTGTCGTTTAATTTTATTTGTTTATTTATATCTTGATATTCTCTATCGATAGCTATATTTGAATTTATTTTCTCAAGACTGGGATTTTCTTTAACAGCCGCCTTTTGTTTTTATGTACTACTGGGAGATATAATTAGATTTCAATATGAAAATTAGGAAAAAAAACTTTAAATTTAAAATAAGGAATTGAGATGTTTCCATAATTCTATTAGATTATAAAATGTCGTATCATTTTGGTTTTTTTGTGTTAAAATTCCAGTGTGTATTAGTTATATGAAAATTATGGTCCAGGCTACTCAAATTTTTGAACAAATCAGGTAAACAAGTTGGGTGTCCTGGGCAAAAGATTTTACTAGTGAAAGAAAAAAAAAAAAACCCCAGCATGTTACGAGAGGTATAAATATCAAAATCAAATACGCAAGTTTGTTTTAAAATATGGATCCGAGATGGGGGAGTGAAAAACTTGAAGGGTTATCACTCAAGATCATGAGACCATGAAGATGAATGTTTTCCACCCTTCTCTTCCACGCAGTCTCAATATTTCAGTGAGCAATTAACAGTACCAGCATTCTGGGAGGGGAGAATGATACGGGTCTCTAGCAGGTGCTGGAGGGGGGGGGTCAGATTCTTCCCCTGCTGATGAATATCATTACACGCAATCCTGGTGGCGTGTGGGGGTGCTGAAAACTTCCTTTAAAGCTGCGATGATAATGGAGAATTAAATTGGGCATTTTCTGCAAACTGACAGATAGCTCAGATAATTAGAATACTGTAATAGAATTAAAGTGCTGTCTTGCCCTTTGAAACATGTTGGTAATTACACACCTGCAGGAGAGAAGGCATTAGTCTTGTTGGAAACGCGGCTAGGGGTCGTTGGCCTTGGCAACTGATGAAGCTTTCTATGTTTATAACCCCTAACTCCAGCGTTCTGTACTATTATAACATACTGTGTAAGTCATGAGTAGATACACTTCTACTGAGGCACCTATTGAGTGGCGTCAGTAGTTATCGTATGGGTAGAAACACCTGTCATAGGTGAATTCACTACACATGTTACTATCGTTTACAATAGGGAGAATAGAGTGAAGCACAATCGTTAATTTACTTCCTGTATAAATGTATTATCATCGTTAAAATGTCCCTAATGGTAGAATTGTTGATCTTTGTATCAGTTAGTTATATGATGACTGCATACTGTTGATCTATACTTGAAGCATTTTTCTTTTGTTTCAGAAATTATAAAACTAAAAAGGAATAAAATGAAGGTTATGGAGGATTATTTTTTTTATATAAATAAGATAGCCGATTACGTGGATTATGCTTAAGACAATGCTTGAATGGATTAAGAGCGAGGAGTAAAAGAAACAAAAAACTGATTTTAATATTAAGTACAGTACTAGCTGAGTCGCTGTGTATTCGGCACAAAATTAAAAAAAAAAATCATTGTCCCGAATAAAATACCCGGTAGCTCATATCTGAGGATATAAGAATGGCTAACAGTTACTAAGATAACGTTAGCCCGATAATTCTAATCACTCCAACTTCGTATGTCTCTAAAATCTTGCTCCTTTAGTTCAAGAAACTTTTTTGTTATTGCCATTGCCCCTCAAAACAGGGCCCTGATTTTGAGGGCCATAATTCAAATTGATTGACAATTTTTTCCCCAAGTATAACTTTTTTCTGAAAAAAATATGCCCTCAGCAAGTTGTCCTTTGGCAGCATTAATTAAACGAATACCTCATAAACTCGCAATATTTTTCTGCAAATTTTCGAACATTATAGAATACAAGATTTTTTAAAAAATTTTTTCAGTGTACCTTTCTTTCGATTTTTTCTGGTACATCGAAAGTTTATCTTTCGATGTACCAGATTTCAAACAGTAAGAATTACATTTTCCATGTTTTGTAAGGATTCATCTCCACCTACTTTTTTTTTTTACCTCATTTCAAGCACTGGTCGTATTCATCTTATTAAACCAAAATTAGACAACAACAACAAAAAAAATCCATAAGTCATTGTTTATAATTAATCTCTTTCGTTCCTTGAAATAAATGAAAATAAAATATTTAAAACTATTTGGAAATATGCCTGTCTTGAAAATTAAAATAATTCTGATTACGTTACATCATTATATTAATTCAGAATGAAACAACAAAAATTACATGCTGTATGTATAAAAATGCAACATTAACAAATATGGCATAAGACAGTTTAAGGAAGCGCATATTTCTGTTATTATCATCACTGTCAGCCTACCATTAAGAAACAGTATGTAGGACAGTAATGGAATATTTCTCAGTGTTATTATGTGAGTTAGCCGGTCTCATACGAGGTAAAGAGTTTTTTTCTTTCGGGTTTTTCGTTCCTCAAAATAGCCAAATATGCCCAGTGAACACACGGATCTACAGGAATAAATACCTGCTTTTCGGGGATGCAGCAGAGAGTGGCGTACCGGCTACATTAATTCGCCGTAACCTCTAACAGAGGACTCACCCGTCTTGAGAGACGGATGTGCTGAAGAAGAGAAAACATATAACGTAGTAGTATTACACATTTTCTCGATTCATGTCCCTTCGACTTATGTTGCATTTATCCTTCGTAGAAGACTGTCTTCTGAGATTCCTGGCTCCCAGAGCCAGATAATTCCCCATCAGATCAGAATTAAAAAAAAGAAAAGAATTCTAAATAAATAAAATCGACCTGATACTTACTCAATATAACTGGGTAAGTTTTAAATTGAGAAAGGCTTTTTATGGAAGTTCAGTCCCAATTTGCTCTTTTTTTTCCCCGCTGGAGTAAACACACGTGACAAGAAATTTAATGGTTTATAGCCAAATTAAATTAAAAATTTTATTTTAATAAATAAAGTTAAATTTTCCGGTTAGAAATAGAATTAAGGATAAGTCTACACTGGATTCTCCAGGATAAGCAGATGTTATGTGTATATATTCATAGCTTTTCACTTAAATTAATATTGATGGAGAAGGATAATATAGATGTAGAAAGAATATGCAAGAAAACCAGCTAAACATGAAACTGGATATAAACAAAGCTTTCAGTAAATACTCTCATAGTTGAACAAGGATCAAAGGAGAATGAGCTTATCGGTTTTACTTTGATACTAGTTTTACAAGAATACTATTTTCTACTGTTATGCATTGTGAATAACATTTAGCTTAATGATGGGGTTAAAGAGACGTCTGTCGGCTAAATTGGCCATTTATAATATTGTTTGTATGAGAAATTAAGTTCAGAGTGTTGAATGAAATTAGAGAGCAGATGGAGCAAATTTTTCGTAGGTAGAGAATTTCCTACAGTGTTGTGGAGCCTCAAATATATTCCTTGAATTTTCAAAAGAAAAAAAAAAAAACTTAAAATATTAACAGTTATTAAAATAAAAATACGATCGGGTCAACTCGTAACCTTAAAGATGAACTCATAAGATTGCAGAAAAATGTAGATTATATTTTTGAAAATGTTTACAGTTAACGGATGTTTACTACGCCCCCAAAAAATAAAAACTGATAATAGGACCGCTTATCTTCAGTGTGAAAAGTAAACTATAAAAAAGATATGCTAAACCATTAAACAACTGTTAAATATTTTTTGTTAAAATGAAAACTATATTGGCGTTTTCAGTATGAAGTGGTTGCCCACACTGGCGTGAACTATGGCTTTTAAATGATTGGGCTCTTAACTGAAACACACATCATGGAGCAACTACGACCGTATATGGAAATGAGTTACAAAACAACAAAATGGAGTCTCGTCGCATGCTTTATCATTAACTATTGCTATATTTGGCATAGCCAGGAAAAAAAAATGTTTATTAAAACTTGGTTATGGTCTTTCCTTCAAATTATATAACTACTTTAAAATAAATAAATAAACTTTATTCGACGGAACCCTTTCCCAATATAATTTTACTGTTTTTAAATTAATGTTTCAAGCTCGGAAATTATCTTCTTAGCAGGAAGTTAAAGTTTTAGTGAGTTTATGCTTGGGAGCATATTAACAGTATTTTTCTAGTATTAATTCTTATTGAAAAAACAGCAGAAGCCATAAGAAATTCTTTACAGAATTTAGAGTCATTTACCAACTTGTATTAATATACTTACAATATTTCGTTTTCCATTAAATATCTTCTAGGCAACCAAACCACAACTTATTTAACAGCCCGATCTTATTTCTTTTACACATTATAGCGATTTGGTTTCAACCTTGGCTAGTCCCGTATCCAAAATAGTTCTCCTAATCGAACTTTCTTAACAATTTAACCATTTGTCTACCATTTTTCCTGTTCATTTTTAGCAAAAATAAATCGGGTCACGAAAGTTATCTCCAAAACTTTCCTTTTCTTAGACATGATTTGTTAGACCCCTCCCCCCTTTGGACATATCATTCTTATAGCTTATCATTATAGGGTCTTATCTTGTATTCATTTTACGTTTTTATCTCTGACCTACAATGCCGTTAGTTTTATTTCTGATTATTCTCCCAATTTTTTTTGCCATTCTTTGACGTTGTGGTAGTCTTATTTATTTCTATCGTTATAGCTACCATAAATTTTAAAGTTATCTTGATGTGTTCAGTTACCTAGTGACCTACTGGCTGTCGTTTCTATTGTGGGTTCGGCAGTTTATAAAAAGATTATTACATAAAATTTCACTGAGAGTAAGGGTTTATGCAGAGAAACGATAATAAATTGCAGGCGTAGACTTCTGTGGCTAATTGGTTCAAATGATATATTTCGGTGATTACACCACATTTTTTATTATTCAGTTATACAAAATACTGAAATAATAGTTCCCGACAAGTTTCGTAAATCGTAGGATGTACATCTTCAGGGGATAAATAGTATAACTTAAAGTTTAAACAAGAGAATTAAGAAATACAAATCATAACGTCTGGCTATTCATAAAACTCAAATAACAGAATGCAGATATAAAACGTTATTGACGTTGAACAATACTGGACGATGTCACGTGTTCTTTGATACAGTCCGAGCTCAGACTGAGGTAGTTTTATTAGAGCTGACCACACTTGATGGAGAATTAAACCTTGCTTTTTATTGCATTGGGTTGGGTTTTTTAGCATATTAGCAGCTTCTTTAAATTTTCTTATATAAAGTGGTATGGAAAGCAATACCCGTTTTTTGTTCTCTTTTGTATTGTACGTCTTTTTGGTGTTCAGCCATGCGTATTTCTCCAGATCTTCCTGTCTATCCTACATAGCAAATCCCGCAAGAGCAATGGACTTTGTGAACTCCTGGTTTTTTAAGAGGATGATGAGGTGGTTTTGGTGGATGCAGGAATCTTGAGATTTTTTCCATAGGAAGGAAGGCTATTTTTATGTTGTGTTTGTTCATTAATTTGGCTAGCTTATCTGTAGCATTTCTGATATAAGGAAGCGAGATTGCGTTTTTGTAATCCTGTTTTATTGTGTTGTTAGCTGGAGGCATTTTAAGGATTCTCTTGATGGTTTTTGTTTCATATCCATTCTGTGGGAGGATTTGTGTTAAGTATTTTAGTTCTTCATTATATCTTTCTTGTGTGCTGGAGATATTGTATGCTCTGTCTCGAAAAGTTTTAATTTAGCTTATTTTTTGTGAAGGATGGTGGTGTGAGGTTGCATTTAGAAATCTTCCAGTGTTTGTCGGCTTCCTATATACTGAGAAGGTTCCTATATACCTTCTCAGTATATAGGAAGGTTCCGATATAAACTTTAAGTTATACTATTTACCTCCTGAAGATGTAAACACCAATCCAAACTTAACACAAATCCTCCAACAGAATGGATATGAAATAAAAACCATCAAGAGAATCCTTAAAATGCCTCCAGCATTTTAAGGATTTTGTATAACTGAATAATAAAAAATGTGGTGTAATCACCGAAATATATCATTTGAACCAATTAGCCACAGAAGTCTACGCCTGCAATTTATTATCGTTTCTCTGCATAAACCCTTAGTCTCAGTGAAATTTTATGTAATAATCTTTTTATAAACTGCCGAACCCACAATAGAAACGACAGCCAGTAGGTCACTAGGTAACTGAACACATCAAGATAACTTTAATATATCTTTTGATAATAAACTGGTTAACAGATTAACATTCAAACACAATTCTGCACCATATGCAGTTATATTCGTCATTATTTACAATCAGTATACATTGAGGATAAGCAAAATTCTGAATTCACTCCACTTTCTTTAGTTTTAAAGCTATAGGATCACGAAATGGTGTCTTTTATATTTAAGTTAGAGGGCAAATTATATTAATAGTTTAATACAATTAGATCATTTTAATATGGTTCATTTTTGTGGTCAATTTCTGGAGGTTAAGTCCTCGTTTCAATCATACTCACATTAATATAAGCTTCGAAAGTTGCATGGGCTGCACTTAAGATATTTTATTTGTCAAAAAAAGGCTGAATAGGATCTCTTTGGCCAAAAGCCAGAATACTAGATGCATCTAAGAAAAAGTAACGTTGCCAGGCAATACATATCACAGTGATAAATGAATATTGTTTTGTTTTTAATTCTGTGACAATAAGTACCAAAAGATGGAATTTCAGATATATTCTACGTATTATAATACCTAGTTTCCATATCTGATTCTTGAATACCTATAAGAAGTTAAAACTTAACACTACCCTATCCAATTGATCAGGATTGCCTAACTATATAGTTTCTGGATTGAGTGCGCAGTGAAATAAGATTTAAAGATCATTTTTAAAACAACCAGAGATGAGTAATGAAAGATGAACACTATAAAATGTTTACAATAACCAATACTTAATTTTTTACAAAATTACCTCTTTTAAAACTTCAGTTTTATTACGACCAAATAAATATATAGTTCTGGAAATCTCATTTACTACTAAACCGCAGTAAATAAAACAGCTGGACAAATTATAATACACTGGCCTCGTAGCCTGTGTTGTATCTGCTGTAAATTCAAAACCAACAACATGAAGTTACATTATCTTTTTAACGCAAAATTAGCTGATCATTTAAGTATCAAAATACATCCATACGCTTCTTAGTATCTGCCAAAATCCATCTACGACATTAGTCACCTGTAGAACACTAAAAATTATAAATTCCAAATCTGCTCAAACTATAATAATTCCTTTGCTTTCCTTTAAAAGCTGTAAAAATAGGAGTAACTGCTAGTAACAGCCACCCACAATTCAGCTTCAAATCTTCAGGCTAGCTTCTCATCGTCTTTCATTCCTTAACTCCATCTCATACAGCACTTGATATGGTATGGGTTTTGTCGAATACTACTGTGGAGTTTCACGATTCTTTAAGATCCACACTGGATAATACGGAACATTCAAATCAAATCCAACAAATGCTGTTGCACTATCTACTAGCTCTTATTACGAGATTATATCCAAGGTTATGAAGCCTGTATGTTGTATCTGTAAAATGGTTCTATTCTCCAGCCAAGTTTTGCGGAAGGAAAAACCTTAACATCCGTGCTAGACCATATTCAACTGGAAAATCTATAAAAAGGTGTTTCTGCTTAACGGCAGAATTTGAATCCAGGTTTTCCCAACTAAGGGATAAATCATCGCGACGTCCTTAACTGAACTATGGGATTTCATGCGTACACATATAACTAGTACAGCCGAAAGCATTTCTGTTCCCATTCCCAGAGAGCATTTTAACTATTGCAAGTCTTTATGGTTGAGTGAGAATGCAAGATGTTAATAGCTTGCTCGAAAGGCGATTTTGTCGAAATGCAACAACAAACACGTTGGAAAATGCATGCAGTGTAACCTTTTAGTAGAGTAAATATTGGCTTATGGTACTTTATCGGGTTTTTTTTAATTATAAAACTAAAAAGCAAGAAGATTAATGAGGTTATGTGATTAATACCCCGCGAGAATGATTCAAATCAGTATCGCCCACGACCGACTGCAAGACTCGAAGAAATCTTTATAAAGGCTTTTCTAGTAGTAGTACTCTTACCCACGGGAATAGGCAAACAGGGCCAGAAGAACAGGCGCAGTTAACAGACATAAATTACTGGCCTTATAGCCTTAGTTGTTTCGGTCATAACTCTTAAAAACAATAATGCATGCTGTGAAATTTATTTATTTTCGTCTTTATATGAAAATGGCAGTTTTTGCGTTATAATTACTGAAGGATTTTTCTTCAAAGTCTTAAATATTGAGTTTTGTCAAAATTGGTTCATCTTTCCAAATGTTTTCCTGTGAATGAACTTTTATACGGCGATGGCAAAGTCTTTCAGAAAGCTCTAAAGAGTCTAGATCTTCATCTCACAGAACAGGCAAACCTGGATCAGAGGATAGTACAAACCTGGTCTCTGTAGCCTTTGTCCTATCCGCACGGTTTAGAGATATGGCCGAAGACCCATATTCTGTAATTTGGTTGAAATCACGGCCAACTTAAATGGTCTGTGGATGTAATTAGATCTGTTAATTGCGTGGGCTCCTCTGGCTAACACATTCAGTTTGAAAAGCCTGTATAAATTTAGGGCTATTTCAATTGAAGTTTCGATTTCAATTTTCATGGTTCAAATCCCGTGAGAAGACGGATTTCGAGCTATGATCTTTCCAAAAAGCATCGTCAATATCGAACGAGCGCTATGGGCAGACTTGACGCTAAGAAATGCTGTTGCTTGCACATCTAAGTAAAAAAGGAGTTTATCACCATTGCATCGCAGTCATTTCGAATTCGAAATAGTGAATAAACTCTTTATAGACAAAATATTCCCCCCCCCTCTCCGCTAGATTAGATAAGTTAGATCAAATCTCATTATGAAATCATTCTAGATTTAATTCATGCATATAAAGTTAGTTCACTACTTTTCTTAGACGGACGAGTTTAAGCGTCTCCAATTCGACGTCTCCGCTTTTTCAGAATCTTTATCGGTAAGCAAGGAATGACTGGGCATCCCATGCTGATCAGAGCATGAAAAGTTTTAGATTCAAATCAGTCGTTCAGCACAGAAGTCTAGCAAAGCGAAATTTGTCAGACTTTACTACCAAGTCATTATAAGCAATGTCCATACATACTGTAAAATAACAGGGAGAGTTAAGTTCATAAAACTACGAAGATCATTTGCATCGGTACCTCTTATGGGCAAACGCGATCGTATGTCTCTTAGAGTACCAAACTATTTCAAATCGAAATTCGATAAAAGTAGAAAAGCTATATAAAAACTCAAACCAAGGCCTTTAAGGCAATCTATTCTATTACATGGGAAGGATTATGAGTTATTCGTTCTCTTACAAGCTCTTCTAAGAGTAGGAGAGCCCAGACGATTAAAACTAAGTGTTCGACTGTTGAGTGAGTCCAATACTTATTCTATGAATAAACTATCTTCCCCTTCCCTGGAGTACCAGCGAAGCTCACTAATCATTTTACTAACCTATCATGATAAAGCAAATTTTAACACATTTATGATCAGAACATACATATGAAAAACACCACCACACTTCTTCATATATGAAATAAAAAAAAGTTCTACCCACAGTTATGGACAGGTCGACCTCTAAGCGCCCGCTGCTATACTCTCCCACTTCTGCGTGACTATCTGCTGTTTAATGGACTAAAGTGCAAGGTTTGTTTCCCTCCAAAATGCTTGTATGAAAGATAAATATCATTTTTATCAAATTTACTTATTAAATTTAATTTTTTCTCACTGGTAATATTTTTAGAATCATTATCGTGATAGGAGTAGAATAATGAATAGACACTTAAAAAAACATTTTCAGAATTGTATTATAAGTTATTAAAAAAAAATAGAACTGTAAAGGATCGATATTTAAAACTATGTTAACTCACAAAAAATTCAAAAGGTCAAAAAAAATTAATTATTCCACTACATCCAAATCTGCCTTCTCCCGAATAAAATATGAAATAAATTACAGAAGTATCCTAATTGAAATCTTAGTTTTAGACTCCGTTAAATTTCTAATAGTTTGCAATGGCGATCTGCAAAAATAAGTAATCGAGTTCTCTATGAATTATCTTCCGAAAATTAATATTGCGATTATTACACAGTGTCAAGCTAAAGCGAAAAACTGGTGACTTTGTAGAAACTGTGCAAATAATTCAAACACCTTTGTAGTTCACTGGGTAGCAAGCACTTCCTAAGGTTGGAAAGATTTTGGCTCGAATTCTACCAGGACAAAGTACATTTACAAAGACTTTGCAACTGAAGACCATTTAGCGAATCCCATCGGATTCAAATATGCAGAAGAATTCATCAATATATCATGAACATAAGAATAGGCGAAATCAGAGATGTCCCCAAAGGCGTAATCTGTTGGATCATGGAATTGGAGGAACTTTTAAAAGGCAAGTGTCATTGGAAATACTGCCTCAGATGGAGACTTAGCTCAGCCTCACATGTGGGCATTTGTAATCAGAAATGTAGTATACACTAAATAACCACTTTATTAGGAACACCTCTCCACTTAGGAAAATAGGGAGGTGTTCCTAATAATGTAGCCACTTGGTGTATGTATAATCTCTTGAGGATTATGGGTTTTTTGTTTGTTTTTTAAATTAAATAAACGTCTTCACATCCATTTGGAAATTACAAGGGACTTTCGGTTGAAAAGTAAAAAAAAAATCAAAGAAATTAAGAAAAATTATTTTTTTTTTTGTTTTATTGAAAATCCTAAGGATCTTATTTTTAGAACTGGAGTTAGTTCACGTGATTAGTACAACCAATAATTTATCTTTAGTCCAGAACTCACTGAAATGGACAGATTGATTGTATTCTTTCTTGACCACTGAAAGGATTTGCTAATTTACAAGTAAAAGTTGCCTTTATGACAGTGCAACCATATTAAGATGAGTTAAAATGTGGCTTTAGACATCTGTCTCAGCGATGATACAGTTCCTTCCAGAGGTAGACATCTGTTTTACAAATAGCCAATACTCGCTGGCAAAACCCTTTACAAAATAACTCTTTCAGGACAACGCCCTATGTCCGTTTACGTACAGGGTACAAAGTTCGTTGTATCATATTTTGGCTGTCGCAATTTTTAATGTATGATATCATCAGACAGCTTGAAATGTGATAAATGTAAATAGAACGGAGAATATAAGTTACAAATCTCTCTCTCTTTAAAAAAAAAAAAAAAAAACTGCGCATTTCTTCTGACGGATAAACATAACCTTTAGAATAAGGAAGCAATTTGGAAACGGACGGGTTAATGGCACTTTCGTATGGATATTTGTAAAAGACTTTCATCGCTGAGTGACACTAGTAACTTGCTTAACTTGAAAAAGCACGAAAAACAGTGTCTGGTCTTTGCAGGAGGATTTCTAGCTTATCCCTCCACACTTCTTAAAAGCAAGCTACCTGTAGACATAGTTGTCTCTTCGTTTTGTTTACACAACTTTAAATAAAGACAAGAAAAGCAGCAACATCTGCAACATACCCGCAATATGCTGGATCTCAAAGAAAACTTCCTATCATCTTATAAAATAAGATGCACAAAGAGTTATCTATATTGAAGCGGGGAATAAAGATAAGTCATAAAAAAGCATTGCTGAATTCAAAACGGACCATCGCTGGAATTGAAACTATTTTTGCAATTCAACAAAATACGATAGCATCTACAAATTATACTAATACCAGATCTATGGTAATCGAAATCTAGACAAGGACTTTTTTTTTTCCCATTGGAAATTTAGTAACGAACATAGAAAACCAGTAAATAACCATTTCTTGAATATTTTAGCATCTATAAAAATGTATTCGAATGTTAGATTTTCATCGGGATATCAAGACACTCAAATGGTATGCAAACAAGTATATTCGTTGATTTTGCAGAAATACATCGGCGAACGTGATTTGATATAAGTTTCCATCAATTGTGTTGTTAAAACTACTTCAATTTTCAAAATAAGTAAGGAACATTTAATTCTGAAAGGAATATGCCAACTTCAATGAAAATGATGGGACCTATGGAGGAAAGAAAAATCAATCCATACACGCATATTTATATAACTGTTTTAGCACACTTTTTACATATACTTGAACAATATGTTAGCCAAACCATTCAGGTCCAGATAGCTGCTTATTTATACCGCTAATCTTTGCACTTTTATGTGTATTTTATAACTTCGAGAGCACGAAATTCAAATCTTTTAACATAAGATAAAAAAAAAAGCACTTACTTGGATCTGAAGGTACAGCATACTGACAATACAGCTTGCATCATATACTATCCCAAGCACTTCCTCGATAGCATGTGTTAAAGTTTCAAGGCTCCAATAGCAATTTATGAATCTGGTATTCATCCTTGACCGTCCTTGAGCAGCCACCTCCTTGAGTTGTTCACTAGAACCCCACGACAGTCAGAAAGAGGGAGAGCAACGAACCTTCATGACGGGCCGGGAGCGGCAGACTGCTCTGACAGCCCGTCAGACAGAGGAGTTTGTTAGCGGCGACTTGTTGTCTATCCTATCGCTTCCGTCGGCATACCGGTTCGTCTGCTGCAGCCCTAACAGATCCGCTCTACATTTCTTGGACACAGTTCCGGGCTGAGCCGCCTGCGGGTTCCTCAAGTCCCTAGTCAGGCTATCAAGATCCGGCCCACATTCAAATTAATGGGATTCTGTTAAGCTTTTGAAGATCATCTGGGTTACTATTGTAGGATTCTAGGTTGAAACGACTGTAAACGAACTCTGGGGACGAGACTGCGGTTTATTGGGGCTACCTACTTCCGGCTGGCGGACGCTAAGGTTATTTGTTGGATTTTGCCGACCCAACCGTGTATTTAGATGTCGGCCAGTCCCGCAACCTTCCATGTAGTCTTTGACTGTCGCTTGGAGACGACTTAAGGAGTTGTTCAGCTTCGCCTAGTCTCGTGCCATGGTTTTATTTTCTTTTTCTTTCTTTCTTTTTTTTTCCCTCCCCTTATATGCTACTATTACTACTACTACTACCTCATTGTAGCTCTGTTATGTGCACGCGTCCGACGTATGGCAGGGAAGGCGCCGACGAGCCTGGTTTGTCTGCACGAACGACTAGAAGCTTACAAGGCAGTTGGAGGGAAAGACAGGGGAAAGAGAAGGGTTGTGAGAGATCCGGGAACTGTGGTTGATCTCTCATGTGATACGTATAGATTTATTTTTGTGGTCTAGCAATCGCAGGTTCAAGAACGGGGCACATCTAGAATACAATAAAAATGGGGAGAAAGAATGCGGAAAAAAGAAATCACCACACAGACCACCGACAAAGTCTGCAGTACGAAAACCAAAAGTCAATTTAAGTGTGATGTTTTGAACAACTCATTACATGCCTAACTTATGTTACCACTTGTAGTTCTTTACACGTCGCTTACTCGCCTCTGGGAAAGTATTTACTTTGCAATATCCAGAGATAGGGTCAATGTCCTTCATCGGAGAGCATTACACTTTTTCCCTGAGTATAAATTCCTCGATTGATGGCTTACATTCCTTAATACGTCATTTCACAATTACGCGCCACTGGGGAAGTTGCCCGGCTGTTAAATAAAAGACGTACGATGTGTTAATCAATCGTGCTCATTTTTGAAAATGTGGTTTGCAATTTGCTTTAATTAATCGCAGATCGTGGATATTTTTACTGGTTAATTTATTAACCAGATGAAAATAGTATAAATAATGGCCGTTTACATCTATCGTTGGTCATATTTAAGGCTTATTGCAATATTTAACACAATAACGATGAAATTCAGGAGCAGCTTCACTGAAATATGAATGTTTAGTCGCAGACGATAATCAACATTATTTCAACTGTTTAGTTTGCGTTTGAACTATTTATGAAACTATATGGTTATTTGTCATATGACTATGATTTCGTGTGCGTCGACTAGCTTATCCTCTACACCAGCGTTTTTCACACTGTAATGTGAACGCAATGTTAAAATTATAAACTATAATTTGTGTATCTGCTGTGTAATGTAACATTACTTATAGCTTCATGAATGTAATTTAAGATAAAAATAACGGATATAATTTAAAATAAAATCAATGAATATAATGTAATTTAAAGTTCATGAACCTAATTTAAATTAAACAGATATCAAAAACGTCAAAATCTCAGTTTGTTAGAGAACATACAAATAGAATCCGAAACTAAACGTATTATTTCTGATGTAGTTTTTATACAACAAAATAAGTGCAGATTGCTTTTCTAAAATTTAGTCACTTACATTCAGGTGGGTATTATTTAAAATTATAAGCATTAATATGGCGAAAAAAAAGTACCAGATAACTGTACTGTTGAGTACTTTTTTTTTTTTTTTTTGCGCCATACTGTATAATAGTGATGTGTTGCCCTTGTGGTTTTAATTCCAACATTGCGTATGAATTTGTATGTCAAGACCACGAATTGAAAAACAAGCACAAATACGCTTATATTTTTAAATGAATAAATTACAAATGTGATTACTCTTACAGTTATTATATTATTCTAAATATATGATGTATTTATTTGTGTTAATCTTTTTTTATTAACTTTCTTTGTATTAAATTTCATGATTCATCTTCTTTTTATAAATTTTTCATGAATTAATCAATATAAGTCCTAAAATTATAAATATACCATATAATTTATATTATATTTACAATTATATTTATTTAATTTGTCTGGACGATTTTCAATCGAAGGTGAGTTAGCCGATCTCATATGGAGGTAGCAGGGTTTTTTCTCCCGGAAACTCGGGTTTTTCATCCCGCATACAGACAAATCGGCCCTTCAGAACACACGCAATTTACAGATATAGAATACCAGTTGTGGTGGTGGTGGAGGTTGGCGGTAGATGGCGTTGATGAAGATGATTCGTAGTAGAGGTTCGGTGAAGTGGTTGAGACAGTTGTAGGTGTCCTCCCGCGATGAGTCTTCGGACTCCTTGGAGGTGTCAGGAATAATAATAATAATAATAATAATAATAATAATAATAATAATAATAATAATAATAATGTATACATTGATATTTGTTTAATTTATATTTTTATATTTATTCACATTGTTAATACGTTAGATAAATTAAAATGATAATTTTTATTAAAACTTATTTAATGAAAAATAGAAAGCGAACGCAATGAAAAACTTTCAAAGATAGGGGACGCTGCTATATTAAGTTTGCAGACTACTGCTCTAGGATGAGTTATTACAGGTAAATAAAAACAGGTCTGAAATGTATCAAAGGTTAAGGAAAAAGCACTTCCTATTTTTCTAATGATATAACATTTGTTTTGCGAGATAGAAAATTCAGTGAAATATTTATTGGTGGGGGACTTACGAAATATTAAGAACTTTTAGTATTGAAATTAAATATGATATAGATGGTATTATTCCTTTTTTTTTTCTTTTATGTGATTGGGGTTAGAAACTTTGCTACTGTATCAACTTCGATGATTGATATAGCAATTATATCAATTAATATGGACGAGCAGTTGCTTGTATACTCATTCGATTTTTTTTTTTATTAATGGCGAGTAATTTGTAATAATGTACATCGCCGTATGTGTTTAATTGGGATTAATTAAGGAATTGTTTTTTAATGTTTTACGGTGGGTTTGTTTATTTAATAGACATATTCATCACCAAACGCAAGTATATAAAATAAATGCAGACGACTTTGTCTTAGTGTTTAAATTGCAAGAAATGTTTACGTAATAGATCATAATTTTTAAATTGATACGTTTCTTTTATTAATTCAATTTACTTTTAATACTTTAATATCATAAATGTCTCTTCGAAAAATTATAAAAGTATTTCACACCTTTTCTCTTTTAGAAGAAATAGCACACCCATGCTAGACTCTAATTAACAAGTGATAATCAAATACTATGCAAATGAAGATCACTATGAGTGATTAAATAAAATATTTATTTACAAATGTTAAATATCTTCTCTTCTTCTTCTCTTCCGTCTAAGACGGGTTGAGTCTTCTCTTGAGCAGAATCTTCCAGTCTTCTCTATTCCTTGCTGTTCGAAAAAGTTCCTTATATGTTCTGCATCCCGAGATGTTCTTTATTAATTTCAGCCAGGTAATGCTTGGTCTTCCGGGTCTTCTTTTTTTCAGTTGGAAAAGTATTGATTAGGACGTTAGGAAGTCTGTCTGCGTCCATGCGTACAGAGTGTCCAAACCATCTCAGTTGTTGTTTTCTAATTTTTTCTATTATTGTCTTTTTATACAATAGTTCTTGTCTGGCTGTGATGTTTGTTTTCTTTTCTATCCAACTTGTTCTATTTATTTTTCTTAAGCATTTCATTTCAAATGCCAACAGTTTTTTCTCCTCTCTTTTCTTAACTGTCCACGCTTCTGCTCCATAGATGACTGTCGGTATAATTATTGCTTCATACAATTTGATTTTGGCTTGCTTAGATATCTTGTTTGTTTTCCAGATTTTCTGTAATTTTCCCATGGTGGTCCATCCTATCGCTATTCTGTGTTTGATTGTTTTGAGTTCATCTATTGTTTCTGTTAGTTTTGATCCAAGTATATGAAGTTGTCTATTTGTTCTCCATTTAGGGTGGCTGAGATGGTAGTTCCGTTCCTCCCTATTTTCATCACTTTTGTCTTTTGTATATTTATTGTCATGTCATATGTTTTACAGGTTTCGTTTAGCTTGTTGATCAACTTTTGTAGTTCATTTGGGGTTCTTGCTAGAAGGACGAGATCATGTGCATATTTGATATTATTTATGTTTAAACCATTGACATTGATTCCAGGCTCATTGTCTATTGCCTCCTTTACAACTTTTTCTAGATATATGTTGAATAGGCATGGGGATAATGGGCATCCTTGCATTACTCCTTTTTGGATCTTTATGGGTTCTGTTGTGAGTGTGTTCTTTTTAATTATTGCATTTGTCTTAGAGTAATATTTTATCAGAAATTATATTATATATTTGCCTATTGGTCTTCCCAGTTGAGCTCTGCTAGTTGGTGCAATGTGAAAATTTGGTCTATTGTTGAATAGTTTCCTCGGAAACCAGCTTGTTCTATGCCTATCGTTTCTTCGTAGGTGTTTTTTTAATCTATTTTGTATAATTCTTATGAATATTTTATAGGTGTGAGGGAGTAAATTGATTGGACTGTAATTTCTGCAGTCTCTTTTGTCTCCTTTCTTGTATATTGGGATGATCTTTCCAGTTCTCCAGTCATCTGGGATCTCTCCTGTTTGTAGTAGTTTATTGAATAGGGTTGTTAAATATTCTATTGATATGCTGCCTCCGTATGACCACAGTTCAGTAGGGATAGTATCAATGCCTGGTGCTTTATTATTTTTCATCTGTTTTATTGCGTATCTAACTTGTAAAATTTTTGAGTGATCATTATTTTCTTCTATTGTTGGCATTGTAGTTTTGTTTCCTTGGTGGAAGATAGTCTTAAAATGGTTTGACCAGATTTTTCTTATATCTTCAATATTCCCGGTTTCAGTCATCTTGTTGTTTATCATTGTTACTGCTTTTGCTGAGAATTCCCTTGTAATTTCTCTTACAGTATCATGGAAGATTTTTAGGTTGTTTTGTTGGTATGTTTCTTGGCATTTCTTCGCTTTTTCTTCTAACCATTTTTCTTTGGCTTTTTGCATTGTTAAATATCAGCTAATATTTAACACATTAGTTAAATTAGATGGAAAAGGGTAAATTAGACAGAATTAAAACCAAATATTTATGAATTTTAATTCGTAAATCTTTACTTTTTAGTGGCGTCTGTTGCATAAACAATAACATATCATAGTCAACTATGTGATAAGAAAAAATCACGAACTCAGAAGTCTTCTGTGTGATTGTTCTCTACATACCATGCCGTTGTGTTTTTATTGAAATTGTGGCTTGTATGAAGCGTATATGCACATTAGAATATTTAACTCAGTAGGAAAAGTGGAAATTTTCAGTTAGTACGATGACATCGAACTCTTTCAGTCGCGTTGAATTAATACTCTTCTAAATTAAATCATAATAATAACAAAGAAATTTTTTATAATAATTAATTAAGAAGTCTTATCTAATTGAAAAGTAAGGATGAAAATTCGAGACAGCCAAGGACATTTTTAGATGTGTTAAGAAAGGGTTAAGAAACCGCTTCCTCATTCCCTGGGTTTCTTGCGAATGAGGAAGCGGTGGAGTGGATTCAGAGGCGAGTGATCAAGATGGTGAGTGGTCTGTGGAATGTTCCCTATGAGGATAGATTGAAAGTGTGTGGATTGCAGAAGTTGGTTGATAGGAGAAAAAGAGGGGATATGATAGGAACATTTAAGTTGCTTAAAGGATTTTATAGGATTGATGCAAAGGAAATGTTTCAGCACTTAGCTAGAGGCACCAGAACAAAGGATCATTCCTGGAAGTTGAATAAAGATGTGATTAGTGGGGGTGTGAGGATTAGATTTTTTTGCTTGGAGAGTGGTGAATGAGTGGAATAGGTTGCCAGAGTCAGTTGTGAGTGCTTTGTGTGTTAATGGATTCAAGGAAAGGTCGCAGTGTTTATGTCAGTACAAAAGGGCGATAAATGAAAAGTGGGCAACTGGAATGACGTCCAACTCAGCCATACTGAAAATAGGCACCATCAACACGACGGGTATTTAATGGAAAACAGGTGAAATTAGTTGATGTTAATGTTGATGAAATTAGTAGATAGACGAATTGCAGAAATATCACATCGATATTATTGGTGCTATCAAGAGAGATGAGAGAGTGTGTGTGTAATTTGATGTAAAATAGGGTATAAGATACGTTTATTAGGGCATACGGTGTCTATTCATCATCTTTACTGACCACATTTTAAATGAAAATAACTTTCAGAACCGGACATATTAACTCCAACTACAGATGACATCAAACTCCTAAATAAATCCATGGCTGTCTTCAGGACACTTTAGCTAAATTGAATAAGTGCAGTAACAAATTTGTTATGAAACTCGGTAATAAAACATACAATATTTCCAAAACTATAAAGATAGGCGGGCACAGGAAAACATCAACTACTTTCTCGATACAGAACCTATAAAGCATTTTTAATATTTAGGCACTTTTTTGTGAAGATTGCAAATTAAATTTGGAATTAAATAATAAGATAAACAACTCTGTTACGGTGAGTCCAGTACTAAATTTATGTGGAATAAAAGAGAAATTAGCCGAAATTCTAGAAGTATAGAAGACAATGTCTAAACCGATTTTTAACTTTTAGGATTAGAAAAACAGAGTTAGAAATAAAAGAGTTGATCAGAGACTGTAGATCATAAATATTAGAGTTCTGAAGATTAGTTGTTTTGTTTGGATTACTGCTGAAGCAACTATGGCTACGAGACTAGTGTGTTATGTATGTTATGGTTCTAAGAAAAACTAGAAGAGTGAACAAATTGCATCGATTGCAGATCCATATTAAACATAAAGATATTAAGAAGAAACATGACATTGTTAGCATTCAGAACTGTGGGAGCAGTGCTTATCTAATGAAAAACAGATGGAATTAGTTGACGAATTACCCTTGATATTGTCACTCAACAGAATGGGCAAGAAAATAATGGGAAAACAGGCGTTTGATGGCAGGAAAAGTCCTCGAGGAAGACTAAGATCTAGATCGAGTTAATGGTACATTAGCTCGGGAAGAAAATTTTTGATCGAAAACTAATAATAATGTAAGCCTAATTATCTGGTGCTATCGTGGTATCCTGTGCACTTCTTGCGAGTACATATCAGGAAATGTTATGACAATATACAATAAGGAAGTGCACACGATACATGAGCAAGGAGAAGATTTACGCTTCCTTCACATACTATCCTTCTCTTGCAAGATCTCTGTTCGTTCACTGTTCTGTGCATAGAAGCCATTGTCTTCAGTAAGGAAAAGTTCATACTTCGAATGTTTTACCACTTGATGATATCCAGATCAATTTAAATATCCTAGGTAGATAGGATTCCATGGTAATTTAAAATTCGTTTGAATGGGAAAATTCGGAATATAAAAATACTTTTATTTTGAAATTTGTGGTGTTGATACTAGTGTGGCCATAAATTAACTTGCCCTCTTTGGAGGTATCTGTAGCTAAAATCACTACATGGAATGAGACCACATTTTATATTGAGACTTTCGAAGGCACGGGGAGATGAATTCCGCGAAAAAAAAGATTTAGTACCAAAAGTCGCCGATAGGGGAAATTTTGGCGCTGATGGAGCAGAAAGCAGTCCATGTGACACATCACTCCATGTGACTTTTGACTGTGGGAGTATTTGAAACCCGTTGTGTATGTTGGTGGCGTTCCCAACTTGCATGTCTTGAAAGAGAACATAAAATGGGCTGTTATGAACATCCAATCCGAATCCTTACGCTCATCTGTAGAGCATGTCGCACACTGGATGCAATTTGTTCTACACAAGAAAGGTCGGCACATTGAAAATCGTGTATGTGGTCCAGGGGACCCTGATTCTGAAGAATAAAACATTATTTCCTGTGAGTTCAATCACTACATTAATTTCTGTCTCTCGCAAGTTGTTTTAGTTTTATTATTCTTATTATCATTATAACGTGCCACATATCCCCACATATCCAGCTGGAATGAGTGACGTGGCTGTTCCTTACACCGTCAAAATGTTATTATTCCATTTTATCTGCCTTTAATGTAATTATCCGCTTGTTTTCGGCTCCGCCAGCGCCAAAAATTTCCCCTGTCGGCAACTTTTGTTACTAAATTTTTTTTTTGCGGAAATCATCTCCCAATGTCTTCAAAAATCTCAATATAAAATTTGGCATTCCGTTTATTGGTTTTAGCTACAGATGCCTCCAAAGAGAGAAAGTTATTTTATGGCCACCCTGTATATTAAACCGAAACTCACACCGCTTAGAGAAATAAGTACTGAGAAACTACAAAATGCTAAATCGGAAAACTAAAACTATTGTATGCCGACAAGTGTTTTATGGTGAACATTATGTCTGAGTGTTTTTTCTCCCTTTAATAGTTGACACCTGATGAGAAATATAAAAAATTGCAGCCTGACTTTTCCTGCGCCGGTGGTTCATTAGCAGCTATAAACCACAAGACATTTGCTAATCCTAAAGTAAATGTTAACCATCTAATCTGTTTGGTCCAGTGGATAGCGCATGCCTTTCACTACCAATAGGTTTTGGATTTAAATCCTACTATGGATTTGGGAATGGATTTCATCGCCGGCGTGAAACTACCAAAATATTGAAAACATTTTCCATATTTGGTTCTTAGAGTGGGGTCTCCAGATTAATCTAATCTTAGATTAATCTGGTACTAATGAACGACAGGATTATAACCCTTCGTGAGTGAAATTTACACAGAAATCACATCCAAAGTATAATTTCACCATTGTAATATGTTACTGGGAAGTATTTTAAAACGATATTTGTTATGGTGTACCCCCTTAAAACTTCCCCCAGCATTGTGTTAAAACAAGTAAAAATGCGATATTTCGAAGACATCTTTCTGCCGCACCTTTGTGCCAATTTTCGATGTAGATGTGCAGAATTCATACAAACCTTCAGGAAGAGTGGACTGATTCAAAAATTATTTGAGATTGAAAGATGAACGGTAAATTATTGACAATGCTGATTTTTCCGAAGATGCACGATGAAAATTGTGGCAAATATGGCTTTCTTGTTCGTCCATAGAAGGTTTTGGTCTGATAAAATATGCATAAAATGTATTTTTATAAAGGTGTTGCGTTTCGAAGTATCACAGTCATGATATTTTAAGATATATTTGAAAATTGATAACAATGAGAAAATAGATTATTGCAAGAATATCAGTGAAAAATATTTCGATTAAGAACTGTTTTGTATTACAAAAGTTTGTAAAACATAAAGAAATTATTTACAAAATATTCTTAATTTAACATGTTTTTTAGAAATTGTTTGTGGGATCTCCCAATCGTGATGTTTAGTGCAGATTCATATCCATGGCTCCATCATTGGAGTGAGAAAGTCCACCCTCCTCCCTCCCTCCCTCTCTCTCTCTCTGTTATGTCTTTTAAATATATTGTTTCAGCATAAATTAAGAGACGAACTCGTGCTCCTGGGTGCGTCTTCTTGAAGACGTCTCAGAACGTCTAAATAGAAATGTTGGTTCATAGTTTAACCATTTGGGAATGAATTTGGAACATCCAGTTTTATTTATGTCCTTAAAGGTCATTTCTCGTTTGACCTTGCCGAAAGCAAATTTACCATCATGAAGGTTTCTGTGGCACATTTTCAGTTCAAAGTGGGACTTCATGCACATCTACTGTTTTTGAAGTCTGCCACATTTTGATGGAGCAAAAATCACAAAGACTGACTGTAACACGCGCAGCACGAATTTAAAACATATTATTTCTCAGTCTTCTTTTTTTCGACTGGTTCCCGAGTTAGTCGATCTCTGGCACGGGCAAGCAGGTTTTTCCTCCCGGAAACTCGAGTTTTTCGTCCTGTAAACTCAAGAAAATCGACCGTAGAACCCACATTATTTTAGACATTAAATATATTGTGTTAGGGTTAGGGACCACGAGATGGCGGCACATTTGAGCCGTCTCTCTTCACTGCGTACCGCTTAATTAGTGATAGCCTTGGGCCATCTGTCTCTGATTGGGTACCAGTGGAGATTGAACTGCCCACTCAGTGTCCAAAAGTTAGATAGGGCTAAATGGCCTCGCCTACTCCCGTATACGGGAATAAAAAGGCGTTAGCTGATTTTTTTTATTTATTTCTCAGTAACGCAAGCCAATTATAAAATAAACGGATAATGATAAACAGATTCTACTCGAACTACACTTAGAGGAGGAACTTTGTATTAATTATAGTAATGCCATCTGGCACTCATTCTGGAACTTTTCCCACTGTGTGTGTGTGTGTGTGTGTGTGTGTGTGTGTGTGTGTGTGTGTGTGTGTGTGTGTGTGTGTGTGTGTGTGTGTGTGTGTGTGTGTGTGTGTGTGTTATTAAAGTTAAATAGAATAGATCATCTAACGCTCTTTTATTTTCCAGTGAGAATAGATGGTGCTCTTTTGACCTAAAATTAACTTTCGGAGATCTGAGGAAGGCAATCAGCACCCTTAGCCGTCATCACTGAAAGCTTAGCCCATAGCTATCGATGATTTTAGTGGCACTGGGATAAGAGTACAGCTCTCGCCGTCTCATGATTCTAAATCCTAATATTCGTACTGTTGTCTGAAAAAGTTCGTTCGATAGTCAATTTTTGTGAGTTTGTGGTTTAAAACCTGAGATTTGGGGAGAAGAAAAACATACTTGTCTGGGCCAAAGAAAAATTGACTCGAGAATTGACCGAAAAAAAGTCCTAGAAAAAGTTCCTGTACTTGCGACTACAATTAAGTCTATAATGAACGTTCTTCTAGCAATCAAGCATTATGGGCTCGTGTACAGAAAAGACCAAGTATTTTCTGTAGGTCTAATTACGGAGCATACCTACCCCCCCCTTTTTTTTTCTTAGAATAGAACGTACTTGGTCGTCAAATAAATATTTTTCATAAGAACTCGTTTTTAAAATATTGAAACTTTTTTAAGTTAGAAACACTCCAGCAAGTTGTTCATGTACTCGTTTATTTCTCAACTCTTGCTATTAGTTTTATTTGATTTTTTAATGTTTTTTTTTAAATAAATAACCATTGTCACGATCAAATCTGAAATCCCGATCTTCCCCCTCTAATAGTTTTTGTTCATGCTTCCAGCTTTAAGATTTAGAGTCGAAACAAGGATAATAGAGCCAATACTAGTCACAAAACACGTTTTGCATGTACGTTTAATTTAGGCTAGAAAACTGCTGCTGGCAGCAATTAGTCAATACAAGGTAAAACGCACTACAATAACTTGGCTAAAAAACTGTGTTTAAATATTTATTTCTTTTTTAGATGGATATCAGATGTTCGCGATAACACGTCAGCAGAAAAGGAATAAAATAAAACAAGGAAACTGAGATATGCAGTTGGATGTCGAAAATTATAATTGAGAGATGACTGAGAAATTTGAAGTGACACTAATTAGCAGATTTGTGTTTAGATGGTGCAATCTATATGTAAATTAGAAACTCTTGTGCTAGAGACCAAATATACAACTTTTCAGCCACATTAGACATCAGTAAGGGATAATAGGCAATGAAATGAATCAATCACCCTTAAAAGCATCAAAAAACATGCCCATGGTGGAATTTTAACCGCAGTATGTTGGAGAACGGGTAAGCTATCCACTCAGCCAACCTGTTCGGTAATATAAAACCAAACGTTTTTTTTTTTTAAGAGAATTAGTGAAGTATTATTTGCTTAGGGCAGTAATAACTGCTAATTTCTAATAAAACATGAAGAATACTGTTCCTGCACCTCATTCTTCTCACCATCATCATCATGCTTGTGAAGGATTTCGTCCTTGCATGGCCTGTTCCAGCCTTAGAAGACGTCGTTGAATCTCTTTACAGGACGTCCTGGTTTTCTTTTTCCTAACGGTTTGTAATTTAAGGCTTGTTTTGGTGATTTATCTGTTTTCATTCTTTGAACGTGTTCCATCCATTTATGTTTATATTTTTTATGTTTTTCTATTACTGATTCCTGGTTTAATTCTTTCATAATTTCTTAATTTCTTTTGTGATCAAATATGGTACACTTTGCAGTTTTTCTCATAAACTTCATTTCTGCTGTTGTCTTTGTTTGTCTTTTTGTTTTATTGTCCAGATTTCACTTCCATAAAATAGGACTGGTAGGGCTCATGTATTGTATACTTTTAGTCTGGTTTGTTTTTGAACTAGGTTAGGTTTAAATAATAGGTTAATTACACCTGTTATTTTTAACTATTTCGCACTTTTTACGCTTATATCATTTTCATATGTAATCATGCATCCTAAATAGTTCAATGAATTCACCTGTTCTAAAATCTTGTTATCTATTACTATTTTAGTTCTTACTGGACCTTTAAAAGCCGTCTTTTTTGATGTTCCTGTTAATATGATATTATCATTCCATAATATTTAGCTATCTCATTTAAATTTAAAATGTAAGTTATCTTCAGAATTTGTAATTATTATTTGGTCGTCCGCAAAAAGGAGAGTGTTTAAGTTCACAGTAGGAGAAAGTTTAATACCTTGATGGAAATTTTTATTCCATTTTAATATAATTTCATTTAGATAAATATTAAAAAGAGTTGCTGAAAGGGGACATCCCTCCCTGTCCGACTCCTTGGTCCGACAGGGATTTCTGATAAACATGAGTTATACTGCTCTTCCTCCCACTTTAAAGCATCAGGAAGTAAATAAAGAGCACGTCCTGGGCATAATGACCTAATTCTTCATTACATTTCATTCCAGTGAGGTTCTGTTGAGTTGAGTTCTGTGCTGGCCTTTACGATGTTTCAATGTTATTCTCTTCAAACCATGTTTACAAACACTGGCTCGTAAGACAGTGTTATGATGTTGGTATACTTACTGACTGGTACCATAAAATTGTCATAATGTAGAACACCCTAGTTCTTCTGAACATCGGTATAAAACACATCAGTCATGATTCTATGCATCACTACCAGGAGATCTAATCCATACCACAAGCAACCTCACATTGCAGTGTCACCTTCAGACTTCACCAACATAGTTGAATTAAAAGCGTTCTCCAACTATCATCCATACCAAAACACCCTATAAGACTGGAAAAGCGTGTAGCGTGGCCCATTGCCCTACTACAGTGATTTTCGTTACTCCACAGTCTGGGTTCTTTGGTTCATGCCAATCGACGGTGCGTATTTTTTTAAGGTTAACAAAGGCTTGTGGGCTGCAACTCTTCCTAAAAAATTCGTATGCTTTTCTCTGTATATTATGGAAAACCTTCTAAGATTGCTTTTAGATGCTCTCATATTCAAATAAATTCTGTACTATCTGAAAATGGGATGAGATAACCAGTCTTTTAGAAGAGTGTAGACTCCTTTCACTCAGTAGACCTACTTGGTCTACTGAGTGAAAGGAGTCTATCTTGGACTGATTTTTACTTTTGGGCTTGGATGGTTTTTTAATCATGTTGCCAACTGTGTATTGATGACTTAATTGCCGAAATAACAGTACGCACAGACATTTTCTTCCTAAGGATATTCCATTATCATTCTATTTGAAATGCTTTAACTCTTTTCTGCATTACACGATCAAAATGAGTTCTAGCAAATCAGTGATCTCTGCAAAATCTGTGTATTGCATAATCGCATCCATTTCCCTGCAATTTGAGGAGCGTTCCCTAATAGCAACTTGAACTGATCTCATCTTCAAAGTCGCGTCTTTGAAAATGAAACATGCTGCCTAATTTACATGAAACAGTATTAAAACCATCCCCAAATAAACGCGGGATTCATTGAATGTCATGCCCATATGTAGGCTCATCAAGTATGGGTACATGAAGCATATACTGATATTCATGACATTCATATTATTATTAAAAGAAAATTCATTAACTATTAAATTAAAAATCATCATTAGATAGTAATTCTTACATACAGTTACTTATCTAATTATCAGTAAACAATTACTCGTATTACTTAAACGAAGAATTTTACCAAATTTTTTATGCAAGTTGAATTAAAAGTATTTTAGAAGTTCTATATTTTTGCTTTTGTCTTGTGTTTTATTTATAGCAATTTTCGATAAATGATATTATGATGATATTATATCTCTTTGAAGAAATTTACCTAAATTGCTTCCGACTAAAGATGAATAATTACTTTAGATTCTTTGGAATCGTTTGCCTAATTACCCTTTCATACGATTGGTCCGAGTTAAATCAAAACCGAAATGTACTAAACTTTGTAAGCAGCCGAAGTCTCAGAGCTACCCGGTTAGAATGATGTTATTAGCATATATTGACGAAGTTATAGTTTTACTTTATAGATTTAATTTAATTTATAGGCGATTAAATATACGCATTTTTCCAAACGCGCCTAAGGTAGTAAGAAAAAAACATTTTTTTGGTGCATTTTTTTTTTTTTTAACAGGAACTCTTGTAGCCCTTTTTCAGAAGGTTTCATATTTTTAGCTGTATACTTATGTCATCATTCACTTTTAGATTGCTAATTTTAAAAAATGAATTTGCTACGCAGTATTTTTGCATAATCCATATCCACACTACAACTAACTCCACAATCAAACGCTTCCTAATCTTTTCCTAAACTGGAGTGGGTAAAACAAGACTAGCCTTGAACAAATCCATACTAAATCCTAGATAACTCATAACAGAGACGCAAGTGCATTCTCTGTTATGAGAATGCACTTGCGTCTGCTCGAGAATGCTCTATTCGAGTTTTCCTTAAATAAAAATAATAAAATAATAATAATAATAATAATAATAATATTTTTATTATTTCTAAAAAATGACAATAGGCTGCCTCTTCCTATTGTCATTTTTTCTATTCTAAATTCTATTAATAACCGATATTTTCCTAATATAACCCAGTTAATTTTCTGATATAATCTGACTTCAAAAAATCTGTTATTTTACCAGTCTATTGGCCCAACTCGACTAGAGAATACACACACGGTGATAGAAATGTATCACCGCGAATTGTTTTGAATCCACTATTTCTTGTTGAGTTCTAGCTTCAGTACTTTATATTAAGTCTCTGAGCAGTTTTGTGTTCGTTTCTTTATCTATTTTTATATTTTATGTATCACCATCTTGCTAAGCAATCAATTCTAAGGAAGACAGGCATAATATTATAAAACGTGCATAAATATGCAAACTTAATGACTCCTATAAACTGTGATGTAATACCAAACATAATCTCTTATAACATGAACGACCACAAAAGCATAACACAGATTGAATCTAATAATCTTTCAGAAATGATCCTGACTAGCCAAACTGCAAGACATGATAGATGCATAACCTAACAGAATGTGTAAATGTCACTGGAGAGAAGAATATTAACAGAATGTCAATAATATTATTATCTTTACTCACTGCCGACAGCAGAAATGATATTTCTGTGTTAGCGAAGGCATGGGCTCTGTCAATACCGACATCTGTTGTCACCTTTCCAAATTAAAACACGCAGTCGATAAATGGCTGGACAATTCGATCGCAACAGTTTGTTGTATCACGTTACAATACAGTATTAAAAGCAGCATATTGCTTTTATATTAAAAGATAATTTTGTTTTTGTCGATTCTAAGCAAGTAATAAAGTGCATGTTTAATCCTATCCGGTTTTATTGGTATTTTTCTATAAATTACCACGTATTATAAACTGGACAAAATTTTGAAACAATGTAAATAAACTGATTTTTAATAAATGAAATTTAGTGAACTTTAAAAATATAAACGCATACAAAATTATTAAAATTTTGTATATAAATAATAACTTATAATAATTTATAATAAATATATAATCTAAGAATGATATATAAAACTTATAATAAATAATAATAATTTATATATAAATATAAATTCTAGAAAGCCAAAGCTAAATAAAGTAAAATTAAAGAATAGTAATATAAAATAAATTATATTAAGAGAAAATTGAAAGCGAAGTAAATAACATTGCACGTAAAATAGAAATAAAGTAAATAGAACAAATTCCAACTCTTGGAATATGAATATAATGCAGTGCTATATAATTTAACTCTGAATCTAGAATAAGCTTTTATGAAGTGAGAGAAATTAATAATTAATTTTGTGTGTGTGTGTGTGTGTTTAAATATAATTGAACGTACATTATTTATTTAATTCATCGACTTCTGACCTTGAATGAGGTCTATGTTTAATACTTTGTGAGTGAGCTGTGTTAGTGCAATACCTTTGTTGCTGGCATTTTATTCTTTTGTAGTTGTGTAGGTATTTTATGTTTACGGCAGACTTCTGCAGTTTCGGTAGCTCGCCCACGGTCTTTGTAAAGACTAGTTGTATAAAGGATTGCACGTTATGCAATATCATAGCTACGGTTAAGTGGGCGTTGTTGATTTGATTATTTAATATGACGACTAAGTGAGTGCTGCAGCGTGGGTTGTCGATTAGCTTGTATTTGCCATCCCAGATACTTAAAAAGGATTCTTCTACACGTTTTTTTTTTTTTTTTAATTTCGACAAATGATGTTTGCAGTATTATTAACATACACTAATGAATGATTCTATCATACTTTTTTTTTTGGCAAATTCAGAAAGCTGAAAAGCATTTAAACGTTATTTATTTGAAATTTGAAAGAAAAAAAAAAAAAGATTTTTTTTTTTTTTTTTTTTACTTTGATGATATGTGTCATTTGTGTGTGTGTGGGGGGGGGGGGGGAGATGCGCAACATTAGCCACTTGTGAGCACCAATCTCATAAAGTGTTTTATATCGTATTTTAATAATACTGTACTTCAAAATGTAAATGAGTGGATAGTTTGGTTCTCCCGCGATGAGTCTTCTGACTCCATGGAGATACCCGTATAATGTTTTTTTTCATCATCATCATCATCAAATTCCTGCCATGTACCCTCAAGGGGTGTACAGGATATGACAGTACTACATGAAAAAATTACATCATTACTAACTTCCTATCTACAATTTTCCTCCAAATCAGTCTGTTACTTGTCAAGACTCCAACATTATCAGATCTTATATTTCTCTCGTCTAAGGCACTTTGTACCGTATCAATCCACCTATATCTTGGTCTTCCTCTGGGTCGTTTTCCTGCCAACCTGGCAGAGAACACTTGTTTTGCTACTCTTTCCTCTCCCATTCTATTTAAGTGACCATACCATCTCAGATTAGCCCTGCTAACGCATTCCTGGATGCTGACAATGTCAAGTTCTTTCCTAATATCCTCATTTTTAATATGATATTGCCATTGATGCCATCTGTTCACGCCTCTAATCTTTCTCAGGACTCTCATATCTGCGGTCTCTAGTCTTTGGTCAAGTGTTTTACTTCTGACCCAGCTCTCAGATCCATAAGTTAAAATTGGTTTGAACACAGTCTTGTATACAGCTAATTTAGTGTTCCGACTAATTTCTTTCTTATTCCATATGAATTTATTCAATTGACTTCCCACGATACCAGCTTTGCTGATTCTGTTGTCTATTTTTATATTTAGTTTACCATCTTCAGTAAAAATCGTGCCTAAGTAGCTGAAATGTTTTACTTGTTCCACAGGTTCTCCATTCACAACACAGTTGACATTTTCAATGATTCTGCCTATTTTCATTGTCTTTGTCTTTTTATTGCTGACCTTCATACCATATCTATTACAACAGCTATTCAATTTAGCCAAAGAATCTTGCAGACTTGTAGCGGATTTATTTAGAAGTATAACATCATCCGCATAAAGCAAAGAGCTGACATTAACATCCCCAATTTTGATATCAGGTTTAATACCACATTCCTTCATAATGTGATCCATATAGATAATGAATAACAGAGGGGATAATGTACATCCTTGTCTCACACCAGATTTAACATTAAACCATCTTCCTGTACTTCCTTCAATTCTAACTGCTGACTCACAACTCAAATAAAGACTAAGTATTGCTTGATATAATGCCCCATTGACACCATATAACTGCAGCGTATTGAATAGCTTCTCTCTTGGCACCTTGTCATATGCCTTTTCCAAATCGACAAAACTTAAATACAGATCTTTGTTATATTCCCATGCTTTCTCGACTATTTGTCGTAAAGTGAAGATCTGACCCTGACAGCCTCTATTTGGCCTGAATCCAGCTTGTTCTTCACCAAGCTTTTCTTCCACAATTCTTCTCAACCGTTTCTCAAGTATACTTGCATAGATCTTGCCAGGAATACTCAGTAGGGAAATACCTCTGTAATTCTCACATTCAGTTTTATTTCCCTTTTTATATATGGGTACTATGAGAGCTCTACTCCAATCATCGGGAATTCGTCCCTCTGTCCAGGCTTTCTGAACTATGCAGTGCAGCCACTGTAAGACTCTTATACCACCATACTTCAGCATTTCTGGTCGAATATCATCTACTCCTGCTGCCTTTCCACATTTCAAGCCTTTGATGGCTTTTTCTACTTCAAGTATGGATATGTATTCCTGACTGCATACCTGGTCAGTGTTTTTTATCACTGTGCTGTCATCACTGCTTGTTTCATTTAGCAGTTTTTCAAAGTAATTACTCCATACTTCAAGGATATCTTTTTCTCCTGTTTTCATTTCACCTTTATCATCTCTAATTCCTTTTACAGCACTCTTTCCTCCATTCCTAAGCTTCTTCAACAACCTCCAGAATATTTTGCCACCTTCTTGATATTTATTTTCTATATTCTTGCCAAAGTCCTCCCATGACTTTTGTTTAGCTAGTTTTAGACACTGTTTAGCTTTCTTACATTTGTCTACTGTATTCTGTAAGAGTAAAAGCTGACTTATTTGCCAGGAACTTTTGATATGCTTTCTTCTTTTCCTTCACTGCCTCTTTAACTTCCTGTGTCCACCAGGGAGTTCTGTTTTTTTTATCCTTGCACACAACCTCACCACATGCCTCTCTGGCAGAATCAATCAATGTTTCCTTCAGAGTTTGCCACTGAATCTCCAAGGTTTGATTCCTGTTCTCAAACTCTTTCATTTTCTTTTCAATAATATTTCTGTATTTTAGTCTACAGTTCACATCTGAGAGCTGCTCAACTTTTATTCGCTTTAAAACTTTCTTACATGTTATTCTTTTCAATATGAAATTCAATTTTATCCTGCTCAAGACTAAATAGTGATCACTTCCAATTTCAAATCCTCTGTACACTCTGGTGTCCTGCACCAGGGAGAAAACATCACTATCAACAATAACATAGTCAATGAGACTTTTCTTATTCCTAGCCTCTTCTCTCCATGTGAATTTGTGCACATTTTTATGTTGGAACATGGTGTTAGTAATAACCGGTCCATGTCCTGAGCAGAAATCCAACAAATATTTGCCATTATTATTAGCTTTGCTCTTTTCTCGAAATTTTCCCAAAATATTTTTGTATGTCTCACAATCATTTCCTACTCTACTATTTAGATCCCCAACAAGGACCAACTTTTCCTTTTTGATTGTCAGTTGCTTTTTCTAAAGCCTCAAAAAATTCCTCCACTTCTACCTTAGTAGAACCTTCTGTGGGACCATAGGCACAAATAAGTCTCATTGTCCAGTTCCCCATTCTCATATTTGCCCACATTACTCTACTTGAGACTGACTGCCATTCAAGAAGATTAGCCTCGTATTTTGTGTTGAATACTATGGCTACTCCTTCTTTTCCTTGATTGTCATTGCCTGAATATAACATTTTGTATTTATTGCTCAGAAAGATCTCACCAGTTTTTGTCTTTTTTGTTTCAGTCACCCCTATTATGTCGATCTGGTACTTATCTAATTCCTCAGCTAGCTCCATTTCTTTGCCATTCAGGCTTCTTACGTTGATAGTACCGATCTTTAACTCTGGTGATGTTGAGTTGGGGTTTGTTTTCAGATTTGTTCCAGTAGCTGACTTTTCGCTGTTCGCCCTGGTTCCCTGGCGAAAACAACGGGGGCCCTTGTTTAACCGGGCGACGCCCCAGCCGGCATGAAATTTTGTCATGTTGTACCATCATTTTTTATTTTGGTTTAACCAATAAGAATACAATTTGGTCGGCTAAATCCCAAATTGCCAGCCCATCCTCGTTCGTTCAGTATCAAAGTAGATACCCAACAGGGTGCACCGCGAGAAGGTGAGGATTGGACATTAGGTCAGAAGCCCTGGTCGGTTCTCCGCATTCCTGTAAAGGCTATGTGGAGGTCTCCTCTCAGTTATACAGCTTTGACCCTTAAGCACCCCTAATGTTTTTTTTTTTTATTTATAATAATAATGTTTTTTTTTATAATAATAATAATTTTTTTTTATTGATTGTTAAAATATTTACACATACAATAAACATCTTCAGTGACATTGCAACTTATAATTTTACAGAATTCAGCTAATATAATAATAATAATAATAATATTTTTTTATTGATCTCTCAAATATTTACATATATACAATGATCATCTTGAGTAACATTCAGTATGTTATTTTATAAGGTTCAGGACTAAGTGTTACATATAATGAGATTTCAATAATAATGATGCTAACATAGTTTTTTTTTTTTTTTGCTATTTTTTAAAATAACAATCACGGTAATAATTTACAATTATATAGTTCAGGGTTACACAAGTTATATAATATTACTTGTTGTAGTTTATTTATTTTTTATTTTTTTCAAAGTTTGAGAAAATGTGATTATACACCAGTATTTACACGTATGCAATTAAAATATTATATTTCCTAATTCTCACAAACATACAATGTAAACTCATTATTTACATACTTTTTTAATAATAAGAATAATTTATTACATTATTTTTTCATGTTACATAGTAATATTATATTAATGATATTATCACATAATAATCAGTATCTTCAATATTTTCTTTATTGTTATATATTTTACTGACCGTTTTGTTACATAATCTGCATTCTTTGATTATAAGGATTACATGTAGATGAGTGAGGCGAGTTAATCCCACCTACTTCGAAGCTTGGGTTAGCTTTTATGAAGAGAGTGGGATTTAGCCTTCACTATTTATGTTGTTGTTACTGTTTATGCATGGGCTGTGGGCACTGGATGCTGGTGATTTATGATGTGTATATCAGTGTTAATGATATATTAACTTTGTTGGTATATTTTCCAGAGTTCGTGTTTTAATGTTCTGTAGTTATCTATGTGTTTTAAGTTTCTTGGTAGGTTGTTGAGTTGCGTAGGTATGTTATGTGATCTTACAAAAGAACCGTATGAGCTGTTGAAGGGTGTAGAGAGTTGTTGTAGGTCGTGTTATACGATAGGTGTCTCTGTTGTTTCGATAGGTGATGTTGAAGTAATTCCTTGTTAATTTCAGGTTTTTAATGCTCAGGATTCTGTGTGTCGTCATGTGCTGGTCGGATATTGGTTGTTGCGTGTAAAGTGTCCAAATCACTGTTGACACAATTTTCCTGTGTAATGTTTCTAATTTTGTTAGGTGGCTGTTTGCTGTGTTTGCTTTTACTTGGAAGAGTTTTGCTGCGATGATCCGGAGTTTGGTATGTAGGTAAAATAAAAAAAAATTTGGTATGTAGGTATTCTATATGTTTTGTCCAATTAAGGTGGCAATCTGATAGAGACCAAGGTATTTTGCATGTGTTACAGGTTTGATTTCGGAACATTGTCAGGTATTTTTTGTTGTTAATGCAGCGGTATGTGTGGCAGTGTATCGATAGTGGTGCGGGGCGCATGATTCTTGGGTTGTGTATTATCAACATCTGTGTTTTGGTGCCGTTGATTAGAATTGCGTCTTGGTAGAAGTATATTGTGATTTCATTTAGGTCTTGTTGTGCTTTGCAGAGAGCTGTGTTCATGTCTGTGTGGATTGCTAGTAGTGCAATGTCATCTGCGTACTGAAATATTTGACTTCTTATGGCCATGTATGAACATCGTTAATGTATATGTTGAATAGAGTGGGTGATAATGTGGCACCTTGAGGAACACCGTGTTTTATTTGTATATTCCGGCTGTGACTTGTACCTATTTTTGTTACTTGTGTTGTGTTTGAGATATATAATAATATATTTTTTTTTAATAATAATAGTTTATTATCTCTCAAATAATTACATGAATATACTAAAATTTAGGCAGCAATGCAACTTTTTCATGCAAATGGTTCAGCAGAAATTATAATTACTCGTAATATCATTATCATTTGCAGAATTTCCAATTGACACAAGAGTAAAAAGTGTGTATTATTACCATTAATAACAATCATAGTAATACTTTACACTTAAGAATTCACAAGTTAAACAATATTACTTATGTTGCAGTTTACATAATAATAATTTTTTTTAAATTTAAATATGTAAATTAAATATATAATTTTAAATTTAAATATATAACTGAAGTATTACTATCACATTTTCTGTTTACTACAAGTATTCATTACAGAATGTTAAGTAAATAATGTTAGATAAATACTACTACTGGGATGTAATGTCTCAACTGCATCCTCGAAGCTTTGTAATTAGCTTATCTGAGGATGACACCGGTTATATATATGTATTATTGATTTGGTTGCTGCGTTGGAAGTAGCCAGGTGTTTGGGAGGTCAAATGAATGATTTAAAAGGTCTGATCAAAGTGAAATTGCCGATATATCCTGTGTTATTTCATCTGTCTTGATGGTTCACATTCTTTTTTATTGTGGGCTTCTTTTTGAGCTTAGGAGGCTTTTTTTTTTTTTCACAGTGGCAGCCTTTGTATGTCTTCTGAGCTTTTAATTTGTATCGGCTTTGAAGTTTGTGACTTTCTTATGAATATCTTGGCATCTCTGGTTAAAAACAATTGGCAATTTTTTTCTATTTTTGCTTTTCTTGCTTGGTACAACAGATTCTGGTTGAATGGTGTTAAATATTCGGATAGGAAGATTGGTGTATTTTCTTGGTGTGCGTTCAAGCCCTTGGCAACTGTTTTTTTTTGCCTGCTGGCTTTTATGAGATTGTCTCTTGTGGACTTGCTCGTAAGACGAATTATGACTGGTGCAGACCGTGGTAAGCCTTGGTTTTTGCTCTTCCTAGGAATCCGATTTACGGTCTGAATATTGTTAAGCTGTAGGGGGATATCAATTACATGGCCTAATTTTAAAACCACGTCTCTGAGGTTTTCTGTAGGTGCAGTTTCAGGAAGGCCGTTTATGACAAGATCTTCTTTATGTTGTTGCTGATTAAACGTTCGTATTGTAGTTTTAGAGAATGAAGTTCTTGACGGAGTTCGGATGTTTCTTTCATCAAATTGTGTTGCCTGTCATTTAGTGCGTTAATGCTCATTTTAATGTCTTTTACCGTTTGCAACACTTCTATCACTGCTAAATTATTATGTTTTAGCAAATCTTCATATTCGCTAGATTTTTTTGTTATTTGTTCGTTCTGTTTATTAAAGAGTTCTTGCAAAAGGTCTACTAAGCTGGCTTTTATGGTCTCTAGACGGTTTCGTATTAGTATATTTAAAGAGTTGAAATTACAGGACTCACCTGCATTTTTTTGTCTGTTCAGTTCGTCGTCTGATTTTGCCTCCGGTATAATCGGCTGCGTCGTAGGTGGCTGCTTTAGGTGCGTTTCTTTGTACTTCCTACAGAGTACGCACTTCCATTCCTCACATGTAACATCGGATTTATATTTATGTTGCCCGGTTGTTTCTGAAAAGCCGGCACATTTTAAGTATAAAATCCTACTGCATTTCGTACAAGTTATATTATTTCCGTCGGACGACAAATCCTCCAGGCATTTGATACACTTCATGACTCACCTTTCTTTCCTTAGGAAGCTATCGCGTGATTGTAAAGATGGCGATGTCCTTTGTTCTTCGCTCGTTGTTGTCCTCTCTGTTCACTTTTCAACACTTCAAAATTCGGTTTCTTCTTAGCTGATCTCGTTGAATTTTATATCACTGTCTTCGGCGTGATAAGTAGTGTTACTTGGGAACACGTTCAACTTAAAACAGGAGTTGGAACCACTTTAAAACTATAAAAAACTAGAGCAACGATATCACCGTACGCCCGTTCGTATGCCTACACAGCGCCCTCTGTGTAATAATAATAATAATAATAATAATAATTTTTTTTTAACATTTTATTATGTCTCAGTATAAATTACATACAATAATAATATTTACAATATTTACAATAAGGATTATATATAATTTTTGAATTTAGAATATACATAATAATAATAATAATAATAATAATAATAATAATAATAATTTATTTATTTTATTTATGATAATAATAATAATAATATTAATAATTTTTTTATTATTTTTTTTAAACATTTTATTATGTCTCAGTATAAATTACATACAATAATAATATTTACAGTATTTACAATAAGGTTTATACAGAATTTTTGAATTTAGAATATTATAATAATAATAATAATAATAATAATAATAATAATTTTTTTTTTTTTTATAAACGACTTATTTGTTTTTACAATGAAAATGATAAGGTTTACTATCACACAGAGTATCTGCACACACACAATGAAAAACATATTATCTTTTCTGTACAGTACGAAAATTCGATATACAAAATGCAGAGTACATTTTATAAATATGAATATACATTTTTTTTTTAAACTAGCTAAATATGGATTGGCACCAATGTGCACACAATTCACGATACAATGCAGTAATGCAGCATACACACATAATTCAATAATAATAATAATAATTTTTTTTTTTTTTTTTTACATTTTATTGTCTCAGTATAAGTTACATACAATAATAATATTTACAGTATTTACAATAAGGATTATACAGAATTTTTTTATTTTTTATTATTATATTTTTTTATGTCTCAGATGAATTGCATACATAGTTGCTGTAGTAATTATATGTATATAATATTTATAACGCATAACAAGTGTGTATAACAGATACTTGCAAGTTAGTAATTTTCTTCCTCGAAGCTTAGCAGAGCTTATCTGAGGAAGATAATAGATGACAGAGGGTGGTGGTTTCATGGTTGTGTTCCTATAGTGGTCACAAGCCAGGTGTTAATTTTACTGTTTGTTGGCACGTGCTTGGAAGACTTCGACTGCTATTACAGTTTAACTTTTTTTTTGTGCAAATAGGGTTGGATTTAGACATGTTTGTTTGTTTCTTTGTGTTCTTGCAGTGATAGTTTTTGAGAGGGGGAGTTGTCATAGGTTTGTGTGTGTGTGTGCATGTGTGGTGGGGGAGAGAGAAACAGGAATTGCTCTAACTTTCATTCTCGCTATAATATTTATATAGTGCCTGTTTCAGCTCTCTGTATGTTCCTAGGTTTCTGTTGTCGAACGGCAGTTTGTTTATCATGTCAGGTACGTAGAAGTTTCGGGTGGCTTTGCCGTGGTGATTGTTGTACTTATATGTTATGTAGTTTGTTGACTGTGGTCTTGTTATTTGATATGTTGTTCTGGTTACTCTATATGTTGGGCTGTAGTAGTAGTGTTTTAACATGACTGTGTAGTGGCGTAAGTGTTTCGCCTTAAATATTTTGTGTTTTGCCCATGCTTCCTGCATAAGAATGGGTTGTTCCCAGAATATCAGTTTTATCATTTTATCTTGCAACCATTGTAGCCTGTTAAGTCTGTAGTTTGCGCAGAATGCAGAATGCGTATGATGTGATTGCATATCTTAAAATGTTTTCATATAATGCTTTATAGATTAGTATTTTTATGTGGGTTGGGGCAATGTCTTTTATAGTTTGCTTGCTATTATCCTAAGCTTGGTATGTAGGTAGTTTGTATGGCTATTCCAACTTTGATCAGCACCAAAGTGAAGTCCAAGATAGCGTGTTGTTTTCACCTGTGTGATGGTTGTGATTTTAGGTTCTGCACTTTGTGTATAGGAGGATGAATGTTTGATAGTGAGATATTTAGTTGCTATGGGCAGGGTTTGGGGGTTTTTGAATATCATTAGCTTTGTTTTTCCAGGGTTTATATATATGCCGTTTTCGGTTAACCAGTTAGTGATTTGATTGATGTCGTGTTGCATATTTTTGTAAGCGATATTTGCATTGTTGTGAATGGATACTATGACCGTGTCGTCTGCATACTGGAAGATTTTACTTTTTAGGGGGAGTTGGCTTATGTCGTGTGTGTATATGTTAAATAGAATGGGAGATAGGACAGCTCTTTGCGGTACTCCACAGGTTACATGTACCTCTTTGCTGTGTGCTGATCCTATATGTGTGATGTGCTTTCTGTTTTTCGTGTATACTTTAAACCACTGGAGTAGACGACCTCCAATTCCGATATGGGTAAGTTTCGTTAACAAAGTTTTATGTGTTAGTGTGTCAAATGCTTTTGTTAGGTCAATGAATACCACTAATGTTATTCTGTTTTTATCCAGTGCAGCGTTTATTAGATCTGTGAAATCTTTCAGGAGTGTTGCTGTTCCATTATTTATTTGAAAGCCATATTGTGTTTTGGGTATGATTTGAAATTTTTCAACGTATGTGGAGAGTTTCTGATGTACAATGCGCTCCATGATTTGGTTGATTACAGGCAGCGTGGCGATAGATCTGTAATTACTTATTATGTTTCTTTTTCCCTGTTTGTGTATGGGTGTGATTAATGCAGTCTTCTTTCAGTGTTTCAGGTATATGTCCCGTTTCGAAGATTTTATTTAACAGTTTTTGTATAACTGGAAGTAGGTCGGTTGAGTGTTTCTTGATGTCTTTTGGTCTGATTCCGTCTATCCCCGGTCCTTTGTTAGGATTAATTTGTTGAATTGCCAGTAATAGTTCTTCTTTTGTTACTGTGGGGAACCACATCGACTGGGTTGCTCGTGGACCTAGTGGAGAATGTTCGTTTGTGTGAGGAAAGGTTGTTTCTTGTAGCTTTTGGACAGAGTTCACGAAGTACTGGTTAAAGTTGTTTGCCAACTGTTTGAGGGATTTGGGGTCGCAGGCAAAGCTGTGTTTTATTGTTTCTGTGGCAGTGGTTCTGTGTATATTGTCCAGCATTTCATTAATCAGGTGCCAGGTTTCCTTTATGTCATTCTGTGCTGTTGTTAATTTGTTGCTGTAATAGTTTCTTTTTGCCGTTCGAATCTGGGTTGTTAGGAGATTCCGTTTTCTTTTGTATTCAGCTTTTAAAGCGATATTGTTCGGCGACTTCTTAAGTTGTTTCCATAGGGCATCTTTTCTTTGTATGTCTGTTAGTATGTTGTCTGTTATCCATGGATTTTGTTTCGTTTGGGGGCGTATTTTTATTTTTGTTAATGCTTTGTTATATATTTTGTTAAATGCAAGTTTAAGATTATTATATACAGCTTCAGCAGAGTCTAAAGATGCTATCTGCATCCAGTCTGTTTTTCTGATTTCATCGTTCACTATTGCTTCGTTTACAATGCTATAATACTATTTTGTAGTCTCAATGATTTTTATGGGTTCTGGTTCAGTGTGTAACTGCAATGCTGTGAAATAATGGTCTGCTAGTTTGCATGTTATGACGGCTGCTGTGTGGCTGTGTGGAGGCGCCCTTATATTTATATGATCAATGCAGGTTGAGGTTGTTGTGTTTCCGACTATCTCTTCTCGTGTATACGACTGTATGGATGGGGTTATGTTATATGCCGATAATAGGCCTAGGTATTGTTCTGTGTTGTTATTTATGTTCCTAAAGTTTATATTAATGTCTCCTATTATTATCAAGTATTTTGAGGTGCCTACTTTCGTGGCTGAAAGCCATCTGTTTAGTTCTAGGAATTTTGTGGTGCTTAAGTTGGGTGGTCTGTATATATTTATATATACAGACCACCCAATATTCTGTCTGTCTATATTTATATGATCAATGCAGGTTGAGGTTGTTGTGTTTCCGACTATCTCTTCTCGTGTATACGACTGTATGGATGGGGTTATGTTATATGCCGATAATAGGTCTAGGTATTGTTCTGTGTTGTTATTTATGTTCCTAAAGTTTATATTAATGTCTCCTATTATTATCAAGTATTTTGAGGTGCCTACTTTCGTGGCTGAAAGCCATCTGTTTAGTTCTAGGAATTTTGTGGTGCTTAAGTTGGGTGGTCTGTATATCTCGTTTAATATCAGGAAGATTTCTTGTTTGATGTTTTTAATTTCGATGCATATGTTTTCTGTGTATTCTAATTTATAGTTTATTTCTGTTACTTCTAGTTTATGTTTGGTAAATATTATTATACCACCGCCTCGTTTTGTTTGTCTGCAGTGTTTGTGTTGTTGGAAGTGTGGCATTTGGTAGGAGGATGCTTCTTCGTTTGTCGTAGATACTTCAGTCAGTATTAAAATGTCTATTTCGTCTATATCTTCCTTCAGATAAGCTTGCAGGGTCAGCCAGTATTTTTGAATGCTTCTGATGTTGATGTGGAGAATAGATAGTCCTTTTTTGGGGATTGTCAGTTGTTTCCATTCTGATATTGATTTCAGAATGTGGCAATTATCATGTTCCGGGGTGATTACGTCTGCTTGATGGTGTGCATTCATGTTGGTTGGGGTGCTGGTCCTTCTTTACGAGTTGTCAATATTCCTTTCAATGCGACAGCCTGTTGAGGTCATCTACGGATTTTATTTCGATTGGTTTTGCGTCTTGTATCTTTCTAAGGAATATTTTGCTGTCTCTTATCCATATAAACTGGTAATTGTTTTCTGTTTTTACTTTCCTTGCTTGGTAGAATATTTTCTGATAGTGTGGAGTAAGGTATTCAGACAAGTATATTGGAGTGTTGTCGTGGTCTCCTTTCAGATCCTTTACTACTGGATTTTTAATCCTGCTAGCTTTTATAAGTGTAGTTTTTGTTAGGCTGTTGGTGAGTCGCACTACGACGGGAGAAGGATGGGTATTATTTTATCTTTTCCTTTTTTGTGGTAACCGATGCACTGACTGGATGTCTCTTGATTCAATAGGAGAGCCGATTTTTTGGCTTAGTTGTATTACAGTGTCTCTTAGATGTTCCGTAGCTATTTCTGGGAGACCATTTATGTGGAGGTCATTTTTGTGCTGCTGTTGGTTTGAGAGCTCGTACTGTTGCTTTATATAATAATAATAATAATAATAATAATAATAATAATAATAATAATAATAATAATAATAATAATAATAATAATAATAATAATAATAATAATAATAATAATAATAATAATAATAATAATAATAATAATAATAATATAGTGAAACATTTCTTGATGCTGATTGGCATCATATCTTTTAATTGGAAGAATTTTAAGCAATGATGCAGGGATCTGTCTATGATAGTTTTTAACCCATTCTTTTTTAAATAATCACGAAATGTAATTTTACAAATGGAGAGATTCGCTGGATGAATTGGACTATTAAAAATTTAAAAAACTATGGTATTTCTTTTACTGTAAACATCGCCATTGCCAGAATTCTTTTTGACAGTTAGTAAAAGGAATCAGCTGTCAAAGGGACAGTAACATGATCCAAAGATGCATAGATAGCTTCACTTATTTTTGAGCCTCTGGGAGAGAATTCATTCTTAAGTTTTATGTGGTTTAATTTAGTCATTGCATGATATCTTCTACTGTTTACTTAAATACATTGGTAATCTTAGGACAACGTTCTCTTCTTCATTGTAAATGGAAGGAACACAGTGCTGATTACAATTTTTGGAAATATTTCTTGGATCTTTGTTAACTTGACCGGTGTGTGTGTGTGTGTGTGTGTGTGTGTGTGTGTGTGTGTGTGTGTGTGTGTGTGTGTGTGTGTGTGTGTGTGTGTGTGTGTGTGTGTGTGTGTGTGTGTTCGTTCGTTCGTTCGTTCGTTCGTTCGTTCGTTCGATTTATTTCGTTCCTTGGCATTTTTCATGTATATTCTTTCCATGAAAGGTTACGAACTTATCGAATATTAGCATGTTGGTTTAACATGGAACTTAACTTCGTTTTCTTTCTTTATCCCCACTGATTGGAAAGAAGTCAATGGACTTCCCCATGGGCAAAGTGCATCGTGCCATGTAACGAATTACGTATTTATATCCAGTACAAATTGGAGGAATATAATGCTCCTAAGTCAATGCAACTTTGTCCAGGTGAAATCGCTATAAGAAGGAAACTGACGGAGTTTGAAAGACGTTGTGATAAGATGAATGTTGCATACCTATCTATTCGGCAAATATTTGACAAATTGAACCATTCTGATTTAACAATAATTGATACCATACTGAGATGGAAGCGCAGGGAGCCAACGGTAAGTGTTACTCAGCAGTGTATGATCCACCACATTCATCCAACGTGACCGTAGGGTGCTACGAAGGATAATATATAAAAATCACCATTCGTCGACAGACACTTTGAATACGGAGTTCCGGGAGTCGACTGGAACACGAATCTACGCAAAAACATTCAGAACCGAGGCTCACAACATGAGTTTCCATGGTAGGACCGCAATATTCAAGACCCACATTACCTCTATCAACATGCAGTAGTGCGAAGAGCGTGGACAGCGGGAGCGTGTTCATGTCCACAAACCACGCAATGGTTTGTGGATATGAACGTCACCACACTTGAATGGCCTCCACAGAGCCGTGATCTAAACCCTACCGAGATCATTTCAGCTGCTCACTCCTAGACTGAAGGTTTTAGAAGATTTCTTGCTGTAAAGTTCAAAGACTGAGTGGAAACATCAGTGAAGTTGTCTTTAAATCACGCTGCGTTGTAAAGCTACCGGTCCTTGCGGTACAGCACAAGTGTCCATTGCTTATTATCGGATATTAACCAGTAAGCACAAATGTCATAAAAGAATTCAAACATCTACGAACAAGAATTATTAGCGGTTTGTTTATATATATATATTTCACAGTTAATATATCTTTACTACGAATACTTCTTACTGTCATTTACACGATTTCTCAGTTAGCATTACAGAAAAATACAAAATACGCACTGAATTTGCTTTTAGATGATTAAATACCAAAGCTTTGATTCAGTTGATTTAATACCTGTTGAATGATATAATCCTTCCAATAAAATATAATCTAATTCCAATAAAAAATAATCGTAATTAATATCAAACTAGTGCAATAAATGAAGAAATATCTAAAATGTACATACATATAAAAATTATTTAGCTGTCCTATTAATTTAATTCAAAATAGATGCATTTATTATAAATAAACAAAAACCCTTTATGCCATTTTTTATTTCCAAAAGAAGTACACTGCGCTTTTTTTTCAACTCGAACTCTTTTTGATGAAATCGTTTGGTTGGCAAAATTCGACCCGCTTCATATCCAGAAGATTAGCGAAATTGTAGCTGTGTGATTTTTCTGTCATTTACAAATTAACAGCGTGTTTAAAATAAATTCCAATTCGTCGTCTGTTTCTTTGTTTAACACAAGTAATATGATTAACAAACTAACAAACGAAAAATTGGAATTTATTGGAACATGCTATTAATTTGGAATATCTAATAGGAAATATATTCAGCTTAAGTAGTAAATAGCTTAATACACAGTATTTCCCTGGAATTATAATGATGTGACCTTAAAAAAGTGGTTAATAAACGGATAAAATGAAGTAAAGGAAAGTTACACATTCATTTCTATTGGTTTGCATTTATTAAAGAATTTTTTTATAGCAATCATGTCCAGAAACTGTTGACATATTAGTACCGGAAGTGAGCTTAGATTTAGAAAAGTTGTAGATCATTTTCTCGATAAGTGGGAGTCATCGGATAGATAAGCCGTAGAGTCCTGTAGATTCAAGTTCATGTAAGGCTTCTAATGCTATTTAAATCCTCCAGTAAGTAAGATAATGTCATCTAATCTGCTTTTTTAAGGTTAGAGATTGTGAGAATAAGCACTACACTCTAAGAAATGTTTGAAAAAATTATCAAGTTTATACTGCAATTCTTAAAATGAAGACGTGTTAAGAGGAAATAACATATTTAACATATAATCACCATCTTCCTTTGTATTACGTACCGATATTAAGCATTCTTAGTTGGATGGAGCCAAGTTTAAATCTACGGTTAAGAACCTTTATAATAGCTTGATGATGAGCTAGCCAATTTTCGTTTTCAGCAGTTTATTGTGGCCTCGCGATAACAATTTGAACAGCTTGTGTACTGGAATTATTTTCTGCGTAACAGCATAGCAACAATCATCACAGTTTTATTTGCTTTGGAGTACAAAACAAGTATCATCACTAAAAACCCTACTTAAACATATCGAAAAGGAATGTTAAGTTCTATTGATATAAAATTGAAATAAAGATCAGATGTATTTACAAGATACATTAGGGAAAAATAGTAATAATAATAAATCTGCTGCAGCATTTTATTCCCAATAAAGAGTAAAGCGAAATCGTTTTAGCCCTGTATAACTTTTGGAGAATGAGAACTTATTGAAATTGGCAGATAGTCATTTTTTATCCTTAGTTGTTGTCATTAGCTGGATTCATTTATATGATTTCTGGCAACATGCAAACTTACGAGTGACGAGAGAATGGCAGACGATTGTCGCCATCTTGTGTTTTTAATCCTAACTGATATGATTATTGTTTGGAATAGTATGAGTTCTATGTTCGATTTTCTGTGCTGCGGACTTAAAAATTTGAATCTCCAAGGAGGAGGTGGGTAGGGTAGAAATCCAACATGCTTACGCCAACAGACAACGAACTGAAAAAAGGCCTAAAAGAATTTGGCAACCAAGATCAAACCTATAATGATCTTTGTGCTGCCTGTCTAGCATTAGTGAGTGATAAGACTTTACCTTCAAAAATAAATAAATAAAAATAAATATCCTAAACCCAATCTTTAGGTTGTCCTGTTTTTGGTGTTCATAATTTGGAAAACAAATGAAATAGCTTTAAAAACACCAAGCATGTTCTATTATACATTTTTTTTGTACTTATATTATAAAATTCAGTAAAATATTCAACTTAGAATTTGGGTTTATGAAATAGTTGGAGGTTAGCTGAATTGAATAACATTGTTAAACTTTGTATTTAAACGTTTTAGATGAAAAGAAGAACATAAAAATAATTAATATTATTGTTTCCATATGCTGCATATTTTATCCTAGTATAAGCATACAATTACAACTTATTATATTATACACATCCGAATATCTTGACTTTCTACGAAACCTGTTTTCTAACATTACAGTGGATTTTAGGCCAATTATTGGTGAAGCTGTTTGCTTTCAATAAACCAATGGCGAAGTTACTTCAAGTGCAAACGTATGGTGGTTTAAAATATGAATGAAGATAAGAATGTAATTTTAATTGCATTTATGACGATTAGCACCATAATACACACTTAAGAGCGTTAGGGTAAACTGATTTTATAAACAATTAGCATCTATTTGTTTTCTTTACATCTTTTTTGTTCACTGTTATGTTATAATTGGGCATGTCACTCAACTGATCGTGCAGCGGTAATATTAGCGGTAATATCCATATTTCATATTTATTGTTATTATTATTAGCCTTCACGAGTGCATTTACGTATAGTTATATTAATAATAAGATTAGATTTTTGTTATTTATTTATTTATTTATGGATTTTTTTATAGTTATAAATAATTTTTTTGCAGTATAAATAATGATCATGTTAATAGCAGGTAATAGTTTAGTTTTTATTACATACAAAGAAGTCCCGCCCCCTGGGTTTGACTTATGTGAAAGTGTCTGCATTAAATTACATGATATTTTCATTTAGAATAACAATAACATTTTTAGAAATGAATACGCTTCCCAGTCTCGAAGTTTCATCATCATCTACACCAGTGATTCTTAACAGGTGTTCCCCAGAACACTTGTGTTCTGCGAACTGGTTACAAGTGTTCCGCGAGTGAAAGATGTCACATGACACAGTTCTGAGTGTAATTGGCTACTGTGATCCTAACAAATGAAGAATGCTATGCGCGTTGACTTCTAAACCAGTAGAATATATATATATATATATATATATATATATATATATATATATTTTTTTTTTTTTTTTTTTTTTTTTTTTTTTACTAAAATAAAAGGGCAAAAGGATTCAGTCCGGTGATGCAAAAATTATAAAATTCAAGTTGATATTAGATCCAGCATTATTTCAAAGCCGAATGCAGAGACTATGAAAGTTTCATAAAAACCAGAGAGATTACGGGAACAGTTTGAGCATTAAGGGAGCAGTTTGAGTCTCCGGGGAAAGTGTTTTCCGACATGGCCCGTGTAGGGTTTGGTGGGTGGATGCTTTTCTGTTCACTGGTAGGGTGAGTCTGTCACTGAGTGGAGCCAACGCTGAGTTGGACGATCTGTCGGTCACTCGTGGGGAGTGATCTATAAAAATTAGATCACCTAATTTTTATAGAAGACTTTACTTAAGTATCTGCCTGGTTAGAATATTTTATAATTTCATGGGAGCTGCGTGTAGGAATTTGTACGGGCGGTGCTCCATCAATGGTAGGCTCTATTAAAGGAATTGTTACCCTTGGAAAGAAAATAAACCCAAACATTATAGCTATGCACTTTTTTGCACAGAGAATCCCTGAAGTTTCAAAAATATTACTGACAATATTAGAACCTGTAGTAGGCTAAGTTATAAATATGGTAATTTACATCAAATCAAGACCTTTAGAAGCACGTCTTTTTAAAAAACTTTGCATATCTATGGAAGTCAAGTACGAATCTTTGCTTTTGCACACTGAAATAAGACGGTTATCCAGGGGCAAAGTGCTATTCCGAATTTTAGGACTTAAGAATGAATTATTGGCCTTTTTTTCAAAAGAAAGGTATACGGATGCTTTTGTAAAATGTCTTCAAAATGATATTTGGTGTGCTAAAATGGCATAATTTAGCCGATATTTTTAATTACGTAAATATCGTTAATACAATATCCATGGGAACAATGAAAATATTTTGAAATCCGCTGACAAATCGTCAGCTTTTCAGAAAAAAGTATCTCTTTGGAAAAACTGCATATCAGAAAAATATACAGTAGATGTGTTTCCTTCGCTCCATGATAAGAATTTCGAGGGAATTATTTCCGTTATAACAGAACATTTAACAAATTGGAAATAGATTTCAAGTTACTTTCCTTCCTTAAATACGCACAATTATGACTGGATACGAAATCCATTTGGCACAGTTAATACATTACGTTCAGAATTTTCGTTACAAGAAGAACAATTAGTTACCTTGTCAACGGATCTTACTCTTAAAATGAAATTCTCTGAAATAACTCTTGAGGAATTTTGGAGTTTTGTCCAAGCCAGATACCCAGCTCTTTCCACTAGGGCACTGAAAATTTTGTTACAGTTTTCAACCTCATGTTTGTGTGAGCTCGGTCTCTCAATATCAACCAATATAAAAACTAAAAAGCGTGAAAGACTTACTAATATAGGCAAAAAGATGAGGAGAGCTATATCACATATTAGACCTGATATTGCTGAAATCTGCAAAAGCCGACAAGCTCAAGTATTGCATTAACATAAGTTCCATTTTTTATAAGAGTCAAGTCCATGCATATTTTTATTGTTAGTTTTATGACCCTAATGCGTTTGGTGTTCCCCAAATTATTTTTATAATCGAAAGTGTTCCATTACTTCGAAAAGGTTAAGATCCATTCATCTAGAGAGTTGTGCACATTTGTATCGCATGATAGAAGATAGTTGACGAGAAAACGAAGACAACTACAGCCCTGGCGTTTCTAATCCCCACTAGTATAATATATATATATATATATATATATATATATATATTATCGCATGTGCATCTACAATCGAAATGTAACAATATTATTGTTACCCATTACCATTTTAATGGCAATTGCACACATGAAAAGTTGTCTGTTCCCTATGTAGTATAGTGAGTGGACCAAATTATATAACATGGGAACCTCCATTTAATAAACTATATTATTAAATAAACCTGTACAGGGACCTCTGTAGCACTATGGAAGTGGCATTTACAATGGAAACAGTTACCATTTCTATGCTAAGGGTGGAGACTGACCAGCCATCAATCTTCAGAAAAAAAAATGGTTAGGCTAAATGGCTTCGCCTACACTGGATTGATTTATTTATAAAATAAAATAAACCCAGTAATGCCTTTTATTCCCCTATAGCGTGTAGCCCTAACTCTTGGAGACCGAGCAGGAAGGTTTAGTTTTAATTAATATATTTTTTTTATTCTAAGCTTAAACAATATACATTGTTTTAAAATGTCAATTCATACTTTTACTATGAAGTAGTTTGTAGAAAATAACTAGTTAAATAATATGATACATTCCAGCTGTCATGTATAGAATCTATAAAAAGCCCTTTGAGCCATATAAGGATATTGTTGTTATATTGAAATTTGCTTTAATAGGTCTGGAATATAGAATACAGTAGTTATTTACTGTATGAATTGTTTTAGTTACGTGCTGTGTGTGGTGTATGCCATCAATAATGTTAATTAACATTGATAATTTTAATTATAGCCTGCTTATTAAGGTTTTACATTGTTTGCAGTTGAAGTACATACATTGGAGACAGGAAAAAAGGAGTATTGCAGTCTAATATTCTTGTCAAAGCCAGTCTGTTTTGAATAAGTTCTTCACACACACGAAAAGATTACAAAACCAGCAAGTGGTGTAATTTTTGAACAAAGGGTTAAGAGGAAAGCAGGAATTTTTTCATATGTTTCTTGGACAATTTGTGGTTATAATTCACTGGAGGAAAACAGCTGTGTGTGTGTGGGTGGGTGGGTGTGGGTGAGAGAGAGAGAGTGAAAGAGTGAGAAGATGAATTGAAAATTGAAAGAGGAGGAAGAATATTTGTCAGCGATCTTAATGAAAGACAATAAATGGATTCTGACTAGCAGAGGCAGCAGCAGCTCATATTCTTATGGTCGTGAGCAGGGGCGACTTCTGCATAGGCACTTCAGAACTGCAGCATCCCCACCTTTTCTCGATATATAAATATATTTATTAATTTATTTGTATTTGCTTGTAATATTTAATTTTATCATCAACAATCCTACACAATTCTCTTATTTTGTATAAAAAATAATAAAAATCCATCTTGTAGCACTTAGGAGGGCGAAGGACACTAGCAGCACTGTGTTTACCACAGTGTCATATTGCTACGCGTGCAAGCATATACACGCCATAGTGAGATGCGAGCTATTAGCGTAATGCGGCACTGTCCTTCGCGCAGTTCCACTGTTGTTTATATGCAGTTTGCGCCAGTAGTAGAGTGTTCGTAGTGCTCATCGTGTTTACTCCGTCTCTTTAAATATTTGGATATTACAATTAAAGACATAACATTTGATATAGTTTTATTTTAGAACATTGTTGGGGTTATTGACAATTATGACCTCAGAAATGCAACCTCAAGAAATAAGTTCTGTGACAGTAGTGACTGTAAGTGAACCACAAATTCTTCAACAGTCACACAAACATCAAGGAAAAAGTTATTGACCTTTTTGCTCGAAACAAAACAAGAGGAATGGATTTTTTTAAAAGTAATTTTGAATTATACTAAACTGTATAATTTTATCGATAATAAACAATATTTTTTCATTTTTCATTTTTTTTTAAATTTTTACCATCATTTTGATATTTTATCCAAACATGTATACACTGTACTTACAGTGTGTATGTATATTTCGAAAGTTGCATCACCCTCACGATTTCAAGCCACGAGCCGCCACTGGTCTTGAGACAAAGTAGAGCAATGATTATGGTCAGTTCAGTGATTTATTTTGCTCATGGAAATATCTCTTACAGAAGTAAATGGCAGACGTGACAGATTACTTATTAAGTGGACTGCGTTGTCTGTTCGATAGCATGAAGAATTTTTAGGGCAGTTTTCAATGCACTTTTCCAACCATGAAAACAGTAATTTGAGGTTAAGCCAATTCCGATTTATAGAGCAGTACACAAGTGGTATGTAGTGGCTGGAAAAGAACACCTGGTCTTTCGGTGACCGAAGAAGCCACTGACCTGACATGTTCGTGTTAGAAAAGATACAAGCATGCTTCAGCCCTTGAAAAAATCCGATTTTGGTCAGAGATGACCTCAGTTACCTTTAATAATACGCAAGTAGCATGTCCGAATAATGTTCAAATAATCAAATTGCAAGGTATCTGAAGTTTGTATGCATCCCAGATTGTTACCTAAGTTCACATTTTGATTACTTTAGACAGTATGAAAAATGATATTTAAGTGATATGCATGGGATAATTACTTACTCAGGCCTTATCAAAATCCGTGAGTTGAGATTTAAACTGTTGACTGTTAAAAATACATAAAATCCGTTAATGCCTTTTTTTACCCTAAGCTAGATGGCGCCAGTTGTCTGCCGTACTAATTTCATGTCTATCAAAATCATTGACGATCTTAGACTAGCTATCTTCGATTGTCTGAGGAAGTAGAATGGTTGCCTTGCGTCTTCAAAACTTAGAGGTAAGCGTCATCGCTTGTTCCCTTTGGGGAATAAAAGGTGTTAGCGAATTTTTCAGGAAATGCGCATCTTCTATAGCTTTTTATTTCGAAAAGGACTTGGTGACACTCCAATCCAAACTTTTGCAAATCAGTTCGCAGCGTCATTTGCCAGTAAATTAATATGGTCGCTATTATTAAGAATAGACAAAAGTGCATGAGTATATATTACTCTTTCTCTACTAGGGAAAGAACTACCAACCCACAGTAGGGGTTCACCAATGGTGAATTTCAAAACACACAGATGTACTCTAACAAAAAAGCTTGCTAATATTTCGCTAGTGACTATCTGAGCAATACACAACAAAGAAATTCTGCATTAAATGTAATAGGTACTTTTATTTCAATATATTTTCTGATTTTATTTTATTTTTTTAGTTTGCATGATTTCAGCAAAGATTTTTTTGTCATAGCATGTATCGTTCAGCTATAGAGTTGAGCCTCCATTTCTCTCATTTTAATTATTTGTTGGCAGCTTTTTGGTAGAAGTATCTCATCAGTTGAATGAAAGAATTATTCCTGACTATCTCATATGATCGCAAGTTCCATGTTTTTTTTTTGTTTTTGTTTTTGTTTTTTGTTTTAAACAAACAAACGTCATGAAAATGCTGTTATGGATGTGATCTTTTATCTGTTTTCTTTTTAAATCGAATACAGACATTTACTGATGAAAATTAATAGTCCATTGGGTTGACTTAATAATGTCGTGTAAACCAATTTTCAAAAATTGAAGGAATTATGAAGTTCTTCAATTTATGAAAATTGTCTTTACTGCTGAATTTGTTCAATTATGCTTGTATATCATTCCTCTTTTACTATGTTTGCATTTCTGTATGCTTTATTCATTTTATCCTTTTAATTATAACTTAACTTTACTTATCATCCTATTGTCCTGCTCAACAAATACCGTCTGAGTCTCCCAATTAACTAAACTTGGTATCCACGTGTGAAGCTTGTGTCATCAAAGCTTATAAATTCCACTACTGTCTGATTTTTATGAATCTTCCGGTAGCATTAAAACATTCATTATCAATATTTATCACAATATTTCATTACAGATTGCAAGTTTTTTGTAATTTAAAAATATTTAGTAGCTGGGTGGGTGTAAAATAGGTTCTTGAGCAGAAAATAATGCCTAGTTTTGTAGAAGCTGAGGAATATATTAATGCGATGTATTTGTGCATAGAGAGGTTGGAGGTAAATGTCAGTCCAAGAAGCGATAGTTCATCCTGTCTGGTGACATGTGAATTACTGAGGATGAGGGAAGGTGAGCTGAGATCCTTTTTGTGAGAGATAAGGCAGGATTGCGTTTTCGCAGCATTGAAAGTGACTAGGTTATCCTTGCCCCACTAAAGTGATCAGATCAGAGTAAAACGCAGAGTATGGAGATCAGAGTAAAAGGCACTGGTTGCAGATGAACTTGATATAAGGATGTCTGAGAACTACATGGTTTGTCAAAGGAGTTAGAGGAATGGAGAATGCTATCGTCGGAAAAGCTGTGGATAGGATTTGTAGTGATTGAGAGTAGGTTATTTATGTGTAACAGAAAGAGAATGGATGAAGGAATGGAGCCGTCAGATACTCCAGCATTGGCGCCAAAGCTCTAGGATAGGGTGCCATCCATCATGATGCAGAGTAAACGACTAGAGAGAAAGCTGGCTATCCAGTTATAGAGGATGGCAGAACCACCGAAGTAAGGCACTTTTCAAGGCAAGCTTTAATGCCAGACCCGATCGAAAGGGCGACAGCACACGATTTTCCCAACCATTCAGTGGTACATGTCCATTGGTGAATGATGGGAACTACAAGGTTTGTCAAAGAAGTGGGAAGAATGAAGAGTGCTATCATCAGAAAAGCTATGGAAAGGATTTGTAGTGAATAACAGCAGGTCATTTATGTAAAAGAGAAAGAGAGTGGGTGAGAGAACAGAAAAACTTGGAGCACTCCTTCATTCTTGGCAAAGCTCCTGGAGAGGATTCCATCCACCATGGCACGCAGTGGTATCCAGTTATTACAAAGTGGCTATCCAGTTATTACAAAGGGTAGCAGATAGACTAAAGGAAGCAACGTTAACAAAGTAGACCTTGATGTCAAACACAATGGAAAGATTTGGAAATGTTAAGTATGACAGCCTGTGTAGCTCAGTGGATGTGGCGTTTGCACACCACCGCACTAGGCCGCACGAAGGAAGTCTTGGTTTCGAGTCTAGTCGGCGACTAGAGGAAATTTTTCTAAGCCTTTTTTCGACCGGTTCCCGAGTTAGTCGATCTCTGGCACGGGCAAGCAGGTTTTTCCTCCCGGAAACTCGGGTTTTTCGTCCTGTAAACTCAAGAAAATCGACCGTAGAACCCACATTGTTTCAGACATTAAATATATTGTGTTAGGGTTAGAGACCACGAGATGGCGGCACATTTGAGCCGTCTCTCTTCGCTGCGTACCGCTTAATTAGTGATAGCCTTGGGCCATCTGTCTCTGATTGGGTACCAGTGGAGATTGAACTGCCCACTCAGTCTCCAAAAGTTAGATAGGGCTAAATGGCCTCGCCTACTCCCGTATATACGGGAATAAAAAGGCGTTAGCTGAAGTATGACAGCACACGTTTTTATAAATCTTTCAATGGCACAAGTCCAGTGGTGAGTGACGCAAGTTAAGGTATTGTGGATCTGGATTTGCGAAATCCATACTGGTAGTTATTGATTAACGGTGAGCTTCAGGTAGTAAAGAAGTTCACCATTGATAATTTTCTCTATTATTTTGTAGAGGATTGAGGTGATGGCGACTCGTCTGTAGTTGGGTGGTAAGCTTTAGTCTCCGTTTTGTGGAATGAATTGGACATATATTAGTTTCCCTGAGATGTGTTACGTGCCAACTGAGAAGAGAAGATTGATGAGATGATAAATGAGATGTTAACTCTGAAGCACAACGTTCAAGTACAATAGGAGAGATGCCATTGCACCAGATGACTCTGTAGTGTACAGGTCATTTATTCTTCTTATATCTTTCTGCCAAAAGGTTACAGGAGACATATGGTGATCTTGATTTACCTTCGTCATCTATGCAGGAGTTAGAGGAAAAGAGTGATGCCAGGAGATCGGATATTACTTTGGGCGTTGTAACAAGGGAAACATCTAGATGGGTGAGAGGTGGGAGTGAAGGTGAGCAGAGGTTGTGTCCTATGGCTTTAGCGTGAGACCAGAAGACACGGCTATCGTTTGGACAAGAGACGAGCTTTCTGCTTTGGCTTTTATGAATTTGGATATAGATTTGTTCATAATTTATATTAATTGCATGCTTTCGCGTAGGCTGAGTATGAAGCGTGAGTTTTTGCTTGACGGAAGCCGCCTACAGTAAACTGAGTTTTTTCTCGACTCCTTTCATACATCTTCTGTTGACCCAAACTTGGAAAGTGGACGGGAATTTTGGATGGAATGAGGGATGAATGCCTCGGTGCCACTGTGAATAATTTCTGTGACTCGCTCATTGCAGGAGTTTCGGTCAGAAGAGTAGAAGCAATAATCATGCCATGAGAAAGAGGAGGAGTAGTAACGGAGATCATCCCACTTTGTGCTGTGTAGTGCCCAGAAGATACAAAGTTGTTTGTGTGGTCAGAGGAGGGACATTCTCTGAGACTGGAAACTTGCACAAAATTATGGTGTGAGTTGCTGATAAGAGTGGTAACTTCTTCAATGTGTCTGCAAGGAGAATTAATTTAAAAAGATTAAAGATATTGTGAAAGTAGAAGGTGAAATCTGGAATTCAGGTAGTAGCTGCTCGATTTGCGTTAGAACATTGCTTATATCAAAAACTTCGTGTGACATCCAGTTTGATTGGTATTGTTGTGTGAGGGAGCCATTTAGAATTATAGACATTCGGGTCAACTAGGACGATGACCTACTGTTTGGATAGCCGAATGAATTGTAGATGGGTGAAGAGGTCTCTGTGGTTTGGAGTTTGGAGACAGGTAAATTCAGCAGATACCTCCCACATACCATTACACGAGTGTTTCCCAACGTGGGGCTATGCCCCACGGGGAAAAATTAGAAAATCATATTGCATTCTTCACCTCACCGATATAGTCAAAAAATCACCACTGTCGGCAATAAATTATCAATCATGCAACCCTGACTTTCCGATAAAAAAGTTGGACACTGGTACAGCAGTCAGCATAAATACTTGGCGGTGTAAGTGCGGTAAGGTTAGATCATAACCAGGGCCATCGCCAGATTAGATCGCTCCCTGAGGCAAATGTTACAGGAGACATATGTTGTATAAAAACAATTAAATATCTCCCCTGTTGGATTATAAGACAAAAATATAAGAAAATCTCCAATTGCTATTTTGTTTTTATTACAAGAGAAACATTAATGCAAAACAATTACACAATGGTATTAATTAAATGTTTGCTCTACTGGGATATCGTACAATAAAACTGTTTACAAGCTCTCCTAAATTTAAATTATAAGCTATGTCCGCTCTATCGATATAGTGCTAGACCAACCAATCTTTCTTGGGTCATTGCTGTTCACAAATAATTTTTAATCAGTTTAAGCTTGGAAAAACGTCTTTCTGCACTTGCTACGCTAACAGGAATTGTTAACAATATCCTTAGGGCGGTGGTTATGTTGGGATAAATTTCTACAAGATTTTGGTTATATATATATGTGTGTGATATATTTTTATAAAAAGATCGAATGACTAGAACCGAGAGAAAAGAAAACAAAGTTTATTTGTATGACACAACTAGTTTCAGCTTGTATCAGGCTTCGTCAGGTGCACATTAAAAAAGAAATAACCAGTAAAAACGCATGGAAGAAATACTGTAAACAACACGGAAAATCAGCGTATATATATTTCAACGTTGAAACGTTGAAGTCTGCGCATTCAAAATTGTTCCCTCGTTATCTTCATTGTTGGGCGTATGCATGCGTATAATATCTCGTGAACGCCAGTATTTGACTACAGCACATGACAATCTGAACGGTTGTGACTCAGGTTGTTGTTGAGATGTAGGGGGTTGAGAATGATTTCCTTTGATTCTATTATCTTCCTTTCTACTTCATCATGGCAACGGAAAATGTTATTAGACTTGTCCCATAGGACTGTATGGGTAGGATTTTCTTCATTAGAATTGGCCGAGAATAGAACATGACTAGACAAAGCACTGGCTCGCGTTCTCTTGTAAGTGACGTCTCTCTTGTGCTCCTCAATGCGTAACTCGATTGACTCCTCTGTTTGGCCAAAGTAAGGTATGTGACAGTTGCATCAGATGTGGTAAACACCGGGATATTTAAGATTATGATGCCTAGGTTTAGGGAGCAAATTTTAGGAAGAAGAATAAATAAAGTTCTTTTGTTGTATTTTCTAAGAAGCTTGGTTAATTTGGGTGAGACAGAGCTTATGTATGGAATAGAAATATTACCTTTTACACTAACGGTCTCTTCATTACGGCGACCGGGAGGATTACATAGGAATTTATCAGTAGTTTTTTGAGAATAACCATTTAGTTGAAAAGTAGACTTGAGAAAATTCAGGTCTTTATTAAGTTCTATCTCATCATCAAGAAGAGAGCGAGCACGATGAAATGATTCCAAGCTTCTGAGGAGGTTAATGATGGGAATGACCATGGAGATATCTGTTAGTGTGTGTAGGTTTTCTGTAAATCGAGATTTTAAGTTTTTCTGAGGAACGGGTCAGTTTGACGTCAGAAAAAAGGAAGAGAACCATTAGCTTCGAACTGAGCCGTAAATTTTATGTTTTGGTGTTGACTATTTAGATGTTCAAGGAAATTCAGGAGAGATTCATGGTGGTGGTATTTCACTGGGCGATGAAGATCTGCCATCTAGTGGTCTAGTTGGCATTGCCTCCAACTAGGAAGATATCCTTTCGCAGAGGGATTTCTCGCTGTAATAGGATATTAGCCTAGATGTGTGTCGGTAGTTCGTTTTTAATTATCATAATTTGTATATAATCGTAGGCTGGTTTCAAGGCTTTGTATATGATCATTACCCTGCTAATTTGTCCTGTAAAAGCAGGTCAAATTAGCAGATATAGGTTTACAAGATCAATGTAAAGAAACTGCCTCATCGAAAATTGATTAGTTAATAATAATAATATCAAGGAAGCAGGCTTTGTCGTGGCGGGGAGGGATTTGACTGCTTCAAGGAGTTGAGAGCTATGCTGGCGGTAGCATCACAGCCAGCAGGGCCACCCTTGTCAGAGAGGTCTCAAATGAGGAGCCAGACTAAAATCGTTCTATCTCCCATTTTAATGGTTAAAAGCAAGAGGGAAATCCATGCTGCATCAGTCAACACCCAAGTTATCAAGGACTAGATCATATGTTGGAAATCCTAGGCATCATGCGACAACTGGGCTACAGGCCCCAGCTCTCCTTGCTAGGCAACCATGGCAGGAAGCTAAAAAGCGACCGGAAGAAACTAAGCGTAAACAATGGACTGTAGAAGAAAACGGAAGTTCTGAAATGTCTTTGTAGATCAACACCAGAAAAAAAGCGTACTCTTATCTTTTAGAAAGAAAAATTCCCAGAATCTGCAATAACAGAACAAAGGTTTTATGACCCAAAGAATTTCATTTTCAGCAACAAAATATTTACGGAACTTGAGCTACAATAGCTACGTAATACACCAACAACTTCAGTAACAACAAATCATCAGGAGGTAGCTGTATCAGCTTCGAAATTCAACTCATTGATCATCAAGCTGACTACACACCTCAGCATGTTTTGACAGAAGTACAGTTTAAAATGAAGTCGGAGATATTGGAACATAAATGACCGTATAGGACTGTCAACATTAAAAATCTCTACCTAAATCGAAACTAAAACACCTCCTCTTAGACACAGATGCTATGATAAAAATAATCATAACCAAAAGTTAAAAGGAAACAAATCAACCCTTATACTGCACAGCTTACATCATTACAATGAAGCTTGGTTGCAAGCTGCAGGTCCAAAAGTCGAAGATCAAGCAAGCTGCACTACGGAAAATTCGATTGGAACGAAAATTAGTGAAGTTACTGAAGAGGCCAAAGCAAACAATTATTGCAACTGTACAGAAAAGTAAAACATATGAAACAGAGTCAACCAATATGTACAAAATATTCCACTTCGACTGAATCAACGTCATTTATTTCAATATCTACAGTGAAATACAAATGTAGTCATCGCCAGTAAAAGAAGAAACACTCGAATTTTGGAAAACAATCTGGGACAATCCCATGGAACATAATAAAGATGCCTCATGGATTAAGAAAATAGAATTAGAAAATAAACAAACAATTGCAAAATGTCATCATTACTAAATAAACGGTCAGTGTAAAGATGTTACTGGAGCACACCTGACAAATACGAACAAATGGATTTTAGCTAAAGCAACTAACTAGTTTACATAGTCGAATGGCAGAACAATTTAACTATTTGTTGCAATCAGGCTCAGTGGAAGAATGGATGATATCTGGATGTATATTTCCCTTTATGAAAGGTAAGGATAACAGTGCGAATTCAAGTATGAGGGTGGTCTGAAACATTCTTGGCCTAACAATGAAAAAACGAATTTTTAATTTCAAAATTATTTTTATATTTGATTAAAATTTCAAATATTAAATTATATTTGAAATGTGGAAAGGCAGCAGGAGTAAATGATATTCGACCACAAATGCTGAAGAGTGGTGGTATAAAAGTCTTACAGTGGCTGCACTGCATAGTTCAGAAAGCCTGGGCAGAGGGACGAATTCCTGATGATTGGAGTAGAGCTCTCATAGTACCCATATATAAAAAGGGAAATAAAACTGAATGTGAGAATTACAGAGGTATTTCCCTACTGAGTGTTCCTGGCAAGATCTATGCAAGTATACTTGAGAAACGGTTGAGAAGAATTGTGGAAGAAAAGCTTGGTGAAGAACAAGCTGGATTCAGGCCAAATAGAGGCTGTCAGGATCATATCATCACTTTACGACAAATAGTCGAGAAAGCATGGGAATATAACAAAGATCTGCATTTAAGTTTTGTCGATCTGGAAAAGGCATATGACAAGGTACCAAGAGAGAAGCTATTCAATACGCTGCAGTTATATGGTGTCAATGGGGCATTATATCAAGCAATACTTAGTCTTTATTTGCGTTGTAAGTCAGCAGTTAGAATTGAAGGAAGTTCAGGAAGATGGTTTAATGAAGGAAAGTGGTGTTAAACATGATATCGAAATTGGAGATGTTAATGTCAGCTCTTTGCTTTATGCGGATGATGTTATCCTTCTAAATAAATCCGCTACAAGTCTGCAAGATTCTCTGACTAAATTGAATAGCTGTTGTAATAGATATGGTATGAAGGTCAGAAATAAAAAGACAAAGACAATGAAAATAGGCAGAATCATTGAAAATGTCCACTGTGTTGTGAATGGAGAACCTGTGGAACAAGTAAAACATTTCAGCTACTTAGACACGATTTTTACTGAAGATGGCAAATTCAATATAGAAATAGACAACAGAATCAGCAAAGCTGGTATGGTGAGAAGTCAATTGAATAAATTCATATGGAATAAAAGAGAAATTAGTCAGAACACTAAATTAGCTGTATAAAAGACAGTGTTCAAACCAGTTTTAACTTATGGATCTGAGAGCTGGGTCAGAAGTAAAACACTTGACCAAAGACTAGAGACCGCAGATATGAGAGTCCTGAGAAAGATTATAGGCGTGAACAGATGGCATCAATGGCAATATCATATTAAAAACGAGGATATTACGAAAGAACTTGACATTGTCAGCATCCGGAATGCATTAGCAGAGCTAATCTCAGATGTATGGTCACTTAAACAGAATGGGCGAAGAAAGATTAGCAAAACAAGTGTTCTCTGCCAGGTTGGCAGGAAAACGACCCAGAGGAAGACCAAGATATAGGTGGATTGATACGGTACAAAGTGCCTTAGACGATAGAAATATAAGATCTGATAATGTTGGAGTCTTGACAAGTAACAGACTGATTTGGAGGAAAATTGTAGATAGGAAGTTGGTAATGATGCAATTTTTTTCATGTAGTACTATCATATCCTGTACACCCCTTGAGGGTACATGGCTGGAATTTGATGATGATGATGAAATTATTTTTATTTTTCAACAACATCTCCCTTAAGACTAATACATTTATTACAGCGATGCTCCAGCGCCATTATCCCGTCCCTGTGGTTGTTCTCATTAAGATTTGCAAAATACTTCTTTAGTTGCAACACCTCTTGATTCGAAGAAAAACGCTGACCAGCGAGGAAGGGTTTTAGAGTTTGGGGAAGAGACAGAAGTCAAAGAGAGCCAAATCTGGGGAATAGGGTGGATGTTCCAACAATTCATAGTACAGATCCCTTAATTTTCCAATTGCCAAAACACCTTTGTGGGCAGGTGCATTGTCCTGCTGAAAGGTGATTTTTTTTCTTCTGCAAACCGTGTCTTTTCTCACGAAATTTTTCGTCTAGTCTGGTTAAAATATCGGAATAATATTCTCCGGTTATTGTTTTACTATTTTCAAGATAATTAATAACCAAAATGTTTTTAGCATTCCAAAATACCGATGCCATAACCTTTCCTGATGATGGAATCGACTATGTCTTCTTTGGCACCGAACAACCGGCTTCTGTCCACTGTTTTGATTGCTGTTTGGATTCTGGTCTGTAATGGTGAATCCAAGTCTCATCCATAGTAATACATCGACGCACAAAATCAGTCTTATTCTTGGTAAAACGCTCCAAGCACTGTTCAGATTCATGTGAGTGCGTTTTTGATCTGCTGCGAGCAGCACGGCACCCATCTTGCACAAAGCTTTTTCATTTGCAATTCTTCATGCAAAATATATCCTGCACTTTCTTTTGAAACGCCTATAGCCTCAGCATTTTCACGTACTTTGACTCGCCGGTCATCCAATACCATATCGTGCACTTGATCAATGATTTCTGGTGTTGTTAAACTTTTTGGACGTCCTTCACGTGGGGCTGGTACGGTCTCATTTAAACTCAGTAGCCCATTTCTTAATTGTCGAAAACAAAGGAGAAGAGTGCCCATAAGCTTTTGTGAACTTCGAATGAATTTCTTTTGGCGTTAAACCTTCTTTTACAAAGAATTTTATAACCTCACGACACTCAATTTTATCCATTTCAAGGGATACAGACAACACGTTTGCTTCAGACAGCTGTATAAAACAAACTACTTGATAGAATGACTTGCAATTTCACACGGATGAACTTAGAAAAAAAATCTTGCCGATAGTTTTGCTTTTTTATTGATAAAAAGATGCTCAGAAATTAAAAAAACAAAAGAAAAACGAATTAAACATGACATGTGTAGGCTACAAGAAAGCATTCGATTCCCTCTCACAAATCATTAGAAATATTGGGAATCAGCAGAAGCATATCTTTGATTCTGGCTGCTGCTATAAAATCATGGGAAAACAGCTTTAATACGTCAATAATGAACGATTTGCAGATATCAGCATCAAACGTGGAATTTTCTCAGGTGATTCTTTGTCACCATTACTCTTCAACGTTTCGAAAGTTAAACAATAGGTAGCAGCGGACTACACCATAAGAGTCAGGAATATTCTAAGAACAGAACTTTATGGATTGAAGACAATTCGAGCAATGAACTCGGGCTATATATCAGTGATCTGATACACAGGTGGCATAATATATTTGGACAAAAGAAGACCTAGACAAATTGGACTGCAAAACTAGAAAATTAATGACGATGCATCATGCTTTACATCGACGAAGTGATGTTGACGGCTGTGTCTATCAAGAAGAATAGACGGACGGGGTCTGCTGCAGGTGAGCTAGGATGGAAGCGCTGTAGAAACAATAGCACTGAAAAAAATTCCATTTCCAGAAAGCCTTCTTAAAGCAATAGGAAATAAATCTGATTACGAAGAGGAACAGCAAAATAACCGATATGCATGCTGCAACCATGAACTCTTGCATGGCCAATTTCTTCTAGACTCTGAGGAAAAAATTAACATGATGAAGACGTGGCAATTGATACATTATGGATACATTTAAAAAGAAATCGAAGGATTCATTCTAGCTCCTTAAGAACAGGTGTTACAAATTAATACAATCAAAACAAAAATTAATAATAGCAAACGCAGATTATGCGATCAGAACGATGAGACTGTAGAATATCCGATCAGCATCTGCAGCAGAATTATAATTATTACCGTGATTAAGTGGCCAAAATAATTCGCTGATTTTTAATTTGTTTACAAAATTGGATAACTTCTTTGAAATTGTAGCGACCTTTGAAATCTGTGGAAATCCATATTTTTGCAATACAAAAGTTATTGTTTTCTTACTTCTGATAACTGGTCGCAACATAAAATAGAGACAGTAGTGGATAACGATATAGTAAAAATTCTCTGGGGATTTGTAATACAAACTGATCGGCCTTTGGAGCACAATGGACCTTGACATCACAATTAATAAATATTGACAAGTTTGGTTTATTGACATCGCAGTTCCTACTAACAACTACAAAAACATAGAGCTGTATTGAGATCTAGCAATCGAAGTTGGCTGTGGCTGAAACACACCAAAGTCATTCCGATTGCTATCGGTCACTTGGTACAATTTCAGAGAAGCTATCCAGCTATTTACAAGAATTAAACACCAAAGAATTGACCGCATCTGATCCAAAAAACGGCACTATGCGGAACACTCCATATTTCACGAGGCTACCTGATAGACTGTTCATAGATTCTTGGATTATTCTGCATCACCAGTGAAATTGATGTTTGAATGATATCGTGTTTTGACCGTGTACTCACATCCTCATGCACCAATTTTTTTTTTAAATGTGAGTCACTTATTTTCTTACGCATGGTAACAGTTTATTATTCAATTCCATATCCTTCAACTTATATAACAGCTGTTCTATGCTGTATCCTATCAAAAGCCTTAGCAAAATCGAAACATATCGTGTATCCATTTCGCCTCGTCTAATTCAACGGTAACGTTATAAAATGTGAGTAACGTGCTCAAATTTTATAATGTTAACTAAACCAATTCGTTCATTGCGAAGCATAGATTCCCTGGCACTACACTTTTGTGTTTGATCTCTTATAAAAGTTTTCAAAATCTTCATCACCACCACCACTCTAGAGATACCAATAAGTTGATAGACACAGTGGTGCACCCAGAGGGGGGCCAAGGGGACCTGTCACTCCAAAGAAAAAGGAAAAGTACACTAGAAAATTTTCCAAAAATCTTTTTCTAATTAAAATTCAGTTTTTTATTTATGTTTTGTCGTGTCTTCTATTTCTATACTACTTATGAATTAGAGATCATTGCAGATGCTCAGTCATAGGTCGTATGCGATGCTTAGTGTGTATTTTCAAATCGTCTACTCAACTCAGCCCCCACCCCCAAGATTAAATCCCGAGTGGTTTACTGGATAAACACATCACATTTCTTTTTCAATTCAGTATATATATATATATATATATAAAATCTGTTAACACCTTTTTTTCCTTTATAGGGAATTGACAAGGAAATTATAGTCGTCTAGTATACTTAATTATAATTAAGAAATATTATTATAAAGTAGTATAAGCAATAACGTTTAATTAATATAATTAATGATAATATAACATGGCTTAGGGTCAGGTCACCTGAGCTACATTTGCGGTATGCTGAGGCACGAAAAGCTGCTGCTGAGGCAGTAAAAACAGCAAAGCAGAAGGCTTGGGAATATCCTTTGGAGAAGGATTAAACTCATCCTATGCAAATGCAAGCAAAGTATTCTGGCAGACCATCCGCCGCCTTCGAGGGAGGAAATCGTGCACAGCAAGGGCAATTAAGGCCTCTGATGGTGCACTTTTAGCAACCAAGAAGGATATTCTCCACAGATGGAGGGAATACTTTGAGAGCCTTCTTAACCCGGGTGGCCCAGCGGTTGTGGACATCCAAGAGGCGCAAATCGGGGCAATGACTAGTCTCACAGCAGAAGAGGTCCATTTAGCAATAAAATCGCTAAAATCGGGCAAGGCTGCTGGCGATGATGAAATTCGGTCCGAAATGCTAAAAGCCATAAATCGAGACAGTGTTCTCTGGCTGACTCGAGTGTGTCTGGCTGCTTTGGTATCTGGGCGAGCACCAAAGCAATGGCAGACAGGCATGATAATACCAGTCTTCAAGAAGGGAGACCAGAAGGATTGCAGTAACTATTGTGGCATCTCTGTGCTCAGCCTGCCTTGGAAAGTGTATGCTAGGTGCTTGGAAAGACAGTGCAGGAGCATAGTTGAGTCAAAGTTCCAGGAAGAACAATGTGCCTTTCGTCCTGGTAGAGGCACAACTGACCAAATCTTCAGTTTAAGGCAAGTCTGAGAAATCTTGGGAATATGCCAAGAATGTCTATGCATGTTTTGTGGACTTGGAGAAGGCATATGACCGGGTTCTTCGGGATAAGCTTTGGCAAGTAGTACAGGAGTATGGAGTAGATGGCCAACTATTAGCTGCCATCAAGTCCGTGTATGAATGCCCAGAGTTTTGTGTCAGAGTAAGCAGCACGAAGCCTGAACCTTTCACAGTCTCCATTGGCCTCCGCCGAGGGTGTGTTCTGTCACCCCTCCTTTTCATAATATTTATGGACTGGATTGATAGATGACCTAGTTCTGCTTAGCTCTTCCACAGATGACCTCCAGCGGACCGTGGATAGATTTGTAGCTGTTTGTGCAGATGCCAGAATGAAGATCAGTGTGGCCAAAATTGAAACATTTGTGGTCTCAAGACAACCATTCCAGTGCACTCTACATGTAAGTGGAGTTCCAATGAAGCAGGTGCAGAAGTTTAAATACCTTGGGTCCATATTCACGAATGATGGAAAATAGAGCTAGATAATCGAATTGGCTTAGCAAGCTCAATATTGTTGGAGCTTGGCCGTTCGGTAGTATTGAAGCGGGAGTTAAGCCAGAAGGCAAAGCTGGCTGTATTCAATAAGTTTATGTCCCCATCCTCAGCTATGGTCATGAGAGTTGGGTAATGACTGAAAGAATGCGGACACATATCCAAGCGGCTGAAATGAGGTTCCTTCGAGGGGTTGTGGGGCTGACAAGACTGGGCAGAATCAGAAACTCTGTAATTCTGGAAACCCTCAATATTCAACCTCTGCTTCTCTGTGTTGAGAGATCACAGTTACGTTGGTACGTGCACCTGGTCAGAATGCCACAATAGAGGCTCCCTCAGCAGGCTCTTTTTGCCAAGCCAGAGGTGAGAGGCCACGTGGAAGGCCAAGGACTCGCTAGATAGATGGTATGCAAAACCTTGGGTGGACACGTTTGGGAATCCCACCAGAACACCTGAGCTTGGTGGCAGAGGATCATGACCATTGGAAGTTCCCATTGCAGCTGTTGCCCCACAATCAAATTAGGAAAGGTGGGCCTTGAAAATGTATGTATGTATGTATGATAATATAAGTATTAATGATAAAATAATATGATGAATTATGTATTATGCATATTAATATACCAAATATAAAAACAAAAGTTTCTGCGTCCTAGTACCTTTCATACAGAATTTTTTTTTTTTTTTTTCATTTTTGTTCAGTCTCGTGTTTCCATATGTAGTTGCCCATTGAGTCACCATAGCTCAGTCGGTATAGACGAAGCCGTTTGGTCAGAGAGACCTTGGTTCGATCCCCGTAACGTAGTAAGAGTTCCTCCGGTCTGGGACCGGATTCAAATTATAACTCTTTTTCTTTTTTTTCTTTCTTTTTTTTAATTTATCAGTATGGTGACAAACTCCATTTCTACCTAAGAAATGGAGTTTGAATATATTGAAATACCTAAGAAATGGAGTTTGAATAATAGCTCCTAAGAAATCTTTTGGCAGACATGAAGAGAAAAATAACTAGCAGCTAGCTACTTTTTCAGACATCATTTTACTTTAAAACCAAATTCTTATATGCTTAATATCAATTCAAATTCACCGGATGCCATTTAAAATTAGTGATAAGCTTGGATCATATATCTCTGATTGGTTAAGGGTAGAATTACCTGTCTCTGTGTCAAAAGTTAGGTCTAAACGGCCTTACCTGTTATCTTTAGAGAATGAAAGGCATTAACGTATTTATTTAATTTTTATTTCAATTCACATCCAGGTAAAAACAGCTTTTCCTGGATGTCAATTGAAAGTTTTTTTTCCCTGAAAAGATTAAAAAAAAAAAAAAAGATGTCTAAAGCTCTGCAGAGCAAAAAAAAAAGTTAACATTTTATAAGTACGTCACAATTTTGGTTTTATTTAACATATTATTCGATTTTACATATTATTTAACTTTATTTATATTTTCTTGACGGTATTATATCAAAGTTTTCTGTTTTCTCACGACTTGACACTGCATTTTTTTTATCACTGAAAATACAGTATTCTGTTTTTAAAATCAGTTCACTCATAAGCTCAGGTTCAAATGACAATCATGAGTAGTCTGGGTACAGAATAATTCATTGAAAAAAAAAAAAGAAGAAGAAAAAGCAATTGCAAATAAAAATTTTTCCTCGAAAATTCTTTTTTTTCTTATATTCATGGACACGTCAGTTTTTGTCCAATATTTACCAGCAGTTGGTAATCCTAACCAAAGTCATCTAATGACTCTTAAGCTATGTATCTGTCTCATAATAATATGAGACACGATATCCTTTCTTTTTCTTTTTTGTTGTTATCATTATATTTTTTCTTCTTCTTCAACCTTCTGGTTCTGTCCACTGCTAGACGAAGATCTCCCCCATGATTTTCCAGATCACTTTTCTGCTTTTCCCATCCATCTCACTCCTGGAATTTGTTCCAGTTCATCTCTCCACCTTCTTCTCGGTCTTCCTCTTTGTCTTGCTCCATCCACTGGTCTCCACTCTGTTGTTTTTCTAGTCCATCTCTCGTCACTGCATCTGGCAATATGGCCAGCCCATCTCCACTTAGCCTATTTAATGTATTTTACAATATCCATGACACCTGTTTGAGATCTCATCCATCAGCTTTTTGTTTAGGGCTTCTGTTAAAGTCCATGTTTCTCCTCCATATGTTAGGACAGGAAGTATGCACTGGTCGAAAGCTTTCCTTTTTAGACTCATAAGGCTGTCACTTCTGAATATGTCTTTCATTTTCCCATAAGCCATCCATCCAAGGTGAATTCTTCGTTCAATCTCTTTTCTTTGGCACTCCTCAAAGGATAACAGTTGGCCTGAATATACATATGAAGTAACTTGTTCTATTTCATGGTTTTCAACTTTGATAGTTCTATGGTTTATGTATTTATTCATCATCAGTTTTGTTTTTTCTCTATTTATTTTTAATCCAATTTCTATGGAGGCTTCATTTAGCTGATTTAACCTTTCTTCCAGATCTTCAAGATTATCTGCTATCAGGACAATATCATCTGCAAAATTCAGATGATGCAGCCTTTCTCCATTTATGTTTATTCCTTTTGTTTCTCAATCAAGGCTTCTAAAGACTTCCTCTAGTGCAGCTGTAAATAATTTGGGAGATATGGTGTCGCCTTGCCGGATGCCTTTTTTTTTTTTGTATTGGGAACTTTTCACTTTTTTTAATTTTTTTTTTTTTAATTAGAGACATTGATTTTCTCCGAGAGAGGGCAATGTATCTGTGTATTAACATATGTCGCTTGTGGTTGGGTTTCTTGCTATGTAGTTCGCATTTAAAGTGATATATATTTGTAATGGGATTTGCGTCAAGATGGAGCGTCGTGAAATGTCTTGTTTGTTGTCGCCGACGTATACTTACTTCATTCTTAAAACTTTGCAATTTTTGAAGAAGTAAACGTGACTGAAACTGAGCATGTCACCACCTAACAGATTTGAAAGAGAGTTTCCATTGCATTGCTTAATTTGGCAAAACAATTACAAAGAACTCGATACTTTATTAAAAAAGAAGGAGGTAAGACCATATCCACATAAAATGGTGAGGAAAAATATATTCAGAAGCAATGGTAGAAGGTTGAATCGGCGAAGACAAACGGAGCAGTATAACAAGCTGCCACTCGACAATGCCTAATCCTAAAAATTAAGTATTGTCAAGAAATTATCCAAATACACAATGCCTGTACGTTATTAAATTAACTAAAAATACCATCAGCTTTTATTGATTTAAAAACTATCCTTTGTGAAGAATAAATTCATTTGTTCCTTTATTTGTAGTCGTGCTATAGTTGAATAGTTCAAGTGTAGTTTTATAGATCATAATACGATATGCGAAATAGCGAGATGAAATCCTGAAGAAAATGACCCGTTTAAGAGTACAGTTGCTATGCTAAAGCCCATTCTACAATAGCCGAGCTTTTGTAGAAAGTTCAGCTATCTTATAAAGGATAGAAATAGGGTGAATTAAAAAAAAAAATGAGTGACCTTTCATATCTATACCATCAGTTTTGTTACTATTGCTACGTTCTCTACTAAAATTTAAACTAATTAGAGAATGCAAGCTTTAAGTAACGAAAATGCACATAGCTGTGCATCTGCTATCACAGTTTGCAAGTCAAAGATGTTGCACATTAATCACTTGAAACAATATGAATAAAGTTTAGTAAATATGTGCAGAGAGCAGGTTTTTGGAAACATAGTTATTAGTATCAAGTAAAGCGTTTTTAAAGTCGCATTCTGTTGCACCAATTCCCCATTAATGATGAAATCTATATTCCTCATGCACCTGCTATACAAAAATGACCTCTCACTGTATCTGCAATTTTTATCTTATCTGTATTTTTTTTTCTTCTCTTTCTTATGACTACATTACATTTCTCTTCTTCATTTGACAAATCTCATTGTGTTCAAATGTTCAGTTTCAAAAACTTCCATAATTAATGCCTTTAACATTTATTGCTATTCTCCAGCAAGATGTGAATGTGAACAATCCATTGAACTCACTACTGCCAAAATGAAGTCCTGTCTTATTTCTCATAAGGAATCTCACTTCACTATTATTTATCTTTGGTGATACTCAAATCATCAGATAAGTTCAGATTTCTCTTCATGGTTTGTCTTACACTTTTTGCCTTTCCTAGCACAAACATGTTATATCTATAGCCACCTCAGCCTCCAGAAAATCTTGTGGCTTGTTCTTTCCAAGACACTACTCATCTATATGACTTTTAACACTTTATAAATTCCAAATCTGTCTAACCTTACAGTATTCTTATATTTGAAGTGTAACACCAAAACTTTCCTAAAAATGTTTGATACTCCAAGAAAGGGTAGATTGGTTAAACAGATGACTTTCTCATGGACATGCTATTTCTGCCTTTTCTGTATGTATTTTTTTGTGTTTGTTTTGTCCTGGTGGTAATTAGTTCTCTGCTTTCCTTCAAGCTCATTAAAATGTCATTTGATGTCAACACACATTTCACTTTCAGTCTTACTGAATCAATTTCTCCCTTCTCTTTCATTCAATTTGCTTTTGGTCTCTGGAGCAGCCTTCCTCACACTTTTCTTCAAGGACTACACATTCCAGCTGTTTAAGAAATATCAGTAGGTTTCCTCTTTCTCTTTAATCATTTACTTAACAGTATCTTGCATGTGCTATAAGTTTTGCAACTTCTTGTTTTGCAGCTGATATAAAAAAATATTTCATACAAGTCATTATTTATGTATGTGTATAATAAATTCCAGTTTTCTGTAAGTCCCTTGAACAACAAAGAGAATGTTAACCCTGAAAGTCCAAATAAGCTTCTTCATTCATTTCATAATTTGGTTTATAGTTAATTTACAAAATAAACTGAAAGCCACTTTAATTAACAATAGTTACAGTTGATGATTTTTTTTTTTGTTGCATGCTAAAGATAATGAAATCATTACTTTGAGCATGATTGCATTGAGTAACTAGCTCAACCAGGGATGAGTAAAGTCATTTAATATTGTGGTCAACTTATTTTTCTTATGCTATCACAAGTGAGACTTGCTGTCTTAACTCTGACATTTTTTTTCTCCCTTTTATGTCCTTTCACATGTACTTATGTGCTTTCAAGTTATTCATTCTTTGCTAAAACAGTCATCTCATTCACTTACTTTTCCTGTATTTTTGCATGTTGTTCACATCACAAATGCTCACTGAGAAAACATGCTTTCATCAAGTACATCCTTGATCATTGACTCTCAATATCATGTTATATCTATACTGTCACATGCCTTTCATTTTTAATTCTCTTACATACTATTCTCTAATTATCTGACTCTTGTTTATTGAACCGAAAAATATAACTCTGCAATCTATTTATTCCATACCATACTACTACTATCATATTTTTCTTGCTAATCTATCTTTTACTTCACTTATTCTCATATGGTTGCATTATTTTTTTTTCCAATTTGATATTAATTCCAGTCATTTCCCCACTTTTCGACTGTACTCTCTCTCTTTCTTTTTTTCTTTTTATTTTTTTTTAATAAATTACATTCATAAACTCAAGAGTTAAAGCTTATTCAGAATAAGCTTTTTTACAAACATCTATGCCATATGCAGGATTTGAGCTTTCATCCCTGTTTCACTTAGTTTCATTTAATAACTTAACTACTGAGGTAGGTTCCTTTTGCAATAACTGTTGTTGCCTACATTTATATCATTTAACTTTCTTTTTTTTTTATTAAAGTAATTAACAGCTTTAATGGAACATGTGCAGTAAAGTAAGTTTCATAGCTTACACATGTAACAAAAATTATATAGCATTTATTCAAAAACTCCACTATATTTCATCCAATGTTACATTGGCATATACTGTCTCTATTTCCTCCTCATCATCAAATTCCTGATATGTACTCTCTAGGGGGTGTATGGGTTGTCTCTATTTCCTTCCTGTTTAAAAGCTTGATGAACTAACTGTATAATATAATAAATTATAATAGACAAAAATCCTATATCTATATCCAAGTGTCAGCAAACAAAGTTTATGAGAAGGGTCACTGCTTAGACTGGTTTTGATCTTTATTGAGCTATGTTAAAGTGCAAGGATACCTCTCCAAAAACTCTACAGGAAGCTCAGCGATGGGGTCCCACTCAGTGATAGGCAAAAACATGCCACCAAGCAGATCTTTTCACTGAGAGCTAGACTAACGAATAAAGTTTCTGCCAAGTTGAGTTGTGAAGCAAAAATGCTTTTCATATTCCTCTTTGTCTGTAAAGGAAGAACTTTGAATGGAGTGTTTATGAGCTATAAGCTCGCCCAGTGAGGGCAGTGAAATTAGCTGTGTTCAGCTGGACGTAAGATTGACTTGGGCCTTTTATATTTGTAGCTTTCTGCTTCATTATATTCCAAAGCTTCCTTGATCAACGGGTTTGGGTGGTTGCTTGTCTTGGTAAAGAACTTCTCAGCTAGATCTAGGAGAAGGGAAGAGATGTAAGGAATGTTCACTTCTCTATGGATCTGGGAGTTTCTAATAAGGCATTTGTTCTGTAATCTCTGTAGTTCTTGAATATTTGTATTTGCAGTGTGGCTCCATGCAGGGGATGCATAAGTGATGACCGGTCTTATTACCATCTTGTAAATTATTAACTTTGTTTGTGTATCCAGTTTGCTTTTTCTGTTGATCACAGGGTAGAGTTGTGCTATTACTTCAGATGTCTTCGAGGCAGTGTGTCTTATATGATTGCTGAATAGGAGTTTTTTTTATCAAGAATCACTCCAAGATATTTGACTTCAGTCTGCCATGGAATCTTAACTCTCAAAAGATGAATGTCCTCCATACTGTGGATTTTCTTTCTAGAAAACAGTATGGCTGAGCTCTTTTGGGGTTCACTTGGATCCTCCAGTCTGCCAGCCACCCCTCTAGTATATGTATACTGCTTTGAAGTCTTCTAGTTGCCAGTTTTGGGCTTAGAGATCTTGCCATTAATGCAGTATCATCTGCATATAATGCAGTGAATGTTGTTCTCGAGTTCAGAGGGATGTCTGCTACTTAGATTGAGAACAGTAGAGGGGCCAGAAGAGAGCCCTGAGGTACGCCTGCCAAGACCCTGTGTCTGGACGAACCCGTTTTGCCGACCCTGACCTGCATATATCTCTTTCAGATATGAGTGGATTATTTTTGTTAACTTGATTGGAAAGTTAAATTTTATGAGTTTGTAAAGAAGGCCTTGATGCCATACTTTGTCAAACTCCTTCTCAGCATCGATGAAGATGTCAGCTGTATGGAGTTTCCAATTATAGCCTTTTGTGATGATCTCCACTAGCCAGTGTACTTGTTGAACTGTGCTATGGGCCTTTGCAGAAACTGCTCGTTGGGCAAAATTCCTAACTTATCTGTTTCTGTTTGATGCCTTGTAAGGATCACTTTCTCTGTCACCTTTCGGAGGCTGGACAACAGGCTGATAGATTTGTAGCTTTCGGGGAATTGATGATTTTTCCCTGGCTTCTTCAATGGCATGATGGTGGCTGTCTTCCAAGCGGTGGGAAAATGCTGGTAATGTTGACGAAGTGGACTATGGCCTTTCTTGGAAGTAGTTTTATTATTCGGTTGGTTATGCCATCTGGGCCTAGAGGCTTTTTACTGTTTAGGTGAGTTAAGATATTTATTATTTCTGCTGGAGTAGTGGGAGTGATATGTTCTGAATTATCAATATGCTGTTGTAAAGTTGTCCTAACATGATGGTGAATCTTGTATACAAGGTTAATATTTAGATTTTCATAAGATGGATTGCACTGTGATTCAAGCTTATCTATTAGTGTTTCAGCTTTCTCTTTATCTGTATGAACAATCCCCTTCTTGGTTTGTATAGGGCTGGGGGGGGGGTGGTATGAGTTGCAGTTTGGTGCAGATGGCTCTTAAGAATTTCCAGACGGAGTGATCTTCCCATTGATGGTTTCTGTGTTTTTGAAAAGCTTCACGAAGTTGTTTGTTTAGGTTGTTCAGTACTGTTTTGTCTTGTGGGCTCTATTATGGAATTTTTTTCTGGCTCTGTTTTTTGCTCTAATTAGGTCCATGATTTCCTCTGGGATATGGTTGGTTGGGTGGGTGGAAGACAGTGGTTTTTCTGATTGATTCTATTGCTTTCTGAATTTGGATGGTTAAGTTATTTACTGCTGAATCTATCTCTTCCTTTTTACTGATGTTGGGCACCAGACCAATATAATCCGGAAGAACCTTGGCTAACTTGTCCTATGGTATGAATGTGTGTGTGTGGGAGAGAGAATTGATCTGATGAACCTAGATTGAGCACTATGGGACTGTGATCAGAAGATAATTCATTAACTGTTTCCAATTTGTATTGGTATCTTATATTTTTAAAAATAATGATGTCTAGCACATCCGAGCTGCCTAATGGGCCGAAATGGGTGGGCTCGGTAGATCCGGCCACAACAACAGAGTTGAGCATTACATAGTTGAATAGCGTGTAGCCTTTGGTGTTAATTGAAGAGCTGTACCAAGCTATGTGTTTTGAATTGAGGTCTCCTGCTATTATTATGGAGTCATTTGATCCGAGTATGGAGTGCAGATCTGTCGTCAGCAGAGGAACACTCAGAGGATTATAAGCAGCATAGATCTTGAGACTGCCAGCATTGCTGCTATGCACCTCCACGCCGGTCACCTCCAGGTTTAGGGTTTGGGGGTTGGATGTTGTATTATGATTTAGGTAACTCTTGTTATATATGGTTGTGCCGCCACCTCTTGCACCAAGTCTATCATTTCTGTACATAGTGTAGCCATGGATTCTAGGATTATTAGCTGGTCTTAGGTGTGTTTCACCAGTCAAGATGATATCAGCACTGAGACGAGTCGCAAATTCTTGAAGTTCCAGGACCTTGTTTATCAATCCATTTGCATTCCATGCTACTATCATAAGTGACTTTGATTTGAATTTTTTTACTCATGACAGATGACTGTTATAATGGTTTTGAATGCCTTGCAGGAATCTCTTTCTGGAAGATGGTGAAGGGCTTGTTTTGCTGAATTCCTGTAGCATGGTGACAAGTGAAGCGGTTAAAACTGATGTTAGGTTGGAATTTGCTTGCTCAAGAGATGTAGGAATATTAGTTTGTGCAGCCTCGGCATATGTTTTGGTCATGGTTGTGTATCATGTTCCTTCCTTCCTGTGTGGTTGAAGGTGAGGTGTTTCGGACGGGGGGGGGGACCTACTTGGTTGCTTATGGCATCATTGCGAAGAGGAGCAAGATTGACTCTTGCTGACCCTCGATTTTTTGGATTGAAAAGGCATCCCTTGCAGTGTGAGGTCCTCTGCAGTTAGCACAGCAGACAGGAGTAGATCGTGGCTCGGTGCAGGTGTCAGTCTAGTGTCCCTTGCTGCACTTCAAGCACCTGTAGGCCACCTTGCAGAATTTTTGGGCGTGTCCAAACCTTTGGCACCTATGACACTGTCCTGCTGATGCTTTCTTCCTGAGTGGCTCAGTTGATATTTCGAGTCCACATACAACTGTCAGTTCATAGATTTGCTTTTGTGTATTGCTGATTTCTACCAGCACCAAAGGCATTGGTCTTTTATCTGACCTGAGCATCCTGCTCACTTTAACTGGGAACAGGCCCTGTCTGGAAAGATCGGTGATCACATCTTCAGGGGTGATACCTTTGGCAACCCATGAAGAACCCACCTTCAGGTTCTTTTCGCTGGGTAAAGCGAAGGTGTGGTATGGGAGATTTGCATTGCCCATAAATCTAGTCATTTGTCTGTGGGAGGTTGAATTTTAACTCCTTCATCGGAGTTTTTGGCCCATGAGAATGTGATATTATGTTCCCTGAGGGCTAATGAGACAGGAATCCATTTTTCTTTATCCTTTAAGATGACTGGTGGTATCTTTTCTTTAGGTGCATTGCCAGATTCCATCTCTGTTGTTTTGGGTTCCATCTCTGTAGTGATAGATATTTTTCTCTTTTTTTTGACCGTTTGGAATTCTTTATGTGTTTCCAAGGTCTGACAGATGCTATCTTGGGATGTAGTATCTTCTAGATTTGGGGAGGTACAAAGTCTGATTGCATCTGTGTAATGAATTCATCACTTATGTCATCCATTTTGTCTTCTGTGACTGCTTGTCGGGGGGGGGGGGATGTATCAAAAAGCTTAACTTTTCCTGGCCAGTTGTCACTCAGCGGCTTTTCCAGTCTGAGGAATTCCTTATATACCTCCTTAGATATGGCCCTCATTCAGAGGTATTGCCATGATAGTAATAAGTGAAAAATGTGTAAAGACACAGATAGAGAAAGAATAAAGATTGCTCAGGTGTCCCGAGCAAATTACAGATAATCCTGTGGACTTTTGAGTCCACAGGATTATCTGTAATTTGCTCGGGACCACTGGCAAATCCTATAGACACATACACGCAGGTGTCTATCAGCAGAACAATATATTATAATTTAGTATGCCCTAAAGAACAGAGGAAAGTAGTGTCAAGAACTCACTTGGCCACAGAGTGAAAACCTACTGCCCTAAAATACCATACACCCACCACTGATCCTCATAGCAGGCGGGGCCTACGCTGCCATCAGACCTTGTGCATTTTTCATGCATAGGGAGAGACAGTAGATTTCAAACTGTGTTAACCCCAGTGCAATGCGAGTTTCCCAAAAAAACCTTATAAAATTCAGTCAGGTACAGCCTAAAATAACATGTCTGATCACATCAAAGTCAATAGCCATTGTGCCCGAGAGCTAGGCTGAAATTTGTGTAGAAATCATATATTTTCCATATATAAGTAATAAAATGGTGTATCATCATCATGTTTTTAAAATATTCAAAATAAAATGATTTAAAATAAAAGACAAGAAATACTAAAAAATTCTTTTGCTAGGTTATCAAGTAAATTATAATAGATAAAAGAAATTATATTGTTTTAATCCTATATCCAAGTGTAAGCAAACACAGTTTGCTCATGAAGTATCTTCACAAATAGGATGCCTGTATATAGAAGCTTTTGACTTCACATCATTTACCTTAGTATTCCATAATACAAAGCAGACTTTCTATAAAGTAATCTAATTTTGAAGATATAATACATTTAGTTTAATCCTTTATCCAAGTGAGAGCAAACAAAGTTTGTGACTGAAAATATCTTCAGGACTGAATATGGTGTTGTACTATATTACCTGGGTAAGTAGTACAACACCAGGCAACTCATAGCAAAAGTGGAGCAAGCTACCAACACTCCTATCCCAGTATCTCCCATAATGCAAAGCACATCTCCTTGCAGATATGTATAATGTTATGCATTAAGGGATTGGCCACTACCCAGACTAGTTTCGACCTTTATTGAAGTTTCTATATAGACCTCAATAAAGATACTAGACTAGTTTCGACCTTTATTGAGGTTTCTATATAGACCTCAATAAAGATACTAGACTAGTTTCAACCTTTATTGAGGTCTCTATATAGACCTCAATAAAGGTCGAAACTAGTCTGAGTAGTGGCCAATCCCTTAATGCATAATATTATACATATCCTCAAGGAGATGTATTTTGCATTATGGGAGATACTGGGATAGGAGTGTTGGTAGCTTGTTCCACCTTTGCTACGAGTTGCCTGGTGTTGTACTACTTACCCAGGTAAGATAGTACAATAAATATTCAGTCCTGAAGATATTTTCAGGTGCAAATGTTTTTTGCTCTCACTTGGATAAAGGATTAAACTAAATTTATTATAGTCTAACCAAGTAAAAAATAAACTTTCAACATAATTGTGAAGATACTTCACATGCAAACTTTGTTTATGTTTGGGTATAGGATTTTAAAAAAAGAATAACTAATTTCTTGTCCATTATAATTTACTGGGTAACTATGTAAAAAAAAAAAAAAAAAAACTTTCTACAACTATCTCTAATCCAAAGTATTTTAAAATGTGATATACCATTTTACTATTTGTATATGAAAAATATGCAAATTTTGCATTGAACTTTGGTGTCTTCTTGAGTCTAGCTAGAAGATCATCATTGCCCATGTGTCCATTGTCCGTGTTTCACCATTCTTTGTCATTTTTATCTGTCCATTGTCAGGACTCAAATCCTGCAAACTCTTTCCACATCACTCTTTTACATATCTACCCAATCTCACCTTGACTGTCCCCTTCTATTTTTACCATCCATTATACCAAGCATCAATGTTTTAATCTTTTTACTGTTATCCATTCTGTAGATATTTCCAAAAAATTTAGTTTCCATTGAATTACTTTCTGCATTAGATTATGAACCATATTTTTATTAATACAGTTGCAAGTCTGATTGGCCGAGTGGTTGGCACATTCCGCTTTCCAGCCAAAAGGCTGTGGGTTCGAATCTCGTCATGGGCATGGATGTTTGTGATTGTCTGTGGAAAAACCAATAGTGGTGGTCGGCGGTAGATGGCATTGGTGTAGTTGTGGTTAGTTGAAGTTGGTGGTTGAGTGGTGTAGACGGAGAGTTGTGGAGTAGGTGCCCTCCTTCGATGAGTCTTTGGATTCTCTGAAGGTGTCATAATAATAATAAAAATTTGTTACCTTTAACATGCTGGCCTGGTTGGCTGAGTGGTTAGCATATGCACTCTCCAGCCAAGTGGCTGTGGGTTCAAATCCCACCAAGGGCATGGATGTTTGTGATTGTCCTTCTAACCATTTACCATATGTACTGCTGTGTTCTGGTGCAGTATGACCTTTGATGTCTGTGCCATAAAAATCAAAACCTTATACACCCATCCAATTCATAGCAACTTTCTATAACAAGTTCTTTCGAAAGCTAATATTCATCTCACGGAGTCTTGGACCATTACCCATGTCTCACAACCATAGAGAGTACTTGTGAATATTCATGTTTCCAGCAGTCTCTGCTTTATGGGAAGGTTCACTGATTTACTTTTCCATATCTTATCCATTGACTGTAGGTTTATTTTAGCTTTTTTTTTTATCTGAGATCTTATCTCATTTATATTATATTATTATATTATATTTATATTGTTATATTATATTATTATATTATATTATATATAAATTATATTACAAAGGTATGTAAAATTCCTAACCTCTTCCGGCTCTTGTCCATTGACTTTTATTTTCTTTTTCCTCCTCTTCTCACTGAATATTATGTTTTTTGTTTTATCGATGTTCATTATTAATCTATATCTCTTTCTTCTTCATTTAACTTCAGCACTGTTCTTTCTAGTTCCACTTCATCTTCTTCAGTAATGACTATGCCATCTGTAAATCGCATATTTTTCATACCTTGAATTGAAATTTCAAGTACAGTCCATGTCACTTTCTAATCTTTGCTGTTGAATGCTTTCTGAAAGTCAACAAAACAGGTATAAACATTTTTATTTTTACATAGAGCTTTCTCCAGAATTAATTTTGACATTAATATTTGCTGCACAGTATTTCTGTCTCTTATAAATCCTGCTTCTTGTCTTCAGGATTTTCTTCTATTACAGTGGAACCTCGGTTGTCGAACGCCTCTGTTCTCAAACAATTCGGTTCCTGAACATATTTTTTTGAACAAAAAAATGCCCCAGTTTCTGAACAGGCAAACGGCAACCACGTGCTGAGCTGTAAGGTGGGAAAGCGTCAGTTACGCGGCAGCCTTCGTTCAGTGCAGACACCTGCTCGAATTTGCAGTGAGTTTTCTTGATTTTCTTTGTGGTTTTTTTTTTCATAAATTATTATTAATTAAGCCACCATGGGGCTGCAGAAGAATAGTGATAGCAGCAAAGCAAAAAGAAAAGTTGTTAGAACCACGACAGAGATGAAAAAAGAAATCGCATCCAAACATAAAAATGGCATTCGTGTCTTGGATCTTGCTATGCAGTTCGGTATGGTGAAATCAACGATCTGTACAATACTCAGAAATAAAGAGGCGATCAATTTTCATCTATATTTTATCTATTTATTGTGTTTATTCTTTTTATGTAAGATTTTATGCATTTTTATTATGTTTGTATATGATCTTATGTCCGCGCGGTTAGCCTAGTGGCTTTGCGCTTCGCAACCATATGCCTGGGGAAGGAGTGTCCTAGGTTCGATTCCCATCCACGACGTGACGAGCTTAAGGATCTTCCTCAGCCATAGCCAAGTTAGCCGGTCTTGGGCGTGGGCCGCAGGGTTTTTTCCGCCAGTTTATCTGAGGTTTTTCATCCCGCAAGCAGGCAAACCGGCCCCGTGAACACACAGGTTACAGTCATAAATACTTACGGCAAGGAAGGCAATGGGAAACCACCTTGCTCATAATCATCTCTCCCTAGAATGGTAGCATATAGCTACCCTCCCGCGGCCGTATGGCAGATGGGAACCAGAAGATATGATCTTATGCACGAAGTACTGTTGTAAAGGTTTAAATAAACAATCATCTGGGTTCGGGAACGGATTAATCTAGTTTCCATTAATTCTTATGGGAAAATGGTTTCAGTTTTCGAACAATTCGGTTTTCGAACAGCCTTCGGGAACGAATTAAGTTCGATAACCGAGGTTCCACTGTAGTTTCCTTATTCTTTCTGTTAATATCATAAATATTTTTCCCACATGACTTGTTAGAGTTATTGTTGTTTTGTAATTTTCCCAGTCCATTTTGCTTCCTTATTTGTGAATAGATATTAGGATTGATCTTGTTCATTCTATTGGTGTTTTGTTTTCTTCCCATGCCATATTACACAACTGTACTTTCTATTATCATCTCGCCACTATGTTTCAACATCTCTCCAGTAATCTCATCATTCCTGGGGCTGTTATGGTATTTCAGATGTTTTACTGCCTTTACTACATCATCTCTTAGTATACCTGTTTTTCCCTCTGTGCTTGGTGGTGATATTTCCCCTGAGTCATCAAACTTCTGTTGGACCAGTATCTTGTCCAAATCTCTTCTATTTCTTCTATGTTCATCAAGATTTCACCATTTTTTATAGTTCCCTGCTTTGCACTAGGGTTACCATATTCTAAAATGCCAAAATGCTGACACCCCATCACCTGACAAACTTGTTCCGGACACAAACATCTAACACAAAAATAAATACACATGTTTTAAATCTTTACCTTTGTAAGCTTTTCATTAATTAGATGTGATGAGTATGCTTATTAGAACACACAAAAATATGAGATTTTAAGTGTCATCATAAGTCTTATGAAACAAGAGTAGGCTTACATGAAAAAGAATTAGACTTATCACACTACATACATTACTTTGCAGCCCAGGCTGCCCATGCATATTTTTTACTAGACCTAATTTTCTTTAGCAGTTGTTTGTTTCGACACAAATAATCGAGCATATTTTTACATGTAAAATGTCTGTAATTAAATTTAACTATAGCAAGCCCTTTCACAGATTCTATGGTAAGTCTATTTCTTTCCTTGGTCCACTGAGCTTGTATTAATGAAAAGATCCTTTCAACACTGGCATTGTGACTTGAAATTGCAAACAGAAACTGAGCCATCTTTACAATTTCATTGTACTGTTCTTCACTCTTGCAGAATTCAATGTAGTCGCACCGTTTTTTCTGACTTGACACTTCTTTTCCATCGTCAGTTATTGTACCTCCGTACCGAGCCTTGATAAGACTTCATCTCGACTACTGTGCCCAGTTTTGGTCACCTAGGTTCCTTCTTGATGGGGAGGAGGTGGAGAGGATCCAGAGGCGAGTGACTAAGATGATAGCAGGTCTATGGAATGAACCATATGAGAACAGGCTGAAAATTTATAGGTTGCAGAAATTAGTTGATAGGCAGAAAAGGGGAGATATGATGGAGACATTCAAATTGCTAAAGGGTTTCAATAAGATTAATTCAGAGGATATTTTTGAGATCAGGACTGGTGGTGGGAGAACTAGGGGACACCTATGGAAGCTGGGCAAGAGTGTGGTTAGCAGGGGTGTTAGAGCTGGGTTCTTTACTTTTAGAGTGGTAAATGAGTGGAATAAGCTGCCAGAGTCTGTTGTGGGTGCTATGACGGTGAGTGAGTTCAAGGCAAGGTATGATAGATACTGTGAGAATGTCATATAGTTGTGTGGACATAATGTTTAGGGCCTCCCTCGATGAGTCTAAGGACTCCCTGGAGTCGCCCGTAATATTAGTAATAGTAATAATCATATGAAGCAACAAATCTCTTCAAATTGGAAAATTGGTCAAAACATTAGCTGTCATCAACTTGCACACCTCGCTCCATCAAGAAGTGTATACATACAATTTGTATGTGTATACAATTTGATAATTTAATATCTCTTACTTGGTAAGGTCATTAATACTAATTAAAAATGAACAAAACTAAGGATGCGTCTTGATTTCCACTTCAAACATTACCACTATCATAGCACTAAGCACGCAGTAGCGCAATTAACATGAGGCCAGTGAGAAAGAGCGAAAAATTGAAAAAAACAACAAGTGCAGATATCTAAAAGTGCAATTCGATTCGATTACTGATTCAATTGTTCTATAATATAACCAACCTCCTGCATTCTTGTTTCAGCAATGTTTCAACACAGGAGAAACGCCTGGGGAAACAATCTAAAATGCTCCCACAGAAATGTGGAGAAATGTTTTTTTTTTCGAAAATGTATACAGACAGATATTTTCATAATCAGAATGCGGACATGTCTGCATCAATGCTGACATATGGTAACCCTACTTTGGACTCCATTTCGTGTCGATGTTTCTGATCATCTTATGTGCTTCTCTTGTTCTATATTCATCATAGTATCATATTTATCAATATCTTCACACTGTTCCTCTAGCCATTTTGATGTGGCTTTCCTAGCCACCTTTTTCACTTCATTGCATTTTGCTCATGCTGTTTCTCCATTTCCACAGAGATCTCTCTCTCTCCTAATTCTCACTGCTCTTTTTTTCTTGCATTATCTTTAATATCTCCTGTGAGATCCACCTCTTCTTTGGCTTTTCTGTCCCTGGTAAACTATTCCAGATGTGGCTTTCCTAGCCGCCTTTTTCACTTCATTGCATTTTGCTCATACTGTTTCTCCATTTCCACAGAGATCTCTCTCTCTCCTAATTCTCACTGCTCTTTTTTTCTTGCATTATCTTTAATATCTCCTGTGAGATCCACCTCTTCTTTGGCTTTTCTGTCTCTGGTAAACTATTCCACTGCTTTTTTTGATTGCAGACACCACTTGGTTGTTTTTATCTTCCAGTTTATTTTTTGTGTTGGATTTCTGTTCTTCCTTGAGCAGTTTCCTATACACTTTACATGTAATTTCCTCATATTTTTCTGACTCTGAAACTGTGCCGTCACTTGAGTTTCAGCTTGATTTTAGCAATCATTAAGCTATGATCCAATTCCATGTCTGCTCCCTGAAATATTTGAAATTGCTGAACTGAAGTGGCCCATCTCTTGCTTATGATTATCATGTCTAGCATGTTCTTGGTTCTTCCATCTGGTAATCTGTCTACTTCCTGTAGTCTTTTTTGCTGGAATTGTGTGTTGCAAATTACCATGTCATTCTTCAAGGTAAATTTAAGCATTCTTTTCCATCTTTCCTTGTTTTCTCCATATCCATATTTTTCCCATATTTGCCCATTATTCTTTCCCATCCTTCATTGTCCTTTCTAATCTTTGCATTCCAATCTTCTCCAATAATTAGAATATTTTTCTTTGATACTCATTTCAAGGATATTTCAAGTTGCTATAGAATAACTATTTCTTCTTCAGTATTTTCTGAAGTGGGTGAATAGACCTGAACTGCTGTGATGTTAAATGGTCTTGCTGCAAATCTTGCCATTGTTATTCTTTCATTTACTGGTTTGTATCATAAAAATGCTTCTCTTTCTCTTTTACTGAGAAGAATCATCTGGTCTGGCAACAGACCAGATGATTCTTCCACCTCTCATCTCCCCTGACTCTATCCATCACATTATTCCACTAATCCAAGAATGTCAAATCAGTATTGCTCCATCTCCTTGCAAAGTAACTCTAGTTTCTCATAAAGTGTGGACATTCCATGTTCCTACTGATGGCTGGTTTCTTGCAGGTATTAATTTTATTGCACTTCTTTTGGTAGTTAATTTGTCTATCCAACTCTGATTGCTCGTTTGGATATACAGAATTTGTTTATTTGGGCAACATCCAAGCCAGCATGTTGTACTTTTCCTTTGCACTTCTATTGCACCACATTTCAATTGTGTTTTGTTTTTACAGTCAGCACATTGATACTCATCTGACCAACATTGTTCTTTCAGCTTCCCCTAACATGGGAAACAGGCACTCTTTGCACCTGCCTGCTGATCAGATTTTCATTTCCCTCTTACAAGAATATGATTTCTTGTCTACTGTAATTTTGTTAATACAGAAGAAGGTACTGAGGTTAAATAGGTAACCTAAATAAATTCCCAAATCAGTTTGGGTAGTTACCCTTTTGTTATGCATAGCTATGTACAAGTCCAAAGAGAAGTATGCTTTGCATTTTAGGATACTAAGACAATCAATGTGAAGTCACCAACCTCTATATACAAGTAGCACAGTTGTGAAGACACTTCACTTGCAACCTTTGTTTGCTCATGCTTAAGTACAGAATGAAAACAAAGATTATAATTTATTGCCTGTAATAATTTTCTTGATAACCAAGCAAAAAACAACAAAAAAAAAACTTTCTACAAACAGTATAACAGTGTACAAAAGTTATTCAAAAACAGTCCACAAGGCTTCTGTTATTTTGATTGAGCTAGCTTATACAGCTAGAAAACACGTAGACAGATGTATTAATATCATTGAAGCTTTGAAAAGCTGCAGTAGAAATATTTTATCTTGTTCAGATATCATTTAGTAAATTTTATCAAATTTGGAAGTATTCACTTGTTTTGAATTAGCCAGCATATATGCTTATATACACCAGCTTTTGCTTAAATATGTGGGTATGTCATAATTTCTCAGTTATCTTATCATGTTGGGGAAATGATTTGCTGGTTAACTGAATATATGTTTATATAGTACTGTTTCAGGCATCAGATGACATGCTAACTCATTCGTGGATTGGTTAATTGAGGGTTTAGTTATTCTTGAATGTCAGATAATTTTGAGATTACCGTATACATGTATGTATTTAGAAAGAGAGAGAGATTTTTAAAACATACATTAAAAATATGTCCATACATATTTTTAACTTATGCAAAATATACTGGTATTATTTAATTATGATGTGTGTTATTTTTAGCATGATATTGAAAAACAAGATTGCCGTGGTAGAACCCCTTTGATGTTGGCTGTAACTTTGAACCACATGGAATCTGCTCGAATACTTTTGCATCATGGAGCAGATGTCATGGTGGAAAATAAGGAAGGCTATACAGGTAATAATGTTTAATTAATTTTTCACTCTTATTACACACATACACAAAGTATATCTGACTTTTGTGAATGTTTGATTTCTGTTTTATTTCTCACCAAATATTTGTTTCCAGATCTTAGATTGAAGATTGTGATGAAATGTTTATGTTATGTTATGAATTTTAAAATGTGTTTTGCAGAAGATAACTTTGCTAATCTCTACTGCAGGTGAATATGAATCAGGTTTTATAAGGTCAAGCTCAAATTTGATAGATGAATGACAATTACAATGTCTTCTTTAAATTGGGATGTATGTGTGTAATTTATGATTAATTAAGCTGAGGGAACACAAAAAAATAGAGCATCCTGTTTATTGTTAAAAAAGAGCACACCTTTCATCCTGCTCTCTAGGACTTCATCTGGTATGCAAAAGATGCAGATAGATACACAGTAAAACATTAGAAATGTGGTAATTGTCATTACATTAAGAAAGGACTGCTCTTGTTTGAAACTGTTCTGGATCTACTAGTATTGTTAAATGTGTGTGTGTGTGTGTGTGTGTAGTGATCTTGCATTTAACGTAGTCGAATAATAATTTGATAAGTTGTAGGGGTGAGTATTATTTATGTAGATCCTAGTATTTTCCTCTTCATCTCCTCATAGCTTCACTGTAAGATCTCTGATGTGTCCCATTTTACATGGTGTCTTATAGACTGGTTGTCATTAGGAACTGCAGAATTTAATATAAGACTAGACAGAGCTCAGGCTCTAGATCTCTCATATGTGATGTCTCATATATAATGTGCTCCTCTATATGTTGTTCCATGAATTTTTCTGTTTGTCCATAATATGAGGTGATTGTCAATCACATTAAAGGTGATAAACATGCAATCACATTAAAGGTGATAAACACCAAGTACTTCAAGCAGTTGTAGTTTGAAGTACTGAACAGTTTGGTTGGAGAGTGTGAATGCTATATAGATTTTGATTTTTCTTGAGAATTTTCCGTAAGTTGTAACGGGAAAGTAATATATGGTTGTAATGTCTAGAAGAGAAATATAATCTTTTATTTTTCTACTATCACACGCCATGTTTGTAGATGAAATAAAAGTCTGTTAAATTTTTTTTTTATCATAGGAATTCTTATTGAAATGTGGTCAAAAGAAATTCCAGTTCTTTGGTTATTTCTTTATCATCATTAATGAGGATGTGGGCTCGAGCTCCTAATGTTGATACTGTATGATCCCTAGTTTTGGAGATTGATGATGAGACTAAGCATGTAGGTATCTGCGAGTGTGGATTGGTTTCCTGTATATTGTAATCTTAAACCTCTGTGAAGAATGATGTTTGACATCTAGAAAGGGAAGGGGAATCATTGGTTTCCAACTCCACCATGCATTTGATTTTTGGATATTGGTGGTTCAGATGATTTAAGAACTTCTGGAGTGTGTCCGACCATAATTCCATATCGAGAAAACATCATCACTGTAACTTTTCAGAGTCTTATTCTTAACAGGTTAGTGTTCATTGCTCTTTGAATCTAGATATTTACTAGCATGGGAAATAGAGGGTTTCCCGTCACCAGGCCTGACTTTTGTTTGTTTAGTATACTTGTATATCTAAAGTAATGTGAATTTATATAATGTTTTAGGAGTGGCATGACTTTTCTGGAGAGTTTTTCTTCCAGTACTATTATTGCTTCTGCAGTGGGAACATTTGTAAAAAAGGAAAGTACCATTACCATGATTTTGTCTCTTTTAATGGTGGATGCCCTTTTCATAGAAACAAAATGTTTCATATTCTTGATATAAGAATTTGTGTAGCCCATTAGACTTTTTAATGATTTAGCCAAATATTTAAAAATCGTGGATGTGTTTTTATAAGAATTTGTATAAAAATACACTGACAAAAGTGATGGCAGAAGGATATAGTAGAATTTCTAAAGGTTGTTCTAAACAATTAGAGAAAAGGAGCTAAAAAAATTCATTAGAGATGATAATATGAAAACTGAATATATTGTTATATTCAGTTTTCATATGTAGTAATTACTTTAAAAATGATTAAATGACATAAGAAGCAACAGAATATTGATAGTAACCAACTCCTACATAAATGACCCTAACAAATTATCTCCTTCTTTGCTGAGAACATTGTGTCTCATGCCTCCTGTGACCTTCTGCCAGAAGGACATCAGAAGAATCTTGAATAATTTGGACACCTCGAAGTCAGCTGGACCTGATGGAATCCCACCTGAACTAACACCTGTTCTCTATTTTCTATTCACTAAATTGTAACTCAGTTGGCATTCACCTTTCAACATGGAAGAAAGTTCATATTCAACCAGTTCCCAAAAAAGAGACAAATGTCTACCATCAACCTATTGCTTTCACATTAGTTTTGTCTAAAGTAATGGAGAAGATTGGGATCAACAGAACTTTTTAACACCTTGAGAAATGCTATGTAATTAGTGATATTGGTGAAATCCATACTGGATTTCACCAATTTAGACCAGCAGGAGATCTCCTGCAGGTCTAAATTGGTGAAATCTCCTGGAGATCTCCTGGCCTACGTCACATACCTTTGGACCTATTCCACGGAAAAGTTTGTACAAGCTTGTGGCATTGCTGTTGACATCTCCATGGCTTTTGATAGGGTCTGGCATCAAAGGTTCCTCAACAAGTTACCATTATTTGGACTGCCTTCATCCTTGTGTAAATCGATTGCCATTTTTCTTTCAGATCGATTCCTACATGTAGCGGTAGATGGTGTTCTCTTCTTAGACTTTTCTGTCAATGGTGTTCCTCTGTCATTTTACTCACCCTTTTCCTGATTTATATAAATGATCTGCTCTCATTGACTGCAAACTCTATTCATAATTTTGCTGATGATAGCACACTTCACTCATCCTTCTCATATGACAAGCCTTGCAATGCTCAAACATCTCGAGCTACAAGATCATTTGCAGTAAGTGCCTTGGCACTGATCTCTACAATATTCTTGATTCGGGTGAAAACATCCTAGTCAACTTCAATGTTTCCAATTTGATAATGCTCAGCTGAACAGTCAAGACCGAATCTCTCTTCTTGAACTGACTCTTACTCCAAACCTTTCCTGACACAATCGTATCACTTCTATAGTATCCTCAACTTCCAAAAAACTTGCAATCCTTTTCCACTCAATGCAGTACTTCTCTGCTGAACAGTTATTTATTCCATATAAATCCCAACTCCAACCAACATTGGAATACTGCTATTATGTTTGGGGTGGTGTGCCTAAGATCTCCCTACAAATTCTTGATGCTGTTCAGAAAAGGGCAGGCTGGTTGATTAATGATACTTTTCTTAGAGACCATCCTCAGCCACTTTCCCATAGAAGATCAGTTTCTGCATTGTCTCTTCTACAGATATTTCCATGGCCATTGTTCAGCAGAACTTGCATCATATTCATATATAGGAATTCTAACAACAGCTGCTCAACATCCTTTTACAGTCGAACTGCATGAGTATCATGGAACTTGCTACTCCCAGTTATCTTTCATTCATTCTGCTCAGTTCTGTGGAGCAGCTTCTCTCATGAAGCATTCTAAGGACCACAATCTCCCAACAGCTCAAGAAGAATATCAGCAGATGACTCTACTCCTGACCCTACCCACATATTTGTTTGTTATAGACTCCTCTGCCTTTTGTGTTTGGGAGAAATATATTTATAAAAAAAAAATTCATTGGAATGCTTTGAACTGTACATTTCAGCATTGGAAGTAGAAAAAAGTTCTATTAGAAATATGTTGAAGAGATTGTAGAATAAAACGCTCAGATATGGAGGTATAAAATTTTATTTGCTGTACTGCATAATTCAGAAGACCTGGTCAGAATGTCAAATTCCAGAGAATTGGAATAGAGTCCTCATAGTTTCCATGACTTCTATTTGTTTGACAGACCTTGCAGTACCCAGACATCCCTAGCTTCAAGCTCTTCCAACCAGTGCTTTAAACACAGATTATATTCATGCTGTTTTTCATTGGGGTTGAGGATAACATAGTCAGATCACCTTTACCATTATCAAACACATTCCTGACTTTTTTTTTCTCTACAAAAAAAAGAAAAAGGATCTTAATTCACCTTCCCTTATCTTTGATGCTATACAAATCTCACCACAAAGGATCAGATCTCTCTTCTTGGACCAACATGCTGTTAGTCTTCCTGGCACAAATATGTTTCCTTAGCCTTGGGAAACTTGGCATCCTTTTCCATCCAACATTCTACTTTTTACCTATTCAGCTGCTAACTCTACAAATCTCAAATCACCCAATTCTTTATAATACTATTTAGAGCACATGAAATTTGCTCCTCAGAAGTATACTCTTCAACAGGACTTGGAAAATTTCAAACAAATGGCCTTATTAAATAGTTGTAACCCAAGAATTGCACATAAAATTGACAGTTCACTGATCATCATATGAATCATCAGAAAGAATTTTGTTTTTAAAGATATCCACATCAAATGAGAATCTGATCAATCACTTTTATACTTCTGTCTGTTGTAAACCAGCTTTCACATGTCACTATATTCCTGTCTTGTCTGCACACTATTGTTACACCCAGATAACTTAAGAATGTGAAAATTTCACACGTGGATAGGCTTATGTGTTCATCAGACATGTTTGTAATAGATTTCACGATTTGATATGAACACAGATGATTAAGAAAATAACTATTTATTTACTTAAAAGCTAATATTCCGCTGGTATTATATCCAGCATCTTCAGAGCACACAACACAAAGTTTGTTACAAATGCAAAACAACCACAATCCGGTGTAACAGTGGGGCTAGTAAAAGTAATTGCAGCGTGCAACACAAGACTAAAGTCCTAATATGGTGCCATCTAGGTTTAAAAAAAAAAAAAATCAAAGTTTTGAAATAGTAGTCCAAATGATAGTCTTAGAAAGTTTGAAAAAAATGAAATAAAAGTAATAAATGTTAATTTGGTCTTAAGATGACTGTCTACCAAATCTTTGGTAAATTTATACAACCATACTTTTTAAGGTTTGGAGTATGTTTTAAGGCTTCTGTTGATTCCAGGAAAAACCTCTCAGACTTGTAGAAGCTTCTGTGCATTACTTTTGTTTCTTTCCAATTGATCTTGTGTGCAGGGGTATCCAAAGCATGGTCTGCCAGACCCGACTTGCCATAGCGAAAGTGTCGGATATATTTTTTGTGTTCACTGAGGTGGATGTCCACAGTTCTTCCTCTCTGTCCGTAGTAGACTTGATGGCAAGAACAGGGCACTTCATAGACTCCTGGATGTGATAAAGGAGTGCATTTGTCCTTAGGTGAACGGATGAGAGTTGCTAATTTTACATAAGGTTTAAATACTGTGCGTAGTTGGTGTTTGTTAAGCACATCCTAGATATCTTTTCAGATGTGCCTTTAATGTATGGGATGGTGATAGTTTTGTTGTAGTCTTCTGTGGTAGATAGAGGGGATTTCTGGGTAGCATTTAGTATGGTATGTTATCTATTTTATGGGGATTATAACCGTTGGTTAAGAAGGTGTGTTGTAGGTGAGAAAGTTCAGCAGTGAGAGCAATGTCATTGGAACAGATTGCTCTAGATCTATGGGTTAGTGTTTTTAAGATACCATATTGTTGAGAAGGGTGATGGTGTGATTGTTTGTGTAAGTATCTCCTTGTATGTGTGGGTTTTCTATAAACCGAAAATGATAAGGAACCTTTTGGAAGACGTGTGATCAGTGTGTCCAGGAAGGGTAGGCAGTCATTGGCTTCTAGTTCCATTGTAAAGTTGATTTTAGGGTGCTGGCTATTTAGATGCATTAAAAATGTATTCAATGTGTCTGGGCCATGTGACCAAATAGCAAACACATCATCAACATAGCATAGCCAGAGACTAGGTTTGAGAGTGGCTGTGTTGATAGCTAATTTTTCCAGATGTTCTATGTAGAAATTGGCTAAGAGCGGGGAAGGGGGCAAACCCATAGCTGTCCCATCTAATTGTTTGTATATTTTCCCTTTCCAAGTAAAATAACCTGCCTCTATTGTGAATTTAAATAGCTGAAATATATCTGGGGGGAATTGTGAATTTAGTAAGTTAAGTGTTTCAATCAGTGGTACATTAGTGAATAATGAGGTAATATCAAAACTCACCATTAGGTCTGAACTATTTAAGGTGTGGTTTTCTAAAATACTTTTTAGGTGGGTAGAATATTTAACAAAAGAGGAAGAATTGTTTGTGTAAGTGGTTAGTAATTTGGCTAAATGTTTAGCTAGTTTATATGTAGGACTGTTTACACTATCTACAATAGGACGCAAAGGTTTATCTTATTTGTGTATTTTAGGAGCACCATATATTCTGGGTGTTTTAATGTGCAAGGGTTTGAGTTTTTTAACAATTTCTTTTGACCAGGAAGTGACTTTGTTCAATAACTTGCACACCTTATTCTTTTGTGAGTTGGTGGGATCTCGATTTATGATTTAATATGTAGACTGGTCTTGGAGCAGTGTATACATTTTGCTTTCATATTCTGTTGTATCCATTACTACAGTGGCGTTACCTTTGTCTGATTTTGTTATTCTAATGTGGTTATTATTGCGTAGTTCTTTTAGAGCTATTATTTCTTTATGTGGGATATTATTTTTGGGAGGCTTATTTTGTGGTTGTTTTGCATTTGTAACAAACTTTGTGTTGTGTGCTCTGAAGATGCTGGATATAATACCAGCAAAATATTAGCTTTTAAGTTAATAAATAGTTATTTTTTTAATCATCTGTGTTCATATCAAACCGTGAAATCTATTACAAATGTGAAAATTTCAGTTATCACGATGTGACAAGAGAAGAAATAAAAACCCTGTATAGATAACTAAGTAAGCAAGCTTGTTCCTAAGCAGATATCGGTAATAGCTTTTGAATGTAACAAATACAAAAAATAAAACGAAAGAAAAACATGCTTGCATCCAAGTGAAAAATATAGCTGAAGTTGTTTGTTGAACTAAAAAAAAAAAAAAAAAAAAGGAAGGGAATTTTATTACAGTTGTGATATGATAAAATAAGGTTAAGTAAAGCAAAGAAGATCAGTCATAGGATTTTGTATGTGAGAGGCTAGTTTTTACACTTGAAATAAAAGATTAAAGATTCAAGTTAATTCTTAGAATATTTTGGAAAGAGGATTCATTTAGTATAGATGACATAGAGGTTAGCTTAAACAAAAACCAAAGCTCAAGTTCATAATTCCCGAATTGAGACTTCGTCACGTGTCAGTCACATGCACATGGACTGCATGATGTTTTGGCAGAAAAACGCCACTCTAATTGGTCATTGAAATCAACTCCAATAAGGGGGGGGAGAAAAGAAATTGAAGAAGGTGCCGGTAGGGCTCATCGCATAAAAGGGTTAGGACCCCCCCGCCCCCCGAGGCTTTTTTCCCTCGGAGTTTTCTTCACAAGTCTTCGTATAGGTCTCACGCGGTTCTCCCGAGTGACGGGTTAGGAGTTTTCTCTGTCCGACACAATAAGGAAACAAAGTGTGTGGGATTTCGATTCTGTGTTCCTATTGTTAGAATTGAGAGACACCGTTTACTTAAAAAGAGAGAAGATAATGTCAGTGTGTTTCATCGTCCAGTGATCGTAATGAGAGAAAGAAAATTCTGTAAAGAAGTCAGTGCCCACGTGGTGAACTTCACAGCCACAGAATAGATGATCCTATGTATGTCCTTGATTGAAGAATGTAAGGTAAAGATTATGAAAGCCCATCTTAGTGCCAAAAGAACTTAGGAGTGATAAGTTATAGAAGAGTTCATCCTAGGAAGGTAAAATATCGGAAAAAGGTAGAGACCAGTAGAAGATCCAAGTCAAAAGGTACTGTAAAATCTCGTGTCAATTCAAATCATATGCAACTATAGTCATTGTTCAATTACTGAACAGTTGAAAGGATTAATGAGAATTATACTAGGACTTTAGTACATGTCAAACTAGAATAAAAATGAGCTTGTTACTATTAATTAATACTTATTCATGTGCCTAGAGATTTATGCATGTACATTGTATTTAATTAAGAGAGTTTTAAAGGTCAAAAGTGTGTATTAGTTCAGCGAAAGGATAATTTTAATCTGTATTCTTAGTGACAAAATTAGAGTAACTGATTATATATGTCCTAGAAATTACAGAATTATAGCGTGATCAAACCAGTAAGGGATTAGACAAAGGATCAACCTAGTTCTAGGATTATACATGTTTGTATGTATAGAATCTGTTATGGCTATATGGTCACAATTCTCATGTAGGATCTTAACCTAATACTTGTGTTTAGCTAGTGAAAATTTGTATTATATTTTCTTAGTAATTGAATTGTGTTTTACTTGATAAAGAATGAATTGTACCATGTTTAAGAGTTCGATAAACTTTTGTTCATTGAAAATACAGTTGTCTGAGATTGTCGCTCAATGCACCACTTGTAACAACGTAAAAATTTAATCATGTGGGAGGAGAGGGTGAATTTTGTTGAGTTACGAGATAAAGGTCACGACTGCATATTAGTTTCACACTCAGACATATTTTGGTAATTGCTCCTTGTTTTTGAATTTTATATCTTAAACTAAATGTCCTGAAAGGTGCAGTATAAAATAAATATTTTGGGACACTAATGGGAGAAGAAGCTTGAATATTTGTATTTGGATGATATCTTGTATATAGATAAGATTTGGATAAAGACAAGTAGAATTTCACATGTAAGGATAGTTGAAAGCCTAATAATCGTAAATTGTGACACAACATAAATGGCACAGCCAACAGGACGTAGTTTAGCTAATTAAATCCTAATTACAAGCTATTCACAGCAAGTTGGTTTTGGGTGCAGTTCAGACAACTGAGAGGCAAAAGTTTAATTAAGTGTTGTTAAAAATTTCAAAGAGTAAATTACTGTAAACTGGATGCAAGTATGACTGATCCCTCTAGTAGTTTAGGCATGGATAACAGCGAATTTTTTCGTTATATTAACCCACAACAGATGTTCCACAATTTTCGGGCAAGGAGACTGATGACGTCCTCAATTTTTTTAGTTATATAGAAGAGCTTAGAAGAGTTGGAGGTTGGACTGATTTTCAGTTGTTAGTCTTGCTCCGGAGTAAACTGGTGGGAAAAGCTAAAGCTTTCCTGTATTCCTCCCCCATTCTCAAGGAAACCCTGGATTATTCCTGATTTAAGACAGTCCTAATTTCTGAGTTCTCAAAACTGGGAAACTTAGGACCCAACTTATGGGAAGCTTAGGACCCAACTCCAGAGGTGCACTCTCAGAAGGAGAAGGAAAGTGTAGCTGAGTTCCATAACAGGTTACTGATGGTAGCTAGTACCCTTAGTGTCCTTAGTGAAGAAAAGCCTCACTTGGACTGGGCCATCTTCCAACAATTCAGACAGGGAGTCAAACCTGAGTTAAAGGAAAAGGCATTCGATAAAAGATTGTCCCGTTTAAGTGAGTGTTACGATGCTGTCAAGGAATGTGAACAATTGCTTGGAGACGTCCGTCCCGCATCTGTTCCGGGGTCAATAAACATAATTGAAGAGAAGGGCAATTCTGAAAAGGGGCAAGGACATAATAAAGAGAGTAAGGAAAGGAGAGAGAGACCTAAGGCAAGAGAGAGACTAGATGAAGATAATAGGCAGGTGATAAACAAGGTGACAGAGTCATATACTGATTCAGATAATATCAGGGTTATTGTGAAGCAAGAAATATAAATGCTCCAAAAACCTAATTATAGATCAGTTAAACGAGGTGATGAGACAACTGGGAATGTTATCTGTAAAGACCCCAGAGCCCGATTATAGCAGAGCTGAGGAAACCACTAAGTTAATTAAAGAGGAAGTTAAGCATCTGCAAAGACCTCTTCTTGATCGAATGGATTCTGTAATGCAGAGACTGTCAGAAATCACCCCACAACAAACAACAGCTAATCCTCAAAATCAAGGGAGAGTTAGTGACCAAAGCGGAGTAGAGAGCCGCCAAGATGTTTCAGTTGTAACAAACTGGGACATTTTGCTCGAAACTGTTACACCAACAAGAAGCGCTTTAGTAGAGGTTATGATGGTGATTTAGATTCACATACTTATACAGAGTATGGAAAAGGGGGTAACGAAGAAAGGAGCATCCTTACAAGATGGAGGTTGAAGGCCAGTGCATATGGAAGATGCTGCAATGCTTTTCTGGACACTGGGGTTCAGTCATCCATCATATCTGAGGATTACTTTAAGATAATAGAGCCTTATGCCAAAGATAATATCATTCACCTTAAGCAACGAGTGAGAGTATCAGGTGTCACAACTTCCATGACCCGTGCTTCTAAGTCTGTAAATCTAAAGTTATACCTGCCTGAGTTCAAACTATGTGTTTGGCAGAAGTTTTTGGTCCAACCAGGGTCCTCTCTTCCACACATCAAGCTGATCCTGGGTAGGATTTCCTTGTCAAGATATGACTTTATATGTAATTATATGAGGAAGGAAATATACCTATTGGGAAGGAGACAGATTACAAGAAGGGGGCAAACTCCAAAGTTACGTAAAGATGGGAGAAATGAGCCTCAGGAGAGGAACCATGAATCCCACGTGAATAAAGTGAAGAGATCATTAAATGAGGAGTTAATCAGTGAAAAGAAATCAAAAGTAGTTAAGGTAAAATCAGAGGTAAATTACTGCAAGGTTGAAGAGAATGGAGAAATAAAAAACAGAGAAGTTAAGTATATCAGTCATGAGTTAACGGATAATGCATACATTATAAAAGGGACGAGATAAAAAGAAAAACCGGATATGAGAAGAGGAACACTTGAGAAGAAAAATTAAAAAAAAAAAATTTATTAAAGGCAGGACCTCTGTTACACCTTGATAACTTAAGAATGCGAAAATTTCAGTTATCATGATGTAACAAGAGAAGAAATAAAAATCCTGTATAGATAACTAAGTAAGCAAGCTTGTTCCTAAGCAGATATCGTTAAGAGCCTTTGAAAGTAACGAATACAAAAAATAAAAGGAAAGAAAAACATTCTTGCATCCAAGTGAAAAATATAGCTGAAATTGTTTGTTGAAATAAAAAAGAAAAAAAAAAGGAAGGGAATTTTTTTATAGTTGTGATTATGATAAAATAAGGTTAGGTAAAGCAGAGAAGATTAGTCATAGGATTTTGTATGTGAGAGGCTAGTTTTACACTTGAAATAAGAGATTAACGATTTTAGTTAATTCTTAGAAAATTTTGGAAAGAGGATTAATTTAGTATAGATGACATAGAGGTTAGCTTAAACAAAAACCAAAGCTCAAGTTCATAATTCCCGAATTGAGACTTCGTCACGTGTCAGTCGTGTGCACACGGACCGCATGATGTTTTGGCAGAAAAACGGCACTCTAAGTGGTCATTGAAATCGAGGCTTTTTTCCCTCAGAGTTTTCTTCACGAGTCTTTGTGTATAGGTCTCACATGGTTCTCCCGAGTGACGGGTTAGGAGTTTTCTCTGTCCGACACAATAAGGAAACAAAGTGTGTGGGATTTCGATTCCGTGTTCCTATTGTTAGAAATGAGAGACACCGTTTAGTTAAAAAGAGAGAAGATAATGTCAGTGTGTTTCATTGTCCAGTGATTGTAACGAGAGAAAGAAAATTCTGTAAAGAAGTCAGTGCCCACGTGGTGAACTTCACAGCCATAGAATTGATGATCCTATGTATGTCCTTGATTGAAGAATGTAAGGTAAAGATTATGAAAGTCCATCTTAGTGCCAAAAGAACTTAGGAGTGATAAGTTATAGAATTGTTCGTCCTAGGAAGGTAAAATATCGGAAATAGAAAATCTCGTGTCAATTCAAATCATATGCAACTGTAGTCATTGTTCAATTACTGAACAGCAGTTGAAATGATTAATGAGAATTATTCTAGGACTTTAGTACATTTCAAACTAGAATAAAAATGAGCCTGTTACTATTAATTAATACTTATTCATGTGCCTAGAGATTTATGCATGTACATTGTATTTAATTAAAAGAGTTTTAAAGGTTAAAAGTGTGTTTTAGGGGGTGCTTAAGGGTCAAAGCTGTATAACTGAGAGGAGACCTCCACATAGCCTTTAAAGGAATGCGGAGAACCGACCAGGGCTTCTGACTTAATGTCCAATCCTCACCTTCTCGTGGTGCACCCTGTTGTGTATCTACTTGGATACTGAACGAACGAGGATGGGCTGGTAATTTGGGATTTAGCCGACCAAATTGTATTCTTATTAGTTAAACCAAAATAAAAAATGATGGTACGACATGACAAAATTTCATGCCGGCTGGGACGTCGCCCAGTTAAACAAAGCCCCTGTTGTTTTCGCCAGGGAACTAGGGTGAACAGCGAAAAGTCAGCTACTGGAACAAATCTGAAAACAAACCCCAACTCAACATCACCAGAGTTAAAGATCGGTATTATCAACATAAGAAGCCTGAATGGCAAAGAAATGGAGCTAGCTGAGGAATTAGATATGTACCAGATCGACATAATAGGGGTGACTGAAACAAAAAAGACAAAAACTGGTGAGATCTTTCTGAGCAATAAATACAAAATGTTATATTCAGGCAATGACAATCAAGGAAAAGAAGGAGTAGCCATAGTATTCAACACAAAATATGAGGCTAATCTTCTTGAATGGCAGTCAGTCTCAAGTAGAGTAATGTGGGCAAATATGAGAATGGGGAACGAGACTTATTTTTGCCTATGGTCCCACAGAAGATTCTACTAAAGGTAGAAGTGAAGGAATTTTTTGAGGCTCTTGAGAAAGCTACTGACACAATGAAAAAGGATTAGTTGGTCCTTGTTGGGGATCTAAATAGCAGAGTAGGAAGTGATTATCAGACATACAAAAATGTTTTGGGAAAATTTTTAGAAAAGAGCAAAGCTAATAATAATGGCAAATATCTGTTGGATTTCTGCTCAGGACATGGACTGGTTATTACTAACACGTTACAAAAGAAGAAAGCATAACACCATGTTCCAACATAAAAATGTGCACAAATTCACATGGAGAGAAGAGGCTAGGAATAAGAAAAGTCTCATTGACTATGTTATTGTTGATAGTGATGTTTTCTCCCTGGTGCAGGACAAAAGAGTGTACAGAGGATTTGAAATTGGAAGTGATCATTATTTAGTCTTGAGCAGGATAAAATTGAATTTCATATTGAAAAGGATAACATGTAAGAAAGTTTTAAAGCGAATAAAAGTTGAGCAGCTCTCAGATATGAACTGTATACACAAAGATTATTGAAGAAAAAAAGGAAAGAGTTTAAGAACAGAATTAAACCTTGGAGATTCACTGGCAAACTCTGAAGAAAACATTGATTGATTCTGCCAGAGAGGCATGTGGTGAGGTTGTCTGCAAGGATAAAAAAATCAGAACTCCCTGGTGGACACAGGAAGTTAAAGAGGCAGTGAAGGAAAAGAAGAAAGCATATCAAACGTTCCTGTCAAATAAGTCAGCTTGTGCTCTTAGAGAATATAGAGACAAATGCAAGAATGCTAAACACTGTGTAAAACTTGCTAAACAAAAGTTATGGTAGGACTTTGGCAAGAATATAGAAAATAAATATCAAGAAGGTGGCAAAATATTCTGGAGGTTGTTGAAGAAGCTTAGAAATGGAGGAAAGAGTGCTCTAAAAGGAGTTAGAGATGATAAAGGTGACATGAAAACAGGAGAAAAAGATATCCTTGAAGTATGGAGTAATTACTTTGAAAAATTACTAAATGAAACAAGCAGTGATGATAGCACAGTGGTAAAAAGCACTGCCCAGGCATGCAGTCAGGAATACATATCCATACTTGAAGTAGAAAAAGCCATCAAAGGCTTGAAATGTGGAAAGGCAGCAGGAGTGGATGATATTCGACCAGAAATGCTGAAGTATGGTGGTATAAGAGTCTTACAGTGGCTGCATTGCATAGTTCAGAAAGCATGGACAGAGGGACGAATTCCCAATGATTGGAGTAGAGCTCTTATAGTACCCATATATAAAAAGGGAAATAAAACTGAATGTGAGAATTACAGAGGTATTTCCCTACTAAGTGTTCCTGGCAAGATCTATGCAAGTATACTTGAGAAACGGTAGAGAAGAATTGTGGAAGAAAAGCTTGGTGAAAAACAAGCTGGATTCAGGCCAAATAGAGGCTGTCAGGATCAGATCTTCACTTTACAACAAATAGTCGAGAAAGCATGGGAATATAACAAAGATATGTATTTAAGTTTTGTCGATTTGGAAAAGGCTTATGACAAGGTGTCAAGAGAGAAGCTATTCAATACTCTACTGTTATATGGTGTCGATGGGGCATTATATCAAGCAATACTTGGTCTTTATTTGAGTTGTAAGTCAGCAATTAGAATTGAAGGAAGTACAGGAAGGTGGTTTAATGTTAAATCTGGTGTCAGACAAGGATGTACATTATCCCCTCTAATATTCGTTATCTATATGGATCACATTATGAAGGAAAGTGGTATTAAACATGATATCAAAATTGGAGATGTTAATGTCAGCTCTTTGCTTTATGCGGATGATGTTATACTTCTAAATAAATCCACTACAAGTCTGCAAGATTCTCTGAATAAATTGAATAGCTGTTGTAATAGATATGGTATGAAGGTCAGCAATAAAAAGACAAATACAATGAAAATAGGCAGAATCATTGAAAATGTCAACTGTGTTGTGAATGGAGAACCTGTGGAACAAGTAAAACATTTCAGCTACTTAGGCACAATTTTTACTGAAGATGGTAAATTAAATATAGAAATAGACAACAGAATCAGCAAAGCTGGTATGGTGGGAAATCAATTGAATAAATTCATATGGAATAAGAGAGAAATTAGTCTGAACACTAGATTATCTGTATACAAGACAGTGTTCAAACTAGTTTTAACTTATGGATCTGAGAGCTGGTTCCGAAGTAAAACATTTGACCAAAGACTAGAGACCGCAGATATGAGAGTCCTGAGAAAGATTAGAGGCGTGAACAGATGGCATCAATGGCAATATCATGTTAAAAACGAGGATATTAGGAAAGAACTTGACATTGTCAGCATCCAGGAATGTGTTAGCAGAGCTAATCTCAGGTGGTATGGTCACCTAAACAGAATGGGTAAAGAAAGATTAGCAAAACAAGTGTTTTCAGCCAGGTTGGAAGCAAAACGACCTAGAGGTAGACCAAGATATAGGTGGATTGATATGGTACAAAGTGCCTTAGACGATAGAAATATAAGATCTGATAATATTGGAATCTTGACAAGTAACCACTGATTTGGAAGAAAATTGTAGATAGGAAGTTAGTAATGATGTAATTTTTTTCATTAGTACTATCATATCCTGTACACCCCTTGAGGGTACATGACAGGAATTTGATGATGAAGTGTGTATTAGTTCAGCAAAACGATAATTTTAATCCGTATTGTCTTAGTGAGAAAATTAGAGTAACTGATTATATATGTCCTAGAAAATACAGAATTATAACATGATCAAACCTGTAAGGGGTTAGACAAAGGATCAACTAGTTCTTGGATTATACATGTTTGTATGTATAGAATCTGTTATGGCGATATGATCACAACTCTCATATAGGATCTTAACCTAATACTTGTGTTTAGCTAGTGAAAATTTGTATTATATTTTCTTAGTAATTGAATTGAGTTTTATTTGATAAAAAATGAATTGTACCATGTTTAAGCTTTCAATAAACTTTTGTTTTAAACATTGAAAATACAGTTGTCTGAGATTGCTGCTCAATGCACCACTTGTAGCAACGTACGAACCTAATCACGTAGTGGTGGTGGTGGGGATTTTGTTGAGTTACGAGATATATTTCGCGACTGCATATTAGTTTCACACTCCGTCATATTTTGGTAATTGCTCCTTGTTTTTGAATTTTATATCTTAAACTAAATGTCCTGAAAGGTGCATATAAAATAAATATTTAGGGACACTAACGGGAGAAGTAGCTTGAATATTTGTATTTGGATGATATCTCGTATATAGATAAGATTTGGATAAAGACAAGTATTTCACATCTAAGGATTGTTGAAAGCCTAATAATCGTAAATTGGGATACAACACTATCCATCGAAAATATAGAGTTATAAAATCCTTGTTATCTAGAGTACATAAAATTTCTGCTTCTCCTTTCCATTGTCTCATTACTTATGCTCTCCTTATCCAAACACGTTTTCTGATCATATGATAGAAATAATTCTTGCTGAAATGAGGCAAAATCAGATTTTGAGAAGAATATAGCCAAGCAGGACAAAGGAAATCTCAAAGAGTTCTTTTGTTACGTGGCAAGTAAGATGAAGAATGACTATAGAAGTTCCTTAATGAGTGATGATGTCATGAAGAGACAGAAGCAGATAAAATAGTTGAGTTACTGAGTGACCACTTTGCAAGGATATATCATCCTAGTGATGTTACTACTTTAACCTCTGTGACAGACAGTAATGTGGAAACAGAGGTGGATGAATTGGAGGGTCTCTGGATATTGCAGAATGTCAATGTAAATACAACTGTGTGATTAGATGGGATATCAGCTCTGGTTTTGCAAGAATGTGCAAAGGAACTGACAATACCTCTGATCAGGCTCTTTAATTTAAGTCTAAGCTCTGGTAGAGTTTCGAAGGAAGTAGAAAGAGGGTAAAATAATTCCCTTGTGAGGGAGGTTCTGCAATAGCAAATTATAGATCGATCATTCTAGTGGTAAAAGCACTAGAAAAGTTGGTGAAAAAGAGAATTCAAGAATGGGTAGATAAAAATATGATACTGTATGAGGGTCAACATGGCTTTGTGAAAGATCGTCATGTCTTAGTAATTTACTAACTGTTTATAATAGAGTAACAGTTAAGTTGGCTAAAGGAAATAGTTACACGATCATTTTTAGGGATTTTGCAAAGGTATTTGACAGAATACCGCATAGAACTCTGTTATGAATTAGAACAAATGGGGATGGACCTGACACTGGTTAAGTGGATAAGAGGGTGGCCACTGGACAGATATCAAAAAAGTGGGTGTGGAGGGGCAGAATTGAGACAAAAACAGGTGACTAGTGGTGTGCCAAGGTTCAGTGCTGGGACCACTGCTGTTTAATTTGTACATAAATGATATAAGAAATAACCCTAAAGGAAATATTCAGTTGTTTGCTGATGATATAATGATTCGATAGAGTAATAGTTAATCAGGGTGGTATGGAGAGTTTGCATGATGATTTAAATAGGCTGTCAGTATTGGCAAAAGATAATGGGTGTCAGTTTAATATGGAGAAATGTAAAGTTATGCATTTTGGGAAAAATAGATTACAAGCCTGTATCATATTTATGGCACTGTATTCCAGGAAATAGATGAAGCTAGAGATTTAGGATGGTGGTCGACAGAGAGTAAAACTTTAGAGGACTTATTGCTAAGGTTGCTAGGTAGCCCATAAGATTACTTTGCTATTGAAGAACACACTGACAAGTGGAGATAAGGAAGTTATTTCTCTTTATAAGGCCTTGATACACCCACATCTGGATTACTGTGCTCAAGTCTGGTCTCCTGGGTTTCTTTCTTGGGGATGATGAAGCAGTGGAGAGGATTTAGACTCAAGTAACCAAAATGGTGAGTGGCCTGTGGAATATTGATGAAGTAACCAAACATCCTCTATCTACCCTATGAGGATAGATTGGGGGTGTTTGGATTGCAGAAATTGGTTCATAGGGGAAAAAGAGAGGATATGATAGAAATGTTTAAGTTGCTTAAAGGATTTTATAGGATTGATGCAGGGAAAATATTTCAACACTTAGCTAGATGGTCCAGAACAAGGGATCATCCCTGGAAGTTAAATAAGGATGTGGTTAATAGTGGTGTGAGGACTAGATCTTTTGCTTGGAGAGTTGTGAATGAGTGGAATGGGTTGCCAGAGTCGGATTTGAGTGCTTTGTTTGTTAATGGGTTCAAAAAGAGGTATGATGGATTGTGTGGATAGTTTGGGTCTCCTGCGACAAGTTTGGACTTCGTGGAGGCACCTGTATGAAGAATAATAATAATTATTATTATTCTGCAATGGAATTGATATTACAGCCTGATTAATCACAAATTAAAGTAAATGTGGCCATAAACAATATTTGAGTTGTGCATCTATGCCATAAATCTTACCATTCTTCAATAGGGTGTACCTTGTGAAGTTCATTACTACTTAAGCACAGTTCCATATTTTTTCTCATAAGAAAAAAAAAACAGAATTTACTTTTGATAATACTCAGATGAGCAGCCAAGACTAAATTTTTTGTTTTATATTTGGTCTCCAAAAATTTGATATCCTTTCCTGATCAAGAGACTACTGTACTTTTCATCCCAACAACTGCTAGCGCTGTATGAATTTTAAGTTCAACAGCATTCTGTAAGTGCTACATATTAACAAAATATTTTTTAAATTGACACAGCAAACCCATCAAAGCAATGTGTTGCATAATATTGTAAGACTCTCTTCCCTTTTCTCAGGATAGTCCACTCACCCCAGAGAAAAACTAGATGGAAAAAAAAAGGTTTCATCCCAACAACTGCTAGCACTGTATAAATTTTAAGTTCAACAGCATTCTGTAAGTGCTACATATAAACAAAATATTTTTTAAATTGACACAACAAACCCATCAAAGCAGTGTGTTGCATAATATTGTAAGACTCTCTTCCCTTTTCTCAGGATAGTCCACCCAGAGAAAAACTAGATGGGAAAAAAAGGGTTATGTTAAGACATACAAGACATGATGCTGGACACTATTATCTCTTTCTTCTGATATGTAATAAGTACAGTAATTGTTGGAAGTTTTTTCAAGATGCCAAGAAATTATATTCTTGGTTTAATCCTTTATCCAAGTGTAAGCAAACAAAGTTTGTGCCTGAAGTAACTTCAGGACTGGGAAACTCATATATAGAAGCTAATGACTTCACATCACTTGCCTTAGTATCCCATAATGCAAAGCGCATATCCTTATGGACATGTATAATGCTATGCATTATGAGAAGGGCCACTACCCTTACCGGTTTCGACCTTGATTGAGGCGAAAAAGTAAAGGGTTGCTCATCATGGGCCTAGAGTAGTTAGTATAGGGGTGCAAGAGATCCTGATAGTATTAGGAGAAAGAAAGACATAGAGAAAAGGCCTCAGCTCATCATATATCAGTTTTCCTTTTCACCAATCTCGTATAGATGAACAACTAAAAGACTAATTGAAACTAAAGCGCAAAGATAACTAATACCCAGGTAGTTAGCCTCATCTTGGTTAACTACCTTCAGTTAGCCTTCTCTGCCTGAGATTGCTCTCCATTTATCCCTGCAATTGACTATAAGACCACATTGAATTAACAGGATGGAATTATTTAAAAACCTCTCATAGCAAGAATAGACAGAATTTTATCTCTCCCTGGTAATGTGGGTGGTCTACACCATCTAGTGATAAATTTGACATCCCCTAGAATGTTTCTTTCTAAATACAAAAATCGTCTGACTGAACAATAAAATTTCCACAATACAATATTATAAAGCATTTGGACGTCGTATTGCTGGTTTTCAAATCCATGTTTCTTTCTAACCTTCCATTAATGGTATTTTAAGTCATTAAATATAAAAATCAAAATTCTCTTCCCATTGCTGACAGGTGGTGGGTATTGCAGAAAATAACCCGTTCTGTTGTAAATAATGGAATGCCCAACACATTACTTAATCTGTTCTAAATATGCAGGGCAAATGTAGAATGCATGTTCTACTGTTTCCATTCGGTAACAGATGTCACAGATTGGATTGCCGATGTTAAAGTACCTCCATTTGATGGTATTGTCTGGAAGGCAGCCATATGCAATTCTCCAAGCAAGATTTCTCCTTGAAACTTCTCATCAAGTTATGAAACAAAATATTTTTGTCCATACCCAAATGTGGAATTTTGCAGCGAAAGAGATTAAAGATTTCTTTATACCAAATTTTACTTTTTTTAATGGAATGAATGTCAATTCCAGAGTGTTTTAGCAGTCTTAGAGTTAAGCACAAGAGTGTTCTAGTATTTAGGAGCAATCTTAGCTTTTGGATCTGTATAATCATTAACTCCAAATAGGAAAAGATGAAAACTCAAGTAGTAATGGAGAAGGTCTGCACACGTGTGATCAGTCTGCAATATTTTATAGATTTTAGAAGCTGTATTGCTTAGATAGCAGGATTTTAAGACTGGAAGTCCAAATCCTCCATGCTTCTTTGAGTTGAAGAAATTCCTTTTTAACTTCTTGGTATCGGCTGGACCCAAAAAATTGCAGAGGCTTACTATATAATTGCTTTTCTTCAGCTTCTGTGATGTCTGTAATATTTATTGTGTACAACTGAGCAGGAAAGATTATGGTTTTGAGTACTATGGCTTTAGAAGAAAAGGAGAGAGGCCCTATTTTCCAATCTTCTAACATTTCAAAGTTCTTGGGCTGGTAATATTGGATAATTGAGGAGGGAATTCCAAGTATAATGAGGGGGGTTAGTTCAAAAGGAATGCCTTCAAGATCCCACTTTCCATAAACTTTTAATTTTTTCTTGTCTGCATTAATAATTAATCCACTGCTTTTGCAGAATTTTTCCAAAATACCAAAAAATATATATATGGAATGATTATCCTTCAAAGTTCCCACTACATCATCGGTATATGCTAATACTTTGAATGATATAATCACGTAATCACAAGAAAGATATTTATTTAACCAAATATTTCGGTCTGGAAATAGCAGACCATCGTCGGTGGTATTACAAGAACAGTTTAAAAAAAATATATACAAGCTAGAATACTAACAATAGATCGTTGAAATTAGAACATGTCGCGTGATGTTATATCACTAAGTATGAAACGAAATATTTTGAAGTAGAAACATGATTGAATTTGCTATAAAAAAAAAAAAAAAAAAAAAAAAAAAAAAAAAAAAAAAAATTAATGAGTAATCTTGATTAGGCTTTCCCAGATTTTTGATATAGATATGCAGTCATTACGATTCAGGTTGGGATGATGGAGCAAGGCCTCCACGCTTTCCTTGAACAAACGTTCGAACCTATAACGGGATCTATGTAAGAGGCGAGTTTTGGACCAAAGGATGCTGTGGTCAGTTTCAATCCCGTGTTGAGCCAAACCAGACTTTTCAGGTTTATTGTGAAGAATGGATGATTGATGTTCTTGGATTCTTTTTTCAAGAGAACGTCCAGTCTGTCCAAAGTAAGAGAGATCACAGTTGCAAGGAATTTGATAAACTCCAGGAAGAGATAAAGTTGAGCGTTTGTCTTTAGGAGAAGGAAAATGAGAAGACAATTTGTTAATAGGAGAATACGTAGCTGTTAAATCATATTTCTTCAAAATTCTTGCGATAGGTTCTGAAATACCGGAGATATAAGGAATAGGTACTCGACGTATTGAATCTTTGTTGTTTTGTGGAGGATTATAAGATGTAAGAAGACGTTGAATACTTTTTTCAGAAAAGCCATTGAGTTTCATGTGTTGCTGGATAGTAGAAAGTTCTTTCTGTAGATAATCAAAAGTAGAACAATTAGTTTTGGCTCTTTTGATGAGACATTTTATAATTCCTGTTTTTTGACATGGATGATGGGCTGATTCTTTCAGAATATAACGACCTGTGAATGTTGGTTTCCTGTATACTGTAGTTGTAAGAATATTTGAAGATGATCGGATGAGGAGAACGTCTAAAAAAGATAACTGGTTGTTTTCTTCTAATTCCATAGTAAACTTTATGCGATGATGTAAGGAATTAATACTGTTTAAAAAGGAAGATAAAGTGTTTTTACTGTGAGGCCAAATAGCAAATATGTCATCTATATATCTTACCCAAAAAGATGGTAGAGGGAAACTAGATGTGAAGAGGACTTTTTCTAAATGTTCTAAATAAAAGTTGGCTAAAGCTGGAGAAAGAGGACTTCCCATGGCTGTTCCTTCTACTTGGCTATAAAATTTGTTTTGACATATGAAATAACCAGAATGTATAACGAAATCGAATAGTTTTATAATATCTTGAGGAAAGATGTCAGCAAGTAGTTTTAAAGTTTCCTTAAGAGGTACATTGGTGTATAAAGATTCTATATCAAAACTAACCATAAGATCTGTAGGTTGTAAGGAGACATCTTTTAATTTTTCTAAGAAATCTGAGGAGTTTTTTAAAAAAGAACTCGAGTTGCCAATGTAAGATTTCAGTAATTTAGCTAGATATTTGGCTATACGGTAAGTAGGAGAATCAATGCAATCTACTATTGGACGAAGAGGATAGTCAATCTTATGGATTTTTGGAAGGCCATAAAATCTAGGAGGTCTTGCAAAATGAGTTTTAAGTCTTTCAATTGTGTCTTTATCCAAACTGATGACTTCATCAAGGAGAGAATTTAATTTCTTTAGTTGTCTGTTGGTTGGATTATAATCAATTTCTTGATATGTGGAGCGATCTCGAAGCAAAAGAGAAAGTTTTCTTCTGTAATTTACTGAGTCCATAACTACTGTTGCTTTTCCCTTGTCAGCTTTAGTGATAATGAGGTGATTATTTTTTCTCAAGGACTGTAAAGATTTCATTTCAGAAGGAGATATGTTAGAAGGAGGAAGTTTAGCCTTAAGTAGAGAAGAAGCGACTTCTAGGCGAAGAGCATTAGCTTTATCGCTGGTTAGATGATTAAGATTCCTTTCAATGTTAACTAGGAAATCTAGATATGGTATTTTATTTGGAACAATAGAAAAATCATGTCCTTTTGAAAGGATGAGGGTTTCGCTTTTAGTCAAAGGACGTCCGGATATATTTACAATCCAATTATCTGGAGTTATGAATGGCTTGGATTGTTTAGACGAAAGAGCCTCATATTTACGGTTAAGATGTTGACTTAGTTTATTATAAGCACGTTGAGTAGAACGTTTAGCTACATTTAGAACTATGTGAGAAAGATGTGGATCCAAATTTGTGGATATATAGGTGCGTAAATCAGAAGTCTGATGACTGTGAATAGCAAGATCACGTTTAGCAGCTTTAAGTTGATTACGGATTAGAGATAAACTTACTTTGGACAGACTGGACGTTCTCTTGAAAAAAGAATCCAAGAACATCAATCATCCATTCTTCACAATAAACCTGAAAAGTCTGGTTTGGCTCAACACGGGATTGAAACTGACCACAGCATCCTTTGGTCCAAAACTCGCCTCTTACATAGATCCCGTTATAGGTTCGAACGTTTGTTCAAGGAAAGCGTGGAGGCCTTGCTCCATCATCCCAACCTGAATCGTAATGACTGCATATCTATATCAAAAATCTGGGAAAGCCTAATCAAGATTACTCATTAATTTTTTTTTTTTTTTTTTTTTTTTTTTTTTTTTTTTTTTTTATAGCAAATTCAATCATGTTTCTACTTCAAAATATTTCGTTTCATACTTAGTGATATAACATCACGCGACATGTTCTAATTTCAACGATCTATTGTTAGTATTCTAGCTTGTATATTTTTTTTTAAACTGTTCTTGTAATACCACCGACGATGGTCTGCTATTTCCAGACCGAAATATTTGGTTAAATAAATATCTTTCTTGTGATTACGTGATTATATCATTCAGTCTTATGTCGCAAGTATCCTTAAAACAACAAATGCTAATACTTTATTTTCCTTTATAGTTGAAGGAACTGTTATTCCTCGCACAGCATGTGTATTGTTGACTTCCTGTAAGAAAGGTTCAAGAACAATGCAAAGAGCAGTGGACTGAGAGGGCAGCCTTGCTTGACTCCTTTTTGAATTTTTACCGGATCTGACAGAAACTCATAAGGAGGCAGGCGGTTGAATTGGCACAGGCCCCTTTGATAACAGATAGCAGTTTTTTACCCATACCAATTTGCTGGAGGATGTGAAATAGAAAGGGATGCTGGACATTATCAAATGCTTGAGTAAAGTCCACTGATAGCACTGCCATCGACTACTTTTTCATGTTAACTAAGCGGTACTCCATACACCTGTGTGCTTTTAATTATGTATTTCATTCCCACTTTAAGCCTGTTATTAATAATGTGGAAAAATATCTTGTAGTCAGTATTAGAGAAATAGGTCTCCAGCTGCCCATCTTTGAATTTTAACTACATATCCCAATTCCAGTTTAATATTATTCCAATTTGAAACAGAGGGTCTGGAATTTAGTTGTAAAGATTAACAGAAAATTTGGTGGAAGTCTCCATGGTCCAGAAGAGATCTTTACTTTTTCCATGCGATTGAACTTAAGTAGAACTGGATTATGATCTGACATGTTGATGTCAAGATGTTTTGAGGTCTCATCAATGGGAGCCTGACCCAGATGATACCAAGGTTGAAGGAATGCAGGAGTCATATTTCCATATACAAGTAACCAAAAGGTGTCACTCCTTATTATTAAAATACTCTGGATAAGAGATAGATGTTGGAAGTTTTTCCACTTGGTTATACTATAAATTAAAGATGCTAAGAAATTATATTTTTGGCTTAATCCTTTATCCAAGTGAAAGCATGTGAAGTTTGTGCCTGAAGTAACTTTAGGACTGGGCAACTCATATATAGAAGCTAACAACTTCACATCACTTGCCTTAGTATCTTTAATTTATAGTATAACCAAGTGAAAAAACTTTCAACATCTATCTCTAATCCAGAGTATTTTAGTAATAAGGTGTGACACCTTTTGGCTACTCATATATGGAAATATGACTTCTGCGGTCTGGCTCCCACTTGCGAGACCTCAATAAAGGTCGAAATGGGAAGGGTTGTGACCCTTCCCATAATGCATAGCATTATATATACATGTCCATAAGGATATGTGTTTTGCATTATGGGATACTAAGGCAAGTGATGTGACTTCATTAGCTTCTATATAAGAGTTGCCTAGTCCTGAAGTTATTTCAGGTGTAAACTTTGTTTGCTTACACTTGGATAAAGGATTAAACCAAGAATGTAATTTCTTGGCATCTTTAATTTAAATACAGTAATCTATCATTAATCGGATCTTCAAAATAAGCATCCTTCTATTTACTGACCATTTCACCCTGATACTGCATTGACTTTGGAGCATCATATTCCTCCAATGTATACAGGCTACAAACACGTGACCTGTCATATGTAATTCTTGTACTTTATAAAATGATTACCTTTCTGGTACTTTTAGTTTGAGCCTTACCTCTTGGTGAAATGCAATAACATAGGCTGGAATCATAATCAATTAGCAGATGGTGGGGGGAGTGACAGAAACTGGAGAAGATTGATTGATTTGTCTGATTGTAAGCTTAAAAGGGATCAGTGACCAATCAAGAAGAACCTGATGATGTTATTAGGAAAATTGTTCCAGATATAAGTAAACAGAGGCAATATTAATCAGCACCAATCCATTTATAGACCTGGGTTTCCATTCCTCGTTCAAGTACTTATCTTAGTATCAGTCAAAAGAAATCATATTCATTTGTACAGTTATAAGTGAATATTGAAGAATATCAGTAGACATATGTGAAGTATTTAAAGTAGAGCCCTTTAAATTAATGAAACATACAATGACATTAATTTAATACTTTATACTTTTATAAAATATTTTATACTTTAATACTTCACACAGATAATGCACTGACATTTTCAGCTGGTCCACTCCAAGTTCTCATGTTACTACATTCATCATTTCTTCAAAGTTCATAGAGCCATTAATTTTTTTCTGTGTCACTTGAGCCATCCACACATTACTAGTTATCATAAGATATCAAATATCATGTAACATATAAAAAGAGCCTCCTATAGCACTTAATTTATTTCTAATGTATACCTGCAATTTATGTTCAAAGCAACTGTCATTTAGGATAGGAATATTTTTTGGAATAACAATATATATATATATATATGGAAGTCACTTGTTAATTTATTTTTGTAGAATTTTCAACTACATTTCATATCCATTTTCAATACAGTAGGTAAACATAAAAATGAATAGTAAACATTGCCCAAAATTATACAAAATAAAGAATAAATTAACTTGACTTTTGTATTTATTTATTGTTATTTTATTCTTGTTACTTCTCAATTTTCAAATCTAGTAATATTTTTGAAAGTATATTAATTACACCAGTCTAGTCAGCCAAATGGATAGGTATCCATTCTCCAAGTAACAAGCTATGGATTTAGACCCACAACCTGTTTTGAATGGTTTTTGAGTGGCTCATGCAGCCAAATAATAAATTTTATTTATCATTTGGCTGCATATAGATAAATTTTATTGCTTGGAGCAAGAAATTGATTGCATGAAAAGTTCTGATGTTGGTTTCTACAGCAGGGTTTCCAGATTAATGTTCTTAGCCCATCCATGGTGGTAATGTGCTATACCTCTATAAGCTCTGGTTGATGAATTTCATCTAAAAAAACAAAGTTTTTTTTTTGCCATTAATTCTAATTATATATATTTTTTTAGTGGTTCATGAAGCCGTAAGCACTGAGAATGCTGATCTCTTACAAGAGATTCTGGAGAAGAGAGACTTCCAGAGATACAGTAACAGGGCTGTAGGAATTCCTGATCTTCTGAAAAAAATACAAGATGTAGGTCATGTTTTAATCCTTTTAGTTTAGTGAACAATATTTATATATAGCAAGTGAACAGAACAGTGTGTGTGTGGCATACTGCATGTGCCACACACACACAATTTAATAATTGTTCTGCAATTATTAAATTATAGTTCGCAAGAAATATCTTCGTTTCTTTCCTTTACTTAAACTCAATAGCCAGTCTCATATAGAGGGGGCAGGGTTTTTCATCCCATAAGAACACAGCAGTTAACAGATATGATACACTGCCTTCATAGATTGTGTTGCTTTGACTGTAAATCCAAAAAAGCCAATCCAAGCATGAAGAAATAAAAACTTACATATGAAATAGTAAACTTTATTTAAATTTAGTAAGTAAATACAACTGTGTGTGTGTGTGTGTGTCAGTGGTATTATTCTGAAATTGTTACATTATATAGTTGACAAGAAATTATATTTGTGTTTTTATTGTTTATCCAAGCATGAACAAACAATAACTTGCATGTGAAGTATCCTTGCAGTTTGTATACAGAGACAACTGATTTTGCATCATATTGTTTTGGTATTTCATAATGCACAACATGCCTCCTTTTTGAGATGTATATTGCCATGTATTATTTGACGGTCACTACCCAGAACAATTTTGGACTTTTATTGAAAGTCCAAAAGGTCACATTACTGGGAACTAGACCCATGAAGATAATGAGAGCCAAATCATTAAAATTATTCATGTCAAGTATAATTTGCTTTTTAATTAAGCAAATTAAATTTCTTTATACATCTTTCATTCATGACTTATTTTTCATGGTATTAACAACACCACAAACACTTTTATCAACAAAGATGTTTTATTAACGCTTATATTTCACTGATTTTCAACTCAGCATCATCAGAGCACAACACACTTGTAAACGCGACAGTGAGTGAGTGAAACAGTATAATTGCAAAAGACAAAAGATCTAAAGTCCTATTTTTTGGCACCCTCTAACGGGGGGGGGGGGGGGGGGAACAGTTATCCAGGAGTTTTTCTTAGGATAACCGTCTCCCAGATTTTTGGCAAATTAATGCAATCGTATTTGTTAAGGTTGGGAGAATTCTTCAAAGCCATTGCTGACTCAAAAAATAATCTTTCAGATCTATAACGACTCCTAAATAGCACATTCGTTTTCCTCCATCTAATCCTGTGTGAAGGAGTGTCCAAAGCGTGGTCTGCCAGTTCCGATAATAGGCCAAGTCACAGTCACATGGAACTTCATACACTCCTGGGTGTGCTAAAGGGTGAAGTTTATCCTTAGGCGGGTGGATCAGAGTTACCAGCTTGACACGAGGTTTGAAAGTGGTGCGAAGGCCATGTTTCAACAATACTTTGGCTATCTTTTCCGATGTACCTCTGATATAGGGAATAGAAATGGTCATGTTGTATTCTTGTGTATTAGGGGAGGGCAGAGTAATGGGCCTATGTAGTATTTTATCTATTTTGTAGGGATTGTAGCCATTGGCTAAGAACGTATGGCGCAGGTATTGGAGTTCAGTGGTCAGAGCTGTATCGTTAAAACAAATGGCTCTGGCTCTGTGTGCAAGTGTTTTTAAAATGCCATACTGTTGGACTGGATGATGATGTGATTGTTTATGTAGGTATCTTCCTGTGTGTGTAGGCTTTCTGTAAATAGAAAAAGATAATGATCCATCTGAAAGGTGGGTGACTAATGTGTCAAGAAATTGTAAACAGTTATTTGATTCTTTTTCTACTGTGAAGTAAATTTTGGAGTGTTGGCTGTTTATGTAGGTGACAAAAGCATCTAAAGTGTCTTGTCCATGGGGCCAGATGGCAAACACATCACCTACATAGCATAACCACACTTGTGTCTTGTATGTAGCTGTGGTAAGTACTTTGCTTTCAAAGTGTTCCATGTAAAAATTTGCTAACGGAGGAGCCCATAGCAGTACCATTAATCTATTTGTAGAATTCCCCCCCCCCCATGTAAAATAACCTGCATTCATGGTAAATTGAAATAATTCAAAAATATCCTGGTGAAATTTAGACTTGATTAAATCAAGAGTGTCTATAAGTGGTACATTGGTAAATAATGAGGTGACATTGAAACTAACCATTATGTCTGAATCTTTTAGGATTAGATTTTTAACCAGTGTTTTGAAATGGATTGAATTTTTTACAAAAGTAGAGGAGTTGCCAGTAAGGGGGGGGGCAAGCGACTTGGCTAAATGCCTGGCCAGTTTATATGTGGGACTATCTATGCTATCAACTATGGGGCATGGAGGAATATTAGTTTTGTGGATTTTTGGTAATCCATAAATACGGGGTGGTTTAACATGAATTGCTTTTATTTTCCTGATGATTTCTTTGGGCTATGATGTCACTTTTTTCAGTAATTTTCGGACTTTTTTCTTTGATCTGCTCGCCTAAGGATAAACTTCACCCTTTAGCACACCCAGGAGTGTATGAAGTTCCGTGTGACTGTGACTTGACCTATTATGGGCAAACAGGAAGATCAGTGAACATCCGCCTGGAAGAACATGAAAGATACATTCGCTACTATTACTATGGCAAGTTGGGAGTGGCAGACCACGCTTTGGACACTCCTTCATACAGGATTAGATGGAGGAAAACGAACGTGCTATTTAGGAGTCGTTATAGATCTGAAAGATTATTTTTTGAGTCAGCAATGGCTTTGAAGAATTCTCCCAACCTTAACAAATATGGTTGCATTAATTTGCCAAAAATTTGGGAGACGGTTATCCTAAGAAAAACTCCTGGATAACTGCTTTTTTTTTTTTTCCCGTTAGAGGGCGCCAAGAAATAGGACTTTAGATCTTTTGTCGTTTGTAATTATATTGTTTCACTCACTCACTGTCACGTTTACAAGTGTGTTGTGCTCTGATGATGCTGAGTTGAAAATCGGCGAAATATAAGCGTTAATAAAACATCTTTGTTGATAAAAGTGTTTGTGGTGTTGTTAATACCATGAAAAATAAGTCATGAATAACCATCAACACCTAAGCTTATCTGTTAGATCTTTCATTCAAAGAGACTTCATAATTTTTTGTGAAGTCTGATTACTTTTTAACCAAAGGAAAAAAATTTTCTGTTATTATTAAATTTCTTCATGTGGTTTCATAAGCCAAAATGGCAACTAGAATCTTTAGGTGCAGCTTAATATTACATTATGTAAAATTTTAATATGGAAAAATTAGGCTTGATTGCCTGTCACAACGAGTAACAGGGAGAAAACTCTGAATTTCTTGTAGGAATCCTAGAAATTCTGCTTTCTCCATTTGAGACTTTACCTTCAGATGAAAAGCCCTTCAAACCCAGAGCACTCCTTTTATTGTTGTTACCTGCAGCCTTTTGGCTGGAGAGCAGATATGCTAACCACTTGACTAACCAAGTCTGCAAAAAAACAGAAATACGTGATCTGATAATATTGAAGTCTTGACAGATAACTGATTAATTTCGAGGAGAATTGTTGATAGGAAGTTAGTAATTTGATGTAATCATGCCATCGTTAACAAGTTAGCTATTTATATATAACTTAGCAAAAGGAAGGGAAATAGGAAAATAAATCATGCTTTAAAGGAAACAGAATTTGTTTATGGTTATATCTGCAAAGTATACATTTGGATGTAGTATTATTTGATGCTACAATAAAAATAAAAAATATGATACACAGAGAAGGCTTCCTAGGATATTATGTACAACAGTGTGTAGTGAATGAATTTCTTATGTATTTATTTAATACCTTCATGCCAGGTACCAGACAAATCTTATTGTGCCATTCTTGCCCATTGAGTGGGTCTTTTGTGCTTCCTTTTTTTTTATCAGACAGGCATGCAACAGCAAATCATTCCCCTCATCTTCCTCAGAACCAAGGCCGCCGAGAGGAGGTGACGTCTGAGACTTTTGTCACGGGCCTGGCATCGAAAAGAGCCCGACGTGTCACATAACTGTGTTTATAATGCATGGTTTTAATTCTCGTAATAATACAACAATGATAAAGGATAATGACATATCGAGAATGATACTGCGTTTTGTTTTAGACAGACGGCTACGCTCTTTAGCTAGCCGTGAATGTCCAAGACACTGATTCTCTCAGCGCGGATCGCTGTAGTTATAGCGGGTGATGACATCAATAGGCGTTCGTGCAAGGTTGTTGCAGTCGGTTGCGCTAGCACTAGCTAGTAATTGCATTCACAGTAATGTTCCCTGCCAGAACGCTTCGTTCTTGTTAGTATTTTGATAGACAAAGGTTTTGTGATTGTTTGCTATCAATAGAACATGATCTGGCAATGAAAATTGATTATGACAAGGTGATTAAAGATTTTGGTAACTATAAAGTGAGGAAATGGATAAGGCAATAAAAATTAAAAAATTCTCTTTTTACTTAATGTTTGTATTTTGTATGGTATGTAATGTATCGAATTTTGAATATATCTTACACTTTTTTTAAAGTAAATGTTTAATATTTTATATGACTTTTTTTTATTAAACAAAAGTGATGCACTTTTTTAAGTGGGGCCCGGACCACGGACTTGTCACGGGCTCAAAAATTTCTCTTGGCAGCCCTGCTCAGAACTATCATATACTCATGAATAACACTATTCTAAGAATAATTCTTCCTCACTATACTGCACAGCAAAACAAAACTAGATTATTATTCTTTTTTTTTGCTTTGCTGTATAGTGGAGGGGGGGGACAAATAATATGCACTGAAAAACAAAAGTAGTAATTTTGTTTTGAACTAAGTATAGTAGGTCTTTACAACCTATATCAAAATAATTGATAAGTGAAATTTATTTGAAAAATTTTCTAAGATTATGCTTGTGTTATTATACCAAAAGAAAAATGAAACTTTTTGTTTTTAGTTTATTTCTAAGAAAAGACTTCTTTTTCTTTCTCAGCCTTGTTCGGTCCACTGCTATACAAAGGCCTAACCCTTTTTTGACCACTTCTTTCTATTCTTTATTCTTTGGCAGTCTTCTTTTTCTTCTTGTCAAAGTTTCTAAGGTCATCATCCCATCTTGTCCTTGGCTTTCCTCTGGTTAGTATCCAGTGTGCAGCTCCTTGGTCCTGCATCCATCCTCTCTTCTCATTACATGGCCTGCCCACTTCCATTTTCTGGTCTTAATATGAGTTGGAATGTCATTTATCTTTTTTTGCTTACTAATATAGTTGTAGAAAATTTACTAGATCACAGTGGTTCATAGTTATATGCAATGATATTTCAATATTGCTGTAGTTAAATGTGGGCAGGAAAACTGCTAATTGTAACAATTACTTTTTTTTTTTGGATAATGTAAGATATATAATCTGCACTAGATTTGGAAAAGTAAATAGTTTTTTATTTTATTTATTTTTTTAAGGATCTGAGTTGACATCCATTAAAATTTTCTGTTAAGACAGTTTATATATATATATATATATACTAGCTTTATGTGTGTAGAGGCTTAAGTGCTGTGAGGACATCATATTGGAGGCTTAATGGATTGTATACAGCACTCAGAAAGGATGAAGACAGAATTTAATACTTCCTATATATTTCATCTCAGTAAATGAGACATCTTCAGGGATTACAAAAAAATAATGTAACATCAAAAACAAATAACACACAATACTAAGCCCAACCATGTGGGTGACACTAAAGTCCTATCTAGGTGGAGCACCCTCTAAGGGCGGTTGTAGGTGGCCTGGAATGTAAAGTGGGACCTCTGGTGATAAGCGTTTCCCGAAGCTTAATGCAACCATATTTGTTGAGATTTGGTTGGTTCCTGAGAGCTGTTGCTGATTCTAAGAATAGTCTCTCTTTTTTGAATTTGCTGTGGTGGAGCATGGTAGTTTTTTTCCATGAGATCCTGTGGGTTGTATCCAAGACATGGTCAGCTAAGCCTGACTGACCATAGTTGTGTTTGCAGATGTATGACTTATGTAGCTCCAGGCAGATAGTGGCTGATCTGCCTGTCTGTCCAAAGTATGCCAGTTTACATGAACAGCGTACTTTATAGACTCCAGGCACTGAGAGAGGAGGGAACTGATCTTTTGTGGAGTGGATAAGGGTAGCAAGTTTGCAGTGGGGCTTAAATGCTGTGTGTAGGTTGTACTTTTTTAAAATCTTGGCTATTTTTTCTGATGTGCCACAGATGTAGGGTATGGTGATGGCATTTGTAAACTCTTTCTGAAGAGAAGACTGAGGGGAGGACCTGATTATTTTTTTAATACTGTATCACTGTAGCCATTGGAGAGGAAAGTGTTGTGTATGTGGTCAAGCTCAGTTGTAAGGGCGGTTCCACTGGAACAAAGATTGTGGGCTCTCTTGGTAAGAGTTTTAATAATGCCATATTGTTGAGTGGGGTGGTGGTGGGAGAGTTTGTGAATGTATCTGCCTGTGTGTGTGGGTTTTCTATATACAGTGAAGGAAAGTGTACCGTTGGGAAGGCGTGTAACTAAAGTGTCTAGGAAGCGTAAACAATTGTTCTTTTCTTTTCCATTATAAACTGGATTCTTGGATGTAGGCTGTTGAGGTGACTGAGGAAAGAGTCTAGTGTGCCTGGGCCATGAGGCCAAATAGAGAACACATCGTCTACATATCTTAGCCAGATAGAAGGTTTGAGAGGGGCTGAGTCTATGGCTTGTTTTTCAAATTCTTCCATATAAAAATTTGCAAGAGGGGTGAGAGGGGGGGGGGCATGGCAGTTCTCTCTATCTGTTGTAGATTTTGTTCTTCCAAGAAAAATAACAGAATTTATGGCAAAGGAAAAGAGATCTAGGATGTCAGAAGGAAAACGTTTTTTAAGAGTGTTAATGTATCAATTAAGGGAATGTTGGTAAATAATGAGGAGATGTCAAAGCTTACTAATATGTCTGTGTTATTTAAGGTTAGATTTTCTATGTGAGTTTTAAAATGGGTAAAGTTTTTTATATAGGATGTGGAAAGTCCAGTGAGGGGGGGGGGGTCAGAGAGCTGGCCAGCTGTTTTGACAGCTTGTAGCAAGGTGTGTTAGTGGCATCTGTTATAGGCCTTAGTGGGGAATTGGGTTGATGGATTATTTTTGGTAAACCGTATATTCAGAGGGGGGGGGATGGAAAGGTTTGAGTTTTTTTGTGATTTCTGATGGCCAGGAAGACACTTTTTTAAGTAAATTTTTTAACTTGTGTTTTTGTGGGGGTCGTGTTCTAGCAGGGTGTAGGTACAGCGATCTCGGAGGATAATCCCTATTTTTCGATTGTATTCCGTGGTATTAAGAACGACAGTGGCATTACCCTTATCTGCTCTGGTGATGACGATACTTTTTTTCTTTTTGTAATTTCATGAGAGCAGTGCGTTGGGCGGACGATAAATTACTTTTTGGAGGCAGGGACTGGGCGAGGATGTTGGCAAATTCAAGTCTGATGTTATTTGCTATCTCTAGTGCTAAGCGACAGATACCGCATTCGACATTGTACATCACATCAAGCACCGGCACTTCTTTAGGAGCGACCGTGAAATTGTGGCCAAGGCTTAGGGCACTAATGGCTTCGTCGTTGAGCCTTTTGGACGATAAGTTCACTGCTGTCTGGATCGGTTGAATTTGCAGTTGCAGTTTGATACTAGGTTGTTAAATTTCTTGATATTTTTATTTTTTGAAATTCTTTCTGTGCGGAAGCTTCCGAGATGCCAGAGAGTACATATTGTAATTTTAAAAAGTACAACCTACACACAGCATTTAAGCCCCACCGCAAACTTGCTACCCTTATCTGCTATACAAAAGATCAACTTCCTCCTCTCTCAGTGCCTGGAGTCTATAAAGTACCCTGTTCATGTAAACTGGTGTACTTTGGACAGACAGGCAGATCAGCCACTATCCGCCTGGAGGAACATAAATCATACATCCGCAAACAGAACTATGGTCAGTCAGGCTTAGCTGACCTTGTCTTGGATACAACCGACAGGATCTCATGGGAAAAAACCACCATGATCCACCACAGCATATTCAAAAAAGAGAGACTATTCTTAGAATCAGTAAGTAGCAGCTCTCAGGAACCAACCAAATCTCAACAAATATGGTTGCATTAAGCTTCTTAAGATTTGGGAAACGCTTATCACCAGAGTTCCCACTTTACATTCCAGGCCACCTACAACTGCCCTTAAAGGTCATTCCACCTAGATAGGACTTTAGTGTCACCCATGTGGTTGGGCTTAGTATTGTGTGTTATTTGTTTTTGATGTTACGTTAGTTTTTTTGTATTCCCTGAAGATGTCTCATTTACTGAGATGAAATATATAGGAAGTATTAAATTCTGTCTTCATCCTTTCTGAGTGCTGTATACAATCCATTAAACCTCCAATATGAGATACTAGCTTTACATGAACATTTCACTGGAAAAAAATTGAAACTGGAATGTTATATGTGTGTGTGTATGTTGGTCGGCTTGTAAATATGTGTTTGCCTGTAGAAGAGTCAAAGTGAATATCTGCCTGATATGCAACATATAGGAAATACAGCCAAGCATTAATGTGTTAAAATGATGATCAGGTAAATATCCCAGACCAGGCTGAAGTAGATTCTCTCTTTCTCTTGTTGCAGAACTAGACAGGATTCATACAATGTGCAAGCAACTATGCACATTTTTCCCTGCTGATTAATAAAATTAATCAACGGGGAAGTGTTGATTAATAAAATTCTGATAGCACAATTAATCATGTCTGTATATTCCGCCATGTCTGTCTGTCTATATGTTGTATATTTTCCAAGAGTCAGTTCATCTGTTTTTGTGGGATGAAAAATCCAAGTTTTCATCCTAGCCAAATTGATTGTCAATTTAACCTCAATAGCTCAGCTATGGAGGTTAAATTGGGGGTGATCTCCTACCAGGCAATGAAATTAAATCACACTAAAGACTTTCACAAACCCTGACATGATCGCTGTAGGTTGGAAAGCAGAAATGTACTATTCACTCATGATTTCCATATTATCTTACCTTTAATCCACCTGCAGTACTAATGAGCTATAGGTTTGCAATTTTCCATGTTTTGTATTGTCATAAAAACCATGAGGGTATTCCTCCTTGAGATGTTTAGGAGGTGGTTCTGCTATACAGTATAGTAATATATACTGGTGTCCAAAAGCTAAGGATGAACTACATTTTTACCTGTATATGAAAAAAGCCAAATGTGGATATATATTTATTGCCAGCAACAAATAAATTATATTACACAAAAAATTAGTTATAAATTTCATACAAATTAAATTGCAATATGTTTTTGGCAAAAGTCAAATTTCCTAAAGAAATATGAGGAATTAATTCCTTAATTCCAAAAAAAAAAGTTAAGGAATTAATGTACAGTGCTTACAGAAACATTTCTCTACATGCAGCTCTCACAACATCGTACCATGCTTAGCATCAAGTGATTCAGGAGGACTTGAGGCAAACTGGACCACTGCTCCTTTAAAACAAAGATAAGGCCTTGTTTGTTTTCTAGAGAGGAATTTTGAGCAGTAATGTGTTTCCCTATTTCTTCTCAAATGTGTTCTGTGGGGTTCGGATCTGTGGAGCATGTCAGCAACTCAATTTGATTAATATCCTCAGTCTTCAGAAGTATTTCAACTGCTTGTGTATGATGTGGTGTGGCATTATCATCCATAAAAATGATGGATGATAATGCCACACCACATACCAAGCAGCATACCAAGGTTGAAGTAATGCAGAAGTCATATTTTCATATATTAGTAACCAAAAGGTGTCGCTCCTTATTATTAAAATACTCTGGATTTGAGATAGATGTTGGAAGTTTTTCCACTTGGTTATACTATAAATTAAAGATGCTAAGAAATTATATTTTTGGCTTAATCCTTTATCCAAGTATAAATTCACTTGGATAATTTGCACCTGAAGTAATTTCAGGTTTGGTTCCCACTGATGAGACCTCAATAAAGGTCCAAACTGATCTTGAGTAGTGGCCTTTTTAATGCATAGCATTATACATATCTGTAAGGATATGTGCTTTGCATCATGGGATGCTAAGGCAAGTAATGTGAATTCATTAGCTTCTATATACATGTTGCCCAGTCCTGAAATTACTTCAGGCGCAACCTTTGTTTGCTTACACTTGGATAAAGGATTAAATCAAGAATATAATTTCTTGGCATCTTTAATTTATAGCCCAGTTGAGTGCTGTGGTGAACAACCTAATTATTTACACAATTGTAGTTTGTGCACTGATGATGCTGATTAGAAAAGCAGTAAAATTAAATAAATTCAATTTTTTTTTCCTAGTGTTGTTTATACCATGAAGTACTATTATGAATAACCACCAACATCTAGCCTTGTATATTATAGAAATGCAAGGTCAGAGTTATGTTTCTTGTTTAATGGATTGGAAATTACTTTGAACTTATCACTAGAAGAATCTGTGGAAAATTTAATTGCACAGTGAACACATTGTGATTATGTTTGCCAATATGTGCAGTTGTTTATGTTGCCAGAAGATAGAACCATATTAGGTAAGTTTATTGGTTGCAGACCATTGTTAGCCTCTTCACAAAAATTCAGTCATAGGTTTTAATTTAATTTATCCATCTTTTTTTTTTTTGAGGTAATAAGCTCATTAGTTCTTCCATCCTAAACAAATATGATGGTATGATAATTTCTGAAGTTTATTCTGCTGCTTTCACACAACTTATCCTCCAACACCACTCCATAAATCTCCAGTCAATCAACATAATAATTAAACAAAAAAGTGCCCATGATTAGCATCAAGGGATACTGTTAGGCAGGCAGAGGTCGTTTTTTTTTTCCATCTGTATAATCCACCATTGAACAGAATATTCTGTATTAATTCTCTTCTGAAGAAGGCAGGACTTGACTTTTACAAACCTGCTTTCCTCTCTTTTAGCTCCTATTAACTTGTTACCAGTCAGTAAACTCTAGTCATTAATTTTGAATGTCAATCAGGAATGTGGCCAGGAAGCATCATTTTGAAATGCTCTACTACAAAAGCATGATTCTTCAGTTCATTAAGGAAATTATTTATCAAGGTTTTTTTTATTATTTATTATTAATTATTTATATATAGTTACTGAAATAAGAGAGCCAAAAGGCTTCACTTCGGCGATGCACAATTATTCAAATTAAGTGGATATTGAATCCAACATTATTTCAAAGCCAAATAGAGAAACTACAAGAGTTTCGTGCCGAATATATAGAAACTATAAAAGTTTCGGCAGATCCAAGCATAAGCAAACCTTTCATGACAGAGGCAACTACGAGTTGCCTCTGTCATGAAAGGTTTGCTTATGCTTGGTATTTCCCTATCCTTAGTATTTCCCATAATGTAAAACGCATTTCCTAGCGGACATGTATGATGTTATACATCATGGGGGGGGGGTCACTACCCAGACTGGTTTCGACATTTGTTGAGGTCTCGTCAGTGGGAGCCAGACCCAGATGTAAATGTAAATACTCAAGTTGTAGTGATGTAGAACTTATATACTTTGCCATACGAGTTGCCAAAAAAGGTGTCACATCACAAAAGGCACCAAGTATTACTGAAATAAGAGAACTAAAAGGCTTCACTTTGGCGATGCACAATTATTCACATTAAGTGGATATTGAATCCAACATTATATCAATGGTATGGTAAAGTATATAAGTTCTGCATCACTACAACCTGAGTATTTATATTTACATCTGGGTCTGGCTCCGACTGACGACACCTCAACAAAGGTCGAAACTGGTCTGGGTAGTGACCCCACCCCATAATGTATAACATCATACATGTCTGCAAGGAGATGTGTTTTATATTATGGGAATCACTAAGGATAGTGATTGGAGCTGATTCCACCTTTACTACGAGTTGCCCCTCTCATGAAAGGTTTGCTTATACTTGGATCTGCCGAAACTTTTATGGTTTCTATATATTCAGCATGAAACTCTTGTAGTTTCTCTATTCGGCTTTGAAATAATGTTGGATTCAATATCCACTTAATTTGAATAATTTATATATAGGATTTATATATACAGGAGGTATGTCCTATTGGTTAGTGAACAGAAGTCTTAGTTTATTTACGATGTTTTAAATTTGTTTGTTTCTGAATATATTATACATATCTAGTTCGACCACAGATGAGAGAATTCTTGACACTTTCTGCACATGGCAATTAGGCAATCTCATCCTATGAAATGGACTGATTTTAGAATCCATTCTAAAATCAGTCCATTTCATAGGATGAGTATTTATTATTACACGTCAGAAAATTAGCTTTTCTTTTACGAACATTCTAGTTTTTAAAGTAGTAGTAACTATTTTGCTTGTATAACAGTGGAAAATTTTACGTGATTTTGTGTATTTGTGATGAGTTCGTACATCCCTTATTCTTTTCTCCCTTTCAATTCAACATGAATTAACTCTTCTTGGCATTCTGCCAGCTACTGTTCTCTCAACTGTGGACAAACTATATATCTTCTCTTGAATGTGGCCAATTAAATGAACTTACTGTTTCATTGCTTATTATTGCTAATAAATTTTTATTCTCAAACAGTAGTTGATTCTGCAAATTGATTACAGTGAAGGTAATAAGTTAGGTAATAATAATATATAAAAAAACAATAATACTTTATTACATTATATTTAATTCTCTACTTTTTTTTTATGGAAGGTTTTGAATGTTAAAATTGAGAAATTAAAATTTGAGTTTTTGAATTTTTTTTAATTTCTCTTTTTCCAGACTCCAGATTTTTATGTTGAGATCAAATGGGAATTCTCTAGTTGGGGTAAGAGTGCTTTGTTTTACTTTTTCATTCTTTATGTTCACTACAGCAGTTCACCAACTTCTTAAAAGATTAATTATCTGGCAGTCACCAATTAATAATTTTGTGAAAATATTATTCATACTAATTTTTTTTTACTTTCAAAATTTAAAAACTCAGAAGATGCATGTTCATAACATATTTTCTTTAGCCTTATGTTTTTCCTTCTAGGTTCTGAAAAAAAAGAAACGTGTGTTAGTAGTATGCCACCAGGCTCTGTACATCGGCACTGCTATTTAATTTGTTCATTAATAACATTTTGAATGATCATTTGAAATGAAGTATTCTGTTATTACTGATGATGCAAAACTGAGAAGAGTAATAGTTAATGAAGATGATGTAGAGATCCTGCAAAGTGATTTAAATAGATAGTATGAACAAAGGTTAATGGGTGCCAATTTAGTGTTCAAATGTCTAAGGGCGCACTTTGGGATAAAAAGACTTCAAGCTGTTTAACAGTAAACAAATTAAGTATATAAGTTGCTGATATTTTCATATAATAACTTAGGAGAGGTGGGGGAACTCTACTAATTTTGTAAGTCATTGGACTTACATCATCAGGCAAAAAGTATTAAATGAACTGTTTAAAAAACTAGAAAATGATTACAGAATACAGCATTAGAATTTCAATTACATGACAGAATGAAAATCAGTTTTAAATTAAATCTTTCTCTTTGTGAGTGTGTGTGTTACAAGTGTTAGTTGTACTCCCTGAAGACGTCTCAGTGACCGAAATGAAATATTTGAGGCATTAAAAATAGTTTATAATCCTTTCTTAGTGCTGTAAATACTCCAGATGCCATCCCAGCACGTAAGTCTTAACACATGGTAAACTAAATCAAACAATATGTACCTAATGGAAAGAGAACTGGATTAGGCAGTCTTGTTCTGTGGTGTAATGCTTGGCATAACTATTGTATGAAGATATCAAATTTCTAATAAATGAAAACCAAAGTTGGTGCAGTATCAAGTCTTGATTTTTACAAATTAAAGATGCCAAGAAATTTTATTCTTGGTTTCATCCTTTATCCAAGTGTAAGCAAACAAAGTTTGCACATGACGTAACTTCACGACTGGGTAACTTGTATATAGAAGCTAATGACTTCACATCACTTGCCTTAGTATCCCATAATGCAAACCTCATATCCTTATGGACATGTATAGTGCAATGCATTATGGGAAGGATCACTATCCAGACCAGTTTTGACCTTTATTGAGGTCTTATCATTGGGAGCAAGACCCCAGAAGTGATACCAAAGTTGAAGCAATGCAGAAGTCATATTTCCATATACAAGTAGCCCAAGGGTGTCACATCTTATTACTACTAAAATACTCTAGATTAGAAATATATGTCGAAAGCTTTTCCACTAGGTTATGCTATAAATTAAAGATGCCAAGAAATTATATTCTTGGTTTAATCCTTTATCCAAGTGTAAGCAAATACTAAGGCAAGTGATGTGAAGTCATTACCCTCTGTATATGAGTTATCCTGTCCTGAAAATACTTCAGGTGCAAACTTGGTTTGCTTACACTTAAGCAAACCAAGATAATGGATTAAACCAAGAATATAATTTCTTGGCATCTTTAACCCTGCAGAGATTGCGGTCTAAAAAATTGCAGCTTAGGTCGCGTGTATCCGAGTGATACATTCATTACTAGTATGTGGTGAAATGCAGTAAAACTTAAAAAAAAACACTGCAAATATAATACATGATGGTTTATTTATTTTCATTTATAATCTAGAAATTATTGATCAAAGAAACAAATAAAAACAACAACTAAACCAATACTATACTGACATCGGAGTTTGCGGTATCTCTCAGATACAGTTTACTACCAAATATCACTTTCACTTTCGACTCTATCATTCTCATCATCGGACTCGAGTAACATTCGCTGAATCTCTTCAACATCTGATGGATTATCCAATTGATATATTTTTCCAGCCATTTTCAATGGTAAATTAAAAAACAACAACAACTAAACCAATACTATACTGACATTGGAGTTTGCAGTATCTCTCATATACAATTTACTATCAAATATCACAAACTTGCCTCAAGGGCTCACTTTAGTGAACACGGGCATGGTAAACTGGAGGTACCTGATGCTGGACCATGCTTTACTTCACATAATATACATCTGTTATATTATCTGTAGACTGGTCCCTCCTCTTTTTTCTCTTCTTCTTTCTTTTCTTCTGCTCCTTCCCCCCAATGCTATTAGAATATTCAATGGCTAGGGGTAAATCTTTCCTAGTTTGCTATTTCATCTCATCTTATGTGGAAAGGGCCTCTGCAATCCTACTACTTTCTTTTTGCAGTGACTTCACTCCAAAATGCTAATATGGTTGTGCCTTATAACATATTTCATGCTGCATTGGTTGTCGCAGAGAATAATCAGAGCTGCATTCAGGGCAGAGGGTCCTGTTCAGGGCCATTTAGGCAGAGGGTCCTGTTCAAGATGTATATTAGTCTCCATCAAAAGTCAGTGATACTGAATGAGCAACACAGAAGGTATAAGATTAATCTTAGAAGGGAATTTTACATAGGCACATGGAATGTTCGGGATCTACAGATGGGTACTCTTGAGATGGATAGGTATAAAATCAACATCCTGGGAATTACAGAGACCAGACGGAATGGAGAAGGTCACTTCAAAAGACAGGATGGTAAGCTAGTTATTTACTCAGGTGGTGACTCAAAACATCATGGGGTAGCTATGATACTGCAGACAGCTCAGGTAAGAAGCCGTCTTGATTATAACCCCAGTAATGATAGGATACTTTCTATTAGACTTAAGGCTCAGCCTACCAATGTATCAATTGTAGTAGTTTATGCATCCCACACAGATAGGCCTGAAGAAGAGAGTGAGGAATTCTATGAAAACTTACAAACTGTTTGGACTGCCTACCAAGGAGAGACATACTGTACATCTTAGGGGACTTAAATGCAAAAGTGGGAAAGAGTATGAGAGTCAGGCTGGAGTGTGTCGTGTTTGGTCTGAGTGAACATAACACCCATGAAGAAAGACTGTTGGAATTTGCCCATGCTAACAGACTAGTTATTACCAATACCTGCTTCCAAAAACATCCATGACAGACCTATTCTTGGACATCTAACATTGATAGGTCAAGGCACCAGATTGCTTACATCCTGGCTCTCCGGCAGTGGAAGACGAGCATCTCTGATGTGCATACTTGTCCTGGAGCAGATTGTGGTACAGACCATCAGCTAGTAAGAGCCAAAGTAAGACTAAGACTCCGAAAACTTCCAGGGCAGGCACATCCCACTAGATTGGATTGTAGAGTAATTCCTAGTGGATTCACAGAAGAAACATCAACTCGGTTGGATGATTTTTTGGAGACCAATGAGGAGAACTCACCAGAAATGCTTTGAGAAGGAGTCAAGTTGATAATACAGGATACAGCGAAGAAGTATCTCAGCCCAATAAGAAGACCAATAGACCCATGGATATCAGAATCAAAATGGGAACTAATCAAAAGAAGGCAGTTGGAAAAACAAAAAGACACAGGGACTGAAGAATACAAGAGATTACATAGAGAAGTCAGAAGAGCCATCAAGCAGGACAAGGAAAAGTTCTGTACTAATAAATGTGAAGAAATAGGGTTCCAGGTGAGGAGGCACAATTATAAAAGGATGTTTTGTTTAGTTTGTGACTTAAAGTACAAGTTGAAGCTTGAATTGAATGTCATCAAAGACAGAAATGGAGCATTACTAACAGAAGAGTTGGAAATCAAAACAGATGGAAAGAATACTGTGAGGAACTGTACAATAGAGTGGATAAAGAAAATGCGGAGCCCTCTCACCAGGAAAATTTTGATTTGGAACCTTCTCAACTTAGGCATGAAGTTGAAAGAGCAGTTAAGCAGCTTAACAGCAATAAGGCCCCAGGTGCAGATGAAATCCCAGCAGAGTTAATTAAGGCCACAGGAGATGGAGGGATAAGAAGGTTTCATAGATTGATTACAAGGATATGGGAGACAGGATCATGAAAACTGACTTCTTCCTAGAGAGTGGAAGAAGTCAGTTTTCATACGTTACATAAGAAAGATGATATCAAGGCCTGCAAAAACTATTAGTTTAATATCTCATGCAAGCAAAATTTTATCGAAGATCATGCTAAATATGATCGAGGCAAAGTTTACAAAGTTAACAAGATCAGTAATAATAGAGGACTTCAGCTCAGTCCTAGCAAGACAAAGATTATGGTTCTCAAAGGAAATACAAACAGAGAAGCTCTTGAGAAACAAGTGTCTTAATGGAGAAAGAATTGAGGACATCAACAAGTTTGAGTACCTGGGATCCATTATTAATGTGAAGAATTGCTGTTCAGAAGACATCAGAAGAAGGTTAGGAATGGCTAAAACAACAGTCAGAGACTTGTCTAAAATCTGGAGGTTGGATCTATCTCCATGGGAACAAATTTGAGGATTTTGGTTTCAGTTGTTTTTCCAACAGCCACTTATTGATGTGAGACTTGGAACCCAAAGAAGTTAGATAAGAAACAGATATCTGCTTTTGAGATGTGGTGTTACAAAAGGCTGTTGAGGATATCATATACTGAAAGGCATACAAATGAATGGGTGTTAGAAAAGATCAGTAGAACTTTAAGGATATTGACAGAAGAAAGTTAAAATATTTTGGACACATAGAAAGGATGGAAGGGGGGACTTCTCAAAACAGTAATAGAAGGTAAAGTTCCTGGAAAAAGAGGAAGGGGGTAGACTATCAATGAGATGGATGGTGTGTGTGTGTGGAGTGACTGATCTTCAGAGTTGAGGCTGCCAGAAAAGCAGACAACAGGATTGCATGCCGAGGCCTAGTGTGGCACATCACCGAACATCGGAGTGACCATACAGCATCTGTAGATGTCCAGTGAACATAGATAGATAGCTATCACAAACCTTTACATAACATATGTTAAACTAAACCGATGGCGTAAACAGTGCAGAATATCACTCGTAATATATGTATGCACAGTTAGTCATGACCTCCAAGCTATAACTGGATATGTTTAAGAATATTTTATTATTATTATTATTATTTGACACCTCCAGGGAGTCCAAAGACTCATCGAGGGAGAGTGTGCCAACAGCATCGAACGATTGGTCCCCTTTCAACTACTAACCGTGCTCAAACTTACTTAACTGAGCCATTAGTAGCAGAGGCTCTACCAATCGACCAACCTTTGCCGGCAAATTTATATTAAAACAATTTGTTTGTATCTGTCGGATCAGCTGTGACCTCCACAGGGTTAATTATATCTTGCTAACTTTCCAGTTTTTTGTGATAGTATGTACACCTGAAGAAGTCAGCATTCTGACAAAACTAGTTGTGTTCTAATTAAAGTTTTTGTCTTATCTCAGTGTTTCTAGTCAGTAAAATTCTAATATTAAAAAAAAAAATACACACACACACACACACACACACACTTAGTTGCAATTTTTTCAGTATAATTTTGTTTGTAAAATTAGTATTTCTAAACTGTCTTAATATATAGAAATATATATCCTGTATCAAGGGTGTGCCAGGACTGGATTAACCATGAACAGACATTCAGCAGAAGGGCTCACATTGGTCAGCCATTCATGGATGATCCTAGAGGTGAACGTCAAGTGTCATGACTGGTATCTCAGCAATGACGTGTGACAGTCACATAACTCATCCACCTATATATATATGATGATGATGATATATATATATATACTAGTGAGTGAGCGGGGCAGTTCAACCCATTTCCACAGGCACCATGTGCCATAACGTTGCTTCACCTGGGGTTCCACAGCTAGAGACCAATAAGGGTACCCATGATGATGGCCAGGCATTGAAAACAACGACTTGCATGGGCTACAAGGAATGTCAGCAGTGGACCTCAACGGTTGGAAGAAGGTTGTATATAGTAATGAGCCCTATTTCCTACTGCACCATGCTGCATGCTGATGGCTAGGTTGCATTTGGCATAAACAGCATGAAGTCCTATTCCCTAGTCATATTCTCTGGGGAGCTTTTTCCTAGCACACCCTAGGTTCGTTGGTTATTACCACAAACACTGAATGGATGAACATTGCAGGAACCTGTTAGCTGACCATCTCCATCTATATCTGCAGGAGGTCAACCCTGACCACAGTGCCATCTTTCAACAGGACAATGCACCTCGTCTTACAACTACTGATTGGTTGCAGGAACATGACACTGAATTCGCCACATTGCTTTTGCCCCCAGACTCCCAACTGTAATCCAATTGAACATGTGTGGGATATGCTAGAATGGGGCATGAAGACTACTGATTCTCCTCCACCATGGAATGGGCATGAACTGATGGAGTTGCTGCTGCAAACATGGGTCAAGTTACACATGGAGGTTCAACACCTTGTGGAATTTGTTCCTAGGCATCTGTGAGATTGTTGGTCTGTGCATGATTGTACAGATGTACAGAGCTGTGTACCAATGTGTTATTAGGTGGGTGTTCCTATTGCAAAGCTAACTCAGTGTGTGTGTGTGTGTGTGGTATGTTAGTTGCAATTTTTTCAGTATAATTTTATTTGTAAACTCTTAATAATATATAGAAAATCTGTTTTTTATTTTTATTTTTATTTATTTATATTTATTTATTTATTTTTTAATACCGTTCCCATACATGGGAGGTTGAACAACCTATAAGCACATTAGTGGCATATGTGAGGTTAGATGAGGACTGAGATAATAGTTTATTGATCCCCCCCCCCAAGAGCTGGAGGTTGTAGGTGTTTGGGAATACTTCATGAGGAAGGCAGTGAATACTTCATGGTGCAGAGGACAGAATTGGACAGAATATAATAGGAAAAGTAGGTTGGGTATGTTTGTAGTTGTACACTAAAGGGATGTTGGGCAGCTGTTGCTCTTGTATTAACCATGCTACCGGTCAAGACGTCTATAGACATCCAAGTTATCATGGATGCGAATAGCATATTAAAATTATAATACCATCGATGTTACATTGAAATATATGGTGGATACGAAGCATATGAGAATGCGTATTTGATCCATAACGGCCGGTGAGGTGGTTAACAGGTGCAACAGAAAGTGTAGAGAAATGATGGTTGCTAATTCACTGGAGCTGTGACCATGGTAGCTCGTAGATAGACATAGTGCTGAAACACTGCATCTGTGAGATAAAGGTTGAAATGAATCTGTAAAAGAGGGATCATCTTTGAGTCTAATGGTTTTCCTCTGGACAGAGCCAAGGATTTTAAGGGAAGGTTTAGGTGCACCATCCCAAACATGTGAGCAGCATTCTAAGCAAGGGTGGATTTGAGATTTGTACATAGTTAAGAGTTGGTTGGTTTTAAAATAGCTTCTTGAACAAAAGAGACTGCATAGCTTTTTGGATGCTGAGGAAGCTATTGATGTGATGTGTTTATGCCAGGAGAGACTGGTGATAAATGTTAGTCCAAGCAGAAAGATCTTATCTTGTGATTTGTGTATTACTAAGGGTAAGAATATGTGATTTGGGATCTCTTTTACATGAGAAAAGGCAAGACTTTTTTTTGGTGGCATTGAACATGACAATTTGTCCTTGCCCCATTGCAGAATAGTATGTAAATCAATGTTTAAGGCACTAGTTGTAGATGACTTTATAGCCTGAGATGTCAGAATACTGCATGGTTTGTTAAATGAATAGGATGAGTGTAGAGTGCTATCATCTGCAAAACTGTGGATAGGATTAGTGTTTATTGTGTGTAGGTCATTTATGTACAGGAGAAAGAGAGTAGGTGACAGGACAGAGCCTTGAGGCACTCCAGCATTGGTGGTGAAGCTTGAAGATAAGGAGCCACCATGTACCATGACTCATAGAGAACTCTCAGAGAGAAAGCTGGCTACCCAATTACAGAAGATGGTAGGGAGACCAAAGGATGGCAATTTGTTTAGTAGGCCTCAATGCCACACATGGTAGAAAGCTTTGGAAACATCAAGGATGACAGCACATGTTTCTCCAAACTTCTCCTTGGTACATGTTCAGTAGTAGGTAATGTAACCTACAAAGTCAGCTGTGGATCTTGAATGACGAAATCCATACTCATGGTTGCTGATTAATTGGTGGACTTCCGTTTAGGTTGGCTATTGATGTCTCCATTATTTTGGAGAGGACTGAGATGATGGTAGTTGGTTGGTAGTTTGACAGTAAACACCTTTTTTGGAATAGGATGGATATGTGATTGCTTCCATACATTAGGATAAGTACCAGATATGTATAATAGATTGCAGAAAAAATGCAGAGTGGGTATTAGGTCTGGAGCACAATGTTTTGAGAACAATTGGTGAGATGCCATCAGGACCAGAAAAACTTTTTAGTATCCAAGTTATTTAATAGTTTTCTGATTTCTTTTGTGGAAAAACTGCAGGAGGCATATGGTGCTTGGATTCTGGACTGATATGAGGTGATTTTCCTTGGTTATTTTGCAGAAATTTGAGGAAAAGAGTGTTGCCAGAAGGTCAACTTTATCTTTGAGTGAAGTAACAGTGGTGCCATCAGGATGAGAAAGAGGTGAATGTGCATGACAGCAGAAGTTATGTCCAACAGCCTTAGCAAGGGACGCACAACTTCCATTTGGATAGGAGACAAATTTTTTGCTGTTGGCTTTTATGAAATCAGATTTGGATCAGCTGATGACTGATTTGCATATGTTGCATACTTTGGTACACTATTATTTGAACCAAGGTTTGGAAAGCGAATGAGAATTATGGGTTGAATGGGGGAATGAAGTTCTTCATTCCAGTGAAAATTATTTCTGTGACTCATTTGCAGCAGGTGTTAAGATCAGAGCATCTTAACATCTTTCCTTGGTCTAACGGTAGTTAGACCAAGGAAAGGAGGAGTAGGAATTCCAGAGGTTGTCCCAGTTGGTTCCTTTGTAATGCCAGAGAATGCAGGGTCAGGTGTGTTTGGAAGAGGGGAGAGGGTTTGTTCCGTGAGAGAGAGAGAGGAGACTTGTAGAATATTGTGGTCTGAGTAGCAAAGAAAAGAAGTGATGTCTAGTGTATCTGGAAGGAGAACTGGTCAAAAAAGGAGATCTAGAGTATTTGGAGAGCGAAGCAGGTTATAAGGAATTTAATTAGATGTATGATTTGTTTTAGGTCATTACTTATAGCAAGACTTCTGCTTCTCATCCAGCTTGGTCAGTGGTGTTGGAATATGGGAACCAGTTAACCAAGATGACCTTACTGTTTGGTCATCTTGGATAACCTTCTGGATTGCAGATGGTCTAGTTTTATGGAAAATAATGCAAAGAGGTCTGAGTGGTTATCATTGTGTGGAGATAAATGCAACAAGTGAATGTTACTAAATGGAGCAAAGAAACCTTGAGCCAGAGAAGGCACAGGTGCCCTTGTGGTGAAAAGAATCATGAAGTGTGTAATTTGGGCATTGGAAGTGGACAGTAGATGTAGCTGCAATCTGGGTTTCTGGGAATAAGTTATCTGATCTGGAAGACTGTAAATGGAGATGAATGTCATTTACGTTTGTGTTAATGTCATGTATGTTAGTAAAGCGGATGTGAAATTGAATTTTTAGTAAAGAGATTCTGGCTTGGTTTGTATATTGTGTCTGATTGTCCTATCCTATGCTCTCAGTCATACGGATGGTGGGGGTTGCTATATGCTACCATACTAGGGAGATAATTATGAGCAAGATGGTTTCCTTGCCTTCCTTGCCATAGTAAAAAACCCTCCACCTCCGTATGAGACAGGTAACTCACCTTGAGTCGAAAGAGACCAGATAAATGTTCCTCACATTACTGACTGGAATCAAACCCAGGTCTTTCCGACCAAAGGGCTTCGTCTATACTGACTGAGCTATGGAAGTTCCGTGTCTGTTTGTGATGTGACTTTTTTATTTTTTTGCTGGGATTATTTTATGAGGTGGATTCATTTTTGTAACAGTGTTACTGTCATTGTATGAGTCTTCATAAATTTAATCATGATTAGATAGAAAGATATAGTGGGTTTGTGCAGTACCGGCCTGGTTGGCTGAGTTGTTAGTGTATCTGCTCTTCAGCCAAGAGGCTGTGTGTTCGTTCACCTTCATATATTTATCCAGACAAATATGTATACACTCTTCCAAGATGGAGTAGGTCACCATGGGAGACGATCCTGCACCAAGCAGAACATAGCACTGGTATTTTCATCATCATCATCAAATTCCTGCCATGTACCCTCACGGGGTGTACATTCCTATACACCCCTTGAGGGTACATGGTATTATTGTATTATTGATATAATACATTTTATTTTATTGATATAAAAAAAATGTCATGATGAAGGTAGAATTCTCAAACAGGTGGATAATTCCAGTGATGATAGTAAATTATTTATGTATATATTACTATGTAAAAAAAAAAAAAAAATGTACACTGATCATTAGTGGATAAAAGAAAATTCTTAGTAAACAAAGCAAAATAGAAATAAAAACGCATAACAAGCACAACAAATTGAACATTGATTTACTGCTTCATCAATCCACATGTATTCCTGCCATGTCTAGATGAATCACTTGATTCGCAATATTAGTTTATTATGTCCCTCCCTATAGTTATTTATTGAGCTACCAAGGTATACAGCCATTGTTTATTATTGGTTAGTTATTTATATTTCATAAACAAATATCTTTCTCTCTCCTCATAATTTTTAAATTATGCCTATCATGAATGCAAACATGCATGTCTGGAGGTTATAGGATCACATATAACACCACAGCTGTAAATTTTTTAGTAATTTATTCTTCTCTAATAAAAGTATTTCTTTTATTAGAGATGAATTATTTATTATTTATTTTATTCATACCTGTTCTTTCTCTACCTTATATTTGCCAATCATTCTGTTATTTGCACTTTTTATTTACACATATTACACATTATCTTTAGTAATTTAAATATACAAACGAAATATAGGATTTTCCTTAATCATTGTTTTCTAATATATCCTGAAATATATGCATCCCCCCCCCTTCTCTACACAGATTTGGTTATTATCAAAGAACCTGTCACGATATATGGTGTCCACTGATATGCAAACAGGAAGACCTAGAGAAAATATCTCATTTTACCATGAGGTCATGGTTGGTAGAAGAGGTTTCTTCTTGCTCCAACATGAATGTATTTAATATGAGACAAAAAGATGTGGTTTAATTGAAATGATCACAGAGGAATGAATTATCAAGAGATTGGTTTTGACTTCAAATTCAAAATTCATACATGAACAAATTTCAGTTAAATATTTATATACCAGAATTGTTGGAGTTATAGACAATCAAATATTTGCTGAATCCACCCTTATTTGACTTCTTTTCTGTTCATAAAAATAAAAAAAAAAATGCTCAGGGATTATCCTTTTAATTAATTGGTTATATATCAAAGTGTATGTTGTTTTGAAAACCAGAAAATGCTCCAGTTTATGAAAGCTGTAGAAGTTCCACAGTCTCAAAGGTGATTATCACAATTAAAAATAATGTTTCATTTATAAATATCTTTCAGGAGAGTCTTGTTAATATATTTGTTTAATATATTGAGAAATAAATGTCTTGGCAGTTTCATATTTCTTTTTTTTTTTTTTTTTTGATATAACTATTATTACAATATAGCAACTCCTTATAAGTGGTTAATACATTTATTAATATTTTTATTTTGTATTAAATTTATATTAGACTATGTGAGACTACAAAAAATTCTGCAGGGCAATAGAAAATGAGTAGTTATTTTGATAACAAGCAGCAGAATTTGATGCTTTTAATGTTTTTTTTTTCTTTTTAAAATATTAAAATTTTTAAATCTTATCTTGTTCTAGGAATAAGTTATTTTTTCTGTTCTCATAGTACCTTTGGTAGCACGGATGTGCCCAAGTGACACATATAAAGTTTATAAAAGTGGTATGTATTAACATTTATATTAATTTTATTTTAGAAATATGCATGTTTTGACTAGCCTGTTTTATATTTTGTTAAATTATGTAGCTTTATAAATATTTTGCATAGTAAATAACCTAGATTTGCTTAATAACACAAGATTACAGTTCATCACACATTATTATTATTTATTATTATTATTATTATTACTACGGGCTACTCCAGGAGTCCTTAGACTCATCGAGGGAGGCCCTAAACATCATGTTCACACAGCTGTTCAACATTCTCACAGTATCTATCATACCTTGCCTTGAACTCGCTCACTGTCATAGCACCCACAACAGACTCTGGCAGCTTATTCCACTCATTTACCACTCTAAAAGTAAAGAACCCAGCTCTAACACCTCTGCTAACCACACTCTTGCCCAGCTTCCATGGGTGTCCCCTAGTTCTCCCACCACCAGTCCTGATCTCAAAAATATCATCTGAATTAATCCTATAGAATCCTTTTAGCAATTTGAATGTCTCAGTCATATCTCCCCTTTTCTGCCTATCAACTAGTTTCTGCAACCCACAAATCTTCAACCTGTTCTCATATGGTTCATTCCATAGACCTGCTATCATCTTAGTCACTCGCCTCTGGATCCTCTCAACCTCCTCCCCATCAAGAAGGAACTGAGGTGACCAAATCTGGGCACAGTAGTCGAGATGAGGTCTTATCAGGGCTCGGTACAGAGGTACAATAACTTGTTTTTCTCTGCTCGTCAAGGTATTTTTCAACAACCAAGTGAGTTGATGAGCTGATTTAGCTACTTTCGCAATGTGCCCCCTAAACTTCATCTCCCTATCCACCAAGACTCCCAAGTCCCTGGCCTCATCAATCTCTTGGAGTACAGTTCCACCAATGTGGTATACTGCTGCTAATCTTTTCACTCCGAAATGCATAACCTTACATTTTGTCACATTAAATTGACATCCATTCTCCTTAGTCCAGAACTCCAATAAATTCTCTATATAGAATTCTGTTTTAAAAACTGATATGTCAGAATCATAAAATTATTAAACTGGAGAGAAGAAACTCCACAGCTAATATTAGTTACTAATAGCTTTAAGAGCTTCCATAGTCTGTTCAATAACAGATATTCTTTGGTTGAAAAGGCATTGGTTCAAATTATGTTTAGGATGCAATGAACTTTTATAAAGAATTTCATCTGATGAGTTAACTGGATCTTATATAGTGATGGTAGGATTTTTCTTTGGAAACTCAGGTTTTTCATTACACAAAACAGATAAACCAAAGAATGCACATAGTTGAACAGACATAACAAACAAGGTTGACTGCTCTGCAATAGCATTAATTAAGTTTCTGTATTGCTTGGCTGTGATAAGGTCAACTGCCTAACATGATAATAGGGATGACAGAGACTAATAAACTTTTTAACAAGCTAGTATGCCACTTATTTCAATAAGAATCATCAAGACAAACATGATACAGTAGTTATTGAAAAACAATTAAGTTGGGTACAGTGTACTCAACTTGCCAATATATGGGAGGAGCTTTTATATAAAAGTAATAATGCTATTAGCTGGTGTGTGTGTGTGTGTGTGTGTGTGTTATATTTTCAAACATTTCTGTTTTAATGACTATTTCCAGTATTAGAAAACTGTAAGATCTGCTTGTTTGGCTGAAGTATGATAGACCATGGGCAAAAGAAATTTTATAGACACTAGGATAGACCGAAAGGGGAAGTAAATCCTTCCCGAAGCCTAGAAACAAGGCAAGTTTATTAATCAGGCAAAAGGCCACTCTGATACCAATGGATCTAAATAATTTGGAGAAGATTTTTTTCAGATACACCTCTGACATATATGTTGGTGATATAGTTTACAATTTCTTGGGAGACTTGCAACAGAGAAACTCCATAATTTAATAACTTGTTCACAAATGACTCATTGAAGCCATTAGACAGGAAGGCGGCTGTTGTTATACCCTGATAACCAAGAATGTAAAAATTTCAGTTATCATGGTGTAACAAGAAAATAAAAATATAAAATCCTATCCTGTAAACGGAGTGAGGTCCGATGATCGATGGACCCTCGACACCGCAAGGTAAAAGAGGGTATAAGGAAGATGAGATGAGATGAGATGAGATGTAAGTAGCTAATACAAGATATTTATTTTGATGATGAGAGTTTATTTTTCACTTGGTTAGACTATAATAAGTTTAGTTTAATCCTTTATCCAAGTGTGAGCAAACAAAGTTTGCACCTGAAAGTATCTTCAGGACTGGGGAAAGGTAGTGCAACACCAGGCAACTCGTTGCAAAGGTGGAGAAAGCTCTCATTACTCCTATCTCATTATCTCCCATAATGCAAAGCACATCTCCTTGCGGATATGTGTAATGCTATGCATTAAGGCAAGGACCACTACCCATACCGGTTTCGACCTTTATTGAGGTCTCGTCAGTAGGAGCCAGGCCCAGTAGTGGAGATACAATTAGCATAGCATTACACATATCCACAAGGAGATGTGCTTTGCATTATGGGAGATACTGAGATAGGAGTAATGAGAGCTTTCTACACCTTTGCAACGAGTTGCCTGGTGTTGCACTACCTTTCCCCAGTCATGAAGATACTTTCAAGCACAAACTTTGTTTGCTCACACTTGGATAAAGGATTAAACTAAACTTATTATACAAGATATTTAAAGACAGAAAATATGCTCGCATCCAAGAAAATTAATTATAGCAGAAATTGTTTGTTTAACTAAATAATAAAAAAGGGATTCTTATTACAAAAAAAAAAGGATATGGAAAAAATAGGTTAAGTAAGACAAAGAAGATTAGAGATAAGAATTTGTATGTGAGAGGCTAGTTTAACACTTGAAAAAAGGAGATTAAAATATGCAAGTAAATTCTAAAAAGGGAAGTAATTTAGTATAGAGGCTAGCTTAAAACAAATGACGATCGCTCAAGGTCAACTCCCGAAGTGAGACGTCACATGGGAGTCGCGTGCAAGTAACCGTAGCATGTTTTGGGCAGAAAAACACGACTTTAATTGGTGAGTGAGATCGACTCCAGTAGGGGGGGAGGAGAAAAGAAATTGAAGAAGGTGCCTTGTTTATTTTGTTTTGTTTTGTAAGTTAGATAAGGTAAACTGAAAATAAACATTAATGTCCATGGTATCAATATAGAGCATTCTGACTAGTATAAGGTTAAGTAAAGTGTTATTTTGTTCCAGTATTATATGTGTATATTTATATGTATAAATCTGTTATGACGTCATGATCGCAAATTCCCATATAGGATTTTGCCCTAATACTTGTATTTTGCTTGCGTAATTTTGTAATTTTTATTCTTAGTATTGAATTGTGTTTTATATAATAGAAATTGAATTGTACCATGTTTGAGATTTTTAATAAACTTTTGTTCACTAATAATACAGTTGTCTGAAATTGCTGCCTAATGCACCACTTGATAAAACTACGACCCTAATGGCGCGAGAAAATTTAATGTGTTAAGTTACAAGATAAAGGGTCATGACTGCTTAATTGTTTCACACTCAGACATATTTTTGTAATTGCTCCTCGTTTTCGAATTATATATCTTGAACTAAATGTCCTGAAAGGCGCAGTATAATATAAATATCAGGGACACTAAGGGAAGAAAAAGCTTAAATATTTGAATTTTGTAATATCTCGTGCATAGTTGTTTTAAATAAAGAAAATATAGAGATTCACTTGAAAGGATAAAAGAAAGTTTAGATGCTCCCCTCTGGCTGATGTAGAATAAGCAGGTCTAGAAATGAAATACATTAGGAGTATGGAAAGATTGACTTCAATTGGGTTTATATAGGTCAAATTTATTTGAAACTAAGTAAGAAATGGATTCATTATTTGTTTAATTCTGTATGAACTGTAGCCTTACTTAGTTTCAAATAAATTTGACCTATATAAACCAATTGAAGTCAATCTTTCCATAGTTCATTTGGTCAATAATAACTTTTAATCATTATGAATACATTAGGAGTTTTCAATTGCTAGCATAAATTTTATACAAGGATAATAAATAGTATTGATCCCAGTAAGAAAGTCTCAAATAGAGAACCTTGCCATACTGCAAAGATATCTAACAAATAGAGAGTACTGCCATGATAGTTCTTTTTCTTATACCTTGAATGGTTTGATCAGTGATTGTTCCATAACATCCATCCTAAACTTGAATTTCTGTATAGTATAAATTTCCTTACTAACATCAGTGCTGTTCATCCTCATATACAGTTTTCTCTAGCAATTAAAAATAACCAGTGCAAATGGCTTTGTATGTATACTGTGTTGGAGCATAATGGTATTTTTTTCAGATCCTATGAGTATCCAGTGCATGGTCTGCAAGACCAGATTGACCATGATTGTGAATGTAGGTGTATTTTTTGTGTTAATCTATGTTGATGGTGACTAATCTATCTGTCCAGAGTGTGCCAATGTGCACGAACAGGAAACTTTATATACTCCAGGCACTGAGAGCAGAGGGAGCTGATCTTTAGTGGAAAAGGGCAGCAAGTTTCAGATGGGTTTTAAATGCTGTGCAGAGGTCGTACTTTTTTTAAGGACCTGGCTATTGTTTTGGACATATCCCAGATGTAAGGGATGGTGATGGCATTCTTAAAATCTTTTTGAATGATAGGGTTGTGAATTGGGAGAGAATTCATTATTTGTTTAATTCTGTAGGAACTGTAGCCATTGGATAAGAAGGTGTTGTGTATATGGTTGAGTTCTGTTGTAAGACAGGTTCCAAAGATTAGGCTCTATTTGTTAGTTTTAATGATACCATATTGTTGAGAGTATTGAGAGGGGGTGGTGGGAAAGTTTGTGAATGTATCTGGTTGTGTGAGTGGATTTCTATATATAGTGAAGGAAAGATTACCATTTGGAATAAGAAGGGTAGGCTGTTGTTGGTTTCGGTTCCTTTTCCATCATAAACTGGATTCTTGGATGTAGATTGTTGAGATGTCAGGGGAAAGAGTCTAATGTATCTGGGCCATGAGGCCAAATAGAGAACATGCCACCTATATATCTTAGCTAGAGGGAAGGTTTGAAGGCAGATGTCTGTGGCTTGTTTTATAAAATTTTCCATGTGAAAATTGGTTCCATAGCTGTTCCCTCTGTCTGTAAATTTTGTTCTTCCAAGAAAAATATCTGAAATTGATGGAAAAGGAAAAGAAATCTAAGATAGAAGGAAAAATGTTTTTTAAGAGTGTTAAAGTGTCATTCAAGGAAATATTGATAAACAAAGCTAATCGATATATCTGTATTATTTAAAGTTCGATTTTCAATAGAGGTTTCAAAATGGATAGAGTTTTTTTAGAACACGAATATTATCACCATAGTTATTATACATAGATGCAAATAGTCAGTTCATAGTAAGTTCAAATAGTTCTCATCCATATGAATGTGTGTGTGTGTGTGTGTGTGTGGTTGTGACTGTTATTATCTGTATATTTGGCCATCCTGGTAATAATGTAAGTTTACCAATAAAAGTATCATTTGATTTTTAGGTTCCAGTGTTAGAATAGATACTACACTTTTGGGTTTCTACCAATCCAAATGGCAAAGAGGAAACAGAAGTTATGTCTTCAAAGGTCAAGGTAAGTAAATAGTATCCTTAAGTTTTTTCCATAAATGGAAAATTTCTATGTTCTCTCTCTCTCTTCCCCTCCCCCCCCTTCCCTCCAAGTTTACTACTGTGGTAGCAAATTCTTTTTCAAAATGTGTGCTTGAACATCTTTGGAATGTGGCAAAGCACCAGTGTCTTCTAGAACAGCGGTTGTGAAAAAGTAAGTTAAGAGTGTAATTTAAGGAGTTAGTTATTTAAGTTTATAGGATTTAAAAAATGATGGCCTTTGGTAGTAAAAGTTTTTGCAGCTTGGTAAAAAATTTGCAGCAGACCAAGTAGTTGGGAAACACTGTTCTAAAATTATGTACATTTTTTTATTTCATAGTTTTCTGTGTATAAATGTATTAATTTGCAGAAATGGAGAGAACCCATTACTAATCCTTCCTTCTCGAAAGAAGCTAGATTTTGATATGTTAATGGATTTGCCTAGTATATTATTGGGCGTCGTCCGAGCAATTCAGGTATAGGCTTTTTATGTCCTGTTCCTGCTCTGCAGATGAAGTTGGTCTTTCCATCTTAGCCTTGGACGTTCACGATCTCTTCTTCTGTAGGTTTATATTTATTTGCTACTTTGGGAATCCTATTGTTATTCATCCTTTCTATGTGGTGTAGCCAATTTTGCTGATATTCTTCTATTTCTTGTATGATGTTCTTTGTATCTAATTGTTCTCTTATCTTCTGTTTGCTTTACACTCTTTGATATGGTTAAAAAAATATAAAATATTAGTATCTCTGACCTTAAACATTTAATCTTTAAATTCAATATTTGAATAATTCAATGTTTGAAACAGTAGAAATAATCTGTATTCTTTACCGAGCATTTATTCTCAAAAACATTGGTTATGAAAATTGCAATTACTACTTAATAACAAAGGCTTGCCATTGAGAATCTTTTTGCAAAATATTGAAATAATTGACTAGTAAGAGTTTTATCATACAGTATAATTTTTTTTAAATGATATGTATTGACTAATATTTATATTTTGGGTATGGATTTTTTCTTCTCTTTTTAAGATGATGGTGCAGTTATCTTGGAAGTTAACCATGATGTTGGAAAAGTATTTGTGGAACACATTAAAGCTTTACCTGCTCAGATGATGGGAATGGTGGTAACACTTTCTCCTAGTTCAGAAGCTATATCTGCTCGGTTTGCTACACCTATTGTTACAACATATGTAGAAACTGATAAAATAAAATTTGAGAGGTAAAATAAAAATAAATTATGAAATTTGTCTGTTACCAATTTCTGGAATGTTTAAAAAAATTATATGCAACTATTGATGCTGTTTGAGGAGGTTGGGAAGTATGCTGTTTATAATATTAGAAAATTTGGAGCAGATTATAAAAAGTACATTGATGCAACATTTCCTTCTGTGACAGTTGTTATTGCAGTTAATCATCTCTAATAACCATCAGATTGCCATTCCCCAATAACTGATTAATCAGTCAAATTTACCTAAATTTAAATAACCAGTTTGCCTTGTGGTATTATCCTACAGCCTTTGCAAAATTTAGAAGTATTGCTGTATGTGCAGTAATATGATTACATATCAAATTAACCACATTATTAAAACAAGTCTCTCCTTAACAAACCATGCTTGCTTTCATAGAGTATCTTAATCCAGTTATCATCCATCTATCCATCAACTGTATTCCACTCAAGATTTAAGTTTTCCAATATCTTAACTTCCATTGCAGAAATGTGTATGGGCCTATAATTTGATACTTTCTTTTTTTTTTAATACTTTCTATGCAGTAGCATTATCATATTCTGTTATCATCCCTTGATAGTCCTTCCAGTTGAAGGGTTTTCATTAAATTTAATGTCAGTGGCACAGATGGTTCTCTGGACATATTTCTTTAAAATATTGGGTGAGATCTCACCCAGTCCTACTGCCTTTCTGACATCCAAAGTGCTAAAAATTCAAAACATCCCTTTGTCATTTCCATTCTTGTTTTATAGTCATCCTCTTCTGCATTAAATATTCTAACACAGTAATCACAAATAATTCCACTCTCTTCTACACTGGTTACCATTATTACATCTACATCCAGCAAAATCATTCCTTCCCTGGTAATACTAGAAAAGGAAAATTCCATGATATTGCCTTTAGCTAGCTCACCTGACTGATTCTTTTAATTAACTTCACTTTTCTCATTCCTAAATGCTTTTCTAGCTTAAAATGATTTCCACAAGTTCACTCAAGTGAACTTGTGGAAATCATAGGAATAGTATATTACATGATCAATCAGGGCTTGAAAACAAAAAAAGTACTTGTCTACTCATCCATGAAGTATGAGAATTTTTGGCTGACAAGTTAAAAAAAATCAGAAGAGGAATTTATATAATCATCTGGTTTATTTACAAAATGGTGATTCTTTGACATGTTTTATGTTGTAAATAGTTTATTCCCCTTTTTTGGATTTTTTACCTTACTTATTGCTTCTTTTGGAATATACTAGTGTTATTTTATCTTCAGAATGTGCTCCAATGTACCATGAAACTAAAATAAATACACTTCAGATGGTGGTAATTAGCTTATTTCATACCTGGGTGGTGGAATATGCAAATAGTTGAGTCAAAAAAACAGTTGTTGTAGTTTAAAAATTTCCTTATGCTGATTCCAAAAGTGTAACCTAAATATTTTTTGAATATTTCCTTGGCTGCTATTATGCCATGAAACTTCTCTGTTTGTCTGTCAGTGTTTGGAACCATTCTGAAAACCCACTAATATTTTGGGGCAGCACATTAGCAGATAGGCTTGGCTATTTTCCTCCTCTTAATACAGTTAAGCATAGGTAGCATTAAGAGTATTATAAATTGAGAGGCTAAAATCAACCAAACCAGCTGTCACATCTTCCCTTAGTTAATCTTTACTAACTATAAGTTAGTAAAGATTATATAAGATTAATCCAGAAGATTTTCAGTAAATGCCATACAAGGAAAAAATAAGGAATCCCCTCAGGAAATTGTGTGAAGTGTGGTTAACAAAGGTGTGTTTGTTTAAAGAGAGATATGGTAGGCATTTTATGAATAATGATTTACGCGGACTTTCCATGAATGACTCTATGGACTACATGGAAGTTTCCATATAATAATGGTAGTAGAAATTTTTTTCACTTAGTTATAATTTAAATTAAATTTAAGAATTATATTCTTGTTTAATCCTTTATCCAAATGTAAGCAAACAAAGTTTGTGCATGAATTATCTTCACATTAATTGCCTTTGTATCCCATAATGCAAAGTACACATCCTTTTGGACATATATAATGCTATACATTATGGGAAGGGCCACTATTCAGACTGGTTTCGATGTTTATTAAGGTACTGTTTAAGTGCCTGGGGGGGTCTTTGGCCCAAAAGGATCACTCCTGAACTCGTCAAACTCTCATTGGTGGCTCTACTCATTGACAGACCAAAATCTACCACCAAGTAGAACTACTCGACTTCCTGGAATCAACCTCAAAGACATCTTCTTTTAGCTCTACAACCTTTCATAGGTTTTGGCTTGCTTCACAATATTTTTCCATTCTACTCTGTTCGGTGCAGTACTTTTCCAATTCTTAACTTTAAGAATTCCAAGGTCTTTCTCAACCTCATCTAACCATCTCTTTTTAGGTCTTCCTCTTCTTCTTTGTCTAATTATTTTCCATTTATAACTTCTCTATTTTCTTCCATCCTTTCTAAATGGCCTATCCATGCTATTCTTCATGCCTTAACAACTCTAACAATATCTTCTCCATTTATTAATTTGTTAATTTCACTGTTTGTTCTTATTCTTCAATTATCATTCTTCTCTTTAATTTGTCCATAAATTTTTCTCATTATTTTCCTTTCAAAAATCCTTAACCCATTCTCTTCTTTTTGGAGTAAAGTCCATGATTCACATCCATATGTTATGTGGTCTAATAATCGATTTATAAATTTTTAGTTTAGAATTCATATCTACAGCTTTACTACCCAATAATCTTTTATGCATGTGATAGCATTTATTTCCAACTATTATTCTATTATTTATTTCTTCTGCTATGTTATTTGTTATTGTTTTTAGGGATCCTACATATTTAAAATGATTTACTGATTCAAAATTATAACCATCTACATTACATTACATTACACTACATCTATTCTATTTCCATTTCTTCCATATTGCATATATTTAGTTTTTTGCTCATTAATTTGTAAACCAACTTCTTTTGTATTTAAATCTAATTCTTTGAACTTACTTTCTAAATCATTTTTGGTACTACTAATTATCACAATATCATCTGCATATGCACAAATCTCTACAGATTTATTATTAATATAGCCTCTTATATTGAACCTTCTTATTATATATTCAAGTGTCAAATTAAACAAACTTGTAGACAGCACATCTCCCTCTCTCACTCCGGAACTTATTTCAAATACTTCTGTTAACCTTGTAATTTAACCTTAACTTAGATCCTTCTAGTGTTATTTCAATCATTCTAACCAATTTTTGTGGGATTTCCCATCTTTTAAGATCATTAATAATTTTTTTGTATATTTATTTTATCAAAAGCCTGTTTAAAATCAATATATAAATTATGTAATTCTATATTATATTCCATGTATTTTTCATGTATATTCCTTAACATAAATATATTATCAGTGGTAGATTCTTTGGTATAAAACCAGATTGGTTATCCCCTAAAATTCTTCAGTATTTGGCTCTAATCTATTTATTAAACTTGATAAAATTTTATATGTTACATTCAGCAATGTGATTCCTCTAATTACTAAAATTCAGTTTATCTCCCTTTTTATATATTGATTGAATCACTCATATTTTTCTTCACTCCATATTTCAATTTTTAATTGCCAGATTTTTCCCCATAATGGTTTTCCAGTATTCTTGATAAGCTTCCCTGTTATTCCATCTATAACCAGTTTTTTATTTCAAGTTTTTTATCTGTTTTATAATTTTAATTACTACTTGATAAATTGGTTCTTTCATTTTTTCTTCTTTTATTCTAATTCACTCAGATTCCTATCTTCATCTTCATTATGATTAATTTCTTCTTCTGATAATAATTCTTCAAAATACTCTTTCCATCTCTTCATGACTTCTTCTTTTTCAGTTATTATTTCCTTTTTTTTATTCCTATATTCTATTATTGAGGATTAAAATTTTGTACCAGTGAATTATTTTCTTTATAATATTTTCTTTTTTCTTTGTTTTTGTTATATTTACGTGTTAACTCTTATTTAACTTTTCATCATCTCTTTTTTCTTTTGATTACATATTTTATTTGCTTCCTTTATAATAAATTTAGTTTAATCCTTAATCCAAGTGTAAGCAAACAAAATTTGCTCCTGAAGTATCTTGGACTGAGGCAACTCGCAGTAATGGACCAAGCTCTCATCACTACTTCTCTTAGTATCTCCTATAATGCAAAACACATTGCCTTGCAGACATGTATAATGCTATGCATTAAGGGAAGGGCTACTACTCAGACTGGTTTCGACCTTTATTGAGGTCTCGTCAGTGGTAGCCAGACTCAGAGGTGGTGATACTAAGGTGGAAGCAATGGAGAAGTCATATTTACCTATATGAGTTGCCAAAAGGTCATACCTTATTATTAAATTACTCTAGATTTAGAGAACGATGTTGGAAGTTGTTTTCACTTGGTTAGAGTATAACAATTTAGTTTAATCCTCTATCTAAGTGTAAAAATTCTTTATCCAATTACCCAGATCGATTTCGACCTTTGAGGTCTGGGTCTGGCTCCCACTGGCGAGACCTCAATAAATGGCGAAACCGGTCTGGGTAGTGGCCTTTCCCTTAATGCATAGCATTATACATGTCTGCAAGGAGATGTGCTTTGCATTATGGGAGATACTAAGACAAGTAGTGATGAGAGCTTGGTCCACCTTTACTGCGAGTTGCCTCAGTCCTGAAGATACTTCAAATGGAAACTTTGTTTGCTTACACTTGGATATAGGATTAAACTAAATTTATTATAGTCTAACCATGTGGAAAAAAGAAGAAAAAACTTCCACAAATTTGCTTCCTTTCTCTTGTCTTGGTACTTTTCTCTATTAGCTCTTGTATTCTTTGTATATATTTCTTGCTTTATTTTTAATTTCTATTGCTTTCCTGCAATTATTATCAAACATTCCCTTTTGATTCTTTTATATTTCACTATTATTTCTTCTGCTACATTTATAATTATTTTTAATTATCTTCCATTTATCTTTTATATTATTTTGATTTTCAAATTCTTTAATGTCTTTTTCTATTTTTTCTTTGTATAATTTTATAGTCTTTTTATTTGTGAAAGCATCAGTATTCCATTTCTCAATTCTTTCGGCTATTCCTCTATTTATTAATGATATTCTTTGTCTCAATTTTGCACCAACCAACATCTGGTTCAGAGTTGCATTGCACCTCTAAATGCTCCTACATCAATGATTGATGTTGCCTATCTGTTAGAAATCAAAACATGATCTATCTGATTACACTCATTAGTAGCTAGAATAATCCATGTTCCTACATGTATCTTTTTATGTGGAAAATTTGTGCTCATTACTCCTAACTTATTAGTTGTTGCAAACTGAGTAAGACTATTTTTGGATCGTACATCCTGGTTCTGAATCCGCCATCTTGTTAGAACGTAGTTCTTATTTAAAATGTCTGTTTTTTTATTATCTTAATTAATTGTTGGTTGATTACTAATCCAAATATAGAGAAATTTATATTATCCCGTGCCACCCTGTATTCAGATTAGTCTATATAATATAGTGGAATCAATCATCAACTAACTTTAGCAATCTCACTTTTTTACAGGCCGAGTTTAAAATAAATATTTAAGGCTTCCACAAGGTCTGATAAACTTTATGAGCAGTGCAATGAAGAAAAATCAGACAAACAACAAATTGAATTCAATGAAATAAACATTTAATACAGGGTTATACAGGGTGTCCCAAAATTCACGCAAGAAGTAATTTTGATAGAAAACACAGGTTTTTAATTAAAAATTGTAATTATTGATTCATAAAGTATACAGTATAGGGTTATGCATGGAATAGCATATTGGGTAAATGGCCTCCACGGCTTTGCTGGGACATACACACTCTTTTGCTGAAATTTTCCATGACCATTTTGCATAAATGTGGCTGAATTTCGTTGATACAGCGCTCAATTTCCTCCTTCAAGGCGTGGATGGTCATGGGCTTGTTGGCATAAACCTTAGACTTCAAAAAACCCCAAAGAAAAAAGTCCAACGGCGTTAAGTCACATGATCTGGGCGGCCAATTCTGATCACCAAAACAGGAAATTACACGACCAGGAAATGACTCATGCAGTAATTGAATTGTTTCTCGGGCTGTATGGCATGTGGCACCATCTTGTTGAAATCACATCGTCCACATCGATATCTTGCAATTTAGGCACAAAAAACTGGATTATCATGTCGCGATAGTGAGTACCATTAACTGCTATTGCCTTACCAGCCGCATTTTCGAAGAAGAATGGACCGATGATGCCTCCAGCCCAAAATCCGCACCAAACAGTGACACGTTGTGGAAGCATTTGTTTCTCAACAATCACTCATGGATTTTCTGAACCCCAAATGCGACAATTTTGTCAATTAACGAAGCCATCAAGATGAAAATGAGCCTCATCGCTGAAGATGATTTTGTTCGAAAAATAAGCATCCACTTATTGTTGTTCCATAATCCATTCAACGAACTCTCTTCTCTGTGTGTGGTCAGCAGGCTTCAGTTCTTGAGTCAATTGAACTTTGTAAGCATAAAGATGCAAATCTTTCGTGAGAATACGCTGTAGAGAGCTTCTCGAAATGCCCAATTCAAGACCACGGTGCCAAATTGATGTTCCTGGACTCTCAGCATCACTCTCACGAACTGCTTCGATGTTTTCTGTTGAACGACGGCCAGAGTGTATAAGATCACTAATTGATCCAGTTTCCTTGAATTTTTTAATTAATCTTTTCACAGTTGGTGAAGTCAAATCACTATTCCAACCATATTTTGTACGAAAATTGCAAACTGTAGCTGCCAAACCTTCATTATTTTTAAAATATTGCTCAACAATGAAAATGCTTTGTTCTTTCGTGTAGCGCTCCATTTTTAATAACCCTGAACCGTCAGCTGTCACGCTGTCTTTTTTTTCTCGTTGGCAACACTTTACCGCACAAATGGTGCTAAATTTAAATCTTGCGTGAATTTTGGGACACCCTATAGAACATGTACATTTAAGTATAACTTTGAAAACAAGATAATACAAATCAGCTTAGTTCAAATATTCATAACAAACATAAAACATTAGGCATCAGACATCCAGCTGTCAATTCTACATTCTTCCGAATAATTAAAAATGGTTCACACAGTTCATTGTTACAGAATCTTACAGTAAATATTCTTAAAGTAGAATTCTCTAATTCTCTCTTAGAGAATTATGAGGCAGTTATCACTTCAAGGGGGAAACACTTTTAAGCTCCATCCTTGGCTATTTTTAGTAGAACACCACAGTTAATGCTAAGATATATCAGGCGGAGCTAACTGTTATTTCTTTACACTGAAATATAAAAAAATGGACTGCTCTTACCTGATTACATTTTTTACACATTGGACTCACTATAGGTACACTTAAAACTGAAGTTAACTATCACTTTGAAGTAACACTATTCAAAAGGAATCTTCGCTATATAACTGAAATATTAAACATAGAGCTTCACAAGTCTCGATGCACTCATTTCAGGTAATCTACTTATTCTTTATTTCCTTCTACGCATTAATTTCAGCTTTGCACTATTCTTCCTCAAAACAATTGGAATTCGACCTAATTTTAGAATTCCATAGAAATATTCCTAATTGCCTATTAATTTCCCGGTCCCTTCTTAATTTATTTATGGCATTTCCAAATTCCCTTTACTGCCACCCGTTACTTCACTCCGTGCTGTCCTGAATGCTTCTCCCCTGTTTACCTTCGTTTTCCAATAAAATACCTTCATTCTTCCTGCCAAAATCCGGTTCTAGCCAGTCCAGTTCATATCAATTCCTTCTCCCTTCGAATACTGTAGCTCACGCTCCACCACGCGCTATCTAAAATTAACTCCGTTTCCTTGACAATGACCAATCAAATCTCATTACAGAATTTCTTAAATTTACTTTCACTTTCATTTACAATAAATAAAATGCACATATTACAGTCCACTTAGGATACATTTACAAATTATATAATGAATTTATAGAAGAATAAATAACTAAAAAAAATTACAATTATTATTTCAATAAAAAAAATAACAAGTATTTAAATTAGAATTTACTTAAGAGTAAAATTAGCTCAGGATATGCAATTTATGTTAAATCATGAATGAAATATTAATAATCATAAACTTGTCCATTCACAATTTAACACTATTATCACTAGTTTCTTCATGTAGACTATATCTTCAAAATACCTTTTATTTATATCTTCTTTCCCCTAATTTAGCATTCAAGTCTCCTAATACAATTATAGCATCATTTTTTGATATGCGTTCACATGTTTTTTTTTGTAAATCATCATAAAATTGTTCAATAACGTTTTCATCAGCATTCTTAATCGGAGCATAAATATTTATAAATGTAATGTTATGAAATGTAATACTCTCTCATTTATTGGTGTAAATCCTAATATTGATTTATAGACCTTTTTTGTTGTAATATAACCAACTTCATGTTCTCCTTGTTTTATAGGACCACTAAACTGTAACTTATATTCTTTTTTATTAATTACTACCTGTCCTTTCCATCTTGTTTCCTGTAAGGATGTGATGTCCATACCGTATTTCAATAATTCTTCTGCTACATCTTGCATTTTACCAGCTTGTAATAACGTGTGACAGTCTATGGTCTGAATTTCATAATATTTCTCATTAACCTTCTCCTTTACATACATTGTTTCCATAGAGTCAATCCGGTTTCATATTGTTTAGCCTTTTCAACAAAATGTTTTTTTTCTAGGGATGTGTTGTTAGCCCATTGCCAAACCCTTCTCGTTTATCTGGGCTTGGGACTGGCAACAGTATCGATGAGCTACTCAATCCACCCATTGAATATTGCAGGCAGAGTTAAGCCAAAAGACTAACATTATTAAAATGCCATTAGTGGGAACAAGACTCAGAAGGGATGCCAATGTTGAAGTAATGCAAGTCATATAGTTACCATATACACATAGTTAAAAGATGTATCACCTTATTATTAAAATACCCTGGAATCCCAATCTCTGTGAATATACATCTGAGGTAATTGTATGTTTCCACTTGTTATATGTTATGACCTAACACTTCTAGTTTGCTTTTTTATTGTACTTCCTTTATTTATTATCATGTGTTTGTCTTTTTAAGGTTTAATTCTATTTCATACTCCTTTCCATTTTGGATTATCTTGAGCATAGTTTATCAGCAGCTAACGTGAAAAAAAAAACGTGATCTATTTTTCAATTTTGATTATTGTGAAAATTCAAACTGAAGGAGTAATAAACCATGTTGTTTTTGTTTCAAAAATAAGATAATTTATTAAGTTTTGTATGTCTAAATCTTTGCCTGGGGAATGAAAGTTTTGAAGTCTTTTCTATCCTTTGTATTTCATAGCTTATTAGCTTATGTCAGATAGTTACAGATTATAAAATCATTTCCTTGCTCTAGAGAACAAACATGGTACTTTCTCAAGCCACTTCAGGTCTCCAATAAGCAGGATGGTGGTCTCACATCAGGCTGTCACATTGCAATTCAAATGTACAGTTAGTTGGTTGGAGAGCAGGGATGCCATTCACTCAACCAAGAAGACCAGCATTAAATTATATTATTATTATTTCATGACACTCCAAGGAGTCCGAAGACTCATCGAGGGAGGACACATACTCTACAACTCTCCATCTCCATCTACACCAACAGCATCTACTGCCCACTACCACCACTAGTATTTTTTTGTCTGTAAATTGGGTGTATCCTGAAGGTCGATTTGTCTGTATATGGGATGAAAAACCCGAGTTTCTGGGAGAGAAAACCTTGCTGCCACCATATGAGATTAGTTAACTCACCTTCAGTTGAAAAAACTCCCATATAAAAATTCCTCTCATCACAATGAGAATCAAATTTTGACCTTTTCCAATCGAAGGGCACAACATACTGTCATTCTTCCAATTGTGCTATGGAGGCATTTAATATATAAAGTATATAAAATATTAAATTATATAATATGGACATTTTTATGCATTCATGTTGTTTATGTGTTCATGTTTCTTGTTTTGATCTCAGTAAAGGCATATTATAAAAGTATGCATTTTGATACATAGGATGAGATCTGGTCTGTTTGGAAGAAGAAATAATAAAAGTGCCATTGTAAATGGATATGAATGTAAAGTAAGTACTCTTTACTGTGATTTTGCTAAAGATATAATGATTACTGTTTTATTTAAAGAAAAATTTATATATACAACAGTACATGTCTCTTCAATGATTATTAAAAAGACTTATATAGATAAAACAAATTTTATTTAATGTTCATCCTGAAGACGGACAAATTAGATGAGAACCACTCAACTGGCAGATATTAAAAATTGTGCTTACTTATTTCTAATTTGCTTCTGAAATTCAATGCGACTGGTGCATTCCACAACATGTTAAAGTTGATAAGAAATTATATTTTTGTTTTCACCATATTATGCCCAAGCATATGCATGGATATAATACATATTTTGGTTTATAATATAGTACATTTATAAAAATACATAAGTGTGTTTTAAAAGCACTTGTATAACAGGTTTTTATTTGCATTTATAACATGTAACACAAAAACTCTTGAATAATATAATTACTGAGATAACAGCCAACAGGCTTCACTTTGGCGAAGTAAAATTATTTAAATTAAGTGGATATTGAATCCCACATTATTTCTTAGCCGAATAAGAAAATCAAAGATAGGAAATCTAATGTAAGAGTTTCATGCCAAATATAGAAACTATAAAAGTTTGGCAAGTCCAAGCATAAGGCAACACGTGGTACAGGTGGAATAAGTGCCGATCACTGTCCTTAGTATTTTCCCATAATGTAAAACACAACTCCTAGGAGATGTATGCTGTTATACGTTATGAGAGAAGGTCACTACCCATACCGGTTTCGATCTTTTTTTGAGGTCTCATCAGTGAGTAGGTAGACCCAAGAGAATACTGAGGTTTCAGTAGTGCAGAGCTTATTTCTTTACTGTACAAGTTTTCAAAAGGCGCATTAATACAATTAGATAAGCGCCAACAGGCTTCACTTTGGCAAAGTAAAATTACTCAAATTAAGTGGATATTGAATCCCATATTATTTCTTAGCCAAATAAGAAACTCAAAGATAGGAAATCTAATCTAAGAGTTTCATGCCAAATATAGATAATTTTACTTCACCGAAGTGAAGCCTGTTGGCTCTTATCTCAGTAATTGTATTAGTGCAGCTTTTGAAAACTCGTACAGTAAAGAAATAAGCTCTGCACTACTGAAACCTCAGTATTCACTTGGGTCTACCTACTCACAGATGAGACCTCAAAAAAGGTCGAAACTGGTCTGGGTAGTGACCTTTTCTCATAATGTATAAAGCATACATCTCCTAGGAGTTGTGTTTTACATTATGGGAAAATACTAAGGACAGTGAATGACACTTACTCCACCTTTACTGCAAGTTGCCCTAGCATGTACCATGTGTTGGCTTATGTTTGGCCGAACTTTAAAAAAATGTCTATATTCGGCATGAAACTCTTTGATTAGATTTCCTATCTTTGAGTTTCTTATTTGGCTACGAAATAATGTGGTATTCAATATCCACTTAATTTGAATAGTCGAATAATACTTTATTTACAAATATTTCAGCTTGAAACTAACATGCCATCATTATTATCATCATAGGTTAAAAATGGTCACACAAGGTAGCATGGTCAACAATGAATTGTTTGAAACAATATTTGTCATATGTACTTACACTAGTTTCCATAAATTAAGGATCAAAGAGAAAAATCATGATAACTAAAAAACTGTATGATAAATTTGTATGCAGTTTGGTGAAAAGGAGTATGAGATGAGACTTGAAAGAAACACCCACAAAAAATTATAAGTGAATAATTTAATGCAGTAACAAATGGGTACATGAAGACATTGGTCAGAAACAAGAAGTCAAATGAAATTATCAAAATACCTTAGTAAGAAATGTGGTCACCCCCCCACAGCAATTCATCACTCACAACAATGTTCCATACTGTTTATAAAGGTGTCCAGGAGCTTGGTTGGTAATAGCAACCATTGCTCCTGTAAATCTCTCCTAAGTCCCTCAAGGTTTTGCAGAGGTGGGGGTTAGAACAGCAATTCATCATCTACCTAGAACATTCTAGACATACACACAATAGGATTTAGGTTAGGAAACCTGGCTGGCTAGTCCATACATACAATACTCCCTTTTTGAAGATATTGGTCCACAAGTATTGCTCAGTGCAGAAATGCATTATTATCTTGTAGGGCTTTGTCTCTATGACTTTGTCTCTATGAGTTGAAACATTCATGGTTTGGTAGGAAGCATATACAGGTCAGTGTGTCCACCCGAGATGCCTCCCCAAACCATCAAACTGCCTCCTCCATAAATGCCCTAAATAAACCTATTTCTAGGATCTTAAAGAAATATCACCTAATACCAACATTCTTTCCTCTTAATACTCTCATCTTGGCTGTCTTCCTCCAAGGATTTCTCCAATGGATTGTTCAGTTATATATATATATATATATATATATATATATATATATATATATAAAATAAAATCTATCACTCCCACACATAAGAGGCTACAACTCCTATAGCAAATATATTAGCAAATAAATGTCCTATGTTGGCTAGGATGAAGAGAAAAGTAATCTTTTGATTACTGAAAAAAAGAGCCAACAGGCTTCGCTTCGGCAAAGTAAACTTATTCAAAATTAAGTGGATATTGAATACCACATTATTTCTTAGCCGAATAAGAAACTCAAAGATAGGAAATCTAATCTAACAGTTTCATGCCGAATATAGAAAACTATATAAAGTTCGGCGAGTCCAAGCATAAGCCAACACCTGGTAGTGCAATGCTAGGGCAACTCGTAGTAAAGGTGAAGCAAGCTTTGATCACTGTTCTTAGTATTTTCCCATAATGTAAAACACAACTCCTAGGAGATGTATTATTGTTCTACATTATGAGAGAAGGTCACTTCCCAGACTGGTTTTGAGCTTTTTTGAGGTCTCATCAGTGAGTAGGTAGACCTAGATGTAATACTAAGGTTACAATAGTCAGAGCTTATTTCTTTACTGTACAAGTTGTCAAAAGGTGCACAAATACAATTACTGAAAAAAGAGCCAACAGGCTTCACTTTGGTGAAGTAAACTTATTCAAAATTAAGTGGATATTGATTACCCCCTAGGAGTGGTGTTTTACATTATGAGAAAATATTAAGAACAGTGATCGAAGCTTGCTCCACCTTTACTACGAGTTGTCCTAGCATTGCACTACCAGGTATTTGCTTATGCTTGGACTCGTCAAACTTTATATAGTTTTCTATATTCAGCATGAAACTGTTAGATTAGATTTCCTATCTTTGAGTTTCTTATTCGGCTAAGAAATAATGTGGTATTTAATATCTTAATTTTGAATAAGTTTACTTTGCCAAAGTGAAGCCTGTTGGCTCTTTTTTCAATAATTGTATTTGTGCACCTTTTGACAACTCGTACAGTAAAGAAATGAGCTCTGACTATTGTAACCTTAGTATTACATCTAGGTCTACCTACTCACTGATGAGACCTCAAAAAAGGTTGAAACCGGTCTGGGTAGTGACCTTCTCTCATAATGTAGAACAGTAATACATCTCCTAGGAGTTGTGTTTTACATTATGGGAAAATACTAAGAACAGTGATCGAAGCTTGCTCCACCTTTACTACGAGTTGTCCTAGCATTGCACTACCAGGTGTTGGCTTATGCTTGGACTCGCCGAATTTTATATAGTTTTCTATATTCGGCATGAAACCCTTAGATTAGATTTCCTATCTTTGAGTTTCTTATTCAGCTAAGAAATAATGTTGTATTCAATATCCATTTAATTTTGAATAAGCAATTTTTTGATATTCTTAAAATCCTAGAGATTGTAGTCCTTTAGAAATTCCTAATGGGATGGCTGTTCTACACAACAGAAATAGATGAAATAAATGGTGACTAGGAGTAATCGATTCACTAGGTCTGGAGTATAAAAGGATGCTGGGCAGCTGTTGCTTGCATTTCTCTAGGTTTGGTAGAAATGGATGCATAATAGATTTTAGTATGGCTGAACTGAATAGAACCTATGGAAATATCTGTAGAGAGAGAGAGATAATGCAGAAACTGATCTTTTATGAGACGGTGGCTGAAGAGAGTTTGTCAGCGAGAGAGGGTGTGGGTCTTAGGTGCATAACCCAAATGTGATAGCAGTTTTCCAAGTTATAAGAAAAAGGGTGCCGAGTTCTGGACTCTGAAGATGCTATAGAAATAATGTGATTAAGCCAGGAAAGAAAAGTAAGAGTCAATCAGAGAAGAGGGATTTTGTCTTGGCTGTGAAGTTGAACTTTATCAAAAGTAAATGGAAAATAACGGAGGCCTTTTTTGTGTGAGAAAACTGTCAAAACTGTGTTTTGGAAGTTGAAGGTGCATGCGGGTGAGGATATGAGCATTTAGGGCACTTATCATAGATTTTGAAGCTTGAGATATTTGGGCATTGCAAGTTATCACATGAGTATGATGAGTGGAAAATACTATTATCAGCAAATCTGTTGATTTGGGTTTGAGGTCAGTGAGAGCAGATCATTTATATACACACACACACACACACACACATATATAAGGAAGAGAATGGGTGAAATAAACAGTCACGAGGAACACATGTAATAACAAGAAAATGTGAAGAGAGAAAATTGCAATCCATTTACAGAGGAAGGAAGGCAGACTATAAAATGGCAGCTGAGAAGTGCTCAATGCCAGATCTTATTAAATGCCTTGGAAATGTCAAGTGCAACAGTATGTTTCTCCACATGGCATGTGTACAGAAGTAGGCAATGTGGGCCAAGGAGATCTACTGTGGATCTTGATTGGCAAAATTCATACTGATGGTCATTGATTATTTTGATAGTTTCCAGTTGTCAAATAGGTTGGTTGTTGATGACCCTCTTGATTGCTTTGGACAGTACTGAGGTGAGAGCAATAGGTTGATAGTTACTTTATTTTTTGCCTTATAAGACACTTTTTTGTACCTAAAATTTATCTGAAAATTAGGATACATCCTATAAGCTGAATACATCTTAACACCAATGTGTTTTTTAATGTATGTGCAGTTACAGTGCATCATCACTTGTCTGTAATGTGTGATCAGTTTGAATAGTTGTATGGTCACTAATGGTCATGCATTTAGTAATCAATACATTATTATATTTACATTTTTTTATAACTCAAGGATTCTACAAAGTACAGATATAGCTGTATGATTGCATTTAAGTGTAGTGTGATTGAGTAATGCAAAAAATAATGGCAATAAGGCCCAAAGTGTCACTTTGGGCCTTATTGCCCCAAGTTTGTACCATTTTTTCTGTTTCCTAAAGAAAAAATGGTACATACTTGGAGGAAACAAGAGCAGCAATTAATAGAAGCAAATTCTAAAAAACACAATCTCCACAGAAGGCAAAAAAACTTGGATAATGGATCAAAGAAGATTGGGTTGTGTGTATCGATAAAAATGATTATTCAATGAACAAAATTATTGGCAACAAAGAAATATCATTGATTTTACAGGGTTGCCATCATGGTGCTTTAGATTTATGAAGAGAAATGATTTATGCATGCCTGCAAAAATGAAAATATCACAAAAATGGCAGATGAATTTGAAAATAAAATTATTGAGTTTCACAGATTTATCATAAATGCTAGGAAACAAGGCAGTTTTGAACTTTCACAGATAGCTAATATGGATGAAGTGCCTCTGACTTTGATGTACCCTCGAACAAGACTGTTGACGCCAAAGGTAAAAAAATATATTATTATTGAAACTTCTAGTCATGAAAAAACTCACTATACTGTTGTTTTGTCGGGATATGCAGATGGAACAAAATTTCCAGCTTTTTAAATTTTTTAAAAGAAAAATAAGGTCCATAAAAACTTCCCAAAGGAGTTTACATTCATAAAAAAAAAAAACAGCTAATGCCTTTTTGTTCCCATACAGTTAGTAGGCAAGGCCGTTTTTTAGCCCTATCTAACTTTTTAAGACTGAGTGGACAGTTCAATCTCCACTGGTAGCTAATCAGAGATAGCTGGCCCAAGGCTATCACCAATTAATTGGCACACAGTGAAGAAGGCAGCTAGTAAGTGCCATCATCTGGTGGTCCCTAACACAATATATTTAATGTCTGAAAATAGTGTGGGTTCGATGGTTGATTTTCTTGAGTTTACAGGACGAAAAACCCGAGTTTCTGGGAGGACAAGCCCGCTAGCCCATGCCAGAGATTGACTAACTCTGGAACCGGTCGAGAAAAGGCTTAGAAAAAGTTCCTCTAGTCGGCGACTAGATTTGAATGCCTTTCGTAGGTCAAGCGCTGTAGAGTGCAAACGGCACTTCTACTGAGATACACAGGCTCGTTTCCAAAAAGGATGGACGAATGAAGAAGGGTTTAAGTTATGGATAAAGAAGGTGTGGCCCAGACATCCTGGCAGTTTACATCAGAGCGTAGGATCAGTTTAGATGCCATAAAACGAAGCTGTTACAAATGATCTTTGAAAAATGAACACAAAAATAGCTGTAATCCCAGGAGTACTCACCTCCATGCTTCAACCTTTAGATGTATCAATAAACAAACCATTTAAAGCATTTATGAGGGAAAAAATGGGTCAGTTGGATGCAATCTCCAAATTCTGAGAAAACATCTACAGGAAGGAGAAAGAAGGCCTTAATTTCGCAGGTGTGTGAATAGGTAAAGAGTTCATGAAATGAAATGAGACCAGAAATTATTATAAATCTTTTCAGAAGTGTGGCATTAGTAATTCTCTTCACGGTACAGAGGATGACTTCGTTTCTAATGAAGAATCAAGTTCTCAGAAAATTTTGAGAGTGAAGATGAAGATGGATAAAGATTTGAAAATAAATTAATGAAATTTATAAAAATTATTTTGTTTATACGAGGGCTGTTCAATAAGTAATAAGACTAATTTTACTGTCACGAAACCACTCATCACAATATTAATTTCTGTGAAATAAAGAAATGTTGGTGTCTATATTAACAAAAGAGGTTGATAGATGGCGTATATGGACTGATGTGCCAGAGTGTCACGTGACTAAACACAAGCTTGTTTCGGCGCGCCTACGAGTTGCGACCAGTTGTCGAAATGGAAGCGTCCTTGGAATAGCATTATGTGATTAAATTTTGTGTGCATTTGCAAAAATCGGCATCGGACACTTTTAACATGATACGCGAAGCTTTCCACGATGAAGCAATGTCGAGGGCAAGTGTTTTTCACTGGCATAAAGCTTTTAAGGAAGGAAGGTAAAATGTGGACAATCTTGAACATGAAGGAAGACCTTCAACGTCCATCACAGAGATAATGATTAACACAGCAGCGATTATCATCAAGGAGGATCGCAGAATTACAGTACGCCAGCTACACGTTATCCTGAATATTTCTGTGGGAAGTGTAATGTTCACTCAATCATGGCTGAACATTTGGGTCTGAAACGTGTTTGCGCCCGATGGATTCCCAAACTCTTGACACTGGAGCAAACGCAGCATCGAGTGGATGTGTGCACAGAATGGAAAGAAAGACTGGAACAAGAAGGTGACAACTTCTTAAAATGCATCATTACAGCAAATGAAGCTTGGTTGTATCACTATGACCCTACAATGAAACAACAAAGCAGTGAATGGAAGCATCCGTCTTCGCCTACCCCCAAGAAAGCAAAAACTGTAAAATCGGCTGATAAAGTTATGATCATAATGTTTTTTGACTATGAAGGCATTGTTTACCAACACGCTGTAGAACCTGGGAATACTGTAAACGGCTCATACTATGCGGATGTTTTGCGGACAATGGTACAGCACGTCAAAAGGAAGCGTCCATTGCTGAAGAATGGCTTCTTATTGCACCACGATAATGCAGAGCCACATATTGCTGGTGGTGTAGTGGACATTTTGCAGAAGAACAACATAGATATCCTACCACACCCTCCATACAGTCCTGATCTTGCACCATGCGATTTCCTCAGCTCAAGAAACCACTAAGAGGCCGCCATTTTGAAAGCAACAAAGCATGTGTAAAAGCTGTGGAGGTGGTTTTTGAAAGAACTCTCAAAAAACGGACTTTCACATGTGTTTAAGAAGTGGACGCAACATTGGGACAAATGCAGAGTATCTCACGATAGTTACTTCGAAAAACACCATATAAATGATGACGATTAAAGGTAATCTGTTTTCTGTATAAATATAGTCTTATAACTTATTGAATTATTTATATATTGAATTATATTATTTATATATATTGAATTATATATATATATTATATGTAAGATTTTTTAATGATTTGATGTATTTTTTAAGAATAATAGACAATACATGTACTAAAATTTAAAATAAAAATAATATTTACATGAAAAATTAGATGCATAATTCATGCTTTTTATACTGCAAAGAATATTTTTTTTCCTCAAAAATTTGACATGAAAAATGTGATATGTCCAATACAGCAGTGTGTCCTATAAGACGAAAATTTGGTAGATGGTTGGATACTTATGAGTTTTTAAATTGGCTGTGTATGGGAACTTACTTTCATGCTGTAGAATTGATGCTATCTGAGTATAATACAGTGTATAGATGTTAAAGAACAGATTCAGGAACATATCACCTGAGTACACAATGGGTGGGATTCCATCAGGACCAGAAGCCTTTTTAGTATTTAGGGTGTTCAAGATTTTTTTGGTAAAAGGTTATAGGAACTATGTTTTGTCAATTTTTGGTGATTTGCTTTCATCATCTATGTAGGAGTTGGTTGAGAAGAATGATGTGATGATACTATTTGGATGAGAAAGAGAAGCACTGATGGACAAAAGTTACACCCAACGGCTTTTGCAGGGAACCAGAAGGCATGATTGCCATAACCACAGGTGGAAAGTTTTCTACATTTAGCTGTATCAGAATTCGACTTAGCCCTTTTAATGATATTTTTGCACATGTTGCTAGCTGAGCATAGACTGTGAATGCAGTTGAAATTTTGTTTCAGGCCACTTTAAATATTCTACTATATATTTTGTATGTATTCAGTAAACTAATACCTGTGTAATTATCAGGTTTTGTTTAATCTCCCTTTTTAAAATATAGGTATTACTATATGTGTATTCCATTCTATTGGTATTTGTTTATTTATATATATTTATTTAAAAATTTTAATAATCTCTGATGAAATTTTTTTTCCAGCAAATTAAACAGTCCGGATTTTATCCCATCTTCTCCTGCTGCTTTATGTTTTCTTTTTTACTTTGGTTGTCCTTTATTTGTTTTAAATTGTTATTTATAACAAATATTGCTGTTAAGTAATTTGGATTGTATGAAATCAGGCATTGAGGATAAGAAGTCAAAGAGGTTAAATGATTTTCAGAATTGAGGGAATGGTAGAGTGAGAAGTTCAAGGAGGACAGATTCAAGATTTGGCATCTCTTGGCAAGGAATGTTGAATATCACAAAAGCATAAATATCTCCATTAAGGTGGAAAGAATCGTATAGGGCAGGCCTGCACAACTTGATTGTCTTTGAGGGCCAAACCCAACTTGAACCACCTGACCAAGGGCCAGATCACTTCGGACCTAGAATTTTAGACTAGTCCACTGCAGCTAAACTTAAGTAAATTTGTTAGTTGGTCTACAGTAAATACTAATTAATATGCATATTTAAATTTTTTAGAGAGTTACATTAAAATTATAATCAAAATTATTTACAAACAGATATAGCTGCAAAATTTCTCACTAAAAACCACTTAAACACAAAGTTTACTAATAATTTCATTGAGAATATCACTCAGTGAAATATCAGTGGTGTCTTTCTGATAATGAGAATATCACAATGTGACACATTGCATTTCTTTGTTGCCACTATTTTATCAAAGTTGGTGTCTTGTTTGAAGTGGCCGTTCTTAATATGGCCTCTAAATTGATATCACTTAAAGATGAACGCCATTTGGTTTTGTTCAAATTCATGACCGAAAATGTTTGTTCACAAGTATATGTGCTGCCAAACATCTAATTTCATCTAATAAAAATCATCTAATTTCATATTCCCCCGTGTGATTAAATAATTCAATCAGGCAGATGGGCCAAAATAAATAGCATTGCGGGCCGTATGTTGTGCAGGCCTGGTATAGGGTGTAGTTTGCAGAGTTAAGATGGACTGTGGTTGTTGTGGCATAGATTTGGGGTTCAGTCAAAAATAGGTGATTAGGTTTGGATGCCTTCAGATGATAATGCACATCATTTAGGTTGGTGTTTATACCATGGATGTTGGTGAATTGAATGTGAAAGGTGTTTTTTTTTTAATATTTTTATTTTAACTGCATTGACATTTATTTAGGTATACATATTTATTCTGGTATACAAAGGTAAAGAGAAAAACACTGTTGGTTGCTTCATAAGTGAAAATTAATGAAACAGCAACAATCATGCTGAGGGGAGAAAAAACAACTTCATTTTATATTGCAATTTATTTAATAAATCAAAATATTTACAAGTTAATCATTAAAATCTTTGTTATAAAAATACGAATACATCTTTTATCTAATTTATAATTCTGATGATATTATATATTTTAGATTTACACTGCAAGTAACGTAGAACTAGTTACAAAAACAAGAACAGAACATCTCTCGGAAGCGAAAAAGAAAAGATATAAAGCTTCTCGTTCAGCTTTACAGTCTTTTCTGGGAATTATGGAAGTTGATGAGAGGCATACTTCACGAGCTGATTTTCGGGTAAGTTTTTATTAGAAAAACAAAATCAAATGATGTACAAAGAGTGCTTTCCTGACCTTATTTATATGCTAAGAAACAATCACTACATTCATTCTTTGCTACAATTGCAGTTTTTCTGATTTCAGCGGCTCACATTATAGATCTGAATTATTTCCATTTCTGTTCATAACATATGGCATATTATTAAGTCAAAATTATTTAATTAATCTGTTGAATTTCCAGAGATAATTTAAAGACAGTGTAGTAAAAATGAAGCTGAATTTACAAATTAACTTAATACTTTAATTAACTTGCTATAAATTTGATGTTCAGATCCTAAGTTGGTATCATTTCAAATGCACTTTATGCAGCAGCAGATTTGCATCAAGTAGGGACAAAGATTGGTAAACTCTTAATGTAATCGTGACCTCAATGTGAGGAGGAGAAGTAATTCTTGATTAATTAAATTATTCAATTTATTATTATTATTAAGAGAGACCTCCAGGGAGTCAGGGACTCATCAAGGGAGACCACATACTACATGTACCAGCTATCACACTTATTCTTGAATTCATTCACACTGCACTGCTTGCACTCACAACATCCAATGGCAATCCATTCCAATCACATACAACTCTATGAGAGAAAAATCTAGCCCTTACCCCCCCCTCTTAAAAATATTTATATATATATATATATTTAGATATATATTTATATATAATGTTTATATATATTTAGAAAATAAATTACATATATGCAAACACACACATTTGTGCACATTGAGTTTGGTTTCAAGGCTGTGTTGTGAATGGTCTCTTTAGGAATGAGGTGGTCCTTTCTTGATAGCAGTAAATATCATAATCAAACTTTTTAATCAAACTTTATAAAAGGGGTGCTCAAGGGTCAAAGCTATATAACTGAGAGGAGACCTCCACATAGCCTTTAAAGGAATGCGGAGAACCAACCAGAGCTTTTGACCTAATGTCCAGTCCTCACCTTCTCGTGGTGCACCCTGTTGGGTATCTACCTGGATACTGAACGAATGAGGATGGGCTGGCAATTTGGTATTTAGCCGACCAAATTATATTCTTATTGGTTAAACCAAAATACAAAATGATGGTTCAACATCACAAAATTTCATGCCGGCTGGGGCGTCGCCTGGTTAAACAAGGCCCCTGTTGTTTTCACCAGGGAACCAGAGTGAACAGCGAAAAGTCAGCTACAGGAGCAAATCTGAAAACACACCCTAACTCAACATCACCAGTGTTTAAGATCGGTACTATCAACATAAGAAGCCTGAATGGCAAAGAAATGGAGCTAGCTGAGGAATTAGATATGTACCAGATCGACATAATAGAGGTGACTGAAACAAAAAACACAAAAACTGGTGAGATCTTTCTGAGCAATAAATGCAAAATGTTATATTCAGGCAATAACAATCAAGGGAAAGAAGGAGTAGCCATAGTATTCAACACTAAATACGAGGCTAATCTTCTTGAATGGCAGGCAGTCTCAATTAGAGTGATGTGGGCAAATATGAGAATGGGGAACTGGACAATGAGGCTTATTTGTGCCTATGGTCCCACAGAAGGTTATACTAAGGTAGAAGTGGAGGAATTTTTTGATGCTTTAGTGAAAGCAACTGACACAATGAAAAAGGATTAGTTGGTCCTTGTTGAGGATCTAAATAGCAGAGTAGGAAATGATTGTCAGACATACAAAAGTATTTTGGGAAAATTTGGAGAAAAGAGCAAAGGCTAATAATAATGGCAAATACCTGTTGGATTTCTGCTCAGGACATGGACTGGTTATTACTAACACCATGTTTCAAACATAAAAATGTTTGAAAATGCAGAAATTCACATGAAGAGAAGAGGCAAGGAATAAGAAAAGTCTCATTGACTATGTTATTATCGATAGTGATGTTTTCTCTCTGGTGCAGGACACGAGTGTACAGAGGATTTGAAATTGGAAGTGATCACTATTTAGTCTTGAGCAGGATAAAATTGAATTTCATATTGAAAAGAATAACATGTAAGAAAGTCTTAAAGCGAATAAAAGTTGAGCAGCTCTCAGATGTGAACTGTAGACTAAAATACAGAAAGATTATTGAAGAAAAAATGAAAGAGTTTGAGAACAGCAACCAAACCTTGGAGATTCAGTGGCAAGCCTTGAAGAAAACACTGATTGATTCAGCCAGAGAGGCATGTAGTGAGGTTGTCTGCAAGGATAGAAAAATCAAAACTCCATGATGGATACAGGAAGTTAAAGAGGCAGTGAAGGAAAAGAAGAAAGCATATCAAAAGTTCCTGGCAAATAAGTCAGCTTGTGCTCTTAGAGAATACAGAGAAAAATGTAAGAAAGCTAAACACAGTGTAAAACTAGCTAAACAAAAGTTATGGGAGGACTTTGGCAAGAACATAGAAAATAAATATCAAGAAGGTGGCAAAATATTCTGGAGGTTGTTGAAGAAGCTTAGAAATGGAGGAAAGAATGCTGTAAAAGGAATTAGAGATGATAAAGGTGACATGAAAACGGGAGAAAAAGATATCCTTGAAGTATGGAGTAATTACTTCGAAAAATTGCTAAATGAAACAAGCAGTGATAACACAGTGGTAAAAAAACACTCAACAGGCATACAGTGAGGAATACATATCCATACTTGAAGTAGAAAAAGAGCACTCTAAAAATATTTAACTCAGTACAAAAAGAGAGCAAGTAGGTTGATTAGAGACCTGTTTCTTATGAATTCACTTTACTTGCTTTCACACAGATATATTTAATTTCTGTTGCTTGTATTTTCTACAAATATTTTCATGGTCATTATTAATCTGAATTGCCATTGATAATTCCCTCACTTTCTTCTAAATCTGTTAAAACACATGTGGCCATTATACAATGTTTCTTTACTTCACCTCCAAATTCACAAAACAAATTTATTTCCTCTTCATTATTTCTTTCTGTTACTATCTTTTGGAAATCTCCCCCTCATATAGTTCCTAGTGTACAATTTGCTGGACTTCAAATCTAATGTTAACAATAAAGACAGAAAGTTTATTCTGAACTTTCTGTCTATCCATGGTAATAATATTGTTCAACATATAGTATAAGTTGAACAATCTTTCCTATAAAATCATAAAAAATAAAATAAAAGTAGGAAATTTCAAGTACAATTTACAGCTCTGTGTCAGCTCTTTCTTGCATGGACAAAGAAGAATAAGCAAATTATGAAAGTAATTTATGTAATGAATTATCAAGTTTTGTTCTCAGTCATCTGGTTCTTCCTCCAAAGACCTTAAAATGAAGAATCACATATTAATACCTTAGAAGTGGAGAAGGATGATGTAGAGAGAATTATTACCATTAAAAACCCTAATTGCTATATCCTTGTATAGCAGCAGTTTTTATATAGCTTATAACAAGCTGTGTAAATGATCAGGAGGCCCAACTACAAAATTTCATTTGCAAGCCTCATCCAATATTTTCATGTTTTGTTATTGTTGATATTATTATTAGCAACCTCCCAAAATCCTCTATTCTGACATTTGATTTACTGCCAATGAGGATAAAGTAATTTAAAAATCTTACAAAAAATAATAAATAAATAAAATGATGATAATAATAATAAATAAATAAAAATAATAGAAGATATGGATTTTGTGTTTGCATTGTTATAGTGTTAAGGACGGTGTAGTTGTGTGCCATACTCTTATTCCCAGATGCAAATGAAAATCATTGATAGTTTTGAGTCAGCTATCTGTGATTGTTGAAGGATAGAGATTGGCTTCCCAGCAGTCTTCAAAATTTATGACTAAATGGCCTAGTCCACTCCCTTTTCGAAAATAAAGGATTGCCTATTTTAGATATATACAGTAATACCTCATGCTAAGCATGTTCAACTTACATGATTTTTTTTTTTTAGAAATTTTTCTTTGCAACAACTTGTGCCAGTTCTGAGTACAATAAATGATTGTTTATGTGAAAATCCTGACAATTTTGGTTTACATTCAATCTTGGTTAAAGTTATTTCTAAGTAATTTCCTTCACTCCCCTCCCCCCAACTTAACAAAATCTTGAATTCTGGTAAACCTTCAAAGAAAAGAAAAAATGATCTCAGAGGAAAAGTTTGCTGTTGTGAGAGAAAATATGAGAGCAAAGGAAAATATGGAAGATATAAAAGTAATGAATGAGCTTAATGAATCATTACTTCATATCATCAGAGACAATTAGAGAATCATGTAAAAATGCCATGTGGATGAATGCAGTTCAGGTTTCCATTTATTTGATCAGCAATTATGGAAAAAATGGGAAGGATTCTAGTTTCATGGATTGAGTACCAAAATAAAGATAGCATTCCCATTTCTATTCAAAAGAAAGCCCAAAAAAGTTATGATTATGAGTCTTTAAAAAGTGATGATCCTGAGGTTTAAATACATAATGCTAGTGCCTGATAGTTCCAGATATTCAAAGACCATCATGGTGTCCATAATGTTAAACTGACAGAAGAAATTGCTGAAATTTCACAGACATATTGAAACCACGAACACTGGTAAATGTTTTAATTTGGACAGAAGTTCTATTTTGGAAAATACATGTCTAACTGAACATTTGTTTCTATTTAAGGAGTGAGAAAGTTTGAATGTTGATAAAGGATGCTCACACATACTATGAAGAACTTTTTATAAGGAGCAATGACGCTGCATGCCACAAACATTAGTTGCTTTTTTAGATGTCTTCATGTCAGTTTAATTTACTGTTTCTTTCTTGTTTACAATTTTTACCACTTCATTTTGCTATTAAATTTTTGCAATTTCATATCAAGTTAAAATTATGCTATAAATTTACTTTTTATGTTTACGACTGAAATAAATTTTTCCTTTATGTACCTCCCCTCCATTTTGGTTCATCTTGAAAATATAACATCTCTAGTCATGCGATGATGTCAGTTATGGAAAATTATAAGCAGCAGGTCAAAAGAGTCACGACAGTTGTATGGAGAGCTAAGTCTGAGTAAGAAAAGAAACTGGCCCTGCAAGCTTAAAGACAATCCCAAATAATTGTATTGTTATAATGCAAGTAAATGTCACTTTCGCACCATCTACTGAATGCAGATGGTGCGAGGGTGACAGATGCAGTAGAGGTTCTTCAACTAATGAGTACTCATTTTTCTTAGAGCCATCAACCTGGTGTAGTCAACATTGCATTCACTGCTACCCCTTCACTGGATGAAGAAACTTAGGTGTATGAGGAGGAAGTATTAGAGCTGTTGCACAAACTGAATAAGAATTAGGGACTAATGGCATATCACCACAGATTCTAAAATAGTATTCAGCTGGCATTCCTTTGACCAGGCTATATAATTAAAGTCTCAGAACAGGGAAGATTCCACAGGAGCAAAAAAAATGTATGGTAAACCCATTGCACAAGGGTGGTGCAAAGACCGATGTGTCCAACTATTGACCAATCGGTATCTCAGGAGTAGTGGTGGTGAAGATTTTGGAAAAGTTGGTTATGGCTCACATTCAGAAATAGGTTGACCGAGAATACCTGCTTTGCAATAAACATTACTTGTTTCTACAAGAATTACTTCTTTACTAAAAGGAAAAGTCATGTATTAGCAACTTGCTCACATTCTATAATAGTGTTATTATTGAGTTAGATAAGTAGACTGTATACATCATGATACTTTTGGATTTTTTTAAGGCTTTTGACAGAATAAGAATGGAAGACTGTTGCATAAATTGGAGAATATGAGATTGGATTATAAAATGTTTGCATGGATAAGAGGATGGCTGACTGATAGATATCAAAAAGTGGTATATGAAGGATGTGAGTTTGCAAGATATAAAGGATTAGTCCTTGATCCATTGCTATTCATTCTGTACATTAATGACATTGTGAAGGATTTGACATATAGCTCTTTGTTGATGATGCAAAGATAGGAAAGTGCTAGTAAATGTAAAGTCATGCACTTCCATGTGATTAGATATCCATTGTCATATTATACTTATGGAATTATGCTAGAAGAAACTGATCAGGAATCTTGAAGTATTAGTATTTAGGGGCTCACGCTCTATTACTCCCACCCCGATCTTATCCCATCAAATCCTTCCCCTTCCCCAAAAATTTTGATTTTCAACCCCCTCCCAAAGTATTCTCTGCCCACCTTTAATAATATATATCATCATCATCATCATCATCATCAAATTCCTGCCATGTACCCTCAAGTGGTGTACAGGATATGACAGTACTATATGAAAAAATTACATCATTACTAACTTCCTATCTACAATTTTCCTCCAAATCAGTCTGTTACTTGTCAAGACTCCAACATTATCAGATCTTATATTTCTATCGTCTAAGGCACTTTGTACCGTATCAATCCACCTATATCTTGGTCTTCCTCTGGGTCGTTTTCCTGCCAACCTGGCAGAGAACACTTGTTTTGCTAATCTTTCCTCTCCCATTCTATTTAAGTGACCATACCATCTGAGATTAGCTCTGCTAACGCATTCCTGGATGCTGACAATGTCAAGTTCTTTCCTAATATCCTCATTTTTAACATGATATTGCCATTGATGCCATCTGTTCACGCCTCTAATCTTTCTCAGGACTCTCATATCTGCGGTCTCTAGTCTTTGGTCAAGTGTTTTACTTCTGACCCAGCTCTCAGATCCATAAGATAAGATTGGTTTGAACACAGTCTTGTATACAGCTAATTTAGTGTTCCGACTAATTTCTTTCTTATTCCATATGAATTTATTCAATTGACTTCCCACGATACCAGCTTTGCTGATTCTGTTGTCTATTTCTATATTTAGTTTACCATCTTCAGTAAAAATTGTGCCTAAGTAGCTGAAATGTTTTACTTGTTCCACAGGTTCTCCATTCACAACACAGTTGACATTTTCAATGATTCTGCCTATTTTCATTGTCTTTGTCTTTTTATTACTAACCTTCATACCATATCTATTACAACAGCTATTCAATTTAGTCAGAGAATCTTGCAGACTTGTAGCGGATTTATTTAGAAGTATAACATCATCCGCATAAAGCAAAGAGCTGACATTAACATCTCCAATTTTGATATCAGGTTTAATACCACATTCCTTCATAATGTGATCCATATAGATAATGAATAACAGAGGGGATAATGTACATCCTTGTCTCACACCAGATTTAACATTAAACCATCTTCCTGTACTTCCTTCAATTCTAACTGCTGACTCACAACTCAAATAAAGACTAAGTATTGCTTGATATAATGCTCCATTGACACCATATAACTGCAGCGTATTGAATAGCTTCTCTCTTGGCACCTTGTCATATGCCTTTTCCAAATCGACAAAACTTAAATACAGATCTTTGTTATATTCCCATGCTTTCTCAACTATTTGTCGTAAAGTGAAGATCTGATCCTGAGAGCCTCTATTTGGTCTGAATCCAGCTTGTTCTTCACCAAGCTTTTCTTCCACAATTCTTCTCAACCGTTTCTCAAGTATACTTGCATAGATCTTGCCAGGAACACTCAGTAGGGAAATACCTCTGTAATTCTCACATTCAGTTTTATTTCCCTTTTTATATATGGGTACTATGAGAGCTCTACTCCAATCATCAGGAATTCGTCCCTCTGTCCAGGCTTTCTGAACTATGCAGTGCAGCCACTGTAAGACTCTTATACCACCATACTTCAGCATTTCTGGTCGAATATCATCTACTCCTGCTGCCTTTCCACATTTCAAGCCTTTGATGGCTTTTTCTACTTCAAGTATGGATATGTATTCCTGACTGCATGCCTGGTCAGTGTTTTTTATCACTGTGCTGTCATCACTGCTTGTTTCGTTTAGCAGTTTTTCAAAGTAATTACTCCATACTTCAAGGATATCTTTTTCTCCTGTTTTCATTTCACCTTTATCATCTCTAATTCCTTTTACAGCACTCTTTCCTCCATTCCTAAGCTTCTTCAACAACCTCCAGAATATTTTGCCACCTTCTTGATATTTATTTTCTATATTCTTGCCAAAGTCCTCCCATGACTTTTGTTTAGCTAGTTTTACACACTGTTTAGCTTTCTTACATTTGTCTCTGTATTCTGTAAGAGACAAAGCTGACTTATTTGCCAGGAACTTTTGATATGCTTTCTTCTTTTCCTTCACTGCCTCTTTAACTTCCTGTGTCCACCAGGGAGTTCTGATTTTTTTTATCCTTGCACACAACCTCACCACATGCCTCTCTGGCAGAATCAATCAATGTTTCCTTCAGAGTTTGCCACTGAATCTCCAAGGTTTGATTCCTGTTCTCAAACACTTTCATTTTCTTTTCAATAATATTTCTGTATTTTAGTCTACAGTTCACATCTGAGAGCTGCTCAACTTTTATTCGCTTTAAAACTTTCTTACATGTTATTCTTTTCAATATGAAATTCAATTTTATCCTGCTCATGACTAAATAGTGATCACTTCCAATTTCAAATCCTCTGTACACTCTGGTGTCCTGCACCAGGGAGAAAACATCACTATCAACAATAACATAGTCAATGAGACTTTTCTTATTCCTTGCCTCTTCTCTCCATGTGAATTTGTGCACATTTTTATGTTGGAACATGGTGTTAGTAATAACCAGTCCATGTCCTGAGCAGAAATCCAACAGATATTTGCCATTATTATTAGCTTTGCTCTTCTCTCCAAATTTTCCCAAAATATTTTTGTATGTCTCACAATCATTTCCTACTCTGCTATTTAGATCCCCAACAAGGACCAACTTTTCCTTTTTCATTGTGTCAGTTGCTTTTTCTAAAGCCTCAAAAAATTCCTCCACTTCTACCTTAGTAGAACCTTCTGTGGGACCATAGGCACAAATAAGTCTCATTGTCCAGTTCCCCATTCTCATATTTGCCCACATTACTCTACTTGAGACTGACTGCCATTCAAGAAGATTAGCCTCGTATTTTGTGTTGAATACTATGGCTACTCCTTCTTTTCCTCGATTGTCATTGCCTGAATATAACATTTTGTATTTATGGCTCAGAAAGATCTCACCAGTTTTGGTCTTTTTTGTTTCAGTCACCCCTATTATGTCGATCTGGTACTTATCTAATTCCTCAGCTAGCTCCATTTCTTTGCCATTCAGGCTTCTTACGTTGATAGTACCGATCTTTAACTCTGGTGATGTTGAGTTGGGGTTTGTTTTCAGATTTGTTCCAGTAGCTGACTTTTCGCTGTTCGCCCTGGTTCCCTGGCGAAAACAACGGGGGCCTTGTTTAACCGGGCGACGCCCCAGCCGGCATGATATTTTGTCATGTTGTACCATCATTTTTTATTTTGGTTTAACCAATAAGAATACAATTTGGTCGGCTAAATCCCAAATTGCCAGCCCATCCTCGTTCGTTCAGTATCAAAGTAGATACCCAACAGGGTGCACCACGAGAAGGTGAGGATTGGACATTAGGTCAGAAGCCCTGGTCGGTTCTCCGCATTCCTTTAAAGGCTATGTGGAGGTCTCCTCTCAGTTATACAGCTTTGACCCTTAAGCACCCCAATAATATATATATATATATATATGAACTTTATAATTGTATAGCTTTAGAGTGTCTCAATGTTATTTTCAGTGTCTTTTAATATCTTTCTATGTTCTTAACGCCTGATGAAGTCAATCTCGACGAAACATGTTGCATTTTCAAATAAATCTCATTTTGTTATAATTCTCGGGTTTTAAGTCAGTTAATATTAAAAATGAATATATATATATATAAATGGGTTTTTCAAAAAAGTTCACATACCGCTTTCTTCACCAATAATTCTCCCACATCTCTCTCTACCCTAACATTTTCCAACTCCCCTTCCTTTCAATCATACTTCCTTCCTTTAACTGCATATGAATGTATATTGTCACATGCCAGGATGCCACTGAATAAGAAGACAGCCTGCAGCATCCTACAAAGGTATGTCCGAATTATTTCTCCTATATATTCTTCATATATCTGAAGAATATATAAAACATCAGTAATGCCCTTAAATTTGAGTAAAAAGCCAGTGACATTAGAAAAAGGGGCACTCCTAAACAAAAATAGGCTAAATAGCCATAAAAGTAATAAGTTTTAGTATCCTCTGAATTGCAAGTACAATTCAGAGGATAATTGCAATGCTGAAACAAACTTTGACTTATAAAAATAAGGAAATCACCTTTGCCTCTTTACAAGGCTTTGATAAGACCTCACTTTCACTATTGTTTGCAGGTCTCGTCTCCTGGTTGCTCTGATGATTCAGATACAGTGGAGAAAGTGCAAAGGAAAGTATTAATAATGATATCAGGATTGTGGAATACTGATTATGAAGAGATTGAGGATTTGTACTGCAGACACTAGCAAACAGGAGAAAGAGGGGTGATATGATTGAGAGTTACAAACTTCTGAAAGAGTCATACAGGATTTCAGTAGATGGAATTTTTCATTTTATGGAGAATTTGAAAGGATGAGAGACATCTTTAGAAGTTAAGAATGAATGCTGTCAAGAAGGGAGTGAGAGCTACATTTTTCCCTCATAGTCTGGTGCATGATTTGAATGGATTGCCATTGAATGTTGTGTGTGAAAGTATTGCGAATGAATTCAAGAATAGGTTTGATAGCTGTTGCGAGTAGTATTTGGTCTCCCTTGATGCATTCCTGACTATGGAGGCCTCTTTTAATAGTAATAATAATAATAATAATAATTTTAGTTGAGATCCAAAATACCAAATTTCATTATATTGCATCATTTTAAGGTCGAATTCTTCATTATTATCATTTTAACAATAAAAGTGGTCCAGTTGAGTGACTGCATCAGTTTCACTTTACTGACTCAGTTCTTGGTTATAACTGGACTTGTTTGTATATTCTTAATACCAAATTTCATTAAATTCCAGCCAGTCAGAGTGGAATTATTATTTATATAATTTTGAAATATTTTTCTCATATTTCACATATGCAGATGTTCTATTGAAACAAACAATGAGATGTCTTAACAAATTTTTCTAGGATTTTAAATTTCAGTGAAATTGCCTAGCTAGAGATGAGGAATAAATTGTACAGCGGGACAAAGAACTAAAAGAAATTTAATAGGTACTTACAGATTTTGCAAGAAAGCACCTAAAAAGTTTAGTAGTCCATCAAAGCACTAGGCCAGGTCCTATTATGTAAATAATTTTTGAATGCAAGATAAAAAGTTGCATGCTCAGGGTATCGTTTTCAAGACACTGCTCTAAACTGTTTGCCACACGTTTTATATATATGTATATAGAGAGAGAGTATTTGTCATTTGTTTATCAGTGTATACTATCTTAAGTTTTATATAAAAATCTGTCATCACAGTAAAAATATATTTTATTAAAGGAAAATCGAGGAAATCCATGCCATATTACACCAGAGGAATATTTTGATTCCAGCGTTGATCTAAAAGGAAGGGATATAGGACGTCCTAGAGAAGTAACCACAAAAATTCAGAAATTTAAGGGTACATTATGGTTGTCTGAGAATTATCCCATATCGTTACAAGAACAGGTTAGTTTTGCATGAATTTTTAATTACTTTCTAAAATCATTTTTTTAAAATAAATGAAGCACTTAATAAGATCATTAGCTGAACCAGAAAGTTAAATGGGCTGCTTAAGGGTCAAGCCGTATAACTGAGAGGAAACCTCCACATAGCCTTTAAAGGAATGTGGAGAACCGACCAGGGCTTCTGACCTAATGTCCAATCCTCACCTTCTCATGATGCACTCTGTTAGGTATCTACCTGGATACTGAATGAACGAGGATGGGCTGGAAATTTGGGATTTAGTTGACCAAATTGTATTATTGGCTTGAACCATAATATTAAATGATGGTACAACATGATAGAATTTCAAGCCGGTTTGGGCGTCGCCTGGTTAAACAAGACCCCATTGTTTTCGTCGGAGAACCAGGGCAAACAGTGAAAACTCAGCTACTGGAACAAATCCTAAAACACACCCCAACTCAATATCACCAGAATTGAAGATCGATACTATTAACATAACAAGCCTGAATGGCAAAGAAACGGAGCTATCTGAGAAATTAGATAAGTACCAGATCGACATAATAGGGGTGACTGAAACAAAAAAGACCAAACTGGTGAACTCTTTCTGAGCAATAAATTCAAAATGTTATATTCAGTAAAAGACAATCAAGGAAAAGAAGGAGTAGCCATAGTATTCAACACAAAATACGAGACTAATCTTCTTGAATGGCAGGCAGTCTCAAGTAGAGTGACGTGGGCTAATGTCAGAATGGGGAATTGGACAATGAAACTTATTTGTGCCTATGGTCCCACAGAAGGTTCTCCTAAGGTAGAAGTGGAGGAATATTTTGAGGCTTTAGAGAAAGCAACTGACACAATGAAAAATGAAAAGTCGGTCCTTGTTGGGGATCTAAATAGCAGAGTAGGAAATGATTGTCAGACATACAAAAATATTTTGGGAAAATTTGGAGAAAAGAGCAAAGCTAATAATAATGGCAAATACCTGTTGGATTTCTGCTCAGAACATGGACTGGTTATTATTAACATCATGTTCCAACATAAAAATGTACACAAATTCACATGGAGTGAAGAAGCAAGGAATAAGAAAAGTGTCATTGACTATGTTATTGTTGATAGTGATGTTTTCTCTCTGGTGCAGGACACTAGAGTGTACAGAGGATTTGAAAATTGGAAGTGATAACCATTTAATCTTGAGCAGGATAAAATTGAATTTCATATTGAAAAGAAGAACATGTATGAAAGTTTTAAAACGAATAAAAGTTGAGCAGCTCTCAGATGCGAACTGTAGACTAAAATATACAAACATTATTCAAGGAAAACTGAAAGAGTTTGAAAACAGGAATCAAACCTTGGAGATTCAGTGGCAACCTCTGAAGAAAACATTGATTCTTATTGATTGATAATATTGACTTATTGAAGAAAACATTGATTGATACTTGCAGACAACCACACCACATGGCATGTGGGGAGGTTGTCTGCAAGTATTAAAAAATCAGAACTCCCTGGTGGACACAGGAAGTTAAAGAGGCAGTGAAGGAAAAGAAAAAAGCATATCAAAAATTCCTGGCAAACAAGTCAGCTTGTGCACTTAGAGAATACAGAAACAAATGTAAGAAAGCTAAACACTGTGTAAAACTAGCTAAACAAAAGTCATGGGAAGACTTTGGTAAGAACATAGAAAATAAATACCAAGAAGGTGGTAAGATATTCTGGAGGTAGTTGAAGAAGCTCAGAAATGGAGGAAAAGAGTGCTGTAAAAGGAATTAGAGATGATAAAGGTGATATGAGAACAGGAGAAAAAAAAGATATCCTTGAAGTATGGAGTAATTTCTTCGAAAAACTGCTAAATGAAACAAGCAGTGATGATAGCACAGTGATAAAAAAAACACTGACCAGGCATGCAATCAGGAATACATATCCATACTTGAAGTAGAAAAATCCATCAAAAGTCTGAAATGTGGAAAGGCAGCTTGAATAGATGATGATAGACCAGAAATGCTCAAGTATGGAGGTATAAAAGTTTTACAGTGGCTACACTGCATAGTTCAGAGGGCCTGCACAGAAGGACGAATTCCAGATGATTGGAGTAGAGCTCTCATAGTACCCATATATAAAAAGGTAAATAAAACTGATTGTGAGAATTACAGAGGTATTTCTCTACTGAGTGTTCCTGGTAAGATTTATGCTAGTATACTTGAGAAATGGTTGAAAAGGATTGTGGAAGAGAAGCTTGGTGAGGAACAAGCTGGATTCAGGCGAAATAGAGGCTGTCAGGATCAGATATTCACTTTACGACAAATAGTTGAAAAGTCATGGGAATATAGCAAGGATCTGTGTTTAAGTTTTGTAGATCTGGAAAAAGCATATGACGTTGTTGCTAGAGAGAAACTATTCAATACGCTACAGTTATATGGTGTCAATGGGGCATTATATCAAGCAATACTTAGTCTTTATTTGAGTTGTAAGTCAGCAGTTAGAATTGAAGGAAGTACAGGGAGATGGTTTAATGTTAAATCTAGTGTCAGACAAGGACATACATTATCACCTCTGTTATTCATTATCTATATGGATTACATTATGAAGGTAAGTGGTATTAAACCTGATATCAAAATTGGAGATGTTAATGTTCGCTCCTTGCTTTATACGGATGGTACTATACTTCTAAATAAATCCGCTACAAGTCAGCAAGATACCCTGACTAAATTTAATAACTGTTGTGATAGATATGGTATGAAGGTTAACAAGACAAAGATAATGAAAATAGGCAGAAGCATTGAAAATATCAGCTGCATTATGAATGGAGAACCTAATAGAACAAGTAAAACATTTCAGCTACTTAGGCACAATTTTTAGTGAAAATGGTAAATTAAATATAGAATATGGTATGATAGGAAGTCAGCTGAATAAATTTATATGGAATAGGAGAGAAATTAGTCAAACTAAATTAGCTGTATACAAGACAGTGTTCAAACTAATTTTAACTTATGGATCTGAGAGCTGGGTCAGAAGTAAAACACTTGACCAAAAACTAGAGACCGCAGATACGAGAGTCCTGAGAAAGATTAGGGGCGTGAACAGATGATATCAATGTCAATATCATATTAAAAATGAGGATATTAGGAAAGAACTTGACATTGTCACCATCCAGGAATGTGTTAGTAGAGCTAATCTCAGGTGGTATGGTCACTGAAATGGAATGGGCGAGGAAAGATTAACAAAACAAGTGTTCTCTGCCAGGTTAGCAGGATAAAGACCCAGAGGAAGACCAAGATATAGGTGTATTGATACAGTAAAAAGTGCCGTACGAGATAGAAATATAAGATCTGAAAATGTTGTAGCTCTGATAGGTAACAGATTGATTTGGCAGAAAATTATAGGTAGAAAGTTGGTAATGATATAATTTTTCATGTAGTACTATCATATCCTGTACACCCCTTGAGGGTAAATGTTAGGAATTTGATGATGATGAGAAAGTTAAACATTATGTACAAGGTGACTTAAGTCTTAACTTATAGTTAGATTTTAGTTTCTTTATATATATATTATACAATTATCACACATAGTTGAAATTGCTATTCTTAGTGAATTTGCACACAATTATGAACTATTCCTGAGCAAAAAGAAAAATTTGTTAAGTGTGTAAGGTAATTATATCCTTAAACTGATACTGTAGACACTTGCTATGGTGTTTTTAGGGGAATAAATACTGATTGCTGACTCCATTTCCATGAAACAAAGGAAACAGCAGGAAACTAAATGAAGGAAATTGGTGAAAAAACAACAACATAAGAAATGAAAAGAAATCATTAGAAATAAAACAAAAGAAACCACAAGAAATAATTAAAAAAAAAAAAATCACAGTGAAAAGAGGCAGAAGGAACCAAAATAAATAATAGAAAAACAGAATAAAAGAACTCATGAGAAAAATGGAACAAAAGAAATTGTGAGAAACAGAACAAAAGAAATTATGGAAGTCATACAATTATAAAAATTTAAATCCAGAATTATCGTTTAAATTTCGAAGTGTTATGTTAAATTAATGTCACTGACTTGAAATCTTCATCAACTAAATATGTGTATTCCTTACTATTAAAATCAAAAATATGCCATAAACTTCAGTCACTCAACTTTATGATTGGTCACTTCCAGTGACAAAGTGGAAAGAGATCATAAGTGATGCATCTGCATTAGTCAGTCTGAGGAAGGAGAAAAGTGACTGAAACAGCTAATGTGAATAGTATCTTCCTAATTGGAACAAAAATCCAGTATTGTACAGCTGGTATGAATTGATACTGTTCAAGATCTTAGAACTGTTAATTAAAAAAATACTGCACAACATGCTGAATTTTTTTTAAGTTTAATTGTTGCTTTATGATGAAAAAAACAAAATGGTAGTAGGGGAAATTTTTATTACTCAAGAGAAACAATCCAATGCAAATATGATTACAGTAAAATGTGGCATGTCAGTTGTCACTTTATAGCGTGTGTTGGTAATTCTTGAAGAATTTAAATTTATTAGTGATTTCCATACATTAGGATCAGTCCTTGTTTTTTGTTGAGGAAGTGGCATGAATGAATTACTACCATAGATTTTTTAGTCTGTCTAGGAAAAAAAAGAAATTCTTCTAAATACGACATGTTAGCTATATCTCAGTCAACAGTGATTTGTAGTCAAAGAATTATGAGCAGATCCAAACTTTTTTTCTCTGTTGTTATCTACATTGCTGATGTTTTTAGTTCAAAAACTTCGACTTATCTGTCCTGGACTGGATCACAGGAATATGGTATCTTATAACGCATCTGGATGCTTGTAGAAGGGGACATTGTAGATCTGATGAAGCTATGACTAGTTTGGACTTTCTTGAAAGCTACTTGAATTTTGTGATGCTTGAACAGGGTAGCAATCCTTATGGCCAAATTATCGATATATGGATGGAAATCTAATCCCTGTAATAAATATTCTGATTTTAGTAAGGGGGGGGGAGATAATCTGGAAATAATGTCTTATTGGCTGTGCTTTTGGAGTATTCATTAAGAACTAAAAAATGGATATGGGTTTGAAGTTCTTCCTTAAGTTTGGAATAGAGATTACCTGATTCTTAAGGGTGTGAATTATGCCTGAATTTTGGATAGTATGGTAATGGGACAAAGCTTGAAGATGGATGGGGGGTAAGGGCTGCTGAAAGAAGAAAGTTAAGCTTCCAGACTAAATATATTGTTTATATACATCTAACAAATGATAGGAATATGTGAGCTAGAAAATGCGTGTCAAAGTTTTTCCATGAAGAAATCAACAGCAAGTGGGGGGATAATTGGAATCCCATTGCCAATCCAAACTGTTGTTTTCTAGAAAGACCATTGTTCCATGGAAAGAAGTTATACTGGAGGCAGCATTTGATTAGTCCAGTAACAACTGATGATAAGAGATCATTAAATCCAGTTTTACATCAACTGGAATGTTGGTGAAGAGAGAATTAATTGCTAGCAAAGATATCCAGTGCTGAGATGTCAGTATTTGACAGTTTCTGAATTTCTGGATATAACAGCTGAAGTCTCTAATGTGACTTTGCAGTAGACCTGCAAGATGTTTGGATAGTAAATAAATTGGTGGGCTGATATCATCAATGATTTTTTTCTTCATATATTTTTTGTATGTGTACACACACACACACACCATGATGATTGTCTTCCAGTTTGATCTACTGATGAGTCCAGAGATAACTGATTAAAAAAAAAAAATTAAATACGATATCAAACCAAGTAAATCTTCAATCAAACACATGTGTGTGTGTGTGTGTGTATATATATATATATATATATATATATATATATATATATTTTTTTTTTTTTTTGCTGGGTTTTCATGTTTAAGTTTTGAAATTCATAAGACATGGAAAATGTAGTAATAGTCTTTGCTAAGGTATAAACATGTAGCATTGCACCCAGTTCTAAACCATTCACTCCCCCCACACACCCACACACAATTATTTGGACTCCTATCTGCATAATATTGGCATCAGGATTATTTGCATTGCAGGCTGACCTGGAACCTTCTTATAATGTTACCCCCATATTGTCTAACAACTGATCTGATTATTAACTGTTTTAAAACTGTAAATGGGTCTATCATTGGCAGTCAGTCAAAAATCATTATGATTGTCTTCCAGTTTGATCTGCTGGTGAGTCCAGAGATAACTGATAAAACCAGTCCTCTCAGCTTTTTAGAAGTTTTTTTTTTTTTTTTTTTTTTTGTAGCAGTTTGGTGATAAGATATTGGTGATGGATAAGCATTACATTAATACTTGTGCAGTAAGCCTTTCCAAAGCCAACAGTGGTGATATTTTTTCTGGTGTCTGCAGTGTATATGTGTAATCCATAACCAAGACAATGCTAAACTTCCTATTCAGTGTTAAGCATTTTCTGAGGGGTTACTGCCAAGTAGAGAAAATTATTAACATTTTCCGGGATTATTCCATCCACCTGAATAACTGGTACTTGTGCTAAATCACTTGGAACAGGTTTGTGAAACACTGGTATCTTTTTTATGATTACACAAAGTTCTTATGTAGGCTTCTTTGAAAATGTTCATGACGATTTAGAGTTATGTTTCAGAATGAGAGAAAGTGGCATTGTCATCAGCATACTGGGATTCTATAAATGATGATTTGGTTGTCTTCATTTTTGATCAGAGTCTTTTAAGGTTCCTTTCCATCTTGTAGATTGGGCATAGCCAACTTCATTCTATATGAGAGCCAATATAATGATTTTTTTGCTGTCTCTGTACTTACAACAAACGATTCCAAGAGTGAGCTTTTTTGTATTGATGTTGGTTTAGTAAAAATAGATTTCTGAGCACTAACCTTTCTCTTCAAATTATGTACAATTTTAGTACATACTTGTCCAAGTTCTGTATTCTTGGTATTTAGTGGCATGGTGCTGTATGCTAGTGGTGTTTGAGGTTATATTCCTTGTGCACAGACAATACTTGCAAACACACACAAGGTGTGGTTTATCGCCTTGTGTGTGTGTGTGGTTTGTTATTGTTTATAAACAGAAATTCATTTTCCCATTTCTCCTGAAATGACCTGATTTCTTCACAGATCTTATGTTTCTTACTCATAGTACACAAAGGCTAAAATAACTGACCAGGAGACACAAACTGCAACAATAACTATGACACTGAGTCTCTGAAACTGATCACTGTAACCAGAGCAGAGCAAGTGACTTTCAATGATGCGTTACTCTGGAGTGCATAAAAATCTACCACTCCCACTACTTCAACTCGCACAGAGAAGCAGTAGATTTTAAATGAGTAACCTTTTTAAAGCAATTTTGATTCCATGTTGAGAATATAAATTGTTTCCATCATCAGAAATAATGAATATAACTAGTATATCAATCAGAAAATCTGTTGTCAAAGCTAATAGTTAAATTGATAATACATATAATTTAATATAGTTTTTATCCTGCTGTTGGCCACCTATGTTGTAGATGATTCTGACTCCTGGAGCAAGTTTTTCATCAACAATTCACAATGTTGATAAAAATACTTGCTCCATGAGTAAGCTTTTCATTAATAATATGAAGAATTGTGTTGCAATGAAGCGAAGACATCTTTGCTTCATGTCTGTATAACATAAGCAGATCTCCCACTTGTCCATTGCCAGGCACATATTTTGAAATTATTCCATGTTTTCATGTAATAATTTCAAAAACAGAAATGAATGCTTTGGTGAGATTTATATAAGCCATAAAAAGTTGGTAGTTTTTTTGCATGACATTTTTCTTGGAGTTGTTATTCAGTAAAGATAATTTAATTAGGATCATGAAATTGCCTGAAACTGCACTGTGATTTGGGAGTGTTTGTTTAATACTAGCAAGAATGCAATCAGTGCTCTTCCCAACAATAGATAGTAGAAAAGTGTTTTACATAATTCTCACAGTCTGATGCCACTTTTTTTTTTTTTTTGAAGACAGGTTATAATCATTGCATCTTTAGGGTCAGTAGGCATAACTTCTCTCTTGCAGATCTACACAAAGAGTACAATGTGAAGTTAGTGCATGAGTATTACACCTTCTTTGAAAATCTTAGTGGGAATGCTGTTGGAACCATCAGCCCTGTTGAATTTCATATTCTTGATAGCATGTTTAACTTCAACAAAGAGACAGAAAAACTGCCAAGTAATCTCTAATTGATTTGGAAAATATTGTTAATTCATCAGTGACAGTTGTGTTTTGATAGAGAAGATCTTTAAAATTCTCTCTACCGAGCATTGGTTTAAGCATGACTTTGAAGAGGATTGTTCCATCTTTTGCTAGAGTGGGATTTAATGAGTAGGTCCATATAGTGTTTTGACAAAAGAAGCAAAGAAGAAATGTATTGCTTTGCATTTTTTTCAGTTTTGATTTGCAGCTACCTTTGATTTTTCATATATTGCACTCTTCTTTGTTGCTCTGTTGTTGTTTTTTTTTTCTCCAATTAACTGTTGTCATCATTCTGCCAGGATTGAAAATAAGCTCTCTTATTATTCAGAAGCCGAATTTCCCTTCATTTCAAAGAAGTATGTCTAGACTTGAACCAGTTACTTCTCAGGTAAAAAGAATGGCAGGCTTAATTGACAACCAGTATTACCCTAATATCTTGGTGAGCAATTTTGTTGTTAACCATTGTTGGAATTGCTTGTACTCGGCAGGGTCTTTCCATATTGTGTCTGTGGTATAGTATATGCATTTCCAATCTCTCTTAGGCACAGTCAATATTATCATGACAGAGCAGATCAGAGGATGATCAGTCTGCAGTCTAATAGTTGTTGACATTATGGCTTTTGCGAGAAGAACATCATGATGATCACAAGCACAGACAATGATAAAATCAGTCTAGTTCTAGTGCCACAAGTGAGATACACTGCTTGGAAAGAAGTCAACAGACATTCCCATGGGTAAGGTGCATCGTGCCATGTAAAAAGTCACATGTTTGTAGCCAGTATAAATTGGAGGAATGTGATACTCCCAAATTAGTGCAATTGTGTGAGTGAAATGGCTGTGAGAAGGGAAATGATGGAGTTTGAAAGAGGTGTTGTGATAGGATGCCATGCAGCTGCATATGTTGCATGCAATTCACATGTGACATACATTAAACATGTGTGTTTATATATCCAACACACCCTTTACGTTCATTGTGGCAGTATTTATTATGCAATGAATATTTCATTTTTCATTATGATTAATGAAAAATGAAATATTCTTGCAAAAGATTTCTTTTGTAAGAAATCTTTAGGGCACTGCACTTTTTTTTTTATATTATGACAATATATCAGCCTACTTTAAGTAAAGCAGGACTTGAGATTAACCAGCCTTGAAATATAAAAAATAAAACTGGATTATCAACAGTTTTATATAGTTCCACTGCTACTGTTTCTAATTGGTTTCATACCCAAAACAGGATGATTCTTGGATTCAACCATTTTTAACTAAAAAAACAGTTGAATCCCAGAATAGGATTTGCTATGTCGTTGTTTTTCTTATTTATATCTTCTCTTTCAATCGCTATTTTACTTCTTCAGATATCGGGCCTAATATACTTACATCTAGGATTGTTTCCTCTTCGGATACTGGCAAATTTATATTATGCTGTGCCAGCCAGTATCCTATAGCAGAAAAGATCCTTACTCAGGAAGACAATACTAGATTCTGAGGCACTCTTACACAATGTTTTACTTTAATACGGCTGTATAGATTCAGACTGCAGTCGTGACCTAAATCTATGATTATATACACTTTCTAATTTCTTCCCGCCAAAAGAGGTTCTATTTTTATAAGTGGTAATTCAGAATCGTAGTCAGGCATGACTCAGGTTTAGGCAAATAAATCATGTTTATTGGAATATCAAAGCAAAATACACTAAAGAATTTCATGCATTCAATTCATCTCAATACTAAATAAGGAAACTCAAGTTAAAAGATCAACACACTTTAAGTTTAAATCAAAGGTTATAAAGCATGTAAAAAAAAACAGTAACTGATAATTGGGATAGATAGCAAATGATATGGTGTTAAACCAATTCCTTTCTGCAAGTAATTCATAAGATAATATAACAAACTTTCTAATGTTATTCAGTTACTATAAATCTACAATCCCAGTCTCATTATGTTAAATCAATCACATACAACACAAAAGATCTCTTCCAAACAATTCTTATTCTCAGAAGGAGGCTAACCATCTAATTAGAGTCTGTCCACAAAGTCCTTTAGAATAATGTTCATAATTTACATTCACAAATAATTTTCTCTCTTCTAAGGAATTCTAAACACAAAATAGAGTAATTCTACTTTACCGAACTTTTCCTGACATCTTTCAACACCACGTGTACGTCTGGTTATCTTTTGTCTATTGGCTGTTTTTGTCTATTTTGTCCTTGCGCCAGCATAGGGGTTACGCTATCTTCATAATTACTGCCGAACACGGGACTCGATTCTTTGCATCTCAGGAAACATCTCTATTCTTCTCAATGGGACTTTTCAGCAAGGGCTGAAAAGATTCTGCTAGGACTGGAAACTTCACCTTCAGCTCTGCATGGAATCCTATCCCATTCTCAGGAAAGCTCGCTGTCCGACATTGTAGCACTGATGCTTCATCCCCCCCTTACTTGAACCACCAGCTAACTTCCGAACCAGGAAAACAATAAGACAAGAGGGAGCCAATACGCCGCTCATTCCCTTATATTCACTGAAATTATATGATTAATATTTTCTGAAAACTATAAATTTACGGATTTTTGTATTAATGAAATTATGGGTGGCTTTATCAATAATTGTTTTTATTTTATTTTATTTTTATTTCTTTAGGTATTAGCTGAGATGATTGTTGAAATAAAGTAATAATCAAAAATATTTATATATATCTTTTGGCTGTAATAGTTCTTTTATTCATTATAGCTGCTTCCCATCATTGATTTAATGGCCATGAGCAATAGACATTTTGCTAAACTAAGGGACTTCATTAGTAAACAGTTGCCTTCAGGTTTTCCTGTAAAAATTGGTAAGTTATTTATAATTAAATACACACACACACACACACACACACACACACACACACACACACACACACACACACACATACTTGCTCTGTAAGTATTTAACACATTACATACCCATGAAAGACGTAGTAGTAATAAACAAATAGTGACACTGTGATAAAAAAAAAAAATTTAAAAACCTCACAAAAAAAATAAAAAATAAAAAACATAACATAAGAAAAAAATGCAGCAAAAAAAAACCCCAAAAGAACAACAGCATTCTATACAAAAAATTGCAAAAAAAATACTTCCACATTCAGAACCTTTGCATAAACATTCATGATATGCACACCACTTGAATACATTCAAATGCTGATCTGTTATTCTTTACTGAACCTCAACTTGGCATCTGCAGCTACTACTCAACTATCCTAACTATATTCTAAATAATTCCTTTTATAAAAAGGGTAGAATATATACATATGACACCTTGATATTCCATGCCAGAGATTGCTAACTAACCTTTGAATCTTCTCTCTACGATGTACTTTGGCTCAGCGTCTGCTACTCTTTTAATTCCAAAGATTATATTAACTTCTTTGATTATTTATATCTAAAGATTGATTTCATATAATCTTATTATCCATACAATGAAATCATCTTCCTTTGTCACCAGTGTTCATTACTCAAATTGGCTCCCTTCTCTGACTTAGCAGATCAACCTGGAAAAGATGCTAAATTATTCACTCAGTGGAATATTTCACACAGTAGTACCAAGAATACTGGATAATCCTTATCATTTTCCCAACACCCAGACTTTTTTCTTAACCAGCTGTCCCTTCAAATACACTGCAGAATTTAGCTCTCCTCTTGACAACTTTGACCATAACTTTTTATAGATTGACCTTGTTAAATCTAAGCATTGTGTCTTTTGACACTACAGTCATTTTAGTGATAACCTCCAAGATTTCCACACCTCATTTCCATGGTCCAGTTACTGTTCACTCTTTTGATCCAAATACCTTCTCAGACTAAATAGTGAAAATAATGCTTGCTAGAATGAGAGCTTTCATTCCACACAAAACTCCTTACTATTGTCCAAGCTTTGTTATCCAACAAGTGTGCCAAAGTGGGCAAAGATAAAAATCCAGCATTTCTCAAATGGCTCAGGTAAAAAATCCCCAGTTTTATGCATTATATCTTAATGCAAAAGCTTGCCTCCTACTCAAACAGCAATCAAGCCTTCTTTCACTAAGAATTGAATTCTTATTGGATACAAATTTGTCATTTTCATGCTTCCACCTGTCAATCCAAATGACACAGTGGCAACATCGCCTAAAGATAAAGGTAGTGATATCATGCTTATCCCCCAACTTTGGTCAGATGACCAAGGAAAATTGTCTATTGTCTCTCCCACTGTACCATTAACAACTTAATGCATGGCCTTCCGATCTTTTGTCAGAAATACATAAAAAAAAATCCTTGTTAATCTAGAGACTGCAAAATCTCTAGATAGCTGGTTAATTGGTAGTATACTTGCCAGTTAAACTGGATTAAATATTATATATACTTAATCCTGTTTATGAATGGCTATTCCATGGACGACTTACAGTTAGTGTGTGTATGTGTGTATTGTGTTTTTTCTCAATCATGTTTTATTTTAAAGGAAGAATAGATGTTTAGGGATAATAATTATAAGTTTTATTTAAATATTAAGGCAGTATTTCTTCTTGATCACTAAGAAATCTTCACAGGCATAACGATAAAAATATGCATCTGCCTACAAGCATACCAAAGGTAAATAACAGACTGGATACCAATTAGCATAATCCTTCAATATGCTTGCATGCATATGCATATTGTTATCTTTATTTTATATATATTTATCCTACATCTGAGAGGTCACAAAACTTATAACACAACAGCACCATGCATTTGTGGGCAAGTAGTTAAGGAGAAAGAAGGGGTAAAAAATCTGTATATATTAAAAAAAAAGGCATAATGCAGAGTGCCTATGAGAAAGTGACCTAGAGGGAGTCTGTGAGAAATGAATCACCCTATTAGGCAGACTGCCCCCTTCTGTATAGAATTCTTAGGGAGATTTTGGATGCATCCATATTGTGAGAACAATAAACATTGGTTAGATTTGAGATTTATAAAATGTTTGGAGTTGAGCAGAAGAGAAGCAGTGTTTTCAGTGTAAAAGAATACAAAGTTTTTTTGAAGGCTTGAAGATATTTTAGATGTGATATTTTTATGCCAGGATATTCTAGATGTTGATCTTGACTAGAAATTAAAACATCAAAAGCAAGAGAGAGTGAAGTAGGTTCTTTTTTCTTGGTAATAAGACTCGACAGTGTTTTGATAGCTTTGAAATTCACTAGAGTATCTTCACTCACTTGAGACGGGTTATGTGATCATTTTTTAAGACATTGGTTATGAAAGATCTTGAAACGCAAATCATTTGAGTACTACAAGGTTTTTTTTTTTTGAATGAAGACAAGGAAATAGAGTATACTGTCATCAGCAAACTTGGATAGGATTTGAATTGAAAGAGAAGTTCACTGATGAAAGGAAGAAGAGCATAGCAGGAGTATGTAACCCTTGAGTACTCCAGAACTGATAAAGAAATCTGATGAGAGGAATCCATCCACTATGACAATTAACATTAACCAATATTTAAATAATGTTACTTTTTTTATATGTTTGTATTCCATATTTTTTGTAACTTTTTGAATTTATCAGGGGAGAACTGATAAACACCTAGAATAAAAATGATATTAAAGCGACTGAAGGAATTGAGGTAGAACCATGTAAGTTACATGGTTCTACCTCAGTTCCTTCATTTTTCACAGCTTTTCAGCATACTCTTGTATATAGGACTTACTTCAGTGAATGAATAGCTCTGTTTCCAGTCAGATTATTTTATACATTGTCTCTGTTAAAATAGGACAGTATAGCTATGATTTGTATAATCAACTCTCACTATAGTTTATATTGAAAGTCTATTTTATAGCAAATTTCCATTAATATTATCGCTGTGGGTGAACCTTCCCAGCAGTTTATTATAATAAGTTAGGTTGTTTGGAATTATGACCAAAGCAATTAAAATTGTGAGGCAAGTGTAGAATCCATTAATTGCATATATTTTCTCTAGTTTTGTGGAATGAAAAACCAGATTTTCTAGGAGAAAAACCCTCCATAAAACCACTAATTTGTCTTCAGTTGAAAATACCTTATGATGTTTCTTTGCATCCTAGACAGAGATTTGTATTTGGGTCTTTCCAGCAAAGGGCACCTTTTTTTTTTTACTGACTGAACTATAGGAGCTTGTTATAATGAATGAGTTTGCTATGTATAGTGGTGTATGCTGTAGTGAAAGTTGACCATAACAAACTTATTAATAAATTATTAGTGATGTTACATGTTTTTTTGTTTTGTTATTTAGAAATTCCTCTTTTCCGTGTTCTTCTTGCCCACATTACCCTTAACAATGTCTTTGCTATGGATAATCTTGTCGCAGGAGTGTCACCTATGCAATCAGATGGCTATTTATCATGTGCTGTGGATGATTCCTGCTTTGAAGTTCCAGCAGAATACAAAACAATTGGTAATTTTTTTGTACAAAATATTAATTTGATACATATAAAATTATAATATCAACTTGGTTGCAAAAATAAAAATTATTAAGTTTTAAAGGCATGCATAGGCACATAATATTTGATAAACCCAAATGCAAATATCAGAGAATAGCAGTAAGCATATTTGGTTAATATTTTCTTGTTTACAATTGATATGAATACTGAGAATAAGGATATTTTTAAATTTTATGATTTCAACTTAAAAATCAAATATTTTGTACAGTTCACTCTATCATCTACAGTGAAATCCTAACTAATACTAGTGTAAACAAGAAAAAACATGTAAAGGATAACTGTTCGGTGCAGCTGCCACATGCTAGAAGTGATAAGTATAACAGAAAGAAATATGTTCAAGTGGAAACCTGACAGCGTGAAGCCTTAACATTTGAACTTTGTGACCTAATTGCAACTTCTTAGGATAGATCTCCACGCTTTCAGTGTAGATAAATCATCACTCCAATTCAAATTAGGTCAATGTGGCCACATAGCCCTCTTTGAATGTGAGTATTCATGGTTAAAGCAGTTTATGTGGATGGCTTTCATGTTTTTCCAAAGGATCTTTATGTTCTGTGTTGATGCACCATGCTGACCCACACCAGATGTGCATTTCATCACAATCATGTATCAGCTTTGATTTTCTTCTTAGTGGAATAGCTGTTTACCCCAAATACAACAGGTGACAGTCACATGTTACCTAATATATATCAGGTAAAGAAAAGAGTGGTAACCTGCCCTTTGATAGTGACAAGCAAGAAATTTGATAGTGTGTTAGATACAAAGATAGGGACAGACCAAAATTTTTTAATTTTGAGGCATTTTCATGCTTGAAAATGACTCAAAATATACAGAATTTCGAAACTCTTCTCTCAACTAAGATAACAAGAGAAGCACTATAATTATTAGGGATTTCTTGGATACCACATTGTAACCATTTAGTTGCATTAAAGCACTGACAGTGAAAAGCCTTTGTTATAAAGCAAATATTCAGGAACAAATGATGCAAACTTTGAGAAATGATTTTGCAATACCAGCTCCTGAGAAAGGTAGACTGGTTGTTCCATTGAATAGAGAATTAGTGAGCATCATCATTATGATGAATCATGCATCTGAATTTGCTAATGGTATTGATACCAAACGTAGATCCTTTTGAAAGACAAAGTTTGTCCACAAATCTATTTGAGGCATAAATACATATTCAAGAAAAGTCCTAAAGCCTTATTATATTAGTATAAATTGAATTGGAATAATAATTTATCAATGTTGAAAAATGTGCAGATTCTTAACCTAAGTAGCTGTAATTAGTTAATTAAAAAAAAGGAATCTGAACAGATTCCAAATTTTTTTTTTTTCTAAATATAATATAATTTTAGTCTTGTTTTAAAATAAGAAGAGCATGTATATCACCTTTAAATTAAACACTTACCAGTACTCATTGTTAACTATGGCAGACAATCTAATGGCAGTCATTAGAGATTGTTGGAACTGTTGTTCTGGAGACCAAACATGCCATTTTCCACTTTAGACCTTCATACCCAACCAACTCTTAACTATATATAAATCTCAAATCCACTCATGTTTAGAATATTGCCCACATGTTTAGGTGGCGCACCTAAAACTTTCTGTAAAATCCTTGATGCCATCCAAAGGTAAACAATTAGGCTCATGGATTCACTTTAACTTCTATCTCGTAGACACAGTTTCAGCAGTGTGTCTATTCTACAGGTACTTCAATGGTCACTGCTCCAGTGAATTGGCTATCATTCCTCTTCTTTCTATTGCACAGCTGCCCACTATGACTTCACTGTGCAACTGCAAACACACCGAACCTATTTCTGTTCTTTTATTCCGTCCACCTCTGTCCTGTGGAACAGCCTTCCTCATGAAGTACTCTCAAACAACTACAACCTGCAACTCTTCAAAAAAAAAAACATCAGTAAACATGGCACTGATGTGATAATTATAAGTCCCTCCACCTCTCGTTTATGGAATCAATATATTAAAAAAAAAGTAGGATGGGATGTTGTACTGGACAAGGAAAGTCATTTGTCACCTAGTGGATCTGGTTGACATTTCTTCCAACTAGGAAGATATCCTTTTGCAGTGGCAATGCATGTTGGGCTTACCAGCACATATACCAGCATCACTAGTGATGATAGCAATGCACATATACCAGCATTACTATTAATGAAATAGAAATAACACTATAGTTGTGATATACTCTGGAATTAAAACTATGTGCAGAATGGCCAGCATACCTGAAAGCACTAAGGACACAGTGCAACTTACCTTGTCTCCATCCATTTCACTAAGTGATAATGAAAGCAAGGATTTAGACCAGCATACTACTAGGATTTAAAAATTAAGAGCAGTAAACACATGGAGCAGAGAACAAAGTGAGAAAGAGTGATAGCATAATATAAGTGTTGGTGATAGTGAAAGATTGAGTGTAAAAATAGAATGAAGTGTTAGACTTGTTTTTAACTTGTATGCAAACAGAAATGTCATTCAACAATAGTGTTGTTACAGATTTTCAAAATAAACTAGTAGCATTGTAGTTATTATGGTATTAGTAGAGTAGCAAATGTTCATGAATAGCTGAACTTATCACACTGTGTGTGATATATGCTCCCAAGTTATCTTCAGAGTAACATGTGGACTTCCAAACACTAGTTTGTCCCATTAGAGATTGGATATCCAACTTAAAAGGCAGAAATGAAGATCAGCATAGCCATTCTTCTAGCAACGTTAGCTTAGAAGAAGTGAGCTGGCATTCCTCTTCTGAGATAGAAGTGCTATGTAGGTTTCTGAATAATTTTGTTCATTTTTGTTTGCTTGTGTACATTACATAGTTTATAGGGCATCATTATGATTTGGAGCAGCTTTTACTTTGTCATATTCCTTAGATATTACCTACCTCCCACACATCTGCATTGCCTTGTATCGGCAAGTATCGTAACAGAATAAAGTCAATACTCTATCAACACAAGTAAGCCATGAATGGTTGCTATCTGTAAAAATATAATTGTTTCATTTATTTTTATTTATTTTTTTTTATATTAACCCTTGCAATGTTATGTGTAGGCAAGTAGTAAAGGAGAAATCAGGAATCTCTTAATAAATTTCTTTAAAAGCAGGGAGTCATATTCATTGGGAACATCAGTATTAAGAAGGCTGTTACAAAGAACAGAGGCAATTGGAATTAAAGAAAAAGATCAGAAGTTAGTTCAGTAAGTCCATGATTGGTATGTTGCAATTACTGTTAGCCAAGTAATGTTGTTAAATGTGTATAAGAGTAAAATTAAAAATTTTGATTAAAATTTTAAAAAATCATAGATCTTAATATCCCAAAGAACTGTATTCAGAGTTGTAGCTGGCCACTATTAAGAATATAACAGTAAAAAAAAAAGGATGGGGAGTAGCTATGTACATAACCTTTGATGTAATGAAGTGTCTTAATTGTCCTACAGTTTAGTTACCATCATTTTGTTTTGTATATTTCTTATAAATCATCTGTCATCTATGTGATTTATTTATTTTGTACAATAAGTTACAGGAAAAATAAATAAATTACTATGATTTAGAAAAACTTCCTCAGAACAGTAATAATCTTATGGAGGGGATAACTTAATATTAGGGAGCTAGGTCAAGTCTAGAAACAGATATAGCCTTAAAAATGGAAACAAAATAAAGGATATTGACAATAAAATGCAGCAGAATGATCTATGCAATTTGCCATTCTGCATTATTTCTATGAATAATTTCTCCTTGCTTATGACAGTAACTCCAATATATATAGAACCAAATAAATTAATGACACTAAAACAGACATAAGGTTTATTTGTGTGTGTGTGTGTGTGTATATATATATATATATATATATATATATATATATATATATATGTTAAAGGTACCAAGCAATTTTATAAGCTACTCGTGGTAAAGGTGGAGCAAGCTTTCCTTAGAATTTTCCTTAGAATTTTCAATTACAATCACTTTCCTTAGAATTTTCCCCTAATGCAAAGCACATTTCCTTGCGGAAATGTATGATGCTCTGCATTGAGGTAATGGTCACTATCCATACCGGTTTCGACCTTTATTGAGGTCTCGTCAGTGGGAGCCAGACCTAAAAAATGCCAAGGGTGAAGTAATACAGAGCTTATAAGTATTTTACCTAAACAAGTTGCCATAAGGTGCTTTGACCTCATTAAATAAAAATCTCAGGATGAGAGTAATATGTAGAAAATTTTTTTTACCTTGGATATATATTATGTTAAAGATACCAAGCAATAAAAACCTAGCTTATAAAATTGCTTGGTATCTTTAACGTCATATATACCAAGGTAAAAAAAAAACTTCCTACATATTACTCTCATCCTGAGATTTTTATTTAATGAGGTCAAAGCACCTTATGGCAACTTGTTTAGGTAAAATACTTATAAGCTCTGTAATATGCCTCCGTAGCGCAATTGGAAGAACGACGGTACATTGCGCCCTTCGATTGGAATAGGCTAGGCCTAAGTTCGATTCTCGTCGTGACGGGAGGAATCTTTATCTGGTCGATTTCAATCGATGGTGAGTTAGCCGATCTCATACAGGGGTAGCAGGGTTTTTCTCCCGGAAACTCGGGTTTTTCATCCCGCATACATACAAATCGGCCCTTCAGAACACACGCAATTTACAGACAAAAATTACTAGTTGTGGTGGTGTTGGAGGTGGGCAGTAGATGGCGTTGATTCGTAGTAGAGGTAAGGTGTAGAGATAGTTGAAGATGTCCTCCCGCGATGAGTCTTCGGACTCCTTGGAGGTATCAGGAATAATAATAATAATAATAATTACTTCACCCTTGGCATTTTTTAGGTCTTTCTCCCACTGACGAGACATCAATAAAGGTCGAAACTGGTATGGGTAGTTATACCTTAATACAGAGCATCATATATTTCTGCAAGGAAATGTGCTTTGCATTAGGGGAAAATACTAAGGAAAGTGATCAGAGCTTGCTCCACCTTTACCACGAATTGCCTAGTGTTGCACTACATGCAGCTGCAAACTTGACTTACTTGTCTGTTTACTTACTTGGAAAAAAGATTTAAAAAACCAAACATATAAAATTGCTTGGTATCTTTAACATAATATATACCCAAGGTAAAAAAACTTTCTACACACACACACACACACACGTGTGTGTGTTGTGAAAAGTTTTTTTACCTTGGGTATAATATATGTTAAAGATGCCAAGCTATTTTAAACCTGGTTTTACTCCATTTCCCAAGTAAGCAAACAGACAAATAAGTCAAGTTTGTGCCTGCACGTATTGCAAGTCTAGGCAACTCGTGGTAAAGGTGGAATAAGCTCTGATCACTATTCTTAATATTTACCCTTAATGCAAAGCCCATCTCCTTGAGTAGATGTATGATGCTATGCATTAAAGGCAAGGGGCCACTACCCAGACTGGTAGTGGTATCTTTATTGAGATCTTTATTGAGGTCTCATCAGAGGAACCAGGCTTAGAAATAGCAAGGTTAAGTAATACAGAGCTTATAAGTATTTTATCAAAACAAGTTACCATAAGGTGCTTTGATCTTATTAAATAAAAATCTCAGGATGAGCGATAGATGTATCATGCCGAACATCTTCAAGTATCTTTACAAAATCAAGACAGACTAGAGATCTCTCATCCTGAGATTTTTATTTAATAAGGTCAAAGCACCTTATGGTAACTTGTTTTGGTAAAATACTTATAAGCTCTGTATTACTTAACCTTGGTATTTCTAAGCCTGGCTCTCACTGATAAGACCTCAATAAAGGTGAAACCGGTCTGGGTAGTGGCCCCTTGCCTTTAATGCATAACATCATACATCTACTCAAGGAGATGTATGATGCTATGCATTAAAGGCTTTGCATTAAGGGTAAATATTAAGAATAGTGATCAGAGCTTATTACACCTTTACCACAAGTTGCCTAGACTTGCACTACTTTGCAGGTCACCTAGACTTGCAATACGTTCAGGCGCAAACTTGACTTATTGAATTATTTGTCTGTTTGCTTACTTGGGAAATGAAGTAAAACCAGGTTTAAAATAGCTTGGCATCTTTAACATATATATATATATATTATATAATATGCAAACCAGTAGATAAGCACAGAGAAGGGACATCTACATGATTAAAGTAAAAGTTGAATAGAAAAAGGGATAAGTTAATGGTAGTATGTAATTGAATGAGAAGTAATCGAAAGTTAAAAAAAAAAAAAAGGGTATAATTACTGGAAGAATGTGTATGTATAAGAGAGAGAGAAGCAGAGCATATACGGGTGGTCTCAAAGTAGCATGGTTCATACAAATCATGATTGATTAATAGATGAACCCTTCATTTAGCTTGTAGATAAAGAGTATACTATAACTATTGATTGATGCTTCAAAGCTTGATAAAATCCTTTGTCAGTTATACATACCATCTAAGTTATAGTCAGTTATACATATAATCTAAGTTCAGAGAGAAGTATTATATTTGTCATTCCACAACTGTTGGTAGACATGGAAACATTATGGTCCCTCTGAACAAATTGTTTTTGGCTAAGGATGTACAAATATGAAGAACTTGAACCAGTTGCACAGCATGTAATTTAGCACTAAATGAAAAAAGATGGGCTTTAAGCTGCCACCTTTACAACAAGCACCCTTGTCAACTCAGTAAAATCTTCATAGACATTGTGGATTCATTAAAACTGTCTTGGTGTACGAATAAGCACCTCCTGGCAGAAAATTATTTTTCTTGGTACCCAGAGGCCATTGTTGGGATGAACTAAATGTCAGAAATAATTTTTTGTACAATCATGGAAGAGATAGTATCTGAGTGCCTGAGAGAGATCTGGAAAAGAGTAGGCATTTTCTGCTGAACAGCATTCTCTGAAAGACAAAGGTGAAAACAAGATTTTTCAAAAGATGAGAAGGAAATCATTGCCTTTCTTTGTCAGATGATGTTTTCAACCAGAACTGAAAAGTTGGTTATTCTAACACCTGCAGAAAATTCTGAAACAGATGGATAGCATAAAATAGAAACAAAAGGGAAGAAAAGATGCCAACAATAAAGTACAACAGAAATTTATTCTTATTTTTGTATAATCTCTCTGTGTAGTTTGTATCTTTGATGGTGATTTTATATATATTTTTTAAACAAATTGCTTGATACTGTCACAAGAATAAAAAATATGTCACAAGTGCCATTAAAAATTCATTTAAATTACTTGATCTATTTCAAAGAGCCAGATAAAAATTTATTAGCATGTCTCAAGGTGGATATCTCTGCTTTATATGATGATAATCACTGCAAAATTTAATTGGAATGAATCATGACTTGTCATAATTGGACCTCACAATAATAGAAAGACAACTTTTGGTGAGGCCTTTTAACCCTATCTAGCTTTTGGAAACTGAGCGGGCAGTTCAATCTCCACCAGTAGCCAATCAGAGATAGCTGGCCCATGATTATCACTGGATGATGAGCATTCCACACCTTTTGTGTCTAGTGTTTTGAATTGAAAAACGATGAGAATATTCTATACCATACTGCACCGTTACTTTACCAACAGTGAGTTCTGGAGCTCTCCATAGCTACAAGGATCATTTCACATTTTCTACACACAGTGAATACGTGTCCATTAGAATAATGTAATAGTTCAAATTCACATTCTTTGCAAGCCATACTCTGGATAAATTATCATGTGCTGATTTTTTGCTTCTGGTGGTCTTGTTTCAATAATTGTGCAATGACCAGCATTTGCACATCAAAATTTAAACCTAATGTTAAAAAAATTCAGCTGAGGTTTATAGTGCTTCGTATGAAATTTGTGGAAATGTCGTAACAGATTGCAGTACAATATCATGGTGGAGCATCTTGTTTCCGTGAAGGTCGAACAAGCATTGAAGATGATCTGAAAAAAGGCAGACCATCAGCAGCTACAGATATGATGCCTTGGTGGTTATAACAACCTGATGGAGGATGAACGGTGCAAAACAGATGAAATCACAACTGAAGTAAACATTCTTGTTCCATTTCAGAATTATTATAAATTTTGAAGAAAAGCTTCTGCAAAGTGGATCCCACACCTATTGATGATGAACAGACCTGTCTCTTCATCAGTTGCTGCCTATAATTAGTGATAGTCATGTTCCAGCTATCTCTCATTGGCTACTGGTGAAGATTGAACTTCTCCAAAAGCTAGATCGGGTTAAAAGGCCTCACTTACTCCCTATAAGGAAATAAAAGGTGTTAGCGTATGTTATTATATTATATATATGTATTACTTTATTTAACCTGGTCTGGGAACTTTTCTATAGAGACCAAATACAACTTTTTCATGCCACTTCAGGCTTCCAATAAGTGAGACAGTAATTTCATACCAGTCTATGAGATTCACCTTCTAAGACAATCACAAACATTCTTGTCTATGGTGGGATTTGAACCTGCTCTTAGTTGGAAAGTAGATATGCTAATTTCTTGGTTAACTAGGCCAGAGAACAGTTGAACAGAATTGCTGTTATAAAATGAAACATAGATATGAGATTTTGAACTAGAAATGAAAGGTCAATTAATACAATAGAAATGTTCATTTTCTCCTTGTCAAAAAAATGTGGCTTATGACTATGAATGAAGGAACAGCCATAGACAGGATACCTGCAGGGATGACTGTGGTAATAGCATACTATAGAAAGTTTCTGCATGATATTTTAAGCTTCAAACTTCATAGCAAAGATTTGACATTGCTGTTGGAGCCCTTTTTGACAGTGCCATGCTCTATTTTAAATGAAATATCTGATCTTAGAGAAAATTATGAATGAAGTTAAAAGAACTACTCCAGAGGAAATGCTTTACTGCCATCTCTACTGAGGTGACCTAACTTATCAAACACATCAACAAAAAACATTTGTGTCAGGAATACATTACTTACTTAAATGTTTGACAGCAGCAGTAATACAGAATGGAGATTATATTGAAAGCCTATAAATATGTTTTGTTAGTTTATCAACAGGAATACATTGTGCAGGACATTGGAAATGACCCTCATATTACTTAAAAGACATAGACATTGCCCAGTAGGACATAGGCATAGTCCACACTAAGGCAACTCGTGAATGCCAAGGAATGTGTTCCTGCAAACTCTCTGGTCAACTTACGAAACTTTCATAGTTTCTACATTCAGCTTTGAAATAATGCTGAATCTAATATCCACTTTGCTTATGTAATTTTGCATCGCCAAACTGAAGCCTTTTAGCTCTTTATTTTAACAAGCACTAATTGTATATAATGTTCAATATGAAAAATTGTAATTGGTTCAGTGAATTTGATGATGTATATAGATAAATACGTTAAACAATTTTGCTGCATTCTCTTTAGTTTTATCAGTTTCTGCACCTTTTTCTCTTCTGGTTTCTATCACTGCAGTAATGGGTGATAGATTTGCATGCAGTATTAAGAATTCCTTTTCAAATACAATATTTGATCCAAATTAATAAAATATGCTCTATTTCATATTGCAGTACTATTCCTACTGATCTGAAAACTTATTGAGTTGATGCATCTTTGCCTTTTTTTTTTTTTTTGTTATATTCTTCTGCTTTATTCAAAATAGCTCATACTGCTGATTCATTCCAAAATCCCTGCCTAATTCTCAAATTGCTTCTTTTTTCTCTTTATTATCATCACTTTCAAATCCTTTTTATTACTTTGAATCACTTCTTTTTAGCACAGGCACTGTTTATTCCATCCTTCCTTTTATCCATAGTCAAAATATTAAGATTTTAATTTAAATTATATATGTAATGCCAGGAGACTAGCAACTAGTATATGTTCATCCAATGATGATTGGAACAACTGAGGTGGTTTTAATGGTGTGTGTGCGTGCGTGCACACATTTTGAATAATTTTGCAGAGGGGCATCATGGATGTCATTTTATAAAAGGAATCAACTTTTGCTAGACACTTCAAACTGAGTTTTAGACTATTTCATCTGGACTTAGTATCAGCTTATTAACCATGCTAATTCGAGAAGCATGCTAATTAAAACCATTGTTTCGACATTGACATATGATCAAGTTGCCAATTTTAAAAAAAAATTTTTTTTATAGGGGGACAGACTCAGAAAAAACCAGCAGTTAAGCGACAACCAAAAACAGAAGAGGAAATAGAAGAACAAAGAGAAAGAAAAAGGCATGAGTTGCTTTCCAAATATAATGTTCGAGGACAGCATCAGTCCCTGGTAATAACAGTATTTTTAGTTTACATTTGTGCATATCGTTGATGCTTGGTTGATGTTTATCCCATAACCTTAAGAATATTCTGATTGTGATTGTTGTTATGATGTTTTGATGTGCCAGATTACACTGTGCACTCAATTTTTTTTTCACTCACTCAGAATTAGATTATCATAATTTTTATGCTAATTATTAAAATGATCAATATTAAAATTAAAGAAAATGCTTCATTTAAATCTCACAAATTACTAATGCTTAGAACTTCATAAAGAAGTACTAATACTACTTCATCGACACTTACTACAACTTGTTATTCACATGAATCTGTTTTACTATGTGATGGTTGGGTGACTGGATCAAAAATTGACTTCTTATTTTTTGTCTTATAATTTACATTTTTACATTTACACAACATCCAGTCCCTTTAGTTCCATAGAGGAATCAGTTTAAAATTATTGGATGTTAGGTGGACTGGTCAATGTTTGTACAATAGGCAAACTTAAAATAACCAAAATCGGAATGATCAGTTTTCAGACTCTTGGATGTAGAAACTTCAGATGTTAGGAGGTTGGATGTTATGTTGTCACTTTAAGTAGAGGTATACACATAAACATCACAAAAAAGAATATCTGAAAGCTCACCCTTTGACCAATAAATAGCCAAGTTTTTGTAGCATTTCATTTTTAGATGCATTTCAGAACTAAAAATGACAGAAGTAGTAGTACTTGTTAGTTTTGTTTTTGTTCATTCATTCAGTTATACACATATTATAATTATGCTGTAGACTGGATGGAATTTATTAAAATATGGTATTTGAAATCTTTGTGCAAAAATTTCAAAATCATAATATTGATTATATATTAAAAAGTTCATTATCAAATTCCTGCCATGTACCTTCAAGGGGTGTACACGATATGATAGTACTACATGAAAAAAAATTACATCATTATTAATTTCCTATCTACAATTTTCCTCCAAATCAGTCTGTTACTTGTCAAGACTCCAACATTATCAGATCTTATATTTCTATCGTCTAAAGTACTTTGTATCGTATCAATCCACCTATATCTTGGTCTGTCTTCCTCTGGGTCGTTTTGCTGCCAACCTAGCAGAGAACACTTGTTTTGCTAATCTTTCCTCGCCCATTCTGTTTAAGTGACCATACCACCTGAGATTAGCTCTGCTAACGCATTCCTGGATGCTGACAATGTCAAGTTCTTTCCTAATATCCTCATTTTTAATATGATATTGCCATTGATGCCATCTGTTCACGTCTCTAATCTTTCTCAGGACTCTCATATCTGCGGTCTCTAGTCTTTGGTCAAGTGTTTTACTTCTGACCCAGCTCTCAGATCCATAAGTTAAAACTGGTTTGAACACTGTCTTGTATACAGCTAATTTAGTGTTCCGACTAATTTCTCTTTTACTCCATATGAATTTATTCAATTGACTTCCCACCATACCAGCTTTGCTGATTCTGTTGTCTATTTCTATATTTAATTTACCATCTTCAGTAAAAATCGTGCCTAAGTAGCTGAAATGTTTTACTTGTTCCACAGGTTCTCCATTCACAACACAGTTGACATTTTCAATGATTCTGCCTATTTTCATTGTCTTTGTCTTTTTATTGCTGACCTTCATACCATATCTATTACAACAGCTATTCAATTTAGTCAGAGAATCTTGCAGACTTGTAGCGGATTTATTTAGAAGTATAACTTCATCCGCATAAAGCAAAGAGCTGACATTAACATTTCCAATTTTGATATCATGTTTAATAACATTTTCTTTCATAATGTGATCCATATAGATAATGAATAACAGAGGGGATAATGTACATCCTTGTCTCACACCAGATTTAACATTAAACCATCTTCCTGTACTTCCTTCAATTCTAACTGCTGACTTACAACTCAAATAAAGACTAAGTATTGCTTGATATAATGCCCCATTCACACCATATAACTGCAGCATATTGAATAGCTTCTCTCTTGGCACCTTGTCATATGCCTTTTCCAAATCGACAAAACTTAAATACAGATCTTTGTTATATTCCCATGCTTTCTCGACTATTTGTCGTAAAGTGAAGATCTGATCCTGACAGCCTCTATTTGGCCTGAATCCAGCTTGTTCTTCACCAAGCTTTTCTTCCACAATTCTTCTCAACCGTTTCTCAAGTATACTTGCATAGATCTTGCCAGGAACACTCAGTAGGGAAACACCTCTGTAATTCTCACATTCAGTTTTATTTCCCTTTTTATATATGGGTACTATGAGAGCTCTACTCCAATCATCAGGAATTCATCCCTCTGTCCAGGCTTTCTGAACTATGCAGTGCAGCCACTGTAAGACTCTTATACCACCATACTTCAGCATTTCTGGTCAAATATCATCTACTCCTGCTGCCTTTCCACATTTCAAGCCTTTGATGGCTTTTTCTACTTCAAGTATGGATATGTATTCCTGACTGCATGCCTGGTCAGTGTTTTTTACCACTGTGCTATCATCACTGCTTGTTTCATTTAGCAGTTTTTCAAAGTAATTACTCCATACTTCAAGGATATCTTTTTCTCCCGTTTTCATGTCACCTTTATCATCTCTAATTCCTTTTACGGCACTCTTTCCTCCATTCCTAAGCTTCTTCAACAACCTCCAGAATATTTTGCCACCTTCTTGATATTTATTTTCTATATTCTTGCCAAAGTCCTCTCATGACTTTTGTTTAGCTAGTTTTACACAGTGTTTAGCATTCTTGCATTTGTCTCTATATTCTCTAAGAGCACAAGCTGACTTATTTGACAGGAACATTTGATATGCTTTCTTCTTTTCCTTCACTGCCTCTTTAACTTCCTGTGTCCACCAGGGAGTTCTGATTTTTTTATCCTTGCACACAACCTCACCACATGCCTCTCTGGGAGAATCAATCAATGTTTTCTTCAGAGTTTGCCACTGAATCTCCAAGGTTTGATTCCTGTTCTCAAACTCTTTCATTTTTTCTTCAATAATCTTTGTGTATTTTAGTCTGCAGTTCACATCTGAGAGCTGCTCAACTTTTATTCGCTTTAAAACTTTCTTACATGTTATTCTTTTCAATATGAAATTCAATTTTATCCTGCTCAAGACTAAATAGTGATCACTTCCAATTTCAAATCCTCTGTACACTCTGGTGTCCTGCACCAGGGAGAAAACATCACTATCAACAATAACATAGTCAATGAGACTTTTCTTATTCCTTGCCTCTTCTCTCCATGTGAATTTGTGCACATTTTTATGTTGGAACATGGTGTTAGTAATAACCAGTCCATGTCCTGGGCAGAAATCCAACAGATATTTGCCATTATTATTAGCTTTGTTCTCTCCAAATTTTCCCCAAATATTTTTGTATGTCTCACAATCATTTCCTACTCTGCTATTTAGATCCCCAACAAGGACCAACTTTTCATTTTTCATTGTGTCAGTTACTTTTTCTAAAGCCTCAAAAAATTCCTCCGCTTCTACCTTAGTAGAACCTTCTGTGGGACCATAGGCACAAATAAGTCTCATTGTCCAGTTCCCCATTCTCATATTTGTCCACATTACTCTGCTTGAGACTGACTGCCATTCAAGAAGATTAGCCTCATATTTTGTGTTGAATACTTTGGCTACTCCTTCTTTTCCTTGATTGTCATTGCCTGAATATAACATTTTGTATTTATTGCTGAAAAAGATCTCACCAGTTTTGGTCTTTTTTGTTTCAGTCACCCCTATTATGTCGATCTGGTACTTATCTAATTCCTCAGCCAGCTCCATTTCTTTGCCATTCAGGCTTCTTACGTTGATACTACCGATCTTTAACTCTGGTGATGTTGAGTTGGGGTTTGTTTTCAGATTTGTTCCAGTAGATGACTTTTCGCTGTTTGCTCTGGTTCCCTGCCGAAAACAACGGGGGCCTTGTTTAACCGGGCGATGCCCCAGCCGGCATGAAATTTTGTCATGTTGTACCATCATTTTTTTTTTATTTTGGTTTAACCAATAAGAATACAATTTGGTCTGCTAAATCCCAAATTGCCAGCCAATCCTCGTCCGTTCAGTATCCAAGTAGATACCCAACAGGGTGCACCACGAGAAGGTGAGGATTGAACATTAGGTCAGAAGCCCTGGTCGGTTCTCCACATTCCTTTAATGGCTATGTGGAGGTCTCCTCTCAGTTATACAGCTTTGACCCTTAAGCACCCCATATTAAAAAGTTTAGTTGCATAATTAGACAAAATTATTCAAAATTGTATGACACAAAGGACAAATAAATTAATCTGCTATACATGTATATAGGCTGAAAATGTGATAATGAATGATATCAGAACACAAAAATACCATTGCATTGTTTGTCAGATTAACTTATTTTATGTGATCAAAATTAAATTTTATTTATTTTAAATGCATAGTAAGCATTTAAAAGGTACTGCCTGTATTCTTTTTTCATGTAGTGTAAAGACACATTCTCATGATTATGAAGTGCTTGCCATTATTAACATGTTTAGTAAATTTATTATGTATTTTAGTCTTGTGATTCCCTGATGCTAGATTGGTAGAAGAAAGTCTCCTTGTAGAAAAAGCCATCAAAAATCTGAAATATGGAAATGCAACTGGAGTAGATGATATTTGACCAGAAATGCTTAAATATGGAGGTGTAAAAGTTTTGCAAGGCTATACTGCGTAATTCAGAGGGCTTGGTCAGAAGGTTGAATTCCAGATATTGGAGCACTGCTTTCATAGTTCTCATCTATAAAAAAGAAAATAAAGCTGAATTGAATGTGAGAATTACAGAGGAATTTCTGTATTAAATGTTCCAGGTAAGATTTATGTAACCATATTTGAAAAGAGGTTGAAAAAAATTGTGAAAGAGAAGTGTAGAGAACAAGAAGCTGAGTTCAGACAAAATAAAGGTTATCACGATCAAATTTTCACTTTATGGCAAATAGTTGAGAATCATGGGAATATGATAAGGATCTGTACTTAAGTTTCATAGATCTAGAAAAGACATATGACAAGGTGTCCAGAGAAAGACTTTTCAAAACACCCCAATTATGTGGGGTAAATGGAACTTTATACAGAGCACTAGATAGTCTGTTTATGTTGTAAGTTAGCATTTAGAATAGAAGGAAATACAGGATGATGGTTTGATGTAAAATCAGGAATAAGACAAGTGCATATTATCCCCACTCTTCTTGATCACATATGTTGATCTCATTATGAAAGAAAGTGATATTAAATCTGATATTGAATATTGGAGATATCAAACTTAGCTCTTTGTGCAAATCTCCCAGATTCTCTAAGTTGCATAACAGCTGTAATAAATTTGGCATGAAAATCAGAAGTAAAAAGACCAAAACTGTGAAAATAAGCTGGAACTTGAAAACTTCAGCTGCATTCTCAATGGAGAACTTATAAAATAAGTAAAATATTTCAGCTATTTAGGCATAATTTTTAGTAAAGATGGCAAATCAAATCTGGAAATAGACAACAGTAAGCAAAGCTGGTATGTGGTGAGCCAGTTGAATAAATTTACCTGAAATAAAAGAGAAATTAACCAAAACACCAAACTAGCAGTGTACAGGAGTGTTCAAACCACTTTTAAGTTATGGGTCTTAGAGTTGGCTTAGAAATAAAGCACTTGATGAAAGACTAGAAGAGACTACAGATATGAAAGTGCTGAGAAAGTTAGGGGAGTAAACAGATGGCATCAATGGCAAAAAAATTTGTATGATAGCAACCTAATGCTCTATTTTACCATATTGAAAAATAAAGAGGCAATGAAGAGTCCTTCATAAGAACTTTCAGACTTTTGATTTTTGTTTGCATTTTGACATACCAGTTAAATTTGTAACATTTTAGAAAACTGGCATGTTGTCATATGCAAATGGTGAGATAGATGTTAATAGGTGAAATCCCTTCAGTGCCATATTTCTCCTCAGATTCTTATGTTGTTGTCTGCTAGGCGTAAAATGATCTAACATGGTCTAACATAAATTCTTGTTGCTTGAAATTGTTTCTTTTCAACATAATTAATATTCTCTGTTCCAAAATGAATATTATTTACTGATTGGTAGAATAATATGCATTTATTTAAAAACACTACAAACAGAATAATAAGAATCACCAGCATAACTAATGAATTGCTGCTATATCAGTTTCTTTTACTAGTTGTATTTATTTTTTTAATGCTACAGTAGATCTTTCAAATATTAATTTTCTTTTTAACTTAGGAAATACATAGTCCTGGAACCAGTTCAGCAGGTAGTCCTTCTTCCCCTACCACCACAACTACTACTACTGCTGGTCCAGTAGCCAGTACTTCTACCTCTTCAGATCCATCCGCTACTCATTCCTGGAGACATGTAGCCAAAAGAATAAGGTTATTTTTATGATTTATAGTTATTTTAATATCTAAATTTATCCTTTTCTTCTTTGATTTTGATATAGTATGTTTTTAGAACTATATATAATGTACATGTTTCAGAATTCAATTTGGTAAAAATTTACAGCATAATACAACTTAGAATCTGTTTTGTAATGTGGGTAATTTCATTTAGCAGTGCTAAGCACATTCTTTATTCTTTTATGATATTTTTACAATATTTTATCATTGTTAGTTGGATGTGTGTATATGGCATCATAAAACCATCAATAAACCATATATATATATATATATATATATATATAGGTTTATTGATACATAAATAGGTTAAAACTGCCTTTATATGAGTTGTTGAAAGTTTTTTTTCACATGGTTATAAGCTAAATTAAAGATGCTCAGAAATTATATTCTTGCATTCAGTAGTGCACTCAGGATTTAATCTTGGGGGGGGGGGGCGAGTTGAGTAGACGATTTGAGAATGCACACTATATTGCATACAACTTATGACTGAGCATCTGCAGTGATCGCCAATACATGATACCTGTGATTTCCTCTGGCTAGGCTAGGGCAAACGAAGTAGCGCTCGGTCCTCAAGAGCACTAATTTGTTCGCCTTGTGTTCACAGTGGCAGGGATTCCCGAGAGCTATAGGGTATCCCCACTTTATGTGGCCACTAATTCAATTCATAAGCAGTATAGAAATAGAAGACACAACATAAATTTAAAAAAATGAATTTTAATTAGGAAATGATTTTTGGAAAATTTTCTGGTGTTTTTTTTTTTTTTTTTCCCTTTTTCTTTTTTTTTGGGGGGGGGGAAGGCCCCCTCCCTGGGTGCGCCACTGCTTGCATTGCTCTAATCCAGAGTTATGTTGCACCTGTTCGCTACTATATGGGAAATATATGAATTCTGCATTACTTCAACCTTAGTATCTCTTCCGGGTCTGGCTCTCACTGCTGAGACCTTAATAAAGGTCAAAACCAGTCTGAGTAGTGACCCCTTCCCATAATGTATAGCAATATACATACCCTAAAGGATGTGTGCTTTGCTTTATGGAATACTAAGGCAATTAATGTGAAGTAATTTGCCTCTATATACAAGTTGTGAAGCTACTTCACATTCAAACTTTATTTGCTTATTCTTGCATAAAGGAGTAAACAAGAATATAATTTCTTAACATCTTTAGTTTAGTTTGCCTTTATACAGATAACTCAGTTTTTGCAGTATAAACATAAAAATTAACTTTTAAAGTGGAGCAATATAAAATTAAAAATACTCTGCAACAGGTTATTTACAAAATTCTTTAGTGATATAGAGTTATATTAAAAAAATAAATTTTTTATTTTTCCTTATCTGAGAAGCATAGATTGCTATGTTCTGAGTCATTCTATGAACGCTCATTGAATATTGTATCATGAAAAGCGATATGTTTTGACTTATTCAGGTTTGTAAGATGAATTTAAATATTTTCAGTTTTGTTATATCTAGGAATATTTTGGAGCAGGATCTGTTAATTTAGAGATTTTAAGAATTGTTGAATAGCTGGTATTCAACACTAAACACAAATACTTTGAATAGTGGGCAAGTTCATATAGTGATGCAGACAAATTTCAAAATGAGAAATTAGAGAATTATGCATATTTACCTATACAGAAAGTTTTAGTAGAGAAGTAAAGAATTTTTGAAGCATTAAAGAGGACAGCTGGCATTCTTTTCAGAGACCTAAACCACAAAGGTCTTGAATCTTAGACCTCAGCTGTTTAGGTCTTTAGGAAATGAGAGATTTGCTTCTCATTTCCAAGAGATTATATTCTCATGAATCCTAGACATATATGTTAGGATTAATTTCCACTAAATAAGTCAGTGTTTAAGAAAACAGAGTTTGCACATGAAGTTTAATCCTTTATCTAAACATTTGAATGAAGGAATAACCAAGAATATAATATCTTTACAATTTACTTTCTAACAAGTTTAAAAACTTTCTACAGCTATCTCTAATCCAAGTAATAAGGCAATACAACCTTTTGCTACTTGTCTATGAGAAGTATGTGAGATCTGCATTAATTCCATCTTGGCCTCTTCCTGGGTGCGGCTTCCACTGAATGAGACCTGACTAAAGGTCAGAACTGGTTTGGGCAGTGATCCTCCCTTAATGCATAATATTATGTACTTCTGAAAAGTGTGCTTTGCATTATGGGATACTAAGGCAAATGATGCAAAGTCATCAGCCTGTATATACAAGTAGCCTAGTAGTGAAGATATTTCATGCACAAACCTTGCTTACATTTGGATAAAGGATTAAAAAAGAATATTATGATTTTTTATGTTTCCCATTATTTGCATTTTTACTTATTCATGTTTTCATTCTGTGCTTCATTTATGGTTCAATGTATGATTTTTCACCATTTCTTTTGTTTTGTTTTCTGTGATTTCTTTTATTTCCCATGATTTTGTTGTTTAGTGGAAAAGTGAGGAAACATCTGAAGCTAATATTTAACTGGATTTATTTAGGTAATTAGATTAATAAGTCATTATTTCATCACTCATTAGTCACAAAGGCCTCTTCATGGACACAAACAAATATATATGAGCATGTGCATGCAGGCACACTAGTAGGAAGGCAAACACAAACTGATTGTAAAAGACAGACTCCTACAGTCCTAACTGGTGCCTTCTATGGGTGTAGTGATGGACACTTGCTGAAGGTCTCAAAATGATGGTCTTCCAGATATTTGGCAATGTAATGCAGTCAAATTTATTTGAGTTTTGGGAATGTTGTAGTACTGTAGCAGATTCCAGAAATAATCTCTCTGATTTAAATCAGTTTCTGCATGAGAAACTGATTTAAATTGCACCTGATCCATATTTGCAGCATGGTCTGCCATCCCAGAACGACTATAGTGGTTTTTTAATTTATTTTTTATTTTTTATGTTGGGCCCATATATGAGAGGTTGGCTGGTCAACCTATAGTACTTTAGTACCATATATGGGTATGGTACTAAATGAAGAGAATGTATTTTCTTGTTATTCCAGACAGATGTTGGCAGTTTTTTGTTTGTAGTATTTTTGTTATTTTTGTTTTTTGTCTGAAGCAAGGGATACAGGGGATGACAATGGATTTCTTTTGTTCTGTATCCCCCCCCCCCCTTTGAGTAGGAGGTCGGGCAGATGGAGAGAGAGAGGGGGGGGTATGCTCGTTTTGTTGGGGGATGGGTTGCCATTGGCTTAAAATGTGCCCTAAATACGATTGATTTCAGTGGAGAGGCTAATGTGGTCCGAGAGATAGTTCTGGCTCTTTTTGCTAAGGAATATTATGCATTGAATTTCATACTACTGGGAGTGGTAGTGTAATAGGTGGTGGATGTACCGTCCACTTTTAAAAGAAAGTGAAAGAAGGATAGTGGCCAATTCAGCACAACATATCTATATAAATACCTATAGAAGAAACAGAGGGAACCTAGTCTTTCTCTCCTTTATTATTATTATTATTGTTCCGGGAAACTCCAAGGAGTCGACAGACTCATCGAGGGAGGCCCTAACATCATGTCTGGAACAACTATTCAACATTCACACAGTATCTATCATATCTTGCCTTGAACTCATTCACGGTCGTAGCACCCACAACAGACTCTGGAAGCTTATTCCACTCATTCACCGCTCTCCGAGCAAAAAACCTAGCTCTAACACCCTTGTCAACCACGCTCTTGCCCAGCTTCCATGCATGGCCCCTAGTCCTCCCACCACCAGTCATATTTTCAAAAATATCCTCTGGATCAATCTTATAAAAACCCTTCAGTAATTTGAATGTTTCAATCATATCACCCCTCCTTCGCCTATCGTCCAATTTCTGCAACCCACAAATCTTCAACCTATTCTCATAAGGTTCATTCCACAGACCTTCTATCATCTTGGTCACTCATCTCTGGACCCTCTCCACTTCCTCCCCATCACGAAGAAACCCTGGTGCCCATAACTGGGCACAGAAGTCCAGATGGGGTCTTATCAAGGCTCGATACAGAGGAACAACAACTTGTTTCTCTCTGCATGTTAAAGTATTTTTCATAAGCCAAGTGATTTGGTGAGCTGTTTTAGTTACTTTTGCAATGTGCCCCCTAAACTTCAACTCCCTATCCACCAGCACTCCCAAATCCCTGGCCTCATCAATCTCCTGGAGTACGGTTCCACCTATGCGATATACTGCTGCTATTCTTTTCACCCCAAAGTGCATAACCTTACACTTTGCCACATTAAACTGACATCCATTTTTCCTAGCCCAGTCCTCCAAACTATCCAAATCATCCTGTAATATTTTGACATCCTGTGCACTCACAATTGCTCTACCCAACTTTGCATCATCAGCAAACAAGTGAACACTTCCTCTCAAATCCTTTCCAATATCATTGATGAACAAATTGAAAAGCAGTGGTCCAAGAACAGAGCTCTGTGTCACTCCACTAGTCACAAGACGTCTTTTTGACTCCACTCCTGAATAAACCACTCTCTGGTATCTCTCCTTCAACCACCCTCCTATCCATCTTACCAACCCTATATCTATCCCCATCTGCTCCAGTTTACTGATTAGGGTTCCATGTGGTATCCTGTCAAAGGCCTTGGCAAGGTCCAGTAGTATCACTGTAAACCCATTACCCCTATCCAATTCAGCCGTCACTGTGTTATAAAACGTGAGCAAGTTACTGAGGCATGGTCTACCCTTCACAAAACCATGTTGTCCCCCATACAATATCCCATTTTCATCTATCCAATCCTGTATTCTTTTCTTGACTAATTTCTCTAAGACCTTGACAGCGATTCCTGATATGCTAATCGGTCGGTAATTTACAACAGCAGTCTTGGAACCACCTTTATGTAGTGGAACTCTCCTTTCTCCACACATGGCTTCGACAATCCTCCTTTCAAACTATTCTTTTTTTTGGAAATAACAATGTATAGTAAAATATTAATTATAAAAACTTTAATTAATACTTTCCTATATTTCGGCATCAGGGATCACAAAAAAATGATATGTGCATGCAGGCACTAACACAACAAATGAGGTTGAAGAAAGGCAACCAAAGTCAGACCTAGAGTCCTAAACGGCATCCCCCTCCCCCTCCCTAGTGGCCTAAATTTGGTAGTCTTGGCCATTGGGCTGAAGATCAGAGAATTACTGCCTCCGAAATTGAGGTCTCATGCATCCAAAGTAATCTCTGCTCTGAAGGGGAAGGGAGGGGGGGGGGAAGAGTTGCAGTTACAAGGTTTTAATAGTTTTTGGATTTTATGGAGATTATAGCCATTGGCTAAGAGAGTGTTGAGAATATGGTCTAATGAACTTGACCATATTCCTTTTTGTAGCATACTCAAAAATGAGTATAATGATAATTATATATTATGTCTAATTATATATTAATATTCCTATTTAAGTGGGATATTGCTTATTGAATACAAAGCTGTTTACAAATGAAACTGTTGGGGCAATATTTGAATGACATGTACTGTATAATTAAAATACATGCTAAATAATAAAATATTAAAGAAATGGAGTACAGCAATCCCTCGATTACTGCGCCTAAAGCATTCTTTAAAACAGGTGCATTAATCGAATATAATAACCTATGGGAAAAAGTATAATTCGTTCTTAAATTTCTTTTTTGAACCTTAATTTTTTTATAAAATAATTAAGGTATGTCTCAGGGCCTAGTTACAGGAAAAACATGAAGCTGAAAGACAATAAAACATATTCAGAATATAAATTTTATATTATTCTACTTCTTAACAAAGAATTGAGCTAACATAGTTTAGCGGGCATTTTGTTTCTTTTTTCATACAACCGAAGGTATGGCCCTAATGCCTCTTCTACTTTATTGCTTCTCTCTTCATCGGGGTCAACCTCTAAGCATTGCTGCTTAAAAACTTCGATTGTACGAAAAATATTTTCAGATTGTTTCTGTGAAATCTCTTTTGGCTGACTATCAGTGGTTAAATTTCCTTCATATTCTTCAGGGTCTTCCTGCTGTGCATCTAAATTTAGCAGGTTGGAATCACTCAATTCTTCAGAATGAGTTTTAATTGAATCTTGGACGTTATCATTGAAGGGGAGAAAGAAATTAAGGTACGAATTGGTTGCCAACACGCAATATAAATCATGTGCTTTATAGATAAAATTTCCCAACTGTTATACAAGCAAAATAGTTGCCACTTTAAAAACTACAATGATCATAAAAGAGAAGTTAATTTTCCGATGTGTAATAATAAACAACTCATCCCAGAAGACGGATTGATTACCCTATTATTGGAATGGATATTCCTTTTTGTGACATGCGCAGAAGTGTCGAAGGGTCTCGAATCTGTGGGCATACTATAGCAGACGACATAAATTTTGGTGGTAAAAATTTGGAACATAGTATTCATAGTGTACATGGAAGTAGTGTAGTATGCCATTAAAAATAACTGTAAAATGTTTTAAATCGGTGACTAAATTATTTCATTCTGGTGAGTGATTTTTTAAAATAGTTACCCATAAAAATGTATAGATAGAAAATTTTTAAAATCTGTAACATTTATTTTTAAGATTAGGTGCACTAATCGAATTTTAGAGGCGCACTAATCGAACTTGGGTATCGAAAAAAAAAATGATGCACTAATCAAGGGATTGCTGTATATACACTCCAACTTTCCATGTGGACAAAATGCTTTCTTGGCAAAGATAGAAGTGGGGAAATGCCATATTTTACTAGTGGCTGTGGTTGCTGTTGAACTTATATGATAATATTATTGTGAATGATTTGATGGGACATTTGCCAGCGCTGGTTAGACAGTTGTTAGCTCTCCGACCAACAGGCTGTAGCTTCAAATCCCCTGGTGGACAATGGCAAATGTCATGAAGATGAATTTCATTGTGTGGTGTGATGACATGATGGTGTGAGACCACCATCCTGCCTTTGAAAGCTTGAGGTGACTTGGAAAAAAGTTCACTTGTGTTTGATCTCTCAAGCAGGGTTTCTGGATTATGTAAAAATAAAAATAAAAGATAAAATATATATATATAAACAATAAATAAAAATAGGAAAAAAATTGTTATCCCATCCACTATATCTAATTAATTTTTTATTAACTTGATTAAGTAAATTAATTTAAAATCTTTGCCATTGTAAACTGGTGGTAATATTAAGCTGGTAACTGTAATATTTTATGGTAGACTATTGTGAAGATGTCATAGTCTTGATAGTTTTAGATGCACCATTATAAATTTATAATTACAGTATTTTTCAAAATAGAACATTTTAGTAATTGCTTTTAAACCTTTCTAGGTCATTATTCGGAAAACATTGACATTTGTGGACTTCCATAAGCACTGCCCCTGATGAATCATTATTATGAGGTACATAACAGAAAACTGCAAAATTTTTTTGTTTCATTTTCATTCCATTTCATTTTTTAGCATGTTTTAAAATTTTTTTTTTTTTTGTGGTTTTCTCAGAAATCCTAATATAGTTCATCAATGAAATGTTATATATATAAACAATGTTATATAATGCAATACTGCATTATATAACATTGTGTATCTCAGAGCTGGTGCTACTACAAGCAAAAAATGTATATTTTTTTACAGTATAGCTCTAATTTTAAATACAGATATTAAATAGACTAAACAATATACAGTAAATGTTTATATTTCCAAGCCTTTTATCTTATAGTTTTGTTGTTAACAGCAGCACAAAATAAGGAAAACTTTCATAGTGTAATATACATATACAGTGTGTGTACCTTTGTATATTACACTATAGTTATATATTTTTACACTTCCATAGTGTAAAAAAATAAGTACATATATACATTGCTTGGAATAAAGTCAATGGACATAGTGTGAGGAACAAACAACCATGGCGTCTGCCTTAATAAGATGTAGGACTTCCTTTTGTTGCAATAACTGTAGCCATCCTATAAGGCATACTTTCCACAAGCATATGATAGCATCATTGGGAATTTTGGACCATTCTTTCTGTAGACATGCAAGGAGGTCCTGGACTGTTGTTGGCCAGGCATTCCTTGACCTCACCCCCAATGCTCATCCAGTTCATGTTCAGTATGGTTGAGATCAAGGCTTTCTGGAGACCAGTCAAGTGTAGTGACATTCATGTCCACAAACCACACAGTTACAGCAGTAGTCTTATGACATGTGCTGAAAGAGACGATGGTCAGTTCTGTAAAAAGGTCACAAAGTAGGAAGCATTACACCCATTCATCTGCTTGGTAGAGGTGCAGTGCAATTCATTGCTCAATAACACAGCTTTTCAAGCTTCTGTGTCTCACTGTATACTCTTTTTACACCACTGAAGATAATGCTGCATGTTGGTTGAGGTAATGTGGGACTTGTATATTTTGGTCCTAACATGGAAACCTACGTTTTGAGTCTTGGTTCTGAATGATTTTGTTCAGATTCTTGTTCCATTCGATGCCCAGAACTCTGCATTCAATGTGACAGCTGACAAATAGCAGATTTTTTGTTATCCTTCATAGCACACTATGTTCATGCTCAATGAGTGTGGCAGGGCCTCCACTGCAAGTAGCACTTGTGGTTGACTCCCTGTGCTTTCATCTCAATATGGTATCACTGATTGTTGACTTGGGTATAGCCCAATTTGTCAACAATTTGCCAAACAGATAGGCCTACAACATGGCATCCTATCACAATGACTCTTTCAAACTCTGTCAGTTTCCTTCTCACAGCCATTTCATCAAGACACAGTTGCACTGACTTGGGAGCATCATATTCCTCCAATTTATACTGGTTACAAACATGACTTGTTATATGGCACGATGTACCTTGCCTGGGGGTGTCCATTGACTTCTTTCCAAGCAATATATATATATATATATATATTGCTTTAAAAAAATATATATATATACACACACCACAGTCATCCCTCGACTTACATCCATTCAAAGATACATCCGTGATCCCATAAGGGAATAAATAACATTTTCAACTATTCTTTCGAACAAGATGTAAGCGAGCGTAAAGTAAAAAAGGTTTCTATTTAGCAACAATGCATCATGCGCAGTGGCAACAGTGCATTCAGCATCAACCTCCCTCAGCAGCCTGCATGTGTACATGCACAATACAGTTTTATAAGGTTTAAAAATCAAAATGACAGTACAGGCAGCCCTCGGATTATGTCAATTTATGCCGATTCACAATAACGCCGGTTACCTGCACGTGCTTTCTTACTGTAGTGTGGTTGACTGAGAAACGATGCTAACAGGCACTCTAGTGTTTGAGTGTTTACCGAGATACTACGATGTATATGTATCAAACCTGGTTTTAATGTTGAATCTACCTAATTGTTCTATTTAATGTTTTTTACGTGCATACGTATTTAAATTGATAAAGTACGTAATTACATACCATGTCTGATAATAGAAGTGCAGAAAAATTAGCAGAACTTGGTGTTAAGAAGGCGCGGAAATCAATCACACTTGAAAAGAAGATGAAGGTGATTCGAAGAATGGAAGATGGGCAGACACGTGCTAATGTCTGTAGAAGTATGAACTTACCTCCATCGACTGTTACTACAATTATGAAAAATGCAGATAGAATAAAACAGTCTGTGCAACAATCTTCGGCAGCACTAAATGCAAAACTATGTTGTAGCAGGGGTAAACTTAATGGAAAAATTATCATCATTATGGGTGGATGACTTGAATAAGAAAAACATTCCTCTGACGCAGGCTGTTATAACTGAGAAAGCAAAAACAATTTTTGAGGATCTTAAAAAGACAGATGGAGGCAAAGAAACATTTTTAGGAAGCAAAGGTTGGTTCATGAGATTTAAGTCTCGAAGTAAGTGCCACAGTGTCAAATTATGTGGTGAGGTGGCAAGTGCAGATGTTGCGGCAGCAGCTGCTTTTCCTAAAGAATTTCAAGACTGTGTAGAACAAGGAAGTTATCCTCTTGATCTCATTTTTAAAGTTGATGAGACTGGGCTCTACTGGAAAAAACTGCCATCACACACCTTCATTTCCTGTGTAGAACGTTCCTCTCCAGGTTTTAAAGCTGCAAAAGATAGACTTACGCTTTTGTTGGGTGCAAATGTCTCCAGAACTTTGAAGCTTAAACCAGTGTTGGTGTACCATTCACAGACACCACACGCCTTCAAGGATCTAAAAGCCATGCTGCCAGTCTATTGGAAATGGAACAAGAAAACTTGGGTTACACAAGACGTTTTTATAGATTGGTACACAAATTATTTTTGTCCTACCATGCTTCGCTTCTGTAAAGAAAATGATTTGCCAGCCAAGGCATTGCTTCTCTTGGATAATGCCCCTGGACATCCTCAAAACCTTGTTGAAGTAAGAACACCATTTGGATGTCAAGGTTGTTTATATGCCCCCAAACACAACATCGCTTTTGCAACCGATGGATCAGGGAATTATATCAATCTTTAAAGTCTATTACCTCCATATAACATTTATGGAAATGATAATTGGACACTTCAGGAAAAACTATTAAAGACTATTGGCAGTCATTTGATATTTTGAAGGGCATTAACAACATCGAGGCAGCTTGGAACGACGTGTCAGCAAAGTGTTTAAAAGGAGCATGATGGAAACTTCTTCCAGCATTTATTCACGACTTGGAGAAATTAGAGCAAGAGGAGAATGTTATTGAAGATGTTACCAAGCTTGCACGAGAGGTGGGATTGTACGATATTACAGCTGAAGATGTGACAGAAGTCTTAAAGAGCCATGATAAACCACTTTCCAATGAAGACTTAAAATAATTAGCTGAACAATTAAATCAACATCCAAAGGAGGAGAAAGAAAATGAAGAAGGGCCTCTGAGAGATATGAAAACAGCTGATTTACAGCAATATCCTTGCAAGCATAGAGACATTGACTGATGAACTCTGTGAAATGGACCACGATTGAGAATGGAGAATGTAAAAAGAAGTGTAATTGCATCTATTTGACCTTACACTGAACTCCTTAAAGAAAGAAAAAGAAAATCTATGCAGTTTACACTGGATACTTTTTTAATAAAAAATGCAGGTGATCCGAAACCAGGCACTTCAACATAGAAATATGTAATATCTTTTCGAAGTTTCATATTTTTTGTATATAATTTTGTTTTGTTTTCGTTATTAATTTTATTTTAACAAACATATATGTATGTACTATCAAAGCTTTAAATATAATAATGTTACACATACTTCATGTGCATATTTTTTGACTCGTGGAACGTAACTTCATACCTCCCATTAAAATTGGGTTCATTTTACCCGATTCAGTTTACGCCCGTTTTTTCAGGAATGAACTGAGGGCTGCCTGTATACTTATTATGGTTAAGTCCCGAACCCCTATAGCTCTGTTGATTTAATGTATCAACTTACATCCTTTCTCCTCCCCATTTTAATTGTTTAGGATGTCAAGCATTGGTCATTCATTTTACAATTGATTTTTAGTTCTTTTACAATATTTCATTCCTGTTTTTTTAGTTGAATAATATGTATTTTGCATTTCTTCTTATGAATTCCATTTCACTCATTTTCATTCTTTGATTACTTGTTTATTTATTTGTCCAAATTTTTGCTAGTAATGTAGGTATGCTAAAGTATTTTATATTTAAAAAGTGTTTATTTTTGTACAAGACTAGTATTAAGATTTCTATTTATCAGGCCTATATACTCAAAAAAAAAAAAAAAAATTAGAACAGGGTAGATTACACATAGCTTTTAAGAAGGATAATGAAGGGATGAAGCATGAAGATTGCATCCGGTATGATTAGGTTTGCAGAAAACCTGAAAAAACTTCATTATCTGGTTTCTTTGTGATTAAAGTACTCAGAAAGGAAAGGTTACCTTCTTTCTCTAACTGTAATGTGAAATTTATATTAGGATGGAAAATTTAAGAGAAAAGAAAAACTCTACCAGGCACTATGGTTGTGTTTTCAGAAATCTGCATACCTTCACCAAAAGATAAGTTTCATTATAGCTTGAGTCAGGAAGCATGTCTCAGAGTTTTCCATGAATAGATCAGTTGATAGGAAAGATAATGGATTACCCATTGCAAATCCAAATGTAAATTTGGTTTGGCAAATCTATTGTTCAACTGAAAGAAGTTGGACTGGAGGCAATGTTCGAACAGTTTTGTGACATTTGGTGGAAAGGATCTTTCCTCATTCTTGCTAGCCTAGATATAGTTTCTCTGTTTACCAACATTCCTGTTGGTAAACAGAGAAACTATGTCCAGGCTAGCAAGATTTTATTCTGAATGATGCCTGGAAACTCTACAGAGAGAGAACTGACTCGTCACAGTAGTCATATTTAATTTACTCTGAATTGCACTCTTTATTTCTTCCATGCAAAACTCCGATGAAGCTACCAGATGGTTGTTTGTGAAACTGGTCAGGTTGATTAATCCCTAATGTATTACCTGACTAATAAGTGTTCCCTATATAAGTTTTTATAGTTGTAAATATAATTAAAAGAAGTGAGATATTTCATATGAGAAATAAGACAAAACTGTGTTTTCTTCATCCTGCTGGAGAATGTTAAGGAGATTGGTGTTTAGAGTATTGATTATGGAATATCTTGAAGTTTGAAATGTTTGAACATTATAAGGGTTGTCAAATAGAGAAGATAACTGAAATGTACTGTTTCTAACAAATATTGATAGTGCACTTGAGATTAGTAAGTAGTTACTCATGTATAAGAGGTATAATGAAGGTGAAAGTACAAAGCCCAAGGTTACTCATGCATTAGTGGGAACATCTGAAGAAAAAAACTTGCAACCAAATTTAAGATAAGGAGATATAAACGCATATGATATGATTAGGGTTTTCTCTATGTCTTAATTGATACAAAAAAAACTATGAGAATTGTTGAGGAATTTCTCTGTCGAGTGCTCCTGAAATAAAATTTATGCATAGAAATTTGAGAAAAGGCTAAGAAAAATAAAGGAAAATTGACAAAGAACAACTGAGTTTTGGACATAAAAATTTCCAGCATCAGGTTTTTTCTACGAAATCATGGGAATATAATACAAATCTCTTCAGTCCTGTTGATTTGAGAAAGGTGCATGATAGAAAGCCAAAGGAAAACTGCTAAAAACATTAGAACTTTATGAATAAATAAAACATTAAATAGGCTAATACATGATTCAGTTACAAATCAGCAGTCAGAACTGAAAAATATGTGGACTTAGCCTATTTTATCACTGTATATAAGAAATACCTCTGCCATCTAGTTAGATCCTGTTATGTGATCTCTCAGTAATGCTCAAATCCAACCAGGAAAGTATGCTCATATTAGGATATTTAGATAATAATATTCCATAATAAATTAAGTATTCTATAATATGATACTTAGTGCAACTTTTAATGAAAGGGTTCTTGTTTGTTGCACAAGTAGTAGTCATGAAAGTATTTCACTAGAAAATGTATTTTTGTGTATGTAAGGTGAAAAATGAATGAAAATAGGAATATAATTTCTTTCAAATATTATATGCTATTCTCAAAAATATATTCATACTAAGTGCAGTCCCATGGAGAGTCTTCAGAAGATGATTCAAGAGGTTTATCTTGCTATATTCTAAGAATATAATTTGGAATTTGTGCTTTCTAAACAACAAAGTGTAGCCTGTAGCCCTATTGTTGCATGAAGTTACAAGCCCAACTAATTTATAGTGCCTCAGTAAAACAAGGAGAAAGATCATCTTGTGTAATAGAATTGGTATACAAGGGTGGTTTGAAAAGTTCTCGTCCTCGGCCATAGATGGCAACACTATCGGCAAGATTTTTTTTTCTAAGTTGGTACATCTGTTATAAGCATCCATGTGAAAAACTACTCATTCTATTGAGTAGTTTGTTTTATACAGCTGTCTGAAGCAAAAGTATTGTCCATATCCCTTGAAATGGATAAAATTGAGTATCGTGCAGTTATAAAATTTTTTGTAAAAGAAGGTTTAACAGCAAAAGAAATTCAAAAATTAATTCGAAGTTCATAAAAGTTTATGGGCACTCTTCTCTTTTGTTTTCGACAATTAAGAAAGGGGCTGTCGAGTTTAAACGTGGCTGTACCAGCCTTGAAGATGATCCACGTGAAGGACGTCCAAAAAGTGTAACAACACCAGAAATCATTGATCAAGTACACGATATAGTATTGGATAACCAGCGAGTCAAAGTGCGTGAAATTGCTGAGACTATAGGCATTTCAAAAGAAAGTGCAGGATATATTTTGCATGAAGAATTGCAAATGAAAAAGCTTTGTGCAAGATGGGTGCTGTGCTGCTCGCAGCAGATCAAAAACGCACTCACATGAATCTGAACAGTGCTTGGAGCGTTTTACCAAGAATAAGACTGATTTTGTGCGTCGATTTATTACTATGGATGAGACTTGGATTCACCATTACCCACCAGAATCCAAACAGCAGTCAAAACAGCGGACAGAAGTCGGTTCCATCAGCAGGAAAGGTCATGGTATCGGTGTTTTGGGATGCTAAAGGCATTTTGTTTATTAATTATCTTGAAAAGGGTAAAACAATAACCGGGGAATATTATTCTGATCTTTTAACCAGAGTAGAGGAAAAAATTTGTGAGAAAAGACCCGGTTTGCAGAAAGAAAAAAATCGTCTTTCATCAAGACAGTGTACCTGCCTACAAAGGTGTTTTGGCAATGGGAAAATTAAGGGATCTGTACTATGAATTGGTGGAACATCCATCCTATTCCTAAGATTTGGCTCCCTCTGACCTATCTCTTCCCAAAACTAAAACACTTCCTCACTGGTCAGCGTTTTTCTTCGAATCAAGAGGTGTATTTTGTAGATCTTACTGAGAACCACTATAGGGACAGGATAATAGTGCTGGAGCGTAGCTGAAATAAATGTATTAGTCTTAGGAAGATTATGTTGAAAAATAAAAATAATTTTGAAATTATAAATTGGTTTTTTCATTGCTAGGCTGAGAACTTTTCAGACCACCCTCGTACAGCACTAAGAATTAAAATTAAACACTAGTTTAATAATTGTAGTATTTCATATCTGTACTAACGGAAACATCATTAGGGTGCAGGTCAAGATAATACATATACACAGGCAAAGGAAGTGGAAATGCTAGACCTGTTCTAAAGTTCTATGGGGAATACTCTCTGTGGGTACTGTTTAGTAATTTTGTTGCTAAGCTAGGGACCTTAAAATTATTGTTTCTCATGCATGTGTTCATGCAGCTGTTTTCTATAATCAGCTGCAGAGTTCATAAATATTTTCTGGAACAAGCTGCAATGAAATATGGCATTCCTCTTCCTTTCCCATCTGCATGTTGTCCAGAAGCAAGGTCTATCAGGCCAGCTATCTCCAGTTATATAAGAGATGACATTTTTGTACCCTTCTCTGCAAATCTTGGCTGTTCACTCAGTCACTCATTTCAAGGTTCTACTGAGATAGGAAAATGTTTAAAGAAAACCTGTTCTAATGAACTTTCTTAATTTGTGCATTTTTTGTTAATTAAACTATTTCTTAAAATATTAATTTGAACATCTTATTTGTTGACAGTTATTCTTGTAGATAGGCTTATACGTTGGTAACACATGACTATTAAATTATTTAAAGAATTTACAACGTATACTGGAATATTAATTAAAAGAAACTTTAATAAATACTTCCTATATTTCGGCAATGTCACATTGCCATCTTCATGGGAACATACAACAATGACACGTGCATGCGGGCACTACAAAAAGCAAATGAAGCAGAAGAGAGAAAGAGCCCTAAAGGTGCCCCCTAGCAGGCTATATTGGGTTGTCTTGGCTGTTGGACTGAAGTTCTCAAAATGCAAGCTTCCCAAATTTGGGGAAGTCTCATTCACCCAAATTTGTTAGAAAGTTTGGAAAGTTTTTTAGAGGTGAGACTGATTCCATGAACAATCTTTCATATTTAAATTTGCTGTGGCATATTAACATTGCTTTCTTCCAACTTATTCTGTGGTGGGAGAGCATGGTCTGCAAGCCCAGAGTGACTGTGCTGGTGAAACCAGATGTAGTCTTTGTGTTCCGAAATCCTGGCATTTGTAGCCGAAATCCTGACATTTGCTGCAAATGTCAGGATTTCGGAATACATACATGAGAAATGTCAGGATTTCTCATTCATGTGTTCATGCAGCTGTCCTGAAAACAGCTGCATGAACACATGCATGAGAAACAATAATTTTACAGCTGCAGGGGACCTGGTATACCCCAGGTAGGTCTAGGGAAAGTGGCTGGTCTTTGGTGGAGCAGATAAGGAATGCCAATTTTTTATATGGTTTGTAACAAAAGGTCAGGTCATATTTTTTTAAGATTTTGGTTAACTTTTCAGAGGTGCCCCGGATATAGGGAATGGTAATGGATTGAGTGTAATCTTTGTTATGAAGAAGGGAGGGGTTATGGTTAACTGATTTCAATATTTTTTTGATTTTTGGGGGGTTGTAGCCATTGGCTAAGAAAGTGTTAAGAACGTGGTTTAGTTCAGTGGTAAGGGCATTGTCATCTGAACAGATTAATTTTGCCCTGTTATATAGTATTTTTATAACCCCATATTGTTGTGAGGGAGTGGTGGGATTGCTGGTGAATGTATCTGCCTGTATGCATGGGTTTTCTGTAAACAGAGAAAATCAAGGATCCATCAGGCTGATTAGAGTGTCTAGGAAAGGGAGACTGTTGTTTTCCTCTTTTTCCAAGATGAACTGGATTCTGGGGTGTTGGTTGTTTAAGTGTGTTAAGGAGTGGAGTGTATCTGAGCTATGTGGCCAAATAGTGAACACATCATCAACGTAGCAAAGTCAAACAGTGGGTTTTTGTAGGGCTGAGTTTAAGGCTTTCTCTTCAAAAGTCTCCATAAAGAAGTTGGCCAGGGGTGGGGAGAGTGATGAACCCATGGCTGTCTCCTCTATCTGTTTGTAGAATTTTCCTTGCCAAACGAAATAGCCTAAGTTCATTGTGAACTGAAATAGGACTGAGATATCTGGAGGAAATTTGATTTAGATGAGCTCTAAGGTTTCGTTGAGTGGAACATTTGTGAATAGGGAGGAGACATCAAAACTGACCATTATGTCAGTATGTTGGAGTGAGAGGTTTTCTATACTGGCTTTGAAGTGGGCTGAATTTTTATGTGTGGTGGTGTATTGCCAGTGTAGTGTGTGTGTGAGCACTTTGACTAAATGTTTGGCTAATTTGTATGTGTAGGAATCAAGCACATCCACTATGGGACGACGTAATGGCACATTTTGTTTAGTATTTTTGGAAGTCCATATATTCGGGGGGGGGGGGTCTAGAGTTAAAAGGTTTTAGTTTATTGGTAACTTCCACAGGCCAAGAAGTGACCTTTTTAAGGAGCCTTTGGAGTGTTCTAATTTGGGAGCTGGTGGAATTATACTCAATAGGGAGGTAGGTAGCCCAGTCTAACAATAAAGCATTAAGCTTACTTGTGTAGTTGGTTTGGTTGAAAACTACAGTGGCATTTCCCTTATCTGCTTTGGTGATTACTATTTCTTTATTTTTCTTCATTTCTTGTAGAGCTTTATATTCTCTTTTGGATAGGTTGGTTTTTAGTGGTCTTGCTTTGGTGAGAACACTGGCTACATCCAGTCTGATATTGTTGGCGATGTGGTTTGGAAGGTTGCAGATACCATGTTCTATCTGAATCATTATTTCTTCGGCTGGTATTTTCTTAGGAGATATGGTGAAATTGTGGCCACGTGGTGCGTGGAATCGATGCCACGCACTGGCCAAGGTAAGTAAAATAATTAGATTATGTTAAAACTTAAGGGAACAGATTTTGTTGAAGGTGAACAAGAACTCTGAAAAGAAAATAATACTTATACAAACCTTAATTGCATTACAGAATTTAGATTTGCTCATTGATTGTAACCAAATATATAATTCAACATCATCAGATTCCTAATATGTACTCTCAAGGGGTGTACAAGAATATATCTTTTATCTTTATTTTTGTAGCAATGCCAAGACTGACTTCTTTAGAAAAATCTCTGATACACAAGGAAGAGCATGTGATTTCATCTATCATCTACATATCATAATTTTTTTTCTCTATTCTTGTGGCCCAGCTGTCATAGTTGTATAGTAGATGTACTTTTTTTTCACCCTCCTAAGCAGATCTTGGCTGTTCTTCCAATTTTTTCATAATATGCAGTGTTACAGATAAAATTCTGTTAAACTGCTGAAATTCAGAGGGATAATGCTGATCTTTCGGAGAGTGAATATGTGTTTACAGTTAATCTACAGCATTCACTATAAGTCTGGATTACTTGGCATCTGTAGATTTTCATCATCATCATCAAATTCCTAGGTGTGTACTCTCACAGGAGGTGTGGGAGCAGGATATTATTATTGCTGCACAGGCACCTCCATGGAGTCCTAAGACTCATTGCAAGAGACCCAAACTATCAACACAATATCTGTTGTATCTCTCCTTGAAACCATTAATAGACTAAATACTCACAAATGATTCAGGCAATCCATTCCATTCATTCACCACTCTCCAAGCGAAAAATCTAGTCCTCATGCTTTTGCCAATCATACTCTTACCCAATTTCCAAGGATGAGCTCTTGTTCTGCCCCCACTAGATAAGTGCAGAAACATTTCCCCTGCATCAATCCTATAAAATCCATTAAGTAACTTAAATGTTTCTATCATCCCCCCCTTTTTTCCCCTATCAACCAACTTTTGCAATCCACACACCCTCAATCTCTCCTTATAATGAGCATTCCACAAAACTCACCATCTTGGTGATTTGCCTATGGATCCTCTCCACCACTTCTTCATCTCCAAGAAACCCAGATGACCAAATCTGAGCACAATAATTCAGATGTAATCGTGTCAAGACTTTATAAAGTGGAATGATAACTCCCTTATCTCTGTTCATTAGTGTGTTCTTCAATAACCAAGTAATCCTGTGAGCTACCCTGACTACTTTAGCAATGTGTCCTCTAAACTTCAGCTGTCTATCTACTACTACTACCCCCAACTCCCTGGCTTCATAAATTTCCCTGTGTGGTATGCAGCTTATAATCTTTGTATCCTAAAATGTATAACTTTACACATTTTGGGATACAAAATTACACTTTTCCACATTAAATCAACATCCATTATGTTTTGCCCATACTGTCAGCCTATTCGAATTTCTCTGCATGCTCTCTGCATCACTTTGATTAACTATTACCCTACCCAACTTTGCATCATCAGCAAACAACTGAATATCTCCCTTCAAATTATTTTCTATATCATTTTATGTATAAATTAAACAGCAGTAGTCCAAGCACAGAGACTTGCAGCACACCACTAGTCACCCACCTTCTCCTGGATTCTGTTCCTCCATATACTACTTTTTGGTATCTGTCCATCAGCCACCCTTTTATCCATATCACACCAATTTCATATCTATCTCCATTTGTTGCAGTTTGCATAATAGTTTCATGTGGTATCCTGTCAAACCCTTGCAACATCCAGCAGTATCATGTAAGCATTCTTATCCAAATCAGCTGTCATCCTATTATAAAAAGTTAATAGATTATTAAGGCATGACCTATACAATGCCATGCTACTCCTTATAGAGTATCATATTCTTTTCCACCCATTCTTTCTCTTTGTAACCAATTTTTCCAGTACTTTTACCACCACCACTCCTGAAATATTGTGGTCTATAATTTGCTACCATAGACTTAGATCTTCCTTCATGCAAAGGAATTATTTTGCCCTCCAGTCTCTTAGGACTTTTTCAGAGCTGAGACTTAAGCAGCCTGATCAAAGGCATCACTAGTTCCTCTACACATTCTCATAAAATGCAACTGATATCCTATCCAATACCACAGCTGTATTTGCATTCGGATTCTGCTATATACTAAGTACCTCTAATTCCTCAACCTCTGTTCTCACATCAGTTCTTGTCACCTCTGCCATAACAATATTTCACTTGGATGATATACTCTTGCAAAATGATCACTCAGTAGCCGAACAATTTCATTTGCCTATGTAACCTCTCTACCATATACATTCATTAAAGTTATCCTTCCATAATTCTTTTTCCTCCTACTTGTCATATAATGACAAAACTCTGGGATTTCCTTTTGCCTGTTCGGCTAATTTCTTTTCATAATCTGATTTTGCCTTCTTCACCATACTGGTCACTTTTATTGCCTGATCCTTGCTGTTTATGAGCTAGCTGGACCTTTTTATGATATATTATGATAGTACTACACGAAAAAGTTACATGATTACTAACCTCCTATCAACAATTTTCCTTCAAATTAATCTGTTATATGTTGAGACTCAAACATTATTGTATCTTATATTTCTTCCTTCTAAAGCACATCTTACTGTATCAATCCATCTATACCTTGGTCTTCCTCTGCAACTTTTTCTTTAAAAAAAAAAAAAACACTTGTTTTGCTTACCTTCCTTCTCCAATTCTGTTTAAGTGACCATACCATCTGAGGTTAGCTTTGCAAATGCATTCGTGATGATAACAATGTGAAGATCCCTCCTAGTGTCCTTGTTTTTAATATGATACTGCCATTGATGCCATCTGTTCATTCTCCTAATCTTTATCAGAACTATCATATTTGTGACCTCCAGTCTTTGATCAAGTGTTTTATTTATAATCCAGCTCTCAGATCTAGGAGTTAAAATTTGGTTTCAACACTGTCTTGTATACAGATAGTTTGGTTTCCATATAAATTTATGCAGTTAACTTTCTGCCAATATCAGCCTTGATAATTCTGTTGTATATTTCCATATTCAATTTACCATCTTTACTAAAAATTGTGCCTAAATGACTGAGATGTTTTACTTGATCAATAGGTTCTCTATTCTGGGATTCAGTTCACATTTTTGATGTTTCTGCCTATTTTCAGTGTCTTTGTCTTTTTATTGGTGATTTTCACACCAAACCTATTACGGTAGTTATTCAATTGAGTCAGGGAACCTGCAAAGATGTACTGAATTTATTTAAGAGTATAACATCATCTGCATAAAGTAAAGATCTGAAATTAACAACTCTATTTTTGATATCACTTTGTTCAAGATGATTTCATGTTAAATTGGTGTTAGAAAAAGATGCACTCAATTTAACATGAAACCATCTTTCTTGTACCTCCTTCAATTCTAACTGCTGACTTACAACTCAGATATAGACTAAGTGCTACTTGATATAATATTATATTTACAACATGTAACTGTAGCATTTTGAACAGTTATTCTCTTGGCACCTTTGCCTTTTCCAGATCTTCAAAACTTAAATACAGATCCTTGCTATATTTATGATTTCTCAACTGCATGTCTTAAAGTGAAAATCCTGATCCTCACAATCTCTATTTGGCCTGAACTCAGTTTGTTATTCTCCAAGCTTCATTTCCATAATCTTTCTTAACCTTTTCTTGAGCACACTTGCAAAAATCTTACCAGACACACTTTGTAGGGAAATTCATCTGTAATTCTCACATTCAATTTTATTTCCCTTATTATATATTCCTTTATGCTGTTAACTTTCTGCAAATACCAGCCTTACTAATTCTGTTTTATATTTCCATATTCAATTTACCATCTTCACTAAAAATTGTGCCTAAATAACTGAGATGTTTTACTTGATCTATAGGTTCTCTATTCTGAGATTCAGTTGACGTTTTTCAGCTCACATGTCTTTTGCAAGATATGTGAATTCTTCTTCTAAAAAAAAAGACTATAGGAGAATATTATATTTACTGCTAGTTATATATTGGTATATTGCTGCCTTCACGTGCTAAATATAATAACTTACACTAAAGTTTGTTGACAGTTTAATCTTTAAAACAATAACAATGGGATCTTATATTTTCATCATCCAGTGTCTGTTTACCACCATTAAAAAGCTCTTGATATTTTTCTTAGCACCTTTCTCATGAGTACATTCATTGGCCTAACTCTAAGCTCTTGAGTTCCTCATACATTCTCATGCTTTGCACTGTCTTTTACAGATGTTCTTTCAGTGGTTTGCCTCATTGCATGTCTAAAATATATTTTTTGCATATCAGTGTATGTTCTAACAGGATTTATATTTGGGGTAACTAATAAGATAGGAAGTGTTTCTTTAGGTGGTTATAATAGAAATTCCACTTTTAAATATCTGCTTACTGCTAATCTTTTTCTTTTCAGGTTTGGGAAGTGATAAAAATACAAGAGAATAGCATCAAGTATAACACAAGCAGTGAATAAATTTTATAACCTTTGTATTTAATTAGCCTATGCTGTGTTATAGACCATATAATTTTAAAATATGATTTTAAAATTCATTGCATTATACCTTATAAACTTCTATTTTCTCCTAGGTTTTTTTTTCTCCCTGTTAACCAGAAGATTTGTACCAACCACTTTGGTAATCCCTATTATAAGAGTATACATAATTGGCAAAAAATCATTATTCGGCTATATCTGAGGAAGTTTTACAAATAATTTCTCATGTCAAGGAAAAAAAAAAAATCATATCATCAGCATAATCAGGTAAATTCCTTTTAGAGCAGTGATTCCCAACCTTATTTCCATCCTATTACTCTTTCAGCTATCAATTAATCAGTCATTATTCCATTTGAAAGTGTATCTCATCATTTCATAAAATGAATTCTTAGCATTCCTGTAAATGTAATTTACAGTATTCTCACTATTCAGGACTTAAAACAGTTTTAACGCAATACATTGATTGATACAACTTACTTGGCATAGATTGAGTATCCTTATTGAGCATCGGGCAAGAGGGGATACTTAATTTGCGACAGTAGTTTCCATTTCCAGTCCATACTTTTGAAATGAATTTGGAGCTTGGTCAAAACATGTTCATAAACAGTTTAGAATATCCAGCATGAGCATGTTCAAAAATGTGTTGATGCTGGATATTCTAACAGAAATTACTCTTTCATCACATATTGAGTAATTTTTGTATATTGAATGAATTCAGTAAGTTACAAACATTGCTGGATTTGTTTAGGCAAAATGCCAAAGATCTCTTTCATCTTTGTTAACTGTGATTCAGACCATGTTTATATAAGATGGTTTGAAACACAGTTAACATTTCATTACAGAAATTAAGTTGCTTGGGTTGTTTAATAAAAGAACAATTTTTTGTTTTTAAATTTTACTTAAACCTTGGGAGGAACTTTTATTTTATGAGTTGGTATTACTTACAGGTGTGAGTGCCTGTAATATCAATCTACTGATTGTTCAGTTATTAGCTGTGGTTGTGAATACAGAGCATGATAGTTTTACCTCCACTGTTATGATAGATATAAAAGCTAAACAACATGTAGTACTCATTTTGTTGCACTTTAAAACAAAACCACATGTGAAATACATAGTATATTGAAGAGAAGAATTATTGCCACGATCAACAGCATTCACTAGTTCAAAGAAATCCCAAAATTGTTTGAAACACTAGTTACCATTATCAGGGAATCTGTGTGTGTGTGGGGGGGGGGGGGGGGGGGGGGGGGGGCTAGATGCTCTGGATACGAAATATGGTACTTTTGGTACTTTTTATGAACAACTCCAGGCTGTTAAGCAGGATGGCATAATTTCTCACTGGGCAATGAGAATCATCTGCTAATGTAAATGGCTGTTTGATGTTAACATGAAAAACATTCTAGTGCACCAAATCTGTACACACTAAATTCCATTACTTTTGATTTAAGGGTAGCATGCAAGCAAATTGTGTTAAAGATGCCAAAAATTAGAAATCTCATAGTAAAGGAGAGGAAAATTAATGATTACAAAATTATATAAGGAAATGAAATACGGATCAGACTTTATGTTCCAGACTAATCAGTAAGACTGTGGCCCTTACAAAAGATTATCATGATTAAAAAAATTCCTGTATATCATAGTCAGTGGACATTGTGATAATTTTTTTAATTGTGGAATGATTTACACACATAGAGCACTGCCACAAATAACTGTCACAGAAGTTCACTACCATTTAGTTCACTGTGCAGTATCATCATTCACATCACTCCTGCAAATGTAATCAGTTGAGAGTGTTCACAATGCTGTTGGCAACCTACAGAATAGATAACACAATGTATGTGTGATGGACATTTTTTGACACAGGTTGACTGAAAAATTTTAACTTTATTCTCACCCTCATCCCTTTTCAACTTCTGCTTGCATTCACACAGAAAAGGCAGCTCTAAGGACAGTGATTTGATATAATGCTGATGTGAAAAGCAATGAAGGCAACTTTAACCCTTAATTAAGCACATGAGGTTTTGTGTATCCTAACATACAAAAAATATGGTAGCAAACTTTTTATTGCACATAAAAGACTAGTAATTTCCATTGTGTCTTATGACAGGATGCTAAGAAGAAGAATTATAATTATTTTTATGCAATAAAACTGAAAAGGAATTAATATAATTTAAACCTGTTTTGCATGTGAAATATCCAACACATGCAGTCATGTGATGTTAGACTTAAATCCTGTGTATTGTTATGATTTATGGTAGTTGTTTATCCTTTACTATTCAGTGGCTGTTTGTTTTACTGGTACCCTAGTTTTATGTTTATATAGTAAACCCCCTTTTTTACACTTTCCAGGGGACTGATAGAAAAAAAGTATAAATAGCAGGAAATGTTAAAAACATTAAAAAAAGGCTAAAAGATGACTTACTGCTAGTATGTGACTCTACATACTAGATTACAAAATTTAAGAACTGAAAATAAATGAATTTACAATTACTCGCATTTATATATTTTAAAAAAATCTTTAATTGTTGATTGTTTTTGCTTTTTCTGCACTCTTTTAAGTTCCACCTGCCTCTTCACAGTGTATAAGGCATTAAATGCCCCATCATCTCCTGATGCACTTGCAATATACCTCCTAAAAACAGAGATAGCTTCCATTGCTTCTTTACTAGTAAGGATGGTAGGTTCTTCCGACGGTAGTCTTCTTCAACCACCTTTTCTTCACTAAGGTGATTGGAAAGGATGTCTTATACACTTGGTACCATTGATGTGATCATATCAACATAGTCTTGAAATGAGGAAGACTCATTCCATCACATACCAGTTGTTGGTCTCTGACATATCTTCTTCTTCCTCCTCTTCCACAAACGTAACTCCTGCCTTCCGAAAACAGTTGGATATGGTTTCAGGAGTAACATGCAACCATGCTTTGACCACATAATGCATAAGGATTGAAATGGTCATTTGTTTTGGGTCCATACCATTATCATGCATAAACACAGCTTTTTCAACAAGCATATTTCTATATTTCCATTTAAATGCATAGATGATGCCCAGATCTAATGGCTGAAGCTCACTTGTACAATTAGGGGGAAAGAACACTAATCTAATGTTTCTGAGCTGCAGATCTTCAGGGTGTGCAGGACATTTGTCTAGCAGTAGTAGTATTTTGCAGTGATTTGCCCCCATTTTAGCATCCAGAGCATGCATGGTGGATGTGAAAATGCTGCTAGTCATCCATACTGTGCTGTTAGCATCGTACTTAGTAGGCAGATTTTTCACATTCTTAAAACACCTTGGCTTTTTAAATTTACCAATTACCAGTGGAGGTAATTTTTCTGATCCATCAGCATTGACCATGAGCAAAATAGTTACCCTCTGCTTGCTGAGTTTTCCACCGTGACACTTCTCTCCTTTAAAACGCAATGTTTTACTTGGCAGAATGTTATAAAAGAGCCCAATTTCATCAACATTGAAAATATTTTTTGGTTCGTAGTCCTGAACAATAGTCTTTAGTTCATGTTTCCACTGGTTTACAGTTTCCCCCTACAACACTATTACTTTCTCCACACACTCAATTATACACAATATTGTAACGAGTCTTGAAACGATCAATCCACCCATTTGATACAGTAAAATCATTAATCCCCCAACCTTGCAGGAAATTCAAGGGCTTTCGCTCGGAGTATAATACCATCGACTGGAATACCCGACGCTCTCATAGAAACGAGCCACTCCGCCACAAGTTTATCGTATGTTAATGTCAGGATATATTTTCGTTTTTTTGACATAGCGCCGGCTTGCTTTGCATTGAGTTCAATGCTTGACCTGTTTTTTTACTATCATGTTCAAAGTGGACGTGTGTAATTAGCAAAACAAGATCTTTTGCTAATTGCACATGTGTTCTGGCATGCCAATCTGCAAGTTGCAGAATTGCCATCTTTTCTTCTACCAAAATACATTTTCTGTCTTTTTTTCTCCATGTTACTAACATGGATCATCTACCACCACAACTTGAAAGCAACTATCACATGCTAAATTACGTAGCAGAAATTCTGCAGTATACCACATGCTTCTGAATTGCGACTATGAATACCAACACTGCAAGCTAGTGAAGCAGTATTTCACGAACTGTGGTTTATTCACTGATATCTAATATTCACAAGTAACAACTGTTTGGTAGAAGTGAATGTGATTTCACAATTTGTGTATGATCCTTGTTCACGATTTCAATACAACACTGTGAATGTGGAATTACATCACATGTTACGGGTGCCACGAGCTACTGACAGTTTAAAATTACTGATATGAAACTTCACGGTATCAGTTCGTACTGTGATTGAAAAAATCACGGTATCACTCATCACCACATCACTGCTGCAAACGTGCAAGTCACCATGATGGTGGAAATAAAACTACAGCCAAAAGCAGTGTCATCTGGGATCAGAAATGCACAGATTTCCGCAGAGATCGATTTACATGAGGAAAGAAATCAATTCGAAAATCAGTGTTGCCACCCGAGAAAAAACTGCAAATCATGGGAAATAATGTCCACATGAAGTTGTTGATGGTGGGAAAACAATATGTCGTAAGAATAGGCCTTAAGATGGGACCAATGGAAAATGACGTAAATGGCAGGAAAACATAAATTGCAGAAAAGTAAAAACGGGGTTTTACTGTATATATATATATATATATATATATATATATATTTTTTTTTTTTTTTTTTTTCTAAGTATATAATTAATACATTTTACCAATATTGATCTTGTATCACTGTCAAATGAATGGTTTACAAAGAGCCCTACATGTTTGGTTATGTGGCTGTCATATACCTAATTAATCTAAAAGTTATATCCAAAAATTTTTGTTAATGAAATTTATGAGATCAGGAAGGGGATAAAACTGGGTTTAACAGCCATTAGTATTTATACAAGTGGATCATGCCCTGACTGTGGAGTGGTGGCTTCTTCGGGGTGTCAAAAAGTAAACGAGGATTATGATTGCAAATTAAAGCATATCTCAGATAAAGTAATAACAATCAGAATAAGACACAAATGATATGTAACATGCATATCAATTTTCCAAGATTGTTTGGGTGGTGATTGTTCGCAAAGTTGAAATCACCTATGTTGAGAGATCTGATTAATGAAAAGCTGTGTGATAATGAAACACTGTGTAGCAGACATAGAAATAATTGTAAAACATACATATGCAAAGTAAAAAATATGTTTAGTAAATTATAATTAATTACAAAGATATTTTGATTCAAGTATCTTAAACCATCATCAGTGTTAGAAAGTGAATAATAGGAAATTCAAAAACAACAATGCAAATGATGTGTGAGGAATTATATCTTTTCGCATGCAGTTGTAAAAGCGCCAGGTTAATACTATACTATTAGGATCTACTATAGTAGTTATTGCTAATGGTTTTCCAAATTTTTGGAATAGATAATCAGTCACTGAGAATAATGTTTGGATGGTGAAGAAGGACCTCACCACTTTCTTTAGAAAGATGTTTGAATTTCTGATTTCTTTTGTGTTATTTTTTAACTTCATTCAAATCATGTGGCTAGTATTGTTAATTCTATGTTTAACGAGGCCAAATGTCCAGTTTTTTTTTTTTTTTAAGTTCATTATAGGATTGGCGTTTTGAATTGTCTTTTCTGATGAGGCTCGTTTGTTTATCTTTGAACTGAAAAGGAACTGAAAAGAAATTATAAGTCAAAAAAGGAATCTCTGGTAGAGATTCCTTTTTTTGACTTATAATATAGATATTGAGATTTTTGTCTTCAGACTTAATCATGTCAGTATTGTATAACATAACAGATGCTGATCCCATAGCTCAGCATCTGTTATGTTAGCTAGAGATATCTGTGTAGATCAAAAGATAAGGAATCAACAGTGACACATGCTATGCATCGCTTATGCTTTCTTCTTCTAGTTGTAACTGTTCCAGTGGTTTTTTATCTGAGATGTGCTTTAATTCGTAAACCTTGTTTACTTTTCAGCAATGAAGAAGTGATTGGTAGTGCACAAAACTAGTCAGTGTATGATGCACTTGTATAAATACTAACAGCTATTAAACCCAGATTTCTTCACCGTATCCAAAAATATTTCCTCTATGAGTATTAAATATGCAGGGATGGATGCATTTTTATCTAGAAAAGTTTTTTTTTTTTTTTTTAAAAAAAAAGAATACAGTTGTAACAACCAAGAATGATTTTTAAAAAAAAAATATCTATTTTATTATGAATGAACTAAAAATGAATGTTTTTGCCATATGCATAATTAAGGGTTAAAATTATGGTGTTTTCACTCTATCATGAAAGAGTGAAAACACCATAATGTGTTTTCACTCTATCATGAAAGAATGTAAAATATTCAATGACCAATGTATTCAACTCTACAAAAGCCTATTTTGAAAAAGAACAGAGTTGTGATGATTAAGAATGCTTTTTTTAAAAAAAAAAAAAAAATGTTTTTAAAACATTCTTAGTTATCACAACTCTGTTCTATTACTATGAATTGGTTTTTGCTTTATAAGTAGTGTTTAGTTTACAACGAATTTACTTCTAGAATTTTTAATGAAAAAAATTGAAAAAGAAAGGAAAATATTTAAAAAGAAGTGTGTAATTATTCATTTCACACTAAAATTTTGCATTCAGTTTTAGATGTGAATTATAAAAATTTACAGACATTAAATGTCAACTATCCCTTGAAATGCAAAATTATCTAGAGGTTGGGAACCACTGATTTAGAGTATTATTTTTGTTACTGTTAAATAAACTTCAGTTCCTGTTGTTTTGTTTTTTCTCCATGTATATAAAACCTTTTTTCCTCATGTGTAAGATATAATTTTTTAACTTATGACTATTGAACACTCCCAAATATTAGTAGTTGAAATTATGATTTCTAATTATTCTCCAAATTAGAAATCCAAAACAGTGCTTTCTAGTTTCATTTTAGAGTAAAGCTGTTTTATATATATATATGTACATATTATTTTAATCTTAATAAAATATTTTTTAAAGTTGTACTTAGCAGCTAATTTGATTATGCTAATTAGATTAGTAGGCAGTCATGCATTTTGAAAGGATGCTTCATTTTCATATTGCTCTCGTTGCTGCTATTACTTTACTATAAAGTAAGCCTAAATATATTTACAAATCTTTTGTTGCTAACATTATGAATTGGCAGATATGATAAATGGGACTTCTACATCTTACAAATAAATTTAACTCGTTGAAAATAGGTATTCAGGTTGGTAAAACACAAATGAAATTTGTTACATTCCATTAAAAGATTTTTAAATATAACTTTCAGTGAATATTTCATCCATTTTTCTGTGAATGATTTTTATTCGCTATCAGTATTCAAAAACTTTCATTTCTAATTGAAAATAGGTTTATTTTATTTTATTTTGAAAATAGGTTTAAATTTTTGGTTATTATCATATGTTGCACATATAAAATATATTAATGTATATTATACATATGTCTTTGATAATGTAAAATTATAAAACATATGAATGTTTTATAAATTCCTTATGTCCTGTCGTAACAGAATCTTAATACAAATGCATAGATTGTGATATACTGCAGTTATTATTGAACATTACTGTTCCTCATCGAAACTTGTTATCATGTATAGAAATTATAGAAATTTTAAAACTATTTAGGATAATACAATATAAGAAACAGCTGTTTCAAATTTTTACATCTGTTACAGTTTCTAGATATGTGAGTGTCATTTTTACTAATAATTTGTGATATTTTCTATAAAGGAGTTTGTTTCAGAAAAACGTAAAATAGTATAAAAGAGTTATACTAATTTGTTCTGAAGTGCTGGTATTACAATAAATGCAAACTATTATAATGTATTTCATTATCATTTACTTAAATAATTAGTTGTTAATAACTATTCATTTGGAAACTTTATCTTTGCTCAGTTTTAAGTACAATCCCAAATCAGGGAACCGTGTTATTTTTATTGTTTTTGTATGAGTAAAAGTGCTCTTAAAATGAACTTTTGTACATTTTTCTATTAAATTGTTATAATCTGTCGGAATTGTTTTTGTACTCATTATTTACACTAACATTTTTAAAAAAAGTGAATTTTATATATACGAGGTGGTATCAAAAATTTTTGAGACAAGGTTTGTAACACGCCAACAGATGGCAGTACAAGGCTGCACGCACAGTCACAGGGAGCACCTAACTTCATAAGTCATGGACAGCAAGTTAGAAGAAATAGCAAACGTAAAATTCTTAATGAAACTGGGCAAATCTGCCACAGAGAGATGTTTGACATGATTCGGCAAGTTTATGGCTATGCTGCAATGAGTCATTTGAGGTGTTTTGAGTGGCACGTTTGCTTCAAGAGTGGAAGAACATCACTGGAAGACGATGAGAGATCACGAAGATCTTCAACGAGCTCAACCCCCAAAAATGTTGAAACCATTTGGCAACTTGTGCATAAGGATCATCGGAGAATACTCCACAACAGTGGAGTGTTCTCCGATGCTGCTATTGCCAAAGCAGAAGGAACACCGCATCGAAGTCTGTCAAGGACTCCATCAGCGTGCCGTGGATGACCCATCCTTCATGTCGAGGATCATTACCGGTGACGAAACTTGGGTGTACGGGTACGACCCTGAGACGAAGCAACAGTCTTCACAGTGGAAGAGCCCATCATCTCCATGACCGAAAAAGGTGAGGTAGGTCCGCAGCTCGACCAAGTGCATGCTCATCATCTTTTTCGACATTCACGGCATTGTGCATCAAGAATTCGGCCTCAGGGGCCAGACTGTTGATAGCGAGTTCTACTGCCAGGTTTCTGAGGCATCTGAGGGAGGACATTTGGCAAAAACAACCGGATCTGTGGCACGCGAAAAACTGGATGCTCCACGACGACAATGCACCCTGTCACCGAGCTCTACTCACACGTGAGTTTCTCACCAGAAACAACATGATCTCACTTCCACACCCACCCTACTTGCCAGATTTGGCTACTGCAGACTTCACCCTCTTCCCGAAGATGAAGATCCAGCTCAGAGGTCACCCTTTTGACACCATTGCAGAGATCCAGCGCGAATCGCAGAAGGAACTTGACATGCTTCAAAAAGAAGATTTCCAGGACATATTCCAGAAGTGATAGGAATGCTGGAAGTGCTGTATTGCTTTGTAAGGAGACTATTTTGAAGGTGATAGCGTGTAAACGTAGATAAATAACGTAATTTCTCATAAACAGAGCTAGTCTCGAAACTTTTTGATACCATCTCGTATTTCAATATATCAGTAATCAAAAAATAGCAAAGATTTTTGGGTAATGGAGCAACCCTTCCTCCAACTAACCAATGGCTAAATTAGATCTAATATATCTTTTTAATTAGTCTTTTAATATAAATTAAAATTTTATATTAGATCTAATTTAGCCTGGTTTTGTATTTTTAAAAGATAGAGATGACATGATATTTGGAGCCAAAACATGTGATAAGAGAAAGGTGTTGAGAACGAAGCTGAATTGTGTGAACTTAAATATATACAGGTATCCCTTACTTAACTCGGGATTTGATTAATACGCCTTTAAATTTACCATTGCAAAAACATGCAAACCTCGTAACCGAAGTGCTATAATGGTTGAAATGGAAGATCTGTTGATTATTTGGCTGGAAAACTGCAGTCAAAAGAGAATTCCAATTAGTGCCTATATCATCACGGCCAAAGCTCTAAGCCTCTTTTCAAGACTTAAAGAGACTAAATATAAAGAAGACAATTCAAAGTTCGTAGCTAGCAAAGGCTGTCTTGAAAATTTTAAATATAGGGCTGGACTAAAGAATGTGAAAATACAAGTGAAGCTGCAAGTGCTCTGCAGCTACATTTCCTGCTGAGCTGCAGAATGTTATTGATGAAAATGATTACGATTACTACCAACTTTTCAATGCAGATGAAACTGGCCTCTATTGGAAAAAAAATGCCATCTAGAACTTTGATATCAAAAAAAGAAGCAGTGAAGCCTGGCTACAAAGTATCAAAAGATCGCTTATATGTTATGCTTGGAGGGAATGCTAATGGAGAGTTTAAACTGAAGCTGTTGCTTGTCTATCGAATTCATAACCCAAGGGCTTTAAAATGATATAATAAGAACTCTTTACCTGTAATTTGGTGGGCGAATCAGAAGGTTTGGGTTAGGCTAAAAAACAAAGCTTATTCGAAGATTGGTTTGTCTTATTTTTGTTTGGCAGTTGAAGCTTATTGCAAGAGAAATAATTTAGCTTTCAAAGCTCTTTTGCTTTTAGATAACGCACCTGGTCATCCAAATTCTCTTAATGGTCTGTGTGAGAATGTGAAAGTTTTATTTTTTCCACCAAATACTACATTACTACAACCCATGGACATGGGTGTCAGAAACAACAATGGAAGAAAATGTGATTATGCTCCAAGAATTTTGGAAAACTTTTAACATTAAACATGCAGTTGAAAACATTCATGACTCATGGGAGCAAGTGTCTTCTAACTGCATGACAGCTGTTTGGAAAAATCTTTTGCCAGAATATGCTAATGACTTAGGTGGTTTTCAAAATCCTATGAACAACGTGGTTGAAGAAATCATTGCAATTGGTGAAGACCTTGGTTTTGATGGTGTTGATGCAGAAGATGTTAAAGAATTATTGGATTCAAATTCAAACAATTTCAGTGACAACGATCTTTCTGACATTGAACAACAATGTGCATATGAAGACAACGAACAAATGGAATATGAAGATGAGGTTCCAAAGGAGATAACAGTCAAAGAAAAGGATGGAATATTTTGCAGTTTAGAATCGCTTAAGCAGCAAGTAATGGATATGGATCCAGATATTAATCAAAGAATACTTGTTTGTCGAGGTCTAAAGCGTCATTTTGTTTGTTATCGTAGAATTTATGCAGATAGAAAAAAACTAAAACTGTTCAAACGACTCTTGATAACTTTTTTTTGATAAAAAATTGCAGTAACTGATGTAGGTACAGCATTTATTAAACATTTACTTTGGATTCATTTTTTATCTTTCCTAAAAGAGTACCATATAAAAATGAACTATTAATATAGTAATCGATTATAGACAATTTTTACCATTGATTATTATATTTGATTAACGCGATTTTGATATACGCAGTAACATCGAGGGATTAATTAGTCACGTTAATCAAGGGATATCTGTACCATATATTCAGTAACGAAAAAATGAAACACGAGTAAAACTAGTAAGATGGCAAATCAGATGGACTGTAGATTTGAAGGATTAAAAATTTAAATTATCAAAACTAACAAATTCTGAAAACTGAAGAACAGGAAAGGAATACAAAGAACAAAAACTACTAAAATATACATACAGCACCAGCAGTATGATGGTGTGCTGGTCATTTCATTGGAATCATCATCAAATGGTGAACAGTGGAAAACAGACTCTGAGCTTGCCATGTGGTTTGAGATATATTAAGAGGACTTGGTTGGTACGAGAGTAACAGGGAGTTTGGGTGGTGTGTGAGATTAATGGTGAGTAATTTATTTTTGTTTAATTGAGGGCAAGAATTGATAGGATCACTTTGTGCTTATAGCATCCCGATTGGTTCTTATTGCTAGAAATTTGAAGCAATACAATTTGGTTTTGTTTGGTTATAAATCAATAATAAGTTAACATTTACAGTTTCAGGGGTATGTTTAGATTGGATTGCATGCAGTGATATTTCATTAGTGAGATTTTTGTGGGATATCGGTGTGTTTCTGTTTGTGTTTCTTTTTAGTGATTGAATATAAATATTCTGGAATGGGGATATTGCAACCTTAGTAATGTTCCAACAGATGAGACTTTAAAGGAAAAAATAATAGACCCAAGGAAGCAGGTGTTGCATCCTGATTAGCAGTTAAACTTGTAGACAACATTATTGTTGTTTACAAGTTTTGTTGCTTGCGGTGAAGACAATTTTGTAATCAGAATGTTTAAAGAACTGTTTGATGGTTTTTGTAGACATTGAAATTATATGGGAACTTTAGGATAGCATCGAGTTGAGATAAGTTGCTTTGGGAAGGATACAATTTTGGCCTGTACGAATAGCCTAATCTGTTAATTAGTGATGGTATTGGCAAGATAGAAGATGTCTTTTAGGCATGTAATTTCTTGATTTAGAGCAGTGATTCGGGACGAGTATTTGTAAGTGTTAATGAAACATGTTAAAATAACCAATCTTTTTATACAATAAGAATGAATTTTTATTATTTTAATATTTCTAAAATATTAGAAATATTTTAACATGTTAATGAAACATGTTAAAATAACCAATCTTTTTATACAATAAGAATGATAGGAGAAGAAATACAGTTTCAGGAAATATCTACGTTAATACATTAATTTATATGAATGCATGCAAAAGTGATGAGTAAATATAATGTGATTTTTTTTTAATCTCTCCATAAAGATATACAGCTTACCAGCTTACTTATAAATCCAGCAGTAGAATGTTATCTTGGATTCCTGAAAATTGCCCTACCAGACCATACATTATGTTCTGGTAGGGCAATTAATGCTATTTACATATTCTGCTATCTTCAATTGTATTTTCTCAAGTCAGTTTGTTTTCCAGGCAGAAAAAATCCAAGTATCTGTAATGAAATATCTTTGATGTGTGATCAGTTAATCTGCTTTCAGTTGAATAGTCCTCAAAGGTTCCTCATATCCTATTGAATTTGAATTCACACCTCTCTGTTCAAAGATCATTTTTGCTGCCAACCGTGTTATGGAGGTGCTGCTTTGTTAGATCAAATTAATAAATGGGACAAGAAAAATGAAACTATTATAATCTCAGTATGAGAATTATAAATTACATGCTGCTTTGTGAATGAATAACTTTAACCTTTTAACTGCTGAGATACTAAATAACCAGTATGACCCTCCTTGCTGAGTTATTTTCACAATTATAAAATATTTTATAATGATATGAATAGTTACTATAATGTATTACACATTTTTGCACTGTTTTCTTGTATAAATTGAAGTCACTGAACAAAACTGTTATATAGGAATTTTATTTTCAAGTTAGGGATGTCCAAAATTTATCTCGAAATTTATTTGTTTATTTCATGTCAAATAATGTCACACACAATTTCAAGTGAGAAATATCTCCCCAAAAATACTTCAATACTTTAGTAGTGTGTGGTAATTTTGAAAGCAGGGGTGTACACATAAGACTATGCCACATTTGGCACACATATACTCTTTCTTTGTCCCAATGTGGTATTTGAACACACATGACAATGCCTAGTGAGATTTACTAACCCTGGAATAATGCATCACATGATCGCCTGGCTCCTATTGTCAAGGACGGCTTTGATAACATTGTGCATGGTCTCACAATTCTTTACAAAGATAGCGCCACAAAGCAGACAGAAGCTTGAAAATTAGTTCCTTCTAATCCTGAAGATGGCACTATAAGTCTGCTCAATTCAAATGCTTTCACAAACTAAATTAAATGAGTATTACACATTGAAAGTTCAAATCGAGTTAACTCGATCGTAGCAAGGTCACCATTTTTTTCTGTGCTCGAGTTAACTCGACCGCAGCAGTTAAAGGGTTAAACTTATTTCATGTGGTGTTTTTTGTTTGTATTTAAATCACCATTGGAGCACATGCGTGTGCACACACACAATAGACACAAGTTAATACTTTATCTCACTGGTAAACTGTATTAAATCTATTTTCTACAGCCCAGAAATACCTGCATAATTGCAAAACAAACAGTTGACATGTGACAAGAGCCAAAAGAGTAACTTACTCTTCTGGCTTGTGCCACTCTCCTGACTAGTGTGGTAAGAAAGGCAAAAGCAAAATATGAAAGGAAGTTAGCAATGCAGGCTAAAGATAATCCCAAACAGTTCTTTCAATATTCTGCAAGTAAAAGAAAGGATGTATATGGCAGAATGATTTTAATGAATGCTGATGGTAGGGAGATAACTGAATCAGTTGAAATAGTAGAATTACTAAGTGAACACTTTGCAAGAGTATATCATCTAGGTGGTGATATTGCAGGAACAAGGGAGCCAAAGGCTTATATGGGAACTAAGGTAAATGAAATGAAGGTGCATAGCATATTACAGAACTTTATGAATATAGCCATGGGATTGGATAGTATACCAACTCGAGGTTTATGTGAAGTGCTGAGAGAATTGTCAGTACCCTTGACCATATTGTTTAATCTAAGGCTCAGCTCTGGGTTAGTCCCGAGGGGATAGAAAGAGAGGAAAATAGTCAGATTCCATAAAGGAGGCTCCAAGACTGATGTAGCAAATTTCTGACCAATCAGCATATCAGGAGTTGTCAAAGTATTGGAGAAGTTAGTCAAGAGCAAAATACAGGAATGGGTAGATGGAAATGGGATACTGTATGGGAGGCAGCTTTTGAAGGGTAGATCATTCCTCAGTAGCTTGCTCACATTTTATAATACAGTGACAGGTGAGTTAAATAAAGGTAATGTGTTTACAGTAATACTGCTGGGCTTTGCAAAAGCCTTTGACAGGTTACCACATGGAATTCTAATCAGTGAACCGCAGCACATGGAGATGGATATAGGGTTGGTGAGATGGATAGGAGGGTGGTTGATGGAGAGACATCAGACGGTAATTTATTCAGGAGTAGAGTCCAAAAGAAGGCCTGTGACTAGTGTTGTGCCACAGGGGTTCTATTCTTGGACTGCTACTGTTTAATTTGTTCATTAACGATATAGGAAAGGATCTGAGAGGAGTTGTTCAGTTATTTGCCGATGATGCGAAGTTGGGTACAGCAATAATTATTACAGATGATGCCAAAATTTTACAGGACGATTTGGATAGATTGGCAGACTGGGGAAAGCAGAATGGATGTCAGTTTAATGTGGCAAAGTGTAAGGTTATGCATTTTGGGGTGAAAAGATTATCAGCAGTATACCACATTATTGGAACTGTCCTCCAGGAAATTGACGAAGCCAGAGACTTGGTAGTGTTAGTGGATAGGGAGTTAATCCTTTCTTTTAGTGTTACATGGTGATCAGCATTCATTTTAAAAATTATGGACTTTACAACTGTGTTATAAATAACTATTTTAATTTACCACCGTTTCGACCTTCATATTAAGGTCATCATCTGGAGTATATACAACGACAAGCCGAGTTACATTTCACACAGTATGCTAAAGAGACAATGACTTGATCAATGGTTATTCTACTGTCATGACCTCTAGTGAAAATATATATATATATATATATATATATAAATACAGATAAAATTAAAAAAATTAATTATTTAGAAACTACATCAAAGCTATATTCTATTTAAGATAACATCAGAGAAACATTCTTTCATATAGATAGTTTTCTTACGGTAACAATGATGTCCTAATTTAAGATGACAGTTGTTATATTAGGTTTAAGATTTTGGATTATCTACAGTCCTGTTTATAGTTAACTCTAAGGGAGAAAGGTTCCGTGGGTAGAATATGTGCCTTCCATATGCTTGGGATTTTTAGACCATCATTATTGTTAAGATTAGTGTGGTTGATAAGAATCTCACAGGCTTATTTAAATTTACGTTCATACTATATTTTGGTGTGATGTAAACAGCTGGTGCTTTTTCAGTCAATTCTATGTAAAGTGTTCAAGGCATGATCAGAAAGACCAGCTTCACCATAATTATATTTAATGTGTCGTTTATGTTCCTTTTGTCTGAAAGGAATTGTGCATCCTGTTTCCCCTATATATTGGAAGATTACAGGTGCAATAAATACGGTATACTAAAGGTTGGGCTAGCGGAGGAAGTGGATCTTTAGATTAGTTGTGTAAGCGTTTTAATTTTGCAGGAGGTTTAAAGGTGGCGTTAAGGTTGTATTTCTGTAGTATTCTGTTTATTTTATCTGATGTCCCTTTAATGTAAGGAATGGTTATAGTTTTATTGTAGTCTAGTTTATCTTTGTTTTTTAGTGAGGTCTTGTAGAAAATTTTGTTGATAGTGTTTTGGCTATTACAATTTTTTAGGAACGTATTGCTGACAACTTTGAATTCGTCTTTAAGCGCTTGTTCATTGGAGCAAATCTTCAAAAGTCCTGTTTTCCAGAGTATTAATGACACCTAGTTTTTGTGTTGGGTGGTGGTAGGAGTTTCTTCTTCTTAACACTAAATATGGGTATAGACCATATTGGTCTGTTCCGGTCTCATTATCCATCCAATATCCTTTTTTGAGGTGTACCCTGCCTTCTCTTTCCAGTTGGCTTATATTTTAGTATTTGTTTAGGATGTTGGGTGTTGACCATTCAGTTTACATGTTCAATCCATTTTTGTTTATAATTGTTTAGTTTTTCTTCTATTGATTTTTGTTTTTAGTTCTTTTAAAATGTCTTCATTCCTTTTTTGATCTAATAATGTGTATTTTGCAGTTCTCATAAATCTCATTTCACTTGTTTTTATTCTTTGTTTATTGCCCAAATTTCACTGCCATATAATATAAGCAGGGTTGCCACTAGAGGGACTCATGGTCTGTAGTGTTTGTTGAGAGCTCCTGATAAGATAAGTGCTATTTTAAGATATCATTGACAATTTTGCTTGGCTTGAATATTACGTAGTTTTGTTTGCTTTTCGTATCTTAGTGTGTCTGTTTATGTGTTTTTGGTATTTCAATTATTAATTTGATAAAATACGATAGAAGTGTGCACATGGCTCCGGTAAAAAGGAAAATGGGGGCTAGCAATAATGGTTTGCCATCTTTGTTCAATAACTGTAATATAAAGGAGATTATTCAGTGTACTATCTGCAAAATGTATGCTTTGCAGAGAGTGGTTGGAGTATGGTTAGATGATGATAATGGAGTGAATGTGTGTATAAAATGTAAGGAAAATGAGGAATTAAAGTGTATTTCAGGTCGTGAGTGTGATATTTTTGTCAAATTTCAGAATGTAGAAAATAGCGATATGATAAGAAATTGTGAGGTTGTACCAGAGAACTGTGAGGGTGTGAATGTAGGAAGTGTGAATGAAGGTATTAATACAGAGCAAATTAATGGTTTAACAGATAATAAAAATGATGAGTTAGATGCAAGGAGTGAGATCGCGCTGTTGAGCGGAGCGATACATAGAGCAAAGCGACAGCTGAAGCGTATGCACAAATGTCAACTGAGTGTACCAGCCAATAAAAAAAAGTATGATAGGAAAAATAAGAGTATGATTGTGAACGTAAACAAAATGAAGGAGCGAGTGCTGTATGGAGATTTGTTAATAATACGAGGTGTGATAGTAGAGAATTTGACAAAATCGTACCAACCTGGTGCGACCATTAAGGACATAAGTGAGTCTATTAGGGAGTAAAAGCAAAGGGTGAAAGAAATAATGGTGGCAGGTACGAATGATTTGAAAGGAGATAAAATGGAAATGATAGAGGACCTGAATGAATTGTTTGAGGTAGCAAAAGAAAAGAGTGAGAGAGTTAGGATGATTAGTCTTTTGCCAGGGTATGACAGTGAAGAGTTTAGGAGGGAGGGCCATAATTGCAAATGACTTTATGCATGGGTTATGCAGGATGAGTGGTGTGGAATTTGTGGATGTGTGGAGTGAGTTCGATGGGTGAAAGGATCTATATAAGATGGATGGTTTACATTTGAATGGATTCGGTGTAAGGAGACTTGAAAAAGTGTTGTTGAATGAAGTGGATGTACAGAATCAGGGAAACTAGATTTATTAAGGGGGGGGAGTAGATATGCAGACCCTAGGGAGGGAATTGAGTGTATGAATGAGTATAATATGCCTGAGCGAATAAGGACAACAAATCAGGTTTGGATGGGATAGTTAGTATAAGGCATCAAGATAGGGATGGGGTTAACGGGGATCTGCAATTCATGTATACTAATGCTAGGAGTATTAGGAACAAGAAGAAAGAATTTTTGGCCTTGGTTGGCACTTCCAGACCATAGATTATTGGCATTAGTGAAACATGGCTGACTGAAGATGATATAGCTAGTGGGATTGAATGTGAGGGGTATAGTGTGTTCAGGAATGACAGGGAAAATAAAATGGGGAGAGGAGTATTATTGATGATAGCTGATGAGTTGCAGCCAAGGAGAATAGAAGTTGAATTGCAGGATAGAGAAAAGAACACATTTGAGGCAATTTGAGATTGAGGCTAGCAGAACAAAATATACAATTGGGTGCTGCTATAGACCAGGTGATGGAAAAGATGGTGGAGATAATATGCATAAGCAAATAGAAGAAATGAGTGGAAGGAGGTAATTATTATGGGAAATTTCAACTATGGTAGCATTAATTGAAGGGAGGAGAGGACACATGGGAGGAAGGAATTGGGTTTTATGTGGTTATTAAGGGATAACTATCTGTGACAGCATGTAATTAATTCGCATGTAATGGAAAATACTAGGGGTCAGAGAGTGCTTGACCAATTAATTGCATCTGAGGATTTGGTTGTAACGAATATGACCACATTGCCACCAATTGGTGAGAATGATCATAGGGTCTTGACTTGGGAGGTGGCTAAAGGTGTGGAATTTACAATTAAGAAAGGGTACATGTGGAATTATCGGGCTGGTAAGTATGACAAGCTTAGGAGTTTGATTGGTTCAGTGCCATGGCATGTAAAACTACAAGGGCTGGATGTTGATAGTGCATGGGAGGGGATAATGGCGAGGCCATGGCTGTGCCTTCTTTTTGTAGGTAGAAAGCGTTTTGCCAGACAAAATAACCAGAACGTAATACATGCGCAAAGAGCACCGTGATATCTGGAAGAAATTTGTCCTGTGCAGCAGCAAGAAATAACAGGAGCCACCAGTCGCCTTCAGATAACAGTAACGTAGCAACCTATCCAACCACAGCTTAAACAAAGATGAACTCTCGCTACTCAGCAAAGGTTTAAACTTTGCCATAGCACCCAGATCACTTAACAAACTGGATTTTATTTATAATATTGAAAGAGGCTTAAGATTCATCCCAACTACCATTGCAGATAGAATACTTTTAGAAACCACCAATATTTTAAATGTAAATTATAAGAAAACAATAACAAACAACTTAATGAAATATGAATTAACAGTGGTGAAATCACAAATCAAATCCGGACATCGTAATAACTAGAGCCAATAAAGGCAGTGCCACCATTATTCTAAATCGAACTACATATTTAGAAAAAATGAATCTGCTTGTCTCGGACAACAGTACATATCAACTTGTTAACTACAACCACCAACAGAATAAAAAAAGAAAACAGAGAAGCTACTTAAATCAGTTACTACATGGTCCTGAGATACAGTCAAAAAATTACTTCTGCACTATGCTTGTTCTCCGAGAATTTTCGGTCTATCAAAGATACACAAACAAAACACACCACTCTGACCGATGATATAGACAGCCTGAATTATCACCTAGCCAAGAAATTAGCATCAACACTCAAGGAGTTGGTAGGTCATTCCCCCTCCTAAATCAGAAACATACAACACTTATAAACATAATCAAAGACATTACATTAGAAAAAGATGATTTATTAGTCAATTTTGTCGTCTGCTCACTTTACAAATGTCCCAATCAATGACACAATCCTTATTTTACAGGACAAATTCCCTCCAGATATCACGGTGCTCTTTGCTCATGTGTTACATTCTGGTTATTTTGTGTCAACAACAAAATGCATGTAAACAAAATTCTCAACAAATTCTATCAACAAAATTCTCTGTAAGACCTCACTAAAAACAAAGATAAACTAGACTACAATAAAACTATAACCATTCCTTACATTAAAGGGACATCAGATAAAATAAACAGAATACTACAGAAATACAACTTTTAAACCTCCTGCAAAATTTAAAAGCTTACTCAATTCATCCAAAGACCCACTCCCTCTGCTAGCCCACCCTGGAGTATACCCAGGGGCACGCCAGTAGTGTTTGGCGCCTGTGTGCAAAACTTTAGTTGCTGCCCCTATCCCCCCCCCCCAATAAAAAAACACTTTAAAAAACGTTTTCATTTTACGTAATTCCTCCTCTTTGGTGCCTTTACTATCCTGGTGCCTGTGTGCATCGCACACATTGCACATGTGGCTGGCACATCCCTGAGTATACCGTATTTATTGCACCTGTAATCTATCATATATAGGGGAAACAGGACTCACAATTCCTATCAAACAAAAGGAACATAAATGATACAATAAATATAATAACTATAATGAAGCTGGTCTTTCTGATCATGTCCTGAACACTTTACATAGAATTGACTGGAAAAGCACCAGTTGTTTACATTACACCAAAACATGGTATGAACGTAAATTTAAGAAAGCCTGTGAGATTCTTATCAACCACCCTAATCTTAACAATAACGACAGTCTAAAAATCCCAAGCACGTGGAAGGCACATATTCTACCCACGGAGCCTTTCTCCCTAAGAGTTAACTATAAACAGGACTGTAGAAATCCAAAATCTTAAACCTAATATAACAACTGTCATCTTAAATTAGGACATCATTGTTACTGTAAGAAAATAACAACTGTCATCTTAAATTAGGACATCATTGTTACTGTAAGAAAACTATCTATATGAAAGAATGTTTCTCTGATGTTATCTTAAATAGAATATAGCTTTGATGTAGTTTCTAAATAATTAATTTTTTTAATTTTATCTGTATTTTTATATATATATATATATTATATTTTCACTAGAGGTCATGCCAGTAGAATAACCATTGATCAAGTCATAGTCTCTTTAGCATACTGCATGAAATGTAACTCAGCTTGTCGTTGTATATTTGTATATACTCCAGATGATGACCTTAATATGAAGGTCGAAACATTGGGAAATTAAAATAGTTATTTATAACATAGTTGTAAATTCCATAATTTCTAAAATGAATAGATAGGGAGTTAAAGTTTAGGGGACACATAGTAAAACTGGCTAAAGCAGCTCATTGGATTGCTTTGTTACTGAAGTATACTTTGACGATCATAGATAAGTAGGTTATTATTTCTCTTTATCGAGCCTTGATAAGACCCAATCTTGACTATTGTGCACAGATCTGGTCACCTGTGTTTCTTGGCGATGAGGAAGAGATGGAGAGGATCTATAGGCAAGTGACCAAGATGGTAGCAGGATTATGGAATGAACCTTATGAGAACAGGTTGAAGATTTGCAGGTTACAGAAATTGGATGACAGGCAGAAAAGGGGTGATATGATTGAAATGTACAAATTACTGAAGGGTTTTTAGAATATAAATTCAGAGGAAATTTTTCAGAACAGATTTGGTGGTGGGAGAACTAGGGGTCATCCATGGAAACTGACTAAGAGTGTAGTTAGCAATCCATGGAAACTGACTGAGAGTGTAGTTAGCAATCCATGGAAACTGACTGAGAGTGTAGTTAGCAAGGTCTTAGAACTAGGTTTTTTACTTGGAGAGTAGCGAACGAGTGGAATAGTTGCCGGAGTCTGTTGTGAGTGCCATGACTGTGAATGAGTTCAAAGCATAGTGTGATAGGTACACAAATGTTGGATGGCTTGACACGATGTTTAGGGCCTTCTCCGATGAGTCTAAGGTGACTCTTTGGTGTAGTTTGTAATAATCATAAGTGAAACATGGATAAAGATGATATCCTGATGGGAAAAGAAATGAAAGGGTATAATGTTTTCCATGAGAATAAGAAAGGACAAGAAGTGGGGGGGGGGGATACTGTTGATGATAGTAGGTGAATTATATCCATCCAAAATAGAGATGTAAATAGTGGTAATTGTTTTGAGTTAGTATGGTGAGTGTAAAGGTTAATAAGAAGAAATATTTAATCAAATGCTGCTATAAGCCATGGAATGTAGGGGTAGTGATGAAGAAATGTATATGCAACTTGGGTTAGTAAACAAGGGAAAGGTAATTATTATAGCAATGTAGATTGAAATGAAGAGATAGCATTTGGGAATAAGGAAAATGAATTTCTTGAGTTCTTGAGAGACTACTATCTCATGCACTATGTGAAGGAGGGCATGCGAGGATTGAGAGTTTTATATCTGATCATTTCATCAGAGGATGTGATTGTGAATGGAATTTTGCACTTCCCTCCAGTTAGAATGATCATGAAGTGATCATTTGGGTTGTGATTAGCCATATGAAGACTTCTCTGATGAAAGGATATATGTCTAATTACAAGGCTTGTAATTATGAAAAGCTTAGGGAGACAGCTTGGAGTTATAGCATGGAATGAGGTATTAACTGGGAGGGAAATAAATGCTGCTGCATGTGAACTGACCGAAAGAATATTTAACAATATCGATGGGCAAATGTATTCCAAAGGTCAAAATTGTGAATAAAGTAGGTGTTAAATGGATGAATAAAAGGATTAAGTATGAAATTTGAAAGAAGATATTGTGGAAGCAGCACAAGATGAATAATGATAGCAATCAACTGCATGAGTAGTATAAAGAGCAGGCCACGAAAAGGTAAGAACAGCAAAACTACAGTACAAGCAGAAATTAGCAAATCAGGGGAAAACTAGAGAGTTTTTTAGATATCTGGCAAGTAGAAGGAAACATTGTTATGGTAAGATGATTTTAATGGCTGCAAATGGTAGAATGGTAACTGTTGCAGAAGACATAGTTGTATATGGTATTCAATGAATGATTTATAAGGGTGTTTCATCCTCATTATGGTGAAATCATGAAAAACTCAAATGTAGAGGAAATAGGAGAGGATGGCTTAATTGTGAGTGAACAGGAGGTATATGAGCAAATAAATTAAGCTTGATATCAATAGGGTGATTGGATTTGGTTACATATCACCGCATGTTAAGGGAATGTTTCAGGGAACAACTTGCAGTAGCATTCTGTTTAATAAGTGCCTTACAACAGCACAGGTTCCAAGACAGTGGAAAGAAAGTAAAATTATTCCAATGAATAAAGGTAGTGCTAAGGCTATGGCTACAAATTATAGACCAATCTGGAATTGTTAAGGTACTGAAGAGATTGGTGAGAACTAGTATATACAGAGAAATGGGTTGTTAAAGGGAGTTATACTAATCATGTTATACTAACTTGCTTATGTACTATAACAAGGTGACAAATTTCTTGGATAAGGGAGATGCATATAGACTGCCACATGACAAGCTGTTAAATAAACTGAAAAAATGGGATTGGATAACAAACTAAGTTGGATTGGTGACTGGCTCTCAGATAGGTATCAAATTGTATATGGACATTCAGCCTGAAGGAGGGGGTCACTAATAGTGTGCTGCAGGGGACTCTGTATTGGGGTCATTGTTGTTCAGTTTGTATATTAATGGTATTGGGATGGATTTAATTGATGATGCAAAATTGGGGAGACAAATGCAGAGTCAAGTAGATGTTATGGCCTTACAGGAGGATCTGAATAGATTGTATGAACGGGCAGGTAAGTGGAACTGTCAGTTCGATGTTGCAAAGTGTAAAATTTTGAAATTTGGTAAGCAATGATGGGAATGCAAAGTGTATACACTTGGTGAAGAAACTTTGCTACTGCAAATTTCTTCATGAGATGACAGATCTGGGACTAGTGGTGGACAAGGATCTCAAATTCAGAGGCTACAATGCACATGTTGTGAAGTCATCACATTGGATAATGTCAGTGATGTGCAGAAATAGAGATGATTCCATTGTATAAGGCTTTGATAAGGCCTCATATGGATTATTGTACATGGATTTGGTCAAAAAGTTTTCATAGTGATGATATGTTAGAAAAGGTCCTGAGAAGGTTCACAAAGGTGGTCAGTGGTTTTTGGAATGTGGAGTACGAGGACAGATTGAGAGAATGTAAATTGCAAAGCCCCTGAATAGGAGGGGGAGGGGGGATCTGATTGTAGCCATATCATAAAACACACAAGTTAATTAGTGCTTGTTATCAGGTTGACATGGAAGAAATTTTTAATAAAATGGGAGAGGGTATAGAACAAGAGGCCATCCCCGGAAACTGTATAAGGAGGGTGTGAGGAGAAGATTCTTTGCATGGAGAGTGGTTGGTGAGTGGAATGCATTGCCTGTGTGTGTTGTGAATGTAGACATTGAATCAGTTTAAGGCACGGTTGTGTGTCATAAACTAACACAATATCCTGTGTCAGTTTATGCCACAGGTATTGCCTGTGTCACTCGTGAATGTATGGTAAGAAAGGCAAAATCAAAGTAAGAGGAAATTAGCTGTGCAGGCTAAAGGTAATCCCAAAGGGTTCTTTTGGTATGTGGTAAAGAAAAAGAAGAATGATTATGGAACGATAGTTTTCATGAATGCCAGTGGCAGGAAGATAACTGAAGAAGGCAAAATAGTTGAATTACTAAGTAATCAATTTGCAAAGGTATATCATCTGTGTGGAGATAATGCAGTAACAAGAGAGGCAAGAGCTTCTTTGGAAATAGAGATAGATGAACTGGTAGGTGCATGAGTTATTACAGAACTTTGATGTGAATATGGTTATGGGATTAGATGGTGTATCAGCTCGAGTGTTACGCAAAGGTGCAAGGAAATTGGCAGTGGCTTTGACCACATTGCTTAATTTTAGTATCAGTTCTGAGGTGGTCCAAATGGTATAGAAAGAAGGGAAAATAGTTCCATTTTCCCTAAAGGAGACTCCAAGACTGATGTAGCAAATTATTGACTGATCAGCATCTCAGGAAGAGTAGTCAAAGTACTGGAAAAGTTGGTTAAGGGAAAAAAATCTAGGAATAGGATTACTATATGAGGAGCAACATGATTTATGGATATAGAGTGATACTGCTGGACCTTGCAATGTCTTTTTCACAGGATACTGCATGGAATTCTGATAAACTGCAGCAAATGGGGATGGATATGAGGTTGATGAAGTAGATAAGTGGTTGATGGAGAGGGAGTAGATTCCAGTAGAAGGCCAACTAGTCTGCATGTTAATAATAATAACCTGCATATTATTATTACACCCTCTATGAAGTCAGCTGACTCATTTTGGGAGGTTCATTCAACTGACAACATATTTATTATACCAAATCTTAAAATCCTTAACACTCCTTGCATTAACAACATTCTGATAATGCGTTCCTTTCACTGATGATTCTTCATTTAAAAAATCAACTCCTTCATACCCCTTTTCACCAGACTCTTAACTTCTTGGGATGGCCTCTGGTTCTTCCCCTCTTGCCTTCTACCCTTTTTATTATTATTATTTATGGTATCTCCATGGAGTCTGGAGACTCATCACGGGAGACATGAATCCTATCATACCTCTACTTGAATTCATTTACCATCTGGGAACTCGCAACCAATTCTGGCAATCCATTCCACTCACCACTTTCCATGCAAAAAATCTGGTCTGCACACCACACTAAACACACTCTTACACAACTTCCATGGATGGCTCCTAGTTCTCTATTTGCCATATATTGAAAATTTTCACTTGCATGAATTTTATAAAACATCTTTAATATCTTAAAAGTCGCTATCATGTCCCCTCTTTTCCACCTATAATTAATCTTTGTAACCCACAAGTCTTCAACCTGTCCTCGTAGGGAGTATTTCACAGACCTGTCACTATCTTGGTCACTTGTCTTGGCTTCTTTTCGACCACCTCCTGGTCCCCAAGAGCTTCAGATGACCAAATCTGTCCACAGTGTCAAGATGTCAAGCTGAATCATAGTCTTATAAAGAGGGATAATAACATCTTTATTTGTTAGCATGTTTTTCAACATACAAGTAACTCATTGAACTGTTTTACCAACTTTTTGCATGACTGATCCCTTCTGGATTAATCTGATAAAATCGTCTCACTATAAACGTCTCTATCATATCATCTCTTTTCCTCCTATCCACCAAACTCTACAATCCACATTTTTTCATCCATAACCAGCATTCCAAAGTCCTGATATTTTCTTAGTCACTTGTCTCTGGACCCTCTCCAATGTTTCCACGTCACATTGAAAACCAGGTGACCAAATATATACCTATTTATAAGGCCTTGATAAGATCCCATCTTGGCTGCTGTGCAAAGTTGTCATCTGGATTTCTTGTGGATGAGGAGGTGGAGTGGATTCAGAGGTGAGTGACCAAGATGGTGGCAAGTCTGTGAGGATAGGTAAGGATTTGTGGGTTACAAGAAGTGGCAAATGATTGGAATATGTAACCAGAGTCTGTTATAGGTTCCATGATTATGAATGCGTTCAAAGCAAAATATGATAGATATTGCACAAATATTGGATAGTGCTTGGCATAATGTTTAATGCCTTCCTCAATCAGTCTACAGACTCCATGGAGTTGCTTATGTAGTAGTAGTAATAATAGTCTTGAATTTTTGATCCTGCAGACCATGCTGTCCTAAATGGCCAGTGTCAATTATAACAAGATCCCAGTTCGTCATGAGGGGCTCTGTTATTTCAAAGATTATCTAAAGAACGTTTGAAAGCCTTCAAATTAGAACTGTATAAAATTTGTAAAAATTCTTGCAGTTTTAGAAGATTATAATGCTCTACACTGCTTGTCATTATTATCAAATCATCTCAATTTTTCTTCATAGTAATAATGAATCCTTTTAATGCCTCTTCATTCCTCAAGATAAGTGCTAAGTAACGTGCTTTTAAGTCATAAATTTTCAGAAAATTTCATAGGCAGATAAGCTCCACTTTTCAGTATTGCTGCAGTTGGGTGCTTTTCTGAAGCATGCTAGTTGAAACATGTTCCTAATCCTACCTGTGTATATGTGTACTAATGTTCTGTGGTTGATTTAACTTAGTAGTTGGGTTAAAAATCTGAGTTTCTTTTCATAGAAACTATCCTAATAAATATACTAATCTATACCATAAGCAAACTCTGGAATTTGACTGGAAAAAAAGCCTAGAAAAAATATTATCAGTTGGCAGCAATTAGAATCAATTCTGTGTCTTTATTCTGCAACATCATGAACTTTACTATCAGACTACACAGAATCATCTTGACACAGTGGACTGACACTTTCCTTGATTTCAATGGGGTAACCACAATTCCCTCACCCTCAAAACGCTGTAACTCTTGGAAGTTTTAGACAGGTTCTGTCATAAACTTACCCTCGCCTATAAAAACTGGGCGCACTCAGCTTGCAAATCATCTCCATACTCTCTTGGTATTGTACTGCAGCATTATGTCCTGCATGAGCTTAAAAAACGCAGCTGAATTGTTAAGCTTAATTTAATAACTGATTTTTGCATTGTGCTTAGAGGATTGGCTACTATTATTTATTGACTTTTATTTCAATTGCATGCTGTTCTTGCATATAGGTTTACCTTGGAGGAGGAGTAGATAGGTCAGCATTAAATTGGAAATAAATAAATGAAATATCTTGAACATCCTGTGTGTTATTAAAAGCACTTGCATTGAGAAAGTAAATAAACACAAAACTTCAGTAAAAATCTATATTTCATAGTTCAAAAAAAGAAAAAAAAAAGAAATTCTGTAAGCAAAGTCTGTGTAATTGGTAACAGCCAATTTGAACTTAAAATAATAATGTTCATGTTTAAAATCAGAATTCTTAGTTGTTTAGATAGTAAGTGAATTTCACCTTTTTGCATGATCATGCAACAGATATTTATCAGAAGTTTGAAAAAGTGGTTTTTCTCTTATGTTTATATCCAGATTAATATAAATTATTAGCCCACCCACAGTATTAATTGCTATAGGTATATAACTTCTTGTGGGCAAAAAAAAAAATGTATATATATACATAGACACACACACACACGAGGGTGGTCTGAAAAGTTCTAGCCTCGACCATAGATGGCGACACTATTGGCAAGATTTTTTTTTCTAAGTTGGTACATCTGTCATAAGCATCCATGTGAAATTGCAAGTCATTCCATCAAGTAGTTTGTTTTATACAGCTGTTTTCAGCAAAAGTGTTGTCTGTATCCCTTGAAATGGATAAAATTGAGCATCGTGCAGTTATAAAATTCTTTGTAAAAGAAGGTTTAACGGCAAAAGAAATTCAAAAATTCATTCGAGGTTCATAAACATTTATGGGCACTTTTCTCCTTTGTTTTCGACAATTAAGAAATGAGCTGTCGAGTTTAAACGTGGCTGTACCAACCTTGAAGATGATCCACGTGAAGGACGTCCAAAAAGTGTAACAACACCAGAAATCATTGATCAAGTACACAATATGGTATGGGATGACAAGCAAGTCAAAGTGCGTGAAATTGCTGAGACTATAGACATTTCAAAAGAACGTGTAGGATATATTTTGCATGAAGAATTGCAAATGAAAAAGCTTTGCATAAGATGGGTGCCACGCTTGCTCACAGCAGATCAAAAACGCACTCGCATGAAATATCTGAACAGTGCTTGGAGCATTTTAACAAGAATAAAACTGATTTTGTGTGTCGATTTATTACTATGGATGAGACGTGGATTCACCATTACACACCAGAATCCAGGCAGCAGTCAAAACTGGACAGAAGCTGGTTGTTCAGCACCAAAGAAGACAAAGTCGGTTCCATCAGCAGGAAAGGTCATGGCATCGGTGTTTTGAGATGCTAAAGGCATTTTGTTTATTATATCTTGGAAAGGGTAAAACAATAATCGGGGAATATTATTCCAATCGTTTAAACAAACTAGATGAAAAAATTCGTGAGGAAAGACTCAGTTTGCAGAAGAAAAAAAAATCATCTTTCATCAGGACAATGCACCTGCCCACAAAAGTGTTTTGGCAGTGGGAAAATTAAGGGATCTGCACTAAGAATTGTTGGAACATCCACCCTATTCCCCAGATTTGGCTTACTCTGACTTCTGTCTTTCCAAAGCTAAAACTCTTCCTTGCTGGTCAGCGTTTTACTTTGAATCAACAGGTGATTGCAGCTGTTGAGAGGTATTTTTCAGATCTTACTGAGAACCACTACAGGGTTGGGATAATGGTCCTAGAGCATCGCTGGTAGTCTTAAGGGAGATTATGTTGAAAAATAAAAATAATTTTGAAATTATAAATTCGTTTTTTCATTGTTAGGCCAAGAACTTTTCAGACCACCCTTGTACGCACACGCAGTGGATTCCGGGTAATTGGGACACATCGGGACTAGAAAACTTCATCTCAATTAAGCGGCTATCCCAATTATGTGAAATTTTATGGAAACAGCTAAAATATCACAAAACGTTAAAAATTTTTAAAAATAGACAAACTTTCAGTATATACATTTGTTAGCCATGTTTTTATTTAAAAAAAACTGAATGTACACTTGTGTCAGTATCCCTAAAGAGTTATTCTACATAAGTAGCTATCAAAGAAGCATATTTTCCCTAATAATTATTTTGGAGAAATTTATTGAGTGTACCTTGATATGTTCCCTTTCTAGACTGCAACTGAACAAACTCAGCACAGGTATCTAATTCAGATAAAGGATTGCCTTCTTGCATAAAGTAGTGTCGTAATTCAGCAATAAATTTCCTAGCTTCCTGGTTAGTCACTCATGTTCAGGTGTATCATCCTCATCTTTCCTTGTCTTCAAACAATCTAATTGAGGGCGTGCCACACAGTTGTCCAGAAATAGAAGAATTTGTCTTGAATTTCGTTGCAATTCTGCATCCCAACTCATTAGTCATTCCTGAAAAATAACAGAATTCATCAATGTATTCTTATTAGCATAACACACTGGCAAACTTAATAGCACAGAACTGGCAAACTGTCCATTCTAAGCCTTGCAAGAATGGACAGTTTGCCAATGGACAGAAATCGAGACTTGCGATTTTTCCAATAACCAACAGCTTCCGTTTGTCACTTCCCGATGTTACAGTATCCTAACAGGATAACATGATCCATTGCTTTTTTTTTTTAACCTAACATCGCTTTAAATTTAAGGCTCAGGGAGCCATTTGGTGTGGCACGGTAAAATAAACCTGCTTTGTCAGCATCATAGACTTTTCATAAAGACTAAACTTCTGCACAGTTCAGGTAGTTGAGTTGATTTTCACTGTTCAGCGCTTCCAGTATCAGCACTGACCTTCTCACTGTGTGCCTTCTTAATTTTTATTTCATGCCTGGTTTTCCATTGCAATAACCAACCATCTATAGCTTTAAAGCTCACATGGCTCAGCTTACTACCTAACTTTTCTGATTTGTTTTTTAACATTTGACCATTAACATGCATGCCTTGTCCAGTTACAGTAGAGAACCATTGATTGAGAGCCCTTCTCAACATCTAGATCCTTGCCTTCTTGCTTTCCATTTTTGGGATTTTCCCTGTTGTCCATCGCCAGTGCCCATTCTTCTTGCACTTTGCCCTGCTGGCCTAACAAATGTGCAGTTGTAGATTTTGGAAAACTGGTTATCTCTGCCAGCTGACAATGACTGGTGTTAGACTATTAGTTTTTTATTTTGTCAAGTAAGGCAATTTTATCTGCTAACATTAGATCTTTCCTTGGCATCTTGGCAGGTGAATTATAAAAAAAAAAAAATTAAATGCCATTGTTTGTTATACTTTTTACTAAAAAATTAACACACACTTGTTTTAATTGAACATTACCTAGCAGTCACTGTGAGTAGAATCATTACACTGTCAAAATACACACATCCTCTCTACTCTGTATCCCTGTGCTTTCTGACAGCAGAACTTTCTATGCAACTCACTGCACATGTGCCATCTACAGCCACTAGCCTGATGAAGCAACAAGGTGGCCCAAATAAGTGAAATAACTTTTGGTTATATTCCTCATTTGTTTCCATTCTTCAATATTTGTCTCAAATAAACGGCTGTCCTGATTAACAGATGCCCCAGTTAACCAGAATCTACCGTGTGTGTGTGTATACATACATATACAGAGTGTCTCAAAAAATGTAGGGGCATGCTTTGGTTATTAATCACTGCTATTTTTATTTTCTTAAATTTAATAATTTTATAATCAAAAGTAAATGCTACAATAAAGATGGAAAAAGCATTACATATTTTGTTTAAATAATGCATCATCTCAAGTGTTCAGAATGTCCTTCATTCTCATCAAGGCATTGCGGACATTGGTGAGAAATTGATCTGCAAACATCAGTTAACGTATCTCATGTAATTCTGTGATAATTCCCTTTGATTTCTTGCCACAACTATGTATGTGTTGTGGGTTTCATAGTATAAACTTTGTCTTTGAGGTACCCCCATAAGTAATAATTTAGTGTTTTTAGATCAGCTGAATGCAAAGGTTACTCAACACTACCTCTTTATCCAATCCATCTAGTTGGAAAAGTTTCATCGAGAGAAGTTATGACATCATAATGAAAATTGGAAATCAAAATCATCCTCAAATAGCTGAAGAATTTATTTATTATTATTATTATTATTATTATTAAATTTCTGGCACAATTTATCTCTGAAAAATGTTCAGGTACATGGGACCAGCAATTGTTTGATCAAAAAAAAGAATGGTCCGATCAAACCCTTGGATGATAATCCAAACCACACTGTAAGACCTGGTAAATGTACACACCTTTCCGCAATAAAGTGGATTCTCTGTTGACCAGTATTTACAATTGCGGCGGTTGACTACACCATTCAACTTGAATGTTGCTTCATCACTTCAAACAATCTTATTAACAAATAGTGGGTCTTCTGTTAATTTTGTCAGGAATTACAAAATTTAATCCTATGATCAGGATGAACTTTGTTCAGGATATGCACTAGTCTTGGGATGCAGCTTTTGAATTTTACACATTTAAAAATGTGATGAAATTTGATTTTGCCATTCCTGTTTTGCAAGTAGCTTGTTGGAAAGATTTCCTTGGTAATCGTAGAAATTATTGCAGCACCTCTTTTGATTTCCAGGACTTGTAGATGTTCATGGTTTTCCAGATTGTTGCTTGTCATACATTTTACACAGTACCATCAGTTTCAAATTTATTGCTGGTACACAAAGTAATTTGCTTTGGAAGTTCTGTTTGAAATTCATTCCCCCCCCCCCCACACACACACACAGTTTCTAGACTTCATTTATGTTTTCCCATTTTAAGTACCAGTTTCTGTTGTTCAAACATAAGCTGTCATTATCCATTTCTAGTTTTCACCTGAAAAAATTAAAGGCTTTACAGTTATGAGCTGATAAGCGTGGGTGTACATTTTCTTTGGAACACCCTATATATTAAAGCAGCATTAGAATTCATCACTAACAGCAGTTATAAACTGCTCTACTAGATCAAAAAATTATGAAATATTGTAAAGAGAATAAAATATTAACATCTTTTAGTGATATATAGTTGAAAAGAAGAATTAATTAACAAAAATACGGTTCTGCTAAAAGGAAAAAAGTCGCATTAAAAATGGATAGTATCATTAAAAATAAGAAGAAAATCTAAGATAAGTCAACAGTTAGAGAATGTAAAAACTTAAAATAGAAAGGAATAAAAGCTGAAGAAATCTTATGGATAGTTTAAAAAATGAAAGAGCTGGGGATTGATAACAGCTTTCTGCCAGAACCAAAAAATTGTGCTGATAAAAAAATGACAGAAGAAATTGCAACAATTATAGAGGAATAAGTTTCAGAGACAGAATCCTTGGGGTGGGGGAGGAGTTGATCTTGTTGTATAAGATGAAAAGCACAGATTCAAATAAAATTATCTATCATTGATAATGAAACCTTTTTACATTGTACAACTGATAAAAGTTGGAAATTTGCTAACAACATACTTGAAAAAGCTTGATAGGGTCCCAAATATAGAAGAACTCAGAAAATGCTTACCTCATCTTAATTGAGAAAATTGTGTAAACTGTTTTATAAGAACAAGGCTGGATATAACAGATTGGTTTGAAGTCAACAATGTCATATGTTAAAAGGGCAGCTATAGATAGACTTAGGTATTGCGTATTCATAATAGTGTTTCCCAGTATAAACAACACCAGAAATAAAAATGGTAATTAATTTATGAAAGTTACTAATATTTTGCTGGATTTCTAACCAGAATTATCAGAGCACAAAGTACAACTTTGGTTAAACATACAGCACTCAGTTAAAATGGTGTAGAAACATTTCATATTATAACTAAAAAGGAACCAATGTCATAATAATAACATGGCCTTAAAATGACTGTCACCCAGATCTTTGGTAGATTAATGCATCCATACTTGTTGAGGAATGTGTCTCAGCTGATTCTAAAAGTAGTCTCTCAGACCTATAGCAACTTACATTTGTCTTCCTCTGTTTAATCCTGCATGAAAGAATTTGTCTGTCAGTCCTAACTTGCCATACAGATAATTGCTGATGTAATTTTTATATTCTTCGGGGAGGGGGGGGGAGTTAATAGATTTATCAATCTGTCCAAAGTGGGTTAAGCTGCAAGCCCAAGGAACTTTATACATTCCTGCAAGAGGTTGAAGTTGATCCTCAGGGGAACAGATGTGGGTAGCTAGTTAAATGTGTGGTTTGAAAGTGGCATGGAGATTATATTTTTGCAGAGACCTTAGCTATCTTTTCAAATGTACTCATAAGTACTCACCATTATTCCACACGATTCCTGAAAAGGGGTCAGTCATGCAGAATTTTGTCTATTTTATAGGATTTGTTGTCATTGGCTTTAAAAAAAAAAAAAAAAAAAAAAAAGAGCAATTGGAAGAACGATGGTACATTGCACCAGGGCCGGCCTTCTCTATAAAGGGGCCCAGGTGCAAGAAACCTTCTGGGGCCCTAAAATATTTTTCAAAGATAAAAATTATAGGATTCAAAATAAACGTATTGTAAAACCTCTTACCTACAAATGATTTTGGCACAGGTAAAAAAAAAAAAAAATATATATATATATATATAACAGGTTAACATAACATTTACTGAACACAAAACACAAATATAATAGAGAAGCACAGAGATATTATTATTACCGGGTGCCCTAGAATCCTGTCGATGAAAATCCCTTTAGTTATAAGCAAAATTAGAAGAAAAATAAAATAAAAAATATGTTTCCGCAAATGTGTACTGACTGTGCCCAGTCAATCGTGGGGCCCAGGTGCATTGCACCCTCCGATTGGAATAGGCCTGAGTTCGATTCTCGTTGCGACGGGAGGAATCTTCATCTGGACGATTTCAATCAAAGGTGAGTTAGCCGATCTCATATGGAGGTAGCAGAGTTTTTTCTCCCGGAAACTCGGGTTTTTCATCCTGCGTACAGACAAATAGGCCCTTCAGAACACATGCAATTTACAGACAAAAAATGCTAGTTGTGGTGGTGGAGGTGGGCGGTTGATGGAGATGATTCGTAGTAGAGGTTCGGTGTAGTGGTTGAGACAGTTGTAGGTGTCCTCCCGCAATGAGTCTTCGGACTCCTTGGAGGTATCAGGAATAATAATCAGAATAATTCAAAAATATCAGAAGGGAAATGCGGCTTAAGATAAAGGGCCTCTGTTAAAGGTATATTGTAAACAATGGAGTGATGTCAAAGCTCACCACTATGTCTGAATCTGTCAGGATAAGTTTTTTTATTATTAAGGTTTTAAAGTTAGTAGGATTTCTAATAAAGGGGGGGGGGGGGAGCCGAAAGGAATGGAAATTTATTAATTGTTTGACAAAGGCACCTAGTTATTGGTGCCTTTGTCAAACATAATTTTAAATAATTTTAAAATAATTTATACACTTATTTCTTTTGAGATTTGGTATGATCCCGATATTATTACTGTATATTTCTGTTATAATCCATTTGATCTCTAATGATGGTTGCATACCCTTATCAGCTTGGTTATAATAATTGTTTTGTTGCTGTACAAGTTTTTAGGGCTCATATTTCTTTAGATGGGATATTGCTCCTGGGAGGGTTGGATTTTGTGAATCACTGTTATGAATAGTTAAATATGGTTAAGAACCATGAAGCACTGTTGCAAGTAGTTAAGAATGTGTGCTTTCACCATGATTGACAACTACAATGAATATTACTGTATATTAAGAAAGATTAAGGAACAGTAATAGAATATATATTTGGAGATGTTCCTCAGGTGTGAGGACTTTGTTCTCTCACCTACTCTCTTTCTTCTGTATATAAATGACCTTAATCACTACATATTTGCAGATGATGATAGTACTCAGCATTCATCCTATTCATTTGGCATCCTAAGCTTCAAGACTATTTACAACCTTAAACATTGTTCTGCATACCATCTGTCAATAAGGTGAGGACAATCTTCAGCTTCAAAGGCCACCAAAACACAGTCTTGCCTTTTCTCTCTCAAAAGAGAACTCAGCTCACCAACCCTTACCATCAGTAATACACAAATCACCAGACAAGATCAGATTTCTCTGCTTGGACCAACATTTACCAGTACCTGTCAATCCTACAGGTACTTCAATGGTGACTATCATTCCTCCACTTTCTGTTGAGCATTTAAAACTAGAACAGCAACTACTTACCATCCCTTTTCAGTACAACTGCAAGCACCCCAAGCCTGCTTCTCCTGTTCCTCTTTTTATTCCATCTACCTCTGTCCTCCGGAACAGCCTTCCTTGCAAAGAATTCCCACAATTACAAGCTTTCATGTCTTCAAGAAAAATGTCATTGAACTCTATCTCAATCCTCACCTGCACCACACATATTACTGATGTGCTTATAGGTCCTTTGACATCTCGTGTATGGGATCAGTGTACTAAATAATAATAATAATAAAAATTGCTTGTGGGATTACGAGTAGGAATGCATTTGGTTATGCAATGTGGATGATGTGTTTCTCCATATGGTACAGATATGTTGAACTCCTTTCTATCACATACCAACATCCTAAAAGCCATCTCTGAAAATTAGGAAAAAAAAAAAAGTCTTCCCTTCATTTTACCGCCTTTGATTATACATCAGTTTGACAGATCCTTGCCTCCAGCTTCCAATATCCCTACCATAGAGTTGTGATTTTTAGCTTACTATGGACAGAGTGGCAACACAAGATTTCAGAACAGGTGATTTCACCACCATGGCTGATCATATTGTACTGACTGTTCAATGTTTATCTAGCACATAATCCTGGAAAATAGCCACTTTTATATCACAGAAGTGAAAGACTGAGTTGAAAGTGTATTGCTTTAAGGAATGAACCATCTAAGCAGTGGCGGCTCGTGGCTTGAAATCGTGGGGGTGCTGCAACTTTCGAAATATACATACACACTGTAAGTACAGTGTATACGTGTTTGGATAAAATATCAAAATTATGGTAAAAATTTTCTAAATAATTAAACATGAAAAAATATTGTTTATTATTGATAAAATTATATAATTTAGTATAATTCAAAAATACTTTAAAATAAAATCCATTCATTTAATTGTAATTAAAGGAATGGATTTACAAGTTTTGAACATTACAATTAAATCCTTTAATTGTAATGTCCAAATATTTAAAGAGACGAAGTAAAGACGATAAGCACTACGAACACTACTACTGGCGCAAACTGCATATAAACAACAGTGGAACTGCGCAACGGACAGTGCCGCATTACGCTAATAGCTCGCATCTCACTGACGTGCATATGCATGCGCGCGTAGCAATATGACACTGTGGTAAACACAGTGCTACTAGCCTCCTTCGTGCTACAAGATGGATTTTTATTATTTTTTATACAAAATAAGAGAATTGTATAGGTTTGTTTGTTTGTTTACCTGATTAAAATATAGTTGGATAGGCAAATATTGAAATACTAATGTGCCATTGGTTCGGTTTGATTAAAAATGATTTATTTACTATGGTTCTGCAATTCCTCTTATCACAACGCATAAAAGATTGTATTCTGTGATGTGGAGAAACCTGTGAAGTTTCTATAACCGAAGAAAGAACAAATAACCTCAGTTAAAAAAAAAAAATAAATAATTAACAGATATTTCCGAAACCAATTTAGTTTTGAGGTCATAGAATAAATTCTAGTCGCCAACTTGTACTTTAAGCTTTTTCAGCCAGTTTTCGAGTTAGTGATCTTTGGTACAGGTCTCCTGGAAGCTCATGTTCTTAACCCTTCAGAATAAATAAATATCAGAAATGAGTTCCCTCTTGTCTTGTCAGATGCCATCTCCTTCCAGGAGGTTGACTACCATGAGCTTCCACCATGTACGGTTTTGTGCTTCTCTTTTACATTCTTCATAGGACAAAAAGGTCAAATCCTTAATATTTCTCATCTGAACTGTTCTTTGTCTTACTCTTCTTCTTTTTCCTTGTATCATTCCTTCTAGAAGTTTTTTTTTTAGGGATTCATGCCTTAGTATGTGACCAAGGTAGGTGGCTTTCCTTTTCTTAATGGTTTTCAACAGATTTCTATCTTCTCCAATTATCTCTAATATTTCTAAATTAGTTTTTTTGGCAGTCCATGGGACTCTAAGAATTCTTCTGAGAATCTACATCTCAAAGGCTTTTAGTTTATTTTCTCAATATTTTGATATTGTCCAGGTTTCTGCTCCATATAGCAGTGTTGTCCATATGTAGCATTTGGACAGCCTAATTCTTGTTTTTCATGCTAATGAAGGTTGATCTAGCAATAGCAATTTCTATTCTTAATATTTCCTTATCACACTTTCCATTCTCTGTAATTAGTTGATCCAAATATAACTCTCTACTTGATCTAAAGTATTTCCTCTAATCTTAATATTTATATCGGGTATTTTTCCTTTTTCTCTTGTTACCAGCATGGTTTTGGTTTTTTGAAGTTGAAATTAAGTCCATATTTTTCACTTAGCTTCGGCGTCTCTTCTAGTAGGTTTTGAAGATCTTTTTTTATTTTCAGCTAGCAGTACTGTATCATCTGCATATCTTAAGTTGTTTGTATTCCTGCCTCCTATGCTGACTCCTTTAACTTCTAATTACTGGAAGCTATTTTCAGTATAGAGGTTAAACAATATAGGAGAAAGAACACAGAATATTTTTATTGAGTCATTTTGCTCCCAATATAGATTTATCAGTAATCTGGTATCTTTACCATCTACTCCTAAATTTCTGATGCATTTGATTAGTTGTTCGTGTTGTATATTGTCAAAGGCCTTTGTGTAGTCAATAAAACATAAGTAGACTTCTTTTTGCTTCTCCAGATATCTTTTTATAATAGTTCTAATGTTGAAGAGTTCCTCTAGTTTCTTTATTTTAAAACCAGATTGTGTTTCATTAATTTCCATTTTGATTTTATGTTTATTTCTTTCTAGGATGATATATAACTTAACTTTTACTATCTGACTGATTGTTCTGTACTCTTCACATTTGATTGTCTTCGATTTTTTAGGTATTGGTAGGAACATTGAGTGCTTAAAATCTTTTGGCAGGTGTCCAGTTTCGTATATTTTGTTACATATGTCCGTCAGTGATCTTATAGCCTTATCATCTAGCCTTTAGATATTCTGCCAGAGTTTCCTCTCCCCCTCAAACCGTATATTTAGGATATGCCAGATTTGTGCCTTACACCCTAGAAAGTCATCATCATCATCATCATGCGTGTCAAGGATTTAGGCCTAGCTTGGCCTGTTCCGGCCTTAGAAGTCATCGTTGAATCGTTTAAGAGGACGTCCTGGTTTTCTTTTTCCTAATGGCTTGTACTTTAAGGCTTGTTTTAGTAAACTTTCTATTTTCATTCTTTGAACGTGTTGCATCCCTTTATGTTTATATTTTTAAAATTTTTCTATTACTGGTTCTTGGTTTAATTCTTTCATAATATCTTCCTTTCTTTTGTGATCAAATAGGGTATACTTTGCAGTTTTTCTCATAAACTTCATTTCTGCTGTTTTAATCTTTGTTTGTCTTTTTTGTTTTATTGTCCAGATTTCGCTTCCATAATTAAGACTGGTAGGGCTAATGTATTGTATACTTTTAGCCTGGTTTGTTTTTGAACTAGGTTTGGTTTAAATATAGAGTTAATTACACCTGCTATTTATAAATATTTTGCAATTTTTACGTTTATATCTTTTTCATTTTCATATGTGATCATACATCCTAGGTAGTTAAATGAATTCACCTGTTCTAAGATCTTGTTATCTATTACTATTTTAGTTCTTGCTGGATCTTGTCCTTTAAAGGCCATAGTTTTTGATTTTTCCGTTGATATTAACATACCATAATCTTTGGATATCTCATTTAGATTTAAAATAGCTTTCTGTAAGTTATCTTCAGAATTTGTAATTATTTGGTGGTCGGCAAAGAGGAGAGTTTTAAGTTAACTGTAGGAGAAAGTTTAATTCCTTGATGTAAATTTTTACTCCATTTTATTATTATTTCATTTAAGTAGATATTAAAAAGAGTTGCTTAGAGGGGATATCCCTGTCGGACCCCTTGGTTTCTCTCTCTCGTATATGATAGCTCGTGATTTAATCTTATTTGTATTTGATTATTTTCATATATACTTGTGATAGCTTTTAGGATATTATTTGGTATTTGTCTTTCTTTTAATATGTTAAATAATATGTATCTTTTAACTTTGTCAAATGCTTTTTCAAAGTCAATAAATGCAATATGTGTTTCTAATTTATATTCTCTTCTTTTCTCTATTATTAATTTTAGACAAAAGGCTGGGTCTATACATGATCGCCCTTTTCTAAATCCATTCTGTACTTCTAGAATAAAGTTTTCGGAATATTTCATTAGTTTGTTATTTAAGATTCTGCTATATATTTTGTAACAGGAATTTAGTATACTGATACCTCTATAGTTTTTAGGGTCATCTCTATTACCTTTATTAAAGACAGGAATCACAATTGCTTTTTTTCCATTCTATTGGGGGGATACCAGTTGAGTAAATTTTATTTAAAAATAATAAGAGTCTTTCTTTGAATCTTGTTCCTGCTTATTTATATAGTTCTGAACCTAGCTTATCTTCTCCAGGTGATTTTCTTTCGCCTAGAAAGTCATGAAGAAATACTTTTTCAGCAGCAATTATTTCAAATAAATAGTAACGAACTATTAGAAGATATTCAGAATGTGACAGCAAAATATAAGGAGGGCATTGCCGTCGAAGCACGCGTTGATAATGAAGCGAGTTATATGATTCCCTAAGCAAAGTTTGCTACGAGGCCATTGGTGTGCATTTTTTGAGGTTAAAGGCGGGCGGAGATTATGCAGCACACGCTGGCGCATGCGCACTAACGGGAATTTGCCTGAAATATAAAGGCGTGGGAGCTCTCAACAGCAAACATCAATTTCCAGATGAAAGTAAAAACCCAATTCATTGGTTTTCATTGGTATTAACTTGTGTACATGTGCACGTGAGGTATCTGAATTCTTGTTCTGTGATTCCTTAAATTGTACATCTTTAGATGTAATGGAAACACTACGACCTCTCCTTGTATACCTATTCAATGCTTATTCTCCTTTGTGCTCTGTGGCTGTCACTTAGGATCACATGTGTGAATTAGATTAACAAGGGGATTGCCTTTGGCTAGAGCCAATTCCCTTATTACAAATATCTGGAGTTACCTCCTCTTTCGGTTCTGGAAAATTTATTTGTTATTGCTGTGCCATCCAGAACCCTTAGATTAGAAAAGCTTCTTAATCAAGGAGTTAACTCTCAGACAGACACACGGTTAATCTTTCTATTAAAATACTTAACAGCTCAAATTAGCTAAATTTCCTGTACCAATTCTAGTTTGCAGTCATGGTCTCCGTTAAACAATTAAATTCCGCTCAGGTTCTAATTAATAAGTGGTGCATTGGATTCATTTATCAGGCAACAATTAGGTAAAAAAGGACAAAGGTTCATTTATTAAAACTTTTTTCACCAAATATACACTTAGCTAAGATAATCACTTTCTTAAGTTACAGAACTTAATATAACAAACTATAATTTATATAGTTGAATCTTGTCATAAGACACTACTCAAATCAATCAATTCTCCCTTTGTCTACAATTCCTTCCAGGCTTTAATTTAATTAATTTCGCGTACGATTATACTGTAACATACTACACATGCTCGACTTTCACAATATTAAACTATGCTCCTGGAGCTGTAACACTTTGCTATTAGACTAAATACTAAAGTCCTGCCTCTTACATAATATGAGCTCTACTAATGAATGGTGCTGTTCACTATTATACAATAATTCTTTCTTCCACAACAAAAGACACTAAGGTTTGTACATTACCGGATCTTTAGGACTTCTTCTGGTCTGTCCCTCAATCTTCAATTCCCTTTACAGCTTACTTATTCTTTATCCTGGCAGTCGTCTCACCTGGACCTGGTTTGGAGTTCGCTATCTTGACTTATCCTCTCCGATGAGGACGAGAAACAGCTCTGCTTAAGTTGGTCCGCGTGGTCTAGCATGACGGTCAGCTTGCGTAGATTTTTTCTGTACGCTGACGAAATGCCCACACCTGGCTTGCTACTTTGCCGCTTATCCCCGTCGAGACATCATTCCGTTGGCTGGGTTCACCCACACGTCTCAGGGAACAATTCGAGCTGGGACCCTAGAGTGACTGCCGCCAATGCTGAACAGGAAAGCACGAGGAAGAACTCGAATCCAAGTGAAAAAGTATTTGAACTTGGGGAGCCAAGTATTTTTATATTGTACCTTTAGCGGCACACCTTTTCACCCGTCACCATTCTTCTGCACGCTGTTCCATTCTCTCGTAGCGTCTTCCGGGAAGCTCGCGCGCGCACCGTGCTCCGTCCATACGTGACTGCCGTAGGCTCAGCTGCTAATCCGAGTGTGTCGCTCGCGTACCTTGAACCCATAATTTTACACGCTAACATTTATTTCACAAATTATTCTTCCTTTGTTAAACATACAAAGATAGGTAATATCCCTTTACATGGAATCATTCAATGTCAAGATACAATATCTTTAAAGCTTTCCAATAATTTACAATTCTGCTTATATACAAGTATATCCTTGTTGGTGTGTTAAAGCTTGTTAAATCCCGAATGAAATATTTCTCAGTGAAATCTCCTCATTTAAGATTTAACACAGCGTATCCCAAACTACACCAATGCAGATCTAAACTTCACCAAGTACACACCTGGCTACATTGTACACTTAAACGCACAGAGTACATAGACCCCCATCCAACTGACATCACCTACTGAGTAGGCTGACCATGTTTCCATGAGTCAAAAACGGGACAGGAGTTATGTAATATTCTGTATTCATGAAAAAGTAAGACGATAAAAATTTTAATTTGGCCAATATGCATGGTGATAAAACGTTGGTTGCTTCTGATTTGGTAGGTGCTGAAGAAAATTTTGGTTCATAAATTTTATTGATCAATGTCGACAAGCTGTCATTTGCGCGAAAACTTTACCAGTATGAAAAGCAACAAGAGCTTCACTTGCTGCAATTTTATCACTTTCTCTGTTACCATCACGTCTCACCATAAACGAGCTAATATTAAAAAAAAAAAAAAAAAAAAAAAAAAACTGAAGTCAGAGTATTTTCAGCATCCTTATGTTTCTGGCTATGTAGATGTTGATGTCGCTTCTGCCTTCATGAGCAACGGAAAAATGGACATTACAATTGGCATCACTAAACGACTTGTCCAGTTTAATAAATTTGAATTCTTTCTGGTGATCGCCATTAAAACTGCAGTTTTGCCTCTTTGACATTGCAAGGATATACAAAGCTTTAAAAAATACGAAATTTAAACCACCGGCATTGAATAATAAAGCCACCGGTTAGCATGCAGACAAAACAAAAACTAACGCTACAGCAGAACGGACGCCGCGTCTGAGACGCGCAATTGTTGCCAACATGTATTTATTATTTTCTCTGAATAAATCATTGCAGATATCGATATTTAGTATCGATACAAATGGTGTCCTTGACATCGATATACGATTATAGTTTATGAATAATAATTTATGATTGACCACTATTAAAAGTATATTTATAGGTATTGTTAAATACGGGACAAAACTGACATTTTTATTAAAACGACGGGGACGGCCGAGAAATATGGGAAAAAAAAAAAAAAAAAACGGTACTGTCCGGTTCAGAACGGTACGTATGGTCAGCCTACTACTGAGGTACGCAAAATCATCCCCAAACTTAAGAATAGGAAACCACTAGGCCCAGATTGGATTTCTAACAAAATCATCAAATGCTTACCACATAAGGCGTAATGCACATTGTTGTTTTATTAATGCAATATTGAGATATCACTGCTTCCCTGCACGATGGAAAGTAGCAGATGTAATCCTAATTCCAAAAGCAGGAAAGCAACATACCTTCTCCAAAACTATCGCCTAATCAGCCTCGCAGAGACTCCGCTTAAAGAATCATGAACAACAAATTCTCAGAATCGTGGAAAATAGCGTAGGTTCAACTGAAAGCAGCGAACAGGGGCGATCTTTCTGGACATTGTCAAAGGATTCGACAACATATGGCATGATGGGCTTCTTTTCAAATCCCTATAGTCTTAAATTTCCACTAGGACTGGTCAAACTTGCCAAATCGTACCTCTGCGATCGCAAACTTCAAATGAAGCTACAGGGAATTAGATCGTCTGTATGTAGCGTCACTGTAGGCTTTTCCCAGGGCTCCCTGCTATCGCTTCTGTTCTTTGCTATCTATGTGGCTGACATTCCACGCATAGTTGCCACCACAGTGGCCCTATACGCAGATGATAGTGCATTAATGGTCCGCTCCTTGTAACTTAGATTGGCAACCGAGAAACTGTAAAATGCAGTCTCAGTACTAGAACAATGGTTCAAAAAATCGCGAAATGATGTTAATGAAGACAAGAACACTGTAGTGCTATTCACAAGAAGACGAGTATCACCGGAGAGCGAAGTTGTCATGGTTTGCACCACTACCATTCCATGGCAACCAGTGGCCAAATACTTAGGGGTTCAACTAGATAATGGGCTCCGCTTTACAACTCATATCGATTATGTCTGCTCACAAGCAAATATGCAATGGGACAACTATATTCGTTACCGACCGTCAGTGACGAAACGAGGGTATGAAGCGCCTGTGGCAAGTGTCTAACGTGCACCCCCAACCCCAAAATGACAAAAATGTTGTACATTTTGCGCCCCAAATCTAGTTGCGCCTGTGGCGGGCGCCTCTTTCACCACGCCCTCGTTACGGCACTATCGATCGTAGCCGGCTAAGCACGGAACTTCAACTCTGTTATACAAGATGCTGATCAGGTCAGTCCCGATATACGGCACATCCGCGTAGAGTCACACAGCGGATTCAAATGTCGTTAGAAAACGACAGATAATCCAGAACAAATGTTTACGTTTAACGCACCATGGTTCGTAAGAAACATAGCTTCACTGAGAAACCGATGTCATTGAGATCAAAACATTCCTACGTAAAAATACTTCAAAATTCTTTGCAAATGCTGCTGTCCACCCTAACTCAATAATCGGCCAAGCGGTAGACTACAGTTAGCATGACCTTGAAAAAGACAGACCTCCGAAAATCATACTGTACAGGTAAGTTAAAAAAAAAAAAAAAACCTCTGTCGAAGCCCAAAATTTTAAAGACGGAAAACCACATCTGCCTCTTCTAGATTTACGTAGTATTTCTATCTCAGAAACAGACTGAACTGATCTAAATAGAACAGTTTTTTTATTTAAATTAAGGGGATATTAATCTCACATTGTTTCAAAACCGAATAAGAAACTCAAAGATCGGAATCAAAGAGTTTCATGCCGAATAGAGTAACTATAAAAGTATCGGCGACTGCTAGCGTAAGCTAAAGTACGTAGTTCAAGTACGTAGTACAAACTAGGGCAACTCGTAGCAAAGGTGGGGAAAGTTCTGATCGCTATTCTTAGTATTTTCAATAACGTAAAACCCATCTCTTAGGAAATGTATGATGTTATACATTATGGTGGGAGGTCACTACCCAGACTGGGTTCGATCTTTATTGAGATTTCATCAGTGAGTAGCTAGACCAAAATAATACTAAGAGTATAGCGAAAAGAACTTATATACTCTGCTATACGAGTTGTCAAAAAGGTGCACCCATAAATTATTTAAAATAAAGAGTCAATAGGCTTCATTTCGGCGATGTAAAACATTATTTAAATTAAGAGGATATTAATCCCACATTGTTTTAAAACCGAATAAGAAACTTAAAGATCGAAATCAAAGAGTTTCATGCGGAATATAGTAATTATAAAATTATCGGCGACTAATGTTTACATCGCCGAAATGAAGCCTATTGGCTTTTTATTTTAAATAAAACAGTTTTTTTATTTTAATAAAGTATGTTTTTTTATACAAATGTAATGTTTTTTTAATAGTGTTGTTACCTTATCAAGGTACACTTGGAATACCCACCATACGCCACTGTCCCAAACAGTCAAACCTGGCGGAGAATATACATAATCAGTCAACAGATATATTGGACTCATAGCCTTAGTTGTTGTTTCTGCAATAATTACAACCAAAACCCAGCTGGAAGGCTTTGGAGATGGAAGAGAAGAACGTACAGCTTATTGAGCCTAACGAGAAACTCTGGGGGGGGGGGGGTAGAATTGTGTTTTTAAGGGAGCACATCGAAAGGATCATCAGGATTTAAAAAACTACTTTCGCTGCTGCCTCCTATCTACTCATTGGTAAAATGTTGTCCACGAGGTAATATTTTATTAATACATGGTAAAATACTAAACAAACTTAGTATATACGAAGAAAATGCATTTTTATCTTTTATCCTACAAACACAATTAAATATTCGTAATCTCGAAACCAACTTTAAAATATCTATGTAGGACTAAAAGAGTTCCAGCTACTCCTTTAAGGGACTGAAAAGGCATTGGGGTTGATTTTTTATTTATGTGTGACACAGTATCATATATAAAAATAAATATTTGACTGTCTCCTACTTCTTCCTTTTACGTATTAGGCCTAGTAGCCTGTTACAGAGCTATCCTTATCCCTTCCAAACCGAACCGGTCCCGTGGATAAGGTGGTACTGTGTAACCCTATGCCTTCTGGCGTGTCGTATATCTGTGTGTGTGTTCACGGGACCGGTTTGCCTGTTCTGAGATCGGCTAACTCATCTTTCGTTGAAAGAGGTCTTTCCGACCAAAGGGCTTCGTCTATACTGGCTGAGCTACGGAAGCTCTTCGCTTATGAGCATCAAATACTGAATAGCTCATCTTTGATTATGGAAAGACTCCATATGTTTGCACCAAAATTATGCTCCCATGGGACACTTTTTTAACAACATAAATTATAAAAGTTAGCAATCGTATTATTTAATAATGCTTTCTTTTTCCAAATGGCCTCAGTGAGTTAGTGTGAAGAATCACTTTTGATAAATCTTATATTTTTCCCCTGTAATAATCGCTTCTCCAACTTGCACTGGTGTTTTGACGTTAATCACTCTTTTAGGTGAATTTCATATATGAAGATCATGAAAATACTATGTAGTCTGTTTATGTTTGACATATAAGAGGAGAACCGAGATACCTGTTTTTTTTCCTTCCATCCTTTCTTTATTTGTTCATTTCATTGAATAATACACCCGCTGTCCAAAAAGAAAGCGAACTTTTCGAAAATAGAAGAAACTAGTGGCGTCACCTGTTGTATCTTTTTGTTGTCGAAAGCGGCAACCTTCATTAGTGTTGTGTCAACTGTTTATGACATTTGTTTCATTAGAAGCCGAGTTAGAGTGCCAAGAGTGACAGTGTGTTTTGACGAACGGTCGGAAAATTAGTTTCAAACAGAGAGCTGCGATTGACTTTCGTGTTAAACTTGGTAAAAGTTTTACCGAAACTCATCAAATGCGTCAAAAAGCATACTGTGATGAATGCTTATCCCGTACTCAAGTTTACGAGTGGTTTAAGCGATTTCAAAGTGGTCGTGAGACGCTTGAGGACGACGAAAAGCCGGACTGTCCAAAAACTGGACTGAGCTAAGTTAACATCCAAAAAGTGCGTGATTTCATCAAAGAAACCCGAAATCGTCGGTGAGATTAATTGAAGATGAATTGGGGATTTGAAAAGCACCTGTGCACAACATTTTAACCGAGAGTTTGGACCTTCGTAAATTGAAATCGCGATTTGTTGCCCATAAGTTGACCGACGACCAAAAAATGTATCGAATTGAATACTGCAAGTATCTCATTAAAACCAACCGCTGGTAAGGACTCAAACTTCCTTGAAACGATCGTTACTGGTGACGGAACGTCATGTTTTGAGTATGAGCCCGAAACAAAGCGCCAGAGTGCTGAGTGGAGACGACCAAAAGAGGGGCATCCGTAAAAGAGTCTCTTGGAGAAGTCAAAAGTAAAGATAATGCTGATTTGTTTCTACGATTCCAAGGGAGTCGTAGATTCCCTTGGAATCGTAAAAGATAAAACTCACCAAACGGTCAATGGTGAGTTTTATCTCGAAGTTTTGAAGCGATTGATAGCGAGAATTCGTCGCGTACGTCATGAATATCGTGACGGCTGACCGTTCGTCAAAACACACTGTCACTCTTGGCACTATAACTCGGCTTCTAATGAAACAAATGTCATAAAAAGTTGTCACAACACTAAGGAAGGTTGCCGCTCTCGACACCAAAAAGATGCAACAAGTGGCGCAATTAGTTTCTTTTATTTTCGAAAAATTCGGTTTCTTTTTGGACAGAGATTGTAGATATCAAGGTGAAAAAAAAAATTTCGATAACTGTAGCCAATATTTTTTTCTCAATGCTGTCCTCAAGATTTACCACGACCAGGAACCTGAACTCAAATCTCCTAGCTATATCCTAGTGGGGTGAGGGCCACCTTGTAAACTTCAATGCCACCAAAACTCAGGTCTGTCTGATCTCTCGCAAGAAAGCTGGCATGTTTTCCTCTTCCTTCAGTAATGCTGAGATATCCAAACACGATCAGATTTCTCTTCTTTAACTGACGAACCTCCGATCTTTCCTGGCATAACCATATTTCAACTATAGCTTCTGCAGCCGCCACAAAAACTTGGTGTACTTTTTCGCACAAGACACGACTTCACACCTTCACAGCTGCTAACTCTATACAAAGCCTAATTCCGCCCATCAATCGAATATTGGTCTCATATTTGGGGTGATGTACCAAAATCCTCTCTAAGATTACTAAAGTCTATTCAAAAGAGGGCATTTCGGCTAATTAATAATCCCTCTCTCACAGATCCACTTCAATCCCTCTCTTCATAGAAACTCCTCTTTTATCCCATCTACTGCTATCCTTTGTAAAAGCCTCCCCTAATCAGACTTCATTCTGACTCCAAACCTGACCTATTCCGACTTCAAAGATTATAATCCCCAGCTCTTCAAGCAAAATGTGAACATATTCCTCTTGTTTACACACGGCACTAGTGTGTGGTCTTGTGGCCTTCCTTGTCTGGACCAGATATATAAAAAAAAATTAAAATAAAGTTAGCATTTTTAGCAAAAATTGTAAATTTATAAGAAAAGAATAATTTTCTTAATAATATAACAGTACTGGAAAATTATAATAAATTTAATCGAAAATTCAGATTGGATTTTTCAAGGAAAATTTTTGGTTGAGATGTTTGAATTTTGGAAATGAAAAATGAGATAAGAAGTAAAATACAACGCACATCATATTAGCGCCACCTGAACAAAAATACTTGTTTCTAATACTACTTTAGAAACAGTAACAATTCAAATGTTAGATTATAACTAAAAGTACCGGGTTTCCCCACTAAAAAGAGCACTACTTTTCTTAGCTGCAGATTAGCACAGGTGCTCTGTTGCTTCCCTGCAAGCTATAAAACCTGTGACTATCGTGTAGAAGTATATATCGTGTAATATATAAAATTCCGAAAAGATGCATTATTTCACTACTTCGAAGAATGCTTTATAACCCGAAAGTATTCAAAGCCATTGCTTCATTGAATGTACGTGGGCTGTTCAATAAGTAATAAGACTAATTTTACTGTGGCGAAACCATTCATCACAATATTAATTTCTGTGGAATAAAGAAATATTGCTGTATGTTTGACATATAAGAGGAGAACCGAGATACCTGTTTTTTTTCCTTCCATCCTTTCTTTATTTGTTCATTTCATTGAATAATACACCCGCTGTCCAAAAAGAAAGCGAACTTTTCGAAAATAGAAGAAACTAGTGGCGTCACCTGTTGTATCTTTTTGTTGTCGAAAGCGGCAACCTTCATTAGTGTTGTGTCAACTGTTTATGACATTTGTTTCATTAGAAGCCGAGTTAGAGTGCCAAGAGTGACAGTGTGTTTTGACGAACGGTCGGAAAATTAGTTTCAAACAGAGAGCTGCGATTGACTTTCGTGTTAAACTTGGTAAAAGTTTTACCGAAACTCATCAAATGCGTCAAAATGCATCAGATGGCGTATACGGGCTGATGTGCCAGAGTGTGACGTGACTAAACGCTCATCGTGGCGCCTACGAGGCGCGACCAGTCTTCGAAATGGAAGCGTCCTTGGAACAGCGTTATGCGATTAAATTTTGTGTGCGTTTGCAAAAATCGGCATCGGACACTTTTAACATGATACGCGAAGCTTTCCACGATGAAGCAATGTCGAGGGCAAGTGCTTTTCGCTGGCATAAAACTTTTAAGGAAGGAAGGCAAAATGTCGAAGATCTTGAACGTGAGGGAAGACCTTCAACGTCCATCACAGAGACAATGATCGACACAGCAGCGATTATCATCAAGCACGTCAAAAGGAAGCGTCCATTGCTGAAGAATGGCTTCTTATTGCACCACGATAATGCAAGGCCACATATTGCTGGTTGTGTAGTGGACGTTTTGCAGAAGAACAACACAGATATCCTACCACACTCTCCATACAGTCCTGATCTCGCACCGTGCGATTTCTGGCTGTTTCCTCAGCTCAAGAAACCACTAAGAGGCCGCCATTTCGAAAGCAACAAAGCATGTGTAAAAGCTGCGGAGGCGGTTTTGAAAGAACTCTCAAAAAACGGACTTTCACATGTGTTTAAGAAGTGGACGCAACGTTGGGACAAATGCATCGCGTCTCACGGTAGTTACTTCGAAAAAGACCATGTAAATAATGACGATTAAAGGAAATCTGTTTTCTTTATAAATATAGTCTTATTACTTATTGAACAGCCTACGTAGATATGCAACCTTGGGCCCTAGAAGGAGGATGAATGCGCACTGGGTATTTTCCATGCTGATATAAGTGAACATACGAAGTCCATATAAACTGCAACACTTGGAATAAAATTGTGGCAATTATCCCTACCGAATGGTGTCCCGCAAATAGTCTGAGCGATGCAAGCATTTAAAAACGCTTTAAAATAAAATATATATATATATATATATTTTTTTTTTTTTAAATTATTTTTTAATTTTTAAAAAATTCCATTCGTCGACTGGAATCGACTCGGGACTTTTTCCATCAATAGATTAAATTGATTTTCGTTCAAGCAATTTCAAACTTGGGTTTCACACTCCGCAATTTAGAAATTAATAATAAAACAATAGTAATATGAAGGGCCTGAGACGAACATTATCAGTTGGAACAAAGGAAATGCTGCTGTAAGAGGGAAAAATGGTGAACTGATAAAAAATAGAGATGCAATAATCAAAAGAATTCAGAAATTTTATACTGAACTCTATGAAGACAAAGACTGGGACATCCAAGAATCATCTATGGATTACTCGCGTGAGGAAGTACATGATCCCCTGAGATCTTACAAGGTGAAGTGGAAATGGCACTGCAGGAAATGAAGAATGGAAAAGCCCCAGGAAAAGATGGAATTATGGTAGACTTCTTAAAACTGGGAGGAAGCCCTGTCATCAAACAGTTGAGTAAACTCTTCAATAAATGCCTAAAACAGAAAAATTCCGAAAAATTGGAACAATTCACTTCTAATATTAATTTTTAAAAAGGGCATTGAGGAAGAAATTAAAAACTACAGACCTATAAGCCTACTCCCCACGATATATAAAGTTTTCACAAAAATTATAAATAATAGAAGAAAATCTAAACTAGAGGGAATGCAATCCTGTGAACAAGCTGGATTTAGGAAGAATTACAATACTTTGGACCATATTCACACATTAAGATAGCTCATTGAAAAATCAATTGAATACGTCTGGCCTATATAAACTATGAAAAAGCATTTGATTCTATTAAAACATCTGCAACACTAAAATCACTTGAAACACAGGAAACTGAGAAACCATATATTGAAACACTGAAACATATTTACAATAATGCAACAACTAAATTATATAAAAACAATGAAAAGTTCCCAATACAAAAAGGCATCCAGCAAGGCGACACCATATCTCCCAAATTATTTACAGCTGCACTAGAAGTCTTTAGTCTTTAGAAGCCTTGATTGGGGAAACAAAAGGAATAAACATAAATGGAGAAAGGCTGTATCATCTGAAATTTGCAGATGACATTGTCCTAATAGCAGATAATCTTGAAGATCTGGAAGAAAGGCTAAATCAGCTAAATGAAGCCTCCAGAGAAATTGGATTAAAAATAAATAGAGAAAAAACAAAACTAATTATGAATAAATACATAAACCATAGAACTATCAAAGTTGAAAACCATGAAATAGAACAAGTGACTTCATATGTATATTTGGGCCAATTATTATCCTTTGAGGAGTGCCAAAGAAAAGAGATTGAACGACTATTTCACCTTGGATGGATGGCTTATGGGAAAATGAGAGAAATAGTCAGAATTGACATCCCCATGAGTCTAAAAAGGAAAGCTTTCGACCAGTGCATACTTCCTGTCCTAACATATGGAGGAGAAACATGGACTTTAACAGAAGCCCTAAACAAAAAGCTGAGAACAACACAACATCGCATGGAAAGAAGTATGCTAAAAACAACATTAAGAAATAGGAAGACAAATATCTGGATAAGATCTCAAACAGGTGTCATGGATATTGTAAAATACATTAAACAGGCTAAGTGGAGATGGGCTGGCCATAATGCCAGATGCAGTGATGGGAGATGGACTAGAAAAACAACAGAGTGGAGACCAGTGGATGGAGCAAGACAAAGAGGAAGACCGAGAAGAAGGTAGAGAGATGAACTGGAACAAATTGCAGAAGTGAGATGGATGGGAGAAGCAGAAAACCGAGTGATCTGGAAAATCATGGGGGAGACCTTCGTCCAGCAGTGGACAGAACCAAAAGGTTGAAGAAGAAGAAGAAGAATTTAGAAATATTGATCGTAGCACCCCCATTTTTTCGCATAATAACAATACCAGTTATGGTATTATTATCACATGACAAAAGCCAGTTTCCAAAATTTCAGATCGAAAGATCTGAAATTTTGAAATTATTTATTTAATTTCAAAATTAGTTATTTATATATTTATATTTCATAAAGGGAGCAAATCGCTCTTTAAGAATAAATACAACACTGGAAAATAAAAACAAATAAAAATGAACCAAATAATTCCTCTACTCCTTTAGTTCCCCAGAGGGCGTAAGTGGCTAAATAAGAACAGTATATAAACAAATAGTAAAAATCTAATAAAATAAAATTTCTGTACTACTTGTATAAGAAACTATAGAAATCGGTGAAACTAGTAGATATAATAAATATTACCCACTGGATTAACATTCCTAAAATGTGTTATAGTTTCTTAAAATTTCTGTACGTTTTCATTCGGAAACGGGAGTAGACAGCACTCATGAAATTGTATCATTTTTTTTTTGTTTTTTTTGACATTGCCAGAAGATGAGTGCATTTTTTTTTTTAAAAAAATTCCCGGTCAGCATAGATTCCTATTATTTCAGTTAGTGTGCATTTAATGACAGACTGCTGCCATCTTTTGTTCGTAATTTTAACTAGTATTATTGGAACAATTACATGTGAATTCTAGGATCGATTTTTCTAGATTGAGGAAATAGTTTTTTTTGGGGGGGGGGTAGAGGGAGGTGTCACTGAAAAGCTTCTGCTATACAGTAGATTTAGTGAATGGGAATACTGTAGACAACTGCCATCATCTCGTATTCCTAATTCTAACTAGTACACTGTATGTTATATGTTGCGTGCATTGAGCCATGTCGTGGAATTAAAACCTCAAAGTTTCATTATATATATATATATATATATAATATATATTTTTGGGGGGGGGGTAGAGGGAGGTGTCACTGAAAAAAAAAAAACTATCAGGCCCAGAATTTCGCAAACGAAAATCAGAAAATGAACGCGATATTCAGAAACAAAAGCATAAATATCTAAAAAATGAAACAGCTAATGTAGTACAAGAGAAAATAAGCGAATGGACCGAAACCAAGAATTCTGAGCTCATGGCAAGTACTTCTAATTGCGATCCCAGTAATGTCGATATTAGAACAATGAGGGCGAAAACGGAACTGATTTAAAATCCTCCTCTTCAAAAAAAAATTAAGTAATGAACTTCAAATGAACATTGATCCAGCAAAATGGAATCCCTCTTTAAGTGATGCCGAAGGACTGATAATCGTAAAGGTCCGCCAGCGAGACCAAAAAGTGATTTCGTTTTTCCGCGCAGTACCGGTAACATTTGCAAGCGGCGAGTGTAGTCTTTCAAAACTGAAGCTTATTTACCTTCTACAATGACCGAAACTCGATTGGAAGGTGTTGCCATGATTTTATGTTCACTTGAACATGAAATCATGGTCATAAATCCCGCTGTAGGCATGGATGTTTGTGAAAGTACTAGTGGTGTTAGTTGGCGGCGGTAGATGGCGTTGGTGTTCGATGATGAAGATTGGTGGAGTAGTGAGACGAAGAGTTGTAGAGTAGATGCCCTCCCTCGATGAGTCTTTGGACTCCCTGGAGGTGTGATGTAATAATAATAATAATAATAATAATAAATTAGACTACACTGGCCTTATTTGTGTTTTTGCGAATATGAAAGCAAGAAAAGTTTTGTTTTAAAAAATAGGTTTACATTTTAAGTGAAAAATATAAATTATTTTATGTTAAGACATGACACGTGTTCTAAAATCTAAAAGAAATTATATTTACCGGGGGGGGGGGGGCTCGTGCATATGCACTGCGGAACTGCAGCACTCCCAATTTTTCTCGATACATAAATATATTTATTCATTTATTTATATTTGCTTGTAATATTTAATTTCATCATCAACAATCCTATATAATTCTCTTATTTTGTATAAAAAATAATAAAAATCCATCTTGTAGCACTTAGGAGGCCGAAGGACGCCAGCAGCACTGTGTTTACTACAGTGTCATATTGCTACGCGCGCAAACATGTGCACGTCATAGTGAGATGCGAGCTATTAGCGTAATGCGGCACTGCCCGTCGCGCAGTTTTACTGTTGTTTATATGCAGTTTGCGCCAGTAGTAGAGTGTTCGTAGTGCTTATCATGTTTACTCCATCTCTTTAAATATTTGGACATTACAATTAAAGACATAACATTTGTTATATTTTACCTTGGGTAAAATAAATGTTAAAGATACCAAGCTATTTTAAAACTGGTTTTACTCCATTCTATAACACAAAAACTATAACATTTGTTATAGTTTTTATTTTAGAATATTATTGGGATTATGATAATGATTTTATTTTTAAGCAATTTTGAAATATACTAAACTGTATAATTTTATCGATAATACACAATATTTTTTTCATGAAACAAAACAAGAAGAATATATATTTTTTTAAAGTAATTTTGAATTATATCAAACTATATAATTTTATCGATAAAAAACAATATTTTTTTCATGTTTAATTTTTTTAAATTAATTTTTACCATAATTGTGATATTTTATCCAAACATACTTATACACTATACTTACAGTATGTATATTTCGAAAGTTGCAGCACCCCCCACGATTTCAAGACACCAGCCGCCACTGATATTTACCATAGCTACGTGTTTGTGATTTAGCAGTTCTTCATTCTACATTACGTGATGAGCATTACTTATATGTAAGTTAATAGTAATGCATTATAAAAACAATATTTTTAGGTTGTGTTGATAGTATTGGTGATATTAATGAATTCTGGAGCAATACAATTATTGATTTTTCAAATAAACTAACTTTTAATAATTGCCACTTTGTTATAATTTAATTAAAATTTACAGTAGGTGTATTCACTCTGCGTTTGACGAGTATACTCGTCTTCGCTTTATTTTTAATTACCCATGCAGAGCACATTTTCAGAACAAAATTCCACCGTTAAAGAGTTCTCTCTCTCTCTCTTTCTTTAAAAAATATAGTGTATGGTCATTTTTCATTAACTAATGAATTTTCATTAGCTAATGTTACTCTTCAGAATTTATGATCAGTCATGTTAAAAATATAAATTGAAGATTTTTTTCATTATTATTTTAAATATACAAAGTTTACGCCCACCTTTTTATTTTTTGTGTGTGAATTTTAAAACGCCAATTTATTTGAATTTGTGAATTTCATTTATTCCTATCATTTCAAACGTTGTTTTGAGATAAAGCTTGTAGGATTTTTAAAACCTTTAGTGTTTTTGTTGTTGTTGTTTTGTTTGTAAAATTATGTATTTCTTTGTCGTACAGCTAAAGCGTAACACATGGAAATATATTATGCTATCTTATTTTGAAAACAACTAGCGCTTAGTCATTCACAGATAGCTGTACCAAATGAATTGTCCAAGATCAGTAATAAGGATACATGAAATTTATGCTCTGAAATTGGTTTTTGATTTCTCAAATTTATGAAGCCCAGCTGTAGAGGGCTATTTATGTGTATTATTATTATTATTTTAATTATTATTATTACAGAATCTCCATGTGATCAAAAGATATCTCCGGAGGATCAAATCAGTGGCATTACTTGGTTAGATATAACCATTAAAATTTCTGTGATAAATAATAATAATAATAATAATAATAATAATAATAATGTCTTAGTAACTTTTGCTTCCATAGCTCCATGCGTTAGGCTGCTGGAAGAAAAGACCATTAAAAGTTCGACTTTAGGCGGCGTTGACTGTCCACCTGTCTTCAAAAGTTAATTAGGGCTAAACTGTGTTGCGTACTTCCTTTGAGAAAAGGCGTTAGCATATTTATTATAATAATAATAAAATAAAATATTATTTCTCACTCTGTGTGTGTGTCTATGCAACTGTGTGGAAATAGAGTTTATTTCTATAGAGCAAAATCGCCTGAAGACAGATATATTACTGTAGTTGCTAAAATAGGGTTGCCAGAATTTGGAAAACCAAATACGGGACATGAGTGACCGATGTCTCGTATTTGGTTTTCCGAATACGGGACAATTGTGGTGAGTTGGTTTTGCAAAATAAATCTGGTAATTGATTTTACACAATAAGTATCAATACTTTTGGAAATGGGACTCGCTATGCGCAATTTGTGTTTCTGAGTGTTAATTGTTGTGTAATATCCGATCCGATTTTACATTCAACTTCCTCGTTATGTTTTCCTTTTGCAATAAAATTTCGTTCTTTCGAATAATCATCGTTAAAAACGCACTTTCGTTCTGGCATTGTTAAGGGCTTAAGGAAGGAAACAAAATTTAATTTATCTTTGTATAATTAATAAAGAAAATTAATTTACATTTAATTATGTATTTTATGTATTAACCAAATATCGCACATTAGAAATATTATTTTTTAATAATTATTAAAATAACATCCACGTACTGTACTAATACCGCACCCACAATGTCAAATAAAAACTGTTTGAAAATAAGTAAATGCAATATACCTGTACAAAATTATAAATAAAATGCTTATATTAAATAAAAAGCGACCAACGAAAGGAGCCGTCACCGCCGTAAAGTAAACAATTAATTTAGTTTCAATTGTCAATTTTTATGGCTTACAAATCAATTTAAGTTGGATTATTCAATATTCGAAAAGAATATTGAAAATTATAATTGCTTAACATAATATTTAGAATTTTATCTTTTCAGTAAAATACGGGACATTAGGCTGTCCCTACAAGTACAATACGAGACAGCAAAATTTGATATAAAATGCGGGACAGTCCGGTACATACTCGACGTCTGGCAAGCCTATACTAAAATAAAGAGCCAAAAGGCTTTTACAATCTTCTAGGATTTGTAAAAACGAAGTTGAAAAGACTAGGAAGTTGACGCTGTCGTACAGAGGCAGAGATTGTTTGCTCACAGCAACTACAGTTTTTCTTTTCTAAAAAAAGAAAAAGAAAATACATGTAAAATAAAAAGAGCGAAACAAACAGGCTCGAAAACGGATGCAATAAAGCTTCGTACCCTTAATTGCTTCAGACGTTAATTCCCAACCCGAACTCGTATTTTGGTGAACATAAAATTAAAAATGAAAGATTAAAAATATAGAAATTGTTTCTTTTCATTTATTTAAACCATGCGCTGTATTTCATTCTTTTATTTATTTAGCCAGAAGAGCACATTCTGATGCCTTTCCATACAGCACACAATGTTTGTGTAGAAGGATGGTGCACTACGAAGTAGGTGTGTTCGTAAAAGTAGAAGCGATTGGCTATTGCTGCTACCCACGCTAAGACACACCTAAATGTGAACTCTAATATCGGCATCGCGGTAGTTTCAATGCGCCATCTATTATAAAGGGGACAGTAGTCGCTTCGTTTAAAAAGCATTACATGCAATGGCTGCTGCTGTTGGTATCTTTTTATCAGTAAGGAAGTGCAGTAGATATGTTGTAAAGTGTAATACCACATACAGATTATCATTAAAAGCGCCACTTACAAATCAGATATTTATTTCAAGATGGAAGTCAACTCCTGCCAGTGTTGTGGCAACAACATCATCAACGGAACCACGAAAAGATGAGGAGGAGCCTTCTCAACGCGACCCTTTAGATTTGACCTTTGAAAATACTAAAGATGCGTATAAAAGTAAAACCACGTGGGAAATAATTCGTGCGTTATGTGTGCTAAAATTAAGTACGTACGATTATCTTGTTGAAAATCATCAGAAGGTAGGTTTCGATAATTAACACAAAAACATTCTTCACTCATGGTTTGATTAAGTTGTGTTTAAATTAAAATTTAATTAAGTTTATTTCATGAATTGGTTTAAATTACTAAGCCATACACTATTTTATAGAACAGTGGTGTACTACGTTTGCTCAACAAAAATTCTTTCATGGCTAATTCATTTTAAAAGGCTATATAAATAACCATCTCACAGTAGCTATTTATTAACATTAAGTCGCTACACATAGGTGTATAGCCGAAGTTTACGGAGGCTTTTCTAGTTAGAGGAAGTATAATACCAAGGTTAGTAGGATAATGTCAATATATGTGATGCTTGGCCCCATGGGCAGGTATTAATGATTCAGTAACTTCTACTCCTTTTATGGTTGTTCTTAGTCAAGAATAAATTTAATCATCTTAAAAATTATTAAACTTGTTTAATCATTATGTAGGTTTGTGATATGAACAGGAGAGGTAAACAAGAGGTTTTAATTGCAAGTTGCATAAACTGTGTTTACTTTTACTTCCAGTATGGTCAGCTTGCCATAAGATAGATGAACCAATCCACCAATCTACCTTATGACAAGATATTGATGTTGTTGAGAGTTTTTCCACTTGGTTATACCATAATTAAAGATACTGTGAAATTATATACTTGGTTTAATCCTTTATCCAAGTGTAAGCAAACAAAGTTTGCACCTGAAGTATTTTCAGGACTGGGACAACTCATGGCAAAGGCAGTATTGACTTCACATCACTTGCCTTAGTATTCCATAATGCAAAGCACATCTCCTTTTGGACATGTATATTGCTATGCATTGTGGGAAGAGTCACTGCCCAGATCGGTTTCAACCTTTATCGAGATCTCATCAGTGGGAGCCAGACCCAGAGGTGATACCAAGGTTGAAGTAATGCAGAAGCCATATTTTTATATGAGTTGTCAAAAGGTGTCACACCTTTATTATTAAAATACTCTGGATTAGAGATAGTTAGTTGTTGAAAGTTTTTACACTTGGTTATACCATAAATTAAAGATACCAAGAAATTATATACCTCGTTTGCTTATACCAAGTGTAAGCAAACGAAGGATTGAAAACAGATAAGGATAAAGGATTAAACTGAGAATATAATTTCTTGGTATCTTTAATTTATGATATAACCAAGTGGAAAAACCTTCAACAACTATCTCTAATCCAGAGTATTTTAATAATAAGATGTGATACCTTTTTGGCAACTCGTGTATAAAAATATAACTTCTGTATTATTTCAACCTTGATATCACCTCTGGGTCTTGCTCCCACTGGTGAGACCTCAATAAAGGTTGAAATTGGTGGGTAGTGACCCTTCACATAATGCATGGCAATATACATGTCCGCAAGGAGATGTGCTTTGCATTATGGGATACCAAGGCAAGTGATGTGAAATCATACCACCTTTACCATGAGTTGTCCCAGTCCACTAATTAACCTAATTGCTCTCTTCCATAATGTATGTTTGCATTCATATAGCAGAGTCAAACTATAGTTCAGTATCCAATGTTGAAAGCCACTCTAGAGCCTCCTATGGCTAACTAATCAGACAACCTATCAACTACAGACAACCTATCAACCATTTGTTGATAGGTTGTCTGTAGCCTTCTAGGAATGATGAAGCCAGGCTGGTGACTGCAAGGGTCTTTCACAAGAGAGCCATTTGTTGGCAAGTTCATAGCCCATTGTTGGTTCCACGTGTCATGATTTCAAATTGCTGGACCAGAAAAGGCTCTGGTTATGTCCCAAAATGGGTACCTTGACTTCACCCAGGTTCTAGGGGAATTTATAAGGGTTGAGTGGAGAGGCAGTAGGAAGTTATTTGTGATTTTCTCCAGTTCTTTTAGTGAAGCCTGCCTGCCTGCCTTTGTATATTTGGTTGGGCTATGTTGAAAAGCACTGTTAGCCATGACAGAGGGGTGAATTTCAGGGTCCTGCTGATCGTGTGCATGGTTATGTTCATTTGGGGCACTTCTTTCGAGCACTTCTTTCCCAGGCTGGTGCACAGTGCGCTGGAGCAGAGTAAACAAAGCCCAGGCCTGATATCCTAAGTAACTCGGCTCTGCAACTCCAGCTAGTTTCACTTAGTCTTGAGATGATGATGTTTCTCATTTTTATTTTGTTTTTTACTTTAGGAATATGATTTTTGTAGGTTAGACTTCTATAATTCATACATTTCAGTGAGCTTTCTAGGATGCTATTCCAAATAAGAGAAAGTATCAGGTAGTTGAATGGATATGTATAGCCAGTAACTATTCAGAAGTGAAATAATGTCTTAACAATAATGAGACCTTCATTTCTTAGATGCTTGAGGATGCAGTATTAGTATTACATTTATGAGAAAGACTGAAGGTTAGAGAAATCTTATCTTTGTTCATAGATCTGGTGTTGTCAGAAGGAAGCTGGGGGAAAAAAAAGTTTTGTTAGAAATAATAGGATTGGGTTTTACTAGTATTGAAATTTAATAAAGTTATCAGAACCCTATTGAATTTGAAGATAAGAATTTAGGATTAATGGTTGCTTAAAGGTCAAAGAAACCACATAACTTTTATTGAACACTGAGGCTTCTTACACAGTGTCTGATCCTTGTGTCAGGGTATGTCCCATTGCAAGGTTTACACTGAATGAATAAGGATGGGCTCAGAAATTGGGATGTGGCTAAAATTTCATTTGATACTGGCTTAAACCACAAACAAAATGATGTGCTGACTTATGTATCACCTAGTTAAAAAAGCATTTACTCCTTTCATCAGGAAACAGTATAAATTCAATTACTAGCAAATATTGACAAGCTTGAAGATGGACTCAACATCATCAATATCAATGGAAAAGAATTTGAAATGACAGAAGCACAAAGCCAATCTAATCGGTGTTACCAAGGTGATAAAGAATAAAACGCTGGTTGTCATAGATTCCACAGCATACACGGCATCTACAGCATACCAATTGTTTACTAGACAGTCCTTTAACTGGCTTAGATTTGACAGAAGAGGACTTTGCTCCTAGTGAGCATCTGCTAAATAAGGTGCTATGCTTGAAAGGAAAGAATAGCTGTAGCATTGAACACTAAACACAAAGATAACATTTTGGAGCAGGCATTGATTCAAACTTATCTCTCTGGATGTGGTTCCCACTGATGAAACCTCAATGAAGAAGAACCAGTCTGGGTAGTGACTCCTCCCATAATGCATAGAAATACATACATCCAAAATGCTATGTATTATGGGATACTGAGGCAAAAAACAGTGTGTTTTTTAAAAACTTTTGTACATATTTTTTTTTCAATATGAAATTATTTTTATTCTGCCGAAAACTAAATGATGATCACTTCCTATGTCAAATTTTTTGTATACTCTTTTATCCTGAACCAGTGTGAAGATATGACTATCCATGATAATGTGAATGTCTTCTCTACAGGCACCACACTCTCAGGCAAGGCATTCCAATCATTTACAACTCTGCATACAAAAAAACCTGCTTCTCGCTCCCTTGTTCAGACCCTGCTTTTACAGCTTCCAGGGATGACCTTGTTGGCCAGCAAAGGTTGGTCAATTGGTAGAGCCTTTGCTGCTGATGGCTCATACAAAAAGTTAAGCAAGTTTGAGCACGGTTAGTAGTTGGAAGGGGTTAATCATTCGATGCTGTTGGCACACTCTCCCTCGATGAGTCTTTGGACTCCCTGGAGGTGTCACATAATAATAATTTCACTGTAGGTTCCTCAATTATCTAACCTTTAACCATATATGCTACTGTGTACTAGAGATTCTCAACTTTTCATTCATGGGATTCACATAAAAAAATAAAATAAAATAAATAATAATAATAATAAAACTCTGCTCACAATGTTACTTTCTTACCAAAAAGAATATATACATTGTCTTTCTAATTTCCTCTTTACTCCATGAAACTGATTATTGCTTCCCAGTTTTGTTTATGGTAATCCCACAAAGTTCAACCTGTACTGTGAATGGCCAGAAAGATGAAGATCAAAAGCAGCCACTAGATATGAAATCTGCAGATTATGCTCTTTGGAAAATTCAATAGAAGGGTGACTGTTCCAAAGTACAGCAGTAGAAGAAATGAACAAAGAGGGAGAAAACTTTTGTGAGGAACTGGAAGAGTGAGTATTCACTCACTCAACAGAATTAGAGAGCTGCCCGGATAAATTGATGCCAGTTCTGATGAATACTTACCATGGAAGTATCCAAAAAATGTAAGCAATAAAAATATCTGTCTGAAATAAGTGTAGTGGTATTCTGTTAGGATGTCTGAAATAACAGATGGTGATAGCATATGTCTCAGCATCCCTACCTGCTGGATCACTACAGTTGGAAATGGAAAGCCAGTTGGAGTTATAAAATGTATGAAAAGATAACTTCACTATTAGTAAGGTTGGATGGAAAAAAATCATTTTACAGAAAATAAATTTAAAAAAAATCTTCAGATTAGAAGAGTGGTAGATATATAAACAGATTTGATATAATGAAGCAAAGAGATTTTTAAACAAAAATAAGATTAGAAAGAGTGGATTCTTAAAAGGGAATGGAGATATTTTAAAGAATTAAAAATAAAATTGATAGAAGAAAAACTAAACAAAATTGGATAGAACATGTAAACCAAATGGCCAATACTCAATATCCTAAACAATTAATAAAATAAACCACATGGTAAGAGAAACCAGGTTGTAAACTTCAGAAGAGGCTATTAGATTAAAAATGAAACTGCAACAGATCATAAAGTTTATATCTGTATTTTGTGTTATGATGATGACCTATGTTCAAATGTTACTTCAAAAAGAAAGTCAATGTGTGATTTGGATGAATAAAGTAGCTGAAAGTTGAGTTTCTCTTATGAAAATAGGTGCAGATTTGGAGATGGTAATGAGCATTTGTTGAAACATGCAGTGTCTGTTTGTGAGTCGATCACAAATGTTGTAGAAGTTTGCTTTGACTTTTGCAGTTATTGTTTAGGATAAGTTAAAATTGAGAAGGAAATAAATGTAATTTCCTTGTTAATTGAAGAATAGCTATTGATGCTTTGAATTAGGGCCAAAGCTGAAATGAGATCAGTCTATTATTGCTGTAAATTGTGTGCATTATTCCAGCCTATATTTTACTGTTTTGCATGATGGAAAAACCCTCCCACCTCCACACAAGATCAGCTAACTATCTTACATTTCAATTAAAAAATCCTTATAAAAATTCTTCCTCCTCTAGACAGGATTCAAATCCAGGTCTTTTCATCCAAGAGCATTGTTGACTAATTGAACTATAGCTCCTGAGTGATAACTAAATACTTAAGGAATTGACAGCATACACTAGAAATATAAATTAAATCAACTTTAATATATACTTTCCGATATTTTGGCAATGTCACGTTGCCATCTTCATGGGAACTTAAAGACACATGCACGCAAATACTACATAACAGCAAATGAGAAACGAAGCGAGGAAGCTACCATTTTCCTAACGTCCTGATGGTGCCCCCTGGTGGGCTATATTAGGTGTTCATGGCCTTTGGGCTGAAGTTCTTCTGATATATGTTTCCCAAATTTGGGGAAGTCTCATGCATCCAAATTTGTTGAGGTTTGGCATGTTCCTAAGGGCTGAGGCTGATTCCATGAATAATCTTTCATATTTGAACTTGCTGTGGTGTATTACTATGGCTTTCTTCCACCTTATTCTGTGGCGAGTATCCAGAGCATGGTCTGCAAGTCCAGAGTGGCTGTTCTGGTGAAATTGGATGTAGTCCTTGTGTTCTGAGAGTCTGATATTTGCTGACCTGCCTGTTTAGCCAAAATAGGACAATTTACAGCTTCAAGGGTCCTGGTATACACCAGGTAGGTCTAGGGGAAGTGGTTGGTCTTTAGTGGAGCGGATAAGGGATGCCAATTTTCTATGTGGTCTGTAACAACAGGTCAAGTCATGTTTTTTTAGGATTTTGTTGATTTTTTCCGAGGTACCTCGGAAGGAAAAAAGCCCCTGAGTGAAATAGTACTTCTGCTCTCCAGCCAGTAGGCCATAAATTCAAATCAACTGCTGGAATGGATGTTTGTGAATATCTTTAAGTGGCACACATACTGGCCACTAAATTATAAACTTTTATTTAATACCATGTTGGATATTTAGCTTGAACTTTTTCAAATTCAAGCTAAATATCAGCACGTCTACCAGTTGTCATAGATTTCACAAGGTGTTGGATGGCATCTACAGCATACCAATTGTTCACCAGACAGTCCTTTAACTGGCTCAGATTTGACAGAAGAGGACTTTGCTCCTGGATCTGTTTTTCTAATCCCATACATTCTCTATGGGGTTCAGATCCTAGCTTTGTGATGGCCAGGGAGGATGGTGGAAGTCACTGTCATGCTTGCTGAATGACTGCTGAACAATTTTTGTGCAGCATACAGTAGCATTGTTGTCCATGAAACAACCATCACCTGCTGGATAAAAAGTCAACATTGCAAAATGGACATGATTGGCAACAATGTTCGGATATTCCTTGGAGGACAACCAATCTTTCAGCAATACCAGGGGACCGGTTCCATACCAACTGAACATGCCCCACACCATGACACCACGTCCAGAACCTTGAGTTGTGTTTACAAGGCAAGCTGGGTTCATTACTTCATGGGCTCCTGCCAAACTCTCTGCCTACCATCAGACCACATAACTTTTTTCCAGTCCTCCACTATCTAGTCATGGTGTTCCTATAAATGAACTTTCCTGTTCTTTGCAGAAATCGATGGTTTCCATATAAGCATCATCTGCCAGTACCTATCCTCTTCAATTCCCTGTGCATAGGTTGGTGAGATATAGGTTGGGAACAACCTTCATTAAATGCTTCGGTCAATTGCTGCACACAGGAAGTTCTGTTTATCTGTACAAGCTTTCTGACACATTCCTGACACATCTTAGGACCATAGTTACACCTCTTAGACAAGTAGTGTGTGTGTTATTTTTCCACTGATTGAACACCCTGGATATCTCACCTTTTGAGAAACCAGTCAGCTCTGCTGTTTTCAAAATTGTGGCTCCAGCCAGACAGGCACACAATAAGTCCTTTATCAAACTCTGAAAGATCCATTGCTTTTTCCATTGTGATCAACACTGTTGACAATTACTGACCAGCAGCATTTTAAATAGCTGCATACAACACATGGTGACATATGACCAAGTATTTTGCATATGCATTGTATGAGTGACTTTTATGTACAACTACATAAAGATTTCTAATTCATGGCCGGTATGCATAGGTAAATTTCTTCATTGGGTGAGACCTCCACCCTGTTTATTGGCAGGCATGAAGTGGCTTGAAATACGCTGTTGCCAAAAGTGTCTGGACAGGAACTGTTTCCTGTCTGGACACTTGAGGTTGGGCCTCTTTTCACTGCTATTACAGCCATTACCTTTGGAATAGGCTCCATTAAGTTCTGGTAATGAATTCAAACTGCTGCTTGAATTCATTTCCATTCCTCCTGTAGTATGGGGAACAGCTGACGACTGTTAGTTGGATGAGTAGGTCTGACATGCAATCTTCACTCCAGCTCATTCCAAAGATGTTCAGTAGGGTTGAAGTTAGGACTTTGGGCTGGCCAGTTTAGTTCTTCCATCGCAGTGTCTTCAAACTATGGAGATTGGGCCCTTGCTTTGTGAGCAGTTGCATTATTGTGATGATAGAAAACAGCCTGTTTCTATTCCCACAGTGTGGGAAGAATGGAGTTGTCCAAAATGTCATGGTAGGCATCTGTACTTAAAGATCCAGACACAGAACCCAATGGGCTCAGTTGAAACCAGGAAAAACAGCCTCCCCCCCCCCAAGACCATTATATTACCTCCTCCAAATTTCACAGTCAATACAAGACATTCCTATAAGCATCGGTCACCAGGTATCTGTCAGGTCCAGACACATCCATTGGATTGCCAGGTCCTGTACTGCAATTCATTGCTCCACAGTCCAATGATGGTGTTGTTTGCACTATTCTAGATGATGCCAAGCATTGGCATGTGTAATCAAGGGGTTGCAAGTCGCAGCATGACCATGAAACCCATGGGCAAACACCTCCCAGCTAATAGTTCTGTCACTGGCTTCCATTCCATGGCTCGTGAAAATCATTTGCAATGGTTGCTAAGGTGGCCGATGATTTACTGTGACAACACGCTTGAGAGTTTGCCAGTCTCAATTTGTCAGTTTCTTGGCACTACCAGTTCAGGGAAGAGGTTTGTTGTTTCCACCATATGATAACCTCACTCACAGTGGACCCCAGTCCACTGTGAGTGAGGTTATCGTCCAGTCATCCTAATGGCAAGGAATATCTACACTGCTAATGCCCACATGCCTATACATAGCAATTCAGGTGTGTGTATGCATCATATAGGCAAGGCAGTGTTGACACTTTTTGGCATAATGTAGTTCTATGTTTGGCCTTTAGAGCAGGTTTTCCAGATCATGTAACCCTTACAGGATGTCCTATAAGTCAAAAGGGATTTAAAATATGAATACTATTTTTGATTATTAATTTTTTCACTTTATTATTTTTTTTTTTCAGGTATTCTAAGGAACATTTGGGAAATTAATCATGGAAAAGTTCACAACCCAACAATGAACAAAAATCATGCAAATTTATTTTGAAAATTAGCATTCAATTATTCTAAATGCAAAGAACATATTGCCACCATATTCCCTCGGAAACAATTATTCATTGCTTGATTGAATATTTCTAGCAAGAGGGTTCTGTAAGTGACTTGCAACGATCTGGGAGATTTCATTCAGCGAGGACAGAAGAAAATATTCATTGTGTGCAAGTATTGAAGAACTAGGAATGTCAACCCAAAGGCATTCGGGCCAGCTGGGTGTGTGTCTTGTACATCACTGCTGCACATTTTAAGTCATTTATGTCTCTTCCCATATGAGATCCACCGGTAAAGTAATTAAAACTGATAGATTATCCGCAATGTCTAAATTTTGAAGTTTGCTTTCAATAATTGGCTAGAGAAGAAAATGACTATCTACCATCTGATTATGTACAATGATGTTCACTTTCACCTTACTGGTTTCATAAGCAAACAAAACTGCAGGATTTGAGGTTTGGAGAATTCAAGGGTTGTTCACCAGCATGAATTGCACCTCCTCAAATGTATGGGTTGGTGCTGTGTGACATCGCAGGGAATCGTCGGGTCCTCCTTTTTAAAAAATGACAGTAATGCAGTGACATTTTTGGCAAGCGAATAATTTCGCAAAAACTGCAATTGATTGGCCGTCACATTCTACAGATCTGTCGGCTCTCAACTTCTTCCTATGGGGTTACTTGAGGGAAAAGGCACGTGTGAACAAGTCTCAGACAATCCAATAGCGAACATTCATGCAGAAATCAGGATGCTGCAGCTAGAAACGTTAACAGCTGTCATGGAACATGCCATAGAAATGGCCCATCTTTGTGAAGCTGAAAACAGAAGGCATTTATATGATGAGCTTTTTCATAACTATATAAAGAAAAATTTCCAGGTTCTGTATTTCATTATAACAAAAAAAAAAAAAAAAAAGGAAACTTACAACTTGTAGATAAAAAGAAAAATGGGTTCTTTGCTAAGGCTATAAACATGAAGCATTTCTTCCCAACTTCTGTACAAATCATTTTTCTATAGTCACATCAAGATTATTTGCTAGCTGATCTAGAATCCTCCTAAAGCATTATTCTTAGGTTTGGTCCTATATTATCTAATGACTCATATGTGTAAAAACTACTCTAAAGCTGCATAATGCTAAAAAAAGAGTGTATCATGTTCAGCTTAACTCTGAAAACTTCATTCACTTTGTATGCTGAAGAAGTGAATAGAAAGAAAATTGGGACTTTGCTCTAAAGTCCAGACCTGGTTTTTAATTACTTAGCTTGCAGTAAGCAGAGTTGTAGAATGAAATGAGCTACTTGTAGTGGTGCCTAGTACCACAGAAGTTTGGCTTCTCCTCTGAAGGTTGTGACCACCACACCTTGACACCCACCTATAATAGTTTACTTCTTGTGCCTTCATGTTCCACTAACTGCTTTCCACAATTTTTGTTGGTAACTTATAAATTTGTATAAAAAAGTATGAATAAATTTTATTCTATTATATCACATAAATAATATTAGTCTCTATAGCTCAGTCAGTATCAACAATACCCTCAAGTTGGAAATACCTGGATTTAAATCCTGCCCAGAGCATGGCGAACCTTTATCAGGATTTTCAGGTAAAGACGTGTTAGCCAGTCCCAGAGATGGCATTGTTTGTTTCTCCTAGAAATTGCACAATATGTCATGAGCTTCTTTCAGGGAGAAGAGCTGGTAACAATATTTAAATTCTGAATATTTATTTATTTATTGTATGGCATGTACACAGGTTAAAAGACAATAAGATAAAATACACATGAATATGGATAAGATACACATATATGATAATATAAATAAAAAGTAAACTCCTACATTCAGCCAAAATACAAACACGAAATTTATGACAAGCATCAGGCAGAAGATTAATCATATTTTAACATTTAGATTTTTAATCCAATTGATTGCCTCTGGGGATAGGCCAAAGATATCCTTAGTCACCTGGATATGCTGTCAGCTCACATTCCTGTACTACATGGCAAATGGTTTGGGTCTCGGCTCCACAGGGACAGTGGGGATTTGGTATCTTACCCCACTTTGAAAGTCTCCACATACACCATGGCCTGTATGAATCCTGTTAGCTGTCATCCATATATCCCTGGGCAGGTCAAATCCAGATAGTTTTTGGAAGATGTTTATGTAATTACGAACTCCAGGTGATACTGCTTGGGACTACAGTACATCCCACCTGCTCACCATACTGTCATTCTGGCTAAGAAGATTACGGGCGGTTTTTATGGCAGATCTTCTGGATTTTAGTCTATTAGATAAAGCATCTAATTCTGAATATAAGAATGATTCATATAGTGTGCATATAATATCATGTGTCTCAGTCGCAACTCTACAGTAGGAGGAAATACTATTAGAGTTCAGAGATGTGAGAATAGATATTAATTAATTAATTAAAAAAGTTATTAACAAGGCTGATTAAAATTAGGATGATGGCATAGGGCTTCACATGATTAAAAAAATAGACTATCAAATTTGAACCTTCTTGTAACATCTTAGTAAAGTTCCAGTGAAATCTGTTTAGTGTCGCTGGCATGAGAAGCAAGGCCTGAACCTTCAGATTCCAAAAATCATATGTGTAATCTTGATGTTCTTCAATTTAACGGTATTAGAACAGCCAGTCTTTTCGAAGTAGCAAACATAGAGGTGACAGTATATCTTTGATAGGTAGTAAGAAAAATGACAACTTCCAGGCTGGTTTGAAGGTGGTATACAAATTATATTTGTGAAGGGTCCTTGCTATTTCTACAGATATTCCTTTAAGGTAGCATATGCTGATCCTTTTAGCATCAGATTGCAATCTGGAAGAGGGATGATAATTATCAAATCTTTTCTGTATCAAGATCTCGCTGCATCTATTAAGTAATAGATAAGTTTTATTATATTTAATTCTTCTAAATAGAAGAGACTCAGAAGAACAAATTGTGCATGCTTGGCGTACAAGGCCTTTGATAATACTTGTTTTTTGTGTAGGTTCTGTATTCTGTCTGTAAAGGATGACTTCCTGTAAATGGAAAATTCAATATTTCCAGCAGAGTTATGGCATATTAAAGTGTCCATAAAGGGGAAATTGTTGTTCGATTCGTGTTCAATAGTTTACTTGATGCTAGTATATAAAGAGTTAATTTTATCCAGAAACTGAAGTAGTTTGGTTTCAGAGAGACCAGATTGCAAAGATATCATCCACTCAACCTGGCTACATTTTGTGGATGATATAGCATAAAAATTTTTCTCAAGTAAGGAAAAGATCTTTACACCATTTAATTGTTTACTTGGGCATTTAAGAATGCAAATATACATTTCAGATTTCTTTAGGCTTGAAGAACATACAGGGTGTTCGGGATAAATTTGACAGTTTCGTAAGGAAAAAGAAAATCTTCTTTGTATCTATTAAATTTAATGAATTGACAAAAAAACATTACAGGCAGAGTTAATTACAATACTATCAACAAGATTTACTCAAAATAACCACCATTAGCATCGATCACAGCTTCAATTCTGCTTCGGAACCTCGAACAAGCTGATGCTACAGTCTCCCTGGGAAGGGCTGCAAAAACTGTTTTAATTTTATCCATTAACTGGGCTTTTGTATTACTGGAAGTGCGATTGGTGTCTTTTTCAACTGCGCCCCATACAAAATAATCCATGGGGTTAAGGTCTGGGGAGTTTGGAGGCCAAACATCTGGACTGGTGAAGTCGTAGAAATTTTCAGACAACCATTTTTGACTTTTCCCAGAGGTGTGGCAAGGGGCCGAATCCTGCTGCCATACATACGGCCTACCATTGGCTACCCTTGTTATCCAGGGCTTGACTACAGTTAGCAACTCCACGAACAAAGCCCGAATTCCAATGCCAGGGTTCTTCAACACCTGTTCCTGCAGATTTGCGAGGAATTCTGCTGTACGAACGCAATCAGATCGTCTGCTAGGGATCTTTCTTCTTGCTACATCCTCATAGTCACCATTGCAAGTCTCTAGTTCATGCCTGATTGTTTTTACTGTATTCAGGGAGCATTGGGCAGCAGTCGTAATATCCTTATTTTGATGGCGGGCACGAATCATCATGATACAAGTTATTCTCTTCCATGATTCAGGTGGGTTCCAGCTATCCATCCTTTCTGACATCTTGTATATGAATGAAGAAGGGTCCAAACTTTTAAATGAAGAGAAGTGTGTGTTAATACATGTAACTTACGGAAAAATATAATTAATTATAAATATGTCAAATTTATCCCGAACACCCTGTATTTGTTTTGGGTTAAATCATTTCAAGAATATTCAATTCCTTATCCTTAGTCAAATATGAAAGGGAAGAAAAAGAAAAACAGAAGGCATAGAATTAATTAATAGTTATTTTCACATGACTGGTGAATTAATTTTTCAGTAATTATCATATTTATAATTAAAATTAGTATTGTTATAAATGAGGATTTTCATTGTAAAAATTTATACATCCATAGGTGTCACTGATATTAAATTTAAGTATCACATACATAGACCCTCCATAGCTCAGTCAGTATAGACCAGTGGATCTTAACCTTTTTAGTGATCAGCACTCCTTTGAATCTAAAAATAAGTTCTTGCATCCCCTTGAAAAATGTGTTTCTATTTCTTTATTTAGGAAATTACATCTATTGCAAGATAATATATTTATTGAAAAATAAACACATACATTTACATATACATACAAAACAATATCTCGGTGTTTAATGGCTATGTTGTTTATTCATAATAATACTTTTGAAGTGAGGCTCCTTTATTGAAAGAGCCATGCGTAAGTTATCACTTGCATTTAAGCGATTTCTGGCTTTTGTTTTTATGTGCAAAAGTGATGAAAATCTCATTTCACACAGGTAGGGTGGCAAATGGTAAAAGTGCCTACAATGCTGCTTTTGCCAGCTGTGGATAAGGTTCTAACTGTGTACACCAGAATTGTTCTAAGTCCAGTTTTTCAAATTCCATTTGAATACGTGCATTGGCTCGTATTTCAATAAGATCGTCTTTTATTAAATAGCTGTCGTCCATCGAATCTGGGTCAAAATTTAGAAACTTCTTTCGCAACCCTGGAAATGCTTTCTCGCACCCCCAGGGGTGCGAGAAAGCATTTCCAGGGTTTTCTCGCACCCCCAGGGGTGCACACACCCCAGGTTAAGAACCACTGGGATAGACGAAGCCCTTTGGTCGGAAAGACCAGGGCTTGATTCCCTGTCAGTGATGTGAGGAACCTTTATCTGGTTTCTTTTGACTAAAGATGTTATTCGGTCTCATACGAAGGTAGGAGTTTTTTTCATCTGGAAACTCGGGTTTTTGTCCCCAAGAACAGGCAAACCGAATCTGTGAACACATGCTTCTACAGACATAGGACACTTCCAGGAATAAGGAGTAACCAACCTATTCTGTAGGACTTCAGTTCTGAATGCCTACACCATAAAAAAAGTGTAGGTCTGCCAATGAGAATAAATTAGGATAAGATAGAATCACATGCATAATGCCACTGTCTTTTGGGTCATTAGAATTTTTAGTAGATACAGAATACTTTTTTCAAATCATTGTGTTGATAATCTTGGCAAATATTCTCTATTCCAGACTTGCAATATTTAATGCATGCTTTTAATTTTGTCATTAAGTGATTTGGACAAAATTCAAAGAATCTTATGCAAATTGAATACAAAAAAAAAGTCTCCTAATCCCATTTCTCTAATTGATCTTGAAGGTTCATGCATCAAACAGTAGCATAAATGTAAAGAGAAGGATTAATAATGCAGATTAGGAATCAGTGAGTTAAAGTAAAGTACCATCTAATTATAACTAAAGGCCTAGCAAGGTTTAGTAGAAGGTTAAAATAAAATCGAGCAATGTTAAGTGATATTACTTCCACAGCATGACCAGCACATATATATATATTCATTTTTCTAAATTAACTGACTTAAACCCGAGATATATATATATATATACAGGGTGTTCGGGATAAATTTGACAGTTTCGTAAGGAAAAAGAAAATCTTCTTTGTATCTATTAAATTTAATGAATTGACAAAAAACATTACAGGCAGCGTTAATTACAATACTATCAACAAGATTTACTCAAAATAACCACCATTAGCATCGATCACAGCTTCAATCCTGCTTCGGAACCTCGAACAAGCTGATGCTACAGTCTCCCTGGGAAGGGCCGCAAAAACTGTTTTAATTTTATCCATTAACTGGGCTTTTGTATTACTGGAAGTGCGATTGGTGTCTTTTTCAACTGCGCCCCATACAAAATAATCCATGGGGTTAAGGTCTGGGGAGTTTGGAGGCCAAACATTTGGACTGGTGAAGTCGTAGAAATTTTCAGACAACCATTTTTGACTTTTCCCAGAGGTGTGGCAAGGGGCCGAATCCTGCTGCCATACATACGGCCTACCATTGGCTACCCTTGTTATCCAGGGCTTGACTACAGTGTTTAGCAACTCCACGTAGCCATCTGAAGTCAACCTGAGGCCCTCTTGGAAAAAATGCGGAGGCATCACATTGCCTTCAGAGGATACACATCCGAAAACCATCACAGTTTGGGGAAATTTAGTCTGCATTACACGAGGAATGTCCTTTGTACTGTATGCAAGCCATCTGTTATTCTGCGTGTTGTGTTTTTGATCCTGGCAAAAGTTTTTCTCATCGGAAAAGAACCAGATTGTTTGTGGTTCCGCAGGATGTTTCACTTTGCTTAGAAGTTTCTTCGCGTTTATCAAACGTTTTTCACGGGCCTTTTCTGTAAGCAGCTGACCTTTGCGGCGCTTGTATGAGTAGTAGCAGAGGTCTTCATTGAGTGCAAGCTTCATAGTAGAGGCTGCAACATTCATTTCACGTGACAAAGCCCGAATTCCAATGCCAGGGATCTTCAACACTTGTTCCTGCAGATTTGCGAGGAATTCTGCTGTACGAACGCAATCAGATCGTCTGCTAGGGATCTTTCTTCTTGCTACATCCTCGTAGTCACCATTGCAAGTCTCTAGTTCATGCCTGATTGTTTTTACTGTATTCAGGGAGCATTGGGCAGCAGTCGAAATATCCTTATTTTGATGGCCGGCACGAATCATCATGATACAAGTTATTCTCTTCCATGATTCAGGTGGGTTCCAGCTATCCATCCTTTCTGACATCTTGTATATGAATGAAGAAGGGTCCAACCTTTTAAATGAAGAGAAGTGTGTGTTAATACATGTAACTTACGGAAAAATATAATTAATTATAAATATGTCAAATTTATCCCGAACACCCTGTATATATATATATATATATATATATATATATATATATATATATATATATATATACACAAATTGTTTTTTTACCTTGAGTATAATATATGTTAAAGATACCAAGCTATTTTAAACCTGACTTGCACTACTTTGTGGGTCACCCAGACCTGCACTACTTGCAGGTGCAAACTTGACTTACTTGTCTGTTTGCTTGCTTGGGAAATGGATTAAAACCAGGTTTAAAATAGCTTGGTATCTTTAACATATATTATACCCAAGGTAAAAAACTTTCTACATCTATCTCTCATCCTGAGATTTTTATTTAATAAGGTCAAAGCACCTTATGGTAACTTGTTTTGGTAAAATACTTATAAGCTCTGTATTACTTAACCTTGGTATTTCTAAGCCTGGCTCCCACTGATGAGACCTCAATAAAGGTCGAAACCGGTCTGGGTAGTGGCCCCCCTTGCCTTTAATGCGTAGCATCATACATCTCCTCAAAGAGATGCGCTTTGCATTAAGGGTAAATATTAAGAATAGTGATCAGAGCTTATTCCACCTTTACCACGAGTTGCCTAAGACTTGCACTACTTTGCGGGTCACCCAGACTTGCACTACTTGCAGGTGCAAATTTGACTTACTTGGAAAATGGATTAAAACCAGGTTTAAAATAGCTTGGTATCTTTAACATATATATATATATTATGGATTTTTCCAGTATGTTTCCAAGAGGTTAATTTCACTTGATTGACCAATGTAAGTTTAAACCATAAGTGCAGGGGGAGCTGATAAACACTAAGAAACACCAACATAGAGGCTTATCCTTCACAGGACAGAATGCAAACTAAAAGTCAAGAATTCCAAGTATCTTGGTGGAGCACTCAGAAATTCCTCATGAGATGGCCACATGGTTAACTTCTCTTTGAGTAGTTAGAGTGACTGTATATATTATTTATGGCTTTGTTGTTGTTAGTTTCAAATCATTAGACAGAAAAATAATATATTGTATTTCTTTTTGTAAGAAAGTGTTCATGGCACAGAGACAAGTCCAATGAACAAAAATCCTTATAATAGTGGCAGACTTCAGACATGGATGATTGTAGGATAGAGGATCAATATGTCGTATGCATCTATTTTCAAAAAAAAAAAGGGGGGGGGGGGAACCCGAGAATTGAAAGTTTCATCTAGTTTGTGAAGAATAAGGTATGAGGTCCAAAAAAGAGATGCTGGTTTTTTCAGTTGCAAGTGTAACCTGTATCTTAGTGTGAATGTTTTTTCCGAATTCTCAGAGGTGTTAATGAACATTATCAAACTGGAGAAATGTCATCCGTGAATCTGTACCACCAATTTAAGGAATGAGGACTACTTGTCACTTCCTTTTCAGTTTATTCATATAGGCTCTTCTGATAACTGAAATAACTATAATTAATTTCAGAATAAGAGTTTATTGATATGAATGGGAAATCTCGTTTTAATTAAATTCAGAGTTTCTTCCCAAGTTATGCCAGTGAAGTTTAGTTTTCAAAATCCAAGGTATTTTTGTTGTATGATTTATTAATAAAACAGTAATCTGGACTAGATGTTATATTAACTCCATTATAATAAATTTAATTTAATCCTTTACCCAAGTGTAGGCAAACAAAGTTTGCACCTTGTTGAGAGGCTTATACGCTGGTTAAACATGATAACTAATATTTAAGGAATTGACAGTGTATACTAGAAATATAAATTAAATAAACTTAAATATATACTTTCCGATATTTCGGCAAACGTTGCCATCTTCTTGGGAACTTACTACAAAGACACGTGCACGCAAGTACTAATAACAGCAAATGAGACTGAAGCTAGGAAGCTAACGTTTTCCTAAAGTCCTGATGGTGCCCCCTGGCGGGCTATATTGGTAGTTCTTGGCCTTTGGGCTGAAGTTCTTCTGATAAAAGTTTCAGACCACTAAAGACCAACCACTTCCCCTAGACCTACTTGGTGTATACCAAGTCCCTTGCAGCTGTAAATTGTCCTACTTTGGCCAAACAGGCAGGACAGCAAATATCAGAATCTCAGAACACAAGGATTACATCTGATTTCACCAGTACAGCCACTCTGGGCTTGCAGACCACGCTCTGGATACTCACCACAGAATAAGATGGAAGAAAGCCACAGTAATACACCGTAGCAAGTTCAAGTATGAAAGACTATTCATGGAATCAGCTTTGGCCCTTAGGAACATGCCAAACCTCAACAAATTTGGATGCATGAGACTGCCCCAAATTTGGGAAACTTTTATCAGAAGAACTTCAGCCCAAAGGCCAAGAACTACCAATATAGCCCGCCAGGGGGCACCATCAGGACTTTAGGAAAACATTAGCTTCCTAGCTTCAGTCTCATTTGCTGTTATTAGTACTTGTGTGCACGTGTCTTTGTAGTAAGTTCCCAAGAAGATGGCAACGTGACGTTTGCCGAAATATCGGAAAGTATATATTAAAATTTATTTAATTTATATTTCTAGTATACGCTGTCAATTCCTTAAATATTAGTTATCAAAGTTTGCACCTGAAGTAGTTCAGGACTGAGGCAACTCATAGTAAAGGTGGACCAAGCTCTCATCACTCCTTGTCTCAGTATCTCCCATAATGCAAAGCAAAGCACATCTCCTTGCGGATATGTATAAAGTTATGCATTAAGGGAAGGGCCACTAGGTTACACTTGCAACTGAAAAAAACAGCATCTCTCATTTGGACCTCATACCTTATTCTTCACAAACTAGATGAAAACTTCAATTCTCAGGGTTCTCCTTCTCTTTTTTTTTTTTTTTTTTTTTTTTTTTTGAAGATGGATGCATACAACATATTCATGCTCTATCCTACAATCATCCATGTCTGAAGTCTGCCACTTCCTGAACTACTTCAGGTGCAAACTTTGTTTGCCTACACTTGGGTAAAGGATTAAACTAAATTTATTATAGTCTACCCAAGTGGAAAATGAACTTCTAACTCCATTATATTTCATCCTATGTTACAAGAACATCAGGGAGATAGGAGAAATTCAGTTAACAACATTCAAAACATCATGTAGCATGTGCTTATTTGCTTATGTAGCAGTCAGTTGAGTAAACAGGAGAATACACTAAGAGTTCAAAGGGAAACAATGATTATCTTTTGTAATTCAAATACAAGGTTATATCACTAATTCATTTTTACAAAAAAGTTAATTGCAATTACAAGGAACAGCCAATTTAGTGTTCACATATAAGATATTCCATCTAAATGGAATATAACACTTCCTTGCTAGCTTCATGTAGTATTAGTTTTGTATTCTGAAATCTAGTTGTTTATGTGAATTCCACATACAAAAGGTTGGAAATTGTATGTTGGTCAAATTGGTAGATTAAAGATTAGATATACCTAACTTGTTCTAGAGATCATCACTTTTTCAACTCCAGTGGGATTTGAATCTACAGCCTATTGGTTGGAGAGCAGTGAACAGTTCACTCAGCAACCAATGTCAGTGTGTTATTTTGAGTTATTAGAATTAAAAACTATGAGAAATATCCATGGAGTAGACTTGGAAGGAGACAACGTGGCAGCCATTATACGTAACTTCTCACTTGCCATTTACATGGAGTGTGCATGCTCGCCGAGGAAATTGATGGGTGATTGGCAGCTGACAAAGGGTGGTATTGGAGCAATGAGGAAAACAAGTGCAGAGAGAGCTAATGGAAGTTTAAGAACGCAGACCCGAGAAATTTTGTTCTTGGGAAGTTTTACGTAATAGTTGGGAGAATTACGAGGTATTATCAAAAAGTTTCGAGACTAGCTCTGTTTATGAGAAATTATTTTATTTATCTATGTTTACACACTATCAATACAGCGCTCCCAGAATTCTTGCCACTTCTGGAATGTGTCCTGGAAGTCTTCTTTTTGAAGTATGTCAAGCTCCTTCTGCGATTCGCGCTGGATCTCTGCAATGGTGTCAAAACGGTGACCTTTGAGCTGGATCTTCATCTTCAGGAAGAAGGCGAAGTCTGCAGGAGCCAAATCTGGTGAGTAGGGTGGGTGCGGAAGTAAGATCACGTTGTTTCTGGTGAGAAACTCGCATGTGAGGAGAGCTCGGTGATGGTGCATTGTCGTTGTGGAGCATCCAGTTTTTTGCGTGCCACAGATCAGGTCACTTTCACCGAATGTCCTCCCTCAGATGCCTTAAAACCTGCAGTAGAACTCGCTATTGATGGTCTGGCCCCTGAGGACAAATTCTCGATGCACAATGCTGCGAATGTCGAAAAAGACGATGAGCATGCACTTGGTTGAGCTGCGGACCTACCTCGCCTTTTTCGGTCATGGAGATGATGGGCTCTTCCACTGTGAAGACTGTTGTTTCGTCTCAGGGTTGTACCCATATACCCAAGTTTTGTCACCAGTAATGATCCTCGACATGAAGGATGGGTCATCCACGGCATGCTGATGGAGTTCTTGGCAGACTTTGACGCGGTGTTCCTTCTGCTTCTGGATCAGCAGCCCGGGGACAAACCTGGCAGCAACACGGTGCATGTTTAAATCACACGTGTGGATTGCCTGGACTGTTCCGTATGACGCACTGACAATGGCAGCAATGTTGTGGCATGTTCTCCGACAATCCTCATGCACAAGTTGCCAAATGGTTTAGACATTTTTGGGGGTTGAGCTTGTTGAAGATCTTCCTGATCTCTCATCGTCTTCCAGTGATTTTCTTCCATTCTTGAAGCATGCGTGCCACTCAAAACACCTTGAACGACTCATTGCAGCATCACCATAAACTTGCCAAATTATGTCAAATGTCTCTCTGTGGCAGATTTGCCCAGTTTTTCATGCATAATTTCACATTTGCTCTTTGTTCCAACTTGCTGTCCATGATGAAATCTCAGATGTGGTAACGCAGGTGGTCCAGAATAGAATCAGTTGCACAGCTCCTGATGTTCATAGGACGATGTCTTTTGGCACACTGACTTATGAAGGTAGGTGCTCCCTGTGACTGTGCGTGCAGCCTTGTGCTACCATCTGTTGACGTGTTACAAACCTAGCCTCGAAACTTTTTGATACCACCTCATATGATAGAAGGTTCCGAAAAGGAATTGTAGAACTGTGAGCCTTTAAACTGGAGGAGTTGAGACTGTCAAGTATTTAGTAAATAAAAGAAGATAATGCAGTCGACCTTCTAATTGAATGTTCGAGGAAACGCTGAATGGAAAGTTTCATCTTCTATCTTAAAGAACACTGGATTACTATGGAAAAGTAATTGTGAAATTTGAAACTGTAAAATGGCTTGACACAAAGAGCTCTACTTAGATCTGTTGTTTATGAAGTAGTAGAAGAAACTTTTTTCCAGTACAAAAATGAGTAAATTGTGCGTCAAATTGGAGATAAGAGTATTTATACTTCAGTGAGACATGAGGAATAATGTATGCTATATAAGGATGATAAGAAAGGATCCCATGGAAAACAAGAAGAAAATTTTTATATTTTCGGAAAGAGCCTAACAAGGAAACTGACTCTGAACGTTTTTGCTGTGAAAACAAGATGTTTAGTCTGGTAAACATGATTAAGTATATATCAAACAATCCAATAATAGGATGAGTCAAAGAACGAATGATTTTTGTATTTTTGGATAAGAAAATCTCTATAGTGTAGATTTATTTTAGAAGGCCTTGGATCCAGTTAATTTTGTAGTTATTTATGTAATTTTATTTAAAGTGTATATGTTATTTTAGTTTCATTAAATGTGTGTGTGTATATGTATATATAATTGGTCTTGAGTCAGTGATTTTCCAGAATTTAAAAGAAATAGTTAAAGGTCATTATGGTCAGCCAATTTGAATTGAATCCTTATGTAAATACTAGAGATGAAATAAAATAAACAATATCTAAACACCTAGACATCATGCTGATGTGTAACTCTCCTAGTACTTGGTTCAGCAGTGTTTACTATTATTATTATTACAGGTATCTCCATGGAGTCAGTAGACTCATTGCGAGAGACCCAAACTAGCAAAACAATATCTATCATATCTCTTCTTGAATTCATTTACAGATGAAGAACTCGCAACTGAGTCTGGCAATGAATTTCACTCATTCACCACCCTCCAGGCGAAAAACCTTGTTCTCACACTCTTATTAACCACACTTTTCTTTAATTTCCAGGGATGACCTCTTGTTCCTCTATCACTATCACACAGCTGAAACGTTGCCCCTGCATCAATCTTATAGAAACCTTTTAGTAATTTAAATGTCTCTATCATATCCCCTCTTCTCTGCCTAGCAATCCACAGGCTCTCAATCTATTAATGTAGGGAGCATTTTTTACATCACTCACCAACCCAGTCACCTTTCCTCTGAACCCTCTCCACAACCTCCTCATCTCCAAGGAATTCAGGCGACCAGTTTATTACTATAAACCCATTTTTGCCAATAGATAGACCCAACAAAATTCTGCTTATCATTCCACTTAGATTGGTTATTAAGACTTAGTCTGTATCATTTGTTCCTCTTCTACAATTTACAACCTGAACATTTCTCAGTCAAATTTGTGATGCAGTTAAATGGTAATAACCTTGACAAATCTGGTATATTTTAAATTCTTAGCCCTACTCCACAGGTTATCACAGAAGGACTCTAAAATTTCTTGATGCTGTTCAGAAGAGAGCAGTTTGGTTCATAGATGATCTTTTTCTCACAGTCTCACTTAATCATGTATCTCACAGGTGCATCATTTCAGCTCTTTTCTACAAGTACTTCCATGGTTGCTGCTCCACTGAACTGGCAACTATCATTTCTCTGCTTTCTATTGGTTTGTTAAAACAAGAACAGCAGCAGCTGCCCAACATCTATTTTTAGTACAACTGCAAGTAAATGGCAACCAGCAGGCTGCGAGTTTGAATCCCACACTGGGCACAAATGTTTTTGATTATCTTTAGGTGGGAAATGAACTTCATTGCCCCACTTATTGGATGCCTGAAGTGGCTTGAAAAAGTTACATGTTGGGTTTTCAGACTGTGTAAAAACATGAATGAATAAAGTAGAAAAAAATTGATAAAAATAGTGGGGAAAAAATCCTTAACCTACCCATGGTACAAATCTATTATAGGTTTATAGAAGCCTTTTGTGAGTGGGAGCCACATAAAAAGTTTGGGAGATACTGATCCTTCATAAACATATTTAATTATGATGATTCAGGAGGAATTTTTTGAGTCATTAGAATAAGCAGCTGACAAAGAAAATGGAAAAAGTGGTCCTTGTTGGAGAACTGAACACTAGTAATTACTACCCCATGTTTCAACATAAAGATCTTCACGTGGAGAGAAGATATAAGAAAAGCCTCATTGACTGTCATTGTTGATAGTGATATTATCATACTAGTTCAGATGCAAGAGTGTACAGAGGATTTGAAATGAGACGTTACCATTTCTTAGTATTAAGTAGGATAAAAATGGATATCGCATTATTATTATTTGACACCTTCAGGGAGTCCAAAGACTCATTGAGAGAAGACACCTGCTCTACAACTCTGTCTCCACCACTCAATCCACCGACTGACCGCAACTACACCAACACCATCTACTGTCGACCACCACTAGTATTTCCAAAGAAATATCACAAACATCTATGCCCAATGCAGGATTCGAACCCACAGCCTTTTGGCTGGAGAGCGGATACGCTGACCACTCAGCCAGCCTGACTGGCAAAAAAACAAAAACTGTTTTACCATAATGGAGGTATTTAAATACCTCCATTATGGTAAAACGGTTTTTGTTAAAACCGCTATCATGTATATAAACAAAATGTTTTACTTTATAATAATATCAGTAGAATGCTTTGCATTTATAGTATCAATATTTTATTATGTGAAGAGCATTGCACCAAAACTTTATTTCAAATAAAATTCATCTATTCATTCTACATTAGATTACTAATATGCAACTTTCTTTTTGCTTGTGATATATAGCTTATGAAAGCAGGTCGTAGGATCTTAGGACCAAGGTTATTTAAATTTCTTATGCGACATACATTTTATGGCCATTTTGTAGCAGGAGAGGATTCTGAAAAAATCAGACCGTCTGTAGAAAGACTACAATCATTTGGTGTGAAGAGTATTCTTGACTATAGTGCAGAAGAAGATCTTAGTGAGGAGCAAGCCAAAGATGCAGAAATGAGGTGTTTGAGATTTTTATTTATTTATTTTACTGGCAAATATTTAAACTGTAAGTTAAATTTTTTAAAGACTGGAATTTCTCAAAAACTGGAAATTTTAAAGAATTCAGTGTTCCTTTTAAAAAAAACATCTGTTGAGTATTAACACCACCATCATGCAGTTTTTTGAAAAGACCAAGCAACTTTTGCTTATGTTGACACATTGTAAAAACAGAGATCAGAGAGCCCACAGAAAGTTGGAGAAAGCAAGACCAATAACCTTGGTAGCATGATCATGCCACCTTCTTGCCACTGATAAATTGTGGCAAGTGGTATCCTCAAACTGAAAATGTCCTTGATACTTGGGCGAAAATCTTATAATAATCAGTTTCATCTTGCAAGTAATGTTTTTAATCTTTTCATAAAATGTCCGCTTATTTCTGTTTATTATGAAATGTAAATTTCTTATCAAAAATAAGTCTGAGAAACTTGGTTTTTGTTAGGGGATAAAAGTTTGTTCAGTGCTGGGCCTGATCATAAGTGTACAGACATTTTTTATTATTATTATCTCTGCTGAAAACGTTCACCCATTACTGAGCATATCTGAAGTTAGATGATCAGTTGCTTGTTACAGTTACCTTTCGATGATCCTCATGTTACAGGAATGATAGAAAATTGTTAAGTCATCAACATAAAGAGCATTGGTCACTTCCTGTGGAATGAAGTTATTTTGTTATCGAGTTAACTTTAACGGCAGTAAGTGTTTACACATAAGCATTTACTGCTGTTAATGAACCTTGGAACACCCTTCTCTTTTGATGATAATGATTATAGTCCACATCCTAGTGTGGTTCCTATATGGACTGGAAAAGCTGGCTAGAGAGAATTTTTAATAAAAAGATCTTTTTTAGTATACTGCATCCAGACTGGATCCCTAAGCTGTTTTCCAAATCAAAACCAGCATCAAAATGCACCTGATAGATGTTTCTAAACAGAAGAAAGTCTGATTACTGATTGATGCTTGTGAAATCCATTGATTAATATAAGACCATTGTTCTTTCTGGATAAAACAGGAAATGGGCATTGGCCATTTTCTACAAGATCTAAGGAACAACCAGTCAAAGCATGTTGATGGAAATTGTTTTCCAATTTTGAATCTTGTCCTGGCTTGGGAAGACACTGACAGTTGCCTTTTGCTGTGAGACTAGAAATTGCTTTGGTAGGAGTTTTCTAGGTGAGAATAGTAGATCTGTGGGACATGTTTTATTGACTCATAATGGATATCATGGATAATCATAATGGATAATCTTTTCCTGGCTTTGGGAAGACACTGGCAGTTGCCTTTTGCTGTGAGACTAGAAATTGCTTTGGTAGGAGTTTTCTAAGTGAGAATAGTAGATGATCTGTGGGAAATGTTTTATTGACTCATAACGGATATCATGAAGTCCTAAGGCACTGCTGTTAGAGAAAGTAAGAGTGCTCATTTCAGTTCCTCTGTAATGAATGGCTGAGTGCACAGCTCTAGCTCATTTGAAGAAAATTATTGAATAAAAATGATCTCTGAATTGAATTGATTGAATAAAAAAAAAAATCTTTACACAGATATTCTTACAATGCTATCACCAAGGGTGTATACAGCTGTTTTGGATTAAATTCCAAATTGAACAACAAGAACAGAAACAATAAACTGCAAGTGAAATTCCAAATTAACAAGCTCTACATGATGAACTTGTTAATTTGGAAGTCAATACTGTAGATGACCTTGATATTAGGGTAAAAATTTTATCATTCTCTTGGCATATGCCAAGGAGAATGTGGTTGCTGTGATGATATACTGGAAATCACAAAGAAGTGATTTCCAGTATATTGCTTCCACATGTTCTTCATCTTGTATAAAAAAAACAAGGATGAGGGATGCAGATTATGAGCTGGTAGACGCATGCTAATCCTTATTTGTTTTCTTTTTTTCTCCACATCCTTGATGTACTCTGACATATCTGTCTCTTCTGACTGACCCGTCTACTCCACATAGCAAATTCCACATGAACAGTGATTGTATGTACTCTTGGATTTTTGAGTGGTGAGTGGGGATTTTGGAGGTCAAAGGAGACTTGAGGTCTTGTTTAATGGGATGAAAGTAGCTTTCATTCCTTGTTGATGTAATACCCTTTGACCTATTAGCTAGTCTGAACATCATCAATCTATTCACTAATGTACCTTGAATAGAACCCATAGGGCTACTACAAGAACTGTTTCTACTGGTCACTGCAAGGTTATTTTAACACTGCATCAACTACATGTTCTTTCATTTCTGGGAAATGAAAGAACACGTAGTTGATGTAAATGATGAGCCATTACTAGGCCTTTCTGAGCAGAAAGGCCTAGCAATGGCTCATCATTTTCTCCACTTTTAGCTAACTGTTTGTGGAATTGTTTGAAAAACAAGTCCTGTGGTATTTTGAATTTGAACACCTAAACTTTGGCTATGATATATGGAAGATGTGTTCATCATGTAGTTTGGCTCTGCAAAACAACTACAACATTCATCTCTGCATTAAGTTTACTATAAAATTAGAAAACTCCTTCTTTTACATACACTCCTGAGGATCTCTAAATAAAATACTTGGCTAGATAAAAAATATATAACTCCATACAAAGTCCTATCACCATCTTCAGCAACTGCAAAAAAAAAAAAAAAAAGAAAGAAAAAACACTATAATAAACCCTTTGAGATAAGACATTTCCAGCAATATGAAGAAGAGAAGCCATGAACTTGAATACTTCTGTCTTATCCTTCCAAAAAGGTTATAATGGAGGGAGGGGGATATTTGAGTACATTCTGCAGAAACCTTCTGGATAAACAAATGGACACAAAAATAATATATGTCCCTCCCTTACATATGGTTTGTCACAGACAAGATAGCAAGCATATTGAACCAGAAAGAAAAGTTGCTTTCTTCTCATTAAACAAGATCTCAGGTCTCTTTCAGTCTCCAAAACCTTTCCATTCACCTCTCAAAAAACCGGATTATGTGGAATGTAGGAGAAAAATAGGTGGGCCAATCGAGAGAGAGAGAGAGAGAGGGATGCATATCAGAGCATATGAAATATGTGGTGGGGGGAAAAACAAATCAGGAGTAGCAGCACATACAACAGGAAGAGAACATGGAATATCAGCAGTGTACAAAAATGGCCTACTTGACTATAATTTCTTTGTCAGAGCATTGAAAGAGTCATTGGAAATGTTTAAAAAAACATCAGTGTAACAAGAAACAAAGTACTATCCTATGTCATGTTTGGTCCTCTTTCATTAAAAACCTGATCCATGTCAATCTTGGACAATCTAATCACAGTGTTAGGCATCATAAAGACACAATGAATTGTGCACACTCACCATTTAGTCTTTATTTCAAATGTTCTGTGTTACTAATTCAGTAAATTTGCTTGATGTTTAACTTAACATGTTCCCCCATCTGCAGAAGTGAAATTCATCCTAAAGATGTTGGTTGAAGAGTGGATGCATTATTCAGTCTTCCAACAAGGCCAGTGATCATCTACCAGGATAGGATAGCAACTCCTCAATGGGTTCACTCATCCAAAGTTCTGCCTTTATGAATAACACTAAAATGCCTTGATGGTGTCCTCCTTGAGTTTTAGATATGTCTCCTGTAGAAAAACCTTCATCAATATTTTGGCAGAATCCAACAGTTCCATTACAAGAATTTATCTGTTCTTTTGGCTTTATAGACTTATCTGATTTTTTAGAGGTTGAGGACTTACCTTTGCTTGGTTTTTGTTTGTCATTTGATTGTGGAAAGCATGGACGGTTCAGAAATGCTTATAACAATTCTATATGTAAAATGAAAAAGAAATGTTAGCAATTTATTTGATACTCTCATTTATTGAACCTCAGTTAATTTCACTTCACTATGATACTTTAAGAATGGGCAGATATCAATAAATATACTATCACCTTCATATGAAAATCTATTCTAACTTTAGATTCATTGTGCACTATACTACATTTGCGATGTTTAATAGTTCATTATTGCAAATAGTTTGCAGCAATCAGTAATGAAACAATTTTTTTCACTACCATATTTTTTTTTTCTTGTTAGCTATTTTGACAATTTGCACACAAATGGCTAACATACTACTGCCATTGGTTAGTCAGAATGTTGAATAAACCTGAAATCCTGCTCAAGAATAAACATTAGTAATTTTCATGCTCCTTTGGATTTCATTAAGTCTTACACAAATGGTAGAAATCAAAAGAAATAGAAACCACCTAAAGACTTTTATTGTAAAAAATTGCGATGTAAATAACTTATGTGAAAAACGTTTTAATGATATAAAATTTTCACCTTAGTATCAAGTACATCTTGAGTACAATGAGTAATGGAACACAGTTAAAATACAAATAACAGAAAAATTTTAAAAAGTCCCATTATAGCTTAAGTAAAACAACCAGTCAGTAAAATTCCCAAATTAATTGTGTGTGCATGCATATATAATAAGAAATTAGGAACTAATACCAACTTCTACAAACTATTTTGGTAGGAAGAATTGATGGCAAAGGAACTAGAGGAAGAAAAAGAATATCATGGTTTGACAACATCAAGACGTGGACAGGAAGGAGCAGTGCACAACTGCTCAGATTAGCACAAGAGCGCAGTTTGTTTGCCAAGATGGTCGCTGACCTTCGATAGAAGATAGCACAATAATAAGAAGAAGGAACTAATAGAGGGTTTGATACAGTAATATTTTTCAAAGAGCAGATAATTGAAGGCCATCACATCTGTTTCTATTCAAACAGTGCAAAAAGGTCTTACCTCTCTATATATAAATCTACACTTGTGTAAGAGTGAGGTTGTCTTTCAAAGAACTCTGCTTAGTAGAGATGGTGTGTTTAGATATGCTAGATTGCTCTGGTTTATTGTACTGGATGTAATTTGTTCTTCATAGCAGACAGTAGTAGACCTATGTGATTGTCTGAAGCAAGACAAGTCACACAAGCAAGACATCTAGTATACACCTAGTGAGTTAAGTGAGGGAAGCTTGTCTTTAGGTGAAGAGAGAAAGGTTGAAATCTTTCTGATATGACAAAAGGAAACGACAGTATTGAGAGGCCTTAAAACTTTAGCATTCCTTATGTGTATTCAAGAATATGTTCAGATATTCCTTTACCACAAGGAAGAGGAATATGAGAAATTTCCTGAGAGTACTGGAGCCTAAAACTGGTAAATGCTTTGGTGATAAGGCTGATTTAATGTAATTCAATTACTAGAGTAATAGGTAGAACATAAAATATGAGCACAATGCAACAAAGTCTTCATAGTTCTGATTTTTGACTTGGATGATAGTGTGGTGCATTGTGCTCATATTTTATTATAAATGCATGCTGATCTAACAATCAGCATGCATTTATCAGTATTTTTTTTGAAATAATGAGAAATGTATACTACCATCATACTGATGGAGAATCAATAAATCTGGAATGGCCACTTGGTTATTTTTCTCTTCCTTCTCTAAAGGGAACTGAATTCTCAAATGAATTGCATTTATTTTTGAGACAGTTTTAAATCTGACAGAGAACCATCTATATAGCAAATCTATCAACATATCTAATGACGCAGGTCTGGTAGAAATCTTCCTAGTGCTCCATAAAGTAGTTGACAGGTATAGGAGAATGAGTATTTCTCATATCTGTACCTTCAATCTGCTAATATAATTTATCTTGAACACGAAAATAGCCAGAATGGATAACAAAGCCAAAGTTCAGGAGGAAATTTTAAGTAAATTAATAGTATCTGTCAAAAGAATGATAGTGAAAAGAGATATTATATCTAAGCTAATCAAAAATATCTGAAGGGCCTGAATGAAGATTACAATTTTGAAGTCCAAAGAGTTCTTAATATGTGAAACAGATTTACAAACTTTAAAAGCTGATGCTTTCTACAAGACAACAGATCTTAAATGAATGTCATGTTTATTGATCTTTGGAAGATCATATAATCTGGGAGGATGAGCATAAAAGATCTTGAGTTTTTTCTTTAATTCTTCACTCCAACTGGAGAGTCTGCTTTTAGTCTGTTCTGATTCTCTTCAAAGCAGAATTATCTCCTTCAAACTTATTATAGTAAAACCAATTTTTCACAATAAAATGTGCTTTAAACAATGCCAGAAACAAACAAAAAATATTCTGATGTGAAAACATGTTATTTACCTCTTTCCTCCTCTGTTTCTAGCTAGTTCATTTAATGTTCACTTGACCTGCTTTATCATTAAAATAACTTAATTATGAAAATAAAAATTTAAGAAATGAAAATAAATCGACTCATTTACACAGCTGCATTACTTTTCAGAGCATGTCTTTCATCAGCTTCAGAAAATGGAAAACAAGGTGAGTATTTAATGGTTTTTGTTTAATGCAGAAGCTATGACATACAAACTTCACTTTTTTTGGATAAAACTAATTTCAAATTTTATATTATATTATAGTACCTTAAACTTCAGAATTTGTCTCAAGTCAACAAGATTGCGGTTGCCAATTGTTAAAAAAAAAAAAAAAAAAAAAAAAAAAAAAAAAATTATATATATATATAAATTGTTAGTATGCAAATTTCATTTGATTTCCTTTTGGCTAATAAGGGATTTAATGCTTTGTTAAATACAGGGTGATCAAAGTATCCCTGTTTAAGGCCTTGTGAAGTGCCACCCAGTGATCCAAACACTAAAACTTTTCTGGACTATGTTGTGTGTCATGCGATAGCAAATATCTGAGAGAAAAGTTCCAAAATTCACCGGGGGGGGGGTGCTATATGGTGCACCGAATGTACATGTAGTAATTTTTCTGTGTGTGGGTGTAAGAAGGAGAAAAGTGTCCCCAGCATAAATAACACTTCCATTATGCATTCATGGGCTGTACTGTGCAGCCCTTCATGATATGTCACAAATTGCATCCTCTGCACAGTGTGTTTAATGGCAGAACATAGCTGGTCAGGACTAATGTTTCACACATCCTGCTTATGCTATCTTTCAGCACTGGAAAGTTTGTGATAAACCCTGTTTGAGAAATCCCCAGAGGATCAGATTAGGTGAATGAAGTGCAGTGGGAAACACATGACTGATCATTCTGGCTTCCATGAAATGTTCTTGAAGAACCTCCTGTATGGATTGATCAATATGGGGAGGGCCCCATCCTGCATGAAAATGACTCAATCCATGCACAAGCACTGCTGTAGCTGTGGCACAACAAAATTGTTTATGACATTGCAGTGCCTCTCAGCAGTAACTGGGCAGATCACAGGACCCAACTGGTGAATGTCCTCAAAGAAGAATAGTCCAGTGATAAGCAAAGCTGTAAACCTGCACCAGACATTAACTTTGGGTCAATGTGAAGGGAATTTTTTGGACTGCATGTGAGTTTTGCATAGCCCATTCCTGGCAATAGTGGCTAGTCACAGCTCCGTTCAGCTGAAAGTGAGCCATATCTCCCTACAAAGTTATCCACGGCCATGCAGTGTCCAACTTCACTCAAGCAAGGAATCTCACTTGACTTTCAAAGTCCTGTGGATGCAACTCCTGTGTCAGAATTATCTTGAATGGATAGAAATGCAAAATCTTCTGTAGAATTTTTCAGACAGTTGTGTAAGTCACATCCACGACAGTAAATGCATTCAAGTCATGGTATGATCTATATGTATGTGTGTGTGGTGGAGGAGGACCTCCTGCTATGAATCATTGACTCCATGGATGTCTGATAATAATAATAATTGGATAACTCATCACATCAAAGTGCATGACTTTACATTTACTAATATTGAACTGATAGCCATTTTCATATGCCCACAGTTCCAGCCTGTTCAAATCATTCTGCAAGTACTAGATGTCAGCTGCATTCCTGATTACTCTGCCTATCTTTGCATCATCAAATAACTGTATGTTACCTGTTAACTCCTTCCCAATATCATTAATATAAAGATTCAATGACAGTGGACTGAAGACTGATCCTTGTGTTACACCACTGGTTACCTTAAATCTTGCAGACTCACATCCCCTATACACCACTTCTTGATGTGTCAGTCAGCCAGCCTGTTATCCACACCAATATTTTATAATCTGATTCTATTCCTCAATTTACTCAACAAGTTTCCATGTTGTATTCTGTCAAAAGCCTTAGCAAAATCTAAAATTATCATGATGTATCCATCCTCTTGTCTAACCCAAGTCATATCTTAATATTTTACTCTTTCTCTGTCTCATTAGGAATATTTGGTCTCTCTCTGTTTTATATGATCATTAAAATAGGAGAAAAACTCTAGTCAAATATGTTCAAGCTGATTACAAGAATATCTTCTAGTTATTGTCATACATTTAATATTAAAAATTCTGAGTTAAAAAGGAAGATTGGTTAAACTTTAATATTCACTTATTACTGGATGAAATCTTTTTTCTGTTAACATGTTGGACGACTGAGTCTTTCGAATGGTTTCAGATACAGTGGGCATGGACTCCATGAGTGTTCTGGAAGCACTTCACAGATCTCCCTTCAAGAACAGCTTGTTTCACTACATCCCAATGGGATTAAGACCTAATGATTGAGGAGAAGCTGATCATTAAGGTAAATTCACTATTCACATTGTAGTAACCATTCCTGGATTATAGTGCAATCATCCTGTTGAGTGTTGATCATATGTTGTAAGTGATGGTTTGTGTGAATTGGTTTACTTAATTTACAGTGAATTCAAGGTAAGACATCACAGTCATTAGGTGCTTGTTTTTGATAAGCACTCTCAATTGTCAGAAAAGTGTCTAGTGTAAGTCTGGAATGACCATGTAAAAATTTCTCACAATCATGAATTATGTTCACTTTGGTATCAGTTTAGAACAGATCATTCACTCTAATAGATATCAGTCAATGCATTATCTCTGGACTATGAAAGAATCACTAAAAGTTTTTGCCTCTTGGCATTTTGTATATAAATGCTGAGTGTATTTTATATATAAATATAGTTAACTCACTCTCCATGACTGATTCCAACATAAAAGGGTGGATATAGAGAAAATGTGTGTGTGTGGGGGGGGAGTTAACAACTGCTGTTTTTTTTTTTTTTTGTTTTTTGAAATGCATGTTTTTATATATAAATTGTGCTATTCTACCTTTACTTACTTATAATTTTGTCTTTATTCATAATTGAATTGTTTTCTTTTAGGAGAATATAAGCAATATAAGCAGTATTCAGAATTTGCAGATAGAAGGAAATATTATGCAAAAGCTAGAACATATTTCTATCTGAGTGAAGCACAGTGTGAACGAAATATGGAAACTTTTTTGAAATGCATTGATGCTGTGGCTGGTAGGTACACTAATCACTAGTTAGTTTGTTTCTAACTTTTCTTTAATTCTTGCTATCTCATCATTTGACATAAGTTACAATTTACAGTTTGTTCTATGTCCATATTGTACTGTCACAAATTTATATATATTTGGTCCTCCCCCTCATTTTTTTTTTGTTTTGTTTCATGCTTGATAAAATAAGTTCACTCTGCCATCAGAAAACCAAGACATTAAATGAACTTTCACTATTTTCTTGAAATTTTATTATAGAAGCAAAAAAAAAATTGTACATTCACTTTTAGGGATTTTAATTAGGGATTTTAATGAAATAATTTTCATAATAAAGAAGTTTGTTGATTATAGTATGCATATATGATTGTGTTATAATAAATAATTATGTTTAATAGGATTTGTGTAAATGCTATGTACCTGAATAAAACTGCCATTGCTACTGCTCTACAATGCCATAGTAAAATAAAACACTTAGTGAAACACTGAGTCAGTGATAATTCCTCAGTAGTGTTAAAAATTACAATTCTTGAACATTTACTTGCAGAATTTTCCTCTCAATGGTCATTTTGTTGGCTTTGTTCTATTTTGAATTGGACCATTATTGGCTCTGCACTTTAGTAGTCTGAGTGTTACATATATGTATATCTATGTATATTTTTTTAACCTTCCTACCGGCTAGGACGTCTATAGACGTCCAAATAAATCTGGATAAGATTCAGCTCACCTGTTTAAAGAACCTGGATAAGAAGTGCAATTTGACTGTCATGTCCATTAGAAGGTGTGATAAACCCTCACGCTGAAGAGAAAGGTTAATCGGATTATCTCCCGTCCGTAGCTGCCTCTCAGTTGCCTATAACAAGAAACGGACTTTCTTGTTCCATGCTGGTGAACTGGATTTTAGTTATATATGATAGACTAAAAATAGAGAAATTATTTATATTTTTGTTTTCTCTTTTTATTGTACAATACAATTTTAATTTCTGGACAAAATAAAGGTCTTGCATAATTTCTTCACTTAACCAATTTAATTTTTTATTTTTTTGCGCTAATTTTTTTCTAATCGCTACTAGACAAAAGATTTTTCTTTGTTCTCGAAGAAATTAATTCACGATAATTATTTGGAATATTCTTTTAAAAAAAGAAAAGAAAACCGGCTCCAGGTTATATTAATTTTATTTTTGTACAAAACCATCGAAATCGAATAATACTTAACAGATTTCCTTTGTGACACGCTTGAGCAACTTTGCTTTATAGAGAATAACATGAAATTCTTTAATCATATTACTAAATTTTTTCTTCATGTTGTATAGTAATCTGTACTTTCACTTTCTTGGTTTCCTTGTATAATTGGTCATTACAAAATGAAATTAACAGTTATGATTTAAATTTATATTTTCTGCATAATTCAGATATTTTATTCTCCAATTTTTAAAGTAAGCGATACATTTGCTTACTTTTATCATTCAAAATATGTATATCAAACATGAAAGTTTATTTCCATATTTTTACAATAGAATTGAACTTTATTTCGCCTCTGATAGTTTAACCCCCCCCCCCCCCCGTTGCATTACTATCACACACCCGAAAACTGTTATGAAACATAGGTACAGTTTTTATTTAATTCGTTATTTTTCTCTAGTAATTGTTCCACATAACTTTAATTTTTCGATACTGAAACTATGTGGTGATTATTATAAATTAGCAAATTATAAATCAGACAATATACATATTTCGTGATTATTATAAATCAGGAAATTATGTGATATTCGGATACAGGTGAAATTAATATTTAAAATCACTGTCATCCTTCAAATGCAATATCAGAATAAAGAAAGTGAAAAACCCGAAGTTTCGAAATACATTTCGAAAGCCCGCTCTCGAAATGCATTGGTCTACAGACTGGATTCTGAACACGCCAATGTTTCGTGATGTTATGACTGAAAAACAATTCAGTCTCATCATGAAGTATTTGCATTTTCAGAATAATGAAGAATACGATCAGGCAACACATCCTTGCCCAGTCCTCAACAAAATTTATGATTTTCTGATGAAAATCCGTCAAAAATGTAGATCACTCTACATTCCTGAGGGAGACTTGAGTATCGATGAAAGCCTTATGCCATTCAAAGGTGGACTGAAATGTAAGCAGTATATTCCCAAAAAGAAAGCGAAGTATGGAGTAAAATTTTTTATGCTTTGCGAATCGAAAAGTGGATATCCTTGGGATTTCAAACCTTATACGGGAAAGCAAACTGTAATCGAGCACGATAAATATTCGGATCTCCCCTTGTCGATGCGTGCAGTAATGCAGTTACTAGACCCTTTACTGGGGTCTAGTAACTACATTACTAGACCCTTTACTGCATTATAATGGATAATTACTATATATGTGTCCTGAACTCGCTGATTTGCTTTTACAGCATCTTACAGATAGTTATGGTACTGTAAATGCAAAAAGGCGAGATATGCCTCCAGATCTGGCTTCAGGAAAGCTATCGAAGGGGGAAATCCGAACTTATCAGCGAGGGAAAGTCTTTGCACTAGGTTGGAAAGACAAAAAAGATGTTTTTCTGCTATCTTCCCTGCACAATCCATCAGCGGAATCCGTGGAGAAGCATGGTTTGAAAAAAGAAAAACCCATTGCTGTGTGTGTGCATACAACGACACTATGGGTTGAGTCGACAGGTGCGATCAGCAGCTATCATTCTACTCTGTAATGAGGAAACAGCATAAAAAATATTACAAAAAAGTGTTTGGACATGTTATTTGAATTTTGAAGTGTTTGGATTTTGTTATTTGGAACAGTTTCCTCCTGTATAAGAAAAAATGTTTGTCTACCATAACATATCTAGAATACAGAATAGAAATTGCGAAAGCATTGCTGCATGCACATGCACCTTCTTCAGCAAGCAGAAAAACAGGAAATCCTGTCAGACATCTGAGGTTGAACGCTGCTAACTCCAACCATTATCCCGAAAATCTACCACCAACGGCTAATAAAAAAAAACCTCCACACAAATATTATGTATGTAATAAAAAAATATCAGAAAGGAAACAAAAATCTGGTGCCCTGAGTGTAAAATTGTTTTGTGTGTTTACCCTTGCTTCAAGGTGTTCCACGCTGTTCAAGAATTTTAAATTCTGAACAGTATGAAATAAAAAATGTTTGTTTTCAAGGCCATCAAAACAGTCCTTTTCAGGACTACAAATATTGATAGAGGGATACCCGAATGCACTGTTTCTTTTTCATCTTGAAGGCTAATTTTTCAGTTCTTTTTTGACACAGAGAAACTGGAAAGAGTATTCCAGGTAAAGTATTTCATCAAAAAAATAATGAAATAAAATCTACCCTATATATATATAAAATGATAAGCTTTTTTATGTCATGTTTATCGAAACGTTTTGAAACTCAGGGGCTACCCTGAGTGTCGAGTCTTCAAAATTCGAGTCATCAGAATTCAGTGGCTGAACCCCCTTTCGAGTTATCACAATTGAAGGAGAACTGGTCTACCATACCGGAACACGGGGGGTTGGGCATAGCCCCCTAGTTAATAAATGAAATATATAAATAATAACGGGAACATTTTCACCTTGCCAACACTCAACATTGATGTGATATGGGTTCCAAATTTCTTGTTTCGGAGATATATATATATTACAAAGTTTTGTAATAAAAATTTCTGCTACAATGAAGTTTGGCAGAATCAACACTATTATTACCACCTTATTTCTGTTTCTCGTGTGGGAGAAAAACGGTAAAATGTCACTCTTATAATTATATGAGATGTTATAATGGCAAAAATAGTAAGAAAAAAGTCATTTGCAGTTTCTCTTCAAAACACAAAGAAAGAACATTGTAAATTCAGCCAGTGGAAAAGAAAATACTGCATATTTTTCTCCTGTTATCTGATTTTTTTTTCTTATAGTTCAAAGAAGAAATCACTGCATATAACATGAAGTCTGCAGGAGGGAAAAAAATCTGGAAATTGGTTACATTATTACGAATAGAGAAATCATGTCAGAAAAATTATTCACGTATGATTCTAATCTCAGCAGACATAACATTTTCTTCTAGATTAGATATCTAAAGTAACTGAACCTTTGCTACTATTTTACACTAAAATGAATGGGTATGTTCCCCAAGTGATTTACGTTTGTAACAGCTGTCTTGCGAACGATTTATGAAATAAATTATCTGAAATATCCGCAGATTGCTTAGGTCTAAATCCCCTCCCCCCAAAAAAAAGAAGATTATGAAACGCATATGCACCTTTTCTTTGAAAATAATTCAAATCCTCTTTTTCAAGATAATTGTATGATTTAATTTCTAATTTTTGATAATAAAAGTGAAACTGATCATTATAAATTAAGCAATTATTTTGGCATAAATAATGTATAAGCATGTAAACGAAATATCAGTATTTCTGTTAGAATATAGGTAATCAACAATCGAAAAGGAAACAAGACATTCTTGACATATTCTGCACTACAGCCTGGGGCACTTTAGTGTTCTCCCCTTTCTTCTCAATAGCACTGAGAGTAATAAGCCTTCAACGTTTCCTCCAGCTAAGAGGATATTACCAAGTACTTAGAAGACGTAGATTATTTCAGAAATAGCTTCCAGCTGCAGAAGTAATATTTAGATTTTTTTAAAGAAAAATAAACAAAAATAATACTACTGAACTTTCTTTTGTGTGGTATGCATATAAACAATTTTGCATGGTGAAAATATAGCATATTATTTCTAAAATTTCACATAATTTCAGCGGGCAGTAGAACAGCTGGTTTTCGATTGCAAATAAATAGAACAGAATTAGAAGTTTCACAATACAATCTGATTGCCGTATATCTTTTGTAAAAATGGTAAAATGAAGTAATTGATTTTGAATGCTGTCTAGAAAAGCTTTCAAACCTGTGAGTTCTAGGAGAGGATAAGGAGTGGGGGAAGCATTAGAAAATCTTCAAAATGAAAAAGAATTTTGAATCATTCCATATATGATATTTTTCCCATTATATTTTCAACATATCTATGAGGATGTGCACTAGATATTATCGTAATATGCATAATACAAATAAATAAATGACAAAGGCGAAGAATCACTGCTAAAATATCATTGGATATAAATTTTTGATACCAAAAAGACACAATCGGAAACACAGTAATGCAATGTAGCATTTTAACATTTTTTTTTATTTTGTCTTTATGAATAACAAAAAATCGTTTCTAAAACTGAAATGTGATGATCCATATAATGCTATTTCGCTAGAAACGAAAGAAAAAGGACATATTTATTTCAATAAATATTGTTTAAAAATATAAATATTTGACATAATATTTTCAAAGCAAACATTTGAAAATTCTGAAATTCAAAAAAAAATTATTCAATTATTATACGTAAAGTGAAAGATCAATCAGTGCAACTCTTCCGGTGCACTGATTTGTAGAATTACCAGTATTTATAAGACGTAGATTATTTCAGAAATAGCTTCCAGCAGCAGAAGAAGTAATATTTAGATTTTTTTAAAAGAAAAACAAACACAAATAATATTAACAGAACTTTGAACTTTCTTTTGTGTGGTATGCATATAAACAATTTTGCATGGTGAAAATATAGCATATTATTTCTAAAATTTCACATAATTTCAGCGGGCAGTAGAACAGCTGGTTTTAGATTGCAAATAAATAGAACAGATTCAGAAGCTTCACGATACAATCTGATTGCCGTATATCTTTTGTCAAAATGGTAAAATTAAGTAATTGATTTTGAATGCTGCCTAGAAAAGCTTTCAAACCTGTATAGAAATTTAGAGTAGTTATGCAATTCAGTTCCAGGAGAGAATAAGGAAGGGGGGGAAGCATTAGAAAATCTTCAAAATGAGCAAAAATGTTGAATCATTCCGTATATGATATTTTTCACATTATATTTTCAACATATCTATGAGGTTATGCACTAGATATTATCGTAATATGCATAATACAAATAAATAAATAAATGACGAAGGGGAAGAATCACTGCTAAAATATCATTGGATATAAATTTTTGATACCAAAAAGACACAATCGGAAACCGAGTAAGGCAATTTAGCATTTTAACATTTTTTTTAATTTTGTCTTATGAATAACAAAAAATCGTTTCTAAATCTGAAATGTGATGATCCATATAATGCTATTTTGCTAGAAACGAAAGAAAAAGGACATATTTATTTCAATAAATATTATTTAAAAATATAAATATTTGACATAATATTTTCAAAGCAAACATTTGAAAATTTTAAAATTCGAAAAAAAATTATTCAATTATTATACGTAAAGTGAAAGAACAATCAGTGCATCTCTTCCGGTGCACTGATTTGTAGAATAAAATACACCAAATTCACTATCACTAAATAGATTCATTGCAAAAGCTGATCAGTGGGCATTTCAGGATTGATTTTTTTTTCGCATATGTGAAATTGGTTTCAGTTTTTGGGAAGAGAGACAATAAATCATTTTAGAGGCAAGAAAGGTCAAATAACTTAGGACAGTAAATGAAATTCTAAGCAACACAATAGACGTAAAGACAGGAGGAGGGGACACAAAGGTCACTCAGCAACAGTTAATCCACTAATGCTATAGAATAGCCGTAACGAGATTAACGGCGGAGGAAGGTAATGGCATGATAAAAGGTAGAATGCCGACGAAGTTTTGATCCATGAAAAAAGCTACGGAGTGTTGGATATTTCATCCACACTGGCCGGTTGGGAGGTTAATAATATGAAGAAAGATTGCATTTTCAACATAATTTTTTTTTCATAATCACTTGATAACTTAGTAATCATATTCACCAACTCTCACTATAGGAAACCTTAGGGATACAGGAATTGTTGCTGGAAGGTTTACTGTAATGAATTTCCTGGATAGCAGCATTATCCTATGAAGTTTTGGTTGTGATATCTTGGTAGTTGTTATTGTTATAGCAACCATACAGAACTTGTTATAATATTGTTTGCTATAGTGAAAGCAGACTGTTATAACCTGAGAAATGGTCACCCTTGACTTCATTATTTACTACTACTGATAGATTATGAACAGTGAAAATTTGGATAGTTGAACAGTGAATGGGTGGTAGCCAATATTGAGGTGAGGGAAATTCGGACTTTCTACTTGGTTGGTATTTGGAGAAAATTTTGAATATACTGATATCATGATATCAGTATATTCAAAAATTTTATAGTTTTTAGATGTTATCTAAAAACTATAAAATGTTTTAGACATTTGAATGAATATCTACAACATTTTATTGGTATGCACAAAACCTTTGAGATAAGAACAGAAATGTACTTAACCTTTGTTTTTCATTATATCTGGGAATAAAATATTTTTTCATGCTAGCTGTATTTTACATGGCATTTTTTAAATATTTTGTACCATTTCAGGTCCTTAAATCATAATTTTAGTTACTTTCCCTTTTGAAGCATGAATATACTTTAGATTACATTATTTTCTGTTTTTAATGAGTATTTTATTTGCATAACAAAACTATGCTAAGTTCTTTAAAATTTTGAACTATTTTCATCTGTACACTGGCTTAAGAAACAATATCTTTAATTATTAACTGATCTTATGTATTTTCAGCAAAAGTTTCATATATGAAACTTTTCTGGTGCTGATATTCAAAATGGCCATCCATTCAAAAATACTTATTCATTACTGTTATACATTAATAAATTATCTACATTAAAGTGTCCTCTTTAAAGCTATTTCAAATATTCTGAAACATTTTATTTCAAGCCCTATGAAATGAGATTTGACATTTTAGCTCACAGTGATGATTCCTAGTTTTTCTTTCCTCCCCTTTATTTAAAGGAGCTACTAAATCAACAGGGTTTGCTGCTATTAAAATGACTGCATTAGGAAGACCACAGCTTCTTGTAGGTATAACTGCTTTATATTTTCTTATAATGAGCAATTTTGCATTGATTTAATTTGCATATGAGAAGTCATTTAATTATTTAAATTTGTATTATTTATTTAAAAGAAGTGCATCAATGTTGAGATTCAAAACTTTAAAATGTTTTTTTGAAATTTATACTGCATTTATAATGAATATCTTGCTCTTGCTATTCTGATTACTAATAGAAAAAATACATTTTTCTCAGCAAATTGAGATACTTTTAACAAAGTCATAACATGTTACAAAACATTTAATTTTCTTGACCAAAAAGCTCTGGAATGACTTTTAATGGGATTATATTGATCAAGTGCATATAATAAACAACTATGTTATACCAACTGTTTCACCAACTAATGCTGTTGGCATCTTCAGGGTACATAACTGATGTAAGGCACTAAAAAAATAAAAAACTATAATCAAATTACAATTTTTCGGTTGATTACAAACTATAATCAACCGATTCCAATTATATTAAACAAAGAACAGAGTGCATACAATACATGCATAGGGTGTGCATGATATCACTTGTTGTTATTTAGGAATGTTCTATAGTTGGCACTATAATTCAGTTCTGGTGAGTTGAGGGATCTAATAAGGGTCTTCCAGATCATGGGCAAGATTAGTCCTTGGTTCCTGTTAAGGTTTTGTATACAGCGGGCAACTGTTGTGGCCTCCTTAAAAATTCAGGAGCGGAAGTCCTCCATGTAAGGAATTGTGCTTCTATCCCATTTTATGGTATGGTTCGTTCTTGAGAAATGAAAAGCTAACCCAGATTTTTCTTCTCTGTTATTATTGACGTCACCTATGTGTTCTTTTTGCCTAATTTCAAGTCTCCTTGAAGTTTGGCCGATGTAATTCAAGCTGCACGGGCAGGGTATGTTATAAACTCCAGCATATTTGGAGAAAGGATGGCTATCTTTTGGAGATCTTAAGAATTGTCTAATTGTTTCTGTAGGTTTAAAGGCCACTCTTATTTTATGTGGTCTAAGGAGTCTAGCAATCTTATTGGAAACTGTCCCTAAGTATGGAATGACAATGGTAAAAATATAACGTATATATCATCTTGTTGTCTTTGTCGGGGTTCAGAGAAAAGTATCTTGTGGACGAGTCTTCAAAGAAATCCATTAATGGTAAGGTTGGTGGATGCCAGGGATAGTTCTTCCTGGAGGTCTTGTTGATCTGTTGTAAGGAGAGGTTCTTCAACATGTGTACAATACTAAGTTTCTGAGAAATGTGGTTGCAGGAAGTGAAATGGAAATAATGTCCTGTATTGGTAGGTTTGCAGTAAACTGAGAGGTTGATACCACCATTCGGAAGCTTCTTAAGTCCAGAAATGATAATTGGTTATCTTTTTACATTGATGGGATTAATATAATCCCATTAAAAGTCATTCCAAGTCATGACATTATTACCATGTCAAAATTTTTCTTTGCTATTTTTTTATTTACTATGTTCAATGCTCTCTTTACTATTTCATTAAACTATCAAGGCTATAAATACTGTTTTAATATGTTTGTTATAACAGATGAACATTAATGATTGCAATAGGCAAACTTTTTCCCTTAGAATTTTATAACATTCAGTTTTGGAGTGATGTTTATTCCTTAGTGAAATCTTATGTTTCAATTTGTTATTATTGGATATGTGATACCAGAAATTTATAATAGAAATAATATTAAGTATAGACTCTGGGGAAAAAACTCCATATGACTCCTCTTAAAACTATTATTATAAATTCGGCTATTATAGCCTGTTTTTGTTTAGGAGTGACGCTTATTTAAATACATTGGCTATCAGTACTCAAGGGGTATATATATATTTAGGGCATTATTGGTAAGTATAGAAGGCAATTAAGGTAGAATAGAAGAGGTGGAAAAAATTTTTGGTACATACCTTTATTGATTCTATGATGTCTTCCACTTCCATGATCTTGCTGGAGGTTGTTTACAAGCAGTGGGGGGGAGGAACGTGGGGGTGTGTTTAGACGTGGGAAAATAAGTTCCTGAGTTAGTCGATCCCTGGCACGGACAAGTAGGTTTTTTCCTCCCAGAAACTTTGGTTTTTGTCCTGTAAACTCAAGAATTGACCGTAAAACCCACGTTATTTCAGACATTAAATACGAGTGTTTGGGTTAGGTCCCACGAGATGGCAGCACTTGTTGAGCTGTCTCTCTTCACCGTGTGCCGCTTAATTAGTGATAGCCTTGGGTCAGCTATCTCTGATTGGATACCAGTGGAGATTAAACTGCCCACTCAGTCTCCAAAAGTTAGATAGGGCTAAACGGCCTTGCCTACTCCCTATATACGGGAATAAAAAAGACGTTAGCTAATTTTTTTTTTTTTTCCAAAAATAAACAGTGTTTTAATTTATTTCCCTATACATAGTTTTGATTTTTGTAGTATTTTTGGCATGCATTGAGAGGGGGCGGAAAACCTCAGGGACTGCTCTGGGCGGCAACAGCTCTAGCTACGCCACTGCGGGGGACAGTCTGTACTTTGAAATTTAAAAGGCAAAATGTAAAGGTAATCCATTTGATATTCCTAGAATCTCTTAATCCATTGTCATAGAAGCAGACATTTATATCCTAAAAGAAAATAGGATGAAAGTTCTTTCATTCTTCTCTTACTGAAATTTTGTAGAAATTGGGCTTAATAGTTTTTGTGGTTGCAGCAATGTTTATAATTGCACCTAGTAAATGTGTTGCATCCTTTTCTTGTTATAAATGATTCTAACTTGGTGATGGCCAAATAATTTGTATTTTAGTTCCACTTTTCTTTCATTTAAATGATGAGGGATTCTTATATAAGATTATAGATATACTAAATAGCAAAGTGAGACATCATACTTGGGAAGGGGGTAATTTAAAAGTAAATGTTGCATTCGAAGCATGTCTTTTCATAAGGAAACTGTTTAAAGCACAACATTTTGAATACAAAAAACATAGAAAATGACCTTTTTGAAAAGATATCGATTTGATTTTTTATGGACTAGATTCAGCCTATTGGCCAGTATCGGGCCATTGTTATTTATAGTTTGCTCTGCATTCTGTATAGATTTTAAGAAAATTCTATAACGGATATGTCATTATTATTGAAGATTAATCTCATGAAGATTGTAAACCTGGGAATTTTTCCTATGTTAACAGGTAGCCTTACCTCAGTACGACATTTTTAAACATATTATTAAAAAAACAAATTGTTACCTTGAACTACATTAATAATTAATATAGTATTACTTATTTATCATCAGTAATGAAATTGACATTTGTTTGTTAGTTAGTGAATAATAAAGGATATATACTATACATTTGTTATGTATTTGCAATTTATAGCACGGAATTAGAATAATTATTATATAAAGAACAGTATGTGTGTGCTTATATACATGAGATGCCATTGGATTGAAATTTGCTTTTGTATATTGTATACCAAGAATTTCAACTTTGGTTTATTGTTGGAAATAAAATATTTTCCATGGGATAATACTGAACCAATTTTATAATTATGCAATTAATAATTGAGTGTATTTGCTACTACTGACTTGCAAATAGAAGTTAAGATTACTCTGTTTTTCTTGTGAATTTATTTTCTTCTCCTCCCCTTATCATTAATATCATATTTTTATTTTGTGAGTAGACTAAGAAAGTAATATTTACATATCCTCATCTAAATTTGAGTTGCCCTATTATAAGGGCTCAAGCGATTCTTCAAAGACTTCATAAACACAAATCAAAAATTAGAGCATCTTTAGTATTATATTGCTTCAGATGCTCTAATTTCTGAAAGTTTCATTTTAGCAATTTTTAACTTTGATCCTATTTATGGCTTTCTCTTGGATACTTTATAGTCTACCATTGTGTTCATCACCCCAGCTGAAATTTTCTAAGCTAATTGCAATCATTCCAAAATACTATTGCATTATTGCTTGTCAAACATGTTTAGCTTGGTCTTCAATCCAATAAATAGTCATATTCTTGCAGTAATCATTCATTTTCATATGTATATAATTATTGTTATTTCACATAATTTTGTTTGATGTATAAGGAATTCTTAACATTCTTAATCAAATGTTTAAATTTAATGGGATAGCATTTGTTAAGAGAGTATCCACCACATTGAGATCATATAAGCTTATTATAATCTGATTGATGTAATTCTTTATGATAAAGGCATGGATGAAAAAAGAGAATTGATTAATTATTAATTTTAAAATGAAATTGATTTTTCATAAATGCATTGAATAATACAGGATAATTGAAAAGCAAATAAACTTGGTATGTACTTAAGAGAACAAGTCTTATAAAACCAATAAGCTTGTCTAGAGTAGGTTTTTGCAAACATCCAGCCTTACCCTATACAAAAAAAAAAAAAAAAAAAAAAAAGCAGTTTTTATTATCTGAGCTACTGAGGAAGGCCTTTGGTTAGCAGGTACAGTTGCCTCTTGCTGTAACAAATTAGCAAAAACGTCCTAACCAAATCCCATAAGTGTCAACATAGAAAATTTTTTCTACTATAATTACATGCATGTAGTAAATCATGTTGTAAAAAGATATGAATACAGTAATTCTTTGTGTGTGTGTGCATGTGTATATATATGTATATATATATTGCTTTTAACTGTAATAAAGCAGCATTTGACTAATCCATCAAACACTGCTGCTTGTGTGCAAAAAAAAAAAAAAAGAAAGAAAAATTACTTCTCAGTGAAAGACTTCAAGAAAGTGACTATAGTCCTAGACCTGTTATGGCTGTACTTCAATATGTATTCAGAAAACTTGAGACAAAGAGGGGTATCTCTTTCATAGCATAGAAGCTAACCAGAGTTGGCACTTTGCTAATTACATCATTCTTCTCAGAAAATTTCACTAAAGCAGGATTTGCTTGCTTACTCAGAGGGGAAAAAAAAAGCTGATGGATTGTCTTGATTTTCCATGTAATATACCACCCTGGATGACGACAACAACAACAAAAAAAAACAGTAAATAGATTACAAAAATTGTTGTTATATACAGAACCATATAGTGGGGAATAAAAACAGAAAAAGGTGTAGAAACAAGATCAGAATAGTAGGAAATGCCTGAAAGAAAATTGAGGAGAGAAAACTCAAGAGGTCTTTACCCAGCAATGGGATGAAACAGGCTGATAACCACATGCACACACTTTTTTATGATAATCTCTATCTTAAAATAGATAGAACTTATAGCATATTTATAGTAGCAGGATGGAATGGCTAAAGGTTAGATAATATAAGAAACCATGCTCTGGAGACAAAATAAAAATTAACCATTTCCAAGTCATTTCAGATCTGCACTAAGTAGAGTGATGATCTACATTGGGAAATAAATTGTCTACCACTTAGACATTTTTACATCCATTCTACAGTAGGAACCTAACTTGTGGCTTGTTGGTTGGAGAACAAATATACTATGCACTCAGCAATTAAGTTAGCAAATATATGCATAATATACATAAGTGCAATAAGAATGCTCAAAATAAGAGACTAGATAAGAACAGAGATCTGCAAGCTTTCCAACTGTCACACAAACTACAGACAAGATTATGCAAAAAACATGCAGGCAGATTATTATGTATGTAGAAATGTTAGAAGTATCAGGAACAGAGTGGTAGAGTTTGTTGCTTTGGTCAGTACGTTGGTACTTCAGATTATATGCACTAGTAAGACTGGCTATCAAAAGCAGACATACCATTGGTATCGAGCGTGATACTATGACTGTAACATTAGTGAGTTTGAAGCCATCTAATGTGAGTTAGAGGTTAACAAGATCAAATACATCGTGGGGTGTTCTTACAGACCTATTGAATCAGTTGCTAGTGATTAAGAAATGCATCACTAAATAAAGACTATGGCTGCGAAAAAAGTAATCATAATAGGGGACTTTAATTATCTGAACATGGATTACCAGCAGTAAAATCTCATGAGAAGAATGAAACTGAATTTATTGAGCTGTTGCGAGACAAATTCCTCATTCACATGTGACAGGAGGAACTCAAGGTCAAAAAGTATTACATTTGATTATAGTGTCAGAGGGAATTTCATTTAAAGCCAAGGCTATTTTGCCTCCATGACAGTGACCATGCAGTGCTCACTTGGGAAGTGGCTAAGTTTATGAATATTCCATTAGGAAAAGGGTACACGATGAACTACAAAACCAGAAATTATGACCAAGTGAGGTGTATGCTGGAATTCTGTGCTATCCTATCAGTTGTTGGATGGGAAGGATATCGACAGTGCATGAACAGCGTTTAAAGAATATTTAAATGATTTAATATCAGAATATATTCCTAGAGTTCAAAGAATAGAGTAGGAGTGAAATGGATGTATAATCTTATCAAGCAAGAGATTCATAAGAAAAGGAAGATGTGGAGGGAATACTGTATGCATAAAGATGATGTCCATTATGAAAATTATAAGCAGCAGGTCAGAACAGTAGAAAGATTTCGCAGGAGTAGAAAGAATGTTCTCCTGTGAAATCTTTCTACTCTTTCCCATATGTTGTACAGAAATCTAAGTCTGAGTATGAAAAACTGGCTCTGCAGGCTAAAGACAATCCCAAAGAATTCTGTCATTATGCTGCAAGTAAAAGAAAGAATGAATTTGAAAGAACAACTCTGGTGAATGCAGATGGTGCGAGGGTGACAGAGGGAGAAGAGGTTATTCAACAAATGAATGCCCATTTTGCTAAAAGCTATCCACCTAGTATATAACGTTGCGCTCACTGCTACCTCTTCACTGAATGAAGAAACTCAGGCGTATCAAGAGACGTATTAGAGCTGTTGCACAAACTGAATAAGAATTCAGCAATAGGGACTTATGGGATATCAGCATAGATGCTAGAAGAGTGTTCATTCTTCAAAAGAATGAACACTTTGAACTGGCTATTTGAATAGCTATTTGAACTGGCTATTCTTTTGATTAGGCTATATAATTTGAGTTTTAGAACAGAGGAAAATTCCACAGGAGTAGAAAGAATGTACAGTAATCCAATTACACAAATTGGTGCAAAGAATGATGTATCGAATTGTCAACCTGTTAGTATCTTTGGAGTGTGGTGAAGATTTTGGAAAAGTTGGTTAGGGTTCGCATTCAGAAACATTGACAGAGAATCTGTACTTTGCAATGAACAGCACAGGCTTACTAAGGGAAGGTCATGTTTTTCTTGCTCACATTCTATAATAATATTACAGTTTAGTTAGACAAGGGGAATGGATAAACCATGATACTTTTGGATTTTGCTAAAGTTTTTGATAGAATACAGTATGGAAGACTATTGCATAAATTGGAGAATATAAGTTTGGATTATAAAATATTAGCGTGGATAAGAGGATGACTGACTGATATCAAAAAGTGGTATATGGGGGATGAGAGTCTTCAATATTCTCGTAACCTCTACAAAGATAGGCTTGCAGGAACTCCTTGGAACCACATTATAGGACCTCCGTGGGTTTGCGTATGCCAGACTTAGTGATTAAAAGAGATGGTGACGTTTGGGTAGTTGATGCCCAGGTGGTGGGAACAGGGCACCCACTAGCCTATAGCCATAATAATAAAGTAAATTATTATAAAAATAACTCGGATCTATTTTTATAATAATTTACTTTATTATTAGTAAGATATGGGTTAGTAAGATACGGGAGGAGCATGGGGCAACTCAGAGGTTTACCAGCGCCCCCATCTCTTTACATGGCGTATGGAGTGCAGATAGTTATAAGGACTTAAAACAGCTTGGGCTTATGCAAAAGGATATAAAAGTTCTTTCCTTGAGGGCCCTACAGGGCACACTGGTGGCATGGCGTTGCCACCAGAGAATGACTACAATGATAACTCGAACAGGCATAGGGTAAAACACTTGTAAAGGCTTAGGCCTATATCAAGTCTGGACGAAATGTTTGGACGTGATGTAAGGGCAGTACTGCCCATAACCAGTACAAAGATTAATAAAAAAAAAAATAATAATAATAATAATAAAAAAAACAGTGTCGGTCCACTGTTATTCAGTCTCTACATTAATGACATTGGGAGGGATTTGACAGGTGATATATAGCTATTTGCTGATGATGCAAAGATAAGCAAGGTAATCCAGAATGCAGCTTATATGCAACACTTGCAGAATAAATAAATGAATAAATTCCGTGTGATGATACAGCATTCCCCCTTTTTATGGGAGTTCACGGTACCATCTAGTCTCCCCAAATTTTATCCGGGCTCCGGAACCGGCATAGGCTGACGAATCAGACCTATGGTTGGGTCAGTATTCCTGACTGTAATCCGTGTGTGTCCTCGGACTGGTTTGCCTGCTTGCAGGATGAAAAGCACCAGATAAACTGGCAGAAAAAAACCTACTGTCCATGCCCAAGACCATCTAACTTGGCTGTGGTTGAGGAAGATCCTTGAGCTCTTCATGTTGTTGATGGAAATCGAACCTAGGACACTCCTTCCCCAGGCATATGGTTGTGAAGCGCAGAGCCACTAGGCTAACAGCACGGACACTTGGAATGATTTGAATAGGCTGGAATTGTGGGCATTAGATAATCGCTGTCAGTTCAATATTAGTAAATGTAAAGTCATGCATTTCGGTCAGATTAGATATTCGATTCACATTATATTGGTGGGATTATATTAGAAGAAACTGATCAGACTAGGGATTTCGAGTTTTGGTAGATAAGAAGTTCGAAGTTCAAGTTGGTATAAGTTTACCAAAACTTATACCAAGGGCCATATAACAAAGATTGCAAATACAACTCAGAGGATAATTGCAATGCTGTAGCAAACTTTGATATATAAAGATAAGGATGTCATTTGCCTCTATATAGGACCACGATAAGACCTTGCTTGAACTCTTGGATGCAGGTTTGGTCTCCTTGTTTCCATGGTGATTCTGATATAGTGAAGAGGGTACAAAATTGTGAAAAATGATATCAGGATTGTGTCATACTGATTATGAATACAGATTAAGAATTTGTAGACTGCAGACACTAACAAACAGGAGAAAGAGGGGTGATATGATTGAGACTTACACAATTCTGAAAGTGTCATATAGGATTTCAGTTGATGGAAGGACTAGAGGACATTCTTGGTAGCTGAGAATGGATGCCATCAAGAAATGGGTGAGATCTATATTTTTCTGCTACAGAGTTGTGTGTGTGTGTGATTGGATTGCCTTACTTTTGAATGTTGTGTGTACAAGTAGCTTGAATGAATTCAAGAACGAATCTGACAGATGGTGTGTGTAGTATGTGGCTTCCTTTGATTATTAATGTATATTGTTGTGTCCCAATTTATGATTTCTACTCTAATCTTACAAATTCCTTTTATCTATATTCTTCTAACTTCTATGCCTGAGATTTTACCAAAACTTATACCAATATCTAAGTTATTGCTCCCTGTAGTACCCCTAATATTTGTATTTATACTGCGCCTTTTGGGATATTTAGTTCAGGATATTACATACATAAACAAGGAGAAAGAACTCGAATATATCTGAAAGTGTAACTATTGCAGTCGTGACACTTAACTCGATTCTCAACTTAAATTTTCTGTGTGACTAAGTACAATATTTTCAAGTGGTTATCAACTGCACCATTTATGTTGTCATAAATAGGAAGAAAGTCAATCTCGAATATATCTTTTAGTATTTAAATATTATTGCAGTCGTGACTCTTAATCTCTTTCCTCAACATTAAATTTTCCCGCGTGATTAGGTACGATGATTTTAAGCGGTGCATTGGATTAGCAACATCAGACAACTCTTTTATCACTGAACAAAAGGTTTATTAAGTTTCTAAACATGTTACAATTCAAATACTAAACTAAAATATTATAGACTAACATTAAATTATTACAAGCAACATGGCTATTTGTGATTATGCCACCATGCACATTAATTCATAAATTCACCTGATGTGAACAAATTAGATCAATTCACACTATCTGATTATTCATACTGAAGTAGATTAACAAATTATTCACTGCTAACACATACTTGTGACATTTCAATTATTTTATACATTACATTAGGCATTCAATTCTTAGGATACATAATTACTTAATTCACACTATTCCGTTATACCATTATTTGCACTAACACACAATTATGTCATTTAAATATCTTGTGCAATATAATAAGACATGCAAAAATACCATAGGACTCTTAATCATTCACAAACCTTTAACACTAGTCAATCTACACATAACACATTCTATCATATACTAAAGTCCTAGTATGACTTCAACAGTTCTGTATTGGAATCACGATACTTTTCACAGACAAATTTCTAGCTAACATAGGTTATGATTTACAGTACCTTTCTTGAGCTTTTCCTACGGGCCTTTATCCCTTTCCAAACAAACCTCTGGTATAACTTCTCGTAACTCTGGAATACTTTAACACTCGTATATTTGCTCTACTATTAGCAACGAGGACATCGATCTCTTTACAGCTTTCTGCTTTGCGTAGTTATCACTAGCGTCGAAACGAAGAAGATCCCTCCTTCTCTAGGACTCTATGGCAATTTTTCCTTTGCTTCCTACTCGGGAAAACAGGATTCGAAATCCCGCTCACTTTCGTTTCCGTGTTGTGACGAGGAGATATCACCCCCTGTTGCCACTCAGGAAAACCCCGTGAACTCCACCGGAACCAAAACCAAACTCCAAGGCCAAAAGCGACTATCCAAAAGGTTTTTTTCTCTTTTCTGTGGGGTTACCAACCCTTTTATAGCTGCTTCCCTAACGGCACCTTTTCTTACTTCCTTTCTCCTCCTCCTACTTGTTTTTTAATCATCGACCAATTAGGGTGGCGTTTTCTCGCCAAACGTCATTTGATCGGCAAGCCCGTTCTCAATGTTTCAATCCGGGGATCGGCCCTAAGCGATAGCTTTGCTTTTCTTGTGCTAGCCTGACTTAATCCCCTTTCAAACTTTTTCTATGAATTCTACTTAATAACTTAATCTCTCACATAACGTATTTTATGACTCGCCCCTTTCTACTTATTTACTTAACTCTCATTTTTAATCGTATTACAATATTAATCTATACTTTCCTTTGTTAGCTACTTATTTAGTTAGAATTCCTTATTTTAAGTCATATTACAATACTAATACATTCCTTCCTTTATCAGCTACTTTAACAACAACCCTTACGTTTTATACATTTTACTGAATGCAAGAAATTTTCCATTAAACAATTCATTTTTTGGTTTTATTTAATGATATTTATTCTTCATGTTACACCATGATAGCTGAGAATACTATATTCCTAAGATATCAGGTGTAACAATATTACATGTATATGTGTAATTATATAGCTTTCCAAATTGTATAGAAATTCCATCTTGGATAAGATTAGTTAGTGTTAGTAGTATACTTCCAAACTCTACTTAAACAGATGTTCAAATTTGAATATACAGCAATACCTTTCATAGGATGGGTTTCTCTGTAGTTTTTAACATCAGGATTGTGACAGTAGTATAGTTCTGTAACAGAAGTATAGTTTATAACAGTAGTATAGTTCTCTACTGCATTACGAACATTCCAAATATACTAAAGATCAGTACCGCTGTAAAAATAATCATGATTTAAAATTATGAATCTTTTTACACTTGTTTCTCAGTTAGTACATTATTAGTGTTTTTCATAACGCATATGATCACCACTTCCAATTTGTCTGTTATTGATATTATTAGTGTCAAAATGAAATGTAAAGCATTTGAAAATTGATGTACTTACTAGATTCTAATAGTTTGTAATAATTTTAGTCTTCTTTATTGTAATTTAAAATTGTTAAGTGTTGAGATATTTGTTGTGTTTGTAAAGACATTCCCTTTACACTAACGAAGACAATGTATCAGCCATAACCATGTAACTTCTTGCCATTTACATGAAGTGTGCATACTCGCTGAGGAGATTGATGGGTGATTGGCAGCTGACAGAGAGAGCATTCAGCACAACAGTAACAAGGAAAACAAGTGAGAGAGAGAGAGAATGTAAATTTGAGAACAGCAACCAGAGAATTTTATTCTTAGGAAGTTTTTTAAGAAAACATGACAGTTGGGAGAATATTAATGGATGATTCCGAAAAGGAATCGTAGCACCTGTGAGTCTTTAAACTTGAAGTTGAGACTGTCAACAAGTGTTTAGTAAATAAAAGAAAATATTGGAGTTGACATTCTAATTCAATGTTCGAGAAAATGCTGAATGAAAAGTTTCGTCTTCTGTCTTAAGGTTCCAGATATTTGTTATTCTACTGGAAAAAGCGATGGAATTAGCACAATCTGAAACTGTCAAGTGACTTAACACGATGAGCTCTACTTAAATATGTTGTTTATGTGAAGTAGTAGAAGAAACGTCTTTCTCTGGTACAAAAATTGGCAATTTATTTGTTAAACTGAACTGCAAGAGGTAAGAATATTTATACTTCAGTGAGACAGGAGGAATAATATTGTACGCTTCATAAGGAAGATAAAAAAAAAAAAAAAAAAAAAAAAAAGAATTCCATGGAAAAAAGGAAGTAAATTTTATATTTTCAGAAAGGGCCTAACAAAGAAACTGACTCTGAACATTTTGTTGTTGTTGTGAAAACAAGGTGTTTAGTATGGTAGATGTGATTAAGTATATGTTAAACAGTCCAGTAATAAAATGAAATAGAATTAGAGAATGAATAATTTTAAATTTTTTGGATAAGAAAATCTGTGAATTGTAGACTTATTTTGAAAGCCTTGGATCAAATTAATCTTGTACTTATTTATATAATTAAATATATATAAACAAACGTGTGGAAAGCCTTGTGTTCGCCATACGTGTTAATTTATTTTTAACGGTATTGATGAGAACACACAGACTTATAAGAAAATAATACTATTTATTAACTTATTTGCTGATATTTCGCTGGTATTATATCTAGCATCTTCAGAGCACAAAATATATGCAAAGCAACGACAATCTTATATAACAGTGGGACTAGTTTAAACAACTGCAATGGACAACACAAAGACTCAAGTCCTAATTAGATGCCATCTATGTTGGGGGGGGGGGGAAGACAGAGAGAAAAAGTAGGTATTAATTAGGCCTTAAGATGATTGTCTCCCTAATTTTTTGGTAAATTTATATAGCCATACTTGTTAAGGTTTGGAGTATGTTTCAAGGCTTCTGTTGGCTCCAAAAACAAGATAAGTCGGAGAGATTGTTTTGGGAATCAACAGAAGCTTTGAAACATACTCCTAACCTCAACAGGTATGGCTGTATAAATTTTACCAAAATTTGGGAGTTAGTCATCTTAAGACCTAATTAATACCTGCTTTCTCTCTCTGTTTTTTTAACAATTGTTTAAACTAGTTCCATTGTTATACCAGATTGTTGTTGTTTTGCATACTGTGACAAACTGTTTTTGTGCTCTGAAGATGCTGGATATAATACCAGCAAAATATCAGAAAATAAGTTAATAAATAGTATTATTTTCTTATCAGTCTGTGTTCTCATCAATACTGTTAAAAATAAATTAACTTAAATGTATATAATGTTTTAGTTTCATTAAATGTATATATTTTTAATTGGTACTCGAGTCAATAATTTTCCAGATTCTAAAAGAAATAGTTGTCATTGTATCAGTTGGAATGAAGAAATTACTTAACACTCAGTATAAAACAATCTCTTTACAGAGAATGGTGCAGCTGACAGATTTTTTTTTTTTTAAATAACTGGAACAGCTGATTGCAGAGATGAATAAAAATAAACACTATAGTGATTTAGCATACTGCAATAACAGCTGTATTGTTGTACACTTTAGTGCAGCAAAGTCATGGTTGCTCTACAATTTTTTTCAAATTACCTAATAAGAAAGCTTTAGAACTTGCAGTGATAAGTAACTAAAACTGACTCTTGAATCTGGAATGTTGAATATCAGGCTAGTTTAAGGGATTGTGGTCTGCAGAGCTTGGTTACCTGCTAAAGAGGAAGAGATATGAGATAATTGAGACATAAGTTAGTGACAGGATCTTATCAGATAGAATACAGGAGAATTATTGCACTAGATAGTATGGTGCCAAAAAAAACAGTACTAAACTTTGACACCCCCTTCAGTATATGCACTACAAGATATGCTGTTCAACTACATGCATGTTAATAGAAAAACACGTGTAGAGGCTATGCCATTACATTTAACTGTAGCAATAGTGTTGACGTTTTATTGTTGAGCATTATTTTTGTTCATATGGAGTTGGTAGGCCAAATAGTCCAAGCTTACAACATGTTTGTGAGCAATTTGTTCATAGTTTCCATAAGTGTGCCTCAAGCAGTAGTGTCATCATTGCCTTAATTGAGAGGTTCCGACATACTGGGAGTGTCTTGCTGCAATGTAAAGAGTGTTCAGGAAGACCATGAACTGGTAACACAAATAAGAATCACAGGTGTGTGTGTTGGGGCAAGTGTTCTCAGTGCCAAACAGCGGTAAAACTTGTGATACGAAGCAGTCACTACACAGAATCCTTAAGGAGCTAGGTGCTTTTCTTACATCATTCAGGCAGGTCAGTGTTTAACAGCAATGAATTACACTGAATGGCAGGAATACTGTGCACATGCTGGCCAGTCTACGAAAATGTGTCCTTCCTCCATAATGTCTGGGTCTTGAACGAAGTGCATTCCCATCTAAGCCGTCATGTAAACAGATGAACCTACAAGATTCTTGGTTTCTCAAGACCTAAATTTGTCCAAGAGAAACCTCTTCACTGTGAGAAGGTCACCACATGGTATGCGGCTTCCAGCCATGATGTAATTGGGTTCTGCTTCATTGAAGAGGGTGATGTAATCATGACTTTGAATAGTGAATGCTACATCAAGATTGTGTTGGTTCCATTCACCCAGGATTTGCATAGAACGAAGTGCATTCCCATCTAAGCCGTCATGTAAACAGATGAACCTACAAGATTCTTGGTTTCTCAAGAATCTTGTAGGTATGGAGGAAGGACACATTTGTCTACGAAAATGTGTCCTTCCTCCATAATGTCTGGGTCTTGAACGAAGTGCATTCCCATCTAAGCCGTCATGTAAACAGATGAACCTACAAGATTCTTGGTTTCTCAAGACCTAAATTTGTCCAAGAGAAACCTCTTCACTGTGAGAAGGTCACCATATGGCATGCGGCTTCCAGCCATGATGTAATTGGGTTCTGCTTCATTGAAGAGGGTGATGTAATCATGACTTTGAATAGTGAATGCTACATCAAGATTGTGTTGGTTCCATTCACCCAGGATTTGCATAGAATGTGTCATGCAAAAAACATTCCATTTCTTGCAGAGGTATTCCAACAGGACAGAACAGCCTGTCATGCATTACGTGGTTCTAGAGTCTATATATCAGAACACTTCCCCGTGAGGCTCATTTTGGAAGGTTTACAGAATTCCCATACCCTTTGCATTCTCCTAATCTCATATCACATGATGCCTTTGTTTGAGATATGTTGAATGGGTATTCCACCATGATCCACCTTCAAACCCTGATGAACTAAGGGATAAAAAATATATGATATGTCTTAACCCTTGTTCCCCAAGATGATTGAGAACCTTCGCATATATGTTTAAGAACATATTGTAAATTTATAACAAACACTTTATCAGTTGAAAACTTTATGGCCATTTATTTTTAAAAATTCAAAATAACAGCTTAATAATAAGATTCATCTACGATAAATTCCTAAAGTTATTGTATATTTCTCCTGCCTCATCTTCTGTACTTTTTGAATATAGAGATAAATATACATAATTAGTGGGTAATGAAATTGATCTCCCACCTAAAAAGTGGAAGATCAATACCCTAAAAAGTGTAAAATTGATCTCCCACCTAAAAAAAAAAAAAAAAAAAAAGCAGTCGCAAACATCCATGCCCATGGTGGGATTTGAACCAGCAGCCTGTTGGTTGTTAACCATTTGTCACTAATCAGGCCAACATTTACTGTTAAAATTCATTTATTCAAATTGAAAAAAAAAGAGACAAAATCCTTTAGTTGACATTGAACATCATAAAAAAAAAATTAAAAAAGAAGTAATATATATTATTTTATAGTCAAGTAGGAAAACATTGTTTGCCTATAACTTTTCAGAAGTTTCTATAATTGTAATGTTGAAGATCTTTATGAAACTTACATCGCGTGGCTAGTAATAAAAAAAAAAAATAAATAAACACTCTTATTCCAGTCATTTTATGTATGTTGTCAGATGAATGCAAAAATTGTTGGGCAAAATAGGCTTGCCTCTTTAGTTTGCAGCAAGAACTTTTTTACATTCTAAGGAGTTTTAACATATGATCAGTATGAAATTTTATTTTGATGGAGACTCAATTTCTTTTTTATTTATTTTTATTTTTATTGTTGCTTTTAGTAGTATATAAAATTAAATGTATTGCATTTTAATTCAACAGTTGCAGCTATCTGAAGTGATTGCTCGTACTAGAAAGTATTTCAAAGAAGTGACTGGTGCCACTGAACACATGGCTGTAGAAAATGTAACACCATCTGCTATAGTAAACAAATTAGAGTACTATAACATAAAAACAGACAGTGAAGAAGTGAGGAAATGGCTTGATAACATGGACTATGACAGAAAGGGGTATGTGAATTAATATTCTGGAAGTTATAAGATATTTAGTACTAGTAATTCTTATTTTATCAATGAAATACTGCTGTATTAAATTGTAAGGTTTATTTTACTCTTTAAAGGTACCTGTGGCATTACTATAAACAATAAATTACACAATAACCACAGTAATTAACTTTAATTGAAAGTACAGATATTTCTTTAAAGTTAATTACTGTAGTTATCGTGTAATTTATTGTTTAAGATTTGTTTTGTTGTCAGCTTGTAGAATCCCACTGCTGGGCAAAGACCTCCCCCATGTTATTCCATTCGGCTTTATTTTGGGCTGTTCTCGACCAGGTTGGTCCTACTGTTAAAGTAAGTTCATCTCTCTATCTGGTGTTCTGTGTACCTCTACTTCTCTTTCCCTCTAGGTATCTAGTAAGTGATGAGTTTATCCCATGTATCATCTTGTTTTCTTATCAAGGGTTCTGCCCATTTCCATTTTAGGGATTTTACTGTTCTTATGACATTATTATTATTATTATTATTATTCAGGCCTCCATGAAGTCATATGACTCATCGTGGGAGGTCCTTCCTAAGAAACACAAAGTCTATCAAGACTCATCGAGGGTAGGTCTCCCCCCCCTGAGAAACACAGTCCATCATACCACTCCTTAAACTCATTGACCATTCTCACTCTCACCACTCCATCAGGCAATTCATTCCATGGTTCAACCACTCTCCATGGAAAGAAACCACTCCTCACCCTCTTGCAAACAATTTCCTTTCGTAACTTCCAGGATGGCCTCTTGTCATCACTCCTTGTTCAACCAAGCAAAAGAACTCCCCATTGTCAACCCTGTAACCACTTCTCAACAGTTTAAAAGTCTCAATCATATCACCTCTCCTTCTTCTATCCACCAAACTCTGCAGTCCACAATCCTTCAGCCGATCCTCATAACTATCATTGTACAGTCCTGAAACCATCTTTGTTATCTGCCTTTGTACCCTTTCCACAGTTAATTTAACCCCTTCAAATCCTGGGGACCAAATCTGAGAACAATAGTCCAAGTGTGGTCTGATCAGAGACTTATACAATGGAATGATAACCCTCTTATCTCTGCAGGTCAGTGTCCTTCTCATAATTGCAGCAATCCTCTGTTTTACCTTTACCACCTTTGCAATATGTCCCCTAAACTTCAGGTTTCTATCAATCATCAACCCCAGATCTCCTGTCTCCCCTATTTCCTCCAGTATAGCTCCTCCTGTAGCGTATGCAGTGTCCCATCGATGTTTCCCAAACTTCAAGACCTTATATTTTGCTGCATTAAACTGACACCCCCCATTCATTTGCCCATCTATCTAGCTTATTCAAAATGTGGCTTGTTTTCTGTCTTATTTCTAGGGCTGATATTTTTTCTATTCTTTTGATGTTTAACATACTTCTTTCCATTGCTCTTTGCCATGTTCTTAGCTTGGTCACTTGTTTAGTTGTTAGTGACCATGTTTGCGATCCATAGGTTAGAACGGGTAGTTTGATCACATTATGAAGTTTGCATTTTAGGCTGATTAGTAGGTCTCCCTTCATCTACTCTTTTAAACTCCAATAGCTCCTTAGCCCAAGCATTGGTGATTCTGCCATCTGTTTCTTTTTCCATCCTGTTTTTAAGTGATGTTATCTGTCCGAAATCTTTAAAATCTTCGTAACTTATTATTCTATTTTCAACAGTTATTGGAATTTCTGTGTGGTTAGTCATTAGTTTAGATTGGCTACAGTTTATGTTTAATCCATATGCTTTACTTTTATTACTTAGATCTGTAATCATTGTTTCCAGTTCTGAGCTGTTTTTGGAGAAGAGTGCTGTGTCATCAGCAAATCTAAGTTTGCTTAAATTTTTGCCCAAGATGTTTAATTCATAATTATCCCAGCTCAGTTCTCTAAATAACATTTTCAACAATGAAGTGAATAGCTTGGGCTATTGGGTCTCCCTGTTTAACTCCTCTTCCTAGGTTGAAGGATGGTCCTGTTATCTCAAGTTAGATTTGTAATTAGTATAAATAAGAGAGCAGCTGTATGATATCATAATAAAAAATTTTGTTTTATGTAATGTATTTCTATTTACTATTTAATAAAGCAGTAAATAAATAAAAAATGAAGCTGTAGGATTTTTTTACCACCCATGAACAGTTATAAATCTATACTATATTAGTACCACGGGTGGACTAAGGATTTTTTTTTTTCATTTTTATGAATTTTTTTTTTTCCCCATAAGCCATAAACTCAGTTCTAGTGACTGAATATGGAACTTTTTTCACTCCAGTTTAGGCTTCCAATATGCAGTGCGTTTTCTCTCACTGTGCTACAATATTCAACTACTACCTAAAGACAGTTATAAACATCCATGCCATGGCAGAATTTGAACCTGCAGTCTGTTGGTTGAAGAGCAGATGCACTAACCAATTGGCCAACCAGGCCAGCAATTTATCTCCAGTTCATTATATCCAGTTTAAAACAAAGGAAAAATCTATTTTTTAAATTTTAATAATTAAAATAGGTCATTGCTGCGCGAGAGGGCTAATCTTAGCCTGCAGGTTGGAAAAAAGTTACTTTCTTTTAGTTATTGAAAGCTACAGCATGTTATGCCTTTTTCTAACTGGTATGTCAGACTATAAAAAAAAAGTAAATTTTTCCAACCTGCAGGCTAAGATTAGCTCTCTCTCACAGCACAACTCCCATCTCTTAAAAAAACACACTTTCTTTTTTCTTTGATCAATTCAAGTTTTTGATTAAAGAAAATTGCTTATCATATATTTTGAGATGTCAATTCGAGATTTTGTTATTGAAAGCTACATGATACACCATTCATGAAAACAAACAGTTTCTCTAAATTCGGAGAATTTCAACTGTTTAAAAAAAAATAAGTAGCATGTTAGGCATTACTGTTCTAGAGAACTTTCTCTTTGAATATGTGTTATTTGTCTGTCATTTTGTTGAAGGACATCACCTACAAAACTTTGTTTATCCATTGTTGAATATTAATAATGTCAGGTTCATTATTAATATCTTTGTATGATTTTACTATTAATGGCATCACAATTTTCCTAATTCTCCTTAAAATCATATCATTGATTTCTGTTCTTAAACGATCTGACCCGCTCTTCAATCATTAAGAAGTAGCGACTTTATAGTGCAGTTATGAGGATTTGCAACATTTGCTCATTTGTTAAAAAAGATGGGTTTGAATTCTGTCAGAGATGCAGTGGACCGTTATAAGATCTTATCTGTTTAAGTTGTTATTCTGTCTCATACAGAGGCTGGAGGGCTTTTCATCCTGCCAGCTAATGGGAGAAACATGAAATTAATAGACTTAATGTACTTTGCATAGTCTTAATTGCTTTGCCCATAATTCTGACTACTTTGATTGGGAAACAAAAAAAAAGGTGTACAGCTACTAATTGCTAATGTTGGATAACATTGTGTTCTTTATTTTATTCATCTTTTTGCAATTATTTACTTTTCTTTTCCTAAGAATGATAAAACTCAACTAGCTAAATAAAACCATTGTAGCTATACATACTCAGACATGAAATTCATGCTAATAGATATTACTCATGTTACTGCTGGTTTAAAAGCTAATAAAAGCATCTATCCAATGAAAGTAGGAGACATTTTATTGTTTCAAGACTATGATGCTGTAGATGATTTTGCATTTATTTTGTACAAATCATAATTTTAGAAATGAAGGCTTGGCTTCAACAGCCATGACTCTTCTAAAGTGGTGAATGATCCTTCCACCATAAAAAAGGAATATGTCCTCAGTTTGAAAATCTTTAATCTGTAATGATCTGTTATCTAGTGAATTACACTTATTATACCATGTGTAATGAGTTTATTTTGTTCTCTTATCTAGTTCTTATATAATATTAAAATGTATAATTGTCTTTAAATGTTTTGAATATATTTAATTTTTTTTTTTTTTATCTAACATTATCTAGTTCTTATATAATATTAAAATGTATAATTGTCTTTAAATGTTTTGAATATATTTAATTTTTTTTTTTAGTTTAATGAACATGTTTTCTTGGTGTGGATTAGTAGATATGAATTATGTAATGTCAGATCTCTTCAAAGTGCCTAATATTCAGGTAAGCTTTTAAATTTTGTAACCAGAATATTTATTTAGATAGTATATACTTGACAAGTAGCGAAATCTTACAACCTGCTGCTTCATTTAGTTATTCTCGTGGAAAGGCTTAGACATTGGTTATACATGTTTACTAAATAGCTTCAGGAAATTACAATGTACAATAGAATATACATTAAAATAAATTTTGATACACTTCCAATATTTCTGCAACGTCACCTTGCCATTTTCACAGGAACTTAGAAACAAGACACGCGCACGCAAGCACAATAAATACACAGTAAATGAGGACGAAGCAAAAAGCTATTCTTTCTCCTAAAAGTCCTGATGGTGCCCCCTAGCGGGCAATGTGTGTATTCTTGGCCATTTGGGCTGAAGGTCTTCTGATGTAGGTTTCCCAAATTTGGGGCAGTCTCATGCAACCAAATTTTTTGAGGTTTGGATTGTTTCTTTGGGCTGGATGCAGGATATCTTTGCTACTTCCATCCTTTCTTTCAGCAGGATGGAAGTAGCAGAGATGAGAATACTTAGGTGGATGTGCAGTGTGACCAGAAAGGATTGTCTGAGAAATGACTGTGAGGGGAACAGTGAAAGTTACAAACTTAGGAGTGAAGATACAGGAGGCAAGGTTGAGATGGTTTGGTCATGTGATGAGGAGGGAGGACAAATATGTGGGAAGAAGGGTCATGCAGATGGATGTGCAAGGAAGGAGGAAGCGTGGGCGGCCAAAGAAGAGATGGAGGGAGCTGGTAGAAGAGGACATGAGGATGAAGAACTTGGATGTGGTGACAGCCCAAGACAGGAGGATGTGGAGGAGACTCATCATCAACAGTGACCCCACTTAAGTGGAAGGGGCTGAGGCTGATTCCATGAATAGCTTTTCATATTTGAATTTACTATGGTGTATGATCGTGGCTTTCTTCCACCGTATTCTATGGTGGGTATCCAGAGCATGGTCTGCAAGACCAGAGCGACTATATTGGTGAAACTGGATGTAGTCCTGTTGTTCTGAAATTCTGATATTAGCTGTCCTGCCTGTTTGGCCAAAGTAGGACAGCTTACAGCTGCAAGGGACCTGGTATATATCAGGTAGGTCTAGGGGAGGAGGTTAGTAGAGCGGATAAGGGATGCCAATTTTCTGTATGGTCTGTAACAAGAAGTCAAGTCATGTTTTTTAGGATTTTCGTAATTTTTTCCGAGGTGCCTTGTTTTTAGGGAATGGTGATGGATTTAGAGTAATCCTTATTGTAAAGGGGGGGGGGGAGTTGTGGTTTATTGGTTTCAATATTTTTTTTTGGGGGGGGTGAGAGCCATTGGCTGAGAAAGTGTTGAGAATGTGGTTTATTATGTTGGAGGTTTAATGGATTTTTTTACAACACTCAAAAAGAATTAAAATAGAATTTAATACTTCCTATATTTCGTCCTAGTCACTAGGACATCTACGGGGATTACAAAAACAATTAATGTAACATGCACACAAAAACTTACAATACTAAGCCCAACCACGTGGGTGACACTAAAGTCCTATCTAGGTAGAGCGCCCTCTAAGGGCAGTAGTAGGTAGCCTGGAATGTAAGGTGGGACCTCTGGTGATGAGTGTTTCCCAAATCTTCGGAAGCTTAATGCAACCGTATTTGTTAAGATTTGGTTGGTTTCTGAGAGCTGCTGCTGCTGCTTCTAAGAAAAGTCTCTCTTTCTTGAATTTGCTGTGGTGGAGCATGGTGGTTTTCTTCCATGATACTCTGTGGGTGGTGTCCAAAACGTGGTCAGCCAAGCCTGAATGGCCATAGTTGTGTTTAACGATGTATGACTTGTGTTCCTCCAGGCTGATGGATGCTGATCTGCCTGTCTGTCCAAAGTACGCATGCTTACAGGAACAGGGTACTTTGTAAACTCCAGGCAGAGAGAGAGGAGGGAGCTGATCTTTCGTAGAACGGATAAGGGTAGCAAGTTTGCAGTAGGGCTTATATGCTGTGTGTAGGTTATACTTTTTTTAGTATCTTGGCTATTTTTTCCGAAGTGCCTCGGATGTAGGGTATGGTGATGGCATTTTTAAAATCTTGTTGACAAGAGGGACGGGGAATGGGGGAGGAATTGATTATTTTTTTGATACTGTGTTCGCTGTAGCCATTGGAGAGGAAAGTTCTGTGTATGTGGTTAAGCTCAGTAGTGAGGGTGGTTCCACTGGAACAAAGATTGTGGACTCTCTTGGTAAGGGTTTTTATGATACCATATTGTTGTGAGGGGTGGTGGTGGGAGAGTTTGTGAATGTATCTGCCTGTGTGTGTGGGTTTTCTGTATACAGTGAAGGCAAGTGTATCATTAGGCAGGCGCGTGACTAAGGTGTCTAGGAAGGGTAAACAATTGTTCTTTTCCTTTTCCATAGTAAACTGGATTCTTGGATGTAGGCTATTGAGATGACCGAGGAAGGAGTCTAACGTGTCTGGGCCATGAGGCCAAATAGAGAACACATCATCTACATATCTTAGCCAGATAGAAGGTTTGAGTGGGGCTGAGTCTATGGCTCATTTTTCAAAATCTTCCATATAGAAATTAGCAAGGGGGGGGGTGAGAGGGGGCAGAACCCATGGCGGTTCCCTCTATCTGCTTGTAGATTTTGTTATTCCAAGAGAAATACCCAGAGTTGATGGCAAAGGAAAAGAGATCTAAGATGTCAGAGGGGAAAACGTTTTCTAAGAGAGATAAAGTGTCAGTTAAGGGAATATTGGTAAACAAAGAGGAAATATCAAAGCTTACTAATATGTCTGTATTATTCAAGGTTAAATTTTCTGTGAGGGCTTTAAAGTGGGTCGAGTTTTTTTATATAGGAAGCTGAATTTCCGGTGAGGGGTTAGTGGCATCTACTATAGGTCTGAGTGGGGAATTGGGTTTGTGGATTTTTGGTAAACCGTATATTCGGGGGGGACGGGAGGGGAAAGGTTTAAGTTTTTTCGTGACGTCAGGGGGCCAGGAGGTTACATTAATTGTTTTTGTAATCCCCGTAGATGTCCTAGTTCCTAGGACGAAATATAGGAAGTATTAAATTCTATTTTAATTCTTTTTGAGTGTTGTAAAAAAATCTATTAAACCTCCAACATAATGTCCTCACAGCACTTAAGCCTCTACACAAGAAGAATGTGGTTTAGTTCTGTGGTTAGGACATTGTCATTTGAACAGATAAGTTTAGCCATGTTGTGTAGTGTCTTAATGACTCCATATTGTTGTGAGGGGGGGTTGTTGTTGATGGATGTATCTGCCTTTGCGGGTGGGTTTTCTATAAACTGAGAAAACCAAGGTTCCATCAGGCTGGCGAGTGACTAGTGTGTCTAAGAAGGGAAGGCAATTGTTTTTTTTCTTCTTCCAGGGTGAACTTGATTCTGGGGTGTTGGTTGTTTAAGTGTGTTAGGAAGGAGAGGAGTGCATCAGAGCCATGTGGCCAAATAGCGAACACATCATCAACATAGCGAAGCCATATGGTTGGTTTTTGTAGGGCAAAGTTTAAGGCTCCAAATGTCTCCATAAAAACATTTGGCCAAGGGTGGGGAGAGTGGTGAACGCATGACTGTCCCCTCTATTTGTTTGTAGAATTTTCCTTGCCAAACAAAATAGCCTGAGTTCATTGTGAATTGAAATAGGGCTGTGATATCGGGAGGAAATTTAGCTTGGATAAGCTCTAAGGATTCTTTGAGTGAGATATTTGTTAATAAGGAGGAGACATCAACACTTTCTCAGCCAATGGCTACCCCCCCCCCCCAAAAAAAAAATCCAAAAAATATTGAAACCAATAAACTACAACCCCTTTCCCATCACAACAAGGATTACTCCAAATCCATCACCATTCCCTATATCTGAGGCACCTCGGAAAAAATTACAAAAATCCTAAAAAAACATGACTTCTTGTTATAGACCATATAGAAAATTTGCATTCCTTATCCGTTCCACTAAAGACCAACCTCCTCCCCTAGACCTACCTAGTGTATACCAGGTCCCTTGCAGCTGTAAGCTGTCCTACTTTGGCCAAACAGGCAGGACAGCTAATATCAGAATTTCAGAACACAAGAACTACATCCTGTTTCACCAATATAGCCGCTCTGGTCTTGCAGACCATGCTCTGGATACCTGCCATAGAATACGGTGGAAGAAAGCCACGATAATACAATGTGGTAAATTCAAATACAAAAGGCTATTCATGGAATCAGCCTCAGCCCTAGGAAACAATCCAAACCTCAATAAATTTGGTTGCATGAGACTGCCCCAAATTTGGGAAACCTACATCAGAAGACCTTCAGCCCAAACGGCCAATAATACCCACATTGCCCGCTAGGGGGCATCATCAGGACTTTTAGGAGAAAGAATAGCTTCCTGCTTCGTCCTCATTTACTGTGCATTGTGCTTGCGTGCACATGTCTTGTTTCTAAGTTCCTGTGAAAATGGCAACATGACGTTGACGAAATATTGGAAGTGTGTTAAAATTTATTTTAATGTATATTCTATTGTACATTGTAATTTCCTTAAGCTATTTAGTAAGCATTCATTTAGTTAGTCTTCCCAACATGCATGTACTCCGTTTATCAAAGCTGAGATATTTACTTTTCCTCTTTCACTCACTCTTTTAGGATGCTTTGTTTCTTACTTCACTGTTAACAGCGTAATGGATGTAGGTCAGCATTTCTTTTGTTATATGAATCTAAACTCCACCAAAAGTTATAAACCCTTTCATACCTTAGTGATTCATACCTTTGATACCAGGTGATGAAATTTATCTGCCACCTAAAAACATTCAGCCTGAAAGATGCCGAGTTACAGGTGTCATGTTTCTACCTTCCATATTATTCATCTTGGTCACAAGGCATCTTCACAGGCCTAAAATTATGCCTATTCATTCACAGATATAAAATCAAGATAACAAATACTGATTAATATACTGTAAGATGATCTGTTGGACTGAGTCATAATAATGTCTCCCAAATGTTTGCCCTTTTTAGACAGTTGTATTTGTTAAGGTTGAAGAAATGTTGGACTATGACAGATTCCAAACACAGTCTCAGGCTCAATCTACGACTATATAATAAAGAAGCCTTGAAAATATTTGTAATTTTATTCATGTGTGCAGATGTTAAGAGTTCTTCCAGTTTGGCCAAACTAGGCCAAACTGGAAGAACTTTTAACAAAAAACAGGAATCACAAAATGTCTTATCAGAAGAGCCAAAACTAATTGTGCTACTTCTAATTTTCTACAGAAGAACTTTCTACTATCCAACGACACATGAAACTCGATGGCTTTTCTGAAAAGAGTACTCAACATCTTCTCAATTCTTATAATCCACCACAAAACAATGAAGATTCAATATGTCGAGTTCCAATTCCTTACATCTCCGGGATTTCAGAATCTATCGCAAGAATTCTGAAGAAATATGAGTTAACAGCTACGTATTCACCTATTAACAAATTATCTTCCCATTTTCCTTCTCCTAAAGACAAATGCTCAACTATATCTCTTCCTGGAGTTTATCAAATTCCTTGCAACTGTGATCTTTCCTATTTTGGACAAACTGGACGTTCTCTTGAAAAAAGAATCCAAGAACATCAATCCTCCATCACAACAAACCTGAAAATTTTGGATTGGCTCAGCACGGGATTGAAACTAACCACAACAGCCTTTGGTCAAAAACGCGCCTCTTACATAGATCCCATTATAAATTTGAACGTTTATTCAAAGAAAGTGTAGAGGCCTTACTCCATCGTCCTAACCTGAATTGGAATGACTGTATATCTATATCAAAAATCTGGGAAAGTCTAATCGGGATAACTCATTAATTCATGTTAATTTTATGTTATTTAATATTATTAATTAATATCTTTATTTCAATCATGTCTGTGCTTAAAAATATTCCCTTTAATACTTAGTGATATAACATCACGTGGCTTGTTCTATTTTTAAATGATCTATTGTTAGTATTCCATCTTGTATTTTTTTTTTTTTTTTTTAAACTGTTCTTGTAGTGCCACTGAAGATGGTCTGCTATTTCCAGACCGAAATATTTGGTTAATTAAATATCTTTCTTGTGTTTACATGCATATATATTATTCAGTCTTTATGTCACAAGTATCCTTAAAACATCAGATTTTAGTCTGAGCTTATTTTGTGGGTGTAGCCTACCCACAGCACATTTGTCTGTAAATGGCTAATGGTTATAATCTAGAATATCTACTTTCCAACCTTGCTTCAGGACTCAAATAAATTCCCACATACAGTACCGTAATGTACTGTAGGTTGACCAACCAACCTCTCGTGTATGAACCCAACCTTAAAAAAAATAAAATAAAAAATTTAGACAGTAGTCTAATTTTAGGCAATAGAAATCAGTTGCTTTAATGGCATTCACAAACAGTAACAAAACAAAAAGAACCACTTTTTGTTTTGAATCTACGGCCTCTCAGTTGGAGAGCAGAGCTACTATCCACTCAGTCAATCATGCTGGCTTTGCCTTTCTTTCTATGTGATCAGTATACACTTAATAATGCTATATATTAATTTTTGGTGTGGATCGCATTTTATGTGATTGTTCTACAATGTCTTCAAATCTTTCCATTATTTCTGATGATTAATTAGTACTTAATTATGTAGTGATTTTCAGGAAATCAGCTTACGTATAAATTAGGAAATGCTTGTATATTTGGCATTGCATTTACAAATGTTTTCTTTACTTTGTCATCAGTAGGATTTCATTTGGTGATGTCATTAGGAGTGATTGTTTATAATGTTCGAAATAACATATAAATTGAATACTCCTGTTTGTGGCAACTTAATCAACCAAGATGTATTCTGTATTGTCTGAAACTAAAACATAAAACATGCATAATGATGATACAACATAATCAATAAAGGCCAGTGGGGGGGGCATCATATCATTAAAGGCCAATTTCAGTGTTTGCCTTGGTTCCCTAGCAAAAGTGCTGTTTCTGTTAACTAGGGAAAACAGTAAATCCCACACAGATGATATGGTTTATACATAAGTTGCAAACTGAAAGAATTAAAGGATGTATAGGAAGAGGTTCAATGCTGAATCAGACTTATTGTAGGGTTATATGTTCTTCAGGTGAGACACTGTTTTCTTAAATCTGTGATATGGTTTCAAGAGTCTTTGGCCATGTTAAATACAATTGATATTTGCTATAGCAAACATACCATAACAAACTTGAAAAGTTCAACCAAGCCCCTCGAGGAGCATAGTGCTCTGTTTATTCACTATCCCCCTATAACTAGCCAATCATGTGGTCCTACAAGTTTACTCTAGTGAGAGTGATCTGTAATAACCTGCTGCAACTAATTTAGATACAAATCAGCAATTAAAAAAAAAAGAAGACAAACTCTCAAAATGGACAGGAGAAGTAGAAAATATAAACTTTATTCTCAATAGCCTATAAAACGTTTTAGCCATTTAGGTACAATTTTTAGTGCACGGCAAATTTGGAAATAGATTATAGCATAACCAAGTCTAGTATGGTAGGAAGACCACTGGATAAATTTAAATGGTACAACAGAGAAATTACTCAAGGTCATGTTAGCAGTATAACATAACAATGTTTAAATCAGTTTTAATATATGAATGAAGTATTAGAAATAATTTATTTGACCACAGACTGGAAATTGAAATTAAAAATGTAGAAAATAATTTGCCATTGTAATATTCAATATAGTGTTAGCAGAGCTAATCTAAGATGCTATTATCACTTAACAGAATGAGAGATAAGATTACCAAACCAAGTATTTGAAGCCAAAATATCAGAATGGATGGGTGTAGTTTGAATTCTTTAAATGATTAAACTCTAATAGAATTTGTCAGTCTTGGCAAATAATAGATTAGTTTGGAAGAAAGTTGATCAGAAAGTAGTCGTTACATATTATATTACTGTCATATTTACTACATACCTCAGTAAACATGCTAGAAAATGATGAATATGAGTTCAGTGTACAGGAACGTGACCATAATGTGTTTGAAACATTGGTTTTTCTCTTCTGCATGTTTTTCTTAGAAATTGCAATATGTTCATATTCGACTGAGGATGGTGAAATAGTTCTATATCTAATATATGCATTCAAGGGTCAAAGCTGTATAACTGAGAGGAGACCTCCACATAGCCTTCAAAGGAATGCAGAGAACCGACCAGGGCTTCTGACTTAATGTCCAATCCTCACCTTCTCGTGGTGCACCCTGTTGGGTATCTACTTTGATACTGAACGAACGAGGATGGGCTGGCAATTTGGGATTTAGCCGACCAAATTGTATTCTTATTGGTTAAACCAAAATAAAAAATGATGGTACAACATGACAAAATTTCATGCCGGCTGGGGCGTCGCCCGGTTAAACAAGGCCCCCTTTGTTTTCGCCAGGGAACCAGGGCGAACAGCGAAAAGTCAGCTACTGGAACAGATCTGAACACAAACCCCAACTCAACATCACCAGAGTTAAAGATCGGTACTATCAACGTAAGAAGCCTGAATGGCAAAGAAATGGAGCTAGCTGAGGAATTAGATAAGTACCAGATCGACATAATAGGGGGTGACTGAAACAAAAAAGACCAAAACTGGTGAGATCTTTCTGAGTAATAAATACAAAATGTTATATTCAGACAATGACAATCAAGGAAAAGAAGGAGTAGCCATGGTATTCAACACAAAATACGAGGCTAATCTTCTTGAATGGCAGTCAGTCTCAAGTAGAGTAATGTGGGCAAATATGAGAATGGGGAACTGGACAATGAGACTTATTTGTGCCTATGGTCCCACAGAAGATTCTACTAAGGTAGAAGTGGAGGAATTTTTTGATGCTTTAGAAAAAGCAACTGACACAATGAAAAAGGAAAAGTTGGCCCTTGTTGGGGATCTAAATAGCAGAGTAGGAAATGATTGTGAGACATACAAAAATATTTTGGGAAAATTTGGTGAAAAGAGCAAAGCTAATGATAATGGCAAATATCTGTTGGATTTCTGCTCAGGACATGGACTGGTTATTACTAACACCGTGTTCCAACATAAAAATGTGCGCAAATTCACATGGAGAGAAGAGGCTAGGAATAAGAAAAGTCTCGTTGACTATGTTATTGTTGATAGTGATGTTTACTCCCTGGTGCAGGACACCAGAGTGTACAGAGGATTTGAAATTGGAAGTGATCACTATTTAGTCTTGAGCAGGATAAAATTGAATTTCATATTGAAAAGAATAACATGTAAGAAAGTTTTAAAGCGAATAAAAGTTGAGCAGCTCTCAGATGTGAACTGTAGACTAAAATACAGAAAGATTATTGAAAAGAAAATGAAAGAGTTTCAGAACAGGAATCAAGCCTTGGAGATTCAGTGGCAAACTCTGAAGAAAACATTGATTGATTCTGCCAGAGAGGCATGTGGTGAGGTTGTGTGTTAAACAGGCAGTGAAGGAAAAGAAGAAAGCATATCAAAAGTTCCTGGCAAATAAATCAGCTTTTACTCTTGCAGAATACAGAGACAAATGTAAGAAAGCTAAACAGTGTGTAAAACTAGCTAAACAAAAGTCATGGGAGGATTTTGGCAAGAATATAGAAAATAAATATCAAGAAGGTGGCAAAATATTCTGGAGGTTGTTGAAGAAGCTCAGGAATGGAGGATAGAGTGCTGTAAAAGGAGTTAGAGATGATAAAGGTGACATAAAAACAGGAGAAAAAGATATCCTTGAAGTATGGAGTAATTACTTTGAAAAACTGCTAAATGAAACAAGCAGTGATGACAGCACAGTGATAAAAAAACACTGACCAGGCATGCAGTCAGGAATACATATCCATACTTGAAGTAGAAAAAGCCATCGAAGGCTTGAAATGTGGAAAGGCAGCAGGAGTAGATGATATTCGACCAGAAATGCTGAAGTATGGTGGTATAAAAGTCTTACAGTGGCTGCACTGCATAGTTCAGAAAGCCTGGACAGAGGGATGAATTCCTGATGATTGGAGTAGAGCTCTCATAGTACCCATATATAAAAAAGGAAATGAAACTGAAATTACAGAGGTATTTCCCTACTGAGTGTTCCTGGCAAGATCTATGCAAGTATACTTGAGAAACGGTTGAGAAGAATTGTGGAAGAAAAGCTTGGTGAAGAACAAGCTGGATTCAGGCCAAATAGAGGCTGTCAGGATCAGATCTTCACTTTACGACAAATAGTCAAGAAAGCCTGGGAATATAACAAAGATCTGTATTTAAGTTTTATCGATTTGGAAAAGGCATATGACAAGGTGCCAAGAGAGAAGCTATTCAATACGCTGCAGTTATATGGTGTCAATGGGGCATTATATCAAGCAATACTTAGTCTTTATTTGAGTTGTAAGTCAGCAGTTAGAAATGAAGGAAGTACAGGAAGATAGTTTAATCTTAAATCTGGTGTGAGACAAGGATGTACATTATCCCCTCTGTTATTCATTATCTATATGGATCACATTATGAAGGAAAGTGGTATTAAACCTGATATCAAAATTGGAGTTGTTAATGTCAGCTCTTTGCTTTATGCGGATGATGTTATATTTCTAAATAAATCCGCTACAAGTCTGCAAAATTCTCTGACTAAATTGAATAGCTGTTGTAATAGATATGGTATGAAGGTCAGCAATAAAAAGACAAAGACAATGAAAATAGGCAGAATCATTGAAAATGTCAACTGTGTTGTGAATGGAGAACCTGTGGAACAAGTAAAACATTTCAGCTACTTAGGCACGATTTTTACTGAAGATGGTAAATTAAATATAGAAATAGACAACAGAATCAGCAAAGCTGGTATGGTGGGAAGTCAATTGAATAAATTCATATGGAGTAAGAGAGAAATTAGTCGGAACACTAAATTAGCTGTATACAAGACAGTGTTCAAACCAGTTTTAACTTTTGGATCTGAGAGCTGGGTCAGAAGTAAAACACTTGACAGATGTCATCAATGGCAATATCATATTAAAAACAAGAATATTAGGAAAGAACTTGACATTGTCAGCATCCAGAAATGCATTAGCAGAGCTAATCTCAGGTGGTATGGTCACTTAAACAGAATGGGCAAGGAAAGATTAACAAAACAAGTGTTCTCTGCCAGGTTGGCAGCAAAACGACCCAGAGGAAGACCAAGATATAGGTGGATTGATACGGTACAAAGTGCCTTAGACGATAGAAATATAAGATCTGTTAATGTTGGAGTCTTGATAAGTAACAGACTGATTTGGAGGAAAATTGTAGATAGGAAGTTAGTAATGATGTAATTTTTTCATGTAGTACTGTCATATCCTGTACACCCCTTGAGGGTACATGGCAGGAATTTGATGATGATGATCTATTTTGATTAGATCTATTTTCTCTTCATATGCCTCAAATTTTAATATCATTTTTTGGCTTCTTTCATCCTCTCAATTCCATTAATTCCTTCCAATACATGAAACATCCAAAAACTTTAACACATTTACTAGTAAAGATATTTATCCCATCATTTTCAAATTTTAAATCATTATAAATTTTATATTTGTCACTTTAGTGTTGGGTTTAAGATTGTCTATTAAAATTTTAAGAATTCTTTAATTTTTTTTTTTCTGCTAGACGAGAACAGTTGAACCTATAATAAAAGCTTTAACATCCGAAGAGGAAGAAATGTTCAAGAACATGATGAGAAGACTTCATAATATTGCTAGGGTGAATTATCAATTTTCATGATTAATATGCTTAATGAGGCAAATGACTATAATCTTTTATCATTTTTTATACCTTTGTATGATAATATCTCTCACTGATTATAAAAATTTTATCTAATATTAAGCTTACAGTAATGCACAGATTTTGATGCCAAATAAGTAGTTTTCTTCCCCCCCCCCCAAAAAAAAAACCTTCTCTCATAAATTTCAATAGTATAACTTGCATAACACAGCAGTACTAATTAAAATTACAGCATAAGATGTCAGCAGTTGTTCACCATATTCTTGTGTTGGCTTCATCAGTTTCACTCAGGCTGGCTGTTAGCAGATTTCTAAAAAGTTAGTGCTAGAAAGTATTGATTGCTTCCTTCAGGGAATGAAAAGATATAAAGAATTTATATATTTTTAAAATTTTTTTTTAATTTTGTAAAATCAAAGATTTCTGTGACTGAAACTATATTCACCAGTTTTAAATGTAAATAACTTCCATATTTTTGTATGAATTTAATGAATTATTAACTGTTCTAAGCCTTGAATTTTTTATATTATTTACATATTAATTGCTACCATCTAGGAAGAAGGCAAAACAATATTAGTCCTGAAGAGCAAACAATACTTCTTCAAGCCATTTGAGGTCTCCCATAGATAGTATGGTAATCTCATGCCAGTGACTGAAATTTATCTACTGCCTAAAGATACTCATAATCATCCATGCCCATGGAATTCAAACCCATACTGTTGGTTGGAGAGTGGGTATGCTATCCACTCAGTAACTTAGAGATACAATGTCTAGCAAAGTAACATCAATGATCTGAGGACCGTCTTTACTTGCCTTTCTTTTTTTCATTAAAATGGCACTGTGAGCTCTAGCTCTTAAGCTACAATTTGGATTTCATCAATGATATTTGAGCCTCATCTTCTTGTTATTCCTTTTCTGACATTTTATGAAAGACCTGTCTGGCTAGGTATAAGGGATATAACATTGGCACCATAGCTCAGTGACTTGCCACAAGTCTTTTGTGGTCTTTATAACAGTAACATACTGATGAAATATTAAATCTGAAAAACTCTTCTAGTATGCTGAACCAACATGATAGCCGTGAATGAATACTATGTTAGTATAAAGGTCAGTGAATGCGAGGCCTTCATTCCCTGCCCCCCCCCCCAAGAGCATATACACTATCTACATAATTTTCCAGACACTTTAGCAATTTACAATTGATACCAGCAGTCAAACCCTAGTATCGAGTATGTCCACCTTTGGCTTTGATAACCTCCTGCACCCTTTGAGGGGAGGCTTTCCATCACTGTGCAGCAGACATCAGGTGGAATTTGTCTCCATTCCTCCATCAAAGCAGCACTGAGTTCAATGACAGATCCAGGACATGCTGCTCTGGACCTCAATCGGCACTCCAATTCGTCCCGCAGTGTTTGATGAGGTTGAGGTCATGACTTTGCGCAGGTGAGAGCAGTTGTTTAACACCTGTCTCCTCATAACAGCTGCAGCTTTGCGGCATGGGGCATTGTCGTCTTGATAGTAACATGGGCCCATTCCATAAAAATTCCACAGTGTAGACAGCACCTGATTATCCAGAATATCAAGGTATACTGAGCTGCCTTCATGGAACCATGGGCAATGACCAGTGAACTCACTCCAAATCAGCTGAATGTACCCCAACTTTACTGTGGGTACAATGCACTGTAGTAACAAGCGTTCACCACACCTACACCCTGCCATCAGACTGGAAACAGGTGAACCTTGATTCATTGCTCCAGAGTACCGTTTTTCACTGGTGAGTTGTCCAGTTCACACGCTTTTTGCACCAGGGCAGACAAGCCGCCTTGTTTGTTTTTGGGATGTTTGGCTTGTGTGCAGCTGCTCTTCAATGGAAACTCAGTAAATGGAGTTCTTTTCACACCATGGTGAGCATTAACAGTGTTAATGCTCACCATGGTGTTACTGGCACTCTGGAACTCATCACGAATGATCTGTGCTAATTGTAGTCGGTTTTTGCATGCCACCCATTTTAACACCCTCCTGTCCTTGTCAGTCATTTTTGGCAGCTGTCCTGAGTGTTTTCTTGCACTAGCAATGCCAGAATGTCTCCATTTGTTGATCACATCGCCAGCTGTTGATTTTGGATGCTCCAGTTGAGCGGCAATGGCACGTATGGACATGCCACCAATGTGACAGCCCACGATGACACCTCTCTCTAAGTCGTTGAGTTCACATCATGTTGCCATACCACCTGTATTCAACTTCTATAATGAAATACCGCTTCCTACTATCTGTACACCATTTTTTTTTATGCTGTTAACAAACCTGGAATGTTCCATAACTTCAAATAACAGGGGTGTCCAGACAATTATTGGTGGATAGTGTAGTTCTAATTCAATCAACTCTCACTATAACAAACTTGTAGGGACCACATCAGTTTCTTTTAGCATAAGATTATATCTTGAGGGTTTGGTTAGGACTTTACAGTAGTTAGTTATAGTGAGCAAGTTTGTTATAGTGTTGCTTGCTGTAGTAAATAAACTGTATCAAACTCATGTTAGAGGTTTAATGGAGAAAATAGCTGAGAAAGGATTAAAAATAATATTTAATTCTTCCAATATTTCATCTCAGTCACTGAGACATTGTCAGGGAGTACAATGTGAGACGTAACACCCGTAAAGGCAACATAAAACTAAGTGAAAGACATGGATAAAAGACTAGAGTCCTAACTAGGCAGGTTGCCCTCTGTGGGTACCTGTTAGCAGCCTAGGATGTAAACTGGGATCTCCAAATATTAGTGTTGCCCATATTTTAAGAAGTTTAATGCAATCATATTTATTCAAATTGAGCTGATTTCTGAGAGCATGTGCAGATTCCAAAAATAGTTTTTCTCTTCTAAATTTACTGTGATGGTGGTCTTTTTCCAATTGATTCTATGGGCCATATCCAAAGCATGGTCTGCAAGGCCTGACAGATGTTGGTTGATCTTTCTGTCTGTCCATAGTAGGTCAACTTGCAGGAACAGTACTCTGTACACTCCAGGAACTGAGAGAGGAAGGATTTGATATTTAATAGAGCAGATGAAGGTAGCTAGTTTCAATTGGGGCTTGAAAGCCATGCAGAGGTTGTCCTTCTTTAAAGATTCTGGCTATTTTTTCTGAAGTGCCTTAGACACCGGGGATGATGATAGCATTACTAAAATCTTTCTGAAGAGAATGTTAAAGATTAGGGGATGGATTGATTATTTTTGATCATGTGGGAAATGTAGCCATTAGATAAGATGCAGTATATATGATTCATTTCTGCTGTGAGAGAGGACTAACTGGACTGTTTTTGCAATCTGCAGCTGTTCTCAGAACTAAGCCTAATTTGAATAAGTATGGTTGCATTAAACTTTCCAAAATATGGGAAATGCTAATACTTTGAGATCCCAGTTTTCATCGTAGACTGCCAACAGATGCCCATAGAGGGCACCTGTTGGCACACACAAAAGCAATGCAAAACTAAGTGAAACACATAGGTGAAAGACTAGTTTTGCATTGCTTTTGTGTGTGTTACATCTCATATTGTACTTCCTGACAATGTCTCGGTGACTAAAACAAAATATCAGTGGTTGCCAACCTCCTATAGGAGATGGCACTCAAAGAAGAAGAAGAATACTTTCTCAGTGCTGTTTCACTTCTTTTAACCTTTAACATAATTTTTCCTAGCACTTAAGCCTTAACACACAGATTGTGTATCATACTCACTCACTGTAATAAACTATGAGAAGTTGGACAAGCCCATAAGCACAGTGCTGTTCTAAAGGAATCCATCAAGCATCTAACAACTCCCATGCTGTGATATGGCAGTTCTGTATAATCAACATACATCGGTCTGGTTCTTGTCATTACTATTCATTAAGTAGTTGGCCTACTCTTGCAGGCTGGTGTTAGCACCATTGTTTTGTGCTAACATCAACAGTACACTTACTATACACAGTGTTCATTTGCTTATAAATTTCTTTGGGACTAACTCTTTGACAATAAGACAATCATCATGCTCTGCTTTGTATGTAAATTAGTTGCAATTTTGAACTAGTTTTGTACTGTTGTCTAATCCTGCTATCATTGCTTTCAGAGCAGCTTCAAAGAATCAGTCAATCAATAAACATTGATTATTTGGTTCAGAAAGGTCAGGGAGGAAAGAGTGGAGGCATTATTTTCATGACTTATGTAGGCTTTTCTGTGGAATTTTTCTTAGTGATTTGTCGTTATACATGCTGACAATAAATTTAATGTAAGTGGTTAATGGTTGGGCGGATTAGTATCGGTTGATGAAGTATATAATTTGGCTAGAAAGCTCTAAACTGTTTAATTCCTGAACATTTACTGTAGTGAGTCAACCATATAAACTTGTCAGGACCACAGGAATAGTCTGCTCTAGTTGGATAGTTTGCTATAGTGAAGTTTCTTAATAGCAGTATTATCTATAGAGATTTGGCCATGATTGTATTAAATTATGTTTACTAAAGTGAGAGTCTACTGTGGCTACAAAATTGCAGAATTTGGTTGCTTTACTTTAGGAAAGGAAAAAAAACAAAAAAATTTAGTTTTGGCATCGGTGCTATTTGAATCAAGTTTTCAGCTGTGAATGTGAAGAGTACCATTCACCATGTGAATGGTACTCTTCTCTAGAATTAAAAGTTCCCTAGGGAAATTTCCTGTCAACTCTTTTATTTTATTCTTTCAAGTAATCCTTTGTCTTTTTCTGGTTCTTTTCCATTTTCTTTCTCCTTGTTGTGGATGTGATGCCTTGAAGAAAGATGATGAAAGAAATTTTGAACCAGGTCTCTGGTCCCAAATTCTGTTACAGAGAATGTTTTTCTTATTTCCAACTGTAAGTTAGACTTGAGGAAATATTAATTTAGTAAAAAGTAATCAGTATCATAATAAACTTCCATTCTTCAAAGAAATTCAAGAAGGTCCCAATACTTAAGTACAATAAGTATTGGGACCTTGATGGTTGTACAAAACCATCAAGGACATTAACAACAACATATTGTACTTAATCTGATGTTAGTATTGCATAAGTTTTGTTTCTTTACATCACATTTCTATCTTTATATTTACATTTTTTCACTTGGTTAGACTATAAATTAAAGATGCCAAGAAATTATATTCGTGGTTTAATCCTTTATCCAAATTTAAGGAAACAAAGTTTGTACGTGAAGTATCTTAATGACTGGGCCACTTGTATGTAGAGGTTAATGACTTCACATCAGTTGCCTTAGTATGAGACACTCGGTTTCGACCTTTACTAAGAAACCTCAGTAAAGGTCGAAACTGGTTTCGGAGTGGCCCTTCCCATAATGCATAGCATTATTATTATTACCACCCAAAACCCTATGTAGTCAGACTCATCTAGGAGGTCCTTTTATCATACACACAGCTCATCATACTGTGCTTTAAACACACTCAAATTCTCTGCAGACACCACACTCTCAGGCAAGGCATTCCAATCATTCACAACTCTACATGAAAAAAAAACCTGCTTCTCACACCCTCTTTATACAGGTTCCAGGGATGACTTCTGGTTCTCCCCTGATCTCCCACTATATCTGTAGAACCTCTCCAGCATTGATCCTATAACAACCCCTTAATAACTTGTAGGTCTCTATCATATCTCTCCTCTTCCTCCTGTCTGCCAGACTTTGCAAGTTGCATCTTCTCAATCTTTCCTCATACTCGACATTTCAGAGGTTCAGTTGCCTCTGAACCCTTTCCAACATCTCTTCATCCTTCTGAAAACCAGGAGACCAAATCTGGGCACAATAGTCCATGTGTGGCCTAATCAAAGCCTTATACAATGGAACAAGAATCTCCCTACTTCTACAAGTCAGTGTCCTCTGCATCATTCCCAGAAGCCTTTGTGTTGTCTTCACAATTTTGGCTATGTGTCCCCTAAATTTCAGATCCTTATCCACTATCACCCTCAGATCTCTTATTTCCTCTACCTCCGACAATATATCCTCACCAAGCATAAATTCTGCCTCCCATTTTTTGTTTTCCAAATTTTAAAACCTTACATTTTGCAACATTGAACTCGCATCCCCATTCCCATGCCCAATCACTCAATTTATTCAAGTCTGCTTGTAAGGCCACAACATCTTCTCTACTCTTCATGGTTCTTATGAAAAAAAAAATAATAATAATAATGAAATAAAAATAAAATTTAAAAAATATTTAAAAATAAAATATAAACGGAATTACATTAAACATTTCTATAAAGTCCTCTCGTATTGAAATTTTCTTTTGTTTGAGCTCATTCTTGTTGCTATACGGATTGCAGATGGGTCCTCCACATTCTTGGAATGATTAACCCATCATTGGATAATGTTTCAACATTTCACAAGCTTCTTTGAATTTTCTTTCAAACCAGGTTTTGGTGCCTTTCCAATGAATTCTGTGGCATGTTTGGAGTGCGTGGTCTTATAGGCCTGTTTTACCATAGTGGAGGTATTTAATGTGCCATTTGTGTTTGTCTTTTCTGATCGGGATGGTGCATTCTGTTTCCCCTATGTAAGGCAGGTTAGAGGTACATTGAATTTTGTAAACTCTTGGATGGGCCAGGTATGGAAGAGGATCTTTGGAAAAGCTAAGTAAATTTCTTAATTTTGTCGGGGTTTGAAGGTAGTCTTAATGTTGTATTTAAGTAGTGTTCTATCTATTTTTTCTGAAATGTCCCTAAGGTATGGCTATTGCATTCATGTAATCCTTTTTGTTTGTAGTGGCATTTTTATGGAGGATCTTGCGAACCGTTTTTTTGTAGTCATTTTTTCCAAATATTTGGTTAATGATTTCAAATTCTTGGTTCAGAGCTTGTTAGTTGGAGCAAATTGTTAATGCTCTGTGTTTGAGGATGCTGATGACTCCTAGTTTTTGTGTTAGATGGTGGTATGAATTTTTATACCTACATAGACCTGTATGTGTAGGTTTGTGGTAGACCATGAAGGAGAGACAACCTGAGGGAAGATGTGTCACAAGTGTGTCTAGAAAAGGAAGAGAGTTGTTGCTTTTGATTTCGATGGTAAAGTGGATACATTTGGGTTGTTTGTTCAGGTGGCTTAGGAATGTATTTAATGTTTCTTGGCTGTGGGGCCAAATGGCAAAAATATCATCAACATATCTGAGTCAGACTTTGGGCTGGCCGAATCTAGAGCTCGTTGCTCAGTCTTCTCTAATGGCCGTACCTTCTTCTTGTAGGTAAAATTATTTTGCCACGTGAAATACCCAGAGCAGAATACGTGGGCAAAGAGGACTGTGATGTCAGGTGGAAATAATCGTGGATTGGGACATTAGTGAAAATGGCAGTTATGTCAAAATTGACTAATAAATCTTTGTCGTTGAGTGTAATGTTTCTGATTTTGTTTATGAAGTGCAGTGCTGTGTATTTTTTAAGTTTGAGGGGTGAGTGACCTACCAACTCCTTGAGTGTGGCCACTAATTTCTTGGCTAAGTGATAATTAGGGCTGTCAATTCCTTCAACTATTAGTCATAGTGGTGTATTTTTGGAAGGTCATAAATTCTGGGAGCACAGGCATAATGCAGTACTGTATTAGTTTTTTGGTTGTTTCTTCTGGCCATGTGATCACCGATTTGACTAATTCTGCTGTTTTCTTTTTTATGCAGTTTGTAGGGTTATAGTTCATCATTTGGTATGTGTTGAGGTCAGATATCAAATGGTTCATTTTTTTCTAAGTACGTTATCCAATTAAGGACAATGGTAGCATTACCTTTATCTAATGCTACCATTGTCCTTGATCAGACAACACACCTAGAAAAAATTAACCATAAATTCAGAATGAATATTTCCTTCTGAAATTCTCTTGTTCTTTCCATAATCCTCCTCATGTTTGCTATGTGGTCTCTCCTTAAGTTGCCTATTCTTGTGGCAATTCTCTATTCACACATGGTTTCAGACTTTTTTGGATCATTTTCAGCATAACTTTTACTTGCATGTGAAATTAAAGCAATGGTTTTATAATTCTCACAATCTCTGGAATTTGATTTTTTTGAAATTGGGATGAATACTGATGTTTTTCAATCTCTAGGCCACTATTTTCTTCCAAATTTCAAAAATTTCACTGTTGACAAATTTCAATCAATATAATCACTACTTCATCTCCAACTGATCTCAATAATTCCACTGATGCTCTAGAAGTTTTTCCTTTTGGTAGCTGTTCCATTGGTGATATCACTTATCATGGGTTCCTCAACAAATTCTTTCCTTTCAAATTCTCCTTCAATATTATTATCTTTCTTGTACAATTCCTCTACATACTCTTTTCATCTTCTTTTTTTCACTGTTTCTTCTTCCGTCAAACATTTTACCAAATTACTTTTTACAACTCTAAACATATCTTGTTCTACCCATAATATTATTTTTTTTTCAGTTTCCCTGCACCTTTTGTTTAGATGTTTTTCCTTATCTTTCTTTGCCTGTCTCTGGAAATCTGCACTTAGTTATCTAACCATTTCTTTGCTTCTCTGAAGTTTTATTTTTCTTCTTTACTCTGCTATTTGAATAGCTTCTTCTGACAGCCATTACAATCTTTCTTGTTTCGTTTTTTGTTTGTTTGTTTCTTTCTTCTCGCAGTTCTTCGAATTCTCTTCCTGTCTTCTCCAAACCTTTTAATTTCTTCTTTAAATGTTTCATTTATATGATTTTAATCAAATCTGATACTGTCCTTTTGTTTCTTCTTAGCCCTTAATTTCAATTTAACTTCAGCTATCAATAATTCATTATCTATTCATTATCCAAAGTTTGTACCAGATAGTGCTTTTGCTGCTTGGATAGTACTTCTGCACCTTCTTCTGGTAACAATATAATCTATCTAATTTCTGTATTCTCCATTAGGCGAAGTCCATGTGTACAATCTTCTTTTATGTTGTTGAAAGGAAGTATATGAAATGAATCAGCTGTTCTCAACACAACTCCAACATCCTTTTTCATTTTTGCTATCTAGTCTCTTGTTCCTCTGTCTCTCCTAAAGCTTGCCTGTTCTTGTGGCATTTCTCTATTCACATATAGCTTCAAACTTTGATGGATCATTTGGAGCATAACTTTACTTTCATGTGAAATTAAAGCAATGGTTCTATAATTCTCACAATCTCCAGGATTCGATTTTTTTTTTTTTTTTTAAATTGGGATGAATGCTGATGTTTTTCAATCCTAGGCCACTATGTTTTCTTCCAAACCTATTGACAAATTTCAGTTAATATATTCACTACTTCATCTCCAGTTACTTTCAATAAGTCCGCTGATACTTCATCAGCTCCATGAGCTTTTCCTTTCGGCAATTGTACAAATCTTCTACATACTTTTTCCATCTTTTTTTTTTTTTTTTTTTTTGCTTCTTCTTCTATCAAACATCTTCCCAAGTTACTTTTTACAACTTCTAATCTAGGGATAAACTTCCCTGTAACTTCATTTATCTTTCTAATCAGGTCTCTTGTTCTACCTGTAATGTTGATTTCTTCAATTTTCTTGCACATTTTGGTTAGATGTGTTTCCTTATCATTCCTAGCTCGTCTCTGGAACTCTGCACTCAGTTGTCTAACCCTTTTTTTTGCTTCTCTAAAGTTTCATTTTCTTCTGTTATTTGAAGTTTCTTTTGATAGTCATTAACAATCTTTCTTTCTTGTTGCTTTACTTAGTCTTCTTTGCTTCATCTATTGCTGTACATTTGTAAATTAAAGATGCCAAGAAATTATATTCTCGGTGTCATCCTTTATCCAGTATAGCTACATTGAACTGTAGCTATACTGAAAAGGACTCCTTTTTAGTCCATAATACTAGTGTCACCTACTTCATCTAGTGGTTGGCTTCTGAGACTACTTTACTGCTTCATTCTAGAATTGAATAAAGCAGCAAAGGAAGTATTCTGTTCTCGGAAGTAAAGAAAGAAATCTGTTCTCGGTTTTCCTCTAGGATACATTCAGCATGTCCTTAAAGGTATCACCTGATTGCATGTAGGAAAAGAGATAAAAAATGATAGAAATGAACAGATCTTAGGACCAAGCATGTCATCAGTCACTGAAATGAAAATTACTGACAGACAAAATTAGTCTGATTTGCTTAGAATGCACAGTGTTAAATTTAGAATAAAGCAGACTAATTTGATCTGTTTTTCAGTCATTTACTGATGATTAGTTCATCTATTATATAAAGTATTTATTTATTTTTGAATGAAAATGAATGCCAAATAAAAAAACTGTATTATATCATGAAATTTTTAGAATGATGTTCAGGGGCAAATGAAAAGCATTTAATTTTTTTTTTTTTTTTTTTTTTTTTTTTTTTTTTTTTACAGATAGCTCGGGAGAAAGATGTCAGAGTGATGATCGATGCTGAACAAACTTATTTTCAACCTGCTATTAGTAGAATTACTATGGAATTAATGCGCAAATACAATAAAAAGAAGGCCATTATTTTCAATACTTACCAGTGTTATTTAAAGGTAGGATTAGTTTTTCTACAGTCTACTTTGACTTGGTTAAATTAAGGCTAGAGAATTTAGTTTTGTATGTTCAGCCTATACATGAGAGGTTGGTTAATCAACCTATAGCACGTTAGTACCACATATGTGTAATTTTGCTTCATGGAGTATTTATCATCATCATCAAATTCATGATATATATATATCTTCCAGAGGTGTACAGGATATGATAATACTACATGAAAAATTACATTATTACTAACTTCCTATCTAGATGTTGAAAGTTTATTTTTCACTTGGTTAGACTATAATAAATTTAGTTTAATCCTTTATCCAAGTGTGAGCAAACGAAGTTTGCGCCTGAAAGTATCTTCAGGACTGGGGTAAGGTGGTACAACACCGGGCACCTCGTTGCAAAGGTGGAGCAAGCTAACATCACTCCTATCTCAGTATCTCCCATAAGGCAAAACACATCTCCTTGCAGATATGTCTAATGTTATGCATTAAGGGAAGGGCCACTACCCAGACTAGTTTCGACCGGGTTTTGCATTATGGGAGATACTGAGATAGGAGTGATGTTAGCTTACTCCACCTTTGCAACGAGTTTCCCGGTGTTGTACCACCTTACCCTAGTCCTGAAGATACTTTCAGGTGCAAACTTTGTTTGCTCACACTTGGATAAAGGATTAAACTAAATTTATTATATTCTAACCAAGTGAAAAATAAACTTTCAGTATCTTTCTCTAAATCCAGAGTAATTTAATAAAAAGGTGGTACACCTTTTGGCAACTCCTATAGGTAGAGATGACCTTGCTAATGCTTCTGCCTAGTATCTCCACTTGGGCCTGGCTCCCACTGAAGAGACCTCAATAAAGATCGAAACTAGTCTGGGTAGTTGCCCTTCCCTTAATGCATAACATTAGACATATCCGCAAGGAGACGTGTTTTGCATTATGGGAGATACTGAGATAGGAGTGATCCGGTGTTGTACCACCTTACCCCAGTCCTGAAGATACTTTCAAGCACAAACTTTGTTTGCTCACAGTTGGATAAAGGATTAAACTAAATTTATTATAGTCTAACCAAGTGAAAAATAAACTTTCAACATCTTTCTCTAAATCCAGAGTAATTTAATAAAAAGGTGGCACACCGTTTGGCAACTCCTATATTCTGCCTGGTATCTCCACTTGGGCCTGGCTCCCACTGAAGATACCTCAATAAAGATCAAAACTAGTCTAGGTAGTTGCCCTTCCCTTAATGCATAACATTAGACATATCCGCAAGGAGATGTGTTTTGCATTATGGGAGATACTGAGATAGGAGTGATGTTAGCTTGCTCCACCTTTGCAACGAGTTGCCCAGTGTTGTACCACCTTACCCCAGTCCTGAAGATACTTTCAGGCACAAACTTTGTTTGCTCACACTTGGATAAAGGATTAAACTAAATTTATTATATTCCTATCTACAATTTTCCTTCAAATCAGTCTGTTACCTGTCAAGACTCCAACATTATCAGATCTTATATTTTTATCATCTAAGGCGTGTTTTACTGTATCAATCCACCTATATCCTTTCTTTTAGGCTTGCACGGTGATCCGAACTCATTTTTGAAAATTATGGAGACAACTACCGTGTTTGAATAAAAACTTTAGTTTAATATAACTAAAATCTACAATTTGATGTTTTGACCTTTATGTCAAGGTCATCTTCTGGAGCATACAAATATACACAAGAAACAAGCTATACTACAATCAAACTGGTTTGTTAAAGACACTGACCAACCGCTACCACAGGCCAACAATTGTGGTAGCGGTTGGTCAGTGTCTTTAACGAACCAGTTTGATTGTAGTATAGCTTGTTTCTTGTGTATATTTGTATGCTCCAGAAGATGACCTTGACATAAAGGTCGAATTGTAGATTTTAGTTATATTAAACTAAAGTTTTTATTCAAACACAGTAGTTGTCCCCATAATTTTCAAAAATGAATCCACCTATATCTTGGTCTTCCTCTGGGTCTTTTTCCTACTAACCTGGTAGAGAACACTCGTTTTGCTTAGTGAAGATGGTTTCTGAGCTTGCAGACCATGCTCTGGATACTTGCCACAGAATACGTTGGAAGAAAGCCACAGTAATACACTGCAGCAAGCTTAAATTTGAAAGACTATTTCCATATTTAATTCATAGAATTAAATATGGAAATAGACAACAGAATCAACAAAGCTGCTATCGTAGGAAATCAACTGAATCAATTTATATGACATAAGAGAGAAATTAGCCAAAACACTAAATTAACTGTATACAAGGCAGTATTCAAGCCTATTTTAATCTGTGGATCTGAGAGTTGGGTCAGAAGTAAAACACTTGTTTCAGGTGACCATACCACCTGAGATTACCTTTGCTAATGCATTCCTGGATGCTGACAATGTCAAGATCTTTCCTAATATCCTCGTTTTTAATATGATATTGCCATTGATGCCATCTCTTCATGCCCCTAATCTTCCTCTCTCATATCTGTGGTCTCTAGTCTTTGGTCAAGTGTTTTACTTCTGACCCAACTCTCAGATCCATAAATTGGCTTGAATATTATCATGTATACAGCTAATTTAATGTTTTTCTTGTAGAAAGGCTTATACGTTGGCTGTACATGATTATTAAATTACTTAAGGAATTCACAGTGTAAACTGGAATATAAATTAAAATAAACTTTAATATATACTTCCTATATTTTGGCAACGTCATGTTGCCATCTTCATGGGAACTTAAGATTAAGACGTGCACACAGGCACTATAACAGCACATGAGGTCGAAGAAAGGAGACTACTGTTTTTCCTAAAGTCCTGATGGTGCCCCCCAGCGGGCTATATTAGTTATTCTTGGCTGATGTTCTCAAGATGTACGTCTCCCAAATTTGGGGCAATCACATGCATCCAAATTTGTTGAGGTTTGGCATGTTTTTTAGGCTGGGGCTGATTCTATGAATAGTCTTTCAAATTTAAACTTGCTGCAGTGTATTACTGTGGCTTTCTTCCAACATATTCTGCGGCGAGTATCCAGACCATGGTCTGCAAGCCCAGAGCGGCTGTACTGGTGAAACTGGATGTAGTCTTTGTGTTCCGAAATTCTGATATTTGCTGTCCTGCATGTTTGGCCAAAATAGGACAGCTTACAGCTGCAAGGGACCTGGTAAACACTAGGTAGGTCTAGGGAAAGTGGTTGGTCTTTTGTGGACCTGGTAAATGCCTACCTGGTGTTTATCAGGTCCCTTACAGCTGTAAGCTGTCCTATTTTGACCAAACAGGCAAGACAGCAAATATCAGAATTTTGGAACACAAGGACTACATCCAGTTTCACCAGTACAGCCACTCTGAGCTTGCAGACCATGCTCTGGATACTTGCCACAGAATACTTTGGAAGAAAGCCACAGTAATACACCACAGCAAGTTTAAATTTGAAAGACTATTCATAGAATCAGCCTCAGCTCTAAAAAAAAACGTGCCAAACCTCAACAAATTTGGATGCATGAGACTGCCCCAAATTTTGGGAGATATACATCTTGAGAACATCAGTCCAACGGCCAAGAATAACTAATATAGCCCACTAGGTAGGAAAAACAGTAGTCTCCTTTCTTCGACCTCATTTGCTGTTATAGTGCCTGCGTGCAACTGTCTTAATCTGAAGTTCCCATGAAGATGGCAACGTGACGTTGCCGAAATATAAGTATATATTAAAGTTTATTTTAATTTATATTCCAGTTTACATTGTGAATTCTTTAAGTAATTTAATAATTTAGTATTTTGCCAAATTTCTCTCTTATTCCATATAAATTTATTCAGTTGATTTCCTACAATACCAGCTTTGTTGATTCTGTTGTCTATTTCCAAATTTAATTCACCATCTTCATTAAAAATCATGCCTAAGTAGCTGAAATGTTTTACTTGTTCTATATGTTCTCCATTCACAATGCAGTTGATATTTTCATTGTTTTTGCCTATTTTCATTGTCTTTGTCTTTTTAATGCTGACCTTCATACCATATCTATTACAACAGTTATTCACTTTAGTCAGAGAATCTTGCAGACTTGTAGCAGATTTATTTAGAAGTATAACATCGTCCGCATAAAGCAAAGAGCTGACATTAACATCTCCAATTTTGATATCAGGTTTAATACCACTTTCCTTCATAATGTGATCCATATAGATAATGAATAACAGAGGGGATAATGCACATCCTTGTCTGACACCAAATTTAACTCCTTCAATTCTAACTGCTGACTTACAACTCAAATAAAGACTAAGTATTGCTTGATATAATGCCCCCATTGACACCATATAACTGTAGTGTTTTGAATAGCTTCTCTCTTGGCACCTTCTTTTCCAGATCTACTAAACTTAAATACAGATCTTTGTTATATTCCCATGATTTCTCAACTGTCTGTCATGAAGTATTTATATTGACTTAATTACCAAAGGGAAAGCACGTTTTGGAGAATTTTAATTATTATTATGAGACCTTCAGGGGGTCAAGGACACATTGAGGGAGACCACATCAACTGTCATATGTTCTCTTAAACTCATTCACACTAGATGGGAGGAGGTGTCATGTAATAATAATATCTTTTACACTCCTTGAGAATACACATCAAGAATTTGATGATGAGGAGGCATTAGTGACTGTTCCAATCCACTTAGATCTTAGTCTTTCACTGGATCTTTTTCCTTTTAATTCTGGCATCAATCAATCAAAGCACCTATTGTGTTAACTTTTCCTTTCCTATTTCTGTTCAAATTGCCATACTCTCTTTTAGATTAGCTGGCCTCACATGTGCTAATGTTATATTTCTTCTTTACTATGATTTTGCCATTGATGGCATTTCACTATGAATTTCTTGAGAGAATTTTGGCCATATTTGAAACAGCTGTATTCTAAGTTTGTTTGAAATCGTTTTATAATTGTAACTTGTGGACTTATTGGCATACATCTAACCCTTTACAACTTCTTTTACTTTAGTCAAGTTGGGGTGAAGATCCTCTGAAAGTTTAAGTCACCTTACCAAATTTGAAATGTACTGTTTTCTAAGTTAATTTTAACAATTTAACTTGTAGAAGCATCTGTGAAAGTTATTAACCTCCCTTTCCATATTTGCTTGATTGGGCCGAAATTCTCATGGTACTTTAGCTAAATAAAAAATAATCATATTCAAAATTTAGTCAAAATTGGTTGAATACAACCTTCAAAGGAAGGCATATTCCCCCTCCCCTTTTTTCTTTTTCATTTTAGTCTAGTTAAGCTGGTTTCATAAGAGACATTGGTTATTTGATCATTTTGTTATGAATGAAGCAACTCTGGCTGTGAGGCCAGGGTGTTATTTCTGTACATTGTTTCTTTTGTTGATTTATCTGTTTTGCAGGACAAAAAAAGCTGAATTTCCAGGAGGCAAAACCCTCTGACCTCTTTATGAGACTGGCCAACATCTTCAGTTGAAAAACCCTTAAAGGTTTTTTGCATCCTAGATGGGATTTTAGCCCAGGTCTTTCTAACCAAGGGATATATTCAATATCAGCTTGAGCTACAAGAGACATTGAGCAATGTAAGAGACAGCCAAATATGGTCTATCAGTAATGAAGCAACTTGGATTTCTGGAGGAGAAAGAGAAGAAACAAATGCTTATTTTGGACGTTTTTCTCTAACTTGAAAGTGCTGGATTTTTTTTCTCCCCCCCCCCCATTCATTGGGTTTAATGATTTAAATTTGACAGGCTGTGTCATTATTTAATATCACTGTGAAGCAAGCATGATGGATAAATAAAATTCAGTTTAAAATCAGAGTTCATCTTGGTCCTAATGATTCTGTAAACAAGAATAGTCATTTAACTAATCACAGTACTTGACCTAGAAGCATTTTCATAACTCTTGTTGTTTTCTTTTACAAGAAATATACATTCAGTATGGTTCAGATATCTTTCTAAACCGTACTGAATTCTGAACTTATGGTTCAGATATCCATTCAGATATCTTTCTAAAAGTATCTTGAAGAAAGATACTTTTAGAAAGATATCTTTACAGCCTTCACCTGAAAGTATACTGATGGTTTAAAAACTGAGTTGATTATAGCTGTGTGATCTGCTTGTTGTTAAAAAGAACAGAAATCATTTGTCATGTGTATGTTCTTGCTAATGAAGTCCAATAATGTGCTTATGCAAGATATGTAAATATTGAATTTGTTTTCTATAAGCAGTGGCAAAGAAATTTTTTTGGCCAAATATAAACTGTTATCACTTATGTTATGTGTGCTCTTGCGATTTTCTGTTGTGTGATTATTTAGTCGCTAAAATAGAACTCGGTTTTTAATATGAATGTGAGCATATATGACTAAATAATTGCAGTGATTAAAAAGATGCAATCATCCTTATTTTTCTAACAATGTGGTCACAAATTAACATGTCATATGAACATGCATGAACCTGAACACACTTGTGATTGTTCAGTCACAGTTCTTGTCATAGTGTCAAACCATTGATTTCTTTAACTATGTCTGAAAATGAATCTAGTATATGACACATCATCAAATCTTGTTTTGAATACAGAAAATTCAATATTAGAATTAGAAAAACGGCCTGCACATTATGATAAAAACTTGAAAGAATACAGTGATCAGAATCTATTTTTCAGTCATTCAGAATATTGTAAAATTCAGCAAATAACAATGACTGTAGTGCGAGTTGCTGTACACACCACCTTATTCATCAGAAACTCGATATTTTCAAGTAATTAAAAATGTTTACAATTTCCTTGCAGGCATTAAAGTGTTTCTGTGTACACCATGTGAAAAATTATCAAAAATAATTTTCAGAGAAATTATCTTTTTCTGTCAGTAAATATATGCCAGTATTCATATTTGCTTTATTATAAAACTATAGCCAAAACACAATAAGATTTTTTTTTTACAGACTGCTTCAAAGTGACATTAAAAACTATGCTGATAGCTTTTCTGTTAATGACCGCTGTTATTTTTTCATGAAATGCAAGAGACTTTATAACCTATAAAATTTAATTTCTAAAAAGAAATCAAGAGTAGATGAAACCTAGGTTTATGACATATGATAGCAAAATAAGTGCAGAAGTTCTCAGTGGAAAAGTCTGCCATAGTGTCCAAAGAAAGGAAGACAGGTATGATTTAAATGCGAAAAATAGGTTGATAACATTCTTTGATTATGAAAGATTACTGTACCATGAATTTGCATGGAGTGGTTATTCAACCTGAGTATCTTGCAACAATTATAAAGTACAGTCTATATAAATTGTTTAGACAAGTAGAAGGCTTGTATTGATGCTGCAAAACTTATGTTTACTGTGGTTAAGTTAAAAGTTAGGAAGAAATAATAATGAACTTAAAGTTGCAAAAGAAGAAACATTAATAGTTGGATTTAAATAACTTTAATGTGGAAATTAACATATGATAAATAAAATTGACTTCAATAAGTACTGGGAGTTTGACAATCTGGAAACCCTGCATTAGAGACCAAACATGGAACACTTTCCAGTCATTTCAAACCCCCTCCCCCCCAATCGTTGTCCGAGTCTTGTAGTATTTACCTAAATGAACTATCATATGTAGCATGACCATTTTATTATATTTGTATGATTAAACAGTTCCATTAGCACATTTGTCATACCCAAAGGGGTAAGGATAATATGAAACAGAAAACTGCATACATTCAACACATTAATTAGTAAAGTGGGTCCTTAGATAAGCTGTTAGATGTTATACAGGACTAAACCAGACCCATTGCAAGTGATTCAGACAGCTTTGTAGTTGGCTTATACATAATCTTGCTGCTGTTGCTAAGACAGACTTAAAGGGAGTTGGAATTGTGGTATGTGCATTCACATTATGCTATTTCACCTGTTTTCGAGAATTCCATTTATTAAGGCCACACAGTAGTCAGATAAGGTGTTGTGACTGGTGTGCTCTCTTTTACGGGATTTGTTTATATACGAGTGAGTTTATTTCATGCTTCCCCATTCCATCCAAACAACTGTTCCTTTAGTACTTTGAAACTCAATATAAGCAGTAATGGAATTGTAGATAGGGGATAGCCCCTGATGAAAGAAAAAAAATTCAATTTTACAGCCATATTGGTATTAATATTTGTGCAGCCATTTACAATGAACTGAGTTCAAACTCCTATCTGTAATGGAAATTTATCCAGTAGTCACCATAGTGATTTCTCAAACTAGTTTATGTATATTATCTTCTGCCACAAAGATACAAAGGTACCAAGTACCAACACATCTGTACCCTAAACATCCCATATCAGAGAATGAAAAACCTGCAAGCTCTTTTTTAATATTTTCTGGATCAAAATTTTTATTTACTGTCATTACCACTCTCTAAACTCTGCTAATCACCCCAAATTTGGACACTCTTATCCCTTCCTAATTGAAACATAATTGGTCATTTCAAACAAAAGTAAAAAATGGATTGCTGATTATTTTAATGAAAAAATGTTATAGAGTTTCCCTATTTAGCATGAATAATTGGAACAAAAGTGCAAACATATAATAGAAAGGTCAGCAATGCAGATGTGAAATCATGAGCTGAGTATTTTTTTTTTTTTTACATATTTGATGTATGTAGACGCTGTATGGTCACTCCCGTACTTCACTAGATTTTGGGAGTGAAGTCTTCTGTTAGAAATAAGTAGTAGGGTTGCAGATTCCCTTTCCACATAGTTTGTAGGACAATCACAAACATCCATGCTCATGGTGGGATTCAAACCTACAACGTTTTGGCCGGCTGGAGAGCGGACATGCTAATCACTCAGCTAACAGGTAGAATTTACAGGAAGATGATTTAATGTTAAATCTGGTGTCAGTCAAGGATGTACATCATCCCTTCTGTTATTCATTATCTATATAGATCACATTATGAAGGAAAGTGGTATTAAACCTGATATCAAAATTGAAGACGTTAATCTCAGCTCTTTGCTTTATGCAGATGATGTTATACTTCTAAATAAATCTGCTACAAGTCTGCAAGATTCCCTGACTAAAATGAATAACTGTTGTAATAGATATGGTATGAAGGTCAACATTAAAAAGACAAAGACAATGAAAATAAGCAGAAACATTGAAAATATCAACTTCATTGTGAATGGAGAACCTATAAAACAAGTAAAACATTTCAGCTACTTAGGCATAATTTTTAGTGAAGATGGTAAATTAAATATGGAAATAGACAACAGAAACAACAAAGCTTGTATTGTAGGAAATCAACTGAATAAATTTATATGGAATAAGAGAGAAATTAGCAAAACACTAAATTAGCTTACAAGACAGTATTCAAGCCAATTTTAATTTATGGATCTGAGAGCTGGGTCAGAAGTAAAACACTTGACCAAAGACTAGAGACCACAGATATGAGAGTCCTGAGAAAGATTAGGGGCATGAACAGATGACATCAGTGCAATATCATATTAAAAATGAGGATATTTGGAAAGAACCTGACATTGTCAGCTTCCAGGAATGCATTAGCAGAAATAATCTCAGGTGGTATGATCTAATATTGGAGTCTTGACAGGTAACAGACTGATTTGGAGGAAAGATTAGCAAAACAAGTGTTCCTACTAGGTTGGTAGGAAAAAGACCCACAGGAAGAGGAAGACCAAGATATAGGTGGATTGATACAGTACAAAGTGCCTTAGAAGACAGAAATATAAGATCTGATATTGTAGTCTTGACAGGTAACAGACTGATTTGGAGGAAAATTGTAGATAGGAAGTTAGTAATTATGTAAATTTTTCATGTAGTACTATCATATCCTGTACACCCCTTGAGGGTACATGGCAGGAATTTGATGATAATGATTATGTTGCACTTACGGTTAAGTAATGTTTTTGATACATATTAATCATAATATTAATATGAAACACAGAATACGTAAAATTTTCCTGAAGAAAAGTTTATGCAGTGAAACTTGGACAAATATTTCAACGATTCAGAGTTGGGGATCCTCCATTGGGTCCAAAGAATTGTCATCTGTGAAAGTGGTGTCATCTGACTATTTTATCACATCTAGTTTTTGTTCCAGTATCATCAATTCTTCTGGCACATTTTGTCTGCACTGCTGATATCACTTGTATACTTAGAGAGCCATTATTAATTCATTAAATTCACTTTATATGAATAAAAATTTATTACAGTATTCTGCTTTCTCATTTATCAGATAAAGATTGAATCCATTATGAAAAAATCTTAGCTTTCTAAGATTTAGCTTGATAATTGTGACCTTTGTTTCAGACGCTGTAACCAAGTTCTTTTTGGTCTGCCTCTTGATCGTCTTCCTTCATTAATTCCATTCAAGGCTATTTTTGGTAATCTCTCAGAGAACATTCTCTGTAGGTGTCCAAAGCATCTTAATTTTTGTCTAAGAATTATGTCTGTGATATCTTCTCCATAGTTTAATTCTTGTTTGACTTGCTCACTTTTTTTTTGTATTCTGACCAGTGAGTTATTTTTCTTTATGCATTTCATTTTGAATTCTGATTTTCTGTATTTCTTTCTGGTTGAGTCTCCATGTCTTGGTTCCATATGCTGCTGCTGGCATGCTAATAATTTTATAGAGTTTTAGTTTGAGGCATTTTTGAAATGCTATTATTTTTTCCTAATTTTGTGTAATTTATTCACATTACAACCATCCTGTGTTAAGTCTGTATTTACCTATATTTACTTTATTATTGTTTCGTCAAGGTTATGAGTAACGAGACTGTCAAGATATGTAAATTGCTTTAGCTGTCCAAGTATACGATTGTCTAAATTTATTGAAAATTTTTCCTCATTTGTTCCTATTTTCATTGTTTTGTTTTGCTTAGATTGATTTTCATTGCAAAAATTTTGCATTCTTCATTTTAAAATTTATTGTCTTATTCCAGTTGTGCTCTAGATTCTTCGAGAATAATAATATTGTCTGTATATTTAATGTGTTTAATATCCATTCCCAATGACTGGAAGGCATCATAATACCAATTCTCAAAAAGGGAAATAAACGAAGGTGTGAAAATTATAGATCCATAATTTAAGGTCTAAATTATAGACCCTAAGTAATAGCTATAAAATCTTCACATGCATTATTCAAAATAGAATCCAGATTTTAATGAATGAGACAATAGAAGATCAAGTAAGATTCAGACATGGAAGGTCTACTATAGACCATATTTTTACAGTTAATAGTCTGTCTGAAAAGTACTGGGCATACAATTTACCTATATACTGCGGTTTTATTGACTTCAAACGAGGTTTATTTCCATTGACAGGAACAAAATGATAAACATCTTAAAATCTATGACATTAGATTCAGAACTATAAACCTTTATTATGAATTATTATAAATATTCCAAAGCAACTGACAAAGTAGGAAAAGGAGTCATGCAGGGTTACAAAATTTATTTATTATATATCTTGAAGAATTAGGCAAATCTATAACCAAAGAACCAGGTCTACAAATAAATGGCATGAATAACAACCACATTATATATGCAGACATTATTATTCTTGCAGAATCTAAAGCACAGTTGGAAAAAACAATTTTAAATGAAAATTAGAATGAAAATCAATTTAAGCAAAACTAAAATAGTGAAAATAGGAAGAGATGAGGAAAAAATTTCAATAAACTTAGAAAATCACATACTTGAACAAGTAAAGCAGTTATCTTGGCAGTCTCATTACTCACAACCTCGACAATACAGAAACAGTAAAATATGGACTTAAAAAAGGATAGGCTAATATGAATAAATTAAACAAAATATGGAAAAATAACTGCATTGCAAAAATGATGTAGGTATAATAAAACCATCAATTATACCTACATCAACATATGGAGCTGAGACTTAGACACTCAATCAGAAAAAAATACAGAAAATCAGAGCATTCGAAATGAAATGTTTAAAAATAAATAAGACTTGCTGATCAGAACACAAAACAAATGAGCAAGCCAAATACGAATTAAACTATAGTGAAGATATCATAGCTATAATTCTTAAACAGCAATTAAGATGGTTTGGACACCACCAGAGAATGTCGTTTCAGAGATTACCAAATATTGTCTTGAATGGAATCATTGGAGGAAGACAATCAAGAGGTAGACCAAAAAGAACTTGGATACGATCTTTGAAGGAAAGGTAACAATTATCAAGCTTCAGAGAGAGATGACAGAAATGTCCAGAGATGGAACCAGATGGCAAAGATTTGCACATAGAGGACTCAACCCATCATCTGATGGATGAGAAAGAAGAAGAATATTCATGCCATTTGTTTGTAGACCCGATTCTTCAGCTATGATTTTGCATATTTCTTAGAGATAGATAGTAAATAAATTTGGTGAGAGTGGGCAACTCTACATGACTCCTTTCTCTACTTCTATTTTTCTATTACAGTATTATCAGTTTAATTAAGCACTAATGACTGAAACTCTTTTGATCACTGTTACAATTAGCAGCACATAGCATGAATTAACTAATATTAATTCACAATTAAATATGCACAATTCATATGAAATACTGTACTAACAAATCAAAGTCCCAGCTGACACACCAATATTAAGTTCATCAATTTAACATGTGCGAATAACAACAAAGGGGCTGATATGTTGGGCAGATCACATAGCCATCTTGAGAAAGATGTCATAACCCTGACTTGCTCAGTTTGTCTGTTACCAGATTTTTCTCAAATGATTGTAATTGTGTATCTTCAAATTGGATGTGCAAATAAAATCAAAATGTCTAATTATTTGGTCATATAACTTCATATAAATTGAACACATAAAGAGTACTTAGTGTACTTTGAAACATTAATGCATTAATAAGTGCAAATCACTTGCTCACTCAGTCTCTTTGGATCCTCCAGTAAGGTCACAACTTTGCTTTACTCCTGTTTGTCTAGCCTCTGATACAATCATCAGTTCAAAACTGCTGTCAGACTAGTGAAACCTTAATCAGAAGCACTAACAAAAGTTATATATATAGACTCCAGTTAGTTTTGCATCTTTTAGTAGTGCAGTACCTACCTAGATTTACATTGAAAGTTACACTTTGATAAGCTTTGTCACTATTATAAAGCAGTTTTTTTTTCTTTTGTGCGTGCTATGTCTGTTTCAGTGTGATATTACATTTTTTTTTTGTTGTCAGTACAATTATACGAATGGATTTAGAATGATGAAATTTAATGAAGTTTTAATTATATTAATTTGATATGGTCTTAAACTGGGAGTATTTGCTTAAATTTTTGATTTAAGCAAGCATTCCCCCACTCATATATTTATTGATACTAAAAAAATGTTGTTCACCAGTTGAATAATTACTTTATAAAATACAGTTCTTCCAATATTCATGTTTTAGGAAGAATAATATGAAAATATACAGCACTATATTTAGATTCACCTTAGCATGTTATTCATTAATATTTATTATTTAAATAATAGCATGCACTACAATGTTAGTATTAAATTATTAATGCTAACTTTGGAGTGCACACTAGTATAAACTTTGTTTAGGTGAAATGAAAATTAACGTTGTACGAGGGTGGTCTGAAATGTTCTCAGCCTCGACCATAGATGGCAACACTATTGACATGATTTTTTTTTTTTCTAAGTTTGTTTTATACAGCTGTATGAAGCAAAAGTGTTGTCTATATCCCTTGAAATGGATAAAATTGAGTATCGTGTGGTTATAAAATTCTTTATAAAAGAAGGTTTAACGCCAAAAGAAATTCATTCAAAATTCATAAAATTTTATGGGCACTCTTCTTCTTCGATTTCGACAATTAAGAAATGGGCTGCCGAGTTTAAACGTGGCCGTACCAGCCTTGAAGATGATCCACATGAAGGACTTCCAAAAAGTGTTGCATATTGTAACACCAGAAATCTTTGATCAAGTGCACGATATGCTACTGGATGACCGGCGAGTCAAAGTGCGTGAAATTGCTGAGACTATAGGCATTTCAAAAGAACGTGTAGGGTATATTTTGCATGAAGAATTGCAAATGAAAAAGCTTTGCATAAGATGGGTGCCCTGCTTGCTCATAGCAGATCAAAAATGCACTCACATGAAAATCTCTGAAGTGCTTGGAATGTTTTAACAATAAAACTGATTTTGTGTGTCGATTTATTACTATGGATGAGACTTGGATTCACCATTATACAACAGAATCCAAACAGCACTCAAAACAGTGGACAGAAGCCGGTTGTTCAGCGCCAAAGAAGACAAAGTCAGTTCCATCAGCAGGAAAGGTCATGGCATCGGTGTTTTGGGATGCTTAAAGGCATTTTTGTTTATCATCTTGAAAAGGGTAAAACAATAACCGGGGAATATTATTCCGATCTTTTCACCAGACTAGATGAAAAAATACATGAGAAAAAACCTGGTTTTCAGAAGAAATAATCATCTTTCATCAGGACAGTGCACCTGCCCACAAAGGTGTTTTGCCAATGTGAAAATTAAGGGATCTGCACTATGAATTGTTGGAACATTCACCCTATTCCCCAGATTTGGCTCCTTCTGACTTCTGTCTCTTCCCAAAACTAAAACTGTTCCTCGCTGGTCAGCGTTTTTCTTCGAATCAAGAGGTGACTGCGGCTGTAGAGGGATATTTTTCAGATCTTACTGAGAACTATTACAGGGATGGGATAATGCTGCCAGAGCATCACTGGAATAAATGTATTAATTAGTCTTAGGGAGATTATGTTGAAAAATAAAAATAATTTTGAAATTATAACTTCGTTTTTTCATTGTTAGGCCGAGAACTTTTTAAACCACCTTCGTATGTAAATTGTCTTATTAATCTTAAAAAATCATAACTTAAGATGCAGATAGCAGCCTTAATGTACTTAGGTTAAACTGAAAGTTAAACATTGATTTATACATCTATATACGTGTGTGTGTGTGTGTGTGTGTGTGTGTGTGTGTGTGTGTGTGTGTGTGTGTGTGTGTGTGTGTTTTATTTATTTATTTTTTTCATTATAATATTTAGGAAGCTTATAACAATGTTACCTTAGATCTTGAGTTAGCAAGGAGGCAAGGCTTTTATTTTGGAGCAAAATTGGTTCGAGGAGCTTATATGGAACAGGTAAAATAATTCTCTGTTTATTTAAAAAGTTTAAAGAAATGTTAGTGCACACTAACCAAATTATAACAAGAGATTTTTAGTCTAATTACTGGTTTCATGTCAGTAGGCTCTTGTGCCATCTCAAATCTTATTTAAATCCTTCCTCTTTTCTTAGAAAGTATTTATTTTCACGTTGATTTTTACATTTCCTTTTGTAGCCTCATGTATTTCATTATCTTGTACAACATTCTTTCCTTATGATCTTTCTGAAATTAGCATTCTTTTCCAGTAAGACTTATTTTCATTCTTTGTTAATTCATGCTCTTTTTTTATATATATCTGACATATTGTTATATGTCATATTGACATATATATCTGACTTATAGTAACAGCATGATTACTAAAAAGGGAAGTTCGTGTCTAAGCAATTTGCTCATATTTTATAATAATGTTATGCCTGAGTTGGATAAAGGGAATGAATATGCTATGATGCTACTAGATTTTGCAAAGGAATTTGTTTAGGATACCACTTGCAAGACTTTGCATAAACTTGGATTGGAATATAAACTATTGGCTAGTGATATATTAGGGGTGTGAATCTGCCAGATTGAAGGTGACCAGTAGTGTGTTTCAGGAATCATTCCTTAGGCCAGTGTTTCCCAGATTTTTCCTACGACGGAACACTTCATAAATCCTGAAATTTTCACAGAACACCTTGGTTATTTTGTAATGTATTAATAATTAATTATGGCATAATCATAAAAAGTATTAGTACACTTTTGTATACAGTGTGACATGTTGACAAATATAAAATTACATTTAAATCACTTATCAATCTCTGGACTAATGAAATCTTGCAGCATATTGTAGTTTCCTCAGGCCAACATTATTAAATTAATTTGTGCTGATTTTCATTGACATATCCCATTCTGATCACTGAAAATTTATAATATTATTTTAAGTACTTACGAATGAATGAATGAATGCAGACTTTTTCTCCTGTGTGCTGGTAGTTTTCCCTTCCTTTTGTACATCCTGGAGATCACTTTGTAGGCTGGAGGTGGATGAATCACTATCTGTTGCATCACACACCTTCAATAAGAGATTTCTTAACACCAAAATTAAACAAAGTCCCTTGTCTCTTATTCATATTAAAATTTAAATCTGTAGGCCTATTACTTTTAAAAAATCATGGCACTACAGTTTCAAAACAAACACTTTCACCATACAATACAAACTTGCAAAGAAAGTATTCAGTAATTCTAGATTTGAAAACCAGAGATACAGACTACCTTGATCTTCAATTTCAGTGGAAAAATTTTCTTTATACTTCCTTGCTGATTGGTCACTAACATTTGTAACACAGATGTTATTTCATTCAGTTTTTAGAACAGAGGATAAGCTGCCCATTGTTGTAATCGGCTTGCAGGCAATTTTTATGACCGGTCATAAATAGTGGTATTCCCTTTCCCGAATTACTTCCATGTTTAAAAATACATGGCTTGGTCACTGACATCATGGAACACTTATTCACTTTCCGCAGAACACTGGTGTTTCGCGGAACACAATTTGGGAAACCCTGTCTTAGGCCATGGTTGTTTAACCTTTATACTAGTAATATTTGGAAGAATCTGACAGGTGATTTTCAGTTGTATGCTGATGATGTAAAGATAAGCAGGGCAATCAGAGATGCTACTGATATACAGGAATTACAGGATGGTTTTGAATATGATGGAAGAGTGGGAAAATGATAATGGCTATCAATTCAATGTTAGTAAAATTATGCACTTCATCATAATGAGATATACAAGATGTTATATTGGTGGGATAATGCTTGGAGTAACTGATAAGGTTAGAGATCTTGGAGTTATGGTGAATAGAATTTTGCCGACCAACCAGGCCGGCAAAGAGATTTGCCTGCCTGATTGGCCGAGTTGTTAGTGTGTCTGCTCTCCAGCCAAATGGCTGCAGGTTCGAATCCCTCCGTGGGCATGGATGTTTGTGATTGTCTGTGAAAATACTGGTGGTGGTAGTGGTGGTTGGCGGTAGATGCTGTTGGTGTAGATGATGAAAGTAGTGGAGATGGAGAGTAGTGGAATAGGTGCCCTCCCAGGAGGTGTCATGTAATAATATGGTGAATAGAAAATTGAAGTTCAAGGGTCATATAGCAAAAATTACAAATACAACTCAGAGGATAATTGTGATGGTGAAATGAACATTGGCATGTAAGGATATGAAAGTCATTTTGCCTCTTTACAAGGCATTGATATTACCATACCTGGGATATAAAGCAGTTGGTGAAAGGTTGCAAAGAAGAGTGACAAAGATGATATTGAAGTTATGGAATGTAGATTATGAGGATCAATTAAGTGTATGTGAACTTCAGACTCTAGTAGACAGGAGAAAGAGGGATGACATGATAGAGGTCTGTAAATGATTGAGAGGACATTATAGGAGATCAGTTGATAAAATTTTTTGTTATATGGAAGTTTGGAAAAGGACAGGGGGGGGGGGGGATTCATGGAAGTTAAGTTTATATGTGGTTGAGAAACAAGTGAAGCTAAATTTTTCTCTCTCACAGAATCGTGAGTGAATGGAATTTGTTGAAGTAGTGAATGCATCTAATGTGAATGAGTTTAAGATAATGTGTGACAGCTGGTGCAGGTAATGTATGGTCTCCCTCACTGAGTCCCTGATTCCCTGGCAGTTTAATAATAATAAATTTTATATCTACCCTACCTCTTGCTCATTTTTTACATAGAACTACATAAGTTAAGTATGATTTACAAGTCTTGTAGTGTTTCTGAAGTGTGCGTGTGGGTCTTCTCCCCATGTATGTATCACACAGGAACATCATATCATACAAATTTTTGTTTTCAAATACTCCACACATATCTAATAGATGAATTCTTTACTAAAGGACTGATCCCATTAAATTTATTCAGTCTACACTATCTGTTCATGGACTCATTTGTATGCTTTTGCAAAAAAGGAAGGGGGGAAAAAATGTGAGGTGAAAAGACCCTAAAATCTGAGATCTAACTTAGCCTTACCTTAAAACAGCCTTTTAAAGTTTTTTTGTATGAGAGATGGCATTTGACTCAAAATAAAGTGTACACAAGTGTCTTTGGTGGTTTTTCCAGGGAGTTATTTTTGCACATTTTACTGTTATCTTTCTAAATCTGTTTCTGTCTTGGTAGACTATTTTCTGGATATTTAAATGCTCTTACTATGAGTTTCATGCTGAAACATCATAGAACAATTACTGTTGTATTAAGGAATTATAAACAGATTCTCTTTCATTACAGAAAATAAATTGTGTCAGCAATATATGCATCATTTTCTCAGATCACTTTGCAGTGGTAGGTGCCATTAATATTTTCTCAAAAACAAGTAGTAATCTTTCAAAGATTTGCACTCACTATTGATGGCATTCATTCTGTTCTGTACTCATAAGTGAGTTTGATCAGTGGTCTGCTTGCTCAGCAGTCCTACAGTATTTTCAACAGATCCCCCCACCCCCAAAAAAATTGTCTGTTTCATGTTATTGCAGACAGTGAATTTCACTTTTGTTATTCTTTTTTTTCTAAATTGAAATAGTTGATAAATATGTAATACTAGTATACTGAATATAGCATGCCAAAATCATCATTAAACATCATGCACCATCACACTTGGCCCCCAGAGGAGCTGACCTCCATGTCTTAGTTTATAATATTAACCTCATTCCCTAGTTTAGAATATTAACCACATTCCCTTTCAGTCTAACCTTGGGACCAGCTCATCTTTCTCACAATATCCTGCTTCAGAATGGATTTCTCCTTTCCCTTAAGACTGACTGACCCATATTCAACTGCTATTCATATGGAACCCTCTTCCACTTCAGTCTTGTCCATGCCAGAAATCAACTAACTCGGGAAGTGGTCGAAGAAAGGCTTAGAAAAAGTTCCTCCATTCAGCAACTAGACTTGAACTCGAGTCTATCTGTGGGCAGCATAGAGCAGAGGGTGCAAACATCACTTTCACTGAGCTACACAAGTCTCTCATGTACATATACAACAGCTCCAAAAAAAAAATCAGCATGAGTAGCTTTCTGAAGTGAACTGTATACTCAAATATATAAATATTATATATTGATTACCTGATTAATACTTGAAAAATTGATTACTTCCCTCAGAGAAGCATGTAGTGAAGTTATCTGCAGGGATAGAAAAATTAGAATTTCGTGGTTTTAAGCAAGTTAGAGGGAGTCATAGAAAAGAAGAAAAATTAGTGAAATTTAGTGCAAATAAGTCAGCATATGTTCTGAGAGAATACAGAGAACAATGTAAAAGTGAAGCAGTTTGTAAAAGTAACTAAACAAGTCATGGAAAGACTGATTATTGTTATTGTTTGGAATTATGGCTGAAAATTGCAAGGTTTTTCCTCCAAGTTTCTAGGTGGAAAAATCCTGCCCCCTCCATGTGAGATGGAAGATATTGGTAAGAATATAGGAAGGTAAATATAAGTAGTGTGACAAAATGTTCTGGAGGCTATTGAAAAACTTAAATGCAAAGGAAAGAGTATTGCAAAAGGAATCTGAAATGATAAACGGCAACATAAAATTGATATTCTAGATGTCTGGAATAATTATCTTGAAATGCTGCTAAATGAAACAAGAAGTGATAGATTCACTTGAATATTTTCAAGTGACTTAAAATAGTCACTTGAAATGACTTAAAATATTCAATAAGATTTTGCAAGTGTACTTAAGAAGAGGCTGTAGCTTAGAAGAAAAAGGCTGAGTATTTCAGGATCAGATTTTCACAAATAGTTGAAAAATGGGAATATAACAAGGATCTATATTTAAGTCTTGTGGATCCAGAAAAGGCATATGACCAGGTGCCCTAGGGAAAGTAGTTGAAAACCCTATAGTCATATGGTGTAAATGGGACATTATATCAAGTATGTATAGTCTATTATTTGCATTTTAAGTCAGCAGTTAGAATTGAAGGAGATAAAGGAAGATAGGTAGATATAAAATCAGGTGTAAGATGAGTGCACACTACCTCCACAGTTATTCATAATCTGTATGGCTCATATGATGGAGAGTGGCATTAAACCAAACCTAATATCATAGTTGGACTTCTTTATTTTCTGCAGATGTTATACTCTTAAATATATCAAGTACAAGTTTGCATAACTGAATTGAATAATTGCTGTAACAAAGTCAGTAATAAAAGCAAGACTGTGAAAATAGGCAGAAACATTGAAAACATCATTGTATCCTGAATGGAAAACCTATAGAAGTAAAATATTTCAACTATTTAGGTACAGTTTTTTTTTTTTTTTTTGTAAAGATGATAAATTAAAAATGGAAATAGCAGAATAAGCAGAGCTAGTATAATATAGTATGGTAGAGAATTAGCTGAATAAATTGATATGGTATAAGAGAGAACTAGCAACATACAAGACAGTATTCAAACCAATTTTAACTTAGGGATTTGAGAGCTAAGTTGTTATTATACAAGTATCTCCATGGAGGTCAGAAGACTTGCACAGAAGATCCATTATTCACATGATACCTCTCCTTGAAACGCATACCCTGACAATGCACTTACAACTATCTGTCAACCTATTCCAGCCATTCACAACCTTCCAACCAGATAATCCTCTGCTTCTTTCCCTTCCTACCATGCACTGAAAGGAGTCTTCAGTGTCAATCCTATAAAATCCCTTTAGTAACTTATATGCTTCTATCATGATCTCTGTTTTTATATCTCAGCTAGTTTTTGAAGCTCACACACATGCACACCTCTACCTTCAATCAGTTCTCATTGGGAAAATTCTGTAGACCTTCTACAATCTTTGTCAATCATCCTTTGATTCTCTCCACTACTACATTTTTAAGCTAAGAATTGATGTCCATACCATCACACAATATCCTTCTGTACTGTAATTTGTTTTTTCCCTTGTTCATCCAAATTTCTCTTCAATTAGACTTCAAGGAGTCATCTGTTTTATAGTATTTAAGTTTCCTTATAAACAGAGACATCCCTCTCCTACCCTAGTCACATTTTATGATTATAATCTCCTTCTTGTATTTATACATCTAGATCAGCAGTTTTCAACTTGTGTTCCTCAGAACCCTAGGGTTCTGCCGATAAAATTTGGAGTTCCGCAATAAAATGAGTTCTTGAGATCTAATTAATAATTTAAAATATGTATGAAAAATTTATTTAAATAAAGTTTCAAAAATTTCAATGAAATGCATTGAGTCAAGTGGTGGATGAATGAATCGAATACTGGCATTTGATTTTCCTACCACTAGTGTAGTCATATCCCCTGATGAAATCATTCCAACTTTAAACAACTTTTTTACAGGAATTGAACTGTGAAATTGAAGAGAAAATTTGTAAAGAAATCATTTGTCATCTAAAATCAGTAAATGTGGCATTAAATGAATCCTTTCCTCTGCTAAAAGATTGGGTTTTCAATCCTTTCAATGTTAAAGAAAAACCAGAGTAATTATCGACTTCAGAATATGAAAATCTCGACCTGACATCAAACAGCCAAATAAAAGTTAAATTTAATGAAGTTTCATTAAACGAGTTTTGGTATTACTTAAAAGAAGAATATCCAAATATATTCAAAAAGGCAATTTTTTTTTATTGCCGTTTAGTACTACAATATTTGTTTGGAGGCAGATTTTTGCTTTACACTGTGAGAAAAACAAAATACAAAATAAGTTGAATGCCACTCCTGATATTGGAATTCAGCTCTCCACAGTTAAACCAAAATTTAAAAGAATATTGAAAGAAAAGAAGTTTAATCCTTCACATTAATTACCAGTTTGAATTAACCTTAATCCATTATTAATCCAGTTTTCTGTTATTAGTCTTTTTTTTTTGTGTATTTTTAATAATTTTTTTTATTTGTTTTATTTATGATCAGTAAAAATTGTCAGAATTCCAAAATTTTTTATCAAGGTGAAAAGAGTTCTGTGATTAAAATAAGTTGGGAACCACTGATCTAGGTCATCATTAAATTAAAATTCAAAATTGGCTCAGTATCTCCAGTTCCCTCTGTATAAAATAGAATTGGGGAAAAAAAGTTTGTTGAAGTGTAATACTGTATTTTATTCCAGGAACGAGTGAGAGCTGAAGAAATTGGCTATGAAGATCCCATTAATCCCACTTATGAAGCCACAAGTGAAATGTATCATAGGACTCTGACTGAAGTTCTCCGTCAGATTGTAGAAAGTGGTACAGATCGAAAAATAGGCATTATGGTTGCTTCTCACAATGAGGATACAGTCCGTTTCACTGTAAAAAGGTTGTTTTTTTTTTCCCCTTCCTCATTATATATGCATGTATGAAAATTATCAGTAAAATAGTAAATAAGTAAATAGGAAAATGAGAACAATAGATTATGAATAAACTAGGAAAATTTATCCATATTTTTTTAACCAGGCAAATTGTAACAACAAACCGTAGTTTTTGAAGTGATAACATTATGACATTGTTGTGACTTGTATAGTAGTCATGAGATCGTTTGTTAAAATAAGTAAAGTGATCATCTGGTATAATGTTAAAAGATAACATGTATTATGTTCTAATTTAGAAGAAATATAATTACTACAGCTGATATGTTGAGATGGGAAATGAAGTATAGCTTAAGCTTAATTCATTTCTGAAATCAGATAAAATGTAAAAAGTGTTAAAAAAAAAGAGGAAATAGAAAAAATGACAGAAAGGCATAATGTTTACAGTAACATGAATAAGAAATTAAATTAAAGAATAATTACTGTGTAATTATTCTTTAATTACACAGTAATTATTTAGCTGTCCTTCCTGAACTGAAAAGTACTTTAAAACAACCTAGTTAAGTGAAAAACTGAAGCATTATCAAATCATTTGGGTATTCTGTTCTTCTAGAAAAAAGTGTGTGTGTTATGGATTCTGTCCCTGCAGGATTGAATTACAACATGTTTAATACCATGGGTGAGCCAAGTGTTAGATAATCTAGGAAACTTGCCTTAAAGACCAGACATTTCTTTTTTCAGGTTACTTCAGTTCTCTAGTACTTAAGATGGTTGTGGTCTTGCTTTAGGCAATGAAAGTCAGCCTCCATTCAGTGACTTTTGCAAACTTTCATGCCCATACTGAATTTGAACAATCAACATCCCTGTTAGTTACAAAGCAGATATGCTATCCATTTGATTACCTAAGCCAGCCAGAATGCGTTCTAATGTCTCAAAGTCAAAAGCATGTGTTTTGCAATTGGTAACTTGACCTGTACAAGCTGTGTACAGAAATAAACTTTGGAAAAATAAGTAATGTTCAAAGGCTTCTTGCATGGAGAGAGGCATAGTGAGATCACTTTGTTAAATTCTGTTTCAGTAGAAGATAGTTAAGTGAATAACAAAATTCCTAAGTACTCTTAGGTGATGCTGCATGGTAGATTTATGTTATTACTAACTTCCTATTGACAATTTTCCTCCAAATGAGTCTTATCTCTCAGAGCTCCAGTGTTATCAGATCTTATGTTTTGTTCATCTAAGACCCTTCTTACATCAGCCCACCTAGATTTTCAGGACTTATGGACTTTTTTCTCTCCCATTCAGTTTAAATGACCACACTACCTTAAATAAGATTTGCTCACACATTCCTGAATGCTAGTTATCTCAAGATTCTTCCTATTATCCTCTTTTTTTATATATGTAATTCTGCCATTGTTGTCATCTGTTTGCTCCTCTCTCATAACTCTCATATCTGTAGTCTAGTTTTTGACAACTATTTTATTTCCAACTCAAAGTTTGAACACTGTCTTGTATATACAGCTAGTCCAGTGTTTTGCATAATTTTTTTCTTATGCATATAAATGTATTCAGTTGATTCCTGATCTTACTAGTTTGCTTATTTTCATGTTTAATTTCACCTCTTCATTAAAAATTGTGCCTAAATATCTGCTGTATTTTATTTATTTTGTAGGTTTTCTGTTCGGGATGCATTTAATAGTTCCCATATCTCTGCCTATTTTCATGGTTTTTCCCACTGATTTTCATGCCAGATTTGTTACAGCAGGCTATTCAGTTTAGTTGAGGAATCCAGAGTCTTGTACTAGATTTATTAAGACTATAAACATTATTTGCATAAAATAAAGTGCTAAGTTTGATATCAGGTTTAATGCCACTTTCCTTCACAATGCAATCCATATAGAATGATAAATGACAGTGGAGATAGTTTGCACCCTTGTCTTACACCTGATTTTACATCAAATCTTCCTGTATCTCCAATTCTAACTGCTGACTTACAACTTAAATATAGACCAGGATGATATGAATATTTCATTTGAAAAATTCATTAAGAATTCTCATTAAATTCTTTGGATTAGGAGTAAGAAATTTAGCTTTCAGCTGCTCTTGGTTAATTGTGAGAAATTTAGTCGGCAGTCATACTGACATATTTTTTTAGTTGACTTAGTATTTTAACTAAGTTCTGAATAAAACTCCTTGCTCATTTCTGCAATATATTTGATCCTGAGTGACAGTGCACAAGACAGTGATCTTCACACCTTTATATTACATGCACTCTTTAGTATATTTGTGAAGAAAATGAGATTTTGGATGATTCTAGTTTCTCCAGAATCAGAACAGCAGTATTAAGCATTTGATTGCAATCTTACACACAGCAGTATTTACTTAGAACAGCAGTATTAAGCATTTGATGGCAATCTCACACACAAGAAGTCGCAGAACTTAAAGTGCACTATGCTGTGTGTAGATGAGAGTTAATGGAAAAGGAATCTACTGATATTCTTCATGAAAAGCTGGAAGTTGTTGGAGAATGCTTTGCAAGAAGATAATTAGGTTGCTCAATTAATAAGTGCTCACTTTGCTAAGATATATCAACCAGGTGTATGTAACATGGTGCATAGTGCTACATTAGATGAAGAGTTAGAGATTCATGAAAATGAGGTTGAAGAGCTGTTGCATAACCTGGATAAGAATTCGTCTATAGGGATAGATAGAGTATCAGCCCGTTTGCTAAAGGAATGTTCAGCCGAATTGGCTATGCCTTTCACATGTTTGTATACCTTAAGTCTCAGCTCAGGAATGATAGTTCCATTGTACAAGGATGGTGTAAAAACTGATGTGTCTAACTACTGACCTATCAGTATCACTGGTGTTGGTAGTGAAGATTTTAGAGAAGTTGGTAAGAACTTGCATACAAAAATGGGTAGATAAAGATGCTATACTCGGTAAGGAACAGCATGGGTTTACTAAGAGGTCATGTTTTAGCAATTTGCTCATATTTTATAACAATATTACAGCCGAGTTGGATAAAGGGAATGGATACACTATGATAATGTTGGATTTTTTCCTAAGACATTTAATAGGTTAGCACACAAAAGGCTGTTGCATAAACTGGGGAATATGGGATTGGAATATAAACTCTTGACTTGGATTAGGGGATGGTTGACAGACAGATATATAGAAATACAGATATATATAATATAGACAGATAGATAGAAAGTAGTATACAGTGGGTGTGAATCTGCCAGATTTAAGGTGACCAGTGGTGTACCTCAGGGTTCAGTCCTTGGGCCATTATTGTTCAGTCTATATATTAATGACATCAGGAAGGATCTAACATCAGATGTGTAGTTGTTTACCGATGATGCAAAGATAGCCAGGGCAATCAGGTGTGCTACTGATATTCATCAATTACAAAATGATTTCAATAGACTGGAAATTTGGGCAAACGAAAATGTCAGTTTAATGTTGGTAAGTGTAAAGTTATGCACTTTGGCATGATTAGAGTTCCAGTGGCATATTATATTAGCAGGGTTGTGCTACAGGAAACTGAAGAGCGAAGAGATCTTGATATATTGGTGGATAGGAATTTAAAGTTCAAAGGTCACATAGCAAAAACTGCAAATACAACTCAGAAGATTTTGAGTGTTGAAGCAAACCTTGACATGTAAGGATAAGGAAGTCATTTTGCCTCTTTATAAGGCTTTTATAAGACCACACTTGCACACAATAATCCAGGTGTGGGCTTTGATAAGACCACACCTGGATTATTGTGTGCAGATTTGGTCTTCCGGGTTCCAAGGGGCTGTGGAAAGGGTGCAAAGAAGAGTTACAAAGATTATATCTGGATTATGGGATTTAGATTATCAGGTCAGATTGTGAGTATGTGGATTGCATAGTCTGGTTAACAGGAGAAAGGTGTGTGATATGATAGAGGTCTATAAACCTTTGAATGGATGTTATAGGATATCAACTGATGAAATTTTTCGTTATATGGAAGGTGGGTAGAGAACACAGGGACATCCATGGAAGTTAAATTTATTTGCAGTCAAGAACGGGGTAAGAGCTAGATTTTTCTCATAGAGCAGTAAGTGAGTGGAATAATATGCCCTTGGGGTAGTGAATGCATCTAGTGTGAATGAATTTAAGGGAAGGTATGATAGCTGGTTTGAGTGATTTATAGCCTCTCTCAATGAGTCCTTGACTCCCTGGAGGTTTCAGATAATAATAATAAAGATCATCCCAAAGGACTAAGATAGTTGGAATGAAAGAGAAGTAAGCTTTGTTTGGGGAATTTGGAACTGTACTTTAAAAGGATGTTAGTCAACTGTTGCTTGTGTTTTTAATACTCTTAATAGAAGGTGGAGAAATGATAGATGTCAATTCAGTGAAGCAGCTCTCGTAGAAATACCGAGAAGGGACATGAGGATGAAATTGACTGAATCAGAAGATAGGTAGATTTAAGATCTTCTCAGTCAGTAGCTAGGTGGTTGAAAAAGTTGCATCTCAAGGAAAAAAAAAGTATAATCTTTTTTTAAAGGCTGAGGCAGTTGATATGTTTGTGAACCTAGAACTCTTATCCTATCTGGTAATTTATGTATTATGAATTATGATTTTGCATGAAGGGGGGAAAAAACATGCATTTTAGTAATATTGAAGGTGACAAGGTTATCCTTGCTCCATCAGAAAATATCACAAAAGTCTGTAAGGTACTGATATAGAAGTTCTTGAAATTTGGGATGTCTAGATACTTATGAGGTTTGTCACATGGAGTAGAAGGAATGGAGTATGCTACCATCAGCAAAACTTTGGATAGGTTATTGGTCAGGGAGAGATCATATATATATATATATATATATATATATATGATGTTAAGAATACCAAGCAATTTCTAAACCTGGTTTTACTCCATTTCCCAAGTAAGCAAACAGACAAATAAGTCAAGTTTGCGCCTGCAAGTGATGCAAGTCTAGCTGATCCTACAGGTAGTGCAAGACCAAGGCAACTCGTGGTAAAGGTGGCATGAGCTCTGATCACTAATCTTTATATTTACCCTTAATGCCAGAACACATCTCCAAGAAGGAGATGCATGATGTTTTGTATTAAAGGTAAGAGGCCACTACCCAGACCGGTTTCGACCTTTATTGAGGTCTCATCAGTGGGAGCTAGGCTAGAAATACCAAGATTTAGTAATACAGAGCTCATAAGTATTTTACCAGAACAAGTTGCCATGAGGTGTTTTAACCTTATTAAATAAAAAAAAATCTCTGGAGGAGATATAAATGTAGAAAGTATTTTACCTTGGGTATAATAAATGTTAAGAATACCAAGCAATTTTTAAACCTGGTTTTACTCCATTTCCCAAGTAAGCAAACAGACAAATAAGTCAAGTTTGCGCCTGCAAGTGATGCAAGTCTAGCTGATCCTACAGGTAGTGCAAGACCAAGGCAACTCGTGGTAAAGGTGGCATGAGCTCTGATCACTAATCTTTATATTTACCCTTAATGCCAGAACATTACTAAATCTTGGTATTTCTAGCCTAGCTCCCACTGATGAGACCTCAATAAAGGTCGAAACCGGTCTGGGTAGTGGCCTCTTGCCTTTAATACAAAACATCATGCATCTCCTTCTTGGAGATGTGTTCTGTCATTAAGGGTAAATATAAAGATTAGTGATCAGAGCTCATGCCACCTTTACCACGAGTTGCCTTGGTCTTGCACTACCTGTAGGATCAGCTAGACTTGCATCACTTGCAGGCGCAAACTGACTTATTTGTCTGTTTGCTTACTTGGGAAATGGAGTAAAACCAGGTTTAAAAATTGCTTGGTATTCTTAACATTTATTATACCCAAGGTAAAATACTTTCTACATATATATATATATATATATTTGATGCAATGGATTTACTGATTAATTGTTACGCTGCCAAAATCCATTATCATGGATTTTGGCAGCGTAACAATTCTCTTACGGTGACTGCTAGGTAGCATACTTTTGATTAAAACAGGTGTGTTAATTTTTTAGTAAAAAGTGTAACAAACAATGTAGCAATTTAATTTTTTTTTGTTGTTTGCTTTTATAAGGCCCCTGTCAAGATGCCAAGGAAAGATCTAATGTTAGCAGATAAAATCGCCTTACTTTACTTGACAAAATAAAAAGCCAACCATCTAACACCTATCATCGTTAGACAGAGATAACCGGCGTTCCAAAATCTACAGTTGCACATTTGTTAGGCCAGCAGGACAAATTATGAGAAGAATGGGCATTATGCGATGGACAACAGGGAAAATCCCAAAAATGGAAGCAAGAAGGCAAGGATCCAGATGTTGAGGCTCTCAATCAGTGGTTCTCTATTGTAACTGCACAAGGCATGCATGTTAATTGTCAAATGTTAAAAACCAAATTAGAAGAATTAGCTAGAAAGCTGGGCCTTGTTAGCTTTAAAGCTACAGATGGTTATCGTGTTGGGAAATCTGACACGAAATTTAAGAAGGCACATAGTGAGAAGGAAAGTGCTGATACTGTGAGCACTGAACAGTGGAAATCAACTAAACTACCTGAATTGCAGCAAAAATTTAGTCCTGATGAAGTTTATGATGCTGACGAAACAGGTCTGTTTTACCATGCCATGCTAGATAGTTTGCTGATCTATAAACTTGCAGCACTGTCAGGTTCAAAAAAAAAAAAACAGTGGATTGCATTACTGTGTTTTGTTGTTGTAACACATCAGGAAGTAACAAATGGAAGCTGTTGGTTATTGGGAAAAACTCCAAGCCTCGATGCTTTGAAGGGTTAGAATGGAACAGTTTGCCAGTTCTGTATTATGCCAACAAGAATGCATGGATGATTTCTGTTATTTTTCAGGAGTGGCTAATGAGTTGGGATGCAGAATTGCAATGGAATTCCAGAAACATTCTTCTGCTTTTGGACAACTGTGTGGCTCGCCCACATAATTCAACTTGAATTTCTTCCTGCTAATGCCACGTCACTGGTTACCATTTTACAGGCAGTACAATTTGTTGCAGATAGTTGGTGAGAAATAAGCAGCAAAACAATTCAAAACTGTTTGCTCATTGTGGTTTTAAGAATTCAGACCAGGAAATGCTTGATATAACTGCAATGAATATCACTATAATGAATATGAAATCATTTTGGAATTGCAACACATCAGAAACCATGAGAGTTTTTATGCATTAATCTTCAGTATTACAATGAAAATGAAGATTGTGAGGTTGCAATTGAACAAATTGCAACAAAACACCTAAAGACACCTGAAAATGAGCAAGCAAGCGACTAACAAGGAAGCCAGGAAATTTATTGCCGAATTACGATGCTACTTTATGCGAAAGAAGACAATGAAGGCAGTGTCCTTTATCTGAATTAGATACCTGAGCTGATTTTGTTCAGTTGCAGTCTACAAAGGTACACATCAGGGTACACTTGATAAATTTCTCCAAAATAACTGTTAGAGAAAATGTGTTTCTTTGATATATATACCTATGTATAATTAACCTCTTTAGCTGACACATGTGTATGTTTATTTTTTTTAAATAAAAACTTGGTTAACAAAGGTATACCGAAAGTTTGTCTATTTGTAAACATTACTTTTTTTGTGATATTTTAGCATTTTGCATAATTGGGGCAGCAGCTTAAATTGGGACAAAGTATTCTAGTACCGATGTGTCCCAATTAACCGGAATTCAATGTGTATATTTATACATATTGATCAGTTTATTATAATATGGAAAACAACAATAAAATAAGGTATCTAGTTAACCAGAAGAACTGTTATCAATACAATGCTATATGCAGATGATCAGATTATATTACAAGACAATGAAGATGACCTTCAAAAATTAGTTTACGAATTAAAAAAAATAAGCCAATAATACCATTTCATAATCTCACAAAAGAAAGCAAAAGTCATGTTGTGTTAGATTAAAAATAGTTATAGAAAATAAAATTAAAAACAGATGACACAGTTTAATTACTTAGGCTGCATAATAACATATCTAAAAGAAAAAGATATAGATAAAAAAATAAAGAAATTTCAGAAAATCTGTATCTATATGTTCACTGGGCATCTACAGATGCCGTATGGTCACTCCAATGATCGGTGATGTGCCACACCAGGCCTCGCAATGTAGTCCTGTTGTTTGCTTTTCTGGAGGCCTCAGCTCTCTGAAGATCAGTCACGCCACGCATTTAAAAGTACATTGAATAAAAAAAACGATGAGAAACTCAACTAAAATTTTACAAAGTAATGGCCACTCCCAGTCTATTATATGGTTCAGAAACATGGACTATTAAAAAGAAAGATGAAAGTAAAATACAAACTGCAGAGATTAGACTTTTAAGAGCAATGAAAGGATGCACAAAATCGGACCATATAAGAAATGAAGACATCAGAATAGAACTAGATATTTATAATGTAAATGAAAAGATCAAAGAAATATAGAGAGAAATGGAAAGAACATCTATTTAAGATGGAAAGATATCGGCTACCAAAAGAAGTGGATGGAAACAGACCAAAGGGAAAGAGAGAGAGGAAGACCAGTGACAAGATAGAAAGACCAGTGAAGCTGGAACAGACAAATGCTTAATCCTTGAAGAGAAGAAGAAGAAAAGAATTCATTACAAGAGAAGAACAGTTATAAAGTAACTGGCAACCATACTGCTAACGTTTGAAGGCATTCTGGATGCCATGGTAATGTTAGGCACAATGTTTGGCATACACAAGATCATGCAGGCATGATCTTGTGTATGCCAAAGCATAACTGACGACTAACAATCAAATAATCAAGGTTACAGCTAAAGTTAGTAGTAAGATGGATCAGATTGAGGACAACTTCTGTTGATTCCATACTTTCCAGCTCATTGTTGTATCTAAAAAAAATTTTCTGATTTGTTCCAAATTACTAGATGAGTGACAGAATCTTCATTGTTAAGTTGAGCAGAATTAAGAATGTGATTAGATAGTGCACTGGGTCTAGTCTTGCTATATGTGATACCTCTTATACACATCTGACCAAAATAGGCATATTGCAGTTACACCAAAGATGGTAAACTCTAGGATACTTTAGGCTGTATTGTTTTGGTTTATGTGTATGTACAGAGTATGGAATGAAGTTTGAATAGAGGAGTAAAAGAAGTGCAGATTTTAAATTTTCTTGAGAATTTTAGCTAACCTTGATGAAAGAGCTGATATATGGTAGAGATATGAAACCTTGCACATCATTACCATCTTCAGTACAGTGAGCAGGTGGATTAAATAGCAGTTTATAAACAGTCGGTTTAGGATAACCATTTTTTGAAAGTTGTAAGAAGGAACTGTTGTTCTTTGGGGATCTCTTCTTCACTGATGAGCATGAGGTTTATGTAATGTTGAAATCATGTCAAGTTTTTGAGGTGGATAATGAGAATGCACATAAAGATATCTGTTGGTATATGTAGGTTTTCTGTAAATCGAGATCTTTAGTTTGTCTGACATATGAGTGACTCTGTCATCCAGGAATGGGAGAGAACTATTGACTTCTAATTCCGAGGTAAATTGCATTCTTGGGTGTTGATTGTTGAGATGGTTCAGGATTTCCTTTAAAGAATCTGATCCATGGCTCCAAATTAAGAAAATATCATCAATAACCTTTTTCATCACCTTGGCTTTAATGGGAAGGAATTGATTGCTTTTTTTCTTCAAATCTTTCTAAATATAAATTTGCTAATATAGGAGATAATGGGTTGCCCATGGCCAAGCTGAAGTTCTGTTAGTAAATAGTATGGGGGGGGTCAAACTAATAAATACCTAGAATAAAAATGATATTAAAGCAATTTATCAATTTAAAAAAGTATATAAGTGTGTAAAACAAGCATAAATTTGAGTTTAAAGAATCATATTTTTAAAAAAAAAAGATTTTGTTTTTGTTTCTCCAAACTTTTCTTTTTGGCATTTGCCCAGAGATGAGTAAAGTGATTCTCTGATGATCATAAATGACTGAATGAGTAGGGGGTGGTCATTTATTAGTTCAGAAGTTTGCAGTTGTGTTCATATTTACTGTTCATGGATTTCTATTACTACTTTAGAAAGAACTGAATTGCAAGCAGTAGGATGATGGTAAAAGATGTCTTGGGAATAGGTTGAATTGGCACTAATTTCGAAGCCACAGGATAATTACCAGAGCAATAAGAGAGTATAAAAAGGCAGTGCAAAACAAGAATTGTTGATTCTGGAGAGTAAAACTTGATGATGCAAGGAAATGACATCACTTGGTATCAGGAAACCTTTTAGTGTCTAGGTTGGATAAGTTTTTCATGTGGTTGAGGGCATTGAATATGGTGAGTTTGGAATGGTTGTAAGATATTTACTGAGCTAATTTGAGGACAAATTAGATATTAATCAAGATAATTGTGACCCCCCCCACACACACACACCAAAAAAAAAAAAAAAAAAAAAAGGAAAAAAAGAAAAGAAAATGGAATGTATTTCTTTGAGTTTAAGAAAGCTCTAGTCTGTGAAGTGTTTCTCAGTATCACAAATAGTCTGGATTGTTGTGATTTTGGAAGTAGTGTGAAAAAATTGTTGGGAAGGTCCTGTACTAGTTGAAGTAATTTATATATTGAATGTTAATATCAGTCTATATATAAATGAAAATGTTCTATAAATTATTAAGGTTATTAAGAGATAATATTATTGAGTTATTAAATGATATTGTTTCCTTTCAGAATGGAAGAGTTAGGTCTGAAACCAGAACACAGGGTAGTATGTTTTGGACAGTTACTAGGGATGTGTGATCAAGTCAGTTTTATCCTAGGTATAGATACAAAGCCTGATTAAATTTATTTTATAGTATTAATTAAACATTTGCAAACTTTTCCTAACCCTAATTAACCTGCTAAGGTTAATTAGAGTTCAGAAAATTAGGGTAAATTATCTCATTGTATGAAAAAAAGATGACAAATTTTTTGTAATTCTTGAAATACTAGAAACATCTTATGTATTTTATAATGAGATGGCGAGAAATTTTTAATTGCTGTTGGTCAAAAAAAACAAACCATTTATGGTTTGCTTTTTTTGTCTTTATTCTTTACTTTTGTATGCTTAGTTACATGGTATAAGGGGGACCGGAAAGTAATCAATTATTTTTAATAGGTCATTTTTAGCCAATTGTTTTTTTCTTAAATAACACATAAATTATTAAATTTGATTTTTATTTAAATATTAGCATTACTTTTCTATTTAAAAAATCTGTTTTTTTTTTTTTAAATTTTAGATTATTTTTTTTAATATGGCGGACTTTAAAGTTGAAGAGCACCATTTACGTCATTGTATGTTGTTTTTGTTTCACCAAGGAAAGAATGCTACCGAGGCTACGAAAATCATTTGCTCAACTTATGGAGACGTATTGAAGGTTAATAAATGTCAGCGATGGTTTAGGATATTTGCAGAAAAAAATTTTGATCTCTCTGATCGTCCTCAATCTGGAAGACCTCTTACTCTAGATGACGATGCTCTTAAGACTCTTGTTGAATCAGATCCAAAACAAACCATACAAGAATTAGCAGAGAAACTTAATTCATCATGGTCAACTGTCCAAGAGCACTTACATAAGAGTGGCAAGGTTCTTAAACAGGGTGTATGGGTACCGCATGAACTGTCAGAAAACAATAAAGCACAGAGACGGGCGATTTGCAATTCATTGTTGACCAGACAACAAAATGACCCCTTTTTGGAACGAGTCATAACTGGTGACGAAAAATGGGTGCTGTATACGAATAATAAATGCAAAAAACAGTGGCTTTCTCCAAATCAAACTCTAATTCCAACACCTAAAGATGGACTTCATCCACAAAAGGTTCTGTTGTGCGTTTGGTGGGATATTCATGGAATTATTCATTACGAACTCATGGAACAAGGTAAGACTATCACAGCAGCCATCTACTGTGAACAATTAGAGCGACTACATCAAGCATTGTTAATCAAACGTCCTGCACTTGTCAATCGAAAAGGGGTAATTTTGCAGAAAGATAATGCAAAACCATATTCTGCAAGAATGACTCAAGAAAAAATTATGCAGCTAGAATGGGAACTTCTACCACATCCTCCATATTCGCCGGATATTGCCCCTAGTGACTATCACTTGTTCAGGTCCTTAGAACACAGCATAAGAAATAAAACCTTCCGTTGCAAGATGATGTCCAAAGGAGATTGATATCATTTTTTGCCTCCAAAGAAAAAACGTTTTTCAAAAAAAGAATTCTGAACTTAGTAGATCGTTGGAATAAGGTTATAATTAACAATGCCGATTATAGAATTGAATTATGTTAATTTGTTCTTTAATAAAATTTATATTAAAAATGTAGTTAAAAAAAATTGATTACTTTCTGATCCCCCTTGTATTAAGGAAATGTAACATTACTGACTAACAATATTATGTCTCAAAACAACATTTTTTTTTATAATTCTCTAAATACTGGGCTTATTCTCAAAAGAAGAATGAGATGATTTTTACAGGTTACTAAGTGATTATTAATTATCAGCAAAATAATAAAATTTGCTGATTTAATTTAAGCTAATGATATAAGAAGTTTGTACAACTCTTTTCTGAAAGATCATTATACAGATTTATCACTGATTTTGACAAGATCATTCTACTGAATATTATTATTATTATTATTATTATTATTACTGACACTTCCAGGGAGTTTAAAGGCTCATTGGGGGAGAGGGCACTCTACTTCGCTAAATACATCTCCACTATTACTTAACTCTCCTACTATGACACTACTACCATCGATGCCATCTACCGCTCATCAACAACGCCAGTATTTTTTGTCTGTACACGGGATGAAAAACTTGAGTTTCCAGGAGTCAAAAATACTGCTATCCTCGTATGAGATCGACTAACTTACCTTCAGTTGAAAAAAGCTCATATAAGGATTCGCCTCGTCACAATGAGAATCAAACCCAGGTCTTTTCCAATCGAAGGGTGCAATGTTCCATTGTTCTTCCAATGGAGGCAAAAGAAGACTGGGATGAATTTTAGTGTTACTAAATGATTGCTAATTAGTTAGCAAAATAATAAAATTTGCTGACTTAAGTTAACTGTATAGAAGTATGTATAACTCTTCTGAAAGATCATTACACAGATTTATCACTGATTTTTTGTTAATACCTTTTTACTGCCATCTACCACCCATCATCACCAACAACAGTATTTTTATCTATTTGCCTACTTTTGAATATTTTTTACTACCTGATTAGCATATTGGTAAATAAAGGTAACCGTCTTTCTCCCTTAAGGAAATCAGATCTTATCACAAATTCTAAATCACCTTAGGAAAATTGCATGTGCCTCTGATTCAATTCATACATAATTTTTCTGTAGCACTGCTGAGAAAATAATATAGACGTATACTCTGTGATATTGTTCTTTTTTTTTTTTTCTGAGTTAATAAACATATCAGTATTATACTTAATGATTTCCTAATTATTAATTAGTGTTTAAGTTGCATTTAACAGCATTTGGATGCTGAGTGAAGGGGCTTTTGCAGAATGCAATTAAGTAGTTTTTTTTTTTTTCATCTTAAATAAATTACCATATATATTTACATTAAAAAAAAATTTTTTTTTTCTCTAACTGCTTCCATAACTTTGCTGAATATAGAAAAAAAATTTTTTTTTTTCTATATTCAGCAAAATATGCAAATATTTATGAAACCATCATCATCATCATCATCAAATTCCTGCCATGTACCTTCAAGGGGTGTACAGGATATGATAGTACTACATGAAAAAATTACATCATTAATAACTTCCTATCTACAATTTTCCTCCAAATCAGTCTGTTACTTGTCAAGACTCCAACATTATCAGATCTTATATTTCTATCGTCTAAGGCACTTTGTACCGTATCAATCCACCTATATCTTGGTCTTCCTCTGGGTCGTTTTCCTGCCAACCTGGCAGAGAACACTTGTTTTGCTAATCTTTCCTCTCCCATTCTATTTAAGTGACCATACCATCTGAGATTAGCTCTGCTAACGCATTCCTGGATGCTGACAATGTCAAGTTCTTTCCTAATATCCTCATTTTTAATATGATATTGCCATTGATGCCATCTGTTCACGCCTCTAATCTTTCTCAGGACTCTCATATCTGCGGTCTCTAGTCTTTGGTCAAGTGTTTTACTTCTGAAACAGCTCTCAGATCCATAAGTTAAAATTGGTTTGAACACAGTCTTGTATACAGCTAATTTAGTGTTCCGACTAATTTCTTTCTTATTCCATATGAATTTATTCAATTGACTTCCCACGATACCAGCTTTGCTGATTCTGTTGTCTATTTCTATATTTAGTTTACCATCTTCAGTAAAAATTGTGCCTAAGTAGCTGAAATGTTTTACTTGTTCCACAGGTTCTCCATTCACAACACAGTTGACATTTTCAATGATTCTGCCTATTTTCATTGTCTTTGTCTTTTTATTGCTGACCTTCATACCATATCTATTACAACAGCTATTCAATTTAGTCAGAGAATCTTGCAGACTTGTAGCGGATTTATTTAGAAGTATAACATCATCTGCATAAAGCAAAGAGCTGACATTAACAACTCCAATTTTGATATCAGGTTTAATACCACATTCCTTCATAATGTGATCCATATAGATAATGAATAACAGAGGGGATAATGTACATCCTTGTCTCACACCAGATTTAACATTAAACCATCTTCCTGTACTTCATTTCTAACTGCTGACTCACAACTCAAATAAAGACTAAGTATTGCTTGATATAATGCCCCATTGACACCATATAACTGCAGCGTATTGAATAGCTTCTCTCTTGGCACCTTGTCATATGCCTTTTCCAAATCGACAAAACTTAAATACAGATCTTTGTTATATTCCCATGCTTTCTCGACTATTTGGCGTAAAGTGAAGATCTGATCCTGACAGCCTCTATTTGGCCTGAATCCAGCTTGTTCTTCACCAAGCTTTTCTTCCACAATTCTTCTCAACCGTTTCTCAAGTATACTTGCATAGATCTTGCCAGGAACACTCAGTAGGGAAATACCTCTGTAATTCTCACATTCAGTTTTATTTCCCTTTTTATATATGGGTACTATGAGAGCTCTACTCCAATCATCGGGAATTCGTCCCTCTGTCCAGGCTTTCTGAACTATGCAGTGCAGCCACTGTAAGACTCTTATACCACCATACTTCAGCATTTCTGGTCGAATATCATCTATTCCTGCTGCCTTTCCACATTTCAAGCCTTTGATGGCTTTTCCTACTTCAAGTATGGATATGTATTCCTGACTGCATGCCTGGTCAGTGTTTTTTATCACTGTGCTGTCATCACTGCTTGTTTCATTTAGCAGTTTTTCAAAGTAATTACTCCATACTTCAAGGATATCTTTTTCTCCTGTTTTCATTTCACCTTTATCATCTCTAATTCCTTTTACAGCACTCTTTCCTCCATTCCTAAGCTTCTTCAACAACCTCCAGAATATTTTGCCACCTTCTTGATATTTATTTTCTATATTCTTGCCAAAGTCCTCCCATGACTTTTGTTTAGCTAGTTTTACACACTGTTTAGCTTTCTTACATTTGTCTCTGTATTCTGTAAGAGTAAAAGCTGACTTATTTGCCAGGAACTTTTGATATGCTTTCTTCTTTTCCTTCACTGCCTCTTTAACTTCCTGTGTCCACCAGGGAGTTCTGATTTTTTTATCTTTGCACACAACCTCACCACATGCCTCTCTGGCAGAATCAATCAATGTTTCCTTCAGAGTTTGCCACTGAATCTCCAAGGTTTGATTCCTGTTCTCAAACTCTTTCATTTTCTTTTCAATAATATTTCTGTATTTTAGTCTACAGTTTACATCTGAGAGCTGCTCAACTTTTATTCGCTTTAAAACTTTCTTACATGTTATTCTTTTCAATATGAAATTCAATTTTATCCTGCTCAAGACTAAATAGTGATCACTTCCCATTTCAAATCCTCTGTACACTCTGGTGTCCTGCACCAGGGAGAAAACATCACTATCAACAATAACATAGTCAATGAGACTTTTCTTATTCCTAGCCTCTTCTCTCCATGTGAATTTGTGCACATTTTTATGTTGGAACATGGTGTTAGTAATAACCAGTCCATGTCCTGAGCAGAAATCCAACAGATATTTGCCATTATTATTAGCTTTGCTCTTTTCTCCAAATTTTCCCAAAATATTTTTGTATGTCTCACAATCATTTCCTACTCTACTATTTAGATCCCCAACAAGGACCAACTTTTCCTTTTTCATTGTGTCAGTTGCTTTTTCTAAAGCCTCAAAAAATTCCTCCACTTCTACCTTAGTAGAACCTTCTGTGGGACCATAGGCACAAATAAGTCTCATTGTCCAGTTCCCCATTCTCATATTTGCCCACATTACTCTACTTGAGACTGACTGCCATTCAAGAAGGTTAGCCTCGTATTTTGTGTTGAATACTATGGCTACTCCTTCTTTTCCTTGATTGTTATTGCCTGAATATAACATTTTGTATTTATTGCTCAGAAAGAGCTCACCAGTTTTGGTCTTTTTTGTTTCAGTCACCCCTATTATGTCGATCTGGTACTTATCTAATTCCTCAGCTAGCTCCATTTCTTTGCCATTCAGGCTTCTTACGTTGATAGTACCGATCTTTAACTCTGGTGATGTTGAGTTGGGGTTTGTTTTCAGATTTGTTCCAGTAGCTGACTTTTCGCTGTTCGCCCTGGTTCCCTGGCGAAAACAAAGGGGGCCTTGTTTAACCGGGCGACGCCCCAGCCGGCATGAAATTTTGTCATGCTGTACCATCATTTTTTATTTTGGTTTAACCAATAAGAATACAATTTGGTCGGCTAAATCCCAAATTGCCAGCCCATCCTCGTTCGTTCAGTATCAAAGTAGATACCCAACAGGGTGCACCACGAGAAGGTGAGGATTGGACATTAGGTCAGAAGCCCTGGTCGGTTCTCCGCATTCCTTTAAAGGCTATGTGGAGGTCTCCTCTCAGTTATACAGCTTTGACCCTTAAGCACCCCTTTATGAAACCAAAATTTTGCATATTCAGCAAAATATGCAAAACATGCAGAATATTTATGAAACCTAAATATTCTGCATGTTGGGATTGTGTCTACAAATTCTGGGTAGGAAAGAAACATGGCTAGCAAATTGAAGTGAATGGTGTTTATTATATGCTAATATTAACCTGATTTCTCGAAATAGTCAGCCCTTACTATAGCAATGTTGCATAGGGATCAAAGCAATACTTCCTTGTAGTCGAAGATTTCCTACTGTGAATTTCTTTTAGAATAACGTTGTTTGAAATTTTAGGTAGAAATTTTATTGTATGAAATTTTAGGTGATACATTATAACAAGTTCACTGTAATGGTGTTTGCTGTGATAAAAGTTGTATATAATTAAGCCATTTGATCATTCCATACATTAACTTTAAAAAAAAAATTCATTTAAATTCCTACTAATTTATATCAACAGATATAAATAGATTTCTTTAATAACATCATTATCTTAGAATTATGTATGTATGTTACCTTAGTGGATATACAGAAGATTTTGATTGTACTACCAGAAAGGTTTACACCATTACTAACTTCCTATCATAGTTTCCTCCAAATCAATCTGTTATCTGTTAGTACTCCAATATTGTCAGATCTATTTCTTTTCTAAGAAACTTCTTAATATGTCAATTCACAATCTTGGTCTTAACCAATGTGTCTCTTTCCTACCATCTTGGCAAAATACATTTCTTTTACTAATCTTTTCTCTGATATTCTGTTTAAGTGACCATACAACGTGATTTTCATAGGAAGAGTTTAAAAAATACTTAAATGATGAAATATCATAATGCATACCTGGAGTTCAAACAATACATACAGTAGGAGTAAAATGGATATATAATCTTATTAAACAAGAGATTTATGTGGAAGGAATACCATGTGCATAAGAGTGATATCAATTATGGAAATTATAAGAAGCGGGCCAGAAGAGTTATAACTGCTATAAGGAAAGCTAAACTTGAGTATGAAAAGAAACTGGCTCTGCAAGCTAAAGACAACCCAGAAGAATTCTATCATTATGCTGCAAGTAAAATAAAGAATGAAAATGAAAGAAGCAGGTGACAGATGCAGAAGAGATTGCTCAGCTAATGAACCTATTTTGCTAAAAGCTAATCAACCAGGTATATGCAACATTGAGCTCACTGTTACCATTTTTCCAGATGAAGAATCTCAGATATATGAAAAGCAGATACTAGAGCTGTTGCACGAAATGAATAAGAATTTGTTAGTGGGGGACTGATGGAATATCAGCACGGAATGCTAAGAGTGTTCACATGAACTGACTATTCCATTGACCAGGCTGTATAATTCGAGTCTTGGAACAGGGAAGATTCCATGCTGGGATTTCCATGTTCTTTTCGCTTTGTGAGTGGAAAGAATATGGAAATCCCATTGTACAAGGGTAGTTCAAAGACTGGTGTCTATCCAACTGTCAACCTATCAGTATATCTGGAGTGGTAATAAAGATTTTCGAAAAGTTAATTACACCTGAGAATTTAAACTTTGCTATGTACAGCATGAGTTTACTAAGGGAAGGTCATATTTGAGCAACTTGCTCCCATTCTATAATAATGTTACCGTTGTATTAGACAGGAAATGGATAATATTATTATTATGTGACACCTCCAGGGAGTCCAAAGACTCATCGAGGGAGGGCACCTACTCCACAACTCTCCTGTTTTGAATACTCCTTACGTTTGTGTACAAACATAACAATCGCTGTGTCTTAGAGGTCGTTCTACCAGTATTAACATTTTCTATTCTAGTTGCTATACCACACCTCTATCTCTCTCTCTGGTCTGACCACTCCCATTTCCCTGATCCTGACTCTTGATTTCCATTCCTACCTGTCTCATCCTCACCTTTTATGCATTCCATCACCTTGTGCTGCTGCAATCACATCTTCAACTTCATATTCATCTTCTTCCTGTCATACAATCCATTTAGTTGTGCTATCCTGTTTCACAAGTGGATTCTGATCATTCACTACATTAACTTCTTGATTCTGTGCCTTCTCAGAAAACAATAGCCTTTCTAAATGTCCAACACCAAGCCCATTCAAATGCAATCCATCAACTTTAAACCATTCCAACTTTTCTTCAAATTCACTCCATAGATTTACGAACTGAATTCCCTTTGCCTCATACAACTCGGCCATCTTACTATTCATTATTTATGTTCTCCTTCTCAGTTCATTATTGTCATATCTGGGCAACATGCTAATGACTTTTCCAACAACACTATTATCCTTTACCTGCTGCTACAAATTCCTCGAGTCTCTATCGACATTATTTTTTCCCCAACTAAGTCATTTGTGCCTGTGACTAATACTAATTTTGATGCCCCTCCTTCCTTTTCTGCAACACATCAGTTATTTGCTTCATTGTTTCACCAGAAAAGCATGTTTTGTGCACTTTATTAATCATCACACCTCTAATGATCAAGTCCCCATACAATGATATACCACTATCCTTTGACTCTTTCTTCATAATACTAACTTCCTCCTCATTCTCATTGGCCAATCTCTTCTTTAGATGTTCAGTATTCTCTTTCAGATGTTTCATTTCACTTTTCATTTTCACTAACTCTTGACTGAACTCTACTACAAGTCCTGACTCCCATTTCTAATCTCTCTAATCTATCAAGACACTTTTCACATATGTTAATGCTTTCCTTTGTTTTGTTTTTATTAAAAGACCACGTAAGATCACAGTAATAACTTTTAATTAATAAATGTACCTTTATTAATTAAAAGTTATTACTGTGGTCTTACGTGTTCTTTTAATAATTTGTTTTGTTTACCCAAACAGTCCAGAAATCTTTCACATTTTTTGGTGCATACATCCACTGTGAAAAATCCAAGGCAGAACTTGATCTTAGTTTCGAAACTTTCCACGTCACCAATATGTGCTTCTTTAGGGATGCCATTTTTAGAGGCAGAAGCAGTAAGAACACAAATTGAAAAATGCAATATAAACAACAAAAAATTCAAACAACATTACTGAAGGACATTGTATCCAGGCTGAAAAAAATGCAGTACAGTTTGCAATAAAAAGCTGTTATATTCGCACACTAATTAAAAAACACTTTTTTAGCAGAGCTCAAACCTACAGCTACATTTATTCGTGACACTAGTGCTAATCCAATAATTAATAATAATAAAAAAATTAAAATAATTAAAATTTAAATATTAATTTTGATTGTAGTTTTTATTTTATTTTTAATTTTAATAATGTTAAATATTAAAAGATTGAAATATTAAAATAATATTAAAATTGTTGAATATTAATATTAAAATTTTATTTCATCTATAAATTCCAATCTAACGGTGTCCCTTTACTAATTTACCACTACTTCAGGTCTTTTGCTAATGATATAAGTTTGGAGAACTTATACATAGTGCTGCTGAAATATACTAGAAATGGCATCACAAAGCTTGTAGTGGAGATCATTCAGAGTAATCTTATCAAAAGCATTGTGACAAGTAGGTTGTGACATTGCTTTTTATAAGATTGCTCTGTTAATAATTTATATACATTCTTCATTAATGTGCATGAATTAAAAAAATAATAATAATAATAAAAAAAATAAAATAAATAACTAAGTTACTAAATAAGATTTGGTGAAATGCTGTTAATTAACTGAATGTCAATTCTTTGTCATTATTAGGCACCTAATTTAGTGATTCTGTTATTTTTAGGTCAGTCTGGTTATTCTGTATATAAATATGTTCCTTATGGACCTGTTGAAGAGGTCATCCCTTATCTTTCAAGAAGAGCATTGGAAAATCATGGTCTTTTAAAGAAGGTAGATAGAGAATGTGCTTTATTAAGCAAAGAACTGAAGCGACGAATCGTAACAGGACAAATCTTCCACACACCAAAGGGAAACTATAAACCAGTGTGACATTTAATACAGTAGCCAGTTATGTACATATGTACTTAGATATATGTGGAAATTTTGAGTATAGACCTATGGGTTAGTAAATTTATTTGCTCAGCTTTGCTTACTGATTTGGAAGGTTGGATCAACTTTTATTTTAGAAGAAACTGTAGTAATGCTGATTTTAATGATTTGTGTTTCTGTAAATAGATTGCTGCTTGTTTTATTTAATATATATATATAAATCTATATTTTTAAAAAAAGTTGTGAACTGTTAGTGTTCTTTAGCATTGAAAGTTTGATCAGGGATATTATTGCTTTGGGGTATGGCCCAAGATTAGAAAAGTGTGAGGACAATGATGTTTTTTTATCAACACTATCTCAGATAGGGTAACCAATTATGTGAAAATTCTTAGTAGTCAGTTATACAGATATCTACGTTTTTACTGAATATTATGCAGAGAAAATCTCATTTTGTTAAAAAAATGTAAAAAACATGATAGTATGTACATTACTTAGTACTGTTTTATCTCATTTCCTGTACAACTGTAAATTAAGAACTTGAATGTAGTTAAATAAAAATGTAGAAATTGATGAACCTAAGTTACTGTTAATAATACCAAATTTTAAAAAATTATACATTAATGAAAATAGTTAAAACATTCATATAATACTGCCATCGTTTTTTAAAATACTTTATCACCAGGTAAGAAAATAGCTAGTAAGTAAGGGACATAATGAGAGTTTTAAATTTAACTGAATTTAGAAATCCCCATAGAACAGATAAGTTTTTTGCAAAGGATTATATTGATTTTGAAATATAGTGTATTTGGAATTAGCACATGTATTTTTTAATTATATTAAAAAATAATTAAAAGTACTGTTATAAATTTGTTGGAAAGTAAATATTTGTCATTAGTAAATAGTTTTTGGTTAAAATATAAGCCTTTACCCTTACGTTAAAACATTACCCTTTTTTTGCTGATATATTTTGGAATGAACTAAACTTAATTTATTTTTTAACTTATTGTTTTAAGTTATAATTCCCAGAAGGAATGGGAATTTATTGTATTTAAATATATATGATGTCTGGATTATATTTTGTAGATATTCAGAGAATGTATATTCAGTCACTGGCATGTTTTTAATGCTTTTGTTTTTCATGAAGATTATGCTTTTTTTTTTTTTTTTTGCAAGAACTGTGTTCATGGTTGGTACAAGAGTAGTGAAGATATGTGTTCTTAAAAATGGGGGGGGGGGATAAAATTGCTCAAAGGCGTCAGTAGCATTAAAGTAGTTTCATACAAGCTAGGCATCTTAATACTATGAATATTTGAAGCAGTAAGCGAGGCTAAAAATTCCGTTCCATAACCTGGGAGAAGGACCTCCCATGATAAGTCTTTTGACTCCATGGAGGCCTGAATAATAATGATAATAATTTGACTATCAAGCTTAAATTAACAACAAAAAAAAAAGCATAACCATAATAAATTTTAAATATTCTATGCTGATGATCACAAGTCAAAAATTATTTTAAATGGAGAAAATAAGCTTAATATATAATTTTATACATCATCTGTATCTGTTTATAAGGAATATCAGCATAATTTTTTGTATTATACAATGTAATTCATACATGTGATTATACATTATCTGAATGCTTAGGTGAATATGGTCATTGAAATAATGACTACATTCTCCTGATTTTATGATTTAAAAAAAAAAAAGATTATGGGAAGAAGAGATTCCCCCCCCCCCCTAAGTGGCTATGGTTGAAAAGGCAAATAGAAATGTATGTTTTTGGAGGAAGAAAATGACTGAGGATATCACATACGCTTTTAACCATTTGTATTTTTGTAATATTCATTCATTTGGATTTGTTTATGAATGATATTTAGCTGCATGCTCTAATTTTATTATTGTTGTTACTAGTCATATTTATTGATCTCTCAGGTATTATATAATGTTTGTGATAAATGGCTGAGTAGGTAGCCAATATTACTTAAGTCAACATTCCATTTACCAGATTGTATTTTTGTTGTATATTTTTATATTTTAATTTGAGTAGCACTTAAGAACATCTTTAAAAATGTATTGATGTTCAGCTTTTGATATAACTGTAGGTATCTTATATCATGAAAAATTTGATGCAATGAATTTAATTACTATAGTGAAGTTTTATAGATATTGCTTATTATGTAATTTCCTTTCAAAGTCTTTCAAGGCACTTTTTACCCCCCCCCCCCACTCAGAGTTTTAGAATTTTATAACTTATTATTAGAGACCTCCAGGCAATCATTGAGGTAGGCCATGCATCTCCCACCAGCTGTCATGCCTTCTCTTAAACTCACTCACACACTAGATGTATTCACAACTTTAACAAGCAAGCTATTATATTCACTGCTCTGTGAGAAAAAATTCTATTTATCACCACTTAAGTGCACATAAATTAAACTTTCACAGATGCCTCTTGTCCTCTCTCCACCTTCCTTCCATATAATAAAAAAAATTTGATCACCCAGTATCTCATAATAACCCTTTCAGAAGTTTAGAGGTCCCTATTATAAATTAAAGATACCAAGAAATTTTATACTTGGTTTAATTCTTTATCCGAGTATAAGCAAATAAAGTTTGCACCTGAAGTATTTTCAGGACTGGGACAACTCATATATAGAAGTTAATGACTTCATATCACTTGCTTTAGTATCCCATAGTGCAAAGCACATATCCTTATAGACATGTATAATGCTATGCATATAAGGATATGTGCTTTGCATTGTGGGATACTAAGGCAAGTGATGTGAAGTCATTAGCTTCTATATACGAGTTGCCCTAGTCCTGAAAATACTTCAGGCACCAACTTTGTTTGTTTACCCTTGGATAAAGGATTAAACAAAGTATATAATTTCTTGGTATTTCTAATTTATAGTATCACCAAGTGGAAAAACTTCCAACAAAGGTCCCTATTATATCATTCCTCCTCCTGCTTACTGTTGTCTGCAGTCCACATACACTCAGTCTGTTCTCATACTCTGCGTTCCCTGATCTTCTTTACACTCTCTCTACAGTTTTTTTTTCTTTTTTTTTCATTCCTTTGGAACCCAGGAAACCAAATTTACATAGTCCAGGTAGAGTTGTAAAATCATGCTTACACATCCGTGTTCACTTCAGCATTGAAATTTTCCTTGTAATATTTGCAATCTTTGCTGTGCAACTTTTGAATTTTAACTTCTTAACCATAACTGTTAAGATCCTTGGCCTCATTTCCCTAAAGCACAATCCCATCAGTAACATGCCATTGGAAATTTCATCACATCAAAGTGCATAATGCTTTACGCATTTGTCCACATTGCTGCATATCAGTAGTATACCTGACTGCCTTGTCTTTGCATCATCAGCAAACAATTGAACATCTCCAGTCAGGTCCTTCCTGATATCATTAATGTATAGATTGAACAACAATGGGCAAATTTGTCAACCCCCCCCATATACAAATCTTTGATACAAGTCAGTCGTTTCTATTCCAATCCTGTATATCTGAATTATGCAACAGCCTTTCATCTGATATCCTGTCAAATGTCTTAGCAAAGCCCAATGGTATCATAGTGTATCATTCCATTTATCCAACTCAGCCATAATATTATTATAAAATATGAGTAAATTATTTAGACATGTAATTCCTATTGTAAACACATGCAGTTCCTTGCAAAGTATATGGAGATCAAGACTGCAACATTAGGCACTAATATCAAGTATTTTGATCTGGATATAACAGATCATCTTCAATGAAGATGATCTGTTATATTCAAATCTGTTATTGTGCCTTTAAAGTAAATTCAATTTCAAATGATATCGGCTGTATGATAATGAAATACGCTATCGTAAATTGCAAGATGTGATTTTTTAAAAAAAATCTACTGCCTGTAACTAATAAGACTATTAAATTTCAAATAGAGAAAGCTCATCCTTATGGTTTTGTTTGGGCGGGGGGGGGGGTTCTATAATGCTTCATTACTCTTTGAACAAGTGGTGCTCAAATTTAAATTGGCAGTATGTATTAGATAAGTTCTACAAACTGTGCTAGTCTAGACTTCTCAGGTTTATTATAAATGATATGAAATTTGCTTTTCTGTAGTCTTTTCTCAGTAGAATATCTTTGTCCAAGCTGTTTTGGAACAGAATATTTAGTCTAAACTTCATCTACTGCTACTATACCATTGCTGCTTCAAATTTAAGCATTTATTCAAAGCAAGTGCTGAAGCACTACTATATTGCCCAAAACTGTAATGACTGTCTTGATCTGAAATTTGGAGAGTCTTGTTCTTATTAGTTTCAAGAAGCAGTAGATTTTTTTTAAATTATATCTAACAATTTATTGTACTATGTTGTTACACTAGCACACAGCTCATTGTTTAAAGAGAGCCTGTTTGCATTCAGTAAAGTTCTTCAATGTACATTGATTGACAATAATGAATTCCAAATGATATAGCAGTGCTTCAGAACTCACTTGAAATAACTTCTACTTTGTTTGAATTGTCTTTTCTTTGTACAAAACTTTATATTCAAACTGAAATACTTGATATAAGAAAATGTTATTAACTTCTTGTCTGTGTTTAAGTATTTGAGTTCTTACTAGCTTTTCTAAAATCTTCACCACCACTTCAGAGTTACTGATAGGTTAGGATTTAGAATCAGTTTTTGCACCACTCTTATACAATGGTAGTATCGTAGTCCCATTCCTGTGGAATGTTTTTTTTGCACTAAGACTCAAATTAGACAACCAGGTCAAAGGTCTTACTAGTTCAACTGAACATTTCTTTAGCATATGTGAGTATATCTTGTCTGTCCCTGTTGCGAAATTTTTTGTCCAGGCTAACAGCTTTAGAATCTGTTTCTGACACAAAGGCTTTTCTACATTCAGATTGCCTTTAATATGTTACTGCAATTGAAATTGTCAACCCCCCCTACATATACCAATCTTTGATATTACAAGTCATTAGTATCATACATGTGTTGCTGCACACACAATTTCTTTTCATAATCTGACTTAGCTTTCCATTAATACTCATAACTTTTCTAGCCTGAACTTGACATATTTCATAACTCCTCTCATCCTTATTCTCATGATATCCCTCCACACTGTCTTCTTATGGATATCTTGTTAATAAAGTTGTGCATCCATTTCACCACAACCCTATTTGTTTTTTTTTTAACTCTTAGGGACACATTCAAATACTGCATGTTTTAAGCATCAAATCAAAGTTTTCCATTCACTGCTGATGTCCTTCTCATTCAGTAACTGATACCACGAGACTAATCATATTTTCCTCCTGAGTTTTTCAGATTTGAAATTCAGCATGTATCCTTTCCTAATTGGAACATCCATATACTTAGCTACTTCCCAGGTTGGTATATATGATCACTGCTACCAACATCTTTAACTGAGACTACTTCTATTGCTAAAATCAAGTCTAAGTTCAATCTTGAGTTTCTTCTTTTATATGCTGCTTGAGAAAGTTACCTCACAACAGTTCAGTAAATTCTCTTTCTTTCTTATTGATCCATCCAGGTAAATTTGGAAATGCATTTCATTATTCTCAGAAATTGAACCACAGGGTTTATAACATCCCACTGTTTAATTTGATGAAGTGATAACTATGTGAAATCCATAAAATAAGACCACATATCTAGTGCTCTTGTGACTAAGAGAAAGATACCACTCATACATGTAGTTGTTTTAGAATTTTCAAGTATTCAATCATTCATACTGATGATGATGATTTAAGAAACTTAAATGCAACTATTTATATCTAATTTTTTGCCTTTAAACTTCTTTCCTGTGAAGATATGTTCTTATTCCACTTTATGTTTCATCATATTAATCTCCATTTTGCTCTGGTCAGCCTCAAACTTACTGATCTATGGAAGATTATTACCTGTTACTGCTTTCATGAGGTTTTACCCTAACTGGACCCATCTAATATTACTAGTAGCCCCCACCCACTACACACACACACACACACACACACACACACAAACACACACTCTTCTTATTTCACCCTTTACACTCAATTCCAGTTACCTATATCTGACTCTAAGAGCCAGGTTTTACTAATGCCAATAATCTTAGGCCACAATGTGTTCACCAAGGCAACAAACTCAAACTCAACCCCTTCTGTTTCTGAATTCCATTCATCATATCGTTAATTTTAATGAAATATTATTATTACGGGTATCTCCATGGAGTCAGTAGACTCATCGCGGGAGACCCAAACTATCAAAACAATATTCTGTTCTTGAATTCATTTACAGACGAACTCGCAACTGAATCAGGCAATGCATTTCACTCATTCACCACCCTCCAGGCGAAAAACCTCGTTCTCACACCCTTGTCAACCACACTTTTCCTTAATTTCCAGGGATGACCTCTTGTTCTTCCATCACTATCACACAGCTGAAATATTTCCCCTGCATCAATCTTATAAAAACCTTTTAGTAATTTAAATGTTTCTATCATATCCCCCTCTTCTCTGCCTATCAACCAACCTCTGCAATTCACAAACTCTCAATCTGTCAATGTAGGGAGCATTTATTTACATCACTCTCCTCTCAACCCTCTCCACAACCTCCTCAAATAATCCATTTGAATCATTATTCTTCGTCTATATTATTCATTCTATTATGAATCCATGAGTAAAAAGCCAATGACATTTAAACATTGGCACTTATAGCCGTAAATATAATAGTTTGTTAAGAGGAGTAACATGGGAGTTTTCCCAGAAATAATATCCATATTATGAATCCTTTCAGCAATTCCCATAATACTACTAGCTAGCACTAGGGTAGGAATGTTTAGTTTAGTTTATAAATAACCTGTATAAAATAATGTCTCTTATGGGGTTTTTCAGGTGAGTTAAATTATTACAAGATAATTGTAATAATTATCTTGTAATATCTTGTAATTACTGGAAAACTTATTCTTACCTACATGAAACACTTTAGTTTTATCTCAGTGCTATGCTAACTTGATTATTCACACCATTTCTCACTGCACTGTTTCATGCAGACTGAAAATTATTAAAATTTTTTAGTCTGTATGAAATATTTAAGGTATAGGAATAAATCCTATTTACAAGATGCTGGATTAAGGAATATTTTTAATTAAAGGAATTCTTTAATATTCAATGATCTAGGATTTCAAAATGATCTAGGATTTCAAAATACAGTAGTTACAGAATGTTTTACTCTCATGATCCGAAACTAACATTGGGTATCTTTATTTAAATGAGCAATTGAGTAAAGCCTGTAGATTTCGGTGGTTTTTCATCAGTAATAGAATTGATGACATCAATATTTTTTTTTTTCAACCCCTTAGATTAGAGGCCAGAGTTCCTTGGAATCTGGAGAGATTAAATTGCAGCCGATTCTCATAAAACAAATACCATTAAAACAAATTTGCTCACTATAACAAACTACTGAAAATTCTCAACCAAAAAAATTCCACAGGTATAAATAATTCTATGCTACACATAATTCTGATATTCTTTAACAGATATTACTGCTTGATATAATTAAAAACTATCATAATGGTGCTATAGATTCTTTTTTTAGAGCAGTTATGGACACTTTGTATTCATAATTGAATGAAGTAGAAAATACTTTGTACTATATCTGTTTAGTTATTGTTCTATAAGCATAGAACTCATTAAGATATCTTTGCAGTTATTTTTCAGTGAGCAATAAGAAATGCTTGTCAAATGGCATTTATCTGAGACTTATGTTTATGAAATAAGTGATAGAAAAAAATGAGACTTAACTTTTAACTAATATTGACATTTTGAAAGTAGATATAAATTATAGGTTATAGATAGTGAAACTTGCCTGCAAAAGATGTACGGATTTATAAAGTTTATTTTAATTATTTTTTTTAAAAACAAATGATATATTATTAAAGAAACTTATTAAAAAATAAGTTATGCATACAAGTGGTGCTAGCCAAAAGTTCCCAAACATTTTTTAATGACAGTTTTACTCACAAATTTGTTGTACTGAGATATCAGGGGGTTGGTAGTACAAGCTAATGTACCAAGAGTTGGTACTGTTTTTTCCAAATCACTTCAGGCCTTCAGTAAAGAGTGAGTCTGACACAGTACCAACATGAAACATGGATGCTTCAGCAGGATATAAATCTACAGCCAATAGGTAGAGATTCCATCCACTCAGACTGGTTAAAAAAGTGTGATTAACTTAATTAACTTAATTACTTGTTGTTCCTTACAAAGTATTTCATTTGCAAATTAATACACAGTCCAGCATGTTTTACCTCCACTAGTAGCTTTCCTTAGATATTGCATTCCTTCAGTCCACTCCTGAGATCTCAGAAACATCTCAATCTCCATTCTTTGTACTTGGGGGGGTCTAGGGAAGTCAGATCCTGGGGGGGGGGTACACGATCTGCATTCCCATGTGCTGTGGGTGGTGGTGTGAACCCACAGGAATGTTGATCTCAGTAAAATAAACAAAATGGTTGTACAACATGTGGTGAGACCATCACTCATTCTGCACATGTCACTTTTTCAGTGAATATGTTCCCATAAATGCCTGACAGTTTAGTCTGCATAAAAGAATTCCTTGAAGCACAACAATTAAACAGTTGTTCTGGATATTTGATTTGATTTTCTCTGATGAATTTTTCCAGATAGCTGTTTGTTGTTCCAAACAAACAACAACAGTTTTTAAAGATCTGAAGCAGTTTGGCAGAATTTGAAACTTGATGCAAATACTTTCATAGAACACAAAAATAGCAGGTAAATTGCTTTTAAAATACATAATAACACCACAAGCTATTATGGTAATATTCAACAGACTATAATATGCTAATGATAACTCATTATCATTAATATTTGACCTCCATGGAGTCAGACTCATTGTGGGAAGTACACACTATTCGCAATTACCTAGCCATAGTATGTAATACTGCCAGCCATACTTGTATTGACTTTAATATTAATGTCTAATAATATAGAGAGGGCATATATGGAAACGTTTGGATAGTACCTTGAATTTCTTTTGATTGATAGTTAAGATTGTTATTTGTTACAATTGAAAGTGTCATGAAAAATGTTATTGTTCAGTGATTTGATAAAGGTTTAGATAGAAAACTGAATTAATTACAGATGAATTAGATAAAATAGTAATGAAGCAAGTTTAATAAAAATTAGAAAAATAGTTTAAATTTATAAAACCTTTTCCACGTATGATTCCATTTGTAATAGTTTTTTTATTATTACTTTTTTTTTTACTTTAATCTGCAAATTTGCTGATGGAAAATACAATTTCTTCAAAATATATGCTAATATATACCCAAGAAATCATACTTCTGTGTATATGGAATGATTTTTTAACTTGTTAGTGGAGAGCGTTACAGTATACCAGAGGAGTGGGCATTTCTTATAGATATCTACTTGGACTGGTATATATATTTGCATTTCATTATACATGTAACAATCTTAACATGTTTGTAATTGAGGTATGTATTTTTTATTGTTTTTTTTTAGTAACTCTATAAAGTTGTAATATTGTAAATGTAATATATTAGTCAAATGTGTATTTATTTAGTTTATATTAAAACTTCTTTATAAATGGCATTCATTATGCTTCTTGTTAGGGTGAATATAAACCTATTCTGTTATTCAGTCTGGCACCAGACAGATGTAGCTGTCAATGGAAAAGGTATTATTCCTTTAATTATGTATCTACCACATCAAAATTTGTAAATTATCTGGAAAAGCTACTTGGAAATTTGCTACAATGTGTTTCAAGTTAAGATATTTATTTACAAATTATAAGTTATTTATGGTGACTGGTGAAAACTTAGCTTTCAGAATAAACTGAAAATGTGAATAAAACAAGCATTTGCATTTGTAACTTACTGCAACAAGTATTAGAACAAATAAGAGAATGTATGATACGTAACCGACATTACTGTAGAAAACTACTGAAACTTCCTCACTGAAGTACCAGACACAATGTTATACTAAAGAAAATTCGCTATAGTAGCAAACTATTCCTGTATGATTTTTTCATAGTAAGCTGATTGTATATGCTTCCCTTTCTATTTCTACTTTACCATGTTTTGCTTGATGCTAGACTGACACTTCAGACTGATATTATATACAGTTCCTCCTTTGTAATGGTGGCTAATGTTATTTTGGAACTGATCAACAATTTCTCACTTTGAATATTTCATTATTAAGGTGGGAGGGGGTGTATAATTTTGTCTTTTGGTTTATATATAAGTCCCCATAGTTCAACTTTCAATAAGAATAATATCCTACTAAATCTAATTCCTTGTAACACATTCCAAGTATTTTATCTAGAACAGTATGTTATCCATCTTTTATATATATATATATAAGTGGGTGGTCTGAAAAGTTCTCGGCCTAATAATGAAAAACAAATTTATAATTTCAAAATTATTTTAATTTTTCAACATAATCTCCCTTATGACTAATACATTTATTCCATCAATATTCCAGCACCATTAACTCTTCCTTTTAGTGGTTCTCAGTAAGATCTGCAAAATGCCCCTCTACAGCTGCAATCACCTCTTGATTCGAAGAAAATGCTGACCAGCAAAGAAGATTTTTAGTTTTGGGAAGAGACAGAAGTTAGAGGGAGCCAAATCTGGGGAATAGGGTGGATGTTCCAACAATTCATAGTGCAGATCCCTTAATTTTCCCATTGCCAAAACACCTTTGTGGGCAGGTGCATTGTCCTGATGAAAGATGATTTTTTTTCTTCTGCAAACTGGGTCTTTTCTCATGAATTTTTTCTTCTAGTCCAGTTAAAATATCGAATAATATTCCCTGGTTATTGTTTTACCCATTTCAAGATAATTAATAAACAAAATGCTTTTAGCATCCCAAAACACCAATGCTGTGACCTTGTCTTCTTTGGTGCTGAACAACCAGATTCTGTCCACTGTTTTAACTGCTGTTTGGATTCTGGTGTGTACTGGGGAATCCCAGTATCGTCCATAGTAACAAATCAGTGCACAAAATCAGTTTTATTCTTGTTAAAATGCTCCAAGCACTGTTCAGAGATTTTCATGCAAGTGCATTTTTGATCAGTGTGGCATCCATCTTGCACAAAGCTTTTTCATTTGCAATTCTTCATGCAAAATATATCCTACACGTTTTTGTGTAATGCCTATAGTCTCAGCAGTTTCATGCACTTTGATTCACTGGTCATCCAGTACCATATCATACACTGATCAATGATTTTTGGTGGTGTTACACTTTTTTGGACGTCCTTCATGTGGATCATCTTCAAGGCTGGTAAGGATGCGTTTAAACTCAGCAGCCCATTTCTTAATTATCAAAAATGAAGGAGAAGAGTGCCCATAAACCTTCTTTTACAAAGAATTTTATAACCACATGATACTCAATTTTATCCATTTCAAGGGATACAGACGACACTTTGGCTTCTTACAGCTGTATAAAAAAAAAAAAATACTTGATAGAATGACTTGCAATTTCACATGGATACTTATGTCAGATGTACAAACTTAAGAAAAAAAAAAATCTTGTCAATAGTGTTGGCATGTATGATCGAGGCCGATAACTTTTCAGACCACCCACATATATATATATATATATATAATATAAAAGATGACCATTTATCAACCATGTTTTTTCACTAAAATTAACTGTTATGTTTAAATAGCATTTCTGCTTTTAAAGGTACGTGAAAGCATAGTAAAAAAAAACAGCTTTGGCACTATAACAAATAAGTTGATACTATGTACAAATAATTCTTCTATTTCTATGTTATGTGCTTGATATTTTTTTATCCTTATACATCAGTAAAATGGCATTTTCACATAGTGTAAAGACAAACAAAAAAGGTTATTTCTTATATATGCATAATTACTTTTTTATTTTTTAGATGAAATATAATTTTGTAATACCTTATCCTACTTATCAAAAGTCAGATGCTTTGAAATGACTATTTCAAAGCATCTGACTATCATATTACTACTTACAAGTTGCTTGCTAGACAGCATTACTTGGATTTAAGTGAACGAAATGGCTTTTATTACATGAAAATTGCAAAAATAGTCCATACTCAAAAAGAAAAAAATATTTTAGTATCAATTAATGGGAACTCTAGGCTACAGTTGAAGTATTAGTGTAATTTTCATTAGATGACCTAATAATTTAAATTTTGAGTCATTTTGTTTCATTATGAAATTTAATTGAAATACACTTAATGAATTAAGCATCAGCAAACATACAAAATAACACACTAGAGCTATAGAAAACAAACAAACAACGATGTAAATACAAGTGGTTGTAAAACTTGGCATAGGCACATTCTTTCAAGCTTCAATAATATTTGAGGGTCTCTCCCAAAGCAAGTAATCCTTATTGAGTATCAGTTTTCATTAGATTATTTAGTCTTTCAAAATGGAAGTTGCTTCTACATAACGATTTTTTTTTTCTGGTTAATCCTACAGCTTACATAGGATTAATTGGAAGATAAACCAAGATATTGCACAGGAGCAAGCCAGCATTAGAAATATAGCACTTTTATTTGCCGACTTTAAAGTTCTGGGACACTGTTCTTAAAAATGTGCAAAGAGAGACTGCATCCAGTTTCCTTTTCTTATTTGTATTGGTGCTTCAAAGATGCAGTTAGTTGCTAACTAATTGCATCAGCAATTTCCTATTCAATAATATATTTTACTTTTGGGGGGGGGGGGAGAAGAAGAGTGGTCTTGCTGCTGCTGATTTAATCCATTGTGTTCCTGTTTGGATAGCAGTCGATTTGATTTTTAAAAAGATCCTTTGTTGGTTTAACTTTTTATTTATATCAAGGAACCTTTTCTTTGTTAGTTGAGATGCATTTACTTGCACGCTGCTATTTAAAATCTTTCATTCTATAGTGTGTATGAGAAGATTTTGTTCACTATAAATTTCATTGAATCTGTAAGTTAGAGGTGCAAGTCAAAATAGTTACATATTATCTGTGATGTAAAAAGAAATATAATGCCTTTTATAAGTAGGCATTTATATTTGTTAATGAAGATATGAAAGTTTTGATAAAAACATTTAATTGCTATTTACTGAAAAGCAAGAGAGAATGTAATCTCATGTAATCAAGAATAGAAACTGTATTTAAATTTAAACATACTGTTTATTTCTAGTCTCTTGTTATGCACTATACATAATCATATGTTTCAGGGACAAATGAGAGAAGCTGTTTCACAGATTTGCAGTGTTTTAATGCTGTTATCTAAGTCAGTTTGATAACACTAATAAGTAAATCATAAAAAAAAAAAAGAACAGAAAGCTGTTTATAGGATTTTTTGTAAACTGCTCTTGCTGTGTTAAAAATGTTCAGAGAGCAAGAAGCTGTGATGAATTGTTTATTATGTTGTAAAAAGATGTATGTAAAATTATATTTAGTGTAAAATAGAAAAAAGGTTGTCTGTTTCATTGTGATTTCCCCATTAATTCTGTACAAATCAGAGAAAAAAAATGAAATTTTGTAAAGCTAATGTTTCAGCTAAAGTATAAGCCAGTTACAGTTTTAATATAATGCTTATTAAAACAGTACTCTATCTGAAGTGAAGAAATCAGTGTAGATGATAAGATTCTTTATTCAGCTTACCAAATAGATTGAAGTTGGTGTTATTTAGAGCCTTGCTCGAGCTGAACATAACACACAAAAAATGTAATCTGTCAGCCATGAGCTAAATAAAGCTAGTCTTCAGTTTTCTGTTTTCTTTTTCTAAATTGAATGCAACTCTACATGTCACTTTCAGAATGTTCTAAAAAGGTTCATAGGATACTTTAATATGCAACATATTTTAAGGTTAAATGTGATCACTAGTTTTCTTGTATAAGTTTTGCTGTTTTTACTATGATTCTAATTTTTCATTGTTTAAGTGTTGATACACCCGTAGATGGAAGAAGAAGCAGTGGGAAAAAAAAAGATGGAAAGAGTATGTACAAGAAAGATAATATTAAAGGAGAATTTGTTAAAGAACACCATGATAATGAAAAATGAAGTGTTATCAACAATGGAATAGCTGCCAAAAGAAAAGCTCCTGGAGCTGATGAATTGTCAGTGGAATTATTGAGAGCAGCTGAGGATAAAGTAGTGAATAAATATATTGACTGAAATTTGTCAACAGATTTGGAAGAAAATATACTGGCATGGGAGATTGGAAAACATCAGTATTCATCCCAATTCCAAAAAAATTTTAATCTCAGAGATGGTGAGAATTATAGAACCATTGCTTTAATTTCGCATGCAAATAAAGTTGATCCAACTTGAAAGTGATCCAACAAAGGCTGAAGCCATATGTTAATAGAGAAATGCCACAAGAACAGGCAGGCTTTAGGAGAGGTAGAGTCTATACTGACTGAGCCTCCGTAGCTCATTCGGTATAGACGAGGCCCTTTGGTCAGAAAGACCAGGGTTTGATTCCTATCAGTGACGTGAGGAACCTTTATCTGGTCTCTTTCAATGAAAGGTGAGTGAGCAGGTCTTATACGGAGGTAGGATTTTATTTCATCTGGAAACTCAGGTTTTGCATCCCCCAGAACAGGCAAACTGGCCCTGTGAACACACAGCTACAGACAGAGGACACACTGGGAGGCATAGAGCTACCACCCTTATCCTCAAGTTACGGTTGTGAAGTCCAAGAATACTTGTGAAGGTTGTGGGCCTGTTAGAACAACTGATAGGATAGAATAGAGGAACTAGAGACCAAATAGCAAACATGAGATGGATTATGAAAAGAACAAGAGAATTTCAGAAGAAAGTATTCATCTGTTACCTATAAGAAAGCTTTTGATAGTGTGGATCACAACAGACTCTGGGTTGTAACGAGATCAATACCTGAGCATTTAATTCTCTTGATAAAGAGAGCTGTATGACAACCAAGAAACTTCAGTAAAAACATTCTTTGGAGAAATGGTGTTCGAGTGGAAAAAGGAGTGCAGCAGGGTTGTATACTGTTGCCCTATCTTTTTAATATTTATAGTGAATATATTATGAGAATGGCTTAGATAAACACCCAGCTGGAATTAAGATTAGCGGCAGAAAAATAAATAATTTAAGAAATGCAAATGATACAATCCTCCTAGCAGAAACGAAGGAAGATCTGGAGTGATTGATTCTATTGGTTAAGAGGAATAGTAACAAAACTGGACTTAATTTAAACATCAGTAAAACTAAAGTAATAGTTTCTGACAATTTACATGAATTTATAATAGAGAGAGAGAAAAGAGATCATTGAAAGTTATGATTTACTAGGTCTGGAATCAGAAAAGATAATAAATGTGAAGATTAAATTAAAAGGATAATCATGGTGGAAAACAGTTATGTTAAACCTGACAAAAAATTATGAAAGATAGAGGTGTGGGTAAGGTCATGAAAGCTAGAATTGTCAAAGCAATGGTATTTCTAGTAATGGTGTATGGAAGTGAAAGCTGGATTATTAAGAAGAAAGAAAGTGAATTGATTCATTTGAATTTAGAGGAGACTATCAAGAATTCTATGGGCTGCAAGAATGATCAATGAGAAAGTTTTAGAGAGTTTAAGGAGAGAATGCTTCTTAGAGGCAACAATTGTTGAATAAGTCATTCAACCTGAAATATATATAAGATTTTACAAAAATAGCTTTAGAATTAAACCACCTTTGCTGCCAAACTGAGTTACTGGAGTGAAAGTTTAATTTGATAACATTGAATTATCTTGTTCTTCCCAGGAATTAATATGAACATTATGTACATTCCAGCATGGCTGGTTAGTAATTTTTTCCGAAACTAACAAAATATTTATTTTGTATAGTTAGAGAATTGTTCATCATGCTGAATGGTCTTTTACTTGTGCATATCACGTTTTACTTCAGAAAGAAAAAAAAAACATTCGACTGAAATGTAACATGAAAGGTAATACTTAATTGCAATATAATTACATTTAAAATATTGCAAAACTTTTTCAGATGTTATAAAACTGACATCAGAAAAAGTTTGGTTATTATTAACCAAAAGTCGTGTTTATTATAAAATTCATCCCTTTAAAATTTTTTTTTTATACATATTGTTCCTCATAAAGTCTTAACTGCAAGTCAGTGGCAGAACAATGCACATATATGAACCAACACATATGCAACAAGCTTTCAGTGGGCCTATACTGGCTTTCATCAAAAACCTTAATTTTTTACTGACACCTTGGACCCATGTACTGAGGGTTTTTGCAGTATGATAATGACACTGCTGTTATAAATTTAAAGGGATTCAAGAAAGATGCCCTTCCACTGATTCATATATGTTTTCCATTATTGCCTTTAGCTTATATTCATGTTAATTTATACATATCTATCCACCTTTATATTTCATATGTTATCGCTTCAGGAGGTGGTAGCTCTATAGCTGTGTGTGCACCCAAGTGATCTTCCCATCCGTGATTTCATTTCCTTCCAGAGAAGATCTTGTTCTTTGCGAGTTCCGCTAAGGGTAGAGAAATTTTCTGCAGCTCGACGTGACAAATATGGAAGAGCTTCTTCCAGTGGACCATATGGAATACACTTATACACGGAGTAATGTGCATTTGCTGAGGGAAGAGAAAAAAATAATAATTTGATGTGAAACATGTATTAATAAGTCTACACTAAATATTAACTGACAAGTTAAATTATCATTGTTTAGATATACCATCAAGGCCTGAGACCCACTGGAATCCACAAAGTGCTTATCTTACTTGTTCTTAGACATTTAGTGAATGACACTACAGCTGCCCTCAGACAATCCATTCACAAACAAATCACCAGTTTTATTTTATTTTTTTAAACAAGATATATAAGTACCTATAGATTTGCTTTGTTAGTATGCACAAAAGTCATTCTGGGACATTGGTGTTAGTTGTATTTTATTGAAATTTGGAATCATTGCAAAAATATTTTAAGCAGCCTCAATTTTTGTTTCAATCAGGCTATTTGTAAGAGCACTAAAGGTCAGTGTGTTATAACAAAACTACAGTTATTGTTCTAAATTGGCTGGCATCTACTAACATTTTGGATTTATGATGCACATAGAAATGTCATTCGAGATGGTTTCAGCTGAATCATTGTTAACAAAAATATTTATTCTAGATGATATTAATAATTATGCACTAATTATTAAGGAATGGAATTTAATGAAATGTCAAATTATTTCAGACTATTTGTAGTGGAAAAGTTCAAAATGGTATGTCTAAAATACTGAGATAATGTTTGACATTTTGTAAATGATTTTTACAAAAGTACCACTACTTGATAAAGCTTCTTTGAATAATGTTTGTCACAACCATGAATTCTCAAAACAAATATCAAAAATTCAACACTGAACAATTTCAAACTGCTCTGTATGTAAACAAGAGCCCTACAGTGGCAACCTGTACCATAGCAATTTTCACTAGGAAAATGACTTGAAATGATAATTCCACCCTGACTATGGAACTTAATCAATTTAGTATCTTTTAACATTTGTCATTTCAAGTGACCATAAAATGGAAAAATTAGATGAAAACAATTGTGTACAGCCAAAAATTGCTCTCAAGTTCAGTTGTGATGATCACTGCTATCACTTTACAAAAATGTTTGTGACATGCACTTTTGTGATTTGCAATTATTTCCTTGTTGATTTAAACCTACATCATATAATGATATTAGTGACTATAAAATAAAAGGATTGTGAGATTGAAAAAAAAGTGAGATCTGATTACTTATATATATATATATATATATATATATAAAAGCTCATACAAAAGAACTACAAACTACAAGAAATTCATGAGGATCTGAGAGTGATAGATATCAAATTGAAGTTCACAGTCCATTGTGCTGCTTTACTTTTTCCAATATGTGGTCTGTGAACTTCAATTTGATATCTATCACTCTCAGATCCTCATGAATTTCTTGTAGGTTTGTAGTTCTTTTGTATGAGCTTTTTGATCATATTGGGACTAGAAAATGACAGAAAATGGATTACGAACTTTGGTAAGTGGAAAAGAAGGATATGATAGAAACAAATTACTAATCATTTGGAAAAAAATTTGAAAGAATTGAAAAAAATTTTTCATACACGGCAGGAAAATCAGTAAGTTTCGTTATCAGATATGTGAGAACTAGATTTTTTTGCTTGCCACATAGTGAAAGAAGAATAGCTACGGCTGCCTGTGGAAGTTAGCAAGTTTCATATGAGTGACATTCTGTGAATCCTCTCTTAATGAGTGCTATGAATATGTAAGTATCTAATTGGTAACAAAATAGTAAACTAATGTCAAGGTTTTAATTTTTAACTGCATTATAACAATTTCCAGAACTACACAATGCTGCTATGTTAAGCAAGCAAAATAGTCCCATATCAAAAGTAATATAGCCCTAAATGAAACAGCTATTATTTGGGGCGAGATGGCATATTGGTCCATGTATTATGAGAACATGCAAGGGAATTATAAGCTCCTCCAAAGAATTATAATTAATTTAAGCCTCAGTGCTGGGAAAGTGTCAGTGGAGTAGAAAGAGAGCAAAATATCCCACTGCATAAAGAAGGCTCCAAGTCATAAGCAGCAAATAATTACTGGAGAAATTGGTGGAAAACAGAATTCGGGACTGGGTGGATATGAATATGATACTATAAGGGACGTGGCTTTATGAAGAGTAGGTCTTGTATAGTTTGCTTACTTATTTCTCACTAAATTTTTACAAAATATTTAGCAACAATGAAGTTGGATAAGGGAAATGGCTACTCAGTGATACTGCTAGACTATTTTGCATTGCATAAATTGGAGTGAATCTGGTGATTTGGATTAGAGGGTGGCTGATGGATAGATATCAAAGTGATCTATAGTTGAGTCAAGGAAAAGGCAGGTGAATAGTAGTGTACTACAGGGCTCAGCTCTTTGTCATCTGTTTAATTTGTACATCAATAACAGGAAATGATTTGATGGGAAATATTCAGTTCTTTGCTGATGATTCAAAAATGGGAAGAATAATGGTAAATGAACATGATGTAGAGATCCTGCAGGAAGACTTGAATAGACTAGTAGTATGGGCAAAAGTAAATGGTTGCCAGTTTAATGTGTCCAAGTGTAAGATGGTGTACTTTGGGCTATGCATTAATAGAACCAAACTGCAGGAAACAGATTGGGCCAGGGACTTGGGAATGATTGTGGACAGTAAGTCTAAGCTTATAGGGCATATTGCAAATGTATCCAAAATAGCACATCGGATTACATGGTTAAACACACCAACAAAGAAGAATAGAGAAGCTATTGTTCCCTTGTATAAGGCTTTAATAAAGCCACATCTGGACACTTGGATTCTGTGAAGGATGAAATGGTGGAGCAGAATCAGAGGTGAGTGACAAAGATTGTGGTAGTTCTATGAAATGCTCCTTAAGAGAATAGATTGGTCTGTGGGATTCAAAAACTAGCTGATAGGCAAAAAAAGAGACACATGATAGAAGCATATAGTTATTAAAGGGATTTTAGAAGATTGATACTGAACATTTCTTTCAGTACATGGCAGGAAGAAATCCATGGTATAGTGTGTAAATAATGGCTCTTCTAACTCTATGGAGATACTTGTATAATAATAATGTAACAAGCTTTCAGAGAAAAATACCCATTCTAACAACAATAACAGAACAAAGTTCTTTTCTTTCCAAGCTGCTCCAACAAAATGAGGATGTATTGTTTTTAGATTAGTAATCTCGTATACAAATTATAGTGTGTTTTCCACAATGAAGAGTTCAGCTGTTACTTATTAAATATAAGGAACTGGACCAGAGATTACTAAATAGCAGAACTATAGTCGCATCTGGATTACCAGAGAGTCCATTGGCGATTTAAATCAAACTCATAATTCACACTAAAAGATGTGTACTATAAACTTGCACTACTATCAGTTTGTTGGGAGTAAGTTTTTACACACATCTATGCCTAATATGATATTCAAACTTGAAGCCTTTGTGCAGACAAGCAGTATCAGTAAAAATGGATGCTTTGTGCATCTGCAATGACTGTGACAATTTAAAACTCAATATCATTATATATATTTGCACAGCAACCGATTAATGCCCAAGATAAGTTTGTGTAAAGAAGGCTCCAGTTTCAGATTAGTTTTTTGGGATAATTAATTGTAAATAAGTGCATGTTTATGAGTAAGATTGCTGGAAAAGTTGTGCACTTGTATTTCTAGTGTATGGGCTTGTTAGTTTAAGTTTGTTTATGAAATCGTTAAACTTAGTATTGTATTGTAACCGCCGAAGGAAAGATGGTGGTAGCTTTGTCTTTGCAGGAATTTAATTTTGATTTCAGTCATTTTATGAAATGTGAGGTGTACTATATGTATTCATTCGATTATGCAAACAAATTATGGATATTTTAAGGCAGATGGAAGGAAGGAGGTGTGCGCAAAGTGTGATCTGAATGAGGACTTGGTGAGTGGTAACTGAAAGTGTTAATAGCAAGAATGCATTGAATGCATCTGAAAGAAAATAAGGGAGAGTGTAAAAGAATGGTAAAAAAGTTTTGAAAAAGCAAACGAGATCTAGTGAACTTAACAATCGATGGTAAGAAAGACAAATGTGATATGAATGTAGTGGAAGTAGCATCTACCTTGTCCGTACAAGGTAGAGATGCAATAGGTAAATAATGCTCGGTAGTTTTGAGGCAGTATGGTGTGAGATAGAGGTAGAAAAACAGAGTGCAATTAAAGGTATGATGGCGAGCGGCATTAACAGCAAACAAGTATGTATGCCTAGAATAAAATTGAGTGAGTGAAAGCAAAAATGTGACACAAGATTTGAAAGCTGAGTTGATTAAGATGAGGCAAGAGATGAAACAGATGCAGAGTGAAATTAAGAGAATTCAAGATATGCATGAAAGATTGAAAATGATGAAAACGAATGATATCACTGAAATTATTCGAGGAGAAATGAATGAGAAGATGCACAAGGTTTGTTTTTCAGAAGGTAAAATGACAGGGAAACAGAGTGTGAGAAAGGTAGATGCTCCAAGAGGATGTGAATGCATGAGTAAACAAATAAGGGAGGATGACCTGGGATCAAGGGAAAACAGCTGGATTTGAAGAAGGTTCTAAGATGAATAAGGAGAAAAAGAAATGGCTCGAATTAAGTATGGAGAAGTCATATCTAATAAGTGGAATCAGTGAAGCTTGCTATAGATCCAGGAATGAGCTGCTGTGTTTCTAAACAAATGCTAGAAGTGTAAAAAACAAGGCAAATGAAATGGTTGCATTGATTCCATTCACCAAAGAATTGTTGGAATAAGTGAGACGTGGTTGGATGACATCCTGATAGGAATAGAGATGGAACGGTATGACGTGTTTCATGAAGATAGAAAGGGTAAAAAGTGGGGGGAGGGGTGCTATTGGTGATAGAGAAAGAGTTATGTCCATACAAGGTAAAAATGCAAACGGGAAATAGTGCTCGGTGGTTTTGAGGCAGTATGGTGTGAGATAGAGGTGAATAGAATGAAATACTTAGATGTTGTTATAGACCTGGTAATGCAAATGGTAGTGACTCTGAAATGTATAATCAAATTAGCCAAGTAATTGAAACTGGTAATAATAATAACTACACATAAGTGTCCTGAGGAAAATTAGTCAATCTAAATAACCTATGAGGTCACCAGCATTTTGGTCTTGAAAATTCTGTTGTTTAGATGTTTATGCTGTATAAAGCTTTACTTTCTTGCATCAGATTTAATAATATGAATAAAATGTGCTAAAAATAAAATAAAATTGATAAAATGTTAAGTTTCTTGATAAGAACTTTTTTCTTTTTTTCTTTTTTTTTAATTCAGAAAGGTACCTCAATTAGTTTACTTAAATAAGCGTATGTGAACTCAGTCATTTAAAGCAAGTTTTAGTTTGTGAAAGAGCTTCCGTATTGATGATGCCTTTGATCAGAAAACCCTAGGTTCAAATTCTGTCTAGAATATGAAGAACCATTAGGAGGGCTTTCAAATGTAGTTAAGTTAACAAGACTCTACAGACATGGTAAGGTTTTTCATCCCATAAAACAGATATCCCAGCCAGCACTTATAATTAACAGATATAATGGCCTTGGCTGTTTCAATTGTAATTCCAAAAACAACACAGTCCAGGTTTTGAATTATTCTAAAAATCTTAGTGACGTGTCGAGAGACTACACATTCCTTTCACTTCTGGCAAGGTTTTCTCATTTTTTATATTTCTTTCCAGCTGAAAGTTGGTCATTATCTCATTAAATGTCTTCTTCCCAACTATTCTTGCTCGTGATGATCTGTTACCTAGGTGTTGACTTCTAAATCAGTAAATGCCCTTTATGTAAGAACAACACAAATGACAGCAGTGCTACTTCTATGTATTTCCAATACAATCATTCTCCAAAAGTAGCAATTTCATTCTATAGGTAATAGCAGTTGCCTATAGGATAAAATAAGCATATAGAAATATTTTCAATTATAATCTGATATAAATATAATATAATCTTCAACTTTGAGAAAAATTAAATCACATCATTTGGCATTTTGCAACCAACCTTTGGACTTTTAAAAGAGCATGTGCAAAAACATTAATAAATGCAAGAAACTGACCCACTCAAACTTTTGTCACCACTCCCAGTAACATAACAGCTTAGAGTTCTGTTTAGCCCCACTGTGTATTCTTTTTTCAGCATGTCAAAGAATTGCCATAAATAACCTGAGGCATGAGGCAAGCATACGAGGTGTGGCTATTAAATAACGAGATTGATTACAAAAATGTGTTTATTATTACAATTGTACAACTTAATTGTTATCCCCTTCAACATACTCCCCTCCCTCTATCTATACACCATTGCACATGAAGTTTCCATTGTTGGAAGCAGTGCTGCAAGTCATCAGGTATTATCTGTTTCAGTAGCACTGCTGTTTTCTCCTTTACCTCATCCACTGAAAGAAAATGTCAAAATTTACAAAGTTGAAATCTGCATTGAAGAGCAGATTTCAACTTTGTAAAAAGGTAAAGTTGCATGGAGCTAAGTCCAGCGATCTTCTTATCAGCCAGATACTACTTTACAGACGGTGCACTGTGGGCTAAAGCGTTGTCCTGATTGAGAATCCAAGTGCAATTCTTCCACAGATTGGGTCTCTTGTTCCTCACTCGTTCTCTCAGCTTGGCCAGAACTTCAAGGTAATAATGTTGGTTAACTGTGTGACTCTCTGGTACACATTCAACCATTACCGCAGCACTGATATATAAAATCAGCATTGCCTTTAGTTTTGACTTGCTCATTCTTGCCTTTTTTATTCTTGGTGACAGAGTTCCAGTGAATCGATTGTCTCTTTGTTTCTGGATAGTACTGTAAAATCCACGCCTTGTCACATGTGATGATCTTCTCCTGCAACTCTGGCTCTGCTGTCAGCCGTTCCATGATGACATTATTCCGGCAAGGCGACTACACACTAAAAGAAACGACTTCATACGTGTTTCTTTTATAACTGCTTACAGACTAACTCCGAGCGACAGCAAATGATGCTTATCTCAACTGCTTCTAGAACCTTCAAGTTCATTCATGGCGCAAGCACATCCCACTGCTACAAGTACACCGTCTCTCATTATTTAATAGCACACCTTGTATGTTTGCTTGCTTTTAATATATGCATTTGTCTAAATTTTATATTTTTTTATGAGGATGGCATTTCTATACAGTTCCAGTATACTTACCCAAAGGCAAGGTTATCTGATCACACATGCCATATAACTGGCCAAAATATACACCTCCATTTTGCTTATCTATGTTCAATGCTTTCATTCTAGATTAAAGAAAACGATAATAATAATTAGTAGTTCTGCTGAAGTTTTATCTGCTATAATTAATCTAGTACAGATTATAAAAGGGGTCAAACTATTCTGAACATATTAAAGCAACTGATATAACCACAAGAAAGAACATACTAATAGCAGAGTTATGAATGTTACTTATGTTCTTATATCCTTTATGTTCTTTCTTGTGGTTATATTAGTTGCTTTAATATCATTTTGTTCTAGGTGTTTATCAGAACTTTCCAGACTCCTCCCCCATATATACAAGTGACCAGCCTTTGTTAACCGATACTTATATAAAGTATCCATAGTACAAGGCATGAATTAGTTTCAACATGTCACTGACTAATTTATAAATTTGGTAACTAGATAGACAATCATAATCTCTCATCATGGAAAATGCAAAACTACAGTAGGATCTTTGCTAAATTTCTCCTTAACTCATGCACATTATTGCACACAGTGCTATAATGCATTTAGTAGGTCTGAAGCCACACATTCTTTAAGTGGAAGAATGGTGGCAAGCTCAGCAGAATGCTATTCATGAAGATACCTATAGAAGAGACAAGGGTTCGGGAGAATGGATAAAAGCATATCAATTTTTTGTGTGGTCTGAAGGTGCCATCAGATTTTTGCTTTCCAATTCAAAATTTTTGCTTAAAATTTAACTATGATATTGACCAGTCAAATGCATTATGATGTTTTGTGAGTCAGGGATTTATGTGGGCAAATGGAGAATGGATTGTGTACATAGCATAGCCAAATGGTGAGTCTGTGTGGAACAGAGTTTAGATCTTTCCTCTTTAAATGTCTTCATAATGAAGTTGGCCAAGGGAGGAGAAAACAAGGAACCCCTAACTGCACTCTCTGTTTTGTAGTATTTCTCTTGCCAAACAAAACAGCCTGAGTTCATGATGAACTAAAACTAGGCTAAGATACTGGGAGGAAATTAAGTTTGGATTAGGTCAAAGATGTCTTGAAGTGGAATGTTGGTGAACAAAGAGGAGACATCAAACTGACAATAAGCTTTTCTCTACTGGAATTAAAGCGAGTAAAATCCTTTGTGTGTGAAGAGTGTTGCCAGTATTCTAAGAAAGCCATTTTGCCAGTGTTATTTCTTAGAAGGCAAAATGGCTAATTTGTAGATGGGGAATCAATGCCATTTTATTTTTGGATTTTTAAACCTGTATATCCATAGAAGGATCTCAAATTATATGGTTTTAATTTATTTGACTTCTACAGGCCAAGAGGCGATTTTTTTTTTTGAAGTCACAACCCCGACCAATAGGCGATAACACAAACACTTCTAAAGCAGAAGCACCTAACCTACCTGACATAGCATCCACTTCCTCCATGTGTTCAGACGACGACCAAGCATAGTCGAAACGGACAGCACCACGTCAATCCCCTTTTCCCACAACCCCTCTAAAAATCACTCGCTGTTTTCAACCCCTTTCCCATCTTATATAAAAAAACGCTCTGTCCATCCATAATAATATAATATATATATGTATATATATATATATATTATACAAAAAAAAATGGGTTTTTTCCATTTTCTATTTTAATTCTCCCAAATTGCCTACCCCACCCACCCACACACACACAGTAGTTTGCACATCGCAGAAAGAAGAAAAGCCACAATAGCCAGAAAAAGTTGTGTAAATTTCTCTTCCTTTATGCTACATATATTTATTGGTAAATATACATCTACAATGCCCTAAGAATCCGTGAGTAAAAAGCCCATGACATATAAACAGGGGCACTCCTAAACAGAAGCAGACAAAATAGCTGTAAATATAATAGTTTGTTAAGAGGAGTAACCTGGGTGTTTTCCCAGAAATAATATCCATGATTTTTTTTATTTTTTTTTTCAGAAGTGAGTGAAGAGTTATCTCAAGTATGCTTATTGTAGTCCAATAGCCAGCATGTGGACCAATTCTTTAACTGAGTGGTTAGCTTCTGTAATCAGAGGTGATTTAAGATTGTTGTAATATTACCCCTATCTGCTAGCATAACAGTTTTTTTTGTCATTCTTTAATTGCAAGTGATATCTTCAATTTTCTGAAGAGGTTGCTTGTTTGGAAGCAGGATGAAGACATTGGCTACATTGAGCCTAATATTACTATCAACATAATGTAAAAAAAAAACATTTGTTAATTAAATAAACTAAAAAATTCTCAGACTACTCATGGCATAATAAGACTCCTGAGGCTAGAGCTGATCATATAGTCAATGTTTTACTACAAATAGCAAAATAAGTAAAACACCACATACAGTTCAGCTCACCTTTTGATATAACAGAACTTAATATAGCTGTAAAAAATAATAAAATAAAATAAAGACAGCGCAGCTGCAGGACTGGATGACTTGCATAAGTGAACAAATATTAAATTTTGACCCAAATACCAAAAACCTGATTTAATGTCTATATATAACAATTGTCTTGAAACACTTTCATTGCTAGGAAGAAAGCCAGAATTCAGCCCTTCTAAAACCAGGCAAATTGCCAACAGATTCAAAAAAACTACAGGCCGGTTTCTTTACTCTCTATACAACGTATAAAAGGATGATCCTCAACAGACTTAGCCCTTGCTTTGAAAAATATTAGTACCAGAACAGTCTTGCACATCATGGATCTCACAGTATACTGATGACAGATTTTTTTCGATCATGCTTGGAAAATAAATGTTCTTTGAAACTTTCAGAGGCAAAAAAAAAAAAAAAACACTACTGCCAGAAGCCATGCTTAAACACCATGAGCCTAAATACAAAGAAAATTTTTCGTTTACCAATCCAGTCATACCTAGATAAGCCTATTTCACCTCAACAATTGCAAGGTTGACAGAAGATTAAATATTACATGGAACAATACAGTCCTAACACATCAAAAACTAAGTATATCTAGGTGTCACTCTTGAACAAACCCTGACATTTAAAAAAAAAAACAGGGAAAACAAGAACTAAAATTAGTACAAGAAACAAAAACTTATCTCATTAAAGTAGAGTGCATCTGCTGATACCTTAAGAACCGTAGCTCCTTCCTTATTTTTTGTACTTGCAGAGTATGCATGCCCAGTATGGATAAATTCATGTTAAACCTCCTAAGTTCATACAATATTAACACGAGTTGCAGACAAATCACAAGCTGCTTAAAATCAGCAAAGGTGACTTAATTTCTACTAGCTGTTAGAAGAACTATTCTTACAACAGCTGAATGATCGTAGACATCCAATGTATGAAGAAAATTCAGCTACACAGCATCACATCTCACCTCACACCATAGCCTTTTGCCTTTTACAGAACTATTTAGTAAAGCAACAGCAACCACCAAATTAGAACTGACAAAAATCACTTGATAACAATAAAACATGAAATAAACTACAGCTGCCACTGTCAGAAAGCTACTATCTAGCAAGATGAGCCTGAACAGGTTACACATCAAGATTAGGAAATTTAAACACAGCCTCAAAAAAAAAAAAAAAAAAAAAAAAAAAAAAAAAAAAAAAAGGAGTTAAATGAAATCTATGGATAAATTCATGGAAAAATGAAAAAATTCAGATCTTTGCAAGTATGGTGAAAGAGAAACCATGGAACAACTTTTGATATATCCACAAGTGAATCAACTTTGCATAAGAAGAGATTTGGCTAATGTGCACAGATGTTGCTGCTTTCTAGTATGCAAAGTTCTAGATTGACATATAAATTTGAACACCCATGTTCTTTCCTATGTCTTAACTTATAATACTGTCTTTTTACTGTATCTTGCAAACTGTACTTCCCATGATTTGAGTAATTTAGCTGCTGAATTTTGTGTTGCTCCAATGGACATGAAATAAATAAATTCCAAAAAATCTAGGGTATTCAAGTGGACCTCCTTCACACTGTTTGAAAATCAAATGCAAAAGGTGGTTTAGGAAAAGTAATTTTAAGCATAGGTTTAACAGTTTTGTTAAAGCTGTTTGAATTCCCCATATTAAGAACAAAACACTGTCTAAATGCAAAATGACAATCTTAATTTTACTCTTAGACAATAATCTTAAATGAGAACTGCCTGTATACCAAATATTCAACAAAGTCAGTGTAAACAGCTTCACTATAACAAATTACCAAAAAACGTCCTAGTGAAACTAACAAAAAGTCATGCCTAATACTATTCTAAAGAAAATTCACTTTAGCAAAATGTAATAGCCATTTATAAGGATATTTAAATATCTTGACATGATTACATAAGCAAAGTGGATATTGTTTTAAAGCCGAATGTAGAAACTATGAAAGCTTCGTAAGATGACCAGAGAGTTTCTGGAAATACATTCCTCGGCATCTCCGAGGAATGTATTCCCACAAATGATTTATACTATAAATTAAAGATACCAAGAAATTATATACTTGGTTTAATCCTTTACCATGAGTTGGTAAAGAATTCGATTATGAAATCAGCTGTGGAGCCACACCACACGGTTACTTTTGGAGAATGCAGTGATACTTACTGGATCGCTTGAGGATCTTCAGATGCCCATAATTTGCATAATCCATTTTACATGCATTTACTGCTTTTGGCTCTGCCAGTGCCAAAATTTCCCCTATCGGCGATTTTTGGTACTAAATCATTTTTTTGCAGAATTCATCTCCCCATGCCTTCGAAAGTCTCAAAATGTGGTCTCATTCTGTGTATTAGTTTTAGCTACAGATACCAAAGAGGGAAAGTCAATTTATGGCCACCCTGTATATTTCACTGGCATCAGTTTGAGAGGAAAAAAAAAACAGATTTAGCTTTTTTATCTCAAGATGGTAGCTGACTACATAGTAACTAGTGATCTATGGCTCAACATACAACTGCAAGTACTCTGTTGTCATGATAAGGCATATACACTGTTCATATAAAAATATATCCTGTTGGGATACTTTTTTTTAACATCTAACAGCTTTTCTATAGCAGCAAACTAGTGCACCATAGCAATTTTCAAATTGCAAAGCCTAACCAGAAATTTTAGGGAATAGTGTTCTAAGCAGGGATTTTTTTCCCCTCCAAAAATTAAAAAAAAATCAGATCACTAATCAAAAAAATCAGAGGCTCCTAGTCTCAGTTGCCTAGGAGATTAGAAGTCTCATAGATCCTTTTATTAACCACTCAAAATGCGAAGTTGCCTCTAAATTATTTCATGTAGTAGGACAAAAAAGTGCTCAATGTTCCCTGGTATTGTATATGTAAACAATGTATATATAAACAATGATATTACTTAAAGAAGAAAAAGTATATAAGCTTACTTGTTATAATTTTCATTGGTTGACATGTAATTTTCACATATTGGATCATGATAATCAAAATCAATAGCTCTTCTTCTTTCCTGGTTCATGTAAGCTCCACGAACAATTTTAGCAGCAAAGCATACTCTAAACTTATCTGTTATGGACATTTCAAATTTAATGTTTTCAGGAGTTTGCTGGGAAAAAAAAATCATTAAGTTGAAGAAATTACCATATCTTACATAAGGCACTAATTTGTGTGACAAACTTCAATTTTTAAAAGAAAGTTATTAAAAATTTTTCAAATATTTATTATCAATATATCTGAATCGCACTGAGAATATGAGCAAATATAAGGAACAAAGAGGATAAGAAGCATGTGAATGAGTGCGAAGAACAAAAAAGGAAGAGAAGTTTGTCGTAATGATGTTTGCTATAGTGAGAGTTAACTGTATTTTGACAGTTGAACAGAATTAAGATTTCATTATTACTGTTTTCCATCGAGTTTCTTCCAAACTGGTCTATTACTTGAGGAACCAGTATGATCAATTCTTAGCACTCTTCAATACATCAATCCATCTACATCTTGTCTTCCTCTAGGTCTTTTGTCCTGCTATTTTTGCTTCACATTCAAGCTTTGGTAATCTAATTCTTCATTTTATTAAATGCTAAGTTCCTTTCATATGTCTTATTTTTTGTAATATACAGTTCTACAATGATGCCATGCATTCACTCTCCTAATTTTTCTTATCTCATATTTGAGTTTTCAAGCTCAGGCTTTATTTCTAACAATTGTTTTTGTTCCATATACATTTATACACCAGCTTTATGTATGTTCTTTTTTCATAGTCCATTAACATACTCCAACATTAGCCCATTCCAACCAGATGCCCCTTCACATGGTGCATACTGAAAAACAAATGAGGCAGTATAACCATAGTATCTGAATTGGAGGATATGTCACTCCTAATGCTGGTTTAGAGGCCAAGATGGCAGTCCCACCAAGGCATGCCTCATTTTGTTTGTTAACAAATAAGAGAATATCATGCTTAAACTTTAAAAAAAAAATTATTGGACTACTTTTGTTGATAAAGACCCAGATGACAGATACCACAAACAAAAAGAGCTGATGGAGAACTAAAGAAGGCATTAAATGATTCTTCAATAATAACAGAAATAAAAAATTAAAAAATAAATTAAGAGTAATAAAAGAATCATAATATATATATACATACATATTTTTATAAATAATTGAATAACTAGAACCAAGAGATTTAAGTAAAAAGGTTTTAATATAAAAACACGACTAGTTTCGGCTTGTTAGCCTTCATCAGGTGACATTATAAAAGAAAGAAAAAACACTAAAACACTGAAGCTTAAATAAACTATGAACATCATAGAGTCTCTATACATAACTGACATTAAATCGTTGTGGTTGTATTTAAAGCTGTTCTTTCGTTAGTTGTATTGTTGGGAAAGTGCGTGCTAGTAGCATCTCGTGAACGTGAGTACATGATTACAGCTGAATAACAATCTGGGAGGTTGTTGCTCAAGTTATTATTTAGATGAACAGATTGAAGAGATTTCTCTAGATTCCACGATTTTTCTCTCTAGTTAATCATTGCAATGGAAGATGTTAGTAGATTTTCTGCTGGGAAAAGTCATATCCTTTTCCCAGCAGACTTTGTGACTTTGGTTTTCATCATTAGGATTAGCCGAGAAAATACAATATCAGAATCTTGTTCACTCCACTTCCAAAGATCCGTTTCTTAATAAGCCACCCAAAACCTTGTCATCATCAACTCAAATACCCTGGTGTATATAAAATATCGTGCGATTGTGATATTCTTTATTTTGGGCAGACAGACAAATCTGTCAAATTGCATATGGAAGAACACGAGGGACATTACTTACAAGAGACAGTGAGCCAGTGCATTATCAAGTCATATCCTTTTCTCAGCTAATCCTAATGATGGAAACCAAAGTCACAAAGTCAGCCGGGAAAAATCTAACATCTTCCATTGCAATGATGGACTAGAGAGAAAAATCATGGAATCTAGAGAAATCATCTTCAATCCTGTTCATCTAAATAATAACTTGAGCTACAACCTCCCAGATAGTCATTCAGCTGTAATCATGTACTGGTATTCATGCAAGCACGCACTTTCCCAACAATGCAACAAATGAAAGAACAGCTTTAAATACAACTACAACGTTTTAATGTTAATTATGTATAGAGACTTTCTATGATGTTCTTAGTTTATTTAAGCTTCAGTGTTTTAGTGTTTTTCTTTTTTCTTTCTTTTATAATGTTACCTGATGAAGGCTGTTACAAGCCGAAACTAGTATTGCTTTTAATATTAAAACCTTTTTACTTAAATCTCGGTTCTAGTCATTCAATTCTTTATAAAAATATGTATGTTAACCGAGTTAATGATCATTCTTTCATATATATATAACACTATATATGTAATAAATTTTTTAACTTGGGGATATTGTATATTAGGATAACCAAGTTATTTTATAAACTTGGTTATTTTAACTCCTAATCCCAAGTATGCAAACAATTAAGTTTGTGCCTGAAACAAAGTTCAAGTCTAATGATGGTACACCAGGGCAATTCATTGTAAAGGTGGGTAAAGTTCTGATCACTATTCTTAGTATTTTCCCATAATGTAAAGCACATCTTACTGGATGTATACTGCAATGCATTATGGGTGGGGTCACTACCCAGACCGGTTTCAACCTTTTTTGAGGTCTCCTCAGTGAGTAGCTAGACCCTAAATACCAAGGTTACCATTGACGTTGCTGACAGGATGGGTGAAGCACAAGTGCTTTTCATATTCCCCTTTATCTGTAATGAGAGTTATTTGGGAATGGGAGATTTGCGAGCAATTAAGCTCGCCCTCTGAGGGCAGTAGTGTTAGCTATAATCAGTTGAGAGAAGAATAGCCTTTGGTCTTTTGTGTTTGTAGTAATCAGTCTCATTGTAATTGACAGCTTGCACAATTAGTGGGTTTGAATGTGAACTTGACTTCACGAAGAATTTTTCTGCAAGATCACGAAGAAGAGAGGAGATGTATGGAGTGCCGGTTTCTCGGTGAATTTGTGATTTTCTGATGAACCACGGTGCATCCAGGATCATCCTAAGGCATTTGTTTTGGATTCTCTGTAATTTTGAAATGTTTGATCTTGAAGTGTGACTCCATGCTGGTGAGGCGTAGGTAATGTACCAAGGTTATAGTAATAAGAAGGTGTTTATTAACAACAAGGTGTTTTTATTTTTAATAAAAATCTCTGGAGGAGATATAGATGTAATAAATTTTTTTAACTTGGGGATATTGTATATTAGGATAACCAAGTTATTTTATAAAATAACCAGGTAAAAAATAAACTTATTTTTTAAACTAAGTTAAAATAACCAAGTTGATAAAATAACTTGGTTATCCTAATATACAATATCCCCAAGTTAAAAAAAATTATTACATCTATATCTCCTCCAGAGATTTTTATTAAAAATAAAAACACCTTGTGGTAACTTCTATAGGTAAAGTTGATAAGGCTCTGTATTACTATAACCTTGGTATTTAGGGTCTAGCAACTCACTGAGGAGACCTCAAAAAAGGTTGAAACCGGTCTGGGTAGTGACCCCACCCATAATGCATTGCAGTATACATCTTCTAGTGAGATGTGCTTTACATTATGGGAAAATACTAAGAATAGTGATCAGAGCTTTACCAACCTTTACAATGAGTTGCCCTGGTGTTGTACCATCATTAGACTTGAGCTTTGTTTCAGGTGCAAACTTAATTGTTTGCATACTTGGGATTAGAAGTTAAGATAACCAAGTTTATAAAATAACTTGGTTATCCTAATAAACACTATATATATATATATATATATATATATATATATATATATATATATATATATATATATAGTGTTTGAAGAGAAGATTAATAAGGATAAAGAAAGATTTTGAAGAAAATATACAAAGTTATCACTACTGGATGAAGAATCATTACACTCAACTCTCACTATAAGCCAACACTGCCATAACAAACCACTGAAAATTTCTGATGATAGCTTTGTACATACAATGCTACAACAAAAGAAATTCAGACCTTCTCTCACTAACTATAAATCCCATCCATAGGATTGCTGAAAAATTTTATATCTTCGTTTCTTCTATTCATTTGGCAAACCCTGCAGTGATCAAATATCCCAAGCTTCTACAACCAATGTATAAACACTGATCCCCATGCCATTCTTGAAGGGGATAATGACAACCTTATCACCTTCAATGCTAATAACACATAGGTCTATTCTTATTTCTTACACAATAAACCACATCTCACCTTCCAATCAATAATAACCAGTTACTCATATAAGATCTAATATAATAAATTTTGTTTAATCCTTTACCCAAGTGTGAGCAAACAAATTTTTTTGTGTCTGAAAATATCTTCAGGACAGGGATAAGGTAGTACAACACCAGGCAACTCAGAGCAAAGGTGGGCCAAGCTAACATCACTCCTATCTCAGTATCTCCCATAATGCAAAACACATCTTGCAGATATGTATAATGTTATGCATTAAGGCAAGGGCCGCTACCCAGACCAGTTTTGACCTTTATTGAGGTCTCGTCAGTTGGAGCCAGGCCCAGAAGTGGAGATACCAAGGCAGAAGCAATGGAAGGTCATCTTTATCTATAGGAGTTGCCAAAAGGTGTGCCACCTTATTATTAAATTACTCTGGATTTAGAGAAAGATGTTGAAAGTTTATTTTTCACTTGGTTAGACTATAATAAATTTAGTTTAATCCTTTACCCAAGTGTGAGCAAACAAAGTTTGCACCTGAAAATATCTTCAGGACAGGGGTAAGGAGTATTTCTCTAAATCCAGAGTAATTTAATAATAAGGTGGCACACCTTTTGGCAACTCCTGTAGATAAAGATGACCTCTCCATTGCTTCTGCCTTGGTATCTCCACTTCTGGGCCTGGCTCCCACTGACGAGACCTCAATAAAGGTCAAAACCAGTCTGGGTAGTGGCCCTTCCCTTAATGCATAACATTATACATATCTGCAAGGAGATGTGTTTTGCATTATGGGAGATACTGAGATAGGAGTGATGTTAGCTTGGCCCACCTTTGCTCTGAGTTTCCCAGTGTTGTACTACCTTACCCCTGTCCTGAAGATATTTTCAGGCACAAAAAATTTGTTTGCTCACACTTGGGTAAAGGATTAAACTAAATTATTATAGTCTAACCAAGTGAAAAATAAACTTTCAATATATAAGATCTAAGATTTCTCTTTTTGGTTGCTAATATTTACTATTTTTTCCTCGATAAACATTACATCCTTAGCCTTCAAAAAACTTGATCTTCTTTTCTTCTTCTCATTACTTCTCAGGTGTTAGGTTGCTAACTCTGTACAACTCCCAAATCCACAGAATATTATTCTTGCATTTGGACTATAACATGAACAGCAGCTGCTCAACTTGCAGTCTGATTACAAACCTCATCCGTGCTTCTCTTTCCCACTTTTTATTCCAAGTAGCTCTATCTTCTGGAAAATAGCCTTTCTCATCAAGGTTACAGGTTCTAAAGCCTCTTGAGACTGATATATGCATATTAAAAATAAGAGAACAAATATAAAAAGCAATCGCAAAAACAAAGATGAAAGCTTGAGTAAGAAGCTCATTTTTTAAACAGTGGGTGAGTATGATTACAGGATAGTGTTGGTAATACAGAGAGACAATGAAGAAATTTAAGGCACCATATGACAGGTATAGCAACAGCTAGGGTGTATCATCTGCATGAATCATGTGACTTTTCTGAGGTGTGATAACGATCACAATAACTTAAAAAAAATTAAATAATATCAATATTGTTATGATTTGATTAGGTTGAGAGTAACAACATATGTAATAAAAAAAAATCCACTGAAATTAAATTAGCAAAAACAATAATGAAAAAAATCTCTTAAAATCTACAAGGATTTTTAAAACAGCAAAAATTAACATAATAACCACAGTAAAAAATTTAATGAAAGTGCAAATCAGTGTGTGGAAAAAAAAACAAGAAAATCAAAAAACGAATACAAGGTATGCACAACAACTGGTTCACTAATTAAAAATGGTTGCTGTATGTTAGAAATCAATATTAAAAATAAATATTATTAAAACTTTTTGATAATTATATAAGATGAGAATGTTCCAGACTTTTGGGAAAGAGAGATAATCATTCCAATTCAGGTTATGCTGATGGAAAACCTGAATCGGAATAAGTATCACTCTCACTGAAAGTTTGGGAGATTCTCATTTGCTGTTAAATATCAAAAATAGTTTTAATAATATTTAAAATAAAGAGCGAATAGGCTTCATTTCGGCGATGTAAACATTATTTAAATTAGGGGGATATTAAATCTTACATTGTTTCAAAACCGAATAAGAAACTCAAAGATCAAAATCAAAGAGTTTCATGCCGAATATAGTAACTATAAAAGTATCGACGACTACTAATGTAAGCTAAAGCACGTAGCCCAAAGTACACAGTATACAAACTAGGACAACTCGTAGCAAAGGTGGGAAAAGTTCTGATTGCTATTCTTAGTATTTCTCATAATGTAAAACCCATCTCCTAGGAGATGGGTGATGTTATACATTATGGTGGGAGGTCACTACCCAGACTGGTTTCGATCTTTAATGAGATCTTATCAGTGAGTAGCTACACCAAAATAATACCAAGGGTATAGCGAAAAGAACTTATATACTCTGCTATACGAGTTGTCAAAAAGGTACACCCATAAATTATTTAAAATAAAGAGCCAATAGGCTTCATTTCAGCGATGTAAATATTATTTAAATTAAGGGTCTAGCTACTCATTGATGAGATCTCAATAAAGATCAAAACCGGTCTGGGTAGTGACCTCCCACCATAATGTATAACATCATACATCTCCTAGGATGTGGGTTTTACATTATGAAAAATACTAAGAATAGCGATCAAAACTTTCCCCACCTTTGCTGCGAGTTGCCCTTGTTTGTACTATGGACTAGTGCTTTAGCTTACGCTAGTAGTCGCCGATACTTTTATAGTTACTATATTCAGCATGAAACTCTTTGATTCCGATCTTTGAGTTTCTCATTCAGTTTTGAAACAATGTGGGATTTAATATCCCCTTAATTTAAATAATAGTTTTAATATTATTAATTTGTAATATTACTTTCTAGTGCACAGCAACCATTTTAATTGGTAAATCGAGGGTTGTAGGTGTCTTGTATTCCTGTTCTTTGATTTGCTTGTTGTTTTCACCCACTGATGATGTGCTGTTATTTTCAGTACAAAATATTTGTACTTTCATTAAACTTCATTACTGTGGTATTCACGTTAATTTTTGTTGTTTTATAGTTATGCCACAGGTACCTTTAAAAGTACCTGATTAGACAAGGATTCTTAGTTCATACCTTTAAATAACACTGATATGTGTTATATATTAAAGGTATGGTTTGGTTAAACACACCCATCATGGAGAGAGCAAGAAGACTGATTCCAGGATTCACATATGTATATTCTGCATCCACCAGCAGCTTTACACCACTATTTAGAGCAGCCTGATAAGAAACAAAAATATTGGATTTGTTGCCTTTCTTTTGTTGTAATATTTCATCTAGAACAGGAATCTCCAAATTACAAGAGTGTCGAATGGATAATTTTTGAGTAGGACAGAAAGTAGCTGAGTTTGTAAAACATACTTAATGAGAACTACATCACTAAATCTTTATTTTCTCAAAGAAAAAATTCAATGTTTACATGGCAAACATTGAAACGTATGCAAAAAAATACATAAGTTTATTATTAGTTTTCCATTTTACATATGGAAAAATTTAAAAAGCTTTAAGGATCATAATTTGGAGGTCCCTAATCTAGGCTATTCAAAACTAAGAAAGCTACTGGAGACTAATTTTTTTCAAAAGCACAGTATTACATACATGCATATATTACTCTTGATATAATTAATAAAAAGGCAACCAAACCCTTGGTACTCACATCCTTTGGCTCTTAGCTTCAGGTTACCTGAAATAGATGGTGATTGTTAAGGCAAAATTTAATAAAGTACTTCCTCAGACAGGAAGATAAAAGAATACACTGAAACCAACTATGTTCCTCAAATGTAATACAGACAAAAAATTAAATTTAATTAAAATAACTTTTATAATTATAAATCTAAAAAAAAAAAAATTAAAAGGTTTAAGTTTAGATAAATCTATATTTTTGAATAAGGCTATTACTTCTTAATTTTAAAAATGTTTATTACTTAAAAATCTTTATTATTGACTTTGTACAAATTATTTCTTTCAACTTAAAATTTTATTATTTCTAGTTTATTTTTATTTATTTATTATATACTATTTATTATTATTATTTCTAGTTTTGCAAATAAAAATAGCTAAGTGCTACCATCTAACAAGGCATATATTGTTAATTATTACTATCCTAAGTATCTTTCTTTAAGTAACTTTAAAAATAAAAGTAAAAACTAGAAAATGAAATAAACAGAGAAATTGCAGAAATGGATAACTGATGAAATTGGCAGACATTAAATATGTTTGAAAAATAGGCAGAAAATAACAAAATCTGAGGGTTGTGAATTTATTTTCTTGTTAGATATAAGAAAATAATGGTCATAAATATAAAATAAACAGCACAGAAGCACATTCTCAAAAATTGTGGGTTTTCTAAAGGCCTTGTTAAATATTTAGATAAATATCCAAATATGATGTATCTGATAATCTGACATCGCTTGTGGTTGCCTGACAACAAGTCCTCTGGAGGCTGAATTTCTGGTACATTTTTAATGAATGTGTCTACTGTTGTTGAAATAAACTTTTATTTGAAAAACATAGGACAGGTGCAAAAAAAGATAGATCTACCTTAACTGTGTAAAATTAATTAAATACGACAGTTTCCCAGTTTGATAGGTCTTGAAAACTTGACTCTTTTTCTCGAAATTCCAAATTTTTTTTTTTTCTCTGTTAATACTATCAATGAGCCCCATCACAGCCCAATTTTTGAACACAAAATTAAAGTATATATTTTCTAAGGAAAAAGATTTCAGTAAGTTAAAAGATCAGAAAAATAAAATAAAAGGAATTACAAAGAAAATATGGTAGAAGCCAGTGGTGCCCATGAAGTTTTAAGTGGGGGTGCTGCCTATACAAAATAATTTAAAAAAAATTCTTTCTTTCCTAATTAGTAACCAATTTATTAATAAATAACTCTGTAGATTTATTTATTAATAAATTGGTTACTGATTAGGAAAAAAAATTTTTTTTTTTAATTATTTTGTATAGGCAGCACCCCCACTTAAAAACTTCACAGGCTGCCACTGGTCAATACAGAATTACAAAATTGTAATCAAACAATAACAGAAAATTCTGAAAAGCACCACCTTAATAGCTAATGTAAGACAAGTAAAATAATATTTCTTAACTAGAAAAAAATAAAATAATAAATAAATATATAAAGTTAGGAAAGATTAGCAGATTTAAAAAGTACAGAGCCATTCTATTAAGGATTCTTGTCTTGTTAGTCCAGTGAACTCTATACTCTGAAGGAAGGAAGGAAGGAAGTTAATGTTATAAGGGATAAAAATGGTGCACTGCCAACTGAAGAGGATAAAATTGTTCAAAGAGATGGAAAGAGCATTTTGATGAAATTTTACATGCAGAAAACAATATAACTGATATAAGAAGTTCAGTAATGGAAGATGCTCCTATAAGTATAAATTTAAATATTGCAAACATTGGAACATTAGAACCAATATCTAAAAATGAAATAATAAACATAATAGAGAAGATGAAAAATGGCATGTGGCAATGATAATTCAATAACAAAAATGCTTAAGACAACTACAAAAATTTCCTGATAAACTGCAAGTGATCATTAATAATAATGTGCTGTAGACTGAAAAGATACCCAGACAATGGAAAGAATCAATATCAATAATAACCATAATTCCAAAGAAAGATCTCACTAATTAAAGGGGAAATTACTCTACTGTCATTACCCACAAAAGTGTAAAATTTTGATAAGCAGGATTAAAAGTGCAATAGAAAAGATATGAGCCAGTTGGCTTTAGAACAGGTGGGACTACTGTACACAGATATGATGTACCTAATATCACTGGACAAAGTATAGAATTTATAATCTCATTATACCTACATTTTACAGAATATGGCAAAGCATTTGATAGTACTGACAGTATGGATAATTATTAGAAGATATGGAGTTCCTGATGAATATTATTATTATTCAAGCCTCCATGGAGTCAAGAAACTTATTGTGGGAGGTCCTTCCTAGGAAACACAAAGTCTATCATACCACTCTTTGAACTCAATGACTGTTCTTGCTCTCACCACTCTATCAGGCAATGCATTCCACTGTTCAACCACTCCTCATCCTCTTGCTCACAGCCTCCTTTTGCAAACTCCAGGGATGGCTTGTTGTCATAGCTCCTTCCCACTGTTCCACCAAGTGAAAAAACTCCCCAGTGTCCACCCTGTAACTGCCTCTCAACAGTTTGAAAGTCTCAATCATATCACCTCTCCTTCTTCTATCCACCAAACTCTGCAGTCCACATTCCTTCAGCCGATCCATCCTCATAACTAACATTGTATACAGTCCTGAAACCATCTTTGTTATCTGCCTCTTTCCACAGTTAATTTATCCCTTATTAAAGAGACCAAATTTGTCTCTTTTATCTCTGCAGGTCAGCGTCCTTCTCATTATTGCAGCGATCCTCTAGGTTACCATTCACCACCTTTGCAATATGTTCTCTGAATTTCAGTTTTCTATCAATCATCATCCCCAGATCTCGTCTCCTCTACTTCATCCAGTACAGCTCCTCCAATCGAGTATGCAGCTTCCCATCGATGTATCCCAAACTTCAAGACTTTACATTTTGCTGCATTAAACTGCCCCCCCCCCCATTCATTTGCCCATCTGTCTAGTTTATTCAAATCCTCTTGCAGGGCTGCCACATCTGCACTATTACTAATAACCCTTCCCAGCTTCGCATCATCTGCAAAAAACTAAATATACCCTTACAATCCATTAACAATGTCATTGATATACAGGTTAAACAATACATGTCCCAGTACTGAGCCCTGTGGAACCCCACTTGTAACCTTTTGCTTCTGTGATATTGCCCCGCCATACATAACTCTCTGATACCTATCAGACAGCCATTCCTGAATCCAGTTGACTAACCCGACATCTAAACCCATGTGCAACTTAAATATCAGCTTATCATGTGGCACCCTGTCAAATGCCTTTGCAAAATCCAAAAAAATGGGAGTATATGCCTTTTCTTCATCAACTGCTCTTGTCACTTTATTATAGAAGGTAATCATATTACTAAAGCAAGAGCACCCCTTAACAAATTCATCTCGATTCTCACAGATAACATTACCCTCATCTGCCTAACACTGTATATAGGCCCTCACTAATTTCTCCAAGACTTTAACAACTATTGATGATACACAAACTGGCCTATAATTACACACTTCCAATCTGCTACTGCCCTTATGCAATGGCACTATCTTACCTTCCTTCCTACCTACCTACCATTCCTTGGGTACCTTTCCCACAGCCAGAATTTCACTGAAAAGCCAGGTCAACGGAGCTGTCAATTCTTTAGCACATTCTCTCAATACCCGTGGAATACCATCCAGTCCCACAGCTTTACTGACATCCAGAGTACTCAGTATTTGGAGCATACTCTCATCTTGCACCTCTAAACCCCGAACCTGCCCTATCCCTCTAGTATTAAAACCTACTTCTCCAGGATGAAATACTCCAATAAAGTGTTCATAGAACAACTCCACTATGTCCTCTGCATCAGTCACTTTATTCCCATTTTTATCCCACAATGTTAATCTTCCACAATCATTTCTCCTCCTACTGGCCACATAGCTAAAAAATTCCTTAGGATTTTCTTTGGATCTTAGTGCCAATCTCTTCTCATATTCCAGTTTTGCCTTCCTCACCATACTAGTCACTCTCCTGGCCTGAGCCTTATATTCTTCATGCATCTGCTCTCCACCCCTCTCCTTATATCTCTTCCATCATCTCTTTTTCACCTGCAATTCCTGTTTGATATTGTTTGTCATCCACTTTTCACCAAATTGTGTCTGCTTCTTTACTCATGGAATACAGCTTACTATTGCTGCTAACAAATATTCCTTCACAATTTCCCGAGCACTAACGATATCCTGGCCTTCCAATTCCGCCCTCCATAGAACTGCTCCAAGTTGATATCTAAGACTATTATAATCACCTGCCTTATATTTCTGCATGTGTTCCCTTTTTTTTGATACTCTTGCAAGTCTGTTCATCTTCCAAGTCAAAACCACATGGTCACTCTCTCCAACCGAGGGGAGAGATGTCATCTCAGTTATTATCAGCTCTTCTGATGTTATGACCAAATCCAAAACTTTTGAACCTCTTGTTCCCTCTAGTACATGTTGCCCAAGACATCTGTTTCTTAAAAATTCTAGAAATTCTATTCCCTTATTATTTCTACATGCATTTTCCTCTTCCCAGCTTATACTGCTGTAGTTAAAATCTCCCACAACAATCATTCTTCTTGCATTAGCCAAGCTCAACTGCCTAAGAAATGTATAAAGTAAATAAAAGTTGTGCAATTGCACAGCAAACAACATAAGAATCATTTAAAATAAGAACTGGTGTAAGACAGGATTGCATAATGCTGTACTACTTGTTAACATAGCCAATGACTGGATTATGAGAAAAGTTACACCTAAGGAGAGGTATAAAATGGAATCCTTTAATAACAGTTGGTGGATTGAGATTGTGCAAACAACAGTTCTAATATCATCAAAACACTGATATACAATCAGAAAGGAGCTAATTGGTACTAAAGGTGGAAATGATATAAACACTTTATATAAGTATTATGTATTATATAAGCAAAAAAGTACAGCTAGTGAAATAAAAAGATGCAGATGAGAATGGATTGGTCATGGGAGAGATTTCAAACTAGCTTTGCCATGGATCCTGGAGGGAAAAGGGTAAGGCCTACACTAACTTGACAGAAAAAGAAAGAAGAACAGTGCTGGTTGGGAGAGCCAGACAGCAGCAAAATTAGTTACACAAGATAGGGGTAACTGGGAAAAATGGATCTCAGCCTTATGTGCTTATTTACTTTACCACTACAGAGGAATTAAGTAAATAATCCATTGGTAACTAAAGAATGGCAGAACAGAAGGGAAAAAATTATCTACATAATAAACAGTTCTCATAATATCAAATGCATTCTCACTTGAATGTGTTTGTTTGCAGAAGTCTGGAGAAATTATATGAGAGATTTAGGAAAGCTAGACCATAATAGGAGGGATGGTGAGAATCTGTGTGTAAGAACAATTAAATTATGGAACTATGATAATGGAATGGATGTGTTCGATTATGTGATTATAATAAAAGGGTGAATGTATGCTCAGCTGATTTTAACTTATCAAGTATGTGCAAGGATGTCTGCTCTGCATAAGTAAAGTATCAGATCTGCAAGCTGTTCAACTAGGTTATGTAGACTATAGAGGTGGGTATACAAAAAAAAAAAAAAAAAAGCCTGGAGATGACTTATTATGTCTCTACACAAAGGCCAATAGCATCAGGAACAATTTTTAGGAAGGGATAGACAAGATAGTAGAGGAGAGGTGTGCTGCTAATGAAAATCCCTCGTATGTGAATGGAATGACTTGCTTTTAGAGCTGGTGAGTACAGGTAGTGTTGAATAAATTCAAGAAATGACAACTAGGGTGTGTGATGTAGCTTCCCTCTGACAAGTCCCTGGCTTGCTGGAGGTCTCTTGTAATAAAAATAAGAAGGAGAAGCCATGCTTAATGCCTCTTTTGTTTTTATTATGTGACTTAACTGGATAGCATTAACACACTGCTGTCACTTTTGAAAAACCATACTTTAAATTAGCAAACATGAGTGTTTTCCAATGTGAAGAGGTTAATGACAAGTTTATCATGAAGTAAATTACTACTATTTGCACAACAATATACACCTTCAAATGCACTTTGTGTTGTACCCAAGTGATATGCACTTTGTGTTGTACCGGCGGAACCAAGTGTAAATCACTTGGTTCCGCCGATAGTTTTTTCGGCATTGAAACTCTATGGATGTTGATGGATTTCGACCCGAGTTTCGTACCCGGCTATAAAATAAAACGGGATTTACCATTTCCCTGTCAATTAACAAATTCACCAGTAAAATAACCTTTCGGCTTATTATCTTTGCACTTTGTGTTTGTTTATAATTACAGCTGAAGCAACTATGGTTATAAAGCCAGTGTATTATATCTTAACTGCATGCCTTTTTTTGGCTAGTTTGCCTGTTTTGTGGGAAGTAAAACTCCCTGACGGCTTTGTATAAAACTGACTAGCTTGCTTTAAAGCCCTTATAAAAGGTTCTTTTCATCCTAGATAGGATTCAAACCCAGGTCTTTCCATCATCATTAATGATACTAAGGTCCTAAAATGCATAACATTCTGTAAATTTATTTAATGTACTCTTCAATGGCTGTAGTTTTATATAGCTAAAACATGTAAAACATTTCTGAAACTGGCATGAAAAAGTCATCTGGCACTTAACATTAAGCAATATCAGGACACAGAACTTGATGCTGAATTATAATCACTGATAACAACTGAATATGACTGTTTTTGCTTTTAAATGACAAACGTTTCATAATAAAAAGATTATGTATATTTGTATATAAGTTATACTTTTTATAAGATAACTGATTTTTATGCATCAAATAAATTTTAGGATTCAACAATGAACAGTTGGCAGATTAATGATCTCAGTTTTCCTATCTTTCTGAGGTGTGCAGAGTAAGCAGCAATATATTTTTGTAACATGGATACAAAAAAGGAGTAATTTATTTGCACTGTTTTATTTTTTTTACTGTCTAAATTTCTTCATGAATAAGAGAATTAAAAATAAATGTATTATGTTTGGACTTTTTTCATTAAAATATTTTATGTAATTATTTTTAATAACGCAAAGAAATATTAGACCACCACAACATAGTCTACAAATTTCTCTGCCAAGAAGACTGTGATATCACCTACACAGGTTCTACCATCAGATCTTTAAGGGCAAGACTACAAGAACACTTCCATGACTGCAATCCCTATTCCAGAACATTTAAACACTAAAAAACGCAACATCAAAAAGAAAAGGTATGTGCGAATTTTCTTCTATTATGCTACATATATTTGTCTCTAAAAATACATCTGCAATGCCCTAAGAATTCTTGAGTAAAAAGCCAATGACATTAAAAAAAGGGACTCTCCTAAACAGAAGCAAGCAAGCAAAATAGCTGTAAAAATAAACATTTTTAATTCCTTTTTTTTTTCCTTTGTTAAAAAATAAACCATCATCTTAGGGATATCAGTTTGTGCAAAGGAAGGCAATGCCTCTGACAAGGCTGTTTATCTTAAGTCTCAGCTCTGATCAAGTCCCAAAGGACTGGAAGGAGGGCAAAATCATTCCTTTGCATAAAGGAGACTCTAAGACAGCAGTAACAAATTACAGACAAATCGGCATCTCAGGAGTAGCGGCAAAAGTATTGGAAAAGCTGATCATTGACAATTCAGGAATGGGTAGATAAGATATGATACTCTATGGGGATAACCTAGCTTTATGAACAGTTTGTCATGGCTTAGTAATTTACTAACTTTTTATATGAGTGACAGCTGAGTTGGATAGCCAGCCTGGTTGGCATATCTACTCACCAACCAAAAGGCTGTGGGTTCGAATCCTGCCATGGGCATGGATGTATGCGATTGTCTGTAAAAATACTAGTGGTGGCAGGCAGTAGATGGTGCTGGTGCGGATGATGATGATAGTTGCAGTTCATTATAGTTGTTGAATTAAGCGGTCGAGACGGAGAGCTGTAGAGTAGGTACCCTCCCTCGATGAGTCTTTGGACTCCCTGGAGGTGTAATGTAATAATAATAAGAAGAAGAATGATTACACAATGATACAGCTGGATTTTGTAAAAGCATGTGACAGCATATCATGAAACTCTGTTACACAAACTGGAACAAATGAGAATGGATATGAAACTAATGAAATAGATAAAGGGTTGCTGATGGGTAGATACAAGTAACATATGGAGTAACAGAATCCAGATGAAAGCAGGTGACTAGTGGAATGCCACAAGGCTCTGTGATTGGATCTGTTTAATTTGTACAAAAATAATATAAGAAATAATTTGAAGGGAAATATTCAGTTGTTTGCTGATGATGCAAAATTGGGTGGGGTAATAATTAATCAAGGCAATGTAGAGAGCTTGCAGGATGGTTTAACCCTTTGATCAGTGAGTTAAAAAAATATATCATCTTCTACAGCATATCAATGCATGAAAATAATTAGGAAAGTTGCTAAGAAGTTTCAGTGCCTCTCTGTAAAAACTGACATAAATTTACAGCTTTACTACAATTACAATTTGAACATATACATACGTCAATACTTTTTTTTGGTACAGAAGCATGGTGACATACATATACACTGCTTTACTGCTCAAAGGGTTAAAAAGGCAATATGGACAAAAGATAACAGATGTCAGTTTAATGGAAAAGTATAAAGATAGGCATTTTGGGATAAAAAGATTACATACAGTGTACCACGCTGATGTAATTCTACTCTAGGAAGTTGATGAAGCTAGGGATTTGGGGATTCTAGTAGATGGAGTTGAAGTTTAGAGGGCATACTGCTAAAGTTGTCCATATAGCACGTAGAATTACTTGGTTATCGAAGAACACATTAACAAGCAGAAATAAGGAAGTTATCTTTCCTTTTATGTAACCCTTATGTATCATGTATCATTTATATACAAATTAAATGGTAGTGATCCAATCACAGAGCCTTGAGAAGGTGACTAGCATGCAGCTAGGATTATTCAGGTCTGGTTACTTGGATTTCCTGGAAATGAGGAAATAGTGAAGAGGCGAGTAGCTTGCAGAATGCTCCCTATGAGGATATTTGGGGTTTGTGGGTTGATAAGTGAAAAGAGGGGATATGATAGAAACATAAAGTTACTTAATAAAATTGATGCAGAGAAAATATTTCATCACTTGGCCAGAGGGGGAAGAACAAGTTATCCCTGGAAATTGAGTAAGAGTGTGGTCAGAAATGGTGCAAGAACTAGATTTTTTTACTTTTTTTTTTTTTTGCTTGGAGAATGGTGAATGAGTGGAATCAGTTGCCAGAGTCAGATGCGAGTGCTTTGTCTGTCAGTGGGTTCAAGAAAAAGTACGACAGGTACTGTGTGGATAGTTTGGTCTCCCACAATTAGTCTTCAGACTCCATGGAGGTGCTTATGCAATAATAACAATAGTAATAATTGTCAGTGTTGATTAGCTCCCTTATATAATTAGATTTAGTTATTATTTGATATCTCCAAGGAGTTACAAAACTTTCCAAATCATGTATCAACCAAGAATTCTTATAAACAAATATGCCTTCTTATAATGGTTGCATTAATTACTATGTTATATTTGACAGCAGCTAAATATTATAAAGAAAAAAAAATGAATGCTCATATATAATACACAATTTTTTTTTTTAAATCAACAAAATCTACTGAAACACCAACCTGTCCTATCCTCTTTAGTCTAGTTACACCACACTGTAAACCCCTTAGTTCTTCATCTGATAGCAAACCAGAGAATACTTCTTCCTGAAATTATAATAAATTACATTAATTCAGTTTACAATATGAAACAGTGTTATGAAAACATACACATGCCAGTTAGAAAGTATAATATCTTAATTTTTTTTGTATGTCAAATAAGTTAGTACCTTAAGAAAGCAGGAAGTATTTATAACGGTATCTCTAGGGATTCCAAGAACTTAATGAAAAGGTCCACTCAGCTCACACATAGCCCCTTTAAACATATTCACAAATGATGCACTCACCACTTCTACTGGTAACTCATTTACTGCTCTTGATATGCATTAAATACCCTCACACTTCTAAATGCACCCTTACTCAATTTCCAAGGAATTTATCGACTCCGTTAAACTAAGAGTGTAGTCAGAGTGTGGTTTTTTGGTTGGTTGCAAACAAAGTATTTCAGTCAATTCTCACTAGCTTTTTCATGCTAATTAGGCTTAACTAGTATCCCATACTTTGGTGTCACAGTATCTCGAGAGAAGTTGTTTTATTTTTTTCTTTCATGTCATCAGAGAGTGATAAATTTTTCAACACTGGGCAAAACAAGGAAGCTAGTAAATTAATACCACTAGCTTGCATAAAAATAAAAGTCTACTATGCTGGTAGATGGGTTTCACTGCTCAGTAGAACACTGCCATGTTGTGCACTGGAAGTCTGACATGGCTAAAAATCATGTTTAAATTCCTGATCAAAGAGATGGTTTACATTTTTTCTGCATGCCATACAAGTGATGTTTTCAGAGTCAAGTTACATTAAAAGGCTGTAGTTTACATTCTTGGACATCCTTCTTATGTGCATAGCCTCCGATAATTTATCAACCAGTGTTTATTGAAAATCTACCTTTACTGACAGATCCTTCCTAATTTACGCTCATGCATAGACCTACAATTTTTACTGTGCAGGCATTCGGAACCAAAATCCAATGGAATAAGCTGGTTACTCCTTATTCCTTGAGGTATCCTATGACTGTAGTCAGTGTTTTCAGGGGGCTGGTTTGCCTGCTTTCAGGATGAAAAACCCCAATTAAACTGGGGGGGGGGGCTGTCCACGCCCAAGACTGGCTAACTTGGTTATGACTGAGGAAGATCCTTGAGCTCCTCACGTCATCGATGGGAATCGAACTTAGGACACTCCTTCCCAGGCATATGACTGCAAAGCGCATAGCAACTAGGCTAACCTAGTGGCTATATCAGGCCTTTGGACTGCTGGCTATGGAGAGAGGCTGAAAAAAATGTAGACTGCAGAATTTTGTGGATAGGAGGAAAAGAGGTGATATGATAGAGACATTGAAGTTAGTGAGAGGATTTTATCAGATTAATCCAGATGAGTTTATATAAAAAGAGTAGAAGGTGAGAGGAGAGAAATCAGAGGTCATCCCTAGAAGTTATGTAAGAGTGTGGTGAAGAGGAGTGTGAGGATGTTTTTTTTTACATGGAGACTAGTCAGTGAATGGAATGCATTACCAGAATGTGTTGTTAATGCAAAAAGTGTTAAGGATTTTAAGATTCGATATGATAAATATGTTGTCACTTGAATGAACCTCCCATGATGAGCCTGCCGACTCCATGGAGGATGTAATAATAATAATAATTATTATTTTAAACTTCTGAAGTTTGCAAATTTGGAATTTCCAAAACTTTGAAATTCTTACTTAGAAATTCCAAACTTTGAAGTTTGGAATTTCTAAGTAAAACATGAAATAAAACTGTTTTGTTTGACAAAGTATATATAATTTAACTTAAAGAACTGTTAGTGATTATAAAAAGTCAATCATTACTTACCTCTATTTCATTTCCAGCCATTCCTTGAATTGCAGCTTCTATTAATGATTCTCTGGTGTGACTTTCATTATACACTTTACTCAACAGGGCCTGCAGAATATTAGGTGAAACAAAATAATTTTTATATTGTACATACATGCCAATATATATTATTCTTGTTTTATGAAATATAACATTCCAGTGTAAGATGTAGATAATTCACATGAAACAACATAATGTCACCACTTCTCAGCAGAAATTATTAATAAATGGGATAGTATCCAGGATTAAATTAATGGAAGGACTCTTTATGATGGATTTTAAAGGGAAGTAAGTTTCCAGAGGTACATATATAATGGTATATCTGGAATATCATGATGAAAGAAGCCTTTTTTATCAGTATATTCTTTTAATAACACAAGCATTATTTCTCTAATGGAGATACACATGGATACTGTGCGATGGCATTACTCTGACCTTCTATTGTTAAGTTTTATCATCATCAGAATCCTGACACATACCCTCGGGAGTTGTGCAGGATATCATGATAGTACTACATGAAAAAGATACGTGATTACCGACTTTCTGTTGACAATTTTCCTCCATAATCTGTTATCAAGACTTCAGTATTATCAGATCTTATATTTTTGTTTTCTAAGGAGTTTTTACTATATCAGTTGATCTACATTGTGGTTTTCCTGAGATTAGCTCTGCAAAGACATTCCTGAATGCTATGTCAGATTATTTCATAATATCCTCATTTTTAATGTGATACTGCCACTGATGCCATCTGTTGACTCCACGAATCTTTCTCAGAACTCTCATATCTATTGTCTCTAGTCTTTAATCATGTATTTTATTTCTAACCCAGCTCTCAAATCCATAAGTTAAAATGGTTTGAACACTCTGGTATATAGCTAGGTTTTCACTAATTTCTCTCTTATTCCATATAATTTTAATCAGTTGGCTTCCTACCATGCCAGCTTTGTAGGTTTTCTGTAGGTTCTCCATTCAGGATGCAGTTGATGTTTTCAGTGCTTCTTCGTGTTTTCATTCATTGTCTTTGTCTTCTTTTTTTTTTATTATTGCTGATTTTTCATATCAGATTTATTACAATAGTTATTTAGTTCAATCAGGGAATCCTGCAGACTTTTATTGGATTTATTTAGAAATGTAACATCATCTGCATAAAGTAAAGAGCTGAGATTAACATCTCCAATTTTGTTATCTGGTTTAATGCCACCTTTCTTTATAATGTGATCCATATAGATGATGAATAACAGTGGAGACAATGTACACCCTTGTCTCACAACATCAAACCATAACTTCATCATCAATTTCCTGATATATATATCCCCAAGGGATGTTTAGGTAAAACCATAACTTACAACTCAAAGTATTGCCTTATATGAGTTCCATTTACACCATATAACTGTATTGTTTTTAACATTTTTCTCTTGGCGCCTTGTCTTATACCTTTTTCAGATTTCATCATCATGATATCCTGCACAACTCCCGAGGGTATGTGTCAGGATTCTGATGATGATAAAAATTAACAATAGAAGGTCAGAGTAATGAACCCAATAGCAATGCCATCGCACAGTATACATGTGTATCTCCATTAGAGAAATAATGCTTGTGTTATTAAAAGAATATACTGGTAAAAAAGGCTTCTTTTATCATGATTTTTTTTTCCATTATGAGGGGCCCTTTCATGGACAGAATGATGATTTAAAAAAATAAATAAAAAAACTTAAGACATTTCAAGAACAAACTCCCTGTGCATCTCATTTGGAGGGGGTAAAAGATGCCCCACCAGTATCATTCTATCACATACGCTTCTGTTCTTATATAATGCCTGCATTTTGGCATAAAGATGCTTCCTCTCTTTCTGCTTGAATCAAACAGTTGATGCATGATGATATTAACTGAAAAGGAGGATGTTACCTAAAAATTCCATCTCCAAATAATGTGCTTCAGCTTAGTTATAACAGATACTTCCTTTATAGTATATTAGTATTTGTACCATGGGTGGGCTAAGGAGTAGATAATCTTGAAATTCTGTGTTCAAGCATGGAATGTTTTCAATTCAAGCCACTTCTCTAATGAGAAGGATGAATTTAACCATCTGGTGTGAAAATACATCTACCATCTAAAGCAGGGGTTGCCAAACTTCTTTGATCATCGACCCCTTCAAGAGTTTCTTGACTTTTTATCGACCCCCCTCTATTTTACTATTACGTAATTATAACAGGACAGGCAAAAAAGACGCTTATGTGAGTTTTTCGATTGTTTATTTTATAATTACAGTGTTTATTGTATGTATTATATAGTATATATTATTATATTACTATTACTATTACTACTACTATCACTAGTAATATCACTGGTATTACTAGTGATATTAATATACTGGTATTAATATCACTGGTATTACTACCATTCCTGCTCAACTCTTCAACATAGAGAAGTTTAGTTCGTGAATAAATAACAATTGAATTATAATATGTATGTTGATGAATTTTAGAACATTAATGCTCACTTGTATGACGATGCACAAAAAATAAGACTGGGATCGAATATGTGTAAGTATAAGTAAATCAGAACCACACACGTGTTGCAATCTCGCTCCTGCCGCGCCGGCCGGGTAGGAACCACGACATCCATTTATTGGTAAATACGTCATTTTGGCCTACTTGATTGGCCTCCGTAACTATTTTCATGACACTGCTCCATCTTACAGGTCCTATTCATGTCACTTTTCCCACGATTCTCTCTTAATTGCATCATTGTCATTCAGGGCGGAAATAATCCAAGTTAACCGAATTAAATATTACCCGTACAATGATGTCTTATATTTTTCTATCGACCCCTGAGCCTGAATCGACCCCTAACAATGTTATATCGACCACTTTGGTGACCACTGATCTAAAAGTATCACAAACATCCATGCCTGCAGTGAGATTTGAGCTCACAACCTGTTGGATGGAGAGAGCAGGTGTGCTATTCATTTAGCCAAAAAAGTTAGCAAAAATCCATAACAGAACAAGGATGTAATCTACAGGTGTAAGTTAAAAAGTTTCTGAAAGAATCTGTAAAACTGATAATGAAGGTTGCTAACTTAATCTGTAATAACTTAGTTAAAATGAACATGATCTAGCCAACTCTTATGTGAGGTTGTGAACTAATGGCTCAATTTGGTTAGGCCATACTTCGTGTTGTTACTAAAAATATGCAGGTGCATACAATAGACATAACAGATATTATGTTTCTATAATATGTAATGGTGTGCTAGGCACACACTGAGTTTTGTGTGCACTTTAAATATGTAAATGAAGTATTAACAGAACTGGTCAGCTGAGTAAATATAATTTATTAACTTTTTATATGTAGTTTATTTCCATAAAAAATAAGAGCAGTCTTGGTTAACCATGTTTCTCAGCTGTTCAAATGCTTTTCTTCTCTTAAAACTACTTCTGCAATTCTGATTTGCAGAAATGCAAAATTTCTGGATTTTTAGTTCCAAGTTTATCAACATGCAGTTAATATATAAATAAATAAATAATAAATGAATAAATGGTTAATACACAAAGTTAATTAACTCACAATTAAGTCAGCGGATAATAATCCTGTTAATTTAAGCTGCAGCATAGGTACTTCTGTTCCTAAAGTAGTAGTCATGTTTAAACAGTCAATAATCTTCTTACAGTTCTTCTCATAAACATATTCATGTCTAAAATAGAACAATAACAACAAAAAAGTTAAGTTTTGTGCTCACTGCATACTATCACCAGCAAAACTTAATGTTATAATTCAATTATAGAAATATGATATATCATATAAATTTGATATATGATATATCATATATCAAATTTATATGATATATCATATATATCATATAAAGGCAGATATCTGCTTCTGTAAAACAAGTTTTGATTTTTGGTTAATTAATTTGTTGTAAATGGCTCTCTTAATAGCTATATTATAGTGAGGAAATAAAACAAAGCAATTTATGCAAGAATCTACTATATTGCATTACAGATACTGTTCGCTAAAAGTGGTATCCATTATGATGAATATAGGAGTGAAATGACAAAAAAAGTATTGCAAATAATGACAACACTGAATGGGGAGTGACAACACGAGAGATAACTGGGATCAGGACTGTGAAGTAGAGGCTAACAGTATGAAATATACTGAGTATGCTATAGGCCAGAAATGAATGATAATGAAATATATAGACAAATTATCTTGATGGATATAAGGCAGTTAACTGTTACAAGTGATTTTAATTATAGTAACACAGACTGGATAAAAAAATAAAATAAAATTCATAGTTTCTAAGAAACAATCTTTGAAGCATGCTGATGGGATTAAAAGTCAGATGGTATTAGATCTAATTATAGCATCAGAGGATGCATCCATAAATGAGGTTATGGAATAAATGACCAGCTTGTAAAACAGCTGGTGTGAGAGAGTCCATGTAGTTCTAGCCTAAAAAGGAGTCTTAGTCAATAAGAGTTATACATCAAACTACAATGCAGTGAATTATGACAGACTTAAGAAACAGCTGAAAGTAGCAATGTATGCCAAATATTGAAAGAGAAAAAAGCAAGCAGTGCATGGAAATAGAAGTGTTAAGTGCAAACAGAATCAACTGAATGCTCAGTTAAAAGAATAAATTTTAGAACAGTTAAATGGATGGGTAATTTCATTAACAAGAGTCCACCCCCCAACAACAACAACAAAAAAAAGTTGTAGCAAATGGATATGAAGCTGGTGGCATGAATCCGAGTGATGATGGCAGGAGGGGGGGGATGTCAAATACCAGAGAGTAGTATATAGCAGAGTAAAATCCAGGAGAATAGGAGGACTAGTGGAGTGTCTTAAGGTGCTCTAATGTGGTCACTAATGTTTATTTTGTACATTAATGATATAGAGAATGATTTAAGAAGGGTGGGAGTATTCAGTTTGCTGATGTAAAACTGTGAATGGCAATAGTTAATAGAGGTGATGTAGACATTCTGTAGAATGATTTAAATAAGTTGGCAGTGCAGGCACTATACATTTCAAGATGAAAAGATTACATAGTGTGTATTACACTGATGGTACTGGATTGGAGGAAATTGATGAGGCTCGGGATTTCACCTGAAATCCTGAGCCTCATCAGTGGACAGAGAGTTAAAGTTCAGAAGATATTGCAAAAATTATCAAGGCTCAAAGGATTACTTAGATGTTGGAGAACATACTGACAAGCAGAGACAGGAAGGTTACTATCTCCATTTATAAATAGAGATAATGAGTCTTGACTACTACTTGACTACTACTGTGCACAGATCTGATTTCTTGGGGATGAAATATTGGTGGAGAAGATCCAGAGAAGAGTGACCAAGATGATGGAAGGTCTGTGGAATGTTCCATATGAGGACAGATTGAAAATGTGTAGATTGCAAAGTTTGGTAAGTAGGCAAAAAAGAGAGGACATGATAGAAACTTATAAGTCACTAAAGGGGGGAGGGGGGGTTCTATAAGATTGATACAAAATAAATATTTCAATACATGACAAATATGGAGAGAACTAGGGATCACCTGTAGAAGTTATGTAAGAATGTGGTTAGTAGGGATGTGAGGACTAGATTTTTTGCTTGAAGAGTGGTGAATGACTGGAATGGATTGTCAGAGATGGTTATGAGTGCTCTGACAGCGAATGAATTTAAGGAAAAATGTATGATAAGTATTGTGTGAAAAATGGTTAGTGAGAGTCCAATAATGAGTCTTCTGACTCCATGGATGTGAGTGTAATAATAATAATAATAAATTTTTCTTGTGGTGATATAAGATTGCATTAATGATTTATTTTTTGTTAGCACTGCAATATGATTATCTTTCTTTCTTCCTCCCTCCCATTCCATAAATTTATATATTTGCTAGAGAACATAAGAACTAGTGCAATTCTTTCTTTAACATGAACCACCATTCCATACTATTGTTGGACTACTGATTTGGCCTACAACTGACATTACAAGTTCATCCCTAAAGTCAGTACCATCGACAGGGTGTAGCATAGAGGTAACCTGCCTCACGGTGTGGCTGAACAAGGGTGACCGTTCAGCCATATTGCAGTAGGTGCCATCACTACACTTACAATTCCTGTTAGCGTGGCAAGTGCAGAAAGAATTTTTTCCAAGCTTAAACTGATTAAAAGTTATTTGAGAACAGCAATAATCCAAGAAAGATTGTTGGTCTAGCAAATATATTGATATAGGCAGACACAGCTTATAATTTAAATATAGAAGCAATTATAAACACTTTTATTGTCCAATATCTCTGTAGAGCAAACATTTAATTAATATTATTATGTAATCATTTTGCATTAATCTTTCTCTTGTAATAAAAACAAAATAGCAATTGGAGATTTTCTTATATTTTTGTCTTATAATCCATCAGGGGCGATGTTTAATTGGGTGATAAATATCTAAAGTATTCATAATTAGACAGACTATGCAAGCCAGTCAAGTTTTTCTGCATCATTTTTCTCAAGCTATAATAAGATTTATGACATGACATGGTGCAATGTTTTATCAAAAGAACATGGATCTGTTACATAAAACTGCTACTATGTAGGAAGCACTGTATTACCAAGAAGTGTTGCATATCTAGAATTTATTCTTCCAAGAGATACAACAAAAAGGTCTGAATCACCAAAAGAAACAGTTTCGGACCACCACAACCTCCGCCACCAAACTTCAGTAATAATGCACTTGGGCATAAGGAATTTTTATGTATCTAATACACCCACACTCATCCACAGCTGGAAAAGTGTGGGATGATTATAGCTCCAAACTCTACAGGGCATTACAGAATGGTCATGGTGTTCTTTACATTAATGTATTAACCACTGCAATGAACAGAAGTATCTGTGCTGTTAATTGACATAGCTGCTGATTGGTCTATGGGCAGATGACATTGCATAGAAGCCAAAATAGTGTATTTTTTGAAGCCTTGGATGATGGGTTCCATGTCAGACTGCCAAGATTTTCAGACTCAGCAGTATCACCTTTTGATGTTAGCTTACTGAATCTTCTTATGAATTTCTTGGCCGAGGTGGTATCCTTATATTGCCATCAGCTGATAATGTTCGCTAATTAATTCTGAGAGATTCAGCTTTTACCAGTATTACAAAATAGACTAGGCAACTGATATGGAATGCTATGATAATTATTACTATTATTATTATTCAGGCCTCCATGGAGTCAAAAGACTCATCGTGGGAGGTCCTTCCTAAGAAACAAAGTCTATCATGACTCATCGAAGGGAGGTACCCCCCTAAGAAACACAAAGTCTATCATACCACTCCTTGAACTCATTGACCATTCTTGCTCTCACCACTCCATCAGGCAATGCATTCCATGGTTCAACCACCCTCCATGCAAAGAAACCACTCCTCACCCTCTTGTTCACAATTTCCTTTCGTAACTTCCAGGGATGGCCTCTTGTAATCACTCCTTCCTGCTGTTCAACCAAGTGAAAGAACTCACCAGTGTCAACCCTGTAACCACCTCTCAACAGTTTAAAAGTCTCAATCATATCACCTCTCCTTCTTCTATCCAACAAACTCTGCAGTCCACATTCCCTCAGCCAATCCTCATAACTATCATTGTACAGTCCTGAAACCATCTTTGTTATCTGCCTTTGTACCCTTTCCACAGTTAATTTATCCCCTTCAAATCCTGGGGACCAAATCTGAGAACAATAGTCCAAGTGTGGTCTGATCAGGGTCTTATACAACGGAATGATAACTGTTTTATCTCTGCAGGTCAGTGTCCTTCTCATTATTGCAGCAATCCTCTGTGTTACCTTCGCAATATGTCCCCTAAATTTCAGGTTTCTATCAATCATCAACCCCAGATCTCTTGTCTCCCCTACTTCCTCCAGTATAGCTCCTCCCATAGCATATGCAGTGTCCCATCGATGTTTCCCAAACCTCAAGACCTTACATTTTGCTGCAATAAACCGACACCCCCATTCATTTGCCCATCTATCTAGCTTATTCAAATCCTCTTGCAGGGCTGCCACATCTGCACTATTACTAATAATCCTTCCCAGCTTCGCATCATCAATCCACCAACAATGTCATTGATATAAAGGTTAAACAATATAGGTCCCAGTACTGAGCCCTGTGGGACCCCACTTGTAACCCTCTGCTTCCTTGAAGCTGCCCTACCATACACAACTCTCTGATACCTATCGGACAGCCAATCCTGAATCCAGTTGAACCAATCTGACATCCAGACCCATGTGCTGCAACTTAAATATCAGCTTATCATGTGGTACCCTGTCAAATGCCTTTGCTAAGTCTAAGAAAATTGCAGTATATGCCTTTCCCTCATCTAATGCTCTTGTAACTTTATCATAAAAGCCTAGCATATTGCAAAAACAAGAGTGCTCCTTCACAAATCCATGTTGACTCTCACAGATAACATTACTCTCATCTGCCCAATGCTGTATACGGTCCTTCACTACTTTCTCCAAGATCTTACTAACTATTGATGACACACAAACTGGTCTATAATTAGACACTTCCAGTCTGCTACCGCCCTTATGCAATGGCACTATCTTACCTTTCTTCCATTCCATGTGCACCTTTCCAGCAGCCAGACTTTCATTGAAAAGCCAGGTCAAAGGCACTGTCAGTTCCCTAGCACATTCTCTCAAAACTCGTGGTGAAATACCATCCAGTCCCACAGCTTTACTGACATCCAGAGTATTCAGTATTTGAAACACACTCTCCTCCTGTACCTCAAAACCTTGAACTTGCACTATCCCTCCAGCATTAAAACTGATTCCTCCAGGATGAAATACTCCAATAAAGTGTTCATTGAACAATTCTACTATGTCCTCTGCATCAGTCACTCTATTCCCATTTATCCCACAATATCGTTCTTCCATAGTCATTTCTCCTCCTACTGGCCACATATCTAAAAAAATTCCCTAGGATTTTCTTTGGATCTTAGGGCTAATCTCCTCTCATATTCCAGTTTCGTCTTCCTTACCATACTAGTCACTCTTCTGGCCTGTGTCTTATACTCTTCATGCATCTTCTCTTCTCCTGTCTCCTTATATCTCTTCCACAGCCTCATTTTCACATGCAATTCCTGTTTAATATTGTTTGTCATCCACTTTACTCCAAATTGTGTCTTCTTGTTCACTCGTGGTATACAACTTACCATTGCTGCTAACAAATATTCTTTCATAATTTCCCATGCACTAATGATATCCCGGCCTTCCAATTCCTCTCTCCATGAAACTTACCCAAGTTGACGTCTTAGACTGTTATAATCACCTGCCTTATAATTCCACATACGTTCCCATCTCTTTGATACTCCTGCATGTCTATTCATTTTCCAAGTCAAAACCATATGGTCACATATGCTTTCAAAATCATTAGTGTCACTGCCTTCCAAAGTCTCCACTCTTAGAGGACATAGGTCGTCACTTATCATAAGCACTACTCCACCACCACGCTTTCCCTTCCTATCCTGCTGAAAAATACTGTACCCAGCGACTTCTATTCCAGTTATTATATCCTCTTCTGTCAACCACATCTCAGTGATCCCAATAATTTTTGGCCAGGCTGATGCTATCTGTGCCACCGATTCCTCTCCCTTATCCCGGATACTCCTGGCATTAGTATATAGCATATAAATGCCGTTGTTTCTATACCCAGCATTATCCCCTCTAGACTCCACTGGCACTCAATGTCACTGGCATTAGTATATAGCATATAAATGCTGTTGTTTCTATACCCAGCATTATCCCCTCTAGACTCCACTGGGCTTGGTGTTACCTGATGTCGTCCCCCCTTCTCCCAAGTACCCATTCCCACAAGAGGCCACCCCTGCTATCATCCTCCCTGAGACACACTGATTCGTTCAGAACAGTAATCTCTCCAGATGCCTACGTCCTTCCTCATTCAAATGGTCTCTTGCATACAATTCCTCTCTGCCTTTCATAATGCCTTTCAATGTCACTAAGTTTTCCTCCATTGACAGTACACAGTTGACTCTAGGAATTTGATTTATTGAGCAATATAAGCCACATTCGATAACAGAAATATACATATTGGTATTATAACCACAGTAATATATTAATTTATTTATATCAAGTTCATTTTGTAGACTGCTTCCTAAGAATAGCGAAACAATCTGCATCAGGTTGCTCCATTCCAAACTGAAAGATGTCCCAATGTTCATTTCGATGTTGTACATATTTATTATGTATATATTTGTTTGTCCACTATATAAATTTGCACCATTCGAGCTATAATCAAATTTTGCATGAGTTTATATGCTTGATTATAAAAAGACCTAGCTGAGATATATATAGCCTGGTAATCTTGCTAGTGCATGTGTATGTAAACACACAGGTGGTGTGATGGGTGAAGCAAAAGATGACACAAACTCATGACTCAACTTAAAAGTTCAGGTCATTTTTCACTTTACCTATTGCACTACCCCTGTTTTATGTTGTGTGCATTACACTACACACACAACATAAACAGACTTTCTCTTGTGTAACTCTGTTTAGGTCTTTTTCTAGTCAAATATGAAGATCATGCAAAATTTGGTTGTAGGCTCAGTGGTGCAAACTTGTGCAGTAGACAAACAACCAATCACTTACACAACACTACACAACATTGAAATAAATATTGCGATCTCTCTCTCTCTCTTCTCTCCCCCCCCGTGCATCAGCTTATAAAAATTTTAGTTGTAATCTCACAAACCACTTGGCTCTGGCACTATTAATATTTTAGATATTTGCAGGCCAGTTTCTACATTTTGCGGGGCCCCTGAAAGTTAGTAACTTTTATGGAAATTTTAAATGGAAGGATATCTTGCTAATTAATTATTTAAATCAAATATGAAAAATATTTATGCACATAAATAAACAAGAATGCTCTTTAGCATCAATTTAAGTAAAGGGAAAAAATTAGTTAAAAAATAAATGTGTTTGTATGTACATGATATATTATTTTATTATGTAAATACACCATTATCTTATAAATACGCCAGAACAATGATTTATTTAATAATATACATAATAATATAAAAACATATCCATTTTTACTATAAAGAATGAAATATATGCATAACAACGTATAAGATTTAAAAGAAATCTTAATATATTAAATTTTATTTAACCTAATGCGCTTATCAATAAAATCATTTATAGCACTATCAAAATTCAAATTTTTTGCAATTTCATGCTCTATAGATATTATTGCCAGAGATGACAAACGTTCTTGAGACATAGAAGATCGCAAATAGGTTTTTATTAATTTTAATTTGGAAAATGACCTTTCTGCTGATGTAACTGGACTGGTCAATAATATTTTAAATGTCGTAGTAATATTTGGATAAATATCCGACAAATTATTTGCAATTATGAATTTTAAAATATTAATGGGTGCATCTTCTGGAACAATATTTCTAAAAATAATTAATTCATTGTAAAATTCAGATTCATAAATATCTGTATTTAATTTTTGATACAGCTGTTGCAGCAAAATTTTAATTCATTTTCTCTCATTTTTCTTATTAATTTCATATCATAAAGAAATCCAAATAATTTTTCGTGAATTTCATACAATTCAAATATTTTTTTTTTGACAGATTGTACAGTAGTATCTAAAATTACAAAAAAAGAAATTTATCCTAAAATTATCTTTCTTATCCCCTATGTGTGATTCATCAGGCTTTCATAATCAAAAAATACTTTTCTTCGACGTACTGGACTTTCTTTAAATTTAATTTCTATTTCTAATAGATTTGACAGTTCTTTAGCAATCTCAAAACAGCTATCAAATCCTGATATTCTCTGCTCTTCAAAGTACTACACTAACTCTTTATTATGCTTAGTTGCTACATCTATGGGAATTTTTACATTTTGTAATACTTTACTTACTAATTTAACTTTTGACAAAAGCTCATACCAAATTACAAGGCTTAGTATAAACTCAAATGCTGTTGGCACCCTCGATGAGTCTTTGGACTCCCTGGAGGTGTCAAATAATAATAATAATATAATAATAATATTTGTTCATATATTAAAACCACTTCTACTTTGATAGTATTATCTGATGCAGTTTTAGATAATTCTTTTAGTGCATTTAAAAATTCTGGAATTTGAAAACGTACAGCTGTAACATTCTTTTCTAAATTCCCACTTTGTATCACATAACGGTTTTGGAGTTAACTGTTTAACAAATGTCTTTAATATGTCCCAGCGTGAAGTTGAGGCAGCAAATAATGTATATATTTTTTGTATAACATTAAAAAAAATTATAACTATAATTGATGATTTTGTGACATCCCCTAAAATCAAATTTAAATAATGACAGGCACAAGGAGTATAAAATGCCATTTCGTTTTCATTTAAAATACATAACATCATTGGTCAGAAGGGTGAAGCAAGATGCTTTTATTCCCCGTTATCTGATAGGGAGGATGAATTGAAGGAAAAATTTATGAGCTGAGAGCTCGCCCTGGGGGAGCACGGAGATTAGTCATTGTTGCAAGTATTTAGGATGGCTTTTGGCCTCTTGTATTTGAAGAGTTCAGCTTCATCATAGTTTGCTGCCTGTTTAACTAGATCGTTGGGGTGTGTAGAGGTCTTTGAGAAGAATTTTTCTGCTGTAGTTAGTAGGAAGGAGTAGATATAAGGGATGTTTGTATCTCTAAGCAGTTGTACGTTCCTTACAAACCACGGTGCATCCAATATCATGCGCAAACACCTATTTTGCACTCTCTGTAGCCCTGAGGATGTTGGTGTTGGATGTGTGGCTCCAGGGTGGAGATGCATATGTCACCATGGGCGGATCATCAGCAGGCAGAGGAGCACTTTGATTCTGGTATTTAGTTTGCTTTTTCTATTTATTAGAGGGTAAAGTTGTGCAATGGTTTTAGATGCCTTCATGCATAAGGCTTTGATGTGTGGGTCGAACGTTAATCTTTTGTCCAGAATTACTCCAAGATATTTTGTTTCTGTTTGCCAGGGGATTTTGGTGTTGAATACATAAAGGTCCCCCATGGGAGTTACCTTGTTTTCTGGTGAAAAGTATCGCTACACTCTTTTGGGGATTCACTTGTAATCTCCATTTGGAGAACCATTGTTCTAATTGTAGCAGGTTTTCTTGCAGTTTTTTAGTGACAAGATGTGGTCATATAGATCTGGCAAGTACTGCTATGTCATTTAAAATGTAAGCACGGACTCCCTTATATACTCCTTTCGTATTTGCTCTGTTTTCATACCCTTGCTCTCTACAATCTGACAACTTAAGATTTAATTTATTCAAAAGTGATTTTATATTTTCATATATACCTTTACCAGTAGTGTCGTTAGTTGTTAAAAATCAAAAGTGTTCACGAATTTCAATATCTGCTTTAAATATATGTAAAAATCTAAATATTAATGAAATTATTGAATAGTACTTTGCCTGTCGTATCATATTTACAATGTTTTGTTGAATTTTGGTTCCCATATCAACAATTAATTCATTTTGCACAATGGGTGATAGATTTGAATTTTGTTTCTTACCTATAATTTTTTAGGACACAAATTACATTCGATTTGTGTCCATGAATACATGCATTTCATGTGCACTGGATTTCGTTCGTGCGACTTTAATCTTTCACTTGCATGTCGCCAGTCAGAAAAGCCATTATTAGATAAAAAAAAAATCGAGGAGTACGTCAGGGTTGCCTTCTCTCACCGATTTTATTTAATATATACATAGATAAAATCATAAAAGAATGGAAGATAACTAAACCGTAATAGCAGATTAGCTATTCTTCTTTTTGCCGATGACCAAATAATCCTTGGAAATAATGAAGATGAATTACAAAAATCATTATGCAGTGTAAATAATCTGATAAACACATATGGTATGGAAATATCAACAGACAAAATAAAAGTCATGGCCTTCAAAGGTGCTATTCCAATAAGAAGCAAAATAGTAATAAACAACAAAATAATAGAGCAATTAAATACATTCAAATATTTAGGTTGCACAATGTCATATGAAAATGAAGCTGATATAGAACCAAAGATATCAAACTTTTTAAAAGTAACAGGCATTATAAATAAAATTTTTAAACCCAATTATGTACAAAAACACACACGAATAAGAATCTACAGTACAGTTGCTAAACCAACCTTACTTTATGGCAGTGAGATATGGACAATAAAAAAAGCAGATGAAAGAAGAATTGAATCATCCAAAATGAAATTTCTGGGCAGAACTGAAGGAGTCACACTAATGGACAAAATAAAAAGCAGCAAAATCAGAAAAAAACTTGGAATTACAACCTCCCTAAATGAAATAGTGATTTGCTATAGAGAAAAATGGAAAGAACACATACTAAGAATGAATAGAAGCAGAATACCTAAACAAATTCTAAATTACCACCCAAAAGGTACTCGATGCAGAGAAAGGCCCTTAAAAAGATGGCGTTGAGTCCGGAACAGGCCATTTGTCCTATAAGCCTGGAAAGGAAGAAGAAGAAGACCTATTTTTTTTTTTCTGAACATCGCATTAAATGATCTTTTAAAAGTGGATCAACTTCTGCAATTAATTCTATGATTCCTAAAAAATTACCATTATGGGCTGTGTACAAAGTATCAAAATTACCTCTAAAAGCTACATTATGTTTGGATAAATAAAGAATTGCTGCTACTATTCGTCTTAAAACATTTCTTAACCGTTCTGCTTCAAATTTTATGACATTTTGATTTGCCTGATCAATTGCATTGTGATTTTTTAAATTACATTCCATTTGTGTCCATGAATACATGCATTTCATGTGCACTGGATTTCGTTCGTGCGACTTTAATCTTTCACTTACATGTCGCCAGTCAGAAAAGCCATTATTAGATAAAAAATTATCATCAGAAGAAAATAATTTGCAACAAAAACAAAAAATAGGTTTTGCAGAGTTTGAATATACAAGCCATCTTCTGTTTTGCTTCTCTCCGTTTGCAATTGTCCTAACATAGTGAGCTGTGGAAAAACACCTCTTGTTGTCATCTTTTGGAAAATCATTTTCAGTCGGAGTTCACGGTGGACCACGTACAATTTGTGTTAGTGTTGCGTTGTTCAAAATTTTGGGCCATGTTGCTGGATCATCAATAGTAAATAGTTCACCTTCCTCTGGTGTCTCAGTTTTAGGATCTTCAATACTCATTGTTTGACCAAACATTTCATGTTCTCCGCTTCCTTTGAGTATTTCAGAACTCTCATTATTAATTAATGTTGAAGCCGAAGAACTGTTTGTAGTTATTTCAGAACTCCCATTATCAACTGATATATCTGAACAAATATATGAGTTCAACTTCATAAATTTAAACAGTGAATTTCTTTGAAGTTCCTCAGCCGCTTCTTTTTCTTGTTTTCGCTTTGGTTTTCCATGCCCACTTGGGTATTTTCTTCCATAATAATCTCTCTCATTTTATTTAATTATAAAATAAGTTAATAAATTAAAACAAAATTACTTACCTGATAAATAAAATATATCTAAAATAGATAATATTAGAAAATAAATAAATCTAATATAGATTGAAAACTGCTATTGAAAAAAAAATTCTGATGTCGGATAACCTAAAACCAGTTTACAAAATATACTTTTTTTAAGATGTTTTGCAAGTAATGTCACATACAAAAATTGCCATGACAGTACGTGTATATACTTACTTGTTCATAAAATCATAAACTAAAATTAACACTCCTTAAAATTATTAAAAACCGGCCATGAGATACTGGGCGAGCAGTAACGCGGTGCAGTGCCAACGAAAGAACGACGCACCGTTATCAGTATACTTTTAATGTATTTTCATGAAAAATTCGATCTTTATTTTACCAAGAAAATACATAAAAACTGTGCGGTGGCACAAGGCCCTGCGCCACCGCACAGTTCGCACACCCATGAATACGGCTCTGGATATTTGTTTATTAAGAGTATTAAAGGAAAATAACAACCAAACTAAAAGCAGAAATAACAACAAAATGAGACTTATTGATCACTGGTTATCATGAAGAAATAATTTCCTTTTTTTAATAACCTGGAGTCTTTAAATAGACTAAAAATAATCTGCAAGATGGGTTGTCCAATATGAAATAAATAAATAAATAAATTGCAGAATCACACCTGAATTCAAGGAAAGAACAGGTTTATTGAACAAGACAATTATAGTGGATAACCTAGATAAAACTGGAAGGTGACTTAATATATACAAAAGTAGTACATATCAGGAAAACAGGGTTAAATTTCTGACACTGTTAGAACGCAACTTCAAATTATAACTAGTTATGAAACATATAATATGAGAAATAAAACACAAAAGTAAAGACAAACTCGAATTGCTAAAGTTCCGTAAACCAAAATTAAAAATTACTTAAGGCGAATGAGATGTACTTCTTGCCATAGCTACACACTAGACAAACAGGGTCTATTGAAAGGAGTATAAACTCACATCCACCAACATACAGTACAATGTACATGTGTTTATATTTCGCTGAGAATTTAACTTTTGTAAAACAAATAATAATAATAAAACTAGCCACCAATTTCAACACCGGAAACGGAACTGATTTCTTCACATCGATAATGAAACAGCTGTCAGCTGATTCCTTCACCGAAATTGGTGGATGTGGTTTTTTTCTTTTACCTAATCATAACAAAACAACAACAACAAAAAAAAACCTTACTTTTTCACTTGTGATAAAAATTTTCGAAAACAGTTAAAACTTGAACTATTTATATTAATAAAGCATTTCATGTGTAATAAGAAAAAACCAGTCGTAACACATCCTCTATATCCCAATCATTCTTCAGAAAAATTGAAAGATACCGATGTTTTTATATCTAAATTCATAATTAAGAAAAAAAAAAAAAACTCTTCAGAATTGAGCATTATGGATAAGAAGAGAAAAGTTAATTAAAATTGAGAGCTAAGCTTTTTCAGAAAATTTAGCTTTATTAATTTTATTTCAAAATTAACTGTATAGTAAAAACGTTTATTAAAAGCGCAATTAATTCTATTATTAATTAATTATATAAAAACAACAATAGTATTTCTAATTCAGGTGGGAAATTTTTATCCTCCTCGAAAACGCAACTTTTCGATAAAAATTAGTTTAACTAAATTGACGACATTAAAGAAAGATTTTTTTTTTTAATTCCATGTTTATTAATTAGAGAAACCAAGACATTTGGATTGCAGGTATTTATTTCTTTTTAACTATCAGAAACTAGAAATTCGCAAAAGTCCTATTTTTGCTCTGGAAAGAGCAGTTTCCGCAAGGCTGTGAGGGAATGTAGTACATCTGAAACTTGTAGCTGAGGCAGCACCTTACCGCCCACCTCTTTCGTTCATGGCAACGTAATGTTGCCATGGAAACATGGAAGCAAATAACAATTACGAAACGATGTGACAAGTATTGTTTAAAGAGATATTTGTGTCACAAGAGTTTTCTTCAATTAACACCAAAAAAAAAAAAAAAAAAGGGATAAGTAATTCTATTTATTTAAGGCTATATATTTCAGCCTGAATATTACATCATCAGTGGCGACAACAGTTAATTACAAAATACAACCCGAACAATAGATGATTTGAAAAGGTAAGAGCCGCGTTCTGTCAATGACCTTAACATATACATTTTCATGGAAAATGTATATGTTAAGGTCATTGGCAGAACCATGACACGTTACTCTTCTTAACAGATTGCCCTGATAATATACAAAATCGATAGTAGATGGCCTCCTATCCTAATTATTATCTGTTATCTTTCTAAATGGAAATGCAACCTATCATCTTTCAAATGTCTTCATAAAAATTCAGAAATATCCCAGTTTAGGCTTCTTTATTCATAAAAGTTACTACTATATTATAACTACTTAAACAATTAGATTTCTAAATGGTTGTTTTTCGAGTATCTCGTCTGCGCTGAAATCGAATAAATAACTCGCAGTGCGGTAACATAGAAAGCTTTTTGTGTGTATCAGGACTAACTTTAATTCTAATCTAGTAATAACCTGTACACAGCATTTGTACACGGCTTGTCGATGCTGTCCAAGAAGACAGCATCGGCAAGCCGTGTACAAATACTGTATATAAGCCAGGTTATTACTAGATTTGCATAATTTACTCGAGTTTGAAGTGCTCCAATTAAGTGGTCACATTCTAATGCTTGTAAATTAAACAAAAGGAAATTGTCGAAACAATTTCCTTTTGCTTAATTTTGCTGCCGCAGATGGTCTGATTGAAATCAAAACTAGCTCCACGAAATTTAAATAAATACCAATCATGAAGCATTATTAATGAGTCTCGATCATCTTGTCAATAAATAAAATGATTCGAAAATAAATGTCTAACGCCTTTATTTGCAAAAGGACTAGGCGGAGTCTAGTCCTTAATAAACTTTTGAAAATGGTTACAACCCGACTCCGCCCATAACTAACCAAATGCTGAGCTCAAGGTTGTTGATGATTTCAAAGCGAGGGCAGGATGACAACTGGCATCATCTCATGATCCTAAACCATAACACTCGTACTGGTGTCTGAAAATGTGGAAATAATGTGAGTTCTACATTCAATTTTTCTGACATTCTGGTTATATAACCGTCTTTCAGGAAGGAGAAAAAATCCTAACTTGCCTCTGGAAAAGAAGCTGGGGAAAAACTTGAGAGTTCCTCTATTCGGCGATTAAAATCGAATTTATAACGATCTCTCTTTTGATGTACTAGCATGGTGGTACCAGAAAATGCTACCGCAATCTCTCTCTCTCACACACACACACTGTATTGAAGCTCTGCTCCTTTATTCTCCTGCAAATGGTGAATGGTGAACGCTACATATCCAACCATCTCCATCCATATCTGCAGGAGGTCTACCCCGACCATGGTGCCATCTTTCAACAGGACAATGCACCTTATCATCGGGCCTCGTATGACTAATGAGTGGTTGGAGGAACACAACAACGAATTCGCCACATTTCCTCCTCCCCCCCATGTTCCCCCCTGACTGTAACCCAATTGAACATGTGTGGGATATGCTAGAATGGGATGCGAGAACTGCTGATCCTCCACCACGGAATGGGTGTGAACTGGTTGCTGTAACGGACATGGGTCGAGTTACGCATGGAGGTTCCACAACCGGATGTTCGATACCTTGTGGAATCTGTTCCTAGGCATCTGCAGGCTGTGATTACACAGAGAGGTGGACCAACGCGTTATTCGGTGGGTATTCCTAAAACAAAGCAAACGCAGTGCATTACAGAAATGCGTCTATTATTATTTTTTATGATTCCCTAAGATTTTAGAGCCCCTAATTACCATGTCCTTTGATAGACCTGAATTCATATCAGTTCTGGGGACAGAGTTCTCCAAGTAATGAATCACCATGTCTCATAAGAGAGTTAAAATGTTATCCCACAAATCAGACAAACCAACCAGAGAACACGTGCACAATTAACAACAACAATAATAATAATATATTGATTTCATCGCCTTGGTTGTTTTAACCATAATTTGAAACAGTCCATCCAATCCGACCATCTATTTAAGGTATATGTGAGATACCTAGTCTAAATCATTCTAATCCTAACTTTTTTGGATGATCAATGGCTAATCAGATTCCATCCTTAACCTGTTATTGATAGTTGATCCAAGATTATCGATGATCCAAAAGGCACCCAAGAAAGAATACAGCATATAACTACTGCCACCAGTGTTCCCCAAGCATAACGCTATTACTGCTGCGGAATTAAAAACTCGAGTCTACAGGAGGGAAAACTTTATTTGTCAGTGCCAAAGATAAATGATTTCGGGAAAAGGTTGAAAAAAAAAAAAAAAAGGCCAATAAGTTCCTCTAGTTGGAATCAATACATAAAGTAAGAATATTAGTTTTGAATGCAGTTTCCCGCATTTATGGTCACTTATATCCTAATTTAATGGAGACTAATCAGGTATACGTAGAGCCCTAACAATTATCGAATTATTAATGAAAGTAGCAATCACGAACATAATAGTTTAAGCATTTTTTTTTCTCATCAGTACTGTCGCAAGAATCCCCCCCCCCCTCTTTCCTTCCCTAAAACTTCTGCTTTCTTAAAAGCAGTGGCGTAGCTAGAGATGTTGCAGCCCGGGGCGGTCCCCGAGTTTGTCGCCCCTCTCAATACACACAAAAAATACTACAAAAATTAAAAACGACGCATAAGGAAATAAATAAAAACACTATGTTTATTTTTGAGGTAAAACTTTAATTTCAACATTCTAAAATGTTATTTTTCTTGCTTTTCTGTTAGCAGAATCGTCGATGACATTGGCGAAGTCTATTTCATAGTAATGCAGGTAATTCTTAATCAAATTTTATTTAGAAAAACTCCTCTCACAACAAGCAACACTTACAGAAATGTGAGGAAAATTCCCAGTAGTATTGCAATATTTGGAACTGAGTTCTCGAGTCTGCACTTTATAATTAACTGCAAAAGTTCAAAAAGGTTCAAAATGTCACCAGGGGAGGACTGCCCCACTCCTAGCTACGCCACTGCTTAAAAGCTATATCTTAATCATGCTCTCCCTGCTTAGAGTTTGTACGATATTTGTGTTACAAAATTGTTCCGTAAGTGAAGACAGTTTAGTAAACTGCGATTTTTTTTTATAGTAAATATAGTAAATAAACGAAGGATGACATGACTGATTCACACCAAAGCGTAGAAAGGCTTGTTATGCACTTTCATTTTCACACAGTTTTAAGTTTAAATTTTATTATTATTATTATTATTATTATTCCTGATACCTCCAAGGAGTCCGAAGACTCATCGCGGGAGGACACCTACAACTGTCTCTACACCTAACCTCTACTACGAATCATCTCCATCAACGCCATCTACCGCCCACCTCCAACACCACCACAACTAGTAATTTTTGTCTGTAAATTGCGTGTGTTCTGAAGGGCCGATTTGTATGTATGCGGGATGAAAAACCCGAGTTTCCGGGAGGAAAAACCCTGCTACCTCCGTATGAGATCGGCTAACTCACCTTCGATTGAAATCAACCAGATAAAGATTCCTCCCGTCGCGACGAGAATCGAACTTAGGCCTATTCCAATCGAAGGGCGCAATGTACCGTCGTTCTTCCAATTGCGCTACGGAGGCGCGTTATTTTAGATTGTAAAATTTACATTGTAACATAATTATTTGAAAAGAAAACGCATTTCTGATAACTGGCACGGAACTTTTTTACGCATTTAATTTCAGCGTTACATTCTATAAATGTGTACACATACACATTATTTGTACACATTTTCTTTTTAAGCGGAGAAAATGTTATATATACTGTGAATACTAATATTCTCAATTTTAACTGATATTGCAAGTGAAGCCACATCATATTTGATCAATTTTAACAACTAGTACAATGGCTAAACAAAAATAATACATTTATTTAGCTTACTGCAAACTAATTCTTCACAACCTAACCACTGTCAAAATTATAATTATTAGACCTCCACGGAGTCAAGGACTCATAATTTCTACTAACTAACGCTCAATGTTAAAAATACTTTACGCATTCACCTTCACCTAGCTACTTCTTCTGCCTTAAGACAGCCAGCTCCACCTATACAAAATACCGACATTTCTTGATATAACGGATATCAAAATATGATGACATGAGTTTAATTCGTTTAGTGTGCCACAAACAATGAAATAATTTAAGATGTATTTTGCTAACTCAGCGCCCAAAATACACAACAGCATTGATTCAAAAATGAAATTAGAAAGTAATCTCGATTGAAGGTTATGCTAAGAAAACATATCCAGATAATAACTAATTTAGAAGCATTCAGGTCATAGCTCAGGGTAATGAAAGACCTTAAATTTAGGTGCTGTACTGAATACTGAATACCAAACTGACAGACTACCTTGAAACTTGGCTAAGTATACTGTATCCTTTTGGCATTAAATAGAAAAACAAACAACTTTACTGTCGTTGTTAATTATATTATATATTATACCATATTGTGTTATTTTGTTTTGTATTCTGATTTACATTGCCGTATTTGTATTGTGCTTTATCTTGTATATCTTGTATTGGATCTTATATAAAAATGTTGAACGACCCGTCTAGCTGTACGGCATGTTCTCTCTCTCTCGACCCAACAAGTTGTGGGTTCGAATTCCACTGCAAGTATCGATGTTGGTGACGTTTTGAGGCGGGACATGAATTTCATCGCTCTGTATGATATTATTTGCTTACTGGAGACCTAAAGTGACTGGAAAAAGTTCCATGTTTGGTCTCTGGAGCAAGATTTCTGAATTATCAAATTCTTCGCCAACTCACAGCACTAATATTAATGTACTAGATTTTTACAAACTTTTCATGGGTAGTTTCTTATAATGGTGAGAAAAAAAAATCTTAATATATCGTAACTACTGAAAAGGTAGGACGTTTGCTGAAATTCAAAAGCTCGAATCTCACACTTAACGAGTAGAACCTTTATGATAACGCTTTTCAACTGAAGGTGAGATAGCTGACCTCATAAGTAGATATTTTACCCTCTTCTAGAAAGTCGGGTTTTTCATTTTGCAAAACAGGTAAACTAATCGAAGGATATAGAAATAACACATAAACTTTACTGACCTGTTCCACTTGCTATTTTTGATCATGGTGATAAACATCTACTTGATAATTTAATATCAATAATAAGGGATAATTTAATATCAGTAGGTGATATGATTAATCAACAATTTATTTTTACCAAAAAATCCTTCCACAACGCTCTTTATTTGCTTTTTGGGGAGGATGTGTTTGGATAAAATATCAAAATTATGGTAAAAATTAAAAAAAAAAATTAAACATGAAAAAATATTGTTAATTATCGATAAAATTATACAATTTGGTATAATTCAAAATTACTTAAAAATAAAATATATTCTTCTTGTTTTGTTTCATTAAAAATTATCGATAAAATTATACAGTTTAGTATAATTCAAAATTACTTAAAATTTTTGAGGTCATAATTATCAATAACCCCTATAATGTTCTAAAATAAAAACGATAACAAATGTTGTCTTTAATTGTAATGTCCAAATATTTAAAGAGACGGAGTAAACACGACAAGCACTACGAACACTCTACTACTGGCGCAAACTGCATATAAACAATAGTGGAAATGCGCGACGGACAGTGCCGCATTCCGATAATAGATCGCATCTCACTATGACGTGTTATGCTTGCGTGCGTAGCAATATGACACTGTGGTAAACACAGTGCTGCTACAAGATGGATTTTATTCTTTTTTATACAAAATAAGAGAATTGTATTGGATTGTTAATGATAAAATTGAATATTACAAGCAAATATCAATAAATCAATAAATATATTTATATATCGAGAAAAATTAGGCTATACACCCCCAATTTCGAGCCACCCCTGCATGTGTGGGCAGGTGGTTAAGGAAAGGGAGTTTATTAAGTTGGGGTTGCATTCGTTGGGAAAAACATTATGGAGAAGGCTATTTCAAAGAAAAATATTCAGATGGAATGAATGAAGATGATGAGAAACTGGTTCGATTAGTTTGGAGCTGACATGCGTACAAATAGTAACCAGTGGCTGCTCAAGTTCTTACATCAAATTTCAGGAAATCAGAGGAACAGTAGTGACCTGTTCACTGAGGAAGTAGCCATGAAATTACCTTAAAAATAATATAAAATAAGGTATAATGGAAAAACATAGCGCATCTGAGAAAGTGACTGAAGGGGCAGTATGTGAGTGTAGGGTCACCTATTAGGTGGATTGACCTCTTCTGTACACAATCAATCATTGTTAGGGAGGTTTTCGAAGTACTAAATTGGAGGGATGATCTATAAAGATTTGACATAAGGTGGTGGACATTTGCTGAGACAGAAATAACTGAAAATTAATGGGGAGTGTATGAAAATAAATAGAATTTTTTTGGAGACTGTGAATGTAATATGTTTATGTCAGGAAGTTGGTCCAAGAAGGGGAACTGATCTTGACTGGAAATCTAAACATTATCTAAAGTAAAAGGTGGTGAAGTAGGATCTTTTTACCAGTAATCAGGTAAAACTGTGTTTGATGGCATTGAAATTCCCTACATTATCCTCTCTCCATTAACATATTAGTTATAGAAGACCTTTTAAGGTCTTCTATAACGAATCAATTGAGTACTGCAAGGTTTCTCAAATGAAGAAAAGGATTTGACAGTATACTTTCATCAGCAAAACTATAAATAGGATTTGAAGTTTGAGATAAAGGATCATTAATGTATACGAAGAGCATGTACAAGAATACAAAACTATGGAGTTGATCCAATATTGATAGAGAAACATGATACGTGCAATAAATCCACCATGACATACAGTGAACGAACTGATAGGAAGATGGAATCCAATTACAAAGTGCAGGAGGCAGACCATAAGATGGTTTGTTGAGAAAGCCTCAATGCCATACACACATTCAGATCAACAGTAATCACAAAAGTTTCTCCCATACTTTTCATCTGTATATATCCAAATAAGTAGCCGTGCTGGGGAACAATGTTAACGGAATTCATTGGTGATCACTGACTAATTGATGGGTCTCCAAGCACTTAAATGTTTTGCTACTAACTGGAAGGCAACCTCCTTCCACCTTTCATCAGTAACACGATCTGTGTGAGCTCAATGGTCGATTCTGCAGACGTGTGAGGTTAAAAACCAAAGTGTCTTGGAGAAAAATTTATGTATGCCAAAAGCCAAGAAGTTCAAGTTGGTGAACACTCGTAAAATAAAAGCTGTGTCTTTCTTTTCAGACAGCTTCATTACAGTTACAAGATTCACAAGCACTGACATATTCTTACATTCATATCAACATTAAATCTTTTAAATTATCTTTTGAAACTTAACTCGCATTCTCTTTACCTTTAGAATCTTTTGTTTGACTTTGCCTCTCTGAGGAAAAAAAAAAAATTAGTGCTACAGATTATATAACTTTATAATATTCGTTTTCGATTAGGACTACCACAGAGGAACCCTGAACCGCGGCTGTAAGATAATTGCAAGGTTTGAAAACAAATTGAGTTAACTGGGTTATTAAATTATCAATTTTACTTCTTTAAGCTTGAACGAAGAAAGTAGAACTCAGAAATCCCCAAACCAGAGAAGGTTGAATATTGTTTTAGTGGAAGTAAAAAATTTAATATAAGTGTGTTTATATCAAACAAAATCTTGATGAAATAAATATATTTAAAAAAAAAATAAAAACAGAAATAGTTACAATTTTCTAGAACTTAATTGATAATAAATTCGTATTTATATTATAAAAACATAAACAACTTTGAAATGTCATCTGGAAAAATTCTAAATATATCTATAAGAAATTAACATTAACAGACTTGTATTTCAAAATTACTGGCTGCCCCTGTACCGTGCTTTTTACGGCATTACTTTGATCTGCAGCTGAGCGGTTCAAACCGGTCAACAGCGGTTCATGTTAAAATGCTCGAGACAAGCTGTTTAAGAAAGCAATACTGAGGGGTTATTTTTGAACATCCCTCCATTATTCGAGCTTCTAGTGATTTCCCCATGGGCGCGTGATTCGTTTAAAAGCCTGTTTTGCCGTCTTACTTTTGATCGCATCAGTAAGCAGTGAATTGCTGTTTACTCTGAGGGTCTCTTGTCAAACTTGTTATAGATTGGAAGCAAGAATAAGGGTTTAGTTGAATGAACATCAGATTAAAAAATAAATGACGGTAAAACACAGTGACATGGTTAGAGGAGTGGGTCCAGCCATTTTTTTAAACGATAGACAAATTTATTTCATTTTTAAGCATTTGTTATATAAATATGTTATATAAATATAATTAATATTAGCTTAGTCGACGTCCACATACGCACACATCGCAGGCATTATTAATAAATTAATGACTTACTTTATACTAATGCGAATTTTGAAATATCGGAAGAAAAAAAAATTATCATACCCTCCTTCTCCAACATCCTCTTCCATGTTGAGCGCTAGCAAAGGCCTGATTCCATTTGTTTGAAGTCGTTGAATTGACGTGCCTATTTCTTGGGGTGTTTCGCCTCCCACAAATTGTTTGTAGATAGTTGGTTTAAACAGAGCACGAAGGAACCAGCGACCAATGTATCGCTCACAAAACTTCATTATCTGGAAGAAATACAAAATGTATAATATCAGGTTTACTTTACATACGTATAGCTTTTTTTTTTTTTTTTTGTAAATATTTAAAAATTAAGCTGAAACAAAATTACTAGCATCGATTTATTAATGATTAATTAGAAAATTATTAGCATAATTACAAGCAATATTTAAATGTATTATTTACAACTACTGGATCGGGAAAAAAAATCGCAAATAATTTGGAGCAAAGCAGCAAAAAAAGTACCAAATTTACAGATACAATAAAAAAGTTTTCAGTCTGATAGTGTTTGTCCCTGTTTTTAAATTGAAATTCAGAATTATCATTTTACTTTCAAAAAAAAAAATAATAATAATAATAACAACAACAACACGGAACTCTATAATAATTCTGACTGAGAGTCTGACGCTCAGTTAAATATTTTAACACGAGAGGGAGCATGCATTTACCAAACAAGTATATGCTTCGTTTGCAAACGTGGCAGAAGATAAACGGTAATAATCTCTTAATTTTAACAGGACTGCTGCTCGTTATTATATATACGATAGACCTAATAGTTCAGAATATTCACCTGTAGACTGTTAACCACCAACGGCTCGAATCCACACATCCTTAAAACAGTTAACGCACGGAAAACTTCCCATGTGGATTTTCCCCTGAAGGCTTCATAATGATCTTCAAAGTTTAATATATCATATATTGATGAATTTCCTAGATCATTCATATCCAAGCCAGGATATAGAACATTTGCATAAAGCGATGTTGTCCGTTGTTGTTCCAGATGTGTTTTTGTCAGCAGTGAGAATTTAGTCGAACTAGTGTGCTGCAACCGATGGGTCTGACCTACTACGGCTACCGACTGTCGCTCCAGCGATATGCCTCGTGCGCTGTTACGTAGAAGGAAAGTTATCACAAACGTACGCATGGTGAAATAGTATGGAGGTATGATTGCGCTGGTGCTTTAATTGAAGGATACATATTCTCCACATCTCCTTCTTATATAGGAAACTCATGGCAGCTTTCATTTCCATATGATTACCTTAAGAACCGGATCTAACCAGCTAACTGTCGGAATTCTGTAAGCTTTTCCCTCCTTACCCTTGTTTACTACCAATTGTTGCAAATTGCGCTGACACACCTCGGCTGCATCAACCAATAAGGGATCCTAAAAATCTCGAGCGACATTTGCGCGCCAAACATGTGGCGTTTTGCCCTGACTGAAGTGAAATTTGAGATCTGGATCAGAAGCGAATATGGCTTTCTAGACCAGAAAGGATAGCTTGAATAAAATCCTGTACGCACTTTTAAAAGAGAATGCTGAAGTTGTCCATTTCACTCTAAAATAAGCTTAACAGAATTAATGAAAGATCTGAATTAAGCAAGGAAAATGATTTTTCGTTTGATGGTAGATCAAATAAAAAAGATGATTTTCTACTTAATATTAGATTTCTAAACCGAAATGTGTTTTCATTTAATTTAAATGAAATAATGGCTGTGGGGAAACTAGCAAAACATAGAATGGCATTCTTTATCATAAATAATGAAGCATGCAGCAAAACCGAATAGTATTATTTTTTTGTAAAAGATAACAGGAGAATTTGGATTATTTTTTAATTAAGTTTTATTATTATTAAATGAAAATTGCATCTTTTTTTTTTTTACTAGCAAAGTTTCAGAGTTTATTACCGTTAATTTTTTTAACTGATATTAAGGTACACCACTTGAACTTCACTCACCTTTTTTTTTTTTTATAATTATATTGTTCAGAGTTACATAAGTTGTATAATATTACATGTTGTGGTTTACTTTTTTTTTTTTTCAAGTTTGAAAAGGTGTGATTATACAACAGTATTTACATATATGCAATCAAAATATTATATTTCCTAATTCTCACAAACATATAGTATAAACTCATGATTTACATTTTTTTTTATTATTACATTGCATACATTTGTTAGTTATTACATACATTTGATTACATATATACATACATTACATATATTGGTTTACATGTGATACGTACATTACATACATTTGGTTACATATGATATATCTTGGATGAGAAGTAAATTCTTTGCTTTCATCCTTTGCTTATATGTAAGCTTATCTGAGGATGACACCAGTTGGTAATTATTTATTGTTTTTTTGCTGTGTTGGGAAGCTACGAAATCTATGATTGAGAAATTCGTGCGCACGCACACACACATACATACAATAACTTGGAATGTATTGATGCGTCGCTGAACTGGAAGCCTGAACGATTATATTGTGTTTCATTAAGTTTATATATGGTATTTTGGGGTGCGTGTTTCTTGTTCGTCCTTAGAGCTCTTTTCAGGCTATTGTAGTTTATAAGGTTTCTGTATTCAAAAGGTAATTTGTTTATCATGTCTGGGATGTAGAAGTTTCGTGTGGCCTTTCCGTAGTGATTATTGTATTTATATGTGATATAATTAGTTGTCTGAGGTCTTGTTATGCGATATGTGTTTCTGATTGTCCTGTAGTTGACATCAAAATAATGTTTTAGCAAGGGTGCATAATGACATAAATGTTTTGCTGTCAGTATTTTGTGTTCTGACATTGCAGTGTATATAAAGTCGTAGGCGTGTGGGAACTATGTCTTTTAACCTGTAGAGTTTGCCAGTTATTGTTCGGAGTTTGTTATGTAGATGGTTTATTTATGTGGCTATTCCAGTTCATATCTGCATCGAAGTAAATTCCAAGGTATCGTATTGTTTCAATATGAGCGATTATAGTGGTTTCGCTGTTCTGTGTGTTTTTTATGTTGGAGAGTGGATGTTGGATGGTTATATATTTGTTATCAACTGGTCGAGTCAGTGGGTTTCTGAATATCATTAATTTTGTCTTATATCAGTTTAGGTGTATGAAGTTATTCGTGAGCCAGTCGGTGATCAGATTTATGTCATGTTGCATATTTGTTTGGGCTATGTTTGTGTTGTTATGGATGGATATTATCGCTGTATCGTCTGCGTGTTGGAATATTAATCTGCTACCCCTTTGAGGGGTAGCAGATTAATATGTAAATGTTGAATTGTAAATTGCGTATGTAAACGTTGAAAAGAGTTGGGGAGAGTACAGCTCCCTGTGGCACTCCACAGGTTACTGGTAGCTCTCTACTTCGGTTTGACCTGGTACGTGTGATATGCTTTCTATTTTGGAGGTAGTTTGTAAACCACCTGTGCAGAGGCCCGTCTATTCCAATATGCCTCAGCTTTTCTAACAAGATTTGATATGTGAGTGTATCAAATAGGTACCAGTTAGGTCAATAAAGACTACCATGGCAATTTTGTTTTTTCTAAGGCGGTATTAATTACTATTATTTAAATTAAGGGGATATTTAATCCCACATTGTTTTAAAACCGAATAAGAAACTCAAAGATTGGAATCAGAGAGTTTCATGCCGAATATAGTAAACTATAACAGAATCGGCGATTACTAGCGTGAGTTAATGCAAGTAGTCCTAGTACGTAGTACAATCTCGTACAAATATCGTAGTACAATTTATATCGCCGAAATGAAGCCTATTGGCTCTTTATATTTTAGTAACTTAATGGGTGCACCTTTTTGACAACTCATATAGCAGAGTATATAAGTTCTTTTCGCTATACCCTTTGGTATTAATTTGGTCTAGCTACTCACCGATGAAGCTTCAATAAAGGCTGAAACCGGTCTGGGTAGTGACCTCCCACCATAATGTAATAACAGCATACATTTCCTAGGAAATGTGTTTTTACATTAAGAAAATACCAAGAATAACGCTCAGAACTTTACCACCTTTGCTGCGAGTTGCCCGGTATTGTACTACGTACTAGGACTACTTGCATTAGCTCACGCTAGTAATCGCCGATACTTTTATAGTTTACTATATTCGGCATGAAACTCTCTGATTCCAATCTTTGAGTTTCTTATTCGGTTTTAAAACAATGTGGGATTTAATATCCCCTTAATTTAAATAATGTTTATATCGCCGAAATGAAGCCTATTGGCTCTTTATATTTTAGTAAGGTATTAATTACGTTTGTAAAGTCTTCCAAGAGAGATGTTGTTCCCTTATTTTTCTGAAAACCATATTGTGTTTAGGGGATAATATGAAAAGTCTCTGTATATGCTGCGAGTTTCTTCAGCACGATCCGCTCCATAATTTGATTCATAATTGGTAATATTGCTATGGGCCTGTAATTGCTGATTAAATTTCTATTTCCATGTTTGTATATGGGTGTGATTATGACGGTCTTTAGCATACTTGGTATCTGTTGTTAGATTAGTAGTTTTATAATGTTAAATAGTAATGTCTATTGTTATTTCTTCAGTTTAATCTTATTTTACATTAATTTACTGTTTCTTGAATCTATCCTTTCGCTTACTTAAAACCTTATACAATCAAAAACCTACCGGCTGCTCTATTGTTATGTCGCTGCTTTCTCTATATTATGTCTTGTTCTACCTCTATAATATAATAACTCTCCTTCTAATCTACTGTCGTGCCCCTAAAATATTAATTCAGATTTATTTCCTCTTCGGACATTGGCAAAATTTATATTTTGCTGCGCCAGCCAATGTCCTATAATAGAAGAGACTCTTGTTCAGGGAAATAATTCAAAAGGATACACACAATATTTTATCTCACGCTAGCGCTGTGCAGATTCAGTTAGCAGTCGTAGACCGAATCTCACTTAAGCAATTATATCTAAATTCCTTCCCGCCAAAAAAAGGTTCAATTTCATAAGTGGTGGTTTGAATTCGTAATCAGGCATAACTCAGGTATAAGGTACAAAGCATGTTTATTGGAAAAACATAAAACATTTACAGCTATGTAAGTTAAAATACTCAATGGATTAAAATTCACTCTAAGTTAAGGGTTATACTAAATCACAATGAATCAGAGCAAGTTAAATCCTTCAATTATGAAAGGATAAGATTAGGTTTAAGCATAATATTACTACTATATAATTCCTTTCACAAGTTACTCACAGAATTCTTATTGAACACTTTCATTAATACTCTGTCAATGATTATCTTAATTCTAAATTTCATTTATAGCCATTCACAAATTACTGCCTATTTAACAACTCCTCTTTGTTCCACAAGGGCTTAATTAATTCAGTCAAATTCTCGCTAAAAGTTCTCTACTAGTGTCCTTTAGTTACAATGCACACAAATTTCTTGTTCTTCTAAACGAATTTTAACATAGAACGAAAACTCTTACATTACCGGATCTTTTCAGATTTCATGCCGCCATCTCGTGTAGGTCTGGATTACCGTACTGCATATTCTTCGGCCGTCTATGCGCCTGGCGATGTACTACGCTTTTTCTTCTAATCGTTTCCGACTGTTGCGTGCTGTCTACCGCTCTGCAGGAAACTTTCTCCAATGGGACATTCTGCTAAGGCTCGATTCCACATAGGCCGTCATATCACGATCAACTCTGCTTGAAAATCTTCAAGCATTCTCAAGAAAAGAACCTGCCGTCCGTCATTACCGTAGTCGACCCACCGCTCTCTCTCACGAATCCTCCGACCAACTCCCCCTAAAACTCGAATCCGACAACCGAAGATCAAAAGGTCAAAAAGCCCCCTAAAACGGCGTGCTTCATCTTTTATATCCACCTACTCAGGCGCCCTCTATTCAATGCGGTTTTCACCCACGAACCCCATCGTTTATGCCCCTTGGATGATCCTACACTCTCCCTAACCTGTCAGGTTACATTATTCTAGGTAGGCGCTCTGACGTCATTTTTCCGCGTAGGTATAGCCTCCATCGCTACGCCCGACTCGTACAGATTATACGCGATTAATCCGGATTACTACTTATAACTTTCTCAGAATATCGCAATTACTAGGCAGCTTACATGGGAATTACAAATAACCTAACAATAACTCTCACTATATCACACACATGGACTATACATTATTACAAAACATAAAACAACACTTTATAATTATTAGCTGATGTGCAGATATCTCCTTAATAAGTAGAAACTATCATGTTAAATCCTGAATAAAGAATTTACTTGTAAAGCTCTCCATTCAGGATCTAACACTGTCCTGTTTTAAATATTTTGTTTATTAATTTTAGTAGGATAGGACCTAAGATAGTTGCATGTTTCTTGATATCCTTAGGTCTTATACCATCAATTTCCTTGGCCTTTGTTTGGTTTGGTTTGATTTGATGTATTGCAGAGAGAGTTCTGCTTCTTTTATCGTTGGGAACCATAATGTATGTTTTGATTGTGGTCCAAGTGGAGGATCACGTATTGTGATTGGGGGAATATTTCTGTGCAGTTCTTGGATGGAGTCTGCAAAGTATTGGTTAAAGTCATTTGCTAGTTGTTGGATAGGTTTTGCGTCTTTCATGAAGCTGTGTTTTATGGTTTCGGAGGCGGTGGTGTTGGGAGCACAGTCCAGCATCTCATTGATCAAGTGCCAGGTTTGTTTCATGTTGTTTTGTGCAGAGGTTAATTTGTCTCTGTAGTAGTTTCTTTTTGCATTTCTGATTTGTGTTGTAAGGCGATTCCTTGTTATCCTAATCGCTTTAATTCTTTCCATAGAGTGTCCTTTCTGTGTATTTCTAGGATTGCATTTTGTGTTATCCAAGGATTTTGGGTTGTTTTTGAGCGAATTCTGATTTTCTTTGCAACTTTCTTATATATTTCCTCCAGTGTCAGTCTAATGTTACTGTATAAGATATCTGCTGAATTGGATGCCATGTGTTCCCAGTTGGTTTTTCTTATTTCGTGGTTGACTACTTCTTCGTCTATTATTGTTTTGTGTTGCTTTTCTTCTGTGGGGCGTTGCATGGATATTGTCTTAGTGTGCAGGTTTAGAGCCGTGAAGTAATGATCTGCTACTTTGCATTTTACGACTGATGCAGTGTAACTGTTTGGTGGTGCTCGGACATTTATGTGATCTAGGCAGGAAGCATTAATTAATTAATAATAATAATAATAATTAACTGTACTGGGGAGTATGTTTACTTTTTTGGTTGTTAACAACTGTTTCCTCATATAATCACTGACAGATAGAAATATTCACTGTCTGTCGGTGCAGGGCATCAGTGGCGCACTCAGGATTTAATCTTGGAGTGGGTCGAGTACCCATGATTTAATCTTTGGGGGGGGGGCGAGTTGAGTAGACGATTTGAGAATGCACACTACGCATTGCATACGACCTATTTGCGTTCACAACGGCCATGATTCCCGAGAGCCAGAGGGTATTCCCACATTATGTGACTGCTAATTCATAAGTAGTATAGAAATAGAAGACAGGACACAACATAAATTTTTAAAAAAAAATTAATTAGGAAAAGATTTTTTGGAAATTTTTCTAGTCATTTTTTCCATTTTCATTTCGGGGGAGGCAGGGCTCCTTGGCCCCTTCCCTGGGTGCGCCAATGCATGGCATGCTACTAAGTAGATATCGAAAGAACTTTTGACACAGTGAGCCATGAATACATGTTTGAAGTAATAAAAGAAATAGGGTTTAGATTTTGGAGTAAACTTCAAGAATTGGTTAAAAATATTTTATGAAAATTCAGAAAGCCATGTAATCTTAAATAAAAACTCTCTGCACCTATCCAAATCAACTGTTTCGTAAGACAAGGTGACCCTCTCTCTCTATGGCCCTCTTTGTATTAGCACTTGAACCACTAATTAGGGCAATAAACACAAATCGGCAAATTCAAGGAACAGATATTTATGGAGAAAGCGGAGCAAAATTGCTAGCTTATGCCGATGATATAACACTCACTCTAGAAAATGAAAAATCCATGGAGGAAAATTGGAGTGCAAAGGCCTCAGCTCTTAGGATGCAAGTTGCAAAGTCTTGCTATTTGGTTATCGGCTTCTGGAAAAAGGAACCTAAAATACCGGCGGGAATATTGAAAGAAACTACTTGCCAGTATTAGGAATAAAAATTGGGGGCCCAGAGACATATGTAGATCAATGGAAAGATTTACATGAAGCCATATTTTAAAAAAAAAATGTAATATGCAAAATAGACCCTTTTCTGTGAGAGATAAAGCTAGGATTTGCAATATGTACTTAGCCTCTCGACTGTGGTACAAAATACATAATATTCTATATCACGGACAATGGGCAGATAATTTTAATAGGCGCTTTGCGACATACAATGGAGTTTACAATATGAATCAATGCGCCGTACAACGCTCTTCCACGAAAGCCGTGGAATCGAAGGCCGATGCTTGCTCGTCTAGTCAAAGCTACCTTGGCTTGCTCGGTTGTAGGAGCTTCCAAGTCCTTGCTGCAGCACTGTGATTTCATGCGCACGCATAGCAATTTCACGTCGTCTCACTCTGTTGCTTCAACACGGGCCATACGCAGTCAACGTACTCTGGTCTGTGAGCTTCAGCCAGCCTTTACAAGCGTGCGTGTTGCTTGGGAAAATTAAGTTACAACCAACTTTTTATGACGATGTTATTGACCAGTTCATAAAGAAGAAACGTAGGGTAGAATTTGTATTCAAGTAGCTAAATTGAAAAAGATAGAATATCATTTTGTAAAATAAATTTGTATTTGTTATATTTAAATGTTGTATTTGTATGATTAAATGTACATAAATTTCTAAATGTATAGTTTTAAATGGTCTGTAATTCATTATTCCGCTAATCAGACTTCAATCACACCTCTCACTCCCTGAATGATAACAAGTCAAGCGTGAATTTCAAGACCAGCATTCGCCCCTGACATACAGGTGTAACGATATGTATGACAGAACAGGCGGTGAAAATATCCAAAATTCCATAGATACCTCCAAGATGTCATGAGGAACTCTATCCTTTTGAAAAAGATGAACGCTGAGGGATGGGGTCCTTAGGAATTCATTTCGCGTCAAATTAACCAAGGCTATCTTTTAGATAGATGAACAGAAAGAACCTGTTCTTTCTGTTCATCTATCAAAAAAAAAAAAAAAAAAAAAAAAAAAAAAAAATATATATATATATATATATATATATATATATATATATATATATATATATATATATATATATTCTTTTTTTGTGTGTGTAATACCTTAAGGAGGTTAAAGCATATGTAAATATGATGTATCTATTTATGATGCATTTATTTTTACTACTATGTATTTATTTGTTATTGGTTAATAAAATATCTCTACGCACATGTACATATAATTCAAGTTTTTCCTCCCGGAAACTCGCCTTTTTCATTCCTCATACAGGCCAATCGGCCATGAGAGCACACGCAGTTTATAGATTAAAAAATACTATTGTTGTTGGTAGTGGGCGGTAGATGGCGTTGTATAGTCGGAGAATTAAGTAGTAGGGAAGACGTTGAGATGCGTGTAGTGGAGTAGAGTGCCCTCCCGCGATGAGTCCTTGGAGGTGTCACGTGTTTTTTTTTGTTTTTTTTAATAAACGTCATGCATTTGTTTTCTTTTCTTGCAAAAATATTGTTCAAAATGAAGTAAAAGAATTCACAACTTCATCACAAGGTCCACCATATGATAACCTGACTTAAAGTTTATGTATCCCTACGAATCATTTTGTGCAGATGACGCTGAGTTTGATTTTGCCACAGGCGTAAGATTTCACAACTAAACACGACGTAATGCGAATATTATGTTCTGTAAAATCATAGCACGTCTTTCCATCCTCATTCATATTTATGGTGGGAAGTTTTTATAACCTTGAATTTCAAAGATGCCATAAATTTAAGGTCAGCTTATTATTATGTGTGCAGTATTTGTATTGCTGTATTGTATTGCTGTAGATGCTAGAATTCAATAAAGTCCTTCATATTAATTATAAATTGAAAGTTATTTCAGTTTGATCAAATGAAAATCTTTATTAACTTTATCTCATTTTAGTTAATGCAAAACACATACTTTATTTCTGAGGTACATCGGTTGCCAGGCAACACGTAGTATGCATTTTGCAGATTGCAGTTACATAGCACGCATTTTCCATGTTATTAATTTTGCTTTTATAGGTGAGATTACAAGTCAGAATAATTTTTAATATTCTAATTGTGTTACAAGACCGAAGATACCGATCTCGCAACGACTAATCCATGAAATTTAGAAAAGTCTCGTGCATATAGAATCTAATCCCAATACCAACTACAAAGGGGAAAAATATAATAAAATTATATTTGATAAAATTTAAACAATAGCATTCTGGCCAGATTTTTGTACGCCTGTAATGATGAAAAGGCATTTTTTATAACCAGTGATGCTCTTAGACCCGTGCCAAAGGGGCAATTCCCCAGGCCCCGCGCTTTATTTATGGCTAGACTAGGTTCAGCATTATTATATTATAAAAAAGTAAGATAAGTATTTATTCTTTTTTCGTTTAATCATTTGTTAAATAATAACAATAAAAAAAAATCGTTTTCGATATGTCAAAAAATGAACAGAAAAAAAAAAGTTATAAAATAAACGCCATTACATACTCTAGGAAGCGTGTGTGTTGTGGGGGGGGGGGGGTAACAGAAGAGCCTTTAATACGGAACTTCTGATACACTCAACCCCTCTTGACATTTGCAGTCTGGTTCGTCTGTCTACTTCTCTTCGACCTTTGAAGGCCACATATTTAGATAATGAACCCAAGACATTTTATTCACATAGCAACAACCAATTCTCTTCCCACGGGCAAAGTGAAAAATATCAAACCTATAGGGAAAAAAAAAATAAATAAAATAAAACTCTTCAGAATATCAGAACTGCTGAAGAAAACGACAATCCCACAGAGAAAAAAAATTAATTATATATATATATATATATATATATATATTTGAAAAAAAATAGATTTAATGACTCCAAGACCGAGATAACATATAAAGATTTTAATGATAAATACTACTAGTTTCGGCATATAGCAGCCTTCTTCAGGTATTTATAAAGGAAAGGAATACTAATAAAAATTGAAATATTTAAACAAACTGGAAATTACAGGTACAAATTGCCTCACATAATCGATACATAAAAACGTTGTATTTTTTCAAGTTGTTCCAACTGGCGTGCCATTGTTTGTTGCAATTGTGCGTGCAGGTTCACGTGAACGCCAATATTGAATAACTACAGCGTGGCTATCTGGGATGTTATAACTTAAATTATTGTTTAAGTGGACCGGGTTCAGTAGGATTTCCCTTGATTCTACGATTTTCCTTTCAAACTCATCTTCACAGCGAAAAATATTTTCTGATCTATTCCAGCATACAGAGTGGCTTTGTTGGTCATCATTAGGATTATTTGAAAAAAGAACATGACTGGATAACGCAGTTGCATGAGATCTTTTGTAAGAGATGTCTCTCTTATGCTCTTCTATGCGTTGTTCAACAGATTTGTTAGTTTGACCAAAGTATGGGATATTGCAATCACACCACGATTTATATGCTCCAGGGTACTTAGGTTGTGATGAGTAGGTTTTGGATGGCTGATTAGAGAGCGGATTTTTGGAACACAGGGCACACAGCTCACAGATTTTCTTCGTCATCTAAACATCCAACATCCTAATATAAAATTTACTGCTGATATAGAAAATAATAACTCTTTACCTTTCTTGGATGTTATGCTTACACGATGCTCTGAAAGATTAAAAATCTCTATGTACAGAAAACCTACGCATACCAATAGATATCTGTATAATCTTTCTCATCATTTTCCACCACAAAAACTTGGAATTATATCTACCTTTGGACACAGAGCACGTTCTCTCTTAAATGTGGGGGGGGGGGGGGGTGGGGGGGGGGGGGGGTGGGGGGGGGGGGGGGTGGGGGGGGGGGGGGGTGGGGGGGGGGGGGGGTGGGGGGGGGGGGGGGTGGGGGGGGGGGGGGGTGGGGGGGGGGGGGGGTGGGGGGGGGGGGGGGTGGGGGGGGGGGGGGGTGGGGGGGGGGGGGGGTGGGGGGGGGGGGGGGTGGGGGGGGGGGGGGGTGGGGGGGGGGGGGGGTGGGGGGGGGGGGGGGTGGGGGGGGGGGGGGGTGGGGGGGGGGGGGGGTGGGGGGGGGGGGGGGTGGGGGGGGGGGGGGGTGGGGGGGGGGGGGGGTGGGGGGGGGGGGGGGTGGGGGGGGGGGGGGGTGGGGGGGGGGGGGGGTGGGGGGGGGGGGGGGTGGGGGGGGGGGGGGGTGGGGGGGGGGGGGGGTGGGGGGGGGGGGGGGTGGGGGGGGGGGGGGGTGGGGGGGGGGGGGGGTGGGGGGGGGGGGGGGTGGGGGGGGGGGGGGGTGGGATAATTTCAAGCCAGTTGGGGGACCCTGGCGGTAAAATTTACGGGGCCCCTCAAAGAATGTGTTTATTATTATTATTATTATTATTATTATTACGTGGCACCTCCAGGGAGTCCAAAGCCTCATCGAGGGAGGGCACCTACTCTACAATTTAATCCTCCACACAACGAACTGCAACTACCGCCATCATCTTTATTTATGTATATTTATATCATGTTTATATATGCATATGCTAATAAAGAGAACTAAGACTTCACTATAACAAAAAATTAAACATTTTTACTTTTATTTCAAAACACTGCAATAAAATGTTCTTTATAATATCATCAGGCATCAATAAAAGATATAAATTATATAAAAATTAAAATTATAACACGCTAATAAAATATTTTAAGAAAAAGAAAGAAAGAAATATATTTAAGTTAGAATAAAAAGTTAAATCATTTTTTCCTTCATTTTTATCTTACAAATTAATCAGTTATTTTCGAAGGGACGATTGGTAGAGCTTCTGCTACTAATGGCTCACGTAAAAAGCTAAGCAAGTTTGAGCGCGGTTAGTAGTTGGAAGGAGTTCAATCGTTCGATGCTGTTGGCGCATCCCTCGATGAGTCTTTGGACTCCCTGGAGGTGTCAAATAACAATAATATACAATAGCGCCATACGGTTACCCTTTCTTTTGACATCGAATTTCTTAGGTAGTTTTTTTTACCCTTTTTAAGACAGAAAGATCTTTCTTCCGATGAATTGGAAATGGGAATAGTCAAAAAATTTCCACATTTGGAAAAGTTGAGGCTCAAGTCACCCCCCCCCCCCCCCCTTGATCCGCCTCTGCTTCAAGCTCGTTATCAGTGATGGCTGCCTGCTGTTTTTCAAAAATTTAGTTAGGCCTAAAGTAGCTCCGTCGACTCCCTTTGGAAATAAGCAGCATTTGTTTAATTTTAACAACATATTTCAATAATTAAATCTGTTCAAAACAAACTGTCAGTAAACTTCTTTTCTGATTCACACACGGTGTTTATGTATTATATATATATATATATATTTTTTTTTTTTTAATCTTTTGTCTGTACATGTGCTGTTAAAAGTGAAAAGCTATGTAAATGAAGGTCGTTACGAAAGAATCTACAACTCTTCACTGTGTCAACTAGTAGATTCTTGCATAACTAGTAGGTCGTTACGCAAGAATCTACTAGTTGATATAGTGAAGAGCTCGTTTATTGGATAATAAACTTTACATTGTTATGTAAAATGACTGCAGCTAACAAGATTGTAATTTCGAAAATATTGCGCAACTTTATTATTTAAAGTGATCTCATAAGAATGTTGAAAATAGAGTAAGATTTCCGAAAACCAGTCTTATAATCTCTATATCATTAATAAATAAAAAAAATAAAACAACATGTTCCTATATAATACGCCTTTGAAAGTTCCTTATGTACATCACCATTATTTATTTCCCGATTCTACCGGCTATAGTTTTTTTTTTAAATTATTTTTAACCAATATAAATACTATACATTAAAAATACCCTTGGAAATTAGGACTAAATGGCCTCGCCTACTCCCTTCAGAGTATAAAAAGGTGCTGGTGAATTTTATTTTATTTTATTTATTTATTATTATTTGAATGAAAATGTGATTACTTCCGTAACTATACGCAATTCTTCATCCTGTAAAAATAATTATGTAAAAATGTGAGTTATCAAGAACGATTATTATTATTTTTAGCCAATATAACTGCTATACAAAAAAAAAAAAAAAAAAAAAAAAAAAAAAAAAAAACCCTAACTCTTAGACATGTGAATTCACTTTTTTTAAAATTTTATTATTTTAAAAAAATAATTTGCTTTCGTGAAACTTAATTAAAAATCATGTAAAACCAAGAGTGATCAATAATGGTTATTTTTGCTATAATTGTACAGCGCATATTTGTAAATAAACAGTTCAACATTTAGTTGTCTTGCACATAACTGCTCTTGTTATTGACCTCACGAACTCTCTTGAATTATAACGTAAAATGCCAGATGTTTATAGTATGACTGAGACATGCATTGCGCTTTTATCTGATCTTCTGTTTCTTAGAGTTTGTATACTGCAAGAAAGAGCCAATAGAGTTTCATTGCGTCATTTTCTTCTTAAAATTTTCAGATGTTATTGCCTCATAATTGTGCAAGCTGAGGACCACATAAGTGCATTTTTTCCATAAGTTTTGTCTCATGACAATAGATCACTAAACTTTGCCTGTTTTAAGCAGGCGCCACTCGAGTAAAAACTACAAGCGAAAGCGACATCTACTGAGCTATCATTGCTTACTAATATTAACTAAATCTGAAATAAATCTGAAATATAGCGCTTTTCTCAAGAAATAAATGCCACTATATTTCTGCAAAGTCTCTTCAGGCAACAAACGCTCTAAATAAATAAATAATCTGCACATACCGACTATACATAATAAAATCTAGAATAATAATAATAAAAAAGTCATAATCAGCTTAGAACTGCTATTTTTTGCGTCAACTGCTTATAAACAAAAGTTCCATTTTTTTATCGATACAATCACTCCCCCCCCCCCCAGACACACAAAAATTGTTTAAATACATATTTGGATAATTTGATTTCTTAACTAGAAAACTCTGGAGTTTCTACAATCACTCATCATCTAACTGGTAAGTCAGCAGACAAGAATTGCAAAACTTAGTTGACGTAAAAACCACAAGGTTGGTTAACACGCCAAATAGTTTAGATAAGATTACATGGATTCGGATGCGCGGAGTATAGACTATACTTCTAGATATTAAAGGAATGTTCCTCCTTGCCATACATTAAACAAAAAATTAATTAAATTTTAATTAAAATATGGAGAATCTCTCTCTGCCAATGAAAATATTTTGTTAATAATAAATAGATAAATATATACTGTATTGAAATTGGTTGTTGGGGACCTTCAACTGTAAATAAGGTAATAATTACATCCAGGGCCGTCGCCAGATTAGATCGCGCTCTGAGGCAAATCGTCCCTGATGGATTATAAGACAAAAATATAAGAAAATCTCCAATTGTTATTTCGTTTTTATTACAAGATTAACATTAATGCAAAAACGGTTACATAATAATATTAATTAAATGTTTGCTCTACGGGATATCGCACAATAAAACTGTTTATTTATAAGTTCCAAATTTAAATTATAAGCTATGTCGCCTCTATCGATATATTTGCTGGCCCAACCAATCTTTCTTGGGTCATTGCTGTTCGCAAATAATTTTCATCAGTTTAAGCTTGGAAAAACTTCTTTCCGTACTTACTGCGCTAACAGGAATTGTTAGCGTAGCGACGGTGCCTACCGCAATAGAACTAGCGCCCCTTATTAAGCCACGCCGTGAGGCAGGCTGCATCTATGCTACACCCTGTCGACGGTACTGATTACATCACACAGATATGACTATCTTAGGCATTGAACACGTAAACAGAATAGAGACTATTTCTTTGTTTGTAAGTTGTTTCCTAAGATTATGTTGTTTTTGTAATTCACGGTAGCACACTTTTATGCAACTTTAAGAGTGGAGAAACTACTATCACTAAAGGACTTTCTCATAATTCGTAAACACTTAGAATTTAAGGGGAATCTGAGTGGCGCTGACATCACCGATAATCAGCGTAGTAACAAATATGCTGTTCTTTGAATTTCTACACCTTTTTAAATATTTTGTTTGGCAAGTAATAGTACTAACTAGTTATTGATAGTCCATTTTTTTGTTGTTGCTTTGTTTAATTCGCGCATGCGTTTTAAAGACCTTCACGAGTAGAAATTTCTGGTCCGAAACTAATCCGTTGGGATATATGAACAAAGTCTCGATTTTCGGCACTCCAGTAGAAAAGCATGGAGCCTTCTAAGACAACTAGGTAGTGGCACCCTGACTGCCGGGAACAATCAGTTATTTTTCCTAACCAATATGCATCACATATTGTCAACACATCAAGATATACCACAAAGGACAAATAACACACTCTTCAAATAAAAAGAGAACTTACATATTTGAAAAATAACAGATCATCAGACCTTTATATTCACGACCTTTCACTCTTGAAGATATTACACTGCTCTAATGGATATGAAACCAGGCAAGGCTCCAGGTTTCGACGGAATTCATCCTGATTTCCCGTTGAAGACAGGACAAAAAGCTCGATAGTGGTTGGCTTGCCTTTTCTCTTACATCCTCCAGACTGGTAGACTTCTGAAAGAGTTTAAGAGGACAAAAATTATCCCCATCTTAAAACCAGGAAAAACCAACAACAAACCAGAAAACTATCGACCAATCGCCCTGCTTAGCACCTGTTATAAGCTTCTAGAAAGGCTCATCCTCAATAGAATTGCCACTAAGATAATAGAACAAGTCCCAGTGGAACAGGCCTGATTCAGATATAAACAAAGCTGCTGTGATCAGGTTCTTTCACTCACCACACACATAGAGGCAGACTACCAACAATGCCTGAAAACAGCTGTAGCTTTTGTATATCTTACCACAGCTTATGATACAGTCTGGAGGCATGGCAATCTGCAAGTTGCTCCATGCAGAACAATAGCAAAACTAATCGATAACATGCTAAGCAACCACCTGTTCCAAGTGTGTATGGACGAGAACAAACGTAAACAAGGAACAATGGATTACCACACCGGTCTGTTCTGGCTCCAGGGCCGATCCGAGAGTATCTGATGCCCCTATACATTATACATTCTCTCTCTCTCTCTCTCTCTCTCTCTCTCTCTATATATATATATATATATATATATATATATATATTGTCATACTCACACAAGCACAGGTACACCTAAACATGTGGATATTTACTTAGCGCTCCTAGACGACTGCCTAGGTTCACCTAATGATAAAACCGACCCTGTCTGGCTCCCCTTCTTTTTAACTTTTACATCGCAGATTTGCCTAATATCGCCTCCAAGAAGTTTTGCTACGCTGATGACATTGCTCTAGACACATCCATTTTAATGCAATGGAAGATACACTAACAAACGACCTTGCAGTCCTAGATGAATACTTCAGTAAATGGAGATTACGCCCAAATCCTAGCAAAATAGAAGTTTCATGCTTCCACCTGAACAATAACCAGGCTAACAAAGAACTTATGGGCAACTTCAACCACAAACTGCTATGCTACAACAGATTCCCGAAATATCTGGGCGTCACTCTGGATAGAACACTATCTTTTAAACCACATCTCATTAACACAGCATCCAAGCTAAAAACAAGAAACAATATACTGCAAAACCTATGTGGAACAACTTGGAGTGCTTCAGCAACAACACTTCGCTGCACTGCTCTTAGCCTCGTTTACTCTACAGCTGAATACTGCTCACCCGTATGGCTGAACAGCACCCATGTGTATTTGGTTGATGCTAAGTTTAACACCCCTATGCGCCTTATTTCTGGAACTGTAAAATCAACCCCAACCTACTGCCTCCCAGTGCTAAGCAACATCCCACCTCCACACACCAACTTTCTTCTACATGAATACAGCAAAATCATGGAAATCCAAAATCTTCCAATCCACGAAGACATCCCATCCCTAGAAATAAATAGGCTAAAGTCAAGGCATCCTCCAATCTTAACAGCAAAAAATCTTGCACAGACAAGTTTCAAGATGAAGGAGAAGTGGAAAGCGTCCTAGTGTAATACTTCAACAGGGGTCTTCCAAGAATTAGTGGACCCAACACGGATGCCTTCGGGTTTTGACCTATTTCGGAAAACTTGGTATATCCGCACCAATCATGGCAGATGTGCAGACCACCTTTACAAATGGGGCACGATTGCCTCACCCATTCACAGACGCACCTCACAGGTGCGACTGTGAATCACCCCGCCAGACATTTAATCACATTACAGCAGAATGTGTCCAACGTGCATACAGTAGAAACCTGTTAGACTTCTTCCATGCTACACCAAGTGAAGTTGACTGGATAATTAACCTGGACATACAGAATTGTAATCAATTCTTGAGTGTCTCTTTTATGACTATATTGTGTCTTATTATTGTACATATATATATATATATATATATATATATATATATATATATATTAAGAATTAATGTAATGTAACTTTTAATGTGTGAAAGTCCATACGCTAAATAAATAACTAATAAACAAAGTCCTACTGGAATGTGAGTTTTACAACCCGAGCCCAATCAAATTATTCCCATATTTTTAATCAAAAATATGGGAATAATGTGGCAATTTTTGTTTCAAACAAAAATTAATCTATAATGTCACTATTGAAAATTCCACCCTCATCAGACTTCAGAAAATTATTATTATTATTATATAAGAGCACTTCTATGGAATCCACAGACTCATCGCTGGAGGTCCGCCGACATCAGTACCTTCATAACATCTGTCATATTCGGCTTCGAATGCATTTATCAAAAGTGTACTCGCAATCATACTCATTCACAACTCTTCATGCAAAAAAAAATCTAGTTTTATGCTCTTGCTAACTACACTGTTACTTAATTTTCAGGGATGATCCCTAAGGGATCTGCAATCCACAAATCTTCAATACCTCTCATGTGGAGCATCCCGTTGACTTGCCACCATCTTGGTCACATGTTTCTGGTCCTCTCCACTACTTCATTCCCAAGAAAGTCAAGTGCACACAGTAGTCCATTATCTTTATTCACAGATATTAGCATTTTTTTTTTTTTTTATCTTCATCATTCATGAATGATTTACAAAGGACTTCTAATATCCGCAATTGCTCTTCAGTTACTACAATTAGGCCTCGCTAAAAAGATTATAAATGACGCAATTTTTTTTATATTAATAAATAATAATATTATCTTTTTTGTTCATGTCTAATCATTACAAAAGCGCGCAAATGCATAATTTATGTCAGAATTAATAGTCAATAAAATTTTTATATTCTTTTATTGGTATTGTATACTGATTTTCTAATTCATGTTGTATTCAGTTGTATTGCGAACTAAACCTCACTATTTTTTGATATTAGATTTCATTCATCGTAGAAGTAGTGTTAATGGATGTAGTTTTATTTGTATTTTATTGTGCAATACTGTTTAAATCACGGTTGTATTAATATTAGAATGATGTGATCTATTTTTGTTTAGGATTTCAAGTTATTCAAATCTAAAGCAAAAATAAAACCCGAAACGAATTTAATATATAATGCGCAGTTTATTTATCGATTTTGTTTCTTATTTGAAATGTTATGATTAACTTATATTAATGCGGGACAAAAGAAGTTGAAGTCCTTGTAACACTGGGAATTCATTGCGTAATTTGTCGAAGGTCAACCCTTTTGTTTATTCCTGGAATAGAGAAGGAGGAAATGGAGGTTTCATGGTTTTTTTTTTTTTTTTTCAATTCTACAAATGGGGGGGATATGAATTCTCTTCAAGTATCAGTCAAAGAGGAAATCGGAATATTTATTTCATCCTTTCTTCCCTAGTATTAGATTCTTCGTTACCGGCCCCACTGCACAGACAACTCAAAGGAGGGGGGGGGGAGTGAATTGATTTCGAATTTAAAAAAATATCAGCTAACTCCTTTTATTCCCCTGTAGGGAGTAAGATAGGTCGGTTTAGCCTTATCTAACTTTTGAAGACTAAGGGGACAGTTCGGTCTCCACCGATGATATGCGGCTGACAAGTGCCGCCATCTAGTGGTCCCTAATCCTAACACTATGTTTCACTGTCTGACATTAGTGTTGGTTCTACAGTCGATTGACTTGAGTTTCTTGGAGGAAAAACCCACTTTCTGTGCCAGAGATCGACTGACTCGGGAACCGGTCGAAAAAAAACTTCGTAAAAGTTCCTGTAGTCGATGACTAGAATTGAACTTACGACGCCCTTTCTTCGGGTAGTCTAGCGCTATAGACGGCACACGACACTTCCACCGAGATGCACTTAAAATTTCCATAAAATCTTCGCAATTTTAGTTTGTTTAATTCGAATCCAGAAGCCATGCGTAGCGCGTCTAGAGCATGGTAAAGCTTGTGTTGATGTTTATTCCTAGAACGAAGAAAACAGCATAACGGTGAGAACACAGTAATACAATTTCCATTCAGGAGGTTAACGAAGTCTATCAGATCAGGCCAAATTTGAACAATGTAGTAACTGGTATTCTTTCAAACTACACACACACACACACACACACACACACACACACACACACACACACACACACACACACTATGACCACCTGCCTAGTAGCATTTTGGGCTCCAAGCTGAGATAATTGCTTTACATCCCTCTTGATATTGAGTCCGCTAGACCATGGAAGGTTCATGAGGTGTTTTAAAACAATTAGACAAAATAACGTCCAGGTCAGAGAACTGGCGTCGACCAGTAGAGATGCATTCTACATCGACGCCAGTTCTACACCGACACAAATGTTCGGAAGGATTCAAATTAGGATTAGTATGCTTTTTTTGGGGGAGGGGGGCACCAGAATACTTTGATACTCGCTTTGAACCATGTCTGGCTGATGCGAGCTGTATGACATGTTTTGATTACGAATTTGCAGTCACGGTGAGTTCAGTGCAGATGAAAGAATCCAATGATGTCCATGCACATCATTAGGGCTGCTCGATGCGGTATCCTGGTGGATAGCTGGTTGCATGATTGGCCGGAAACAAGATGGATGATCAGAAATATATATGTAGGAAGATTGATTTACTCGGTTGACATACATTTTTTTATTTAAAAAAAAAATAATCGAATGACTAGAAACCGAGAAAAATGAAAACAAAGTTTAATAGCACAACTAGTTTCTGCTTGTATCAGCCTTCTTCAGGTGCACATTAAAAAAAGAAATAACCAGTAAAACATAGAGGAAATAATTGTAAACATCACCGAAAGTTAGTGTATATATATATTCAATGTTGAAGTTTGCGCATTCAAAACTGTTCTCTCTTTGGCTTCATTGTCGCGAACGGCAGTATTTGATCGTAGCACAATGACAGTCTGATAGGTTGTAACAGGTTGTTGTTGAGATGTAGGGGGTTGAGAATGATTTCTTTTGATTCTATTATCTTTCTTTCTAATTCATCGTGACAATGGAAAATGTTATTAGACTTGTCCCATAGGACTAAGGATTTCTTCATTAGAATCGGCCGAGAACAGAACATGACTAGACAAAGCACTGGCTCGCGTTCTCCTGTAACTAACGTCTCTCTTATGTTCTTAAATGCGTAACTCGATCGAGTTCTCTGTTTGGCCAAAGTATGGTATATTACAGTTGCACAAAATCTGGTCAACACACCGGGATATTTAAGGTTGTGATATTTAGGTTTCGGACGACTCAGTAAGGAGTGGATTTTCGAAAGAGAAGTAAATAAAGTTCTTACGTTGTATTTCCTAAGAACCTTAGCCAATTTGGGTGAGACAGCGCTTATGTATGGTATAGAAATATTACCTTTCACCCTATTAGTCTCATTATTGCGAGCGGGTGGATTTAATAGGAATCTGTCAAATTTTTTTGTGAATAACCATTTAGTTGAAAAGTAGACCTGAGTTCTTTAAGTTCTATCTCATCACCAAGTAGAGAGCGAGCATGATGTCCTAGTGTAGAAATGATTTCAAACTTTTGAGGAAGATGATGATGGGATTGACCGTGGATATATCTGTTGGTGTGGGTAGCTTTTCTGTAAATCGAGATTTTTAATTTCCCTGAGGAACGAGTCAGTTTGATGTCCAAAAAAGAAAAAGAACCATTAGCTTCAAATTCAGCCATAAATTTTATGTTTGGATGTTGATTATTTAGATGTTCTAGGAAGTTCAGGAGAGATTCACAGCCATGGCTCCAAATCAGGTAATTGCCATCAATATATCCTTTCCAAATCCTTGGTTTTAAAGGATAAGAAGAAATGGCTTTAACTTCCAGATCTTCTAAATAGATGTTTGCAAGTACAAGTGACAACAGATTACCCATTCTAAGGACATAATTTTGTTTATAGATGGTGTCTTGAAACTTAAAGTATCCTGAGTAGATGCAATGAGTAAGGCCATGATATTTTTAGATAATTTATCTTTGAGTAGTACAAGAACTTCGTCCGTAGGAACATTGGTAAACAAGGAGACTATATCAAACTAGCCATGATTTCATCTTCCTTAATAATATCTTTTATACATGAAACAAAATCTGCGGAGTTTTTAATAAAATATGATTTATCGGGAAAACATTTGAGAAATTTAGCCAAATGTTTTGAAAGGTTATATGTTGGAGAATCAATTCCTTCTACGATAGGTCGAAGTGGGATATTTTCCTTATGAATTTTAGGTATTATTAGATATTATATGTCCATATAATCGTGGAATAAGCGGATGAAGAGAAAGGCGTATGTTTCTAGGTAGTTCTCAGTAGATTGTTGGTCGGGTTGTGGAGTTCATGGGTGGGATCTCTCTCTCGACTGTCACTCCGTAACAATTCCATCATCTTGTTATGATATTCATCAATGTTAAGAGCAACTGTGGCGTTGCCTTTATCTGCGGGAAGAATAATTATATTTTTGTTTTGTAACTTCTTAATAGCATGTCGTTCCGAAGAAGAGATATTGTCAGTGGGGTTTGGCGTTCATGATGAAAATGGATTCAATGCGGAGTAGGTCTGCCTCTTTAGTAGAAAGAAAGGAGGTAGCTTTTTCGATCTTTGTAAGTAATAATTCTTTAGGAATAGATCTGGGAGATAAAACAAAATTTAGGCCTTTACTGAGGACACTTTTTGCTGCATCGAAAAGATCATAACTTGATTTGTTAATAACAACTTTGTCGGATGGAAGTGTGGTTTCGGAGAAGTTGAATTTCTTTGTATTTGTTTAAGGGCTTCGAAATTTCTAATAAGTTTCAATTTATTGTTATTCTGAATTCTGGCGGCTTGAGATTTACTTCTCACTTTAAGAAGATTCCAGGTGTCACTATCTAGAGATTGTTAATTTTTTTTGAGATAACGTGTTTTTTTTACTAAATGAAAAAGCCAGAGTGCGTTTAGTATCAAATATCCTCTCGGAGAGAAGATCTAACTTTGCTCTATGGTAAATCCTTCTAGTCCGTTCCGTTTCAATGTTTTCTTTAAAGGAGATAAACTTAGGAAATACGGCATGGAATTTACAGCGCTTGAGAAATACTAACCTGTTGATATTCAGGCCTATCCTCTTCAAGGTTTTCTTTAAATCCCTAATATTATTGTGAGTTGCCTCGTCATAAGGAATAAAGATGTAGGAAGATTGATATACTTTTTTTTTTTCATGGCAAGAGTGTGCATTGGGCAACCAATACACAATGTATTATGAGTCTATTTTTGAGGTAAACATTGAAACCAGTTGGCAAATGGAAATGAAAGGGAAATGGTCCCAGTCAAGCATTGAGAGATGGGTGGTATCAGTAGAACAGTCTGTAGATCCAGATGTGAGCTGTTGTGTTTGTCTACAAATGCTAGAAGTATAAGAAACAAGGCAGATGAAATGATTGCATTAATTGGGTCTGTTCACCCAAAGATTGTCGGAATAAGTGAGACATGGTTGGAAGAGGATGGCATCCTGACAGGAATACAGATGGAAGGGTATAATGTGTTTAAGATGCAAGAGGGAAATAGTGCCAGTGGTTTTGAGGCAGTATGGTGTGACATAGAGGTGAATGGAATCAAATACTTGGTTGGATGTTGTTATAGACCAGAAAATGTGGGTGGTGGTGATAATGAAATGCATAATCAAATTAGCCAAGAAAATAAGAAAAGGGTGATCATTATGGGTGATTTTAATTATGGCAATATACACTGGAATGAAGAGATAGCAACTGGAAGTAAAGAAAATGAGTTTCTTCAGTTTTTGAGAGATAACTACCTCAGACAGTATGTAACAGAGGGCACACGAGGATTGAGTGTCTTGGATTTGGTCATCTCATCAGAGGATGTAATTATAAATGAGCTGTCAAATCATCCACCAATTGGTGAGATCGACCATGAGGTGATTACCTGGGTGGTTGAAGGCAGTGTGAGGACCTCTGTGAGAAAAGGGTATATGCAGAACTACAAGGGGAGGTGATTATGAAGAGCTCAGGAGACAGCTTGTGGGTGTAACATGGAATGAGGAGTTAGCTGGAAAAGAGATCAGTGCAGCTTGGAGGATTTTCAAAAACTATCTAGTAGATGCAATGTCTAAATATATTCCAAGGGTGAGAAGGTTAAATAAAGTAGGTGTGAGATGGATGAATAAAGAGATTAAGCATGCGATACAGAGAAAGAGGGCATTGTGAAGGCAGCATAAGTGAAGTGAAAATAACCAATTTCATGAGGTCTATAAAGACCAGTCAAGGAGGGTGACTTGGTTGGTGAAGGTAGCTAAAGAGAGGTATGAACAGCAGTTAGCTAATGAAGCCTAAAAGAATCCTAAGGAGTTCTTTTCGATATGCAGCCAGCAAAAGAAAGAATGATTATGGAAGGATGACATTGATTGGAAAAAATGGCATAAAAGACAGCTGTTGCAGAATGTGTGGTGGAGATACATAATGAGCAGTTCATACAGGTCTTTCAATCTTGTGAATGTGACTTCATGGAGAGATTGAGAGCAGTAGATGATGGAGAGGAGAGACTGACTATAAGTGAGCAAGAGGTGTATGGGGAGCTGAGTAAACTAGATGCTAATAAAGCTGTGGAACTTGATAATATATTGCCACGTATTATTACTATTACTATTATTACGGGCAACTCCAGGGAGTCATTAGACTCATCGAGGGAGGCCCCAAATCATATTCATCACAACTATTTGACATTCATACAGTATCTATCATACCTCGCCTTAAACTCATTCACTGTCACAGCATCCACCACAGACTCAGGGAGTGCATTCCACTCATTCACTACTCTAAAAGTAAAGAACCCAGCTCTAACACCTTTACTAACCACACTTTTGCCCAGTTTCCATGGATGTCCCCTAGTCCTCCCACAACCAGCCCTGTTCTCAAAAATATCTTCTGAATTAATTTTATAGAAACCCTTCAGTAATTTGAATGTCTCAATCATATCTCCCCTCCTCCGCCAATCAACCAATTTTTGCAACCCACAAATCCTCAACCTGTTCTCATACGGTTCATTCCACCGACCTGCTATAATCTTGGTCACTCGCCTCTGGATCCTCTCCACCTCCTCCCCATCAAGAAGAAACCTAGGTGACCAAATCTGAGCACAGTAGTCTAGATGGGGTCTTATCATGGCTCAATACAGAGGAACAATAACCTGCTTGTCAACGTATTCTTCAGCAACCAAGTGATTTGATGAGCTGTTTTGGTCACTTTTGCAATGTGTCCACTAAATTTCAATTCCTTATCTACCAACACTCCTAAATCTCGTGCCTCATCAATTTCCTGGAGCACAGTTCCACCAATGCAGTAAACTGCTGCCAATCTTTTCACCCCAAAATGCATAACCTTACATTTTGCCACATTAAACTGACATCCATTCTCCTTAGCCCAGACCTCCAATCTATCCAAATCATCCTGCAAAATTTTGACGTCATCTGCATTCACTATTGCCCTACCCAACTTCGCATCATCTGCAAACAAATGAACTGTTCCTCTCAGATCATTTCCTATATCATTTATGAACAAATTAAACAGCAGTGGTCCAAGAACAGATCCTTGTGGCACACCACTAGTCACAGGCCGTCGTGTGTATTCTGAAGGAATGTGCCAGGGAGTTGACACCTATCTTGGCATATTTTTCTAATACGAGTCTTGCACTCGGTCAAGTCCTTAAAGAGTGGAAGGAGGGCAAGATTGTGCCACTTTATAAAGGAGGTGATCGAACTCAGGCATCAAACCATAGGCCTATCTGTGTGTCAGGTGTTGTGGTTAAGTTGTTGAAGCTTGTGAGAACTAAGATCCAGAGTTGGGTTGACAACAATGGTATCATCTTTGATGGATGGCATGGATTTGCTAAAGGTAGGTCATGTTTTAGTAATCTACTTATTTATTACAATAAAATGACTGCTCCCTTGGACAGAGGAGAAGGATACATAGTGATATACTTGGATTTCGCAAAGGCTTTTGATAAAGTACCTCACGAAAAATTGATAGTCAAACTGGAGCGGATGGGGGTTGGATATTAGATTGGTGCATTGTATTGAATATTGGCTGTCTGATAGGTATCAACAAGTTGTGTATGGGGAAAGCAATGTCAAGGAAAAGGAAAGTCACTAGCGGAGTGCCTCATGGATCGTTTTAGGGCTATTACTGTTTAACTTGTATGTTAATGATATAGGTGAAGATTTAGGTGGAGATATTCAGTTGTTTGAAGATGACGCAAAGTTGGGATGAACCATGAAGAGTAGTGAGGATGTTGTGACCTTGCAGGAAGACTTGAATAAATTGAGTGATTGGGCATGGAAATGAGGATGTGATTTAATGTTGCAAAATGTAAGGTTTTAAAATTTGGAAAACAAAGATGGGATGCAGAATTTGTGCTTGGTGAGATACAGGGTGTTCGGGATAAATTTGACAGTTTCGTAAGGAAAAAGAAAATCTTCTTTGTATCTATTAAATTTAATGAATTGACAAAAAAACATTACAGGCAGAGTTAATTACAATACTATCAACAAGATTTACTCAAAATAACCACCATTAGCATCGATCACAGCTTCAATTCTGCTTCGGAACCTCGAACAAGCTGATGCTACAGTCTCCCTGGGAAGGGCCGCAAAAACTGTTTTAATTTTATCCATTAACTGGGCTTTTGTATTACTGGAAGTGCGATTGGTGTCTTTTTCAACTGCGCCCCATACAAAATAATCCATAGGGTTTTAAGGTCTGGGGAGTTTGGAGGCCAAACATTTGGACTGGTGAAGTCGTAGAAATTTTCAGACAACCATTTTTGACTTTTCCCAGAGGTGTGGCAAGGGGCCGAATCCTGCTGCCATACATACGGCCTACCATTGGCTACCCTTGTTATCCAGGGCTTGACTACAGTTAGCAACTCCACGAACAAAGCCCGAATTCCAATGCCAGGGTTCTTCAACACCTGTTCCTGCAGATTTGCGAGGAATTCTGCTGTACGAACGCAATCAGATCGTCTGCTAGGGATCTTTCTTCTTGCTACATCCTCGTAGTCACCATTGCAAGTCTCTAGTTCATGCCTGATTGTTTTTACTGTATTCAGGGAGCATTGGGCAGCAGTCGTAATATCCTTATTTTGATGGCGGGCACGAATCATCATGATACAAGTTATTCTCTTCCATGATTCAGGTGGGTTCCAGCTATCCATCCTTTCTGACATCTTGTATATGAATGAAGAAGGGTCCAAACTTTTAAATGAAGAGAAGTGTGTGTTAATACATGTAACTTACGGAAAAATATAATTAATTATAAATATGTCAAATTTATCCCGAACACCCTGTACATTGTTGGAGGTGGAAGAAATAAGAGATCTGGGAGTGACAGAGGATAAGGATCTGAAATTTAGGGGACACATAGCCAAAATTGTGAAGACAACACAATGGCTTCTGGGAATGATGCGGAGGACACTAACATGTAAAAGTAGGGAGATTCTTGTTCCGTGGTATAAGGTTTTGATTAGGTCACACATCGACTATTGTACCCAGATTTGGTCACCTGGTTTTCAGAAGGATGAAGAGATGTTGGAAAGGTCCAAAAGCGACTGACTAAGGTAGTTTCTCACCTCTGGAATGTCTAGTATGAGGAAAGATTGAGGATATGCAATTCGCAGAGTCTGGTGGACAGGAGGAAGAGGGGAGATATGATAAAGACCTACAAGTTGGTAAGGGGTTTTTATAGGATCAATGCTGGAGAAGTTCTACAGAAAATAGTGGGCATAATAAATTTAGTTTAATCCTTTATCCAAGTGTGAGCAAACAAAGTTTGCTCACACTTGGATAAAGGATTAAACTAAATTTATTATACTCTAACCAAGTGAAAAATAAACTTTCAACATCAAGAAAATAGTGGGAGATCAGGGGAGAACCAGAGGTCATCCCTGGAAACTGTATAAAGAAGGTGTGAGTAGGGGAGTGAGAGGCAGGTTTTTTTTTCATGCAGAGTTGTAAATGATTGGAATGCCTTGCCTGAGAGAGTGGTGTCTGCAGGAAGTTTGAATGTGTTCAAAGCACAGTATGATATGTTGTGTGTGTGATAAAAATACTCCCAGATGAGTCTTTGACTCCATGAGGTCTTGGGTAATAATAATAATAATAATAATAAATTATTGATATTTTTATAAGAAAAGTATGTTTCAATGTTCTGCATTGTTATGAAATTTAAATTTAAAAAAATCAAGTAACGTCTTTTATTCTTGTATAGGGAGTAAGCAAGGCCATTTTAGCCCTATCCTATCTGATTTTTGGAGACTGAGGGGGACAGCTCAATCTTCACTGCTAGCAATTATAAATAGCTGTCCCAGGCCCAAGACTATTACTAATTATACATGGCACCTGTGAAGAAAGGTAATTGACAAGTGCTGCCATCTCATGGTTCCTAATTGCAACACTATGTTTACTGTCTGAAAATAGTGTGGAGTTCTACAGTTGGTTTTCTTGAGTTTATGGGACGAAAAACCAGAGTTCCCAGGAGGAAAAAAAAAACAGGCTTGCTCATGCCCGAGATCAATTAACTTGGGAACTGATCAAATAAAGGCTTCGTAAAAAGTTCCTCTAGTCAGTGACTAGAATTGAACCTATGACACTCTGGAGGAAAGAGTGCTGTAAAAGAAGTTAGAGATTATAAAGGTGACATGAAAACAAGAGAAAAATATATCCTTGAAGTATGGAGTGATTACTTTGAAAAACTGCTAAATGAAACAAGCAGTGATGCACAGTGGTAAAAAACACTGACCAGCCATGCAGTCAGGAATACATATCCATACTTGAAGTAGAAAAAGCCATCAAAGGCTTGAAACGTGGAACGGTAGCAGGAGTAGATGATATTCGACCAGAAATGCTGAAGTATGGTGGTATAAAAGTCTTACAGTGGCTGCACTGCATAGTTCAGAAAGCCTGGACAGAGGGACGAATTCCCAATGATTGGAGTAGAGCTTTCATAGTACCCATATATAAAAAGGGAAATAAAACTGAATGTGAGAATTACATAGGTATTTCCCTACTGAGTGTTCCTGGCAAGATCTATGCAAGTATACATGAGAAATGGTTGAGAAGAATTGTGGAAGAAAAGCTGGATTCAGGCCAAATAGAGGCTGTCAGGATCAGATCTTCACTTTACGACAAATAGTCGAGAAAACATGGGAATATAACAAAGATCTGTATTAAAGTTTTGTCGATTTGGAAAAGGAATATGACAAGGTGCGAAGAGAGAAGCTATTCAATACACTACAGTTATATCATGTCAAATAAAGCAATACTTAGTCTTTATTTGAGTTGTAAGTGAGCAGTTAGAATTGAAGGAAGTACAGGAAGATGGTTTAATGTTAAATCTGGTATGAGACAAGGATGTACATTATCCCCTCTGTTATTCATTATCTATATGGATCACATTATGAAGGAAACTGGTATTAAACATGATATGAAAATTGGAGATGTTAATGTCAGTTCTTTGCTTTATGTGGATGATGTTATTATTATTATTATTATTATTATTGTTCCGGGAAACTCCAAGGAGTCGACAGACTCATCGAGGGAGGCCCTACCATCATGTCTGGAACAACTATTCAACATTCACACAGTATCTATCATATTTTGCCTTGAACTCATTCACCGTCATAGCACCCACAACAGACTCTGGAAGCTTATTCCACTCATACACCACTCTCCAAGTAAAAAACCTAGCTCTAACGCCCTTGTCAACCATGCTCTTGCCCAGCTTCCATGCATGGCCCCTAGTCCTCCCACCACCAGTCATATTTTCAAAAATATCTTCTGAATCAATCTTATAAAAACCCTTCAGTAATTTGAATGTCTCAATCATATCACCCCTCCTTCGCCTATCGTCCAATTTCTGCAACCCACAAATCCTCAACCTATTCTCGTAAGGTTCATTCCACAGACCTGCTATCATCTTGGTCACTCGTCTCTGGACCCTCTCCACTTCCTCCCCATCACAAAGAAACCCTGGTGCCCATAACTGGGCACAGAAGTCCAGATGGGGTCTTATCAAGGCTCGATACAGAGGAACAACAACTTGCTTCTCTCTGCATGTCAAAGTATTTTTCATAAGCCAAGTGATTTGGTGAGCTGTTTTAGTTACTTTTGCAATGTGCCCCCTAAACTTCAACTCCCTATCCACCAGCACTCCCAAATCCCCTGGCCTCATCAATCTCCTGGAGTACGGTTCCACCTATGCGATATACTGCTGCTATTCTTTTCACTCCAAAGTGCATATCCTTACACTTTGCCACATTAAACTGACATCCATTTTTCCTAGCCCAGTCCTCCAAACTATCCAAATCATCCTGTGCGCTCACAATTGCTCTACCCAACTTTGCATCATCAGCAAACAAGTGAACACTTCCTCTCAAATCCTTTCCAATATCATTGATGAACAAATTGAAAAGCAGTGGTCCAAGAACAGAGCCCTGCGGCACTCCACTAGTCACAAGACGTCTTTTTGACTCCACTCCTGAATAAACCACTCTCTGGTATTTCTCCTTCAACCACCCTCCTATCCATCTTACCAACCCTATATCTATCCCCATCTGCTCCAGTTTACTGATTAGGGTTCCATGTGGTATCCTGTCAAAAGCCTTGGCAAGGGCCAGTAGTATCACTGTAAACCCATTACCCCTATCCAGTTCAGCTGTCACTGTGTTATAAAACGTGAGCAAGTTACTGAGGCATGATCTACCCTTCACAAAACCATGTTGTCCCCCATACAATATCCCATTTTCATCTATCCAATCCTGTATTCTTTTCTTGACTAATTTCTCTAAGACCTTGACAATGATTCCTGATATGCTAATCGGTCGGTAATTTACAACAGCGGTCTTGGAACCACCTTTATGCAGTGGAACTATTTTCCCCTCCTTCCAACCGCTCGGGACTAACCCAGACCCGAGACTCAAATTAAACAAAATGGTCAAGAGTACTGACAATTCATTAGCTGCTTCTCGTACTACACGAGCTGGTATACCATCCAACCCCACAGATGTATTGACATTGAGGTTATGCAATAGACTACTCACCTCCACTTCATTCACCACATTTCCCGTATAATCAACTGGTTTATTCGTTTCTGCAATGTCACCACCTGGATGATATATTCTTGCAAAGTGCTCACTCAGTAACTCAGCTATCTCAACTGATTCAGTTACCTCCCTACCATTGGCATTCTTTAAAATCATTCTGCCATGTACATTTTTCCTTTTACTTGCTACATATATAAAAAACTGTTTAGGATTCTCTTTAGCCTGCATGGCCAATGTTCTTTCGTAATCCTTTTTTGCTTTTCTTACCACACTCGTCACCCTTCTGGCCTGTGCTTTATACCATTCATGTGCCTGCCGGTCACCTTTCTCCTTAAATTCCCTCCATAGTTGTTTCTTTTTTTGCACTCAAGCTTAATGGTGTTATTCATCCATTTAACCCCTACTTGATTTATTATTCGGACTCTAGGTATACAGTCAGCCATTGCTTCATGCAAGCACTTCTTAACCACCTCCCATGCACTATCAACTTCTAGTCCTTGCAGTTGTACATGCCATGGCACTGAGCCAATCAAACTCCTAAGCTTGTCATACTTTTCAGCCCGATAATTCCACATGTACCCTGTCTTAATTGAAAATTCTACACCTTTAGCCACCTCCCAAGTCAAGACCCTATGATCACTCTCACCGATTGGTAGCAATGTGGTCATATTTGTTACAGCCAAATCCTCAGATGTAATTACTAGGTCAAGCACTCTCTGACCCCTAGTATTTTCCATTACATGCTGTCACAGATAGTTATCCCTTAATAACCGCATAAAATCCAATTCCTTCCTCCCATGTGTCCTCTCCTCACTCCAATCAATGCGACCATAGTTGAAATCTCCCATAATAATCACCCTCCTTCCACTCATTTCTTCTATTTGCTTGTGCATACTGTCACCACCATCTTTTCCATCACCTAGTCTACAGCAGCACCCAATTGTATATTTAGTTCTGCTAGCCACAATCTCACACCAAATGGCCTCAAATGTGTTCTTTTCTCTATCCTGCAATTCAACTTCTATTCTCCTTGGCTGTAGCTCATCAGCTATCATCAACAATACTCCTCCCCCCATTTTATTCTCTCTGTCATTCCTGAACACACTATACCCATCACATTCAATCCCACTAGCTATATCATCTACAGTCAGCCATGTTTCACTAATACCAATAACCTGTGGTCTGGAAGTGCCAACCATGGCCAAAAACTCTTCCTTCTTGTTCCTAATACTCCTAGTATTAGTGTACATGAATTTAAGACCCCCATTAGCCCCAACCCTACCTTGATGCCTTATATTAACTATCCCACTCTGGTTTGTTGTCCTTATTTGCTCTAGCATATTATATTCATTCTTACATTCAACTGCCACCCTAAGGACTGTATATCTACTCCCCCCCTTAACGAATCTAGTTTCCCTGAATTTGCACATCCACTACATTCAGCAACACTTTCTCAAGTCTTCTTGCACCATAACCATTCAAATGCAAGCCATCCATCTTATATAGATCCTTTCGCCCATCAAACTCACTCCACACGTCCACAAATTCCACACCACTCATCATACATAACCCACGCATAAAGTCATTCGCAATTATGGCCCTCCTTTTAAACATTTCACTGTCATACCGTGGCAAAAGACTAATCATTCTAACTCTCTCATTCTTTTCTTTTGCTACCTCAAACAATTCATTCAGGTCTTCTATCATTTCCATTTTATCTCCTTTCAAATCATTCGTACCTGCCACAACAATCATTTCTTTCCTTTTGCTCTCTAATCCTTTCCTTTTGCTCTCTAATAGACTCAGTTACATCCTTTATGGTCGCACCAGGTTGGTACAATTTTGTCAAATCCTCTACTAACACACCTCATACTAATGAGTCTCCATACAGCACTCTATCCTTCATTTTGTTCATGTTCACATTCATATGCCTATACTAACACACCTCATTCTAACGAGTCTCCATACAGCACTCTATCCTTCATTTTGTTCATGTTCACATTCATATGCCTAATTTTCCTGTCATCTTTTATTATTGGTTGGTTCATTCAGTCGACTTTTGTTCATGCACTCTAGCTGCTGTTTTGCCCTTTCTATTGCACCATTCAACAATGTGATCTCATTCAATGCATCTATCTCATCTTTTTTATTCTCTGAGAAACCATTAATACTATCGTTCACACTTTCTACATTCACACTCTCATAATTCTCATGTACAACCTTGCCGTTTCTTGTCATATTGCTATTTTCTTCATTCTGAAGGTTGACAAAAATATCACACTCACGATCCGAAATACACTTCAATTCCTCATTCTCCCTACATTTTCTACACACATTCAATCCTTTATTATCATCTATCCACACTCCGACTGCACTCCATAAAGCGTACATTTCACAGCTAGTACACTGACTCATTTCTTTTATACTACTGTTCTTTGATAACGATGGCGAACCATCATTACTGGCCGCCATTTTCCTTCGTATAGGTGCCATAATTATTGCAACGTGTTTTATCAAATAATAAGTTATACACACCAAAAACACACAAACAGACGCACTAAAATACGCAAGGCAAACAAAACTACTTAATATTAACTAATTTTATCAACGATAACTGAAAATAATACTTATCTTATCAGGAGCTTGCACGAACACTACACAATGTTATACTTCTAAATAAATCCGCTACAAGTCTGCAAGATTCTCTAACTAAATTGAATAACTGTTGAAATAGATATGGTATGAAGCTCGGCAGTAAAAAGACAAAGACAATGAAAATAGGAAGAATCATTGAAAATGTCAACTGTGTTGTGAATGGACAACCTGTGGAACAAGTAAAACATTTCAGCTACTTAGGCATGATTTTTAGAACCAGCTTTGCTGATTCTGTTGTCTATAGAAATAGACAACAGAATCAGCAAAGCTGGTATGGTGGGAAGTCATATGGATAAATTCATATGGAATAAGAGAGAAATTAGTCAGAACACTAAATTAGCTGTATACAAGACAGTGTTCAAACCAGTTTTAACTTATGGATCTGAGAGCTGGGTCAGAAATAAAACACTTGACCAAAGACTAGAGACCGTATGTATGAGAGTCCTGAGAAAGATTATAGGTGTGAACAGATGGCATCAATGGCAATATCATATTAAAAACAAGGATATTAGGAAAGAACTTGACATTGTCAGCATCCAGGAATGCGTTAGCAGAGCTAATCTCAGGTGGTGGTCACTTAAACAGAATGGGTGAAGAAAGATTAGCAAAACAAGTGTTCTCTGTCAGGTTGGCAGCAAAATGACCGAGAAGAAGACCAAGATATAGGTGGATTGATACGGTACGAAGTGACTTAGACGACAGAAATATAAGATCTGATAATGCTGGAGTCTTGACAAGAAACAGACTGATTTGGAGGAAAATTGTAGATAGGAAGTTAGTAATGATGTAATTTTTTTCATGTAGTACTATCATATCCTGTACACTCCTTTAGGGTACATGGCAGGAATTTGATGATGATTATGATGACATTCTTCAGGTGATCTAGCATCGTAGACACCAGAATGCCGTGTAGCTTCCAGTGAGCTACACAAGCATATCAAGTGAAATGATAAAGCAAGGTCTACCTTGCACACCATGATGACCTTCATCAGAATCCTATGTCCATCAACCCAATCCTGTATTCTATTGTTGACCAACCTCTTCAGTACTACCTTGATTATAACTGAGATATATGAGGTGGGGGGGGGCAGAATTTCTTATAAACACCTAGAGCAAAACTGATATTAAATCAACTGATATAACCACAAGAAAGAACATAGGATATAAGAATACAAGAACATAGGTTACCTTCATTACTCTGCCACTAATATGGTCTTTCTTGAGGTTTATTAGTTGTTTTAATATCATTTTTGTTCTAGGTGTTTATCAGAACTTTTTGTGGAGTAGTACTATTTTCTCTTCTTTCCACCGCTCAGGAACGTCCCCACTGAAAGACTTTCATTTAATAACAATAGCTGTTTTTCATTCCTCAAAAATGCATGGTGATGCAATATATTCCCACAGCCTTATTACCATCAAACTATACAACATCTTATGCACCTCTGATTCTTTCACAGCCACCTCCCCTAATATTTATACTGATAAAACACTATTAAATAACTCTACTACCATTATTTTACCTCTTGATTACCATATAGTAAAATTTCCTCAAATTATCTTTGCCTCACTGGCCAATCTCCTCTCATACTGCACTTTGTTTACCATGTTTGCGCCTTTAGCGGCCTGTCATTGCCAAGTAACTTGGCTTCGTAGAAACTTAATGTTATGAAAGAGCAGTTAATCTCACCTGTGTAATTGTCAATTGTGTATATTCTCAGGCTAGTTTTCACAAACTCACCTTCAGTTGGAAATAGGATTTGAACTCAGGTCTTTTCAATAAAAGGTTATCAATATATTGACTTAGCTTGGTCAGTAACAATGATCTCCTTATTTACAGATTCACACCTTTATATTTCTTTTTCTGTTCTTATTTTTTATAGTAGTAGAATTTTATTGTTCAGTGAATGATCACTAAACTACTTAATGCAGATCTGAAGTGGCTTGAAAAAAAATTCTATATTTCTCTCTGGATTATTTAACCTATCAAAGATAAATAATCTAAGGATCTCGTATATTTTTCGTATTATATTATATATTATTCGTATTGTATTATAAAAAAATTGAGGAATCAGTGAGACTTGGCTGGCAAAGTATGATATGGGGATGGAATGTAAGGGATATATTATTTTCAGGAAGGAATAGGTTCTAAAAATAACAAGGATTCTAACAAAAAAAAAATAATAAAAGTTCCTGAGGCATTAAATGCAGAAAGCAGTGCTTTTAGAATGTCCAGTGTGAAACTCAGGCCAGCAAGACAAAATATATGTTTGGGCACTATAAGCTAGGGGTAATTAGGAGGATATGGTTGGTATGCATAAACAAATTAACACAATGAGTACAGCATGTATAATTATTATGGAAAACCTCAACCCATGGGGGACACAGGAGGAAAGGTTAGATGAGGGTAGAAAATGGAATTTCCTACCTTCCATTCCTACAGCTTCTAAGAGATAATTACTTGAAATAGTATGTGATAGAGTGGACTCAGGGTTTGAGAGCACTGGATCTTGTGAGAGAATCCGAGAATTTGTCAATAATCAATAGCAACATGTTGCCTTCAGCTGGGATGAGTGATCATGCATTTGGAATATGAGAGGTTGTCATATGTGGAATTTTGAAACTTAGGAGAAGCTTGAAACGGTTTCATGGCATAAGAATCTGGAAGGCAATGGCATGGGAGATGGTCAAAGAGTGTTTGAATGAAGTGGTATTAGACTGTATACCTAGAGTCAGGAGGCAGGAGGATAAATCAGGTGGTTGGATGGATGAGTAGCATCATCAAATCACTAAACAGAAGTTGCAAAAAAAAGTATGGAGGGTATAATAAATTCATCAGTAGTTAAAAACACTGATATTACAAAATCAGATAATGAAAGGAAATTAGCTGAGCAAGCCAAAGGAAATTGCAGAGATATTTTGCTATGCAGCAAGTATTGCTGATGATAGAGAGGTGACAGAACCAGACTACACGGTTGAGCTAATTCTGAAGGATATACCATCCAGAGTGGAGATACTGAATGACATCAAAGAATACTATATGGAGAAGTCCATAAGAATGTGGACAAAAATGGTGTGCTGCAAAGCTCTGTCATGTTATATAATTCTTATATCATGTACATATCATAAACATACATGATATAGGAAAAGATCTGATGGAAAATATTTTGATGAAGCAAATCAGGGCAGAGAAATAGTAAAGGTGATGTATTGATTCTGCATGATGACTTATATAGGCTGACCATATGAAGTAAAGAATAATAGTTGCCTACCACTTGGTTAGACTATAATAAATTTAGTTTAATCCTTTATCCAAGTGTAAGCAAACGAAGTTTGCGCCTGAAGTATCTTTAGGACTGAGGCAACTTGTGGTAAAGGTGGACTAAGTTCTCATCACTTGTCTTAGTATCTCCCATAATGCAAAGCATATCTCTTTGCAGACATGTATAATGTCTGCAAAGAGATGGCCCTTCCCATCCAATGCATAGCATTGGATGGGAAGGGCCACTACCCATGCCGGTTTCGACCTTTATAGAGGTCTCATCAGTGGGAGCCAGACCCAGAGGTGATACTAAGACAAGTGACGATACTAACAGTTGTCCCAGTCCAGAAAATACTTCAGGTGCAAACTTTGTTTGCTTACACTTGGATAAAGGATTAAACCAACTATATAATTTCTTGGTATCTTTAATTTATAGTCTAATCAAGTGGAAAATAAACCTCAACATCTTTCTCTAATCCAGAGTAATTTAATAATAAGGTGAGACACCTTTTGGCAACTCGTATAGGTAAGTATGACTTCTCCATTAGTTCCACCTTAGTATCACCACCTCTGGGTCTGGCTCCCACTGACGAGACCTCAATAAAGGTCGAAACCAGTTAGAAGCTTGGGTGATGAATGCCAATGCTGTAGCCCATGAAGTTTTAACTGAGGCTTGGCTGTTGCTGGTCCTGGGTGTGAGTGTGTGTGTGTGGGGGGGGGGATAATGAATGGCAATGCTGTAGCCCATGAAGTTAAGCATGGCTGTTGCTGTTATCCCTCAGATGACATATGAGCGGCTCTGCTTGGTGGTGGGGTGAGCTTGTCACCGGGGTGAGCCAACGCTGAGAGTTCTTCTCAGTGGCAGGGTGAGCCTGTTACTGAGGGGAACAACGCTGAGTTTTTTTGAGTTTGACCTGTACTTGAACATTCAAAAAAGGTTGAAACCAGTCTGGGTAGTGGCCCTTCCCTTAATGCATAGCATTATACATGTCTGCAAGGAAATGTGTTTTACATTATGGGAGATACTAAGACAAGTGATGACAGCTTAGTCCACCTTTACCATGAGTTGCCTCAGTCCTGAAGATACTTCAGTTGCAAATTTTGTTTGCTTACATTTGGATAAAGGGTTAAAATAAATTTATTATAATCTAACCAAGTGGAAAATAAACTTCCAACATCTTTCTCTAATCCAGAGTAATTTAATAATAAGGTGAGACACCTTTTTGGCAACACGTATAGGTAAATATGACCTCTCTATTACTTCTACCTTAGTATCACTACCTCTGGGTCTGGTTACCACTGATGAGACCTCAATAAAGTCGAATCGGTCTGGGTAGTGGCCCTTCCCTTAATACATAGCATTATACATGTCTGCAAGGGGATGTGCTTTGCATTATGGGAGATGCTAAGACAAGTGATGAGAACTTAGTCTACCTTTACCACAAGTTGCCTCAGTCCTGAAGATACTTCAGGTGCAAACTTTGTTTGCTTACACCTGGTTAAAGGATTAAACTAAATTTATTATAATAATAGTAGCCAGTTTAATGTGACAGAGTGTACTGTTATGCATTTTGGGATGAAACAATTTCATGCTCTGTACTATACTGATGGAATAGAAATGCAGGAAATTTATGAGGCTAGGGATTTTGGGGTAATGGAAGAAAGGGAAGTTGAAGGTCAGAGGACATATTGCAAAAGTGGCTAAAACAACTTATTGGATTAACTGGTTGTTTAAAAAGTTTGATATGACTACATCTAAACCACATGCACGGATCTGGTTTGCTTTGTCTCTTGGAGATGAGAAAATAGAGACAATTCAGAATTAAGTATCCAAGATATGATCAAGTAACCAAGTATGACAAATCTATAGAATGTTCCCTATGAGGACACACTGAATGTTTCTGGGTTACAAAAATTGAGTGATAAGTGGATATGATAGAAACATAACAGGGGATATGATAGAAACATAACAGGGGATATGAGAGAAACATATAACTAGCTAAAAGGGTTTATAGGATTGATGCAGAAGGAATTTTTATCTAATGGCAAAGAGCAATGGTCCTGCATGAGAAATAGATGTTTGCTTGGAGAGTGAAATAGTTATCAACATTAGTTTTTATCAGTGAATGAATTCAAGAAACATGATCAATATTGAGTAATGGCTAGCATGGCTCTCCTGTGATGAGTCAGACTATGTAGAAGTCAGAGTAGTAATACTGCTTCCAATATTTTAATCATTAAAAAAAAAAAGATAATCAGTTGTATCTGATTTGCAGCATTGCATAATTTGATGCCAAAACGTAAAGGCAAATATACAGTATACAGCATTGCATTAAATATGTTCAATATCTGTTGAAAGTTGTTCCACAAATAGTCTTTTGTGGGCAACTTTCACAAGTATGTTTACAATTTCTGGAATAAAAGAGAAGTGACACATCATTTGTCACTTGCTGAATTTATATGTTGATCTTACAAAATTTGAAGAGGAATATTTGGTTGTTTGCAGATAATGCAAAATTCAGAAGGATAACAGTAGAGAATTCTAATATGTTATTCAGGATTTAAATAAGCTGGTTTATTGGAGGGGACATAGATGAATAGAGAATGTATATTTTATGATGTCAGGCTACACCTGAACAGATCTATATAACTTGAATATCTAAGAAATAAGGAAATGGCAAAAACAATCCAGAGGCAGATGACCGACTATATATCAGGATTTGATATATAGAATGTTGGATATAAGGAGAGACTAGGGAAATGTGATGTGTAGATCTTATAGAATCTGCACATTAAGATACTGAGAGATGGGTGATGGAAGAACAAGAGGCTATCTCGAAAAGGGTACTATAAGGGAGGAAAGAGTGAATAGTGGTATGTGACTGGAAGTGTTGCTAGAGGAACAATTGCACTGACATTGAAAGGATTGAAATGGGATAAACAGGTACTGTACACAAAATAAAAGTACTTCATGTGATAAATAAATCTAAATCCCATTGCCTAAAAAAATAAAATAAATTTAGTGATTTTATATATCGAAGCACTAATAAAACTGGCATTCATTTGTGTCTTTGGTCCCACAGAAGGATCTCCTAAGGAAAAAGTAGAGGAATCTTCCGAGTTACTAGAGTAGGCAGCTGACATAATGATAATGGAAAAAAGTGTTGCTTGTTGGGGATCAAACCAGCCATAAGAAATGTATTGGGAAAATTTGGAGAAAAGGGCAAGGCTAATAACTCAGACTCTATTTAGTTTCAAGTAGGATAAAACTATAAAGCTGAATAGCACATTGAAAATAACAATATGTAAGAAAGTTTTTAAAAGAATTAAAGTTGAGTAGCTTTTACAGGTAAATTGTAGACTTAACTACAAACATTATGGAAGAAAGAATGAAACAGTTCAAACACAGGAATCAAATCCTGGAGTCTCGTTAGCAAACTCTGAAGAAAACATTGATTGATTCAGCTAGCAAGGATAGAAAAATAAGAACGCTATGGTGGACACCAGAAGATAAAAAAGCTGTCTTGGAAAAGAAGAAAGGATACCAAAATTTGGTAGCAAATAAGTTGGCAGATACCCTAAAAGAATACAGAGAAAAATGTAACAAAGCTAAACTATAGCAAAAGTAGCTAAACAAAAGTAAGGAAGACTTTTGAAAGAATATAGAAAATAAATATCAAGAAGTTGGCAAAATATTCTGGAGGCTATTGAAAATGCTCAGAAATGGAGGAAAGAATACTATAAACGAATAACAGATGATAAAGGTGAAATAAAAACTGACGATAAGGACATCCTAGATGTCTGTAGTAATTACTTTGAAAGGCTGTAAATAGAACAAGCAGTTTAAAAGCTGTAATCAAAAATTGTCAAGACAAATGCTCCCATATGGGGATATAAACATTTTGCAATAGCTACACTACATAATTCCGAGAGCCTGGTCAAAGGTCAAATTCCAGATGATTTGATTAGAGCTCTCATAGTATCCATCTGAAAAAAAATGAAATAAAGCTGAATGTGAGAATTATGGAGGAATTTCTCCACTCAGTGTTCCAGGTAAGATTTATGCAAACATACTTGAAAAGAGTCTGAGAAAAATTGTGAGAAAAAAACTAGAACAAGCTGGATTCAGGTCAAATACAGGTTGTTAGCATCTGATTTTCACTTTACAATAGTTGATTTTAACTTTTGAGGATCTGGAAAAGGCATATGACAAGGTGCCCAGAGAAAAGCTTTTCAAAACACTGCATTTATATGAGGAAAAAAACAAACATTATAGAGAGCAATACACAGTCTCTATTTAAGTTGTCAGGCAGCTGTCAGAATTGAAGGAAATACAAGAAGATGGTTTAATGTAAAATAGTGGTGGCCAATCTTTTTTCATGTATAGGAAAATATCAAAAATAGTGTCAAAGAGCATGTCAGAGATGTGTGTCGAAAGTGCCATGGCATGATACTATCCTCAGGATATGAATGTAACTGGTATGTTACACTTCTACTGCAAGACAGAAAGAAAAACCTGGGAATCTAGGGAGATCATTTGAAGTCTGCTCTTGAATATAAATCCTACTATTAATATATCTGATTGCTCACAAGCTATGATCCACCTACTATGTGAACAGAAGCATGTATCTGTTGATAACTATAAGCACATGCACAGAACTATTTTGAATGACAAGAATCTTGCATTATACCATATTTGTTGGCACTGCATTATTTCTTACTCTCTCTAAACTATCTTTGTTTTTACATTTTATATTTTTTTCACCTGAATTTCTTTGTAATAAGGATGATGCTTCAGTCACCTAAAAATATTTCCTATCTGTATGCTGGCAAATTTACATTCTTGTGTGCTTTGGCTTACTGGAAACTTGAAGCAGTTTTAAAAAAAAAACAAAAGAAAACTGTCTCTAGAGTAGGAGTTCATACTTTATCTGATCCTGGAGCAACTCTTAGTATTTATATACTATAGAGGTATTTAAGGGTCAAAGAGGAAACCTCCACATAGCTTTGAAAAACAAAAGAAAACTGTCTCTAGAGTAGGATTTCATACTTTATCTGATCCTGGAGCAGATAAAAGAGTCAAAGAGGAAACCTCCACATAGCTTTTAAAGAATGCAGAGAACCAATCAGGGCTTCTGAACTAATGTCCATCCATTCCTCACCTTCTTGTGATGCACCCTGTTAGGTATCTACCTAGATATAGAACAAACGTGGATGGGCTAGCAATTTGAGATTTACCCGACCAAAGTGTATTCTTATTGGCTTAAACCACAATATAAAATGATGGTACAACACGACAGAATTTCATGCTTGCTGGGACGTCATCTGGTTAAAGAAGGCACACATTATTTTTGTCAGCGAAAAGTCAGCTACTGGAACAAATCTGAAAACACACCCCAACAAAACATCAACAGCGTTAAAGATCGGTATAAGAAGCCTGAATGGCAAAGAAATGGAGCTAGCTGAGGAATTGGATAAGTAAAAGCTCGACATAATAGGGGTGACTGAAACAAAAAAGACAAAAACTGGCGAGATCTTTCTGAGCAATAAATACAAAATGTTATATTCAGGCAATGACAATCAAGGAAAAGAAGGAGTAGCCATAGTATTCAACACAAAATATGAGGCTAATCTTCTTGAATGGCAGGCAGTCTCAAGCAGAGGGTTGAGACTGCCTGCCATTTTTGGCCCCACAGAAGGTTCTACTAAGGTAGAAGTGGAGGAATTTTTTGATGCTTTAGAGAAAGCAATGACACAATGAAAAAGGAAAAGTTGGTTCTTGTTGGGGATCTAAATAGCAGAGTAGGAAATGATTGTCAGACTTGGGAAAATTTGGAGAAAAGAGCAAAGATAATAATAATGGCAAATACCTGTTGGATTTCTGCTCAGGACATAGCTTGGTTATTACTAACACAATGTTCCAACATAAAAATGTGCTCAAATTCACATGGAGAGAAGGGACAAGGAATAAGACATGTCTCATTGACTATGTTATTGTTGATAGTGATTGGTGCAGGACACTAGAGAGTACAGAGGATTTGAAATTGGAAATGATCACTGTTTAGTCTTGAGCAGGATAAAATTGAATTTCATACTGAAAAGAAGACCATGTAAGAAAGTTTTAAAGCCAATAACAGTTGAGAAGCTCTCAGATGTGAACTGTAGACTAAAATATACAAACATTATTCAAGAAAAACAGAAAGAGTTTGAGAACAGGAACCAAACCTTGGAGACTCAGTGGCAAGCCTTGAAAACGACAGTGATTGATTCAGTCAGAGAAGTGTGTGGTGAGATTGCAAGAATAGAAAAATCAGAACTCCATGGTGGATACAGGAAGTTAGAGAGACAGTGAAGGAAAAGAAGAAAGCATATCAAAAGTTCCTAGCAAATAAGTCAGCTTGTGCTCTTACAGAATACAGAGACAAATGTAAGAAAGCTAAATACTGTGTAAAACTAGCTAAGCAAAAGTCATGGGAAGACTTTGGTAAGAACATAGAAAATAAATATCAGGAAGGCGGCAAGATATTCTAGAGGCTGTTGAAAAAGCTCAGAAATGGAGGAAAAAGTGCTGTAAAAGGAATTAAAGCTGATAAAAGTGACATGAAAACTGGAGAAAAACATATTCTTGATGTATGGAGTAATTTTTGGTGCTAGTGAATGTGGCGTGTTGAGATATGCTAGAAAATGTGTCTTTAAATTATAGTGTGGCTTTTTGTATCAAATTGTGCTGCGGTTGTGCTTTCGGATACAAGTGTCCTTCAGTGGTGTTATTGTTTGAAACTTTGTTGTATATATTGTGTTTTCACTGCTGTTTGTTTCACTACTTCAGCGTCTTAAGATGACGTCCAACAAGAGACGTACGTCAGCAGCTCAGAGGACTTACAAAAGTCTGGCTCTGCCTTGGATTTTTCATAACGGATGCGTTGCGAAAACTGCTATATGTATGCACCAAAGAACACGAAGGATCTGTGACCTGTTTGACTAAATGAGAAGAATGAAAACGTTGATGTATGTGAGAAGGGTCGGGATAGACTGGAGCGTTTAGGAATGGAAGCAGATGGCTGGACTGTAGCAGAAGAGCTTCAGCAGGAGTTCGTAAAAATGACCTTCATCTTCTGCAAGAGGAATTGAAATGCTCAGTAAGGAGCTTCTGGAAATTAAAACTGAGTTAAATGTGTTGAAAGAGAAATTAGGACTATGAAAATTACTTTATCTGAAGTAATAGAACAGGATTAAGTATGGGAGAGTCTTTGGTGATTGAAGTAATAAATAGTATGGGAGTGACTGGGAGTCAACAGAATGAAAGCACAAGAGGTCTAGAAGAAACGAGATGTCATGAAAGTGAGGAGTAAGTAAAAGAGCATTGAGGGAAAGTAATGAAACTGGGAGAGAGTCATGCTGAATAGTGTAGAAAATGAGGCCGTGAGTGACGCTTGTTTGGATTTGAATGAAGTTATGAGTGGTACAATATATGGTGATTCTATGATTAAGGGTATGGAGAGCAGTATGCCTAAGGAGTGCTTGGCTGGTGGAACAATAGAGAGAGTGGCATGATGCAGAAAAGATGATAGTTATGGTGGGTACAAATGACCTGAGTGGTAGTATTAATTGGTTAGCAAAAAATTTAAGAACATTGTTAGATATTGTGAAGAAGAAAAGTGTTAAAGGGAGGATAGTGTGTGTGCTGCCTCATTTTGACAATTATGAGTTAAGTAGACGAGCGATGATAATGAATATGCTTGCAAGAATGTGCAAAAAAAGAGGTCTGGAATTTGTTGATGTCTGGAGTGTGTTTGAAAGCAAAAGACAGCTTTATGCAAGAGATGGGTTGCATCTGAAAATGGAAGGTCATAAGCGATTGACAAAGTTACTGTTTTCTGAACAAGTTGAAGTAATTTGGCAGGGAAACTAAAATTGAAAAGGTTGAGTGTAAGAGGGAGAAACTTATGCAGTGATTGTATATTTGTTGATCCTTATACGTGGAATAAATTGCAGAATAGAGTGGATAAACATTGGCAAAGGACTACTGAAATTAGTGACATGTATATCAATTCTAAAGCTGGTACAAGAACTAAAGGGAATCTGCAATTTTTGAATACTAATGCAAGAAGCATTCAAAATAAGAGGGAAGAATTTTTGGCATTAGTCAGTGCAATCTCACCAAAAGTTGTAGGCATTAGTGAACTCGGCTTTCAGCAGAAGATGTGGTTACTGGAATTGAATGCGATGGGTACAGTATTTTCAGGTAAGATAGAACGGGGTGGGGAGGAGTACTGCTGATGATAGCTAATGAGTTGCAGCCAAAGAAAGTAATATATCAAGAGGATAGACATGTGAATGATAGTTCATTTGAGGCAGTCTGGTGTGAAATAGTGACCAATGCAACCAAATATACCGTTGGTTGCTGCTATAGGCCGGGGGATACAGGGAGTGATATTGAATTCGTGCATCAGCAAATTAGTGGAATGAGTGCAGGGTTAGTGATTATTATGGGAGATTTTAATTATGGTGATATCAATTGGAAGGAGGCAATATCACATATCAAAAAGGGAATGGAATTCATACATCTTCTAAGAGATAATTACTTCAAAGAGCACATAACTGAAGGGACACATGGCATGAGAGTGCTGGACCTGGTCATCAGTTCAGAGGACATATGCATAAGTAAGGTGTCCTCGTTACCTCCAATTGGTGAGAACGATCATATATGGAACTACAGGTTAGGTAATTATAACAAGCTTCGGAGTGAGCTTACAGCCATCCCATGGCAGAACATATTGCAGGGAAAAGATGTTAGCAGTGCATGGGGTAAAATCAGCAGGTATCTGAGGAAGGCAATGTCAGAATGCATCCCAATGGTCAGGAACACAAACAAGGTGTTAGATGGATGCGTAGTAGTATCAAGCTTGATCTGCAAAAAAAGAAAATGTTATGGAGAATTTACAAGGAAAAAGGCGATCAGTAAACCCATGAGCAGTACAAGGCTCAAGCTAGGAAGGTTACCAGCATAGTAAGAAAAGATTATGAGAAGACGTTAGCCAAGGAGATCAAGGGTAATCCCAAAGTGTTCTTCTGCTATTTGGCAAGTAAAAGAAAGAATGACTTCGGAAGGATAACTTTAGTGGGTGCTGATGGTATTGAGGTGACCAATTCAGATGCAATAGTAGAGTTGCTGCGTGATCACTTTTCAAAAGTCTATCACCCAAGTGAGGATATCTCTGTACCTGTAGCAATAATTAATGTGAGAATTGAAGTTAATAAATCAGAGGTACTTAGTATATTGCAGAATTTAAATGCAAACACTGCTGTAGGTTTACATGGAATATCAGCTCGGGTGTTGCGTGAATGTGCAAAGGAATTGTCAAAGCCTCTCACTTGGTTATTTAACTTAAGTTTGAACTCTGGTATGGTCCCTAGTGAGTGGAAGGAAGGCAAAAAGTTCCTTTGTGCATAAAGGTGGCTCTAAAACTGCAATAGTAATTAGAGACCAATCACCATCTCGGGAGTGGTAGTAAAAGTATTGGAAAAGTTGGTTAAAGACAGAATGGGTGGATCAGAATATGATACTCTATAGGGGCCAACACGGTTTTGTTAAAGGTTGATCCTGTATTAGCAATTTATTAACTTTTTATAATAAAATGACATCTGAGTTAAAGGAAATGGCTATACAGTGGTACTTCTGGATTTTGCTAAGGCTTTTGACAGGATACCCCATGGAATACTGGTGCACAAATTGGAGCAGATGGGGATGGATACTAAACTGGTGTTATGGATAAGATAATGGCTTATGGAGCGATACCAGAAAGTAGTGTATGAAGGAGCAGAGTCCAAGATGAAGCAGGTGACCAGTGGTGTGCCTCAGGGCTCTGTGCTTGAGCCGTTACTGCTTAATTTGTACATAAATGATATAGGAAATGGCTTAAAGGGAGATATTCAGTTATTTGCTGATGATGCAAAGTTGGGTAGTGCAATAAAAAACCAAGCTGATGTTGAGAGTTTGCAGGATGATTTAAATAAGCTGGCAAAATGGGCAAAAGATAATGGATGTCAGTTTATCCCAAAATGCAAAGTTATGCATTTTGGGATTAAAAGATTACCAGCTGTGTACTACATTAATGGAACAGTACTCCAAAATTGATGAGGCGAGGGCCTTGGGGGTGCTGGTGGATAGTGAGATGAAGTTCAGAGGACACATTGCTAAGGCATCCAAGATTGCACATAGGATTACTTGGACATTGAAGAACACACTAACATCCAGAGATAGATAAATCATGGGAATATAACAAAGATCTGTATTTAAGTTTTATAGATCTGGATAAAGCATATAACAAGGTGCCAAGAGAGAAGCTATTCAAAACGCTACAGTTGTATGGTGTCAGTGGGGCATTATATCAAGCAATACATAGTTTTTATTTGAGTTGTAGGTCAGAAGTTAGAATTGAAGTACAGGAAGATGGTTTAATGTTAAATCTGGTGTCAGACATGGATGTACATTATCCTCTCTGTTATTCATTATCTATATGGATCACTTATGAAGGAAAGTGGTATTAAACCTGATATCAAAATTGGAGATATTAATGTCAACTCTTTGCTTTACGTGGATGATGTTATACTTTTAAACAAATCCCCTACAAGTCTGCAAGATTCTCTGATTAAATGGAATAACTGTTGTAATAGATATAGTATGAAGGTCAGCAATAACGAGACAAAGACAATGAAAATATGCAAAAGCATTGAAAATTCAAAATATCAACTGTATTTTGAATGGAGAACCTATAGAACAAGTAAAACATTTCAGCTACTTAGGCACAATTTTTAGTGAAGATGGTAAATTAAACGTAGAAATGGACAACAGAATCAACAAAGCTGGTATGGTAGGAAGTCAACTGAATAAATTTCTATGGAATAAGAGAGAAATCGTCAAAATGCACTAAATTAGTTGTATACAAGACAGTGCTTAAACCAATTTTAACTTATGGATCTGAGTGCTGGGTCAGAAGTAAAATACTTGACCGAAGACTAGAGACTGCAGATATGAGAGTCCTGAGAAAGATTAGGGGCATGAACAGATGGCATCAATGGCAATATTGTGTTAAAAATGTGGATATTAGGAATGAACTTGACGTTGTTAGCATCCGGGAATGTTTTAGCAGAGCTAATCTCAGGTGGTATGGTAACTTAAACAAAATAGGGGATGAAAGATTAGCAAAACAAGTGTTCTCTGCTAGGTTGGCAGGAAAAAGGCCCAGAGGAAGACTAAGATGTAGGTGGATTGATAGAGTAAAGAGTGCCTTAGAAGATAGAAATATAAGATCTGATAATGTTGGGTTCTTGACAGGTAACAGATTGATTTGGAGGAAAATTGTTGATAGGATGTTAGTAATGATGTAAGTTTTTCATGTCATATATATATATATACAGGGTGTTCGGGATAAATTTGACAGTTTCGTAAGGAAAAAGAAAATCTTCTTTGTATCTATTAAATTTAATGAATTGACAAAAAAACATTACAGGCAGAGTTAATTACAATACTATCAACAAGATTTACTCAAAATAACCACCATTAGCATCGATCACAGCTTCAATTCTGCTTCGGAACCTCGAACAAGCTGATGCTACAGTCTCCCTGGGAAGGGCCGCAAAAACTGTTTTAATTTTATCCATTAACTGGGCTTTTGTATTACTGGAAGTGCGATTGGTGTCTTTTTCAACTGCGCCCCATACAAAATAATCCATAGGGTTTTAAGGTCTGGGGAGTTTGGAGGCCAAACATTTGGACTGGTGAAGTCGTAGAAATTTTCAGACAACCATTTTTGACTTTTCCCAGAGGTGTGGCAAGGGGCCGAATCCTGCTGCCATACATACGGCCTACCATTGGCTACCCTTGTTATCCAGGGCTTGACTACAGTTAGCAACTCCACGAACAAAGCCCGAATTCCAATGCCAGGGTTCTTCAACACCTGTTCCTGCAGATTTGCGAGGAATTCTGCTGTACGAACGCAATCAGATCGTCTGCTAGGGATCTTTCTTCTTGCTACATCCTCGTAGTCACCATTGCAAGTCTCTAGTTCATGCCTGATTGTTTTTACTGTATTCAGGGAGCATTGGGCAGCAGTCGTAATATCCTTATTTTGATGGCGGGCACGAATCATCATGATACAAGTTATTCTCTTCCATGATTCAGGTGGGTTCCAGCTATCCATCCTTTCTGACATCTTGTATATGAATGAAGAAGGGTCCAAACTTTTAAATGAAGAGAAGTGTGTGTTAATACATGTAACTTACGGAAAAATATAATTAATTATAAATATGTCAAATTTATCCCGAACACCCTGTACACACATATATATATATATATATATACACACACACACTGCTTGGAAAGAAGTCAATGGATGCCATAGTGTGAGGAACAAACAGGTATAACACCCACCTTAATAAGATACAGGAGCCTTTTCGCTGAAGTGACTGAAGCAATCTTACAGGGCATAATTTTCACAAACATATAATAGTGATCAATGGGAATTTTGAATCATTCTTCTGTACGAATGTAATGAAGCCAGGACTGTTGTGAAGCAGGCATATCTTTCCCTCACCCGACACTCCAGTTCATCCCACAGATGTTCAACAGAATTGAGATCAGGACTCTGTGGAGGCCAGTCAGGTGTGGTGACCATGTCCACAAACGATGCAGTTACAGCAGCAGCCTTATAACATGGAACACTGAAAGAGCCAATGGTCAGTTCTGTAGGAACGCCACAAAGTAGGAAGCATTGCATTGTCCATAATGTTCAGATACCTTTGTGCATTCAATGTTCAAGCCACCACAAAAGAGATTTGAGACCAAGCCAGGACCATTTTATCACACCACCATCCCCAAATTTCATAGCTGGGATTACACACTCTGGTGAGTGATGTCCACTGGGCATCTGCTGCACCCATGCCCATCCACTTGCTCAGTAGAGGGTGTAACTTTCCAAGCTTCCATGTCCCACTGTACATATTCTTTGCACAATGCCACATGTTGGTTCAGGTAATGTGGAGCTAGCATATTATGGTCCTGCCATGGAAACCCATGTTGTGAGCCTCAGTTCTGAAAGTTTTTGTGCAGATTCATGTTCCAGTCAATGCCTGGAACTCTGCATTCAATGTGTCGGCTGACAAATGGTGGTTTTTACATATTATCCTTCATAGCACCCTACGGTAATGTTTGGTGAGTGTGTGGGTCGTCCGATTTGGCCCAATTTGTCAAACATATAAGCCTGTAATGTAGCATCCTATCACAATGCCTCCTTCAAACTCCATCAGTTCCCTTATTGTAGCTATTTCACCTGGAGACGGCTGCACTCATTTGAAAGCATCACATTCATCCAATTTATACTAGCTACAAACACGTGACTCGTTACATGGCACAATGCACCTTGCCCATGGTGGCATCCATTGACTTCTTTCCAAGTAGTGTGTGTGTGTATTATAAAATAAAATTTACTTATCTTCTGCTATTGAAAACGAATAAGTTTCTGCTGCAGATTTTGTAATTATTTTAAATAATTATGAAACTAGTGAAAAAAACTTACATATCTCCATTTGGAAAATAATGGATTTTCAAATGCCACAGTAAAATGAAAAAAATGCTCATTTAGACATAGTATCACAATAAAGTAATTAGTTACAAACAAATATAATAAGAAGGTGGACAATATAGATTCGTTATAAAGAAACTTAAAAGTTCAGATGTCTCTTTTTCACTTCTGAAAAATATTCGCAGTTACTTCAAAAATCTATCTGGACACTAATCAATCATAAATTATGTTGCAGTGCATGGTCAGCATTTTTTCCCTTAATATTTTATTTCCAGATTTTCCTGGATTTGATTTGCTACAATAAATGAAACTGAATTATCAACTACTGACATTAATGCTCATGTGACTATCATAGAAATTGTACCAGCTGTCATAGTTAAGCAATTGAAAGTTCAAAGTCTGCAAGCGTTTCTTTATTAATACATTAACACCCATAATAAACACTCTACATATTTTGATTTGTTAGAATCTAAACAAAGAATAAACACATATTACTGATAACTGAGAAACGATTAAAGGTCAGCTGAAGGAGTGTGATGTAAGGGAAGAAACTGATCTTTACAGATTATGAAGGGACAACGCACAGAGAGTGGTCTCTGAACAAATATGGGATGAAGGAAAAAAGAAATAAAGATATTGTCTAATGCAAAACTCCTTTGCATATAATATCATTGAGAAAAAAAAATGTAGTTTTTAATTTATCATCATCAAATTCCTGCCATGTACCCTCAAGAGGTGTACAGGATAGTACTACATGAAAACAATTATATCATTACTAACTTCCTATCTACAATTTTCCTCCAAATCTATCTGTTACTTGTCAAGACTCCAACATTATCAGATCTTATATTTCTATCGTCTAAGGCACTTTGTACCGTATCAATCCACCTATATGTTGGTCTTCCTCTGGTTCGCTTTCCTGCCAACCTGACAGAGAACACTTGTTTTGCTAATCTTTCCTCACTCATTCTGTTTAAGTGACACCATACCACCTGAGATTAGCTCTGCTAATGCATTCCTGGATGCCGAATGTCAAGTTCTTTCCTAATATCCTCATTTTTAATATGATATTGCCATTGATGCCATCTGTTCACTCCTCTAATCTTTCTCAGGACTCTGATATCTGTGGTCTCTAGTCTTTGGTCAAGTGTTTTACTTCTGACCCAGCTCTCAGATCCATAAGTTAAAACTGGTTTGAACACTGTCTTGTATACAGCTAATTTAGTATTCTGACTAATTTCTCTCTTATTCCATATGAATTTATTCAATTGACTTCCTACCATACCAGCTTTGTTGATTCTGTTGTCTATTTCCATATTTAATTTACCATCTTCAGTAAAAATCGTGCCTAAGTAGTTGAAATGTTTTACTTGTTCCACAGGTTCTCCATTCACAACACAGTTGACATTTTCAATGATTCTGCCTATTTTCATTGTCTTTGTCTTTTTATTGCTGCCCTTCATACCATATCTATTACAACAGTTCAATTTAATCAGAAAATCTTGCAGACTTGTAGTGGATTTATTTAGAAGTATAACATCATCCGCATAAAGCAAAGAGCTGACATTAACATCTCCAATTTTGAAATCATGTTTAATACTAGTTTCCTTCATAATGTGATCCATATAAATAATGAATAACAGAGGGGATAATGTACATCCTTGTCTCACACCAGATTTAACATTAAACCATCTTCCTGTACTTCCTTCAATTCTAACTGCTGACTTACAGAATAGCTGCTGTAATTAAGTCAGAAGCCCTGGTCGGTTCTCCACATTCCTTTAAAGGCTATGTGGAGGTCTCCTCTCAGTTATACAGCTTTGACCCTTAAGCACTGCATTATCTTATTCCTGTAACTAATTCTTTCCTCTTTCACAGATTCTAATTGCAGTTTTTCAAAAGTTAATAGTTTATGCATATTGTTGTGTTTGCATGCACACAAAATGTATTTAAGTTTGACAGTATTCATTTACATGCATATGTGACTCTCAAAAGACTCTGTTCACAAACAAATACTTGATTACCTATGTATTTGGGGGAAGTGAAGTCAAAGAATTCCTAGTGGAAAGCAGTACGACTATCTGAAACCAGCCAACTCGCACAAGAAAAGTCTCCTAATTTTTTTTTCCCTGGAAATAGCACAACTTAAGCATTAATACATATATAGCATTCATGTTAGTAGGTTACCAAGTTAATGGGAATGCTACCAAGGAATGGCTTGCAATGCTCATGACAGTTCAATAGGATGTAAGACACCTGCAATTTTTCAGTATAAGAGAAGATGTTACATTGCATATAGTCATGTTACAAAATTCAATCATACAAAAAAGATGGTAGCTTACATGATTTTAGAACAATGTAGAATACTTAAATGAGCTTTATTATGTCTCCATAATTTTGCTTTTTTTATTAAATTGACAATACAGAATTGTAAAAAAGTAAAAAAAAGTGCATTCTGTGTCCAAATTTCATGCTTCTAATCTCTTTACAGATCATGAAGGCTAGTAATTCTTAGCAAAAGGTCTAGTGAGGAGACAGTTTATTTTATAGGTAGCCGAGGGGGGGGTAGGAAGAAAAAAAGAAAAATATGAATTATTTTATGACCTATAATGGTTAACTCTGCAATAACAGATTAAAAAAAAAAACAAGGATTAAACCTATCCTCACCCAATTATACTCACTTCACATTTGATGTTCTCTTGAAGGCTGAACCATGTGATGCACTGACAGGCATGTGACTTTTGATAAGTTTGACAGTAGGTACTGCACATATTGGCTGAGGAAAAAAAAAAAGAAAAAAAAGGTAGTGAAAATATATTATATTGAAGTTTCATTTAATGCAACCACATACCATAAAACCCAGTCTGTGTCCCCCTCCCCCCTGTTGTAATTGTTACACAACTTTGAATTTATTTTAAAACTAACTAAACATGATCCTTTTCACGCCACTTCAGGTCATCATTAAGCAGAGTGATGGTCTTACATCAGGCAACAAAAATCTTCTACCATCTAAAAATTAAAAAAAAATTCATTGGTGGGATATGACTCACCAATCTCTTAGTTGATAAATGGGCATATTATCTAGTACACAGGCTATCAAAATAAGTTTCCGAGATGAGAATTAATGTGGTCATGAGTTTAAAGCATTAAAGGTGTACGAGGCACTTTTTGGAAAAATTTTGATTACTTTTTCTTTAAACTTTTATATTTTGTTGCCGTACTATCGTAGATAACTGCAGGTCTATTCTATAATTCATTTTTCAGTAACTAAAAAATCTAAAGAAAATTTTAAACAAAATGTCTCTCCTGGTATGTATTGACTGACTTTTGTAGGACTGCTTCCAGTTGACAGCATGTTTCAATTGCATGGTTTGAACTGTTTGCATTAAAAGTTTAAATTCAAAGAAAATATGTGGTTGGGTCCTGTATTATATTTCATTTGTTTCATTAAACTTCGAAGTTCATTCTACTACTTTCTACTGTATGTATGTTGGATTTGTATAACTCAAAATTATTTAATAATTTTAAAAAATGTTTCACATGTTTGTATGAAGTATTATAACGTCTCCCAAATTGCTTTTAGCTAAGATAGGATACACTGGTGTTACTAAAATTATAAAAGAGTATATGGGTATTGAATGTTTGGGAAATACTGCCCTTGCCTGTTATTATTAACTAAATGGATTCCCTAGTGATGGTCTTGCCTTATGTAAGACCACTCTGCTTAAAGAAGATTTGAAGTTGCTTGAAAAGGGTCGGTGTGATCTATTCAGCCCATGCAACAATTACAAGCATATTTCAGTTTTATGAATTATGTACATAATACTGAAAGATGAGAACATTTAATAAGTGCTTATGACTGCTGCCAAATGAAGCTGCAATTTGCTGAACCCATTTCAAGATCCTGTACATATTCCTGTATCTATGCACTTCCCCCAGTAACTTTTTTCACTGAAGTTGGAAACTGATCTTTATGAAATAAAGATCAGTTCACCCAAAGATTGTCGGAATAAGTGAGACATGGTTGGAAGAGGACGACATCCTGACAGGAATAGAGATGGAAGGGTATGTGTTTCATGAGGATACAAAGGGTAAAAGGGGAGGGGGAGTGCTATTGATGATAGAGAAAGAGTTATGTCCATACAAAGTAGAGATGCAAGACGGAAATAGTGCCAGTGGTTTTGAGGCAGTATGGTGTGAGACAGAGGTGAATTGAATCAAATACTTGGTTGGATGTTGTTATAGACCAGGAAATGTGGGTGGTGGTGATAATGAAATGAATAATCAAATTAGCCAAACAAATAGTGATTTTAATTATGGCAATATAGACTAGAATGATGAAATACCAACTAGAAGTAAAGAAAATGAGTTTGTTGAGTTTTTGAGAGATAACTACCTCAGACAGTATGTAACAGAGGGCACGCAAGGACTGAGGATCTGGGATTTGGTCATCTCATCAGAGGATGTAATTATAAATGAAGTGTCAAATCATCCACCAATTCGTAAGAGTGACCATGAGGTGATTATCTGGGTGGTTGCGAGCAGTGTGAGGACCTCTGTGAGAAAAGGGTATATTTGGAATTACAAGGTGGGGGGGTTGATTATGAAGAGCTCAGGAGACAGCTTGTGGGTGTAACATGGAATGAGAAGTTAGCTGGAAAAGAGATCAATGCAGCTTGGGAGATTTTAAAAAACTATCTAGTAGATGCAATGCCTAAATATATTCCAAGGGTGAGAATGTTAAATAAAGTAGGTGTGAGATGGATGAATAAAGAGATTAAGCATGCAATACAGAGAAAGAGGGCATTGTGGAGGCAGCATAAGTGAAGTGGAAATAACCAATTGGTTATTTCCACTTCACTTATGCTGCCTCCACAATTACATGAGGTCTACAAAGACCAGTCAAGGAGGGTGACTTGGTTGGTGAGGGTAGCTAAAGAGAGGTATGAACAGCAGTTAGCTAATGAAGCCAAAAAGAATCCTAAGGAGTTCTTTCGATATGTAGCCAGCAAAAGAAAGAATGATTATGGAAGGATGACATTGATTGGAGAAAATGGTATAAAGACAGCTGTTGCAGAATGTGTGGTGGAGATACTTTATAAGCAGTCCATATAGGTCTTTCAATCTTGTGAATGTGACTTCATGGAGAGATTGAGAGCAGTAGATGATGGGGAGGAGAGACTGACTGTAAATGAGCAAGAGGTGTATGGGGAGTTGAGTAAACTAGATGTTGATAATCTAGTGTGTCTCACTAGATTATAACAGATTATTATTATCAAGTCCCACAGATAATAATAATCTGTGTGACTTGATAATATATCGCCATGTATTCTGAAGGAATGTGCCAGGAAGTTGACACCTGTATTGGCATAGTTTTTTATTACGAGTCTTGCACTCGGTCGAGACCCTAAGGAGTGGAAGGAGGGCAAGATTGTGCCACTTCATAAAGTGATCGAACTCAAGCTTTAAACTACAGGCCTCTCTGTGTGTCATGTTGTGGTTAAGTTGTTGGAGAAGCTTGTGAGAACTAAGATCCAGAGTTGGTTAGACAACAATGGTATAACCTTTGATGGACAGCATGGATTTGCTAAAGGAAGGTCATGTTTTAGTAATCTACTTACTTATTACAATAAAATGACTGCTCCCTTGGACAGAGGAGGAGGATACACAGTGATATACTTGGATTTCGCAAAGGCTTTTGATAAAGTACTTCATGAAAAATTGATAGTCAAAGTGGAGCAGATGGGGGTTGGATATTAGATTGGTGCATTGTATTCAATATTGGCTGTCTGATAGGTATTAACAAGTTGTGTATAGGGAAAGCAATGTCAAGGAAAAGGAAAGTCACTAGTGCAGTGACTCATAGATCTGTTTTAGGGCCATTACTGTTTAACTTGTATGTTAATGATATAGGTGAACATTTGGATGGAGATATTCAGTTGTTTGCAGATGATGCAAAGTTGGATGAACCATGAAGAGTAGTGAGAATGTTGTGACCTTGCAGGAAGACTTGAATAGATTGAGTGATTGGGCACAGAAATGGGGATGAGAGTTCAATGTTGCAAAATGTAAGGTTTTAAAATTTGGAAAACAAAGATGGGATGCAGAATTTATGCTTGGTGAGGATACATTGTTGGAGGTGGAAGAAATAAGAGATCTGGGAGTGATAGTGGATAAGGATCTGAAATTTAGGGGACACATAGCCAAAATTGTGAAGACAACACAAAGGCTTCTGGGAATGATGCAGAGGACACTGACATGTAGAAGTAGGGAGATTCTTGTTCCGTGGTATAATGCTTTGATTAGGCCACACATGGACTATTGTACCCAGATTTGGTCACCTGGTTTTCAGAAGGATGAAGAGATGTTGGAAAGGGTCCAAAAGCGACTGACTAAGGTATTTTCTCACCTCTGGAATGTCAAGTATGAGGAAAGATTGAGGTTATGCAATTTGCAGAGTCTGGTGGACAGGAGGAAGAGGGGAAATATGATAAAGACCTACAAGTTGGTAAGGGGTTTTTATAGGATCAATGCTGGAGAAGCTCTACAGAAATTAGTGAAAGATTGTGAGAGAACCATAGGTCATCCCTGGGAACTGTATAAAGAAGGTGTGAGTAGGGGAGTGAGAGGCAGGTTTTTTTCATGCAGAGTTGTAAATGATTGGAATGTCTTGCCTGCGAGTGGTGTCTGCAGGGAGTTTTAATGTGTTCAAAGCACAGTATGATGAGCTGTGTGTGTGTGTGTGTGTGTGATAAAAGGTCCTTCCAGATGAGTCTTTGACTCCATGAAGTCTTGGGTAATAATAATAATAATAATAAATTATTTGTATATTATGATTCCAGAGACCACGTTAAGATAATGCTGCATTTCATGAATCTTTCCCTTCAAGAAAACTAACATGGGAACTGGATAAGCTTGTGAAGTGAGCAGACCTTCATTGTTTTGCTGCTATATTTTGGAGGGGAGGGTGCAAATGAAAATTATGGATAAATAATACCTTAGTATTCCTTGTCCCTTTGGTTGCTTGGATAAAATGTACATGTATTTTACAATATTTTTCATCGATTCTGTTATGGTTCTTGAATACAATTTTACAATTACATATATAGGTAATCATTATGAGGTGTGACCTACGTTTAGTATCAAGTAAGAGGTGACCAACTGCTTAGTATTAAGTACATACGATTTATATATCAACGAATATACTAATTAAAAGTAATGAAACATTTTATTGTCGTATGTTATTTACATTAGACTATTGGCAGGATCTGCATACATTAATTGATGAAGAATGTAGCCTTGATGTCTCGAATGAATGCTTCAAATCTGTTTGTTGGGTTAAGTCCTCCCCACCAAGTTTCAATGAGGTGCCTTGGCAGAAGGTCAGGGGTTATCCCATGCATTATTCGCAACATCTTCAGTTTCAGATCTCCGCACAGCCTTTTGATTAGCTGGGTGTTTGCTCCAGTTATTAGATCAACGAAGTTCTCACTATGGTTTACAGTTTGGTGTACATAGCCATGAGTTTCTAAGCCTGTGTAAGCCAACCATTTTGTCAGAATGGAGGGTGGTTCCAAGTGCAACCTCTGCCGTGATAATGGAGTGAAGAGTCTGTCTATCTTGATGCTCTACCACAAAGAATCGACACTCGGCAATCTGATCAGAATGTTTCTGGACCAGCCCCAAAACCCATGGCCCTTCCATCTTTCTGCCATAATTTCTCGGCACTTCCTGAAGGAGAGCTTTCTCGTAACTGCCAACATCTTCCACATGTGCAGTTTCACAGTCCCCAAGAAGCAATTTAGATCCATCCATCTGTATAACAGTGCCAGGTCCTTCCATTTTGTCTCTCTTCTCCCAAAGTTGAAAGGAGACATCATGGCGGTGGTTAAACCAGTCTACTACCGCTTGGTGGCAGTGACCAGTAAGTTCTTCCACTTGTGCAATAGACAGGTTGTTACACCACAGAAATGCAACCTCCAAAATACTCCATACAGAAAAGTTGCTGTGAGCTCGGCAATGGCTGAGAAGAAGTTGTTGAAATGACGAAGTGATTGTGTTGATTGGCACCCTTTCCTCTTGAACTTGAATCCAGGATAGCTGGTGACAGTCCCATCTCGCTTTCTCTTCTTTCAAATGACCATCTTTGTCTCTCCTCCACATCCCAATCTTGTACACCGAGGCATAGGAGTTTCATCTTGAAAAACGCCCTGTTCTTGAAGCCAGATTACTGCACTTTCCTCACTGTTGATGATTGAGTAAAATACTCGGCTTCGCATCTTGACATTTACTATCCCTAGAGCAGATCCTCGAGTAGCTCGCCCTTATATATATATATATATATATATATATATATATACAGCCAATTCTATCTCCTCTCACGATGTGACATTTACTATCATTAGAATAGATCCTAGAGTAGCTCGCCTTTATATATATATATATATACAGCCGCCAAGTCTATCCCCTCTCACGATGTGTCCTCTCTTCTGGTAGGTCACACTTCATACGTGACGTGCATTGACAGATCACATGCCATGCAGTATGTCACAAGTAATATTTGATACTATGGGGTAGGTTACACGTCATATGGTTACCTATATATATATTATTATTAACTAATAAATTTAATTAATTTATCCATTAATAAAATTATTAATATATAAATATATATACTCATGTTTATGCAAATTCAGCTTCTGCAGTCTCAATATATTTACCTTAATGACCAAGATATAAAATAATAGGTAGTAATACAAAGAATTCAAAACAGTCTACCAATAGAATATCCTTAGGTCTTTAAAATCAGAGCAAATTTAGTTTCTGTCTCTCTGTTACTCCCTCCTCCCCTTATTTATAACCTTATCTTATCTGTTGTAATTGCAATTCTACTATATTTGAATTTGGTTATCTAAATTATGCTATATTATAATGCAGAAGTTATAGATAAGTATAAAATCTCTTACTGCTTCAAACTTCTAAAAATGTAATATAATTTTCAAGAAAAATCCATAGATGTTTATACAGAGGTTAGGAAAGACTGATTTCGGTGCAGTTCTTTGCTGCAACAGTTGGCACTACAATATACAGTATGTAGTCTAGCTCAGTGGTTCAGACTTTTTCACTGAAAGGTGCCCTAAAATCATTAACCATATTTCACAGACCCAAAAATTATACAACTGTTGAAAAATCTGCAAAAACTCATTTTTTTGGCCTTCCAACATATTTTAACTGCATTGAGGCACATAAGTTGTACTTATGTGACTAAAGTGTGAAGTTATATCAGCAGAGAAATCTAGAATTTCCAAAATCCATGGTCTGTGTATACTGACATTATTCAAGGCAGCTCTCTAAGTTAGTACTACTACTACTAAACTGTTGACTCTCTTTAACTATAAAAATATAAAATGAGAAATGCATTACAATACTGTAACAGCTTAATTCTCTTTATCAGCCAGTCACAATGAAAATCAATTTCTGGCCAGTTAACTGAAATGCATGATTACAAAAATACTGCACGAGGAGTCAAATGACATACTAAATCTGTTCAAGACCTGGTAAGCTGAAGTTCTAGTCATTTGAAATCTAAATAAAAAGCACTTACTGTATTTTCAAGTCATATTTTAGAATGTTTCATTTCAGCCTATCTAGCAGTTCTGTTGAAAAAAATCCCTGTCCTGCAAACACTTTGGTATTGTATTCTACATATAAAATCCTGCTTTGGATATGCATGAATTTTAAAGCTTGGCTTTAAAAAAAAAAAAAAATTGCAGAAATTATTTGAAGAAATATAAATTGTAGTGAGCAATATATTTTCAACAGTTTTTATCAACATATTTCCTTAGGGAATCATGATGACTTATCATCTTAACTGGCCTAGTTAGCAAGCTGGATAATAGGTGCAAATTGATATCCCATTGTAGGCAATGATATTTGTAAATATCTTTAGGTGATAAATGTAAATGAATTCATCATCTAGTATGAGACCACCACTCTACTTACTGGAGGTCTTAAATAACATAAAAAAGTTCCATGTTTGGTCTCTAGAGAAGGATTTCCTAATTATATAATTCTTACTCTTCCCATGGCACTAATGTATTATAAATATTTACAACCCCAATTAAAAAAAAAAGTAATGTTATTTTTATCCTTTGAACAAGATGGAGATTTATAATAGACTACAAAAAAGAATGATAAAAATACTTTTATGTAACTACATACATTTGCATGCTACTAAATCGCTATATTTTTCCTTTCCTAATGGAGTTCTTTTAATTAAAAAAAATAATTAAGGAAGAAGCATTCACTTTCAACAACTACAAATATTTCGATTAAAGGGAATATGATTGTAGTTTCATGTTGAACACTATCAGGCTACAAAGATACACTGAAAGATAACAATGTATCAGCAAAAAAAAAAGTTCAAAAACAAATGCTTACAGATGACCACTTTGTCTCATAAAGCTGAAACAATGCTCCTTGCATTCTTGGGATAAAAGAAAACACTAGGCTGAGTATATTTTTATATTATTATTCTTATTTGACACCTCCAGGGAGTCCAAGAACCCATCGAGGGAGGGCACTAGGTCTACAACTCCGTCTCCACCATTCAATCACAACTGATCACAACTACACCAATGCCTACCACCACTGGTATTTTCACAGACAATCACAAACATCCATGCCCACGGCGGGATTCGAACCTATAGCCCTTTGGCTGGAGAGTGAATACGCTATCCACTCGGCCAACCAGGCTCGTAAATATTGAGAATGTTATTATTATTATTTTTGTTATGAAATTTTGCTATACTTCAGAATTTTAAATTTAAGATATCTTTATTAACAATAGCCCTCTTTATTACAAATAAAAGAAAAAAAAGCAGCCAATAATTAAAAGTGCAAAAATCAAACATATCATTTATTATTTATGTCTCATAATTGTATATAATATATACATGATGTACAAAAGTTTTATATACCAAATTGGCATTGACAATATCTGCATATTTCAAGTGCAAATTAATTTAGAACAATTAGTTTGAACTGTGAAAATGGCCTTTTTCTTATTAATACTTTAATGTGTGTATGTGTGTATATATATATATACACACATACACACACACACACACACATATATATATATATATATATATATATACACACACACACACACAAATATATGTATATAAAATTAACACATGCACACACACACACACATATGTTTAGCACAAATATATGTATATAAAATTAACATATATGTATAAAAATCTTTCTCTTTTGGGAGGACAGAGACTCCAAAATGGATGGATCCATGGTTTAATAGATTATTTGTGAATCACTTGTCTTGGAAAGAGATCTAACTTCTAGTCACATCTGTTATGGGAGGTATTCTTAAATGGAGGTAGAACAGTATTCTCTCCTGGCAACTCAAGTCGCATTCATAAAAATAACGAACTGTAAGAAAAAACTTGACAACTCTCCACCTTAATATCAGGTTTAAGGGCAATGAGCTCTCCACAACTTTATAGGGCTTAAAGAAAACAGCAGAAACAAAACTTTTGAAAGTGAAGTTTCAATCACCATTTTCCATGGGTAGTAAATAATGTCCACAAAGTTTAAAGGTAATTTCTGTATTAAAAATACTATTAATAGTTACGGGCAGTTTGTTATTTATTATTATTATTATTATTTTAACAGTGTCTCCATGGAGTCAAAAGACTCATCGCGGGAGACCCGACATTGACACACTAACCATTATTTACACAAAACCTATCATACCTCTCCTTAAATTCATTCACAGTTGAAGCATTCACAACCAGTTCTGGCAAAGCATTCCACCCATTCACAACCCTCCAAGTAAAAAATCTAGTCCTAACACCCTTGTTAACCACACTCTTACACAATCTCCAGGGATGGCCCCTCGTTCTCTCACATCCTGCATTGGTCTTAAGAATATCATCAGTATCAATCCTGTAAAATCCCTTTAACAATTTAAATACCTCTATAATATCTCCTCTCCTACGTCTATCAGTTAGTTTTTGGAGCCCACAGATCATCAATCTATCTTCATAGGGAACATCCCACAGACCTGCAACAATCTTTGTAACCCGCCTCTGAATCCTCTCTACCACTTCCGCATCACCAAGAAATCCTGGCGACCAGATCTGTGCACAATAGTCCAAATGCTTTTTGGATTGGTGTGTTATTTATTTTTGTTAACTATCTCTGTCCAGTGACGTATCCTAATTTTTTAAGATCCTTAGTTACAATATTGAAACACACATTAACAAAACCTTGAGATCGTACTCGGGTAACACCTCGCCCTTCTCCTTGTGCAACTACTCGAGAATCGATGTATTCTGGACGACGACCTATCAGCCAACTGGTAAACTTCTGCAACAACGACGATGACTCTGGAACAAACATAGGAATCCTACGATGATGCTGACCAGCTGATACAGGGATATGTACAGAACCATATCCTCTAACGACATCGTTCCCGAAGGTGTCAAGTCCGTATACGCTAATGACTAGCTGAGGCCATCCGAACGGATTAGTACTTTTAAATGTAATATCAAGTGGAAAGTTCCACACAAAAAGTTGCCGCTCATCTTTACTCTTTTTAGTCATCTGTGATATGCCTTCCTCTATTCCAGAAGTAACAATCCAATCTTGACCATAAACAAAGCAGTATTTACAGTAAATATCATCAAACTCAGGAAATTCAGCGCTTTCTATCTGACCTGCTACCATTATAAGAAAAACACTAACCGAATCAATTTCCGTGCTCATTTTCAATAATACATGACAAGAACGTAGTGTTAACACAATCCTCCAGCAGAAATCATTTACATATGAATAAAAATAAATTTAGTATACAATGAAACGGTGCACGACATACACATTACTTTCCAAACCACTCTAGAGGGCAGCATATTATAGTTATGCTCATTCTGTGAAATTCTGGAAAATTATGGTAAATGATATATTTTCTTGGAAAAATGATGGGCCAGCAAAAGAAATGTATGATAGGTTCGATTCCATTTACTGGTTAGAGGAATCTTATGTAAGTTTTTTTTATATTTTTTGTCGTTGTTTTCAGCACAGTCTTTGGAGCAGAAGACAGCATTTTATTTCTTCGAAAAAAAAAAAAAATTGTTGAGTTGTGGAAATGGTCAAGGGGTGTCTGAAGAAATATATATATATATATATATATATATGGCGAGACCGTTTACCCTTTCGAAGTCACCAGCTTGGTAAGGAAGACAATATCAGATTATGAGAAAAAAATCGGCTGAGCTAGCCAAATGAAATTATTTTGCTGTGAGAAAAAACGAAACGAAAAGATACAGAATAACTTTAGCAAATACGGGTATCGACAGTGGCGCACCCAGAGAGGGGGGAGACAAGGGGCCCGGACACCCCCAAAGAAAAGGAAAAAACACTAGAAAAATTTCCAAAAATCTTTTCCTAATTAAAATTCATTTTTTTTATTTATGTTGTGTGCTACTTATGAATTAGCGATCACTGCAGATGCTCAGTTATAGGTCGTATGCGATGTGTAGTGTGTATTCGCAAAACGTCTACTCAACTCGGTCCCCCCCAAAAGTTAAATCCTGAGCGCTCGGCCCCCTCCAAGATTAAATCCTGAGTGCGCCACTGGTTAGCGAGGTATTATAAGCAGACAAAATAGATGAGTTACCGAGTGACCACTTTACAAAGGGGTCTATTAACCAAGTGACGATATACTCTGGCAGATGTGATAGGAAGTGATTTAAAAATAGCGTTCGATGAATCAGAAGTAATTATGATATTGCAGAGTCTCAATGTAAATTCCAGAAAGTGCAAAAAAAAAGAAAAGAAAAAAGAAATTGATATTGCTTCCGACCAGGCTGTTCTGGTAAAGTGTCTCAGCTTTGGTAAAACTCCACTAGAATGAAAAGAACAAAACAATTCTATCTCATAAAAAAGGCACCAAGATTAAACTAGCAAATAGACCAGCCATATCGCCAGCAGTGAAGGTATTGGAAGAGCTGATCAATAACAGACATGTATTTGTAAAGAATAGGTCATGCTTTATTACTTTACTCATTTTTTTTTTATAATAGAGTAACTGCTGAATTAAATAAAGGGAATGTTGGATTTTACAAAAGCATTTAATTGGATAATACATGAAACTCTTAAACAAATAGGTGTGGATATGAAGCTAAAGGTACATTAGATATTGTATGGATAGTGTGGGTCTCCCACAATGACTCTTCTGATTCCATAGAGGTGACCTTACAACATTAAGGCAAGGCATTATCAAATAAAGGTGCTATACAAGCTCATCTATAGCAGGCATTAACATAACTGGGATCCATTATTAATGTGAAGAAATGCAGTTCAGAAGAAGTCAGAAGAAGATTAATAATGACTAAAAACAGTCAGAGACTTGTTTAAAATCCAGAAAGATGGATCGTTCTCCACAGGAACCAAGTTAAAGATTTAGGATGCAAATGTTTTTTCAACAGCGACTTATGGATGTGAGTCATGGAACCTAAAGAAGTCTGATAGGGAAAGGATAGATGCTTTTGAGATGTGGTGTACAGAAGGCTGTTAAGGATATCATATACTGAAAGTTCAACAAACGGATTTGTGTTAGATAGGATAAGCAAATCTTTAAGACTCCTTAAGGATACTGATAGAAGAAAGTTGAAATACTTTGGACAAATTTGAAGTGCGGAAGGAGAACTTGAAAACAGTAAGAGGAGGCAAAGTTCCTTGGAAAAGAGGAAGGGGTAGACCGTGAATGATGAGAATGAATGATGCGTATGGAGTGAATGCTCTTCAGAGAGTGGAAACCTTTAGAAAACAAAGCATACAAGAGGACTACATGGCAATGACTGGTATACCAAAGCACTGAGCATCTGAGTGACCATGTGTCATCTAGTGATGTTTAATGAATAGATGGATAGATTCTGATCAACTTCAGTGGCAAGATCATGAGCCTTTCATTGACTGTTGCTAATTCTTCAGACGTGTGTGAAACATGACTCTTCATATTTTCTCCTTTACTAAAATGAGGTTTTATTATTATTATTATTATTATTATTATTATTATTATTATTATTATTATTATTACGGGCGACTCCAGGGTGTCCTTAGACTCATCGAGGGAGGCCCTAAACATCATGTCCACACAACTATACGACATTCTCACAGTATCTATCATACTTTGCCTTGAACTCACTCACCGTCATAGCACCCACAACAGACTCCAGCAGCTTATTCCACTCGTTTGCCACTCTAAAAGTAAAGAACCCAGCTCTAACACCCTTGCTAACCACAATCTTGCCCAGCTTCCATAAGTGTCCCCTAGTTGTCCAATCACCAGTCCTGATTTCAAAAATATCATCTGAATTAATCCTATAGAAACCCTTTAGCAATTTGAATGTCTCAATCATATCTCCCCTTTTCTGCCTATCAACTAATTTCTGCAACCTACAAATCTTCAACCTGTTCTCATAAGGTTCATTCCATAGACCTGCTATCATCTTGGTCACTCGCCTCTGGATCCTCTCCACCTCCTCCCCATCAAGAAGGAACCGAGATGACCAAATCTGGGCACAGTAGTCGAGATGAGGTCTTATCAAGGCTCGGTACAGAAGTACAATAACTTGCTTGTCTCTGGTTGTCAAAGTATTTTTCAACAACCAAGTGATTTGGTGAGCTGATTTAGCCACTTTGCAATGTCCCCCCTAAACGTCATCTCCCTATCCACCAACACTCCCAAATCCCAGGCCTCTACAATCTCCTGGAGTACAGTTCCACCAATGTGGTATACTGCTGCTAATGTTTTCACCCCAAAATGCAACCTTACATTTTGTCACATTAAATTGACATTCATTCTCCTTAGCCCAGAACTCCAATCTATCCAAGTGGTCCTGCAAGATTTTGACATCCTCTGCATTCACTATTGCCCTACCCAACTTTGCGTCATCAGCGAACAAATGAGGTTCCTCTTAGATCCCTCCCTATAACGTTAATGAACAAATTGAACAGCAGTGGTCAAAGCACAGAACCCTGTGGCACACCACTAGTCACAGGCTGTCTTTTGGACTCTACTCCTGAATAAACTACTCTCTGATATCTCTCCATCAACCACCCACCTATCCATCTAACCAACCCTATATCCATTCCCATATGTTGCAGTTTACGGATTAGAATTCCATGTGGTATCCTGTCAAAGGCCTCAGCCAGGTCAAGCAGTATCACTGTAAACCCATTACCTTTATCCAGTTCAGCCGTCACTGTGTTATAACTTGAGCAAGTTACTGAGGCATGATCTACTCTTCACAAAGCCATGCTGTCCCCCTTACAGTATCTCATTTTCATCAATCCATTCCTGTATATTTCCCTTGACTATTTCTCCAAGACTTTGACAACGACTCCTGATATGCTGATCAGTTAGTAATTTGCAACAGTAGTCTTGGATCCTCCTTTATGCAGTGGAACTATTTCCCCTCTTTCCACACCTTTGGGACTAAACCAGATCCGAGACTCAGATTAAACAACATGGTCAAGGACACTTATAATTCTTTAGCCGCCTCACGCGGTATGCCATTCAATCCCACAGATGTATTCACATTAAGGTTCTGTAATAGACTATTCACCTCCAATTAAGTGCTGTCTTCCTCTCGTTCTTGGTTATCCTGCACAGATATAGAAAGTTTTGGGGATGCCACTTGATGATTCTCTTGTCATTCTCTAGATTTGAGAGGTAACAAAACCATTTTATATTTGAGGTTGGTGTCGACGTTGTGAATAACCTTTAGAGTTTGAATGTTCTATTTTACAAAGTAAATGCATTGGCTTCTATCAGTCAGCTATCCAAACAAATCCCACTGAAGGCAATAACATCTATATCCTTTTTGTAGCCAGTTTTGTATCTGGGGTTGTGTAGTTAGGATTAGAATGAAGCGTTAATTCATGAAAGAAGAGATCTCCATGGAAGTTAACAAGTTATTAAGATTCTACAGTAACATTTCTTGATTTTGCAAAAGCATTCGATATTGTAGTGGACATCAAGTTAGTATGCGATTTTAAATTGCGCAAGCCACAAGCAACAATTATCATATGTTGCTTTGAGATCTTAGAAAGGGGTATAATTGTTACTTTTCATGTTTTCCTTATATTTTAGTGTTTAAACGAATACACGTAGGTGTTTTAAAGAAAAGTAGCGATGCAAAGCAAGAAAAAAAAAGAAACTTGATTTATAATTAACATTTAAATATGAATGCTTATGTAGTTCAGTGAAGTTGCGCTTTCATCCTCTATGCTATATTACCCGAAGACAGACGTAATCTTTTCACCCCAAAATGCATAACCTAACATTTTGTCACATTAAATTGACATCCATTCTCCTTAGACCAGAACTCCAATCTATCCAAATCGTCCTGAAACGACTTGGATACATTGGATCTCTTCTAAGTTAATCGATCTCTAGCACGGCAAAATGGTTTTTTCTCCAAGAAATTTGGGTTTTTCGTCCCGTAAACTCAAGAAAATTAACCTTAGTACCCACATTAGTTCAGAGAATAACACGTCCTGTTAGGGTTAGGTACCAAGAGATGATAGCACTCGTTTACTCGTATTTTCACGGTTGCAATTTATATTAGTGATAGTCATGGGACACTACCTATGATTGGCTACAACTACCCACTTAGTCTCCAAAAAAGCTAGATAGGGTTAAATTGCCTTGTTTAGTCTCTATAAGGGAATAAAAGGCGTAGATTATTATTATTATTATTATTATTATTATTATTATTATTATTATTATTATTATTATTATTATTATTATTATTATTATTATTATTAGAGCCTGTGTAGCTCAGTGGATGTGGCGTTTGCCAACCACCGCACTTGGCCGCACGAAGGAAGACTTGGTTTCGAGTCTAGTCGGCCACTAGAAGAAATTTTTCTAAGCCTTTTTTCGACCGGTTCCCGAGTTAGTCGAGATCTGGCACGGGCAAGCAGGTTTTTCCTCCCGGAAACTCGGGTTTTTCGTCCTGTAAACTCAAGAAAATCGACCGTAGAACCCACATTATTTCAGACATTAAATATATTGTGTTAGGGTTAGGGACCACGAGATGGCGGCACATTTGAGCCGTCTCTCTTCACTGAGTACCGCTTAATTAGTGATAGCCTTGGGCCATCTATCTCTGATTGGTACCAGTGGAGATTGAACCGCCCACTCAGTCTCCAAAAGTTAGATAGGGCTAAATGGCCTCGCCTACTCCCCGTATACGGGGAATAAAAAGGCGTTAGCTGATTTTTTTTTTTTATTATTATTATTATATAAGAACCTGTGTAGAGCCTGTGTAGCTCAGTGGAAGTGGCGCTTGCGTCCTCTGCGCTTGGCTGCTTGAAGTTAGACCTAGGTTCTAGTCTAGTCGCTGACTGGAGGAACTTTTTCTAAGCCTATCTTCGACCGGTTCCCAAGTTAGTCGATCTCTGGCACAGGCAAGCGGGTTTCTCCTCCCGGAAACTCGGGTTTTTCGTCCCGTAAACTCAAGAAAATCAACCGTAGTACCCACATTATTTCAGACAGTGACCTATCTTGTTAGGGTTAGGTACCAAGAGATGGCAGCACTTGTTTGCCAGCCTCTTCATCGGTGGCTGCTATAATTAGTGATAGACATGGGCCAGCTCTCTCTGATTGGCTACCGTTGGAGATTGAACTGCCCACTCAGTCTCCAAAAGCTAGATAGGGTATAAAGGCCTCACCTACTCCCTATTAGGGAATAAAAGGCGTTAGTTGATTTAAAAAAAAAGAACCTGCTAAGCTTAGTAGAAGTGGCATTTTCACCCTATGATGCTTGACCATACGAAGGAGGAATTGAGTTCAAACTGACTAGAAGAACATTTTCCAAGCCTTTTCTCGACCGGTCCGAGTTTGTCGATCTCTGGCACGGGCAAGCTGGTTTTTTGTTCCGTCAACTCAAGAAAATCGACCATCGAACCCACAATATTTTCAGACATTAAAAATATTGTGTTAGAGCTGAGGAGATGGCGGCATTGATGGGCCATCTCTTCACTGCTGGCTGCTTAAAATTAGTGATAGCCTTTGGCTGCTGTCTCTGATTGGCTACCAGTAGAGATTGAACTGTCCCATCAATCTAAAACATTTAGATAGGGCTAAACTGACCTCACCTACTCCCTATATGGGGTAAAGTGGCGTTAGCTGTTTTTATTATTATATTTAAATATTTAATATGGCAGTGTTGAATTGTGTCTATGATTCAGGTTCCATAATGACAGGCCTTTCAATTTATTATTATAAGTTCGGTTATAGTCGCTGACAAGAGGAAAATGAGAAAAAATAACTACAAAAAGTATTTTACACATTTCTTACAAAAACCTTGCCGTTTATACTCCACGAAGAGCATAATGTCGTTTTTTTTTCAGTTAATGCATCTGCATACAAACTAAAATAAAAATAATAAAGAAATATGTATATTTGTCAGACTTTTCTGTTGTTCTCTAAAAACAGGCTTGGTAGATAACTCTTATGAAGTTTTTAAATTTTACTAAAAATTTAAAAACTTAATTTCCCACAAACTATTATGGGCATGAGAGTATCCTTCAAACAAAAAGCCGACGCATTTCGTTTATTATCCCTACAAGTTCTTACTTAGCTGTCATCTGCCTCACAGTTCAAAAATTACAATTCGATACATTGCACTCGTAAAAATTCTCTTTAAAATAATCAGAAAGCAGATAACAGTTATTATATTTCATTATAATGCATTTCAATTATAAGCCAACAGTTATTCAATGAAAGCCATTCTGCTTTTGCTCCGCTACAGAAACGGGTGAATCATCTACTTCTGAACTGCTGCAGTTAAAATAGTTGCAGATGCAGACGTACTGTTATTTGTGGCTTTTCCAAGCGATTTTTTTGGGTTTCACATTGAGAGCTCCTCAGCAAACTGATACCATTTTGTCAGCTATCCATCATTTTTGTATTCCCTGTCTGTATGTTCTCTTGTAGTGCACCAGAGAGAAAACTGACAAAAGTCGAAAGATTCCTTTCTGCTAGTTCATGCATCCATGAGATGATGGACAGCCTCCTATTCAATAATTTCAGTACAGTAACGCTACCTTGTTCCTGAGGTTCTAATCTGCTGCCATCTCTCGTTCTCCTATATAAGTACCAATCGCTGAATTGGAGAAACACTTCACGTATAAAGTACAAAGCAGGCTTTCCAATATATCACTATCATTATTGCTGCACAGTTTTAGTTTCTTGAAACCTCAGGATGGAGATATTCATGGGATATTATTTACTTCTGAGGTGTAAATCAGAGAAAAAGAGAAATTGGTGCCAATTTCTTTGCGATGAGGAACCTAAATATCATTATTGTTATTATTAACAGAGACCTCCAGGGAGTCAGGTACATATTCACATCAGCTGTCATACCTGTTCTTGAAAAATACTTGCACAAACCACATCCAATAACTATCCATTCCAATCTCTCCAATCCCTGTGAGAAAAAAACCTTTCTCCTCACTCTTCTCGATAGCATTCATTCTCAATTTCTAAAATGCGATCGTCGCTTCCTTTCCCTACCCTCCATTATATGAAAAATTCCATATACTGGAATCCTGTATGAAACTTTCAGAAATTTATATTTCAATTATATCACTCGTCTTTTTCCTGTTTGCTACTGTCTGCAGTCTACTCAGGGTCTCACAATACTGATATTATTTTTAACACTCCCCTTTGCCTTTTTCCACAGTATCAGAATCACCACAAAAACCAGGAGACCAGACTTGCATGCAATAGTTCAAGTAAGGAATTGTCAACACCTTCTAAAGGGGAAAATGACTTCCTTATATTTATATGTAAAGGTTCGTTTCAGCATTTCCTAATCAATTTGTCCAACATGATCATCTCTTAGTAAACTTTTATTGTTCATTGCAAAGTAAATATTATCACTCAACCATTTTCTGGATGCGAATTCTATCCAACTTTTACAAATATTCACCAAAAGTATTGCGATACTATTTGGTCGATAGTTGGATACATCGGTCTTTCAACGATTCTTTTGGAATGGAATTGCGAAACATTCTTTCCAGTGCTGTGTAATCTTCTCTCTTCGAGACTCAAAATTATTGTCGGTTCAAGAGAATAAATTGCCAGTTCAGCAGAATTCTCTTTTAACACCCATTCTGATATTCCATCAAATCCTATTGCAGAATTCTAAATTAGTTTGTGCAACAGCTCTAGTACTTCCTCTTCTGTGACATGAGATTGCTCATACCGTGAAGAGGTGGCGGTGAATTCAATGTTCAGTATATTTGTTTGATAGATCTTAGAAAAATGGCCACCCATTAGTTGAGAAAACTCTGCTGCTCTTTTTTTAGAGAAGAACAGTTTTTGAAAAGAAACTGGCTCTTCACGTGCTAGTTTTTATTTATACTAAGACTTATCTTTCTGTACAATAGTTGTCATTTTTCTGGCTTACTTCTAATATTCATAAGTGACACCATCCTTCGCACAACTTATTATTACCACATTTTACTTAAGAATCTCTTGTTTTTTTTTGTCATTTTTCCTATCTTGCATACTTTTCCTGCATTTGGGATATCAGTGTATTTAAAGTTGCTGATCTTCAATGCATGAATAAATGAATGAGAGAGTTCAAAGAATGAAATGCAATATTTCCTCTGTTACGAAAATTAAAAGTTTCCAATCAAAGAATAATGAATTTCGAATGTTAAAAGAATAATCATCATTTCAGTAATATCGCCTCATTGCTGACAGAAGACGAAAGAACGTTGTCGTTTTTTATCCCCCCCCCCCCCACACAAAGATATCCCATCAGTTCCGAATTCTAATTCCATTTATGCAACATCTCTTGTACTTTCTCCTCATTGACATGATATTGTTCATGTCACGAAGAGGTGGCAGTAAGTTCAATGTTGTGTGTACCAGAATAATAGCTTCCAGCAAAATGGCCACTCACAATTGAAGGCCTGATAATTGCATGCCTTCAATCTGTCCACGACACTAACTATAATTAGGAAAATAATTTTCAACTGTTTTAGCACCTATGCTAAAGTGTCGTCATCTCATTAGCAGGATTTGAACGAGAAAATATAATCTGATGAGATATGAGCACAATAATTCACTTTATTCTAAACAGAGTCTTGTATATGGGGACTACAATTTATTCAACCGCTTCTTAGCATTGCAGCAATTCTGAGTTGAATCTTACGTATCGCTACTTGAATTTCAAATTTCTATTCACTATGGACATTAGAAAAATATGAAATAAACTAATAAGATTGAGTTTATGTTGTTTTATTTAGCCACTGCTCCAAAATTCATTCACATTTGGAATAGAGAATGAAAACCATTATGCTTTCCGAAACTTTTAATTCGTTTCCGAATCGGATAAACGAATCCACAGTTTCTAGTGCATATTCCTTCTAAAACAGTATTCTTCAGAAAAGTGTTATTACATCATATCAGTTTTATTCCGTTAGATGTTAAATATAATTATCTGAATTTTAGAAATTTACCCTATAAAGTTTTCCCACCGTACGTGTTGGCAGGCAAGCATCGTTCTATCCATGAGCGTCAGCAGAAACGTTTTATTTAATTATTTCATTTTTTTTTTCACAAATAGATCACAGGCTATTTCGCATGTCACATGAAAATCTTCATCAGATGAAGATGCAAGTTTCATCAGGTTCCAAACAGATGTAGACTGAATGTGATTATGCATCAAATATCCCTCTCGCCTCTTCTTGTCCTCAACCTCCATCCACTCTATATATCTCATTCGAGTTCCAGCTTCGATCGTTTTGTTGCCTGAATGGCTAACACGTAACACCCACCCAAGTAAGCTCTCGGCCCGATAATGCAGATTAACAGCCTGCTATGTGATTCATCACCCCAAATGATATTGCAGTTCTGAGATAGGAAGTTGCCGTTAAGAATTCAACAGGTTCAAAACCATGCTGCCTGCATATGAAATAACAACGAACATGTTCCCTTATTTATGCATCACAAACAAGTTACGTCACAATAGTGAAGACAACATCGATAACTTAAAAGATTCATAAATTGGAATGGCTTTTAATGGGATTATATTGATCAAGTGCATATAATAAACAGCTATGTTATACCAACTAGTTTCACCAACTAAGGCTGTTGACATCTTCATGGTAAGGCACTAAAAAGTAAAAAAAAACTGTTACAAACTATAATCAACCGATTCCAATTATATTAAACAAAGAACAGGGCGCGTACAATACATGCATAGAGCATGTATGGTTCGTTCTTGAGAAATGAAAAGCTAACCCCGATTTTTCTTCTCTGTTATTATTGACGTCATCTATGTGTTCCAATCTTATTGGAAACTGTGCCTAAGTAAGGAATGACGATGGTAGAAATATAACGTGTATCATCTCATTGTCTTTCTAGGGGTTCAGAGGAAAGTATCTTGTCGACGAGTCTTCAAGGAAATCAATTCATGGTAAGGTTGGTAGATATCAGGGATATCTACTAACATGAATGGATTTCCTCGAAGGCTTGTCCACAAGATACTTTTCTCTGAACCCCTACAAAGACAACGAGATGATACACGTTATATTTCTACCATCGTCATTCCTTACTTAGGCACAGTTTCTAATAAGATTGGAACACATAGGTGACGTCAATAATAACAGAGAAGAAAAATCGGGGTTAGCTTTTCATTTCTCAAGAACGAACCATATCATAGAGTGGAATAGAAGCACAGTTCCTTACATGGAGGAGGACTTCCGCTCCCGAATTTTTAAAGCGGCCACAGAAGTTGCCCGTTGTATACTGTACATAACCTTAACAGGAACCAAGGACTAATAATGCCCGTGATCTGGAAGACCCTTATTAGATTTTTCAAATCACCAGAACTGAATTATAGTGGCAACTATAGAACGTTCCTAAATAACAACAAGTGATATCATGCTCGCTCTATGCATGTGTTATACGCGCTTTGATCTTTGTGTAATATAATTGGAATCGATTGATTATAGTTTGTAACAGTTTTTTACTTTTTAGTGCCCTACATCAGTTATGTATCCTGAAGATGCCAACAGCATTAGTTGGTGAAAGTAGTTGGTATAACATAGTTGTTTATTATATGCACTCGATCAATATAATCCCATTAAAAGTCATTCCAGAGCTTTGTGGTCAAGAAAATTAAAAGTTTTTAAGATTCATACTGTATATCGTTCGATCATTGCGAAAATCATTAACATAAAGTGTGAAATTTTCAGCTCATTGTTACAAATAGTCTTTAATTTATTAGAGTGCGTATTTGTCCTAATTTCCGTAGTGCCACAGTTCGCTGTAATAATTATAATATTAATAATAATAGTTTTTTGAAACTCAGTAGTATATTCTCTGTCAAACAAACTAGAGATAGTGGGAGAGAGATTGAGATTGAGAGAGAGAGAATTACAAAATTATCTGTTGATTTAATATTGTGATCAACCTGTATTGATCTCAGAATTATGAAAGATACTTTAACGTCTATAACTAAATGATGTTCTTCGTTTAATGCAGAGACTTTCTTCTTAGAAAATTATGTGACCCGGACCTACATTTCATCACTGTAGGTGAATCTCTGTTTAACTAAGAATTATCGGCACGTTAGCACAAGGAAAGCATATTTATTTCAAGTATATTTTCAAGGAACGTTATCTAACAGCTACGTATATTCCTATTAATAAAATATCCACCTACTTCCCATCGTCTAAAGATAAACTATGTCACTTCCTGGTGTATACCAAGTACCATGTGACTACCATCTTTCTTACTTTTGACAAACTGGACGCTCTATAGAAAAAAAGGAATACAGGAACATCAATCTTATATACTTTACAACAAATCCGATAAGTCTGGATTGGCAGAACACGGAACATAACGATATCATCGTTTTTTTAACCGTTATGGTTGTGGTGACAAGAATGACTTTCTCTGTACAGGACTTGAGTCAGGTTGTAATAGTTCCCATTAAAAGAAGCCATTAGCATCTCAACAAAATATTCTTATTAGCACAGAAAAGAATATTTCGTAGAAAACACAATTCAAATGATTCTAGTTGTTTATGATCACAATCACTTCTCGACTAATGCAAAATCCAACTCGCAAAAAAAAAAAAAACCCTCTTAAATTCCACCATCCTTTCATAATATGTCCTAATAGGAATTCCGTAAAGTAATTAGCATTGCTGTGTCGTTGTTTGGAGAACGTTTCCTTTGTATTAGAAACAATACAGCAAGAATAATTCAATAACTAACGAGAAAATGAAGAACGGTAATAAACAATATCGATTTCTTCGAAACAGAAATATATTACGTTAATTTTTGCAGATTTCATGTGTAGCTCAATGAATTGAAGCTAGAATCCTTTGCTCTAGTCCGCTCGAAGACTGACTTGAATTCAATTCTATGCTTACTTGACCTTTTTTCGACCGGTTTCTCATTTATTCGATCGGTACACGGCATGAGGGTTTTCTCGCGCAAACTTGGATTTTTCGTCCATAAACTCAGAAATCGACCGTAGAAATAGAACGACATTATTTCAGACATATCTGAAATGTCTGAAATAATGTCTGTTATGGATGAAATAATGTCTGTTATGAAGACATATCTGTTGTGGATGGTACCAATAAATGAGAGGACTTGTTTTCCCGTCTTTTCATCGGTTGCCGCATATAACTAGCGATAGTCTTTTGCCAGCTGTCCCAGTGGCATAGCTAGAGCTGTAGTTTGCCGCCCCTCTCAATACACACCAAAAATACTTCAGAAAGTCAAAACGACGTATAGGGAAATAAATTAAAACCCTACTGTATGTTTATTTTTGAAGTAAAACTTTAATTTCAAGATTCTAAAATGTTATTTTTCTTGCTTTTCTGTTAGCAAAATCGTCGATGACATTGGCGAAGTCTATTTCATAGTAATGTAGATAATTCTTAATCAAATTTTATTTAGAAAAACTCCTCTCATAACTGCTAATACTTACAGCAATTGTGAGGAAAATTCGCAGTAGTATTACAATATTTGGAACTCAGTTCTCAAGACTGTATTTTAGAATTAACTGCAAAAGTTCAAAAAGTTTAAAAGTGCCACCCATGGGGGGGGGGGGACTGCCTTCTTCGCACCTATCTTGCTACGCCACTGAGCTATCCTTGATTGGCGACCAGATGAAGAAATGCCCACTTAGTCTTCAAAAGCTAGATTGGATTAAAGACCTCGCCTGCTCTCTATAAGAATAAAAAGCGTTATCTGATTTAGATATAAACATTGTAGAATCTCTATTTGTTGAATAATAGCAAATGTTCATGCATCCATAATGCAGTATGTGGGAGCTTATCATCAACTAATTCCACATATCTATGACAATTTCGTATCTTACAAGTAGAAATTAAAGGCTCATAACTACAATTTTTGACAGCTCATTTGTAAAAATGTGAAGATAGAGACAGCTTTAAGAAATAATTATTTAAACTAGATATGCGTGTTTCATCGAGTCATTTGGTGATTCTATGAACTTACGCTCTCCATTCAGATCTGTCCCAGGCCATGTGTTTCAGAAATTCCAGGCGCATTCCAATTGCTTCTTTAACTCCATCTACCCATCTAATTCTTGGACTTCCTCCTCTTCTGCTTCCATCAACTTTAGCAAGCATCATCATCTTCTCCAAACTCTTATTTGCTCGCATAATATGTCCAAAGTATGACACTTTTTGCTTGATGATCATAGCTTCGAGGGGATAATCTGGCTTTATTCTGTCTATCACTGATTTATTGGTTTGCTTTGCAGTCCATGAAGTTCTCATGTTGCCATAACTTTTGCCTTTTTGAGGTTACGTTTAAGGCCACATTTAGCACTTTCTGCTTTAACTTTCATAATAAGTTCCTCCCAATCTTCTTTGCATTCTGCTAGCAAGGTGGTATCATCTGCATATCTCAAATTACTAATATTTCTTCTGCCAATTTTAATTCCAGTTGAAGACTCAAGTCCTGCCATTCTTAAAATGTATTCGCTGTAGAAGTTAAGCAGGTACGGAAATAAAATACATCCTTGTCACACCCCTTTACCTATTGTGAAATACTCATTTTTTTCAAGATATATTCGGACAGCAGCTTCTGTTCATAATAAAGATTCCTCCGAAGGATAATGAAATGTTCTGGGACTCCCATTGTTCTTAACACATTCCAGAGTTTCACATGACCTAAAGAGTCAAAAGCCTTAGTATAGTCAAAGAAACCAAAGTAGACATTCTTATGATATTCTTGTGCTCTTTCCGTTGTCTATCTTACATTAGCGATCTGATCTCTTGTACCTCTGCCTCTTCATCTGGCATTTCTCTCTTCATGAATGGTTGCAGTCTTTTCTGAATGAGTTTAAGTAAGACTTTACTTGCATGAGAAATCAGTGGTACAGTTCTGTTATTTACGCACTCTCTTATATCGCTTTTCTTCAATAAAGGTATATAAACTGATTTTTTCCACTCCCTAGGCCATGTAGTTGTGATCCAAATTCGCTGACATAGCGCTGTTAAAATTTTAACTGCCTCTTCTCGCAAGGCTTTGAGCAGCTTAATAGGTATTCCATCCCCCTGGTGCTTTCTTACTAGATAGCCTTTGAAATACCTACCTCACTTCACTCTCCATTCGACTGGTTCCTGAGTATAATCCTGGTATTCAAATTTCTCAGTAATTTTGGAGTCCTTTCTGTAAAGGGCTTCTGCTCTTTCGATCTTGCTTTGATGTCTGCAGCTTCTGTGAGATATCCTTTGCATTTACTTTTCAATATTGTCAACATGGCGCTGAAATTCCCTGTCAGTTCCCTGATCTTTTTGAAAAGATATCATGCTTTTCCTATCTTGTTTTGGTCTTCTATTTGTTGGCATTCCTGGTTAAAGTATTTTTCCTTGTCTCTCCTGGCTTGTCGTTGAAATTCTGCATTCAAATGCCGTATTTCCTGCAAATTTCCTGTAGCCTTCATTTTGCTCCTTTCCTGAGCAATTTTGATGCATCTTCTGACAGCCATGTAGACTTCTTACAAACTGTTGGAATATTCTTCTTTGCTTCTGCTTTAATTATATATTTAAACTGTTCCCATAGTTCATCTGGTTCTCTTTCACACAAATTGAGTGTGTTGAATCTGTTCTGTATATTAATATTGTATTCAGCCAGTACAATTCAGCCAGTATGTTTCCAAGATCATATCTAATGGACATTTTTTGTTTTAATCTTTCGTAATTTCCCATGTACCATAGCCACTAATAATTCATAGTCTGTTCCACAGTCTGCACCTAGAAATGTCTTGACAGATTGAATTGTACTTCATCTTCTTTGTTCAAATATATAGTCAATTTGATTTCTGTGTTGTCCATGATATCCATATGTACAATCTTCTTTTATGCTGTTTAAAGCAGGTATTAGCAAGAAACAAAGAATTCTCTGCACAAAACTCAACTAGTCTCTTCCCTGCAGTGTTACGAATACCAAAAACCAAAACAACCTGTTATTCCTTGTTCAACGGTTTCTCCCACTTTTGCATTCCTATCTCTGATAAGTAGCCATAAATCTCGCTTTGGTGTTGCACCTACCAGTTCTTGTAACCTGCCATAAAATTCTTTGGTGTCTTCTTCTGGTGCCTCTGTAGTGGGTATATTAACCCGTATGATCGTCATATTCACTAGATGCCCACTGACTCTGAGAGAAATGATTCTGCCACTCACTGGATTATAAGTTATTACACACCTAGCCATCTTTTTCCTGAGTAAGAAAGATACTCCATTTTTACGACTTGTGTCATGTTCTCAATAATACACCATATAGTTCCCTGACTAAAATTTATCCATTCCTGTTCATCTAAGTTCACTTATTCCCAATATATCCAGCTTCTTTCGCTCTGACCATTATTCGTAAGGTCATCTGGAAAATTGAGGTGATCTGTACTGATAGAAACGTCTGTCCATTTGAAATTCAGTTATGAATAAAATTTTTGTTCAGATGCCTATAAACGGTGGTGCATATCGTGATGATATTTAGCATGGACGTTGGACATCTGTATTCTAAGTGCATATTTATATGAAGTTTGTCACTTTGTGGTGTTTTATGAAATGTCTGTTAATATTGCAATAATTGACAGAGTAATGGAAAGCAGAAGGGATGAATGCTTTTTTGAAATTATTCCCCACGAAATTCGGATGTGCACATTTACCCCAGTAAGTGTCCTATTCCCAATTTGGTCAATGTCTCTGGGCAGTATTGTTAAAACCAAGAGTTCTCACTGCATATGCTATACTTGGACTCCACCTGACACAATCTGACAGAGTAAGATGCAACAACAGAAGTTTATTTATCAGCGGATCAGGAAACGTCATGAAATGTATGAAGATCTTCGGCCTCGTGTATTATTTGGCGGCCGGTCTGTAGAAAGAAGCTTTTACTGCTGTAGCCTCGAATGGAGGATGTACTGTCTCTCTCTACTTGAATAATTACTGAGATAATCATCGGCCAGAAAGGTCGCCACCCGCTCTACATGCACGAAGAAACGATGAGTCAGAGACTGAAGATCCTACTCAAGATTAGGTCCACTGTCTAATGAACATGGTGGTGGCATTTAATTGGGAGATAAAAGTGATTCTTTATTACCTGGAAAATGCCAACTAGATTCTTAGTTGACATTCGCTCCAGTTAGGGAAGATATGCTATCAGCTAATGCCTTTTTATTACCGTATAGGAAGTAGGCGATGCCGTTTTAGCCCTATCTAACTTTTTGAGACTGCGTGGGCAGTTCAATCTCCTCTGGTAGCCAATCAGAGATAGCTGGCCCAAGGCTATCACTATTTAAGCGGCACACAGTGAAGAGACGGCTAAAAATTGTGCCATAGAACGCACACTATTTTCAAATTGTGTCGGTTCTATGGTCGATTTCCTTGAGTTTATGGAAGGGATGAATGATTCCCGAGTGTTCCTTTAATTCGGGAATTATTCATCGGTCGAAAAATGGCTTAGATAGTCGGCGACTAGAATCGAACTCGTGACTCGGGCGGTTTAGCGCTGAGGAATGTAAACACCATTTCCTCTGAACTACACAGGTGGAATTTTATGCCAGCAGCACCCAGGGTTCCCAGGTGGTCACTCTTTGAATTACTACTGGCTCAGGTTTGCTTAACTTCAGTGATCAAGCGAGAACTGGTGCTTTCAAACCGATCTGGCTGCTGACTGAGATCATCGTGGCTAGTAAGGCCACCACTCGCACTACATGCACGAAGAAAGGGTGAGTCAGAGTCTGAAGATCCTAATCAAGAGGTCCAACATATAATGAACTGGGTGGTGGCATTTAACTGGGATATGGAAGTGATTCTTTTCTAATTAGAAAATCCCAAGAAGAATGTTGATTGACATTGTCTCCAGTTGGGGAAGATATGCTATTATGGTGGAAATTCCACTCTCTCTGTAGCACCATTTCAGGAAATCGGCTGTAGCATAATAAGATGATGAGTTGGGCCAATAGCAATAGAACCAATAAATGTCCTATTAGTAGTGTTTAAAATCTTTTGAATAATATGTGATATACTAATATAATTTTTCTTCTGTTAGTCAAAATACTAATTTGCATATTTTTAGACTAAACTAGATCATTACTACGTATTATGGCTTTATTTACTATTTAAAGATGAGTTTTTAACAGAATGTAAGGATTTCAAATTGAAGAAGCAGGCAGCAGAGCTATTGGAACGCTGACACAAGGAAAATGATTCTTTATTGGTTACTTTGGTTGTTTTTTTTATTAGAGTAACCTGAAGAAAATATACTGCAGAACTCACACTATTTCAGACAATAATATATTGTGGTATATTTAGGAACCACAAGATAGCAACACTTTTCAGCCTCTTTTCATTAGACGAAGTTAAAATTATCGATAGTATTGGGCCAACTATTTCTATTTGGATATTGAGGAAGGTTGATTGTCCCAGACTTCCAAAGAGTGTGATAGAGTTAAAACGATTCCTTCTTGTCCCTATAGGTAATAAAAACCCTAGTGTATATTTTTTTATAGTTTTGAATCGGAAATTGTGATCTAAAATCCAACCAAGGAATGCTTTTTCAATCCATTTCAGACTTGCAATAAGCAGAGTGGAGGTTCCCCTGATTAATGAAATTCATATTCACAAAATGATACTCATAAGCATTGGAAATTAGTTCGCAGTCCTTTTGGTCAACAATACTAGTGAAGACACTAATGCAATAAATAACTTTGTTATGAAGGAGTTGGACAGCTGTCCTGGCCTTTTATGTTTAGGCATTACAGGCATTTTTAATCTGCATCTGTTAACTAGAAGGAAAACAGTGAAGCCTGTGCTTAGTAGACCAATGGTATGGTTTTTAATAATTTTAATGAGAGCTGAAAGAATACACAAACATTAGTGGTAATTCATGCTTAAACCTGTTGTTGGAATGTGTTTTGTATATCATGCGGATAGAAATCTATACTGCTGATATATTTTGTGTACAGATGAATGACAATTAGTCTGATGCATTTATATGGAACAAATTATTGTGTATGATTAACCAAGTTTGACTCTTAAACTTTTATACATCAAAACTGGACATTATTCCATATTTTGCACTTTTCATGTCTGACAGCATCTTCAGGAAGTTCTTCAACAGATAAAAGAACAAAGAAAGGTTCAAATACGTTGAATAGTTGTTGTTTCTATAAATTGCACGGTGGATTGAAAATTTAATCAGTTGTATCATTAGGCACATTAATTAATAAATCCCGAATCAACCTGGAAGACTTCTTGAACAATCTCACAAAAGTATTCTCTTTGAAGTAAGGCATGAAGGAAGCTTCCCAATTAAATGTGTGATGTTCTGCGTAGATGTTTGCTCTGAGCCCACTTCTTTTTCTCTCTTATTTTAAAAATCGCCAACATGTTAGAAACTTTCATAATGGTGTACACATTTATACATTTACAAAGAAGGAAGGAAGCGTGTATAACCCAGGATGATCGTTGAACAGATTGTTCTTTAGGAAACGTAGGATGCTTTGTACTGTGTTAAATGGTTTGAAGGCAGTTCTGATGTTGAATGATATTAACATTGGGCTATTCTTCTTGATGTCTTGCGAAATTATGATAAAGAGAGTGTTCCTTGGAATTATTTTCCTTGTTATAATGGGACAGTTCATCAGATAATAAACGTTTGCTGTCAGGTTGTTTCTGAAAGGCTGGAACATGTAAAGTGAATATTCCTAGGTCATTTTCTATAGGTTAAATGATATAGGTCGGATGATAGATCCTTCATACACTTGTACATCATGACCCATCTTTCTTCCCTTGAGTAACTATAGCGTGAATGTAAAGATAAAAAAAAATCAGCTCACGCCTTTTATTCCCGTATATAGGGAGTAGGCGAGGACGTTTTTAGCCCTATCCAACTTTTGGAGACTGAGTGGGCGGTTCAATCTCCACTGATACCCAATCAGAGAAAGCTTGCCCAAGGCTATCACTAATTAAGCGGCACGCAGTGAAGAGAGGCGGCTCAACAAGTGCCGCCATCTCGTGGTCCCTAATCCTAACACTCGTATTTAATGTCTGAAATAATGTGGGATGTACGGTCGATTTTCTTGAGTTTACGGGACGAAAAACCCGAGTTTCCTGGAGAAAAAACGGCTGCCCATGCCAGAGATCAACTAACACTGGAACCGGTCGAAAAAAGCTTAGAAAAATTTCTTCTAGTCGTCGACTAAAATCGAAACCAAGAAGTCTTCCTTCGTGCGTCAAGCGCAGTGGAATGCAAACGTCACATCCACTGAGAAGTTGGCGACGTCCTTTGTTCTTCTATATATTTACAATAATTAATTAATAATTAAGGTTAATAATAATAATAAGATTGAGGCACCGCGGTGCATCATATAATCCTATTTAATTTACTTATTCCGTCGTTCTGCTTAACTTTTATTTATCACATCTCGCCTAAAGAAATTTAAAAAAATGCAGCTTACATCCCAACTCTGTGATATACTTCCAATTCAAAATATATGAACTTCTAAGAAAATGGTCTTAATTTAGACAGGCCTGGTTACATGCTGTCAACTCAGGTTCACCCTTTCGGAAACCTGCACTACAACGAAGGCCTTTAATTAAACATTATGACTTTAAAAATTGCTCTTACTATAAAATAATAATTCTGACTCTTGAAGCTTTCTTTTACCCAAATCACCAGCATGAAGTATGATTTTTAATTACGCAGCTGTGATATATATATATATATAAATATTATATATATACTGTATATTGATATTTTTGTCACCTGTGTTTTTCATCAATATTTCAAGATTACTTATCATAGTTACAAGCATTCTTCGAGACCGGTACAATATCACATGATTTAAAATGGCGGACCAATTTAACGAAGAGGTGGTTGTATTGGTATGAACGATTATTTATTACCATTGGGCAACCTGTAACGTATTATATTGTCATTTCTTAGAAATAGGAAACTGACAGATTATGCACTTGCCATAATGCACTCTTCAACTGCTTAAGTTAGAATTTAGTTTGTTTTTAAAGATTAGTAAATTGAATAGCCCCCCCTTCCTCCCCTCCCCGATCGCAGCGGCAGTTGAGATTTAATTACTTTGCGGTGTCAAAAAGAATATCCACCACATAAATTTCATGATACTTTCCGATTATGTATGCTTTATTATTATTTTTAAAAAAAAATATTTATTTATCATGGCGATAACTCCATGCTGAAAGAAATCAAAACTTCCCACGAAAGCTACATGGAGTGTTTATATTTTGTGTGCATATTTTTTTCAGCGGTCTTCCTGGTCTTGCAAAGTAGCATTTTGTTTAATTTTTAGCGATTCTTTAAAATTAAAAAAAATAATAATAAACGATGGTTTGATATAATGCATTATATCGACGATCATGAGATAAGTATTACATGTAGTGGCTTTTCGTTCGAAATGTCATCTGTTTATGTAGTTGCCACTATCATAATCGACAATTATTGTTATTTATTATAGATCTCGGGTAATTCAAATTAGGGAATCGTAACAGTAATGTGCGTCGCTGTTAAAATGGCGGTAATTGATAGAATTCGTGAACCATCATGTATGAGTGTGGGAGTATGTTTTCGTTGCTAGTTGTGGGAAAGCAAGAGTTAAGTACCAATTTTTCAGTTCAAAGAAAACCTTTCTTCCTGTTTCAGAAATTAGTGAATGCTTTTTTCATTTGAAATTCATGGAGTAAGACTCATTGTGGGAAGCCCATTCAAACAGCAACATGGCTATCATTTTGCTATTTAAATATTCAAAGTGTAAATAACTTTGCAGTTATTTACATGCTCTGCATTCACAGTGCACTCCGGCAATGCATTCCGATCACCAATAACTTTACGTAAAAAATCTACTCCTCATGCACTTCTTCACCACATCTTTATACAACTTCCAAGGATGGCCTCTTGTTCGTCCCATCTTAACATCCACTCGTTTTATAATTCCTTCTGTATTAATCTGATAGAATCTCTTAACTATCTTGAAAGTCTCTGTCATATCCTGTCATTTCCTCCTATCCAACAACCTCAGTAATCCACATTTTCTCAAATGCTCTTCAACCTTCTGTAGTGTTTCCACATCATAATGAAAACTAGGTGATCAAATTTCAACACAGTAGTCCAACACCTTATCACTATGCTAGTGTAATTTTTATCATAGTAGCAAATGCGATGTGTCCTTAGAGCTTTAGTCCACTGTCTACCATCACTTCAAGATCCCAAATCTCATCCACTTTCTGAAGCACAGCTCTACTAGTACGTATATAGCCTTATATCTCTGTACACTCCAAAGTGTAACACCTTGCATTTATTAATATTCAAACTGCAACCCCACTCATTTGTCTAAGCTAAAAGTCTATTCAAATCTTCTTGTAGAGAATTAACATCAGTACTACTCCTAATTTTACCTAAACTCAAAGAAAAGAGAGAATAATTTCCGATAATTTGTTTAGTTCATTCATTCATCCATCCTAGTTGTCTGAATGGATAGCATAGCGGATATAAAAATAATACTTGGGCCCTAAAGCTTTGGATTTAAATGCCATTTCGATCTGCATAACACTCTAACATCTAGGTGGTAGATGATTTTGGTTTCAAAGCTACCTCCCCTTCTTATGAGATGGCTGAAGTGGCTTGAAAAAGTCCCATGTTTTTGCTGTACTAGGGCAAACTACATTAGCTAACCCATAGCTCATTCATGATAATAAATCTGTGATGACTTTACATCCTTTTGTGGGTGGGATTTACATAAAGTTTAAGGAAAAAAAAACAGTTAAGGACATAATACTCAAATATTAATGAAGAATTTATTATTTGTAGACATGTCCAAAATTAAACAAACCATGTTCTTGCATAAGTCATGTGAAAAAAAGATAAATCTAGGTATTGAAACTACCAACACTTTATCCATATGAAATTTACAATGTTTCTAACATATCATCATTAAGTTCCTGATAGGTATCCTGAGCAGATGTATAGTTTACCATGATAGTACTATGCAAACTTCTAATCAACAATCTTCAATAACAGATTAATTTGATTTTTTATTACAGTACTCTTGCTTCTATTTCTATGCTGTTTCAGTAGTCTCCAGAACATTAACATTTTGGTTTTGCTTTAATGAAATGTATCTCCTATTTTCTTACAAAAGTTTTCCTGTCACTTTTTTTAATCTCTTACACCTATTTTAGCTTTCTTACATTTTTCTCCCAATTCTGTTAGGGTATCTGCTGACATGCTTCTTTTTTTTTTTTGATCTTTAGCTGCCCCTTTAACTGCTTTAGTCCACCCTGAAGTTTTGATTTTTCTATCCTTGCAAACAACTGCTATGTGCCTTTCTGGCATTTGAGTCTTATCACATTTGTGCCAGATGATTGACCCATAAAGGAGATAACTTAAGTGCCATATATACAACTTTATACAACTGCCTCCTTAATAAAATGGCTTTTAAGACAAGACAGGCTTAGTCCCCTCCCCCCCAAATAAATAAAAGAATCCTATGTTTGAAGCATGCCATATTATTCTGGCTTGCGTAATTTAGTCTGGGTGTTGATTAGAATGAACAACAACAAATTGTCAGGTTGGTTCAAGTTTAATAAATCAGAGATGCAAGGAATTTGATATATTCCTGAATAGGCCAAAGAGGGATTGTCCTGAATTTTCTGCAATTAACATTCCAACAAGTTTGCCTGTTGCATTAATTTTTATTTAAATGTCTTTTTGATGTAATGCTGGGAAGCGGAAGGTAGTCTAGCTGATCAATGATTCATCTTTCCATGATTCACTTCAGTTTTGTCTCAGATGGTTCATTTCAGTCTTATGTTTCTTCTACATGTACTTAATTGAGCACTGTTCTACTGAACTGGCATCTGTTATTTCTCTGTTTTTCCATCAAACCTGGTAAAACACAAGCAGCAGCCACCAGCTCCTTTAAGAATTCAACTTGAAATCTCCCAAATCTGCTTTTCTTCTTTTATTTCAACTTCATCTATTGTCTGGAATAGCCTGCCTTGCAAAGTGTCTCCTTGAACAGCTGCAACCTCAACAAGAAAAAATAGCAGTAGGTTTCTTCTTAATACTTATACATGTTATCAGTGAGCTACAGGTTCTGCAACATCTTGCACAGGATTTATATATATTACTATACCATATAGTATGGTAATTTAAAACAAAGAATTTTGCTTTAAAACTTGCTTTAAATCAGACATTTCCTACATTGTCCAAACAGCTCATGCACCAAAACCCAGTTCTCTTTGCATCCACACCATTTTTATTACTTAGACATCTCAATTGAGTCTGGAAGACTCCTTGTGGAAAGTCCACGCTAAACATTATTCACATTATACACATGCTTCTCCTTGAACAACTTGTAATAGCAAAGTACTCATGGCAAACTTTGGCAATCTGCACTCATTCATCACTCTCCAAGCAAAAAATGTAGTCTTTTCACCCTTGCTAACCATAACTCTTTATCAATTTCCAGAGAGATGATGGCCAATGGGATGCTAAGCTTCAGCACCCTGTTTGTTGTCAGTGTTTTTAATCTTTTCATTCCAAAGTGCCTAATCTTACAATTTGTCAGATTTTAAGCTGACAACCATTATTCTTTTGTGTATGCAGAAAGTATTAAAATCATTCAACAGGATTTCTGCCATTACCTTTATTAACTATTGTTCTTACTAGTTTTGTATCATCAGCAAACAACCAGATATTTCTTCTCAGATCATTTCCTATATCATAAGTAAAATAAATCATTTGATATTTATTCCCAAAAGGTAGTAAGTGGTGCGTCGTGAGCCTTAACTTTTTGAAGGTCAGTAGGCTGTTTGTCTTCATCTTTCACAGATAGTGAATCAAAGCTTTTATGGGAGGAATTATAGCAGACAAATGCCATTCTCTTCTGGCTTAAACCTTAACAGGTATTCCTGACATCTACCCTCATGGTGGATGCAGAGAATATTGTGATAGTACTACCTGAAAGATTTCCTGTCATCTTGATGCCAAGATGACAGGAAAAATCTGCTTTGCTAACCTTTTCCCATTCATTCTGTTTAAGTGACAATGCCACATTACATTAGATGTGTTCACACATTCCTGAAAGCTAGTAATGCCAAGTTCCTTCCTGATATCCTCATTTTAAATACAGTGATGCCATCTGTTCGCTTCCACAGTATTCCTCTGAACTCATATCTGTAGTCTTCAGTCTTTGATCAAGTGTTTTATTTCTAGCCCAGTTCTCAGATCCATAAGTTAAAATTGGTTTGTGCACCATCTTGTATATAGCTAGTTTAGTGTTTTGACTAATTTCCCTCTTATTTCATATATATTTATTCTGGAACTTCCCATAATACCAGTTTTGCTAATTCTGTTTATTTCCATTCTTAGTTTGTTGTCTTCACTAAAAATTGTGCCTAAATAGCTGAACTGTTTTACTTGTTAGGTTCATCAAGATGCACTCGATGGTTTCAGTGTTCCTGCCTATTTTCATAGTCTTTGTCTTTATATTTGCTAATTTTCACATCATATTCATTATAGCAGTTATTTGATTTAGTCAAAATGATACTCGATTTACCTACATACCATCTGCATAGAGTAAAGAGCTGAGGTGTATACATCCAATTTTGATATCATCTGTAATACTGCTTTACTTCATAATGTTACCCAAACAGACAATAACAGTAGAGATAATGTGCACTCTTATTTCTCAGCTGATTTAACATCAAATCAACTTTCTGTACCCCCTTTATTTCTAACTACTGTCTTACAACTCACATATAGGCTATTTATTGTGTGATATAATGTCCCATTTATACAATATAATTTTTGCATTTTGAACAGCTTTTCTCTTGGCATGTCACATGCCTTTTCTACATCAACAAAACTTACGAGGTGGGACAATTTAATTCCTGGAATGCACCTGTAAAAAACCTACATTCGGAACTATACATTAGTGGCTATTGTTGCCTTCGAAGTAGTCCCCTTCATACACTGGTTTAGACGGTGTTCCCATTTTTGATGGAATACTCTTGAGTTCCTTTATCACATTATGCTGGATATCAGCGATGTCAGAAAATCTTTGTGATTTTAGCACAGACTTTAATTTTGGAAACAGCCACAGAGAGCTAAGTTGGTGAATAAGCAAGATGACCTAATTTGGATTGATATTTTTTGGTCAGAAACTTTCTCACAACGAGTGCACTATGGCTTGGCACATTGTCACGATGGATGATCCACTTGTTAGGTCTTTTTCTTCAAACAGAATCTTGTAATCTTTTCGGCACCTTTAAATAGCATTGTTGGTTGACCATTTGTCCCTGTTCAATGAATTCATAGTGGACTATCCTCTTGTGATCAAGGAAACACACCAGCATGATCTTGAACTGTGAACATGACATGCGTGCTTTTTTCGGATATGGCAAACTTAGGGGTTTCCCACTGCATTCTCTGACATTTTGTTTTGGGATTGATCTGGAAGCACAAGGTTTTGTCACCCGTAATTACTCTTGGAAACGTGCTTATTTGCAGAAAGATAGTCCCAACTTGAACCCGCCACTGCTTCTGTTCATCCTTCAAGATCTGAGGCACAAACTTTGCAGAAATCTTTTGCATACCCAATTCTTCATTTAAAATTATCCTGACTGTTCCTCGGTTCATTTGCAATTCATCAGCCATTATTTGCACACTTAATCGTCTGTCAGACCATACCAAATCTCGCACTCTGTTCACATTTGCGTCCGTGATTTTTGTTTTTGGCTGCCCACTTCTGGGGTTGTCGTTCACATCTTCCCACCCACCTTTGAATCTCTTATGCCACTCAAAGACACTTAACTTTTTCAGAGCATCCACACCATATGCCACTTTTAACAGCTCCAACATTTCAGTAGCAGCTTTGCTGATTTTCACAAAAGATTTGATGTTAATATGCTGCTCCAAATTTCAGTCACACATTTTTACACCAAAGTTTACATGTAGATCTCTATTGTTTTTGCAATAGCCAACTAGGAAATGATTCTGTCAGCTTGAGGATTACCCACGCAATAGTTAAAAGATGTACAAACACGATTACTCACATGGCTCCAAACAAACCACCACACTGGCAACACTGTGCAGCCGTTCTGGGAATTAAATTGTCACACCTCTTAAATACAGATCCTTGTTATATTCTCATAATTTGTCAGCTCTTTGTCTTTAAGTGAAAATCTGATCCTGATTGCGTCTGTTTCCTGAACACAGCTTGTTCTTCTCAATGCTTCCTTCAATTTTTCATATCTTTTCTGAAGTATGCCTGCATAAATCTGAGCTGAATTAGTAGGGAAATTCCTCTGTAATTCTCACATTCAGTTTTATTTCCCTTTTTTATAGAGGTACTGTTAAGAGGTCCACTCCAGTCATTGAATTCAACCCTGTGTCCAAGCCATGCAAATTATGCAGTATTGCCACTATAAAACTTTTATACCTCAGAATTTAGGCATTTTTGGTTGAATATCATCTACTCCAGCTGCCTTTCTGCATTTCAGGTTTTCGATGGCATTTTCTGCCTTTTGTATTGATATTCACTCCTGACTGCATTTTTCTAGAACATTTTTTACTACTGTGCTATCACTCCTTATTTCATTTGCCCATGCTCAACCTGGCTCTGCTAACAAATTCTTTTATAGTGTCTCCGTAGCACAATTGGAAGAATGACAGACGTTGCACCCTTTGATTGGAAAAGGCCTAAGTTTGATTCTCGTTGTGACAAGAGGAATCTTTATATAAGGATTTTTTTCATTTCAAGGCGAGTTAGCTGATCTCATATGGTGTGTTTTCTTCGAAACTTGGGTTTTTCATCCTGCATACAGGCAAATTGGCCTCCTTGCAAACACATGCAATTTGCAGACAAAAATACTAATAATGGTGGTGGGCAGTAGATGTTGTTTTTGTAGGAAATGATGGTAGAGGCAGTTTGCTGTAGTTGGTGGAGACAGAGTTGTAGAGTAGGTGCCCTCCCTTGATGAGTCTTTGGACTCATTGGAGGTGTCACATAATAATAATATTTAGTAGCCTTTTCAAAGTAATTAGTCCAGACAACTAGAATATCTTTATCTTCAGTTCATGTCACCCTTATCCCTTTCCTCCATTTATTGTCTTTTTTTTTTTTTTTTATTGTTCTCCAGAATTTTTTGTTACTCACCTGATGTTCATCATCTGTGCCTTACCAGTCTTCCCATGACTTTTGTTTAGGTGCTTTAACACACTGCTTCACTTTTTGCATTTTTCTCTGTATTCTCTCATGTCAAAACTTCCTAGCAAGCAAGTCTGGATGCTTTCTTCTTTTCCTCGATTGCCTCTAATTTCCTGAATCACTTAAGACCATGATGAAAACACTGAGTGATTCAGTGTTTTCTTTGCAGTCTGCCTCTGAATTTCCATGGTTTTTGTTACTTGTTTTCAAAAGCTTTTATTTTTTTCTTAAATAATTGTATATTTGAATGTAGAGTTTGCCTATGAAAGCTGCATGACCTTTTCTTTTTAAAACTTTCTTACACATGTATCTGTTCAGTAAGATAGTTTTATCCTGCTCAACACTGAGTGGTGATCACTTCCTATTTCAAATCCTCAGTATGTACACTATTTTGTCCTGAACTAGTGTGAAGGCATTTACTATAAAAGTAGCATAGTGAGACTTTTTTTATTTCTTGTGTCCTCTCCATGTGAATTGTGCACAGCTTTATGTTGGAACATTGTGTTAGTAATGACTAGTCCATGTCCTGAACAGAAATTCAGCAGATATTTGATGTTATTATTAGTTTTGTTCTTTTTTTTCAAATTTTCTTTAAACATTTATGCTTGGTAATCATATTCTACTCTGCTGTTTATTTCTCCAGTAAGTATCGTTTTCTTATTCTTTGTGACAGCTACCTTCTCTGATGACTTGAAAAATTTGTCGACAACTTCATCAGTAGAATTCTTTGTGGTTCCTTGGGTACGAATAAGCATTTTTCAATTCTGATATTTATCCATATCGAACTACTTCATATTGCCTACCTTTCAAGAAGATTATCCTCATATTTTGTTTTGAATAATGTAGCTACACCTTCTTTTCCTTGATCATTTATTGCCTGAATACCTTGTTTCAATAATGATTAGAATTTTTAGAATTCTTTTGAATGTAAAATCTTGTATTTATTGCTTAAAAAGAATCTTAACCTGTATTGATCTTCTTTCAGTAACATAGTGATCAGAATTCATTATAAAAACTATGGAAACAACTACTGTGTTAGAGTAAAACTTCAGTTTAATATAAACTAAAATAGTCACTTGACTTTTCGACTTCACATTAAGGTCATCATCTGGAGTATGCACATGTATACAAAAAAACAAGCTGCACTACAATCTATGTGGTATGCTATAATTACATTAATTTGGTCAACTAATTAACCAAATTAGCCAAATCAATTAATTTGGTTAAAACTACTGACCTGACCTCTGGTGGAAAAAATATTAAAAAGTAGTGTCAACACTCAAGGAGAGTTGGTAGGTTCATTTCCTACACAACATTTTATAAACAAAAGTAAAAACATAACACTTGGTAAAAATTATTTATTAGTCAGTTTTGATGTTTCTGCCCTTTTCACAAATGGCCGAATCAGTGACACAATTCTTCTCTCACAGAACAAATTTCTGCATGAGATTACGGCTCTCTTTGCCCTACGTACTATGTTCCAGTTACTTCATGTAGCAAAATAATTTTTACCTACAAAAAGAAGGTATGGCCATGGGCTCGCCACTCTCCCCCCCCTCCCCCATCATAAATTGCTAACTTTTATGTGGAAGCTTTTGAGCAATGTGCTCTAGATTCCTTTACTTTAAAACCTACAGTTTGGCTTAGATATGTTGACAGTGTTTTCGTTTTTTGGCCACATGGCTGCCAAACGTTAAACACCTTCCTCAGTCACCTGAACAAACAACATGAATGTATGCAATTTACTATTCAGATTGAAAAATCAGAACTAGCTTCCTTTCCTGGATACACTGGTCACACGTCTTCACTCAGGCAGTCTGTCCTTCACTGTCTACCTCAAGTCTATACGTACATGCTAACTCATATCACCACCCTTCGCAAAAACTTGGCATCATTAACACCATCAGAACCAGACCTAAAACAATTTGTTCTAATGAATAAGCTCTTAAACAAGAATTATAAATTATTAGCAATACATTTATAAATAATGCTATAACAAAAATACTCTCAATAAAGTTCATAAAACTTCATCAAAAAATGCATGTAATATAGATTACAGTAAAACCATAGCTATCTCATACATTAAAGGGATATCAGTAAAAATAAATAAAATTCTACACCATCATAATCTTAATGTTACTTTTAAACCACCTATGAAAAACATATTCAACTCCTTTAAGGATCCCCCCCCCCATTGGCTCACCCTTTAGTTTATTGTTATTGTACCTGTAACTTGCCTTATATTGATGAAACTTTATGTACAATCCCTATCTGTAAAGAACACAAACAACACATTAAATTTAACAATTTTTGGTGAAACAGGCATCTCAGATCATTCTCTTAACACCCTACACCAAATTGATTGGAAAAGTACATGTTCTTTGCATCTTACAAAAACCTGGTATGAACGCAAATTTAAAGAAGTGTGAAATATTGATTAACCATCTTAATCTTAACAATAATGGCAGCATAAAAATCCCAAGAATTTGGATGGTTCAGCCCACTTAGTTCAAGTTTTCCAGCAAACCTTGATTTTAGGACTCTAAGCAATTATTTCAGCTTTTATTGGCAACATCCATACTATTTGTTTTAATTTATATAGAGGCTAATGACTTCACATTAATTGCACATTAATTATTAGTTTGAAAACTAACTATTATGGAGACAAAACATGGATAGTTTTTTCAAGTCATTTTAAGCCTTCATTAAACTGGTTGATGAGCTTGCACTAAGTGATAAAAATTATCTTCCACCTAAAGTTCTTCACAAACATCCATGTGGCATTGAGATTCAGACCTATGGTCTTTAGTGCAAGATCATCAATTTGTTTAATGAAGGCCTAATGTGACTTGAAAAAGACTACTAATGTTTGGTTTCCATAGCAGTTTGATGTCTTACTGACATATTGAAGTTGTACTTATTGTTAGCACTTGGACCGTTCAGGCAGTTGGTCTTCTTGAATCCCTGTAAAAGCTCACCACAAAGTTATGATGTGTTCTCGTTTGTTTTCTGAAGCCGCCATTCTTCACAGCTTCACATATTGTGAATCTGTGAATGCTTATGAAAATTTAAGGAGGCTGTTTGTTATAGACCTTTAAAAGATATGAACAAATTTGAAGGTCTTAAATCTTTAAGTGGTCTTGTAAATAGCCATGATACCCATTTGTTACAAATGTTGCAATATCATGTCTTTCATCATCACTTCACTACTATACTTTGAATATCCAACCTGAAAGCTCTTTAGTAGTCACTTTTGTCTTGAGAGATGACTAAGTCATTCATCTTCCTTTCTCTCATTTTCATCTTTTGTGGTATTTAGTGATCTGTCTAGACTCTAGACTGATCTAGAGTCTAGACAGATTATAGTTATCTCCGAAAGTATATTCTTCCATCTCTCTTAATATCATCATCATCATTAATTTCCTGATATGTATCCTTAAGGAGTGTTTAGGCTACTATGACAGCACTACATGATAAAGTTTACATTATTAATAATCTCCTATCAACAGTCTTCCTCCAAATTAGTCTGTTACTAGTCAGCACTCCAATATTAAAATGAATCCTATAATATTGATGATATTATTGATTTTTGCATTATACATATTGAATAATGTTTTATGAATTTCTGCAAGATTTACTTCTTCCAATATTTGGACCAGTCAATCTTACAATCTGTAAAAAGTTTTATTAAAGTGTTCAAAAGTTAAAAAAACAAACAAATTGATGATACTTAGAATTTTCAATATTTTATGGTAGCAGATTTTTACTTTGCCTTGTAATAAGACTTTGCATCATTAGCTGTTTAGTTAGAAAGAACAGAGTGCTGCATTGAGTTGTACATATTTTTAAGAAGTGTGTCTAGATAGATACTGCAGAGATCGTTCTTAGCCAAGAACAGGAAGCCATGTTGAGTTATATCAGGGTTGGCAACAGGGGAGTAAGGATTAATCTTTTTTACATTTTAGAGTGATAAGCAAGTAGAATTGTTAAGAGGTGACTACTTCATTAATCAGTGTATGAATTTAAGATGTTTCACAGTGATAGTGAAATTACTGTTAGAAACTTTTTGTGATTATTTTTATTTCTCTATTGATCTGATGATGGTAATAATAGGTTCATAGAAATTCATATGCATGTCAGCGAGAAGTTCTGCACCAAACACATCAATATTATATTATGGAGGTGACAGAATTCCTTCTGAAATTTTTTTTTCCATCCCAAAAAACAGGCAAACTAGCTAGGAGAATATGCTAATTATAGATATACTTGTTTCATGGTTCAAGGCTTAGGCCATATATACAAAATAACAACAGCACCAAACATCTGCAAAATTACAATTGCTGTTTAATAATTAAATGGTAATTAAAAGTATGTACACAATATTTTAATATTTTGAATTATTATTAGTAAGTAGGTCCTGCCTAGATAAGGGGCATGGCTACAGTTTGATATCCCTAGACTTTGCAAAGGAATTTGACAGAGTACCACACAGAAAATTTGCATAAGTTGGAGCAAATAGGAATATTACGAAGGCTGACAGACACATACACCAGAGGGTAGTATATGATGAAGTGGAATATAGGAGAATGAGGGTGACTAGTGCATTGTCTCAAGGCTCTGCACTAGGGTGACTACTCTTTAATTTGTATGCTAATGATACAGAGAATGATTTAAGCAGGGGTATTCAGTTGTTTGCCGATGATGCAAAACTGGGGAGGGCAATGGTTGATAAAGGTGATGTAGATATCCTACAGGGTGTAAATAAACTGGAATGTGTGCAAAGGATAATGGTTGTCAGTTTAATGTTGCAAAATGTAAGGTTATGCACTTAGGATGAAAAGATTACACACTGTGTATTACATTGATGGTATTGAGTTGCAGGAAATTAACAAGGCTAGGGATTTGGGAATTTAGTGGACAGAATAATGAAGCTAAAAAGGCATGTTGCATAAGATGGCAAAATAGGATTATATGAATGTTGAGGAACACGACAAGTAGAGATAAGGAGGTTATTATTCCTCTTTTTAAGATTGTGATATGGCTACATCTTGACTGTTGTGCACAGATTTGGTTACCTTGATTTCCTGAGATGAGGAGGATCTAGAGAAGTGTGAGCTGGTGTCAGGTCTGTGGAATGTTCCCTATGAGGATAGACATTGAAAGTGTGTGGGTTGCATAGTCTAGTTGACAGGCAGAAAAGAAGAGATATGATAGAAACTTATAAGCCACTAAAGGATTTCTGTAAGATAGACATAAAAGATATTTTTCAAGACATGATGAGTAGGAAGAGAAAAAGGGTCAACCCTAGAGATTGTATAAGAGACTATTTAGTAAACGTGATCAGTCTAAATTTTTTGCTTGGAGAGTGTTGAGCGGGTGGAGTAGATTGCCAGAAGTAGTTGCAAGTTCCCCGACAGTGAATGAGTTATGATTTAAGAAGTTGAGTGATGACTTAGGTAGGTATTGTGTGATTAATGATTAGTTGGTCTCCTTTTATGAATGTCTTGATTCCATGGAGATACACAGCAGTGTATTCCACTCGTTCTCCATACGCTTTATGTGTAAGTTCATACGCTTCACTCACTTGTTCATCACACTCTTATACAACTTCTGGGATGACCGCTTTTTCTCTTACCTTGCTCTCTATGGAAAACCCCATATTATTCTAGTAATCTCTCCCCACCAACTTTAAAAGTTTCTACTATATTTTTGCCTATCCACTAAACTTTTCAGTTTACATTTTTTCATCTTCTCTCTCTCTCTAAGCAGTATTTCAGCATCTGATATTGCCCTGCTTGCTTGTTTTTTGATCTTCTCCTTGACATCCTCATCACAGCAGAAACCAGATGACCATTGAACAAACTTTGGAGTGTGCTTACATCATAGTACAAGTAGACCACAACCAAGAGGGAGGTGTTATGAAAGTAATGCTTACTACTTTTTTTTAGTTTTTTAGTTTGATTTGAGTGCAGCAGAAAGCTTTTACATGTCACTGAGTGGACAGTAATAGATTTATTTCACCAGAGTGTGCTGCAATTGGTCACATGAATGCAGCACATAAGTAGTTCAAAATGGCAGCCATGGCACTATGTTCCAGGACAAAGATGAAGTCTGACTTGGGAACATTTTGGAGAGAGGCACAACAATCAGTTCAGAATGGAACATAGAGATATTGCAGAAATTAAACAAATACATCCAGTCCTCCTTTTCCTCTTCTGTGTCAATGCCTGACTTTACACCAGGTTGCACACAAGGGATGGAATTGCAACATTTGGCTGCACTGATCTTTCCCACCCTGTTCATAGCCCAGATTTGAACCACCAGTTTGCTCCTCTGAAGGATGGATTCAAAGGATACCATTTTGCAGACAGCAGGAAGCTGAAACAAGTTATTCATAAAGAGGTTCATTATTGGAATAAAGATTTCTACAGGGTCAGCATACAGAATTTCACTCAGGGACCAAGAATATGTATAGAGAATGGAGACTGTTGAAAAAACAAAATGTTCCAAATTAATAGAAAATATATTAATCTATGTGAAAGCCATTGTTAAGCTAATTAATTTTTAGAAGGTAGATGACAATAGGTGATATAATAATTATTATTATTATCAACACCCGACCTCTGCAGTCAGCGACTTATCATGGGAGGTACTCACTATTGCATCCAATGCTCATCCAATCGCATCTTAAACTGGTTCAATGTGTCCACATCCACAACACACTCAGGTAATGCATCCCACTCACCAACCACCCTCCAATCAAAGAACCTGCTTCTCACTCCTTTGCTCACATCCTCCTTATACAGTTTCCAGCAATGGCCTCTTGTTCTACTCCCCTTTCCAATTCTATGAAAAATCTCTTCCATGTCTACCTGATAACAACCCCTGACCAGTTTATATGTCTCAATCATATCCCCCCCCTCCTCTTCCTCCTATTCACGAGGCTGTGCAACTTGCATTCTCTCAATCTGTCCTCGTACTCCACATTCCAAAGATCACTGACCTTTGTGAATCTTCTCTGTACCCTTTCCAACATATCCTCATCACCATGAAAACCCAGCGACCAAATCTGTGCACAGTAATCCATATAAGGCCTGATCAAGGCCTTATACAATGAAATCATAACCTCTCTGTTTCTGCATATCAGGGTTCTCTGTATCATCATCATTGCCATTATTCGATGTAATGTCTTCACAACTTGTGTATTGTGGCCCCTGAATTTCAGGTCCTTGTCCACCATCACTCCTATATCTCTCATCTCCTCTACTTCTGTTAAAGTTTCCTCACCAGGTGCATACTTTGCATCCCATCGTTGCTTACCAAATCTCAAAACTTTACACTTGGCAACATTGAACTCATAATTCCACTTACCTGCCCATTCATGTAGTCTATTCAAGTCCTCTTGTAAGGCATTAACATCATCCTGACTGTTTATTGCTCTCCCCAGTTTTGCATCATCTGCAAACAGCTGGGTATCACTAGTTAAACCCAACCCAATATCATTAACATACAAATTGAACAACAATGGCCCCAAAACTGACCCCTGTGGCACACCACTGACCTTTCTCTTTCGAGATACTGCACCCCCATATACAACTTTCTCATACCTATCTGACAGCCAGTCACTGATTCAACACAGAAGTCTGTTATCCAATCCCATCTGTTTCAATTTATTTAAGAGCTTGTCATGTGGCAGTCTATCAAAAGCCTTTGCAAAATCCAAGTACACCACTGTATGTGCATCTCCTCTGTCCAAGATATTTGTCACCTTGTTATAGTACATAAGTAAGTTATTGAAACATGATCTCCCCTTAACAAACCCACAGAGAATACTGCTGTTATCAACCCATTTCTGTATCCTACTTCTCACCAATCTCTACAGGACCTTCACCACAACTCCAGATATACAGACTGGTCTATAATTTGAAGCTACAGCCTTTTACCAAAGTCAATAGATGATGATAATTAAATTATATTGTCTGTTATCATCCTTTTAAAACTTTTTAAAAAGATGATAACAGACAATATAATTTAATTATCATCATCTATTGACTTTGGTGAAATTCAGGGGTTAGTTTTTCTAGGAATTCTTGGTCTTGAATTAGAAATTTTCTAGGAGATCTTGAATTAGAAATTCAAGGGTTAGTTTTTCTAACCCTTGCAATGTGGCATTGTAATGTCAGGTCTTGAATTTCAGTCCTAAGGATCAAGATTCAAGACCCGAATTCCAACAATGTAATGTACAGCCCATTTCTGCTCTCCATTGAAAAGTCTTCCTTTTTTTAAATTAATTTATTTATTTTATATGCGACTTCTACTTCCAAAGGGTTGTAAACCTATAAGATTACATTTTTATATTTTTTATTTGATTTTTATCATTATATTATAATTTTAATTATTTTTTTTAAAACTCTGGAAACCCTTCACACCAAAAATGGATATTTTTGAAGCTACTTCAAGCAGGCCTCTGATAAGCAGGGCAGTAGTTTCATACTGGATGATGATAGTCCTCTCACACCCAAAGACAATTATAGACATCCTTGTTGCTAATGACCAGCTTCAGTTTAAGATTTATTAAGATATAAATGACAACCCCACTCATCTGTCCAAGTGAATGATAATTCACTTGGACAGATGTCATTGTTCATTTAAATTTTCTTGAAAGATGACAGTGTTCATTTAAATTTTCTTGAAGGGATGGTGATTATCACCATCACTTCTCTTCCCAGTATTGCATCACCATCTGAATATTCTCTACCAGGCTACATGAAATATCATTAACAAATAAATTAACGATAACAAATAGCTGTCCAAGAACAGAAACCTGTTTGACTCCATGGTGACTCTCATTTTCTCGGACAATCCCACCCATACCTACATATGGTGTCTCCTTCAACTTGTAAACAAACTTGCCATGCTGCAGCCTGTTAGATGCTTTTGACAAGTCCAAAAATATCAGTATACAAATCTCTTTATCTAGCACAATTGTCTTTTTTTTTTCCCACAGAAAAGTGAGATCTAATCTTTATAATATAATAAATTTAGCTTAATCCTTTATCCAAGTGTGAGCAAACAAAGTTTGCACCTGAAAGTATCTTCAGGACTGGGTTAAGGTGGTACAACACCAGGGCACTCCTTGCAAAGGTGGAGCAAGCTATCAACACTCCTATCTCAGTATCTCCCATAATGCAAAACACATCTCCTTGCAGATATGTCTAATGTTATGCATTAAGGGAAGGGCCACAACCCAGACTAGTTTTGACCTTTATTGAGGTCTCTTCAGTGGGAGCCAGGCCCAAGTGGAGATACCAGGCAGAAGCATTAGCAGGTCATCTCTACCTATAGGAGTTGCCAAATGGTGTGCCACCCTTTTTTAATAAATTACTCTGGATTTAGAGAATATATTATACTCTAACTAAATAACTCTAAATATATTATACTCTAACCAAGAATTCACTTGGTTAGAGTATAATAAATTTAGTTTAATCCTTTATCCAAGTGTGAGCAAACAAAGTTTGCGCCTGAACGTATCTTCAGGACTGGGGTAAGGTGGTACAACACCAGGGAACTCCTTGCAAAGGTGGAGCAAGCTACCAACACTCCTATCTCAGTATCTCCCATAATGCAAGACACATCTCCTTGCGGATATGTCTAATGTTATGCATTAAGGGAAGGGCCACAACCCAGACTAGTTTCGACCTTTATTGAGGTCTCTTCAGTGGGAGCCAGGCCCAAGTAGAGATACCAGGCAGAAGCGTTAGCAGGTCATCTCTACCTATAGGAGTTGCCAAATGGGCTCCCACCGAAGAGACCTCAATAAAGGCCGAAACTAGTCTGGGTTGTGGCCCTTCCCTTAATGCATAACATTAGACATATTCGCAAGGAGATGTGTTTTGCATTATAGGAGATACTGAGATAGGAATGTTGGTAGCTTGCTCCACCTTTGCAAGGAGTGCCCTGTTGTTGTACCACCTTACACCAGTCCTGAAGATACTTTCAGGCGCAAACTTTGTTTGCTCACACTTGGATAAAGGATTAAACTAAATTTATTATACTCTAACCAAGTGAAAAATAAACTTTCAACATCAATAATCTTTATAATGTGCTGACTTTCACATAGAATCCTATGTCTATTAGCCCAATACAAATTCTGAACCTAACTAATCTCTTCAATCTTTAACCATGAAACATATAGACTGCTCTGTAATTGTGACTTGAAGTGTCTTAGCACAACTTTTGTGCGCTGTTTTGTCCTCTTTTAATTCTTTAGTATCTTCCTTGTTCTAAGACTTTCATTAAACAGTCAGGTCGAGGGGACTAATCTTTACAATGTGCTGATTTTCACATAGAATCGTATGTCTATCTGCCATATACCATATTTTAATCCTAACTAGTCTCTCCAATACTTTAGCTCTTGTCATAGTCCCTAAAAATATCCCCCCCCCCCCATTGCATGCAGTACTAAGAAGGAAGGCAAGCTTTACAACAACTAGAAGTGAATGAACTTGAGATGAACAAAGGAGATTAGATGTTGATGTAGCTTACTTTGTACATCTCAGGTTCATGCACTAGTTCTTGTAGCATTTGTTTCCTTCTGAGTGTTGTGTCATCGTTCACACCAGTAGGAAATAAATTGACAGAGCACGTATTATATGTATTATATAAAGCCTCCATAGCTCAGTCAGTTTAGACAAAGTCCTTTGGTTGGAAAGACCTGAGTTTGATTCCCATCTAAGATGTGAGGAACCTTTATCTGGTGTCTCTTTTGACTAAAGGTGAGTTAGCTGGTCTCATGCAGAGGTAAGGGATTTTTTCATTCAAAAACTTGGGTTTTTCATTCCCCAGAACAGGCAAACTGACTCTGTGAACACGCGCATCTACAGACATAGGACACTTTAGGAAAGCTTAGGGCTAACCACTTTATCCTTAAATTATGGTTGAGAAGTCCAGGAATAATTGGGAGATTGTGGGTGCTTAAGTGCCTGTTAGAACCACTGATACGATACGTATTATATAATTCTACTACACTGTCTTGAAGTGTAATCTTTTCATAATTATTCTTCTTTTTGCTTTCCACATAGCAGAACTCTCTTGAATTCTGTTCTGCCTGACTGCCAATTGTCTCTTTTTGTATTGCACTTTTTCTTCCTCTTCTATACCTTATGCATTTGATAACTGCCTACTGTATCCTTCATAGATCATTTGGTTTCAACAATGCTCTTTGGTTGGAAGGACCTGGACTTGAATCCCATCTAGTATGCAAAGAGCCTTTATCAGGGCTTTTCAATTAAAGGTGTGTTAGCTGGTCTTATATGGAGGTGGCAGGGCTTTCCTCTCATAAACCTTTTTTTTTTTTCTTTTTTTTTTTGTCCCACAATCAGGCAAACCAGTCAGGAGAATATGCAATTTACAGAAAAATTACATTACAACCCATGGCATTATATTGGTTTCATAAGATGATGCCATACCTGCCCACATATAGAACTTCTCATGGCTATTGTATTATCATGTGCTATCTAACTGCCTGTTATCTCTATCTCTTCCATAACAATCTTTTACTCACTGCTTGTATAACTTTGTTTTTCAGCCACTTTACTCCTATCTTATTTATTTGCCTGACTGACTATTTAGTATACAGTTGTATGTTGTTTGTGTTAGATGTTTTAGTCAGTGTTCTATGAATTGCTTTTCCTTGCAGCTTATCATTTCATGATTTTGATGGGAGTTAAATATGGATTTTTTTTCCAGTTTATATTACACCTTATTGTTTCACTTTTTTTTTTGTCTGAAACCTTCAGCTTTGGCCACCTTCTAGGTCAGTAACTCTTGATTGCTCATTGACCAGTGGCAGTGTTATTATCTCATTCATATCTATCTCCTCTGTGGCTATTAACAAATCCAAAACTGAAACCTTTGATTATTGTCTAAGATCCCTCCAAAGCTGTAGATATTCACACTCTACTTTTGTACATCATCTCCTCTTTCAAGTCTGTATTCCTATGATTAGGGTCATTGTCATATTTGTACTTTCCTAACCAGTTTGTCTAAACATTTTGTGGTCCTTGGCCTCTGCATTTCCAGAATCCTGTCAAATAAACTCTTATTTCAGTCCTATATGAAATAATCTCAAAACTGTCTTATATATTGTCATTTTTCACGTACAATCTGAGTAGTCATAGTTCTACAATCATAAACAGTTTTGGAGTTTCCAGCATGAAACAGAATGTTCAGTCAATAAATATATTTCTGAACATCAACACCACATCCTACTCATCAAACTATAAATCTAGCCTGGCATAGCATGGAACTGAAAATGCGAACCATAAGATCCAGTGGAAAAACAAAACTTTTGTACAGGTCTATTTACAGATATGAATGACTATTTAAAGAACATACTGAATTTCTACTTTATCAATCAGACCTTAATAGTAACGAGTTCTTTACCATTCCAAAATTTGGGAAATTGTTATATTCAGTTAAGTTAATAAATAATTTAATTAATTATCATTTACAACCAAATAACTTTGAAATTAATAAATAACTACATGTACAGAGGGATTCAAATTTGGCTTATCTATTTTTGTACTGTTCTATTTTTCAAATTTCTTATTGTTCTTTGCTCTCATTGATGAGGTTTTGTGATATGTAAGATGAAATATTTATAAAATATAATTTTCTGCTGTGGCACACATGTGACTGTTTAATCATTAGCAAGCAGTATCTTCCAGCTTTCTATCTTCTTTGAGGATTTAATCCTTCCATTTCTGTTCTTGCCTTAATATCATCCTTTTTCTATATATGCCAGTGAATCTTGGGCAAACTGATGCATTTGGTATCACAAACTCATTATCCATATTTCCGACATCTTGCATTGGTCTGCAAATGTATCCTATAAGTTGCACTTATGTCATTATTCTTTTGTACTTTCTCCATTTTGAGGCCATCTCTATCTATTCTCTCTCTCTCTCTACCATACTTGCTATAGTCTCAATATCACACCTCTCTCTCTTCACCTTAGTTGCTATAGTCTCAATACCACACCTTTGTACATTCTCTCTCTCACACATACTGATCAGTCTTTTTTTACCTCCTGAAGTACTGAATGGATAAACGTCTCTCTTATACCTATTCATTACTTCACTCTGATGCATTCTTTCACTTTGTTCTGTCATAATCTCGCTTACCTTTGCATTCACCTTTCTCCTGAACTTCCACACCCTACCTCTTATGCTCTCTCTCTCTCTCTCACACACACACACACACACACACACACAGCAGTCATTCCAAATGTCTGGCACCCAATCCATTTATATCTAGTTCATTTCTCTTAAACTATCCCAGCTTCCCTTCAAATTCACTCCATGCACTTGTGAATTGCACTGCACACCTTTTGCCTCACGCAACCCAGCCAATAGTAATAGCATTGTTACATTTAGTTAACGTAACATTTGTTACATTTAGTTAATGCATAAACCTCTTTTTCACTTATGCTGTTATCTTTCATTTGCCAGAATGTTGGAAACCTTTGTAGGTTTTTTTGACCCTTTGGTTGGAAAGACCTAGGTTTGAATCCCATTTAGGATGTGAAGAACCTTTATCAGAGCTTTTTCAACTGAAGGTGAGTTAGCTGGACTCATGTGGAGGTGGCAGGGTTTTCCTTCCCGGAAACTTTGGTTTTCATCCACAAAGCAGGCAAACCAGCCATTAGAACACACACAATTAACAGACATAACACTAGCCTCAGAGCTTGAGTGGTTTCAATTGTGAATCCAGATAAACCAAACCAATCCAGAATGCTTATTTCAAATTCCTTTCTGTATCCTTTTTTTTCTTCCCGTACCTTTTGAGTGGTCATTTATGCTGATAACAACAACTGCTAACTGTGACAATGATGCCTGTTTATTCCTTCCACACAATCTCAGTTATTCATTTCATTATGTCATTAGAAAAAGTCTTATGTTCCCTTTTATTCTCTTCATCATTAACAACCAAATCTTCATACAAAGCCATTTGATTATCTTTGAAACCTCCTCTTCTATAGTAACTTTCTCTCTTTCATGCATGATAGCACCAGTAATTTCTTCACATGTCTAATTTTAAACATCTTCAGCTGACTTCACTTTTAATTTTTCTCAGTGTCATTCATTGCAGTTCTCCCCACTTCATTTTTTTTGGGGGGGGGGGATTTACTCTCAGCTATATAAGGAAGTACAGAGACATGATCTGATAAGTATAGCACAGAAAGACCAAAAAAGAAGAAAAAAAAGACTAAATAAGGAGGAAAGACTAAAAGAGTTAATAATTAATATTAAGAAAAGAAAGTGTTATATATATAAGGTGAATTTGACTGAGGAGAAACAGCACAGTAACCAGTGATGCATAATTATACTTCAGGTTTTTTCAGAATTTATTGCAACTTAACATAGCATGCTTGAACCTGTTTATAAAGAAATCTGACCTCCATGAAGTTGGGAGGATAGGAGTACCACCTTAACTACCATTGCTTGTCATCATACAACATGCATATTTATTGTCTCCCAAAGTACATTATAACTACCATTGCTTGTCATCATACAACATGCATATTTATTGTCTCCCAAAGTACATTATATCAATGCTATGGGGAGAAAAAAAAATTGAATGTTCCTTCCCTTCTGTCTATGCAGTTTCCAGGTTTGGTATCTTAGTCTCTTCTTTCTCCAATTGTATAGATAATTTCCTGTGGATTAATTTATTCAATAACTAATACATCTCTTTTCTTGTTAACCACCAAGTTTTATAGATTACATTCTTTCAGTCATACGCAGGTTTTACCTATACTTGAAGCAGCTTGAAAAAAAAAAAGTTCCATGTTTTTGGTCTCTGACTAGAGGAATCATTATCTTCAATGCCACCAAAACAATCCTCTCTTATTTCTTGCAAGAAAGATTTCACATCCATCCCCTTACTCTTGATAATACTCATTTCTACAAATGATAGGATTTCTGAAAAAAGAGAGCCAAAAGGCTTCATTTCGGCGATGCAAAATTATTCAAATTAAGTGGATATTGAATCCAACATTATTTCAAAGCTGAATAGAGAAACTACACGAGTTTCGTGCCGAATATAGAAACTATAAAAGTTTCGGCAGATCCAGGTGTAAGCAGACCTTTCATGACAGGGACAACTCGTAGTAAAGGTGGAGCAAGAACTGATCACTATCCTTAGTATTTCCCATAATGTAAAACACATCTTCTAGCAGACATGTATGATGTTATACATTATGGGGGGGGGGGGTTCACTATCCAGAATGGTTTCGACCTTTGTTGAGGTTATTGAGTATTTACATCTGGGTCTGGCCCCCCACTGATGAGACCTCAACAAAGGTCGAAACCAGTCTGGATAGTGAACCCCCCCCCCCATAATGTATAACATCATACATGTCTGCTAGAAGATGTGTTTTACATTATGGGAAATACTAAGGATAGTGATCAGAGCTTACTCCACCTTTACTACAACTTGCTCCTTTCATGAAAAGTTTGCTTATGCTTGGATCTGCTGAAACTTTTATAGTTTCTATATTTGGCATGAAACTCTTGTAGTTTCTCTACTTGGCATTTAAAATAATGTTGGATTCAATGTCCACTTAATTTGAATGATTGGATTTCTCTTCTTGGGCTGATTTGCACCTCTAGCCTCTCCTGGCACACACACGTCTTACCTATTTATTCATTCTCGAAATAAATAAATAAATAGAATTGGTGGACTTTCCATTCAACACTCTACTTCTCATCCATACAAATCACTTTCTCTGATTGACATTTTGTTTCTCTCTTATATATTCTGTAGAGTATTTTCCTACCTGATGATCTGCTAAACTGGCCAATATCATTCTTCCTCATTCTTCAAAATGTGAAACTATGCTGTGAGAACTGTGACAACTAGCATCCATTATGCCTCATATTTCTTCCAGATCTACAGGAACTAATTGTACAGCCTCAGCATCCTTTTACAGTCAAACTGCATACTCACTGAACCTGCTACTCTCAGTCATCTTTCATTCCTTCCACTTCAATTGTGTGGAATTGCTTTGGAAATGCTTCTTCCTCATGAAGCATTTCCAAAGGACTATAATCTTTAGCATTCAAGAAGAATATCAACAGATTATTATATTCCAGACCCTGCCCTCACACATCTGTTTACCATAGGCTCTTCTGCCTTTTGTGTGCATGTGTGTGTGTGTGTGTGAAAGGAAATTGATGGTGAATATCATTATTATTATGTGACACCTCCAAGGAGTTCAAGGACTTATCAAGGAAGGGTATTTCCTTCTTTAGAATTCTCTGTCTCCACCACTTAATCCATCAACTACACAGAACATCACTACTATCATTATTTACACACAACACCATCTACTACCTGCCACCACCACCACCACCACTAATATTTTTTGTCTGTAAATTGTGTGTGTTCTCATGACCGATTTGTTTGTGTGTGGGATGAAAAACTTGCATTTCTGGGGAAAAAAAAGCCCTGCTACCTTTGTATGAGATCAGCTAACTCATCTTCACTGGAAAAAAAAAGCATATGAAGATTCCTCTTATCACAACGAGAATCAAACTTAGTCCTTTTCTAATTAAAAGGTGCAGTGTACTGTCATTCTTCCAATTGCACTATGGAGGTACTTGCAGAATCCCTGAAATTATTTTCATTCACAAATAAAATATAATCTCTTCATGCAGTGAATGCTACATTCTTATTCACTGGCATATATTAAAAATGATTGACAGTTTAACTTAATGCTGCTTCTGCTTCCTCAAGGATTATTTCAGCAACTTTATATTACTAATTTTCATCTAAATCCCTTTCAGAATCCAAGATTGACTTTGTCACAGATAGCTTTATTTAATCACTTTTGGCAGTCAGGAATCATAGCAACACATTCTTGTTATACTTTTTCCCATTTCCTAAGATCGTGATTGTTTATTTAATTCTGAGCAAAAGGCACTCATCTTCTCTGAGTGCCTTTTGCTCAGAAATCTCTTTCACATACATTGTTTTTTCTTTTGCTAACCCAAAAGGTGTTCATATATTTAATAATTCCATCCAGAAGAATATCTGAGTCCTTGTCAGATGGCAACTTTAAAGTTTAATAACTGTGGGTGTTCTGTAAACTGGAAGGAGGGAACTAGTTAAATAATCCAATAAAAAATCATTGGATTCATTTTCATATAGAAACATATGCAATTGATATTATCCAGGAATTTGTTAATTCCTGGTTAATTTCAGATGATAAAGCTGCAAACACATGATCTCGAGCAGCGTTTCTTAACCTTTCTAAGCCCAAGGACCATCAAAATGTCTAAAACAATTCTACAGACCACTAAGTTACAGAGGCATAGCTGTGGGGATGCTGGCGATATGTCCCGTGCGGCACTTTTTTGGCGTTTAAGAAATCTTGCCATACTGTCTATAAAACAGCAACTGAGTGATGAAATAGATTTCAACAATGTCATCGATTTTGCGAACAGAAAGCAAGAAAAATAACATTTTAGAATGTTGGAATTAAAATTTTACTTCAAAAATAAACATAGTGTTTTTACTTTATTTCCCTATACATCGTTTTGACTTTTTGTAATTTTTTTAAAAACCTATGCAGGAATTACCAACGTTTCGGAAAAACTGTGCCATTTATAACATAATAAATTTAAAAGCATGTTTTGAATACATATAGAAACATAATTAATTAAATTGGAAGTAAACAATTAAAAATGTATCATCATTGAACAAAGTTTTAATTTTTATTAAACAAATAAATAATATGATATAATTATGTTACTACTTACTTTTAATGAGATGGGTGAGCTTCTCGGCCCTTGCAGAGTTGCTGGATATCTGGCTCAATATTGGTTAACTTCAGTCGAAGATTGGCACACACACACACCAAGACGATTTCTGTATTTGTTTTTATTTGAAAGAGCGATGAAAGTCTTTTCTCACAAAGATAGGTTGTAGAAACCTACATGACGATTTTCAATGCTTCGTGAGATAATTCGGGAAATTCACTTCTCACTGAAGGCTAGATCCAAAATCGAGCCAAACCAAGATCACAGAATTGCATTTTAAGTCCACTGTCACTTGAAAGCTCAATTAACTGTTCTGCTTTCGATAACGAAAGGTCTTTTTCATGACTGCAAGCCTGAAATGGATCGCGAACCCACAGAAATTTCTTATAAAAGTTATTCGGAAAATATGTTTCAAAATTCCATTTCAGATTTTTGAGGTGGTCACAAAAGTTCTTTTCAGAAACTAAGAATCAACAAAAATATAATTTTCCACTAAAAAGGTGCAAATTGTCTGTCTTTTACATAATTAATCCATAAAACCATTTTTTTTTTCGTATGCCTTTATTTTGTCATAGGCATCAAACCAGTTAAAGAATTTCCCTGAAGAGAGAGATTTAGTTCATTTAATTTTGAAAAACATGTCTGAAAGATAGGATAGTGTTGATAACCATGCTTCGTCAACAAGGAGTGATGCAAAATCAGAATTATGTTCATTTACAAATAATAAAACTTCGTGCCTTAATTGCAATAACCTAATAAAATAATTAGTACTTTGCCCCTGGAAAGCCAGCAAATTTCAGAATGAAGCAAACATTGTATATATTCACTGCCCATTTTCATTGCAGAGTATTGAAAAATAACCTGTTATTTAATGGTCAAGCTTTAATAAAATTAACTAGCTTTACAGCATTGTATAGCACAGTTTTAAATTCTGGTGGCATTCCTTTTGAGGCTAACGCTTCCCCATGTATGAAACAATGTACCCAATTCATATCCGGAGCTACTTCCTTGACCATAGAAACAACCCCACTATGCCTGCCTGTAAGGGTGCGAGTTCCATCCGAATAGAAGCCTATACATTTTCTCCACTGGATCCCTTTGTGTATTATGTAATTATTGAGAGTGTGAAATATTTCTTTTCCAGTTGTTCGGGATGGCAAAGTTCTACAAAACAGAATATCATCATGAATGTTGTTATCATATGCATATCTTACATAGCATATTAACTGTGCATGATTTGTAACATCAGTAGTCTCATCAATTTGTAACACATAATAAGGGCTCATCTTAAATCTTTTGATTAATGAGATTCTATGTCACCTGCCATATCATTAATTCTGCAACTGACAGTGTCATTTGAAAGAAGAATCAAATCAACATCTTTTAGTAACTTGTTGTCAAACACAGTTTTTACCACATCTTTTATAGCTAAAAGTAGTAAATTTTCCCCGATAGAATGAAGTTTCCCTGTTTTCGCTATGTGCAAACTTAAGAGATAGGATGCTTCCAGTGCCTTGCTATTAATCGAACTCAAGGCCGAAACTATATCTTTCCCATGATTTAATATCCCTAAGCGTTGCTGAAAAAATTCAATTGACTTATTTTCACATCACAATGTTTAGTTTCTAAATGTCGTCGGAGTTTTGCAGGTTTCATGCACTCGTTCGACAACACTTCATAATACAAAACACATTGAGGTTCCTGTTCACTTTCATCTCCACACCAAGTAAACCCTAATTCCAAATATGAACTGTTATATTTCCTACTGCATTTTTTTTTTTTTTTTTGAACTGCTTGTTTCTTCTACTTTAATAGTATTAGATTTACTCACCGTTACAACACGTGTATCACAATTAGGGTTAGCATCACCTGTTTTATTTGCTCTTCTTTTCAAAGTCTTAGTTCTAAGCCACTTTCCATTATTAAAAAACTTTTTGGAAAAATATATAAATACTGAGTTAACTCACTACACACTTTATCCAAGTATCACTTAGCACTTCTGAAGATATATTGAGCCTTGGTTGAAGGAGGGAAACCTTCAATAATAAAAATCAATAAACAACAAGCAATTGGTTGAAATGTGGATAACAGATGTTCACTTGAAATCTGACAAAATAGCAAGGGAAGGCAGAAGCAATAAAACTGTATTGTTGTTCACTTCACCCCTCTTTTATTATTCATCATTCTGCTGGCTACAAATTTAGGGGCAGAATAACGAATAACAAAAGAGGGGTGAAGTGAACAACAATATAGTTTTATTGCTTCTTCCTTTGAACATTCTGATGCTATTTGTTGGTTTTTTTAAGTCTATATTTGATTTCAATAATTTTTACATATTCAATTTTAAATTGTTTTGTTTGGATAATTAAAAAATATATATTTATTTATTTAATTTAAGTCTTCTTGCGGACCATCTGTCCCATTGTCATGGACCACCTGTTGAGAAACACTGATCTAGAGAATGAAATCAGCAACCACTTTGGGAGAAAATATTTACTAGAAAATAACTGAATACAATTGAATGAATAATCGCTACAAATTTAGGGGAAGAATAACGAATAACAAAAGATGGGTGAAGTGAACAACAATATAGTTTTATTGCTTCCGCCTTTGAACATTCTGACGCTATTTGTTGGTATTTTTAAGTCTCCATTTGATTTCAATAATTTTTACTTATTCAATTTTAATTTGTTTTGTTTGGATAATTAAAAAATATATATTTATTTATTTAATTTAAGTCTGCTTGCGGACCACTTGTCCCATCGTCGCGGACCACCTGTTAAGAAACACTGATCTAGAGAATGAAATCAGCAACCACTTTGGGAGAAAATATTTACTAGAAAATCATATATATATAAAAAAAAAAAAAAAGATATGGAAAAACCGGATAATAAAAAGAATCTAATACTTCATTATCATTCCTTGATTATTTAATAAAGTAGTTTCCTGGTGACTTTCTTGGCTTCATTTTACAGAAAATCTCATTGTGAACATGTTTTAGGAAGATATGCTCATAGTGATTCCGTAATAAAGTTAATTAGAAACTTGGTATTATTAAAACCCTGACTCATTGAGTGAATATAATACATAAAAAAATAAAAAATAAAAAAATAACGAACATTAAAAAAAATGAACTTGAAAAAAACACAATAAAAAATGCATTAAACTGTCCTTTATTTGAAAAATATCTGAGAACAGATCAGCTTTATAGCTGATCTGTTCTCAGATATTTTTCGCAAACAAATAAAATTAATCATTCTGCTTTTCTCCATTTTAGAAGTTAGCTTCTTTCTTTCATCTATTAATAAGGTCCATGGTTTCTTTCAGGAATTTATAGGATTCTTTATTCATGCATTTTAAATTACTGTGGATCAACTTCACCATTCTGCAGAAATGAGAAAGGAAAAAACGTGGATTATAATCAGTTTCACACATGGATATCAGTACTTATAAACTAGATCATGCGTTGGCTAAGGACCACCATGATAACTACAATCCAATTACAGTCCCATTACAAACAATCCATTTTTATTGTAGCTTCTTCAAATTTACACATTTGTTTAAAGAATATCATAAGGTGTTTCTTTGTACACCATCCCAACCTAACTAGACTTGATTTGGATATTAAAGCAATTTTCTTTAGTTTTGGATGGTGTAGGAAGATCTTACAGGATTTTAAATTTAAACAGACTTAAATTTGAAGAAGCTATAAGATAATAGGATTGTTTTCAAGTTTTTATAAATCAAGCAAATATTAAATCTAGCATTATTTCAAAGCCAAATGTAGAAACTATGAGTTTCATAAAAAAAAGTTGACCAGAGAGCTACAGGAATACACTTGCTGGCATTTATGAGTTGCCCTAGAGCAGACCATATAGAAGATATAATCACTTGCCCAAGCGTCCATTTATTGATTTATATAATTTTGCATTGCCGAAATGAAACCTTTTGGCTCTTTATTTTAGTACTTTGTTTTCAAGTTATTGTGCGGATATGGTGATGGGGTGGTAGATGGTGTTGATGTTAATTGTGTGTAGTCGGAGAATTAAGTCGTATGTTGAGATGGTAGATAAAGTGGAGCAGAGTGCCCTCCCACGAGTCCTTGGAATCCATGGAGGTCTCACATAATAATAATATGGGTCTTTGTCATCTTCAGTTGGAATGTGCTATTATTACTCTCATAGAGATAGCATCCTTTGTGGAAGCTCACATTTTCCAGATCTGGTTTTCTCATTCTTGTATCTATACCCAAACCAATTTTGTATTGAATGCATGGAAGGGCTTATGGTTTGGCAGTACATGTTCATTTGTTTAAGTGGTATTCATGACAACACAGAATGACAGGAGAATCATTAATATTTATTAACTTATTTGCTGATATTTCTCTGGTATTATATCCAGCATCTTCAGAGCACAAAGACAGTTTGTCACAGTACACAAAACAACAATTTGGTATAACAGTGGGACTAATTTAAAAAATTGTAACGGACAACACAAGGAACTAAAGTCCTAATTAGGCATGTTGGAAAAATAGAGAAAACAAATATTAATTAGATCTTAAAATGACTGTCTCCCGGATTTTGATAAATTTATAGAGCCATACTTGTTGAGGTTTGGAGTATGTTTTAAAGCTGCTGTTGATTCCAAAAACAATCTTTCTGACTTATGACCTCTGGGTAGCACTTTCATTTTCTTCCATTTGATCCTGTGTGAAGGATATCCAAGACATGATCTGCTAGACCCGACTTGCCATAATGATAGTGCTGGATATATTTTTTTATGTTCACCAAGGCAGATGTCAACAGTTCTTCCTCTCTGTCCATAGTAAGCTAGGTCACGAGAACAGGACACTTCATAAACTCCTGGATGTGATAAAGAAGAGATTGTCCTTAGGTAAATGGATGAAAGTTGCCAATTATGACATAAGGTGTAAATATGATGTGTTGCTGATATTTATTAAGCACTCTAGATATCTCTTCAGAAGTGCCTTGAATGTATGGGATGGTAACAGTTTTGCACAGTCTTTGTATGGAAGGGAATGAAGGGGGGAATTTCTGGGGGAGCATTTAGATTTTTTCTATTCTATGGGAATTATAGCCATTGGCTAAGAAGGTGTGATGGAAATGAGTGAGTTCAGCAGTAAGAGCATTGTTATTGGAACAGATAGCTCTAGCTCTGTGAAGTAGTGTTTTCAGGATACCATACTGTTCAGCTGAATGATTGTGTGACTATTTGTGCAAATATCCTTCTGTGTGTGTAGGTTTTCTATAAACAGAAAAAAATAAGGAACCACGTGGAAGCTGTGTGATTAGTGTATCCAGGAAGGGCAGACAGTCATTAGCTTCCTGTTCTGCTGTGAAGTTTATTTTAGGGTGTTGGCTATTTAAATGTGCTAAAAATGTATCCAATGTGTCTGGACCATGTGGCCAAATAGCAAACACATCAATATTTGAGAGTGTCTGTATTCATAGCTAGCTTTTCCAAGTGTTTTACATAGAAATTGGCTAAAGGGGTAGCCCATAGCTGTATCATCTAGTTGTTTGTGTATCTTTCCTTTCCATGCAAAATAACCTGCATTGTACTGTAAATTTAAATAGTTCAAATATATCTGGAGAAAACTGTGACTTTAGCAAATCAAGGGTTTTGATTAATGGTACATTTGTAAATAGTGAAGTAATATCAAGACTAATCATTGTTTGAATTTTTTAAGATACGGTTTTTCAAAATACTTTTTAAGTGAACAGAATTTTTAACAAAGGAGGGAGAATTATTTGTGAGAGTGGCTAGTAATTTAGCTAAATGTTTATCAAATTTATATGTGGGACTGTTTATACTATCCGCAATAGGGGTGTACCTTGTTTGTAAATTTTAGGTGCTCCATATATTCTTATACCAAATTGTTGTTGTTTCATGTATTGTGACAAACTGTTCTTGTGCTCTGAAGATGCTAGATATAATACCAGCAAAATATCAGTTAATAAATATTAATTATTTTCTTATCATTCTGTTCTACATCAATACCATGAAAAATAAATGAACAATTTTATATTGGTTTTTAATTGTTTGTGTCTGCTTAAAATAATTAGTAAATATAAGCAAATAATAAAATGTTACTTTATCTTGAATGTTACTTTTATTTTAAACTTGCATGGTCTTCTGTTAAATTATATCTAATAGATATATACGCATAAAACTCGGTTGTAAAACCCTTTGCTGACCATACTCTATGTATGGTTAGCAAGGTAATGAGAAGAATACTTTTCTCATGGCAGGGTTGTGTTATCTAGAGGGTGTATTTGTGAATAAGCATAATGTGAGCTGTAAGCCAGCTTGCTGCTCCATGGAGGTGTCTACATAATAATAATCTGCTGTGTTATTTTTAAAACTTCTTATGTACATATGAATTCCATTTCTCTGTCCACAGTCATTTCTAAATCCTATACCTTATCTATCTGTTGTTTTCTTATCTACTTTGTTTCTTTTTGGTGTAATTCTCATTTCATATAAGAACTGCATTTAATGCATCAGGTATCTTGATTTTTTTAATATAGTTAGCAATTTATCAATCATTATTGGTTATAAACAATTAAATTGGTTGCAACATTTCAAAAAATACATTTTGAAAGAACTTGTGGTTGAAGCATAAGCTGAGCTGATTATTGTGCCATTTTAAAATTTTTTTTATTATACTGAAATTTGTTTTTATTGCATTAAAAAGTAATTGTTTTTATCCAGCAGCAAGAATTTGATTGGCTTCTTCAAGAAGAAGTAACAGTTGTTCTTGAACAGTTAAAAAGTATTATTCTGGTGAGTTCAGTACTGTATTTTTTGTTAGCTTATTCAGAATATTAGTGAATATATCCAAATAGTAAATCTTTGTTAAGATTTGGCATATGTTGCAATGGTGAAGTTTTGCATGTTTAGTTTCTTGGTAATGCATCTGCATTCACATGCTCAGTGTATTTCTTTATGTCCATGATAATGTCTTGGTGACCAAGGGAAAATATTGGCATAATTTTTTATTAACTATCATGTTGGAGGCTTAATAGATTGTATACAGCACTCAGAAAGGATTAAAACAGAATTTAATACTTCCTATATTTGGTATCAGTCACTGAGACATCTTCAGGGATTACAAAAAAAACTAATGTAACATATGCACAAATACCACACAATACTAAGCCCAACCATGTGGGTAACACTAAATCCTATCTAGGTGGGGTGCCCTCTAAAGGCATTGTAGGTATCCTGGAATGTAAGGTGGGACCTCTGGTGATAAGTGTTTCCCAAATCTTAGGAAGCTTAATGCAACCGTATTAAGATTTGGTTGATTTCTGAGAGCTGCTGCTGCTGATGCAAAGAATAGCCTCTCTTTTTTGAATTTGCTGTGGTGGAGCATGGTGTTTTTTTTTCCATGAGATCCTGTGGGTTGTATCCAAGACATGGTCAGCCAGGCTTGACTGATCATAGTTGTGGTTGCAGATATATGACTTATGTTCCTCCAGGCAGATGGTTGCTGATCTGCCTGTCTGTCCAAAGTATGCCAGCTTACAGGAACAGTGTATATACTTTATAAACTCCAGGCAGTGAGAGAGGAGGGAGCTGATCTTTTGTAGAATGGATAAGGGTAGAAGTTTGCGGTGGGGCTTGAATGCTGTGTGTAGGTTGCACTTTTTTAAAATCTTGGCTATTTTTTCGGATGTAGGGTATGGTGATGGCATTTCTAAACTCTTTCTGAAGAGAAGACCGGGAAATGGGGGAGGAACTAATAATTTTTTTAATACTGTGATCGCTGTAGCCATTGGAGAGGAAAGTGTTGTGTATATGGTCAAGCTCAGTTGTAAGGACTGTTCTTTGTGGGCTCTCTTGGTAAGAGTTTTAATAATGCTATATTGTTGAATGGGGTGGTGGTGGGAGAGCTTGTGAATGTATCTGCCTGTGCGCGTGGGTTTTCTATATACAGTGAAGGAAAGTGTACCGTTAGGAAGGCGTGCAACTGAGGTGTCTAGGAAGGGTAAACAATTGTTCTTTTCCATTGTAAACTGGATTCTTGGATGTAGGCTGTTGAGATGACTGAGGAAGGAGTCTAATGTGTCTGGGCCATGATGCCAAATAGAGAACACATTATCTACATATCTTAGCCAGATAGAAGGTTTGAAAGGGGGCTGAGTCTATGGCTCATTTTTCAAAATCTTCCATATAAAAATTGACAAGAGGAGGTGAGAGGGGGGGGGGGACCCATGGCGGTTCCCCCCTCTATCTGCTTGTAGATTTTATTCTTCCAAGAAAAATAACCAGAATTGATGGCAAAGGAAAAGTGATCTAAGATATCAGAAGGAAAAACGTTTTCTAAGAGTGTTAATATCAATTAAGGGAATATTGGTAAACAATGAGGAGATGTCAAAGCTTACCAATATGTCTGTGTTATTTAAGGTTAAATTTTCTATGAGGGTTTTAAAATGGATAGAGTTTTTTATATAGGATGTGGAAAGTCCAGTGAAGGGGGTCAGAGAGTGGGCCAGCTGTTTTGACAGTTTGTAGCATGGTGCATTAGTGGCGAATTGGGTTTTTGTGGATTTTTGGTAAGCCGTATATTCGGGGGGGACAGAAACAGAAAGGTTTGAGTTTTTTTTGTGATGTCTGGAGGCCAGGAAGATACTTTTTTAAGTAAGTTTTTTAATTTTTTAACTTGTGTTTTGTGGGGTCGTGTTCTAGCGTTGATGTAGGTAGAGCGATCTCGGAGGATAATCGCCATTTTTTGATTGTATTCCGCGACATTAAGAACAACTGTGGCATTACCCTTATCCGTTCTGGTGATGATGATACTTTTTTCTTTCCTTAATTTCATGAGAGCAGTGAGTTGGGTGGACGATAAATTACTTTTTGGAGGCGAAGACCGGGCGAGGATGTCGGTGACGTCAAGTCTGATGTTATTTGCTATCTCCGTTGCTAAGCGACAGATCCCACATTCGATGTTAAACAGTACATCAAGCACCAGCACTTCTTTCAGAGTGACCACGAAATTGTGGCCGAGGCTTAGGGCACTGACGTCATCGTCGTTGAGCTTTTGGAAGATAGGTTAACAACTGTCTGGAGCGGTTGAATTTGCAGTTGCGGTTTGGCTTTACACAGGTTATATTTCTTGATATGTTTATTTTTTATTTTTTGAAATTCTTTTTGTGCAGAAGCTTCTGAGATGCCAGAGAGAATAGACCAAAGTTCAGGGTTAAGTACAGCGGAGAGCTATGATTGTAAGGAGCCAATGCCGGTGTTCATCATGGAGAGGGTGGCACGAGTAGTGCTGATTTGTTCCCGCGGTTATATATTCAGAGGGCTTTTTTGGAATGAAAGTTGATCTTTAGCTTTTAGCAGTTGGGTATTACTCTTGTATCCTGGCATCTTTTTAAAAAGGCCAGACTATTTAGTTGCCTAGATAGTCGTAGTTTTGACTTACCGTATTGTTTGGATTTGCATGCTATATCTTCACCATGAATGATTAGAATCCGTGTGTAGAGGCTTAAATGCTGTGAGGACATCATGTTGGAGGTTTAATGGATTGTATACAGCACTCAGAAAGGATTAAAACAGAATTTAATACTTCCTATATTTTGTCTGTCACTGAGACATCTTCAGGGATTACAAAAAAAAAACTAATGTAACATATACACAAATACCAAACAATACTAAACCCAACCACGTGGGTAACACTAAAGTCCTATCTGGGTGGGACTCCCTCTAAGGGCAGTTCTAGGTCTCCTGGAATGTAAGATGGGACCTCTGGTGATAAGTGTTACCCAAATATTAGGAAGCTTAATGCAACCATATTTATTATGATTTGGTTGATTTTTGAGAGCTGCTGCTGATTCAAAGAATAGTCTCTCTTTTTTTTTTTTTTGAATTTGCTGTGGTGGATTATGGTGAATTTTTTTTTCACGAGCTCCTGTGAGTTGTATCCAAGACATGGTCAGCCAAGCCTGACTGACCATAGCCGTTGTTGCAGATGTATGACTTGTGTTCCTCCAGGGTGTCAAGGTGGATGGTTGCTGATTGTTGATGATTAAGCTTTCTAAGATTTGGAAAATACTTACCTTCAGAGGTCTCATCTTACATTCCAGGGCATCCCAGACATAGTCAAATTATTTAAATTTGTAATAAAGTCCGGTTATTTTTCCTTCAAAAACCAGTTATACCAACAAATCGAAGGAAAGGCAATGGGTAATCCTATATCTCCTGCTATTGCCAACTGCTTCATGGAGCACTTCAAACAACGTATCTTTGACAACATTTCACCTAGACCTAACCTTTGGTTCAGATATGTGGACAACATTTTTGCCATATGGAAGGGCACTTTGGAAAAATTACAACAATTTCTTTCAAAAATAAATGCACTTTATCCAAGGATCCAGTTCACCCTAGAAGTAAATAAGCAGTTAGCCTTTCTAGACCTCTTAATTCTTTGCCACCAGATAGTAACCTACAATTCAGTCTATTGGGAGGAGGCTCATACAGGCCAGTACTTCCATGCTGAATCACATCACCATCATAGTCAAAAGGCAGATACTATAAAAACACTGGCTCATAGAGCCCACTCCTTTTCTTCTGCAGAAGAATTATTACAAAAAGAGTTACAATATATTAATTCCACCTTCATATCCAATAGTTATAAGAATTCCTTCATAAAAAGAGCTTTTAAGTAGTCGTGCTTCATCATCCTCTTCAAATACAGAAGAAACAATGCGTATACCTATCCCCTATGTGCAGGACATTAGTGAACGCAGAGCTAAAGTGTTAAAATCACTAAATATTTGTGTGGCCTTTTGACCCGTTAGAAAAATCTCTACATTACTCACGTCTCCAAAGCGCAAGCTCCCACATCTCAGCTATCCAGATGTCTACTAGATTCCCTGCTTTTGTGGATTATATTTCGGAAGAACAGGAAGATCTGCTCTGATCTGGTTAGAAGAACACGAGTTGTATATTCAATATCTTGAATCTGAACAGTCTGGACTTGCAGAGCATGCCATCAACACTAGACATAGAGTTCAGTGGAACAAGACAAAAGTCATTCACAAAAGTCCCTCATGGAACGGCTTTACAAAGAAACATGTGAAACGTTACTTCACTCCCCTAACCTAAACAGATCCAATGGTCTGTGTCTTTCCACCTTGTGGGAGATAGTACTCTATAAATTGGCAAATCTTTCCTAACTTTTGTCATTGTATACACACACACACACATTAATTAATTTATTTTATTTAAAACAAAAACACAAAACTTTTTTTTTTTGAAATAAATTTAGGAAATTTAACCTTAGTTACTTAAAGGGGGGATGCTTTGTGAATATATCAGTTATTGTTTAATTAGCCTTTGTACTTGTACCGATGATGATGATGATGATGCCTGTGAAACTCAGGCGAAAATTCTACTAATAAAGAATATTTTATGTGAGTTAATTCCGTTATTATAATAGTAAGTAATATGTCTACTCATGGTATTTCCTTACTGAAACTTAGAAAAAGATATTCTTGAAGTATAATAAATTTAGTTTAATCCTTTATCCAAGTATTAGCAAACAAAGTTTGTACCTGAAGTAGTGATGAGAGCCTGGTCCACCTGAAGTGGACCAAGCTCTCATCACTACTTGTCTTAGTATCTCCCATAGTGAAAAGCACATTTCCTTGTGGACATGTATAATGCTATGCATTAAGGGAAGGGTCACTACCCAGACCAGTTTTGACCTTTATTGAGGTCTCGTCAGTGGGAGCCAGACCCAGAGGTGGTGATATCCAAGTGGAAGCAATGGAGAAGTCATATTTACCTATATGAGAGTTTGGTCCACCTTTACCACGAGTTGCCTCAGTCCTGAATATACTTCGGGCACAAACTTTGTTTGCTTACACTTGGATAAAGGATTGAACTAAATTTATTATAGTCTAACCAAGTGGGAAAAAATTTCCATCTTTCTCTAAATCTAGAGTAATTTAATAATAAGGTGAGACACCTTTAGGCAACTTGTATAGGTAAATATGACTTCTCCATTGCTTCCACCTTAGTATCACCACCTCTGGGTCTGGCTCCCACTGATGAGACCTCAATAAAGGTTGAAACTGGTTGGAAGCTTTTGTGATGAATGGCAATGCTGTATAGCCCATGAAGTTTTAACTGAGGCTCAACTGTTGCTGTCACCCAGGTCCTGGGGAGGGGGGGGGGTAATAAATGGCAGTGCTGTAACCCATGAAGTTAACTGAGGCACGGATGTTGCTGTTACCCCTCAGATGACATATGAGCAAATGAGCTGCTCTGCTCAGTGGTGAGATGAGCCTGCCATGGGTAGAGCCAACTCTGAGAGTTCTTCTCAGTGGCAGAGTGAGCTTGTTACTGAGGGGAACAACGCTCAGTTTTTAGAGTTTGACTTGTACTTGAACATTCAATAAAGGTTGAAGTAGGGTCTGGGTAGTGGCCTTTCCCTTAATGCATAGCATTATACATGTCCGCAAAGAGATGTGCTTTGCATTATGGAAGATACTAAGACAAGTAGTGATGAGAGCTTGGTCCATCACCTTTAATACGAGTTGCCTCAGTCTTGAAGATACTTCAGGCGCAAACTTTGTTTGCTTACACTTGGATAAAGGATTAAACTAAATTTATTTTAGCTAACTAAGTGAAAAAAAAAACTTCCAACATCCTTGAAGTATGGAGTAATTACTTCGAAAAATTGCTAAATGAAACTAGTGATGACAGCACAGTGATAAAATAAAACACCGACCAGGCATGCAAATATCAATACATATCGATACTTGAAGTAGAAAGAGCCATCAAAGGCCTGAAATATGGAAAGGCAGCAGGAGTAGATGATATTCGACCAGAAATGCTCAAGTATGGAGGTTTAAAAGTCTTACTGGCTGCACTGCATAGTTCAGAGGTCCTGGACAGAGGGACAAAATCCAGATGATTGGAGTAGAGCTTTCATTGTACCCATTTATAAAAAGGGGAATAATACTGAATGTGAGAATTACAGAGGTATTTCTCTACTGAATGTTCCTGGTAAAATTTTTGCAAGTATACTTGTGAAATGGTTGAGAAGAATTGTGGAAGAGAAGCTTGGTGAAGAACAAGCTAGATTCAGGCCAAATAGAGGCTGTCAGGATCAGATTTTCACTTTATGACAAATAGTTGAGAAGTCATATGAATATAATAAAGATCTGTATTTATGTTTTGTTGATCTGGAAAAAGCATATGACAAGGTGCTAAGAGAAAAACTATTCAAAACTCTACAGTTATGTGGTCAATGGGGCATTATATCAAGCAATACTTAGTCTTTATTTGAGTTGTAAGTCTGGAGTTAAAATTGAAGGAAGTACAGGAAGATGGTTTAATGTTAAATCTAGTGTTAGACAAGGATGTACATTATTTCCTCTGTTATTCATTATCTATATGGATCACATTATGAAGGAAAGTGGTATTAAACATGATATCAGAATTGGAGATGTTAATGTCAGCTCTTTGCTTTATGTGGATGATGTTATACTTCTAAATAAATTCGCCACAAGTCTGCAAGATATCCTGACTAAATTGAATAACTGTTGTAATAGATACGGTATGAAGGTCGGCAATAACAAGACAAAGACAATGAAAATAGGCAGGAGCATTGAAAATATCAGCTCTATTTTGTTTGGAGAACCTATACAACAAGTAAAACATTTCAGCTATTTAGGCACGATTTGTAGTCAAGATGGTAAATTAAATATAGAAATAGACAACAGAATCAACAAAACTGGTATGGTAGGAAGTCAACTGAATAAATTTATATGGAATAAGAGAGAAATTAGTTAAAACACTAAATTAGCTGTATACAAGACAGTGTTCAAACCAGTTTTAACTTATGGATCTGAGAGCTGGGTCAGAAGTAAAACACTTGACCAAAGACTAGAGATCGCAGATATGAGAGTCCTGAGAAAGATTAGGGGCGTGAACAGATGGCATCAATGGCAATATCGTGTTAAAAACTAGGATATTAGGAATGAACTTGACGTTGTGAATCTAGGAATGTGTTAGCATAGCTAATCTCAGGTGGTATGGTCACTTAAACAGAATGGGAGAGGAAAGATTAGCAAAACAAGTGTTCTCTACTAGGATGTCAGGAAAAAGACCCAGAGCAAGACCAAGCTTTAGGTGGATTGATATGGTAAAAAGTGCCTTAGAAGATAGAAATTTAAGATCTGACAATGTTGGATCCTTGACAGGTAACAGATTGGTTTGGAGGAAAATTGTAGATATGAAGTTAGTAATGATGTAAATTTTTCATGTAGTACTAGCGTATTTCCCCGAAAATAAGACCTAACTGGAAAATAAGCCCTAGCATGATTTTTTAGGTCTGTGCGGTTAGCCTAGTGGCTTTGCACTTCGCAACCATATGACTGGGGAAGGAGTGTCCTAGGTTCGATTCCTGTCGACAATGTGAGGAGCTGAAGGATCTTCCTCAGCCATAGCCAAGTTAGCTGGTCTTGGGGGGTGGACTGCAGGGTTTTTTCCACCAGTTTATCTGGCGTTTTTCATCCTGCAAGCAGGCAAACCGGCCCTGCGAACACACACAGGGATACAGCCAGGAATACTTCGAATGCTTGTGGTGACCATTGTATCCTCGTATTTTGGTTACGAAATCCAAGCATGCTTGGAGAGTTGTGGGCCTTAAAGGCCTGTTAAAGCCATTGAGATAGATATATGATTTTTCAGAATGCTCGTAATATAAGCCCTACCCAAAAAATTAGCCTCAGTTAAGATAGTCAGCCAGACAGATGCATTTAGTACATCCGTCTGTCTACTAATAATTTAATATTATTATTAAAATAATAATATTAATATATAATTAAATATAAATAAATAATTTTATTGACATTAATACTTAAAATAAATGATAATATAAATTATAATTAAGTATTTGTAAATTCGCAAGCAGGCGCCTTTGGACGAGAGGTAAACGCCTATGTAAACAGATGAACTTCAGACTTATTGCCGGATGACCAATTGGAGTACAGACACAATGCACAAATTACGTGCACACTTGATAACGAACGGACGTGGTTGTGTCTAATATGAATCTTCATAATTCAATACATCGTGTGTTGTAATGGATGTACTAAATGCACTCGTGTGAAAGAAACTTTTCTGAATTTTGGTTCTTGCAATTGTTTGTCGCTTTTGCGAGGACCATAATTTTTAACTGTTATCATTTTTGTTGCCACTCTTGTCTCGTAAGTCTTCAATTAACACTTGATTTAATGGTAGATTTAAAGAGAATAATATTTTGACCCCCAGGTAAGATTAGTGCAAAAAAAAAGACCTATTCCGTCGAGTACAAGAAAAGAATCAAGGACTCCCGAAGCAAGAATCTTATGGCTTTCTGCAAAGAGAAGAAGTTGGATCTCCAAATGGTCTGAAAAGGGCGAGCAGTATACGATAACTTCAGTCAACAGGTGGATGAGGGAAATGCTAAGAAGCACAAGTGTGGATCAGGTCGGCAACCATTATTTCCTGAGCTGGAAGACATCATCTAAATGGATTGCTGAAAGGAGAGCAAAGGCTTTGGTTGTGCACAGGGCTGATATTCAAGCATTTTCCCTTGCAATGGCACCACAGTTAGAAATATCCCCAGAAGAATTCAAAGCATCACAACACTGGATGGATAGCTTCCTTCAGCGATATGAACTGTCTCTAAGAAGAACGACAACACTGTTCAAGCTGGAAGATACTAAAGTTATTAAACGTGCACTTGCATTCAAGTCCTTTGTTGATGGCATCGACTTTTCTAAATACCAACTCTCCAACATGATTGCTATGAATGAAAAGCAATGTTTATCGGCCATCTCGAACGACAATTGATCAGAGGGGTGCCTCGTCAATCTACATTCCCTCCACTGGTTATGAAAGTGCATGTGTTATCTGTATTTTAGCAATTCATCTGGATGGAAAGAAAGCCCAGGGCAAGAAAGATAAGATTGAATGTGTTTCAGGCATTTATGTTCTTGAAGCCGAAAAAGCCTGGTACACACAAGCAGTTATAAGGAAGTGGGTCGATTTAATGTTGCCACTTGTTTTGCAAGGTGGCCAAAGAATTCTGCTAGTCTGGGATTGAGCCAGCACTCACTACACTAAAGACATGAAGAACTTCCTTGCAGAGAAAAGAATAGATCAAATAATGATTCCTGCAGGAATGATTGATCTCCAGACTCTTGATATTGCAATAAAAAAGCCATTCAAGGACCATTTGCGCATGAAAATCAATGACTTCATTGAAAATAGAATGGAGAGAAATCAGCATGAAAACCAGTGCTTTTTTCCTAGAAAAAAAGAATGCCATAAGCACATCTTGTTAAGCTTTTTATTAAAGAAAATGATATTTAAATCTTAATTTAAATAAAATATAAAGCAGCTGTTGCTGTCACGGAGTCGCATAAATGAATTAAATATAATTTATCTTCAGTATTTTTTATTTTAGACATGATCAAATGTAAAATTAAACAAACAAATTAAAATATACAACGAAAGACCAAATATAAAAGTAAATTTGTAAAAACATTATATAATTTAAGAGAAGTTCATAGTGTTTTCCAAAGTTTTGTTCAATTCTCGTTGAACAAATCATCTCGACTCCTTTCTTTGCTCTTAATATCTAAGGCCGAATGTTGTCCTCTAAGTAACCACAGATCAACATACTTTGAAAGATCGAAAAGTCTTAAAGGTGGTCCAACGAGTTTGATGAATAAAACTGCCGAAACTGTTTTAGTCTTCAATGAAGCTCTTGTTGGGGTGATAATTCAGTGGCAAGCCTTGAAGAAAACCCTGATTGATTCAGCTAGAGAGGCATGTGGTGAGGTTGCCTGCAAGGATAGAAAAATCAGAACTCCATGGTGGACACATGAAGTCAAAGAGGCAGTGAAGGAAAAGAAGAAAGCATATCAAAAGTTCCTGGCAAATAAATCAGCTTGTGCTCTTAGAGAATACAGAGACAAATGTAAGAAAGCTAAACACTGCGTAAAACTAGCTAAACAAAAGTCATGGGAGGACTTTGGCAAGAACATAGAAAATAAATATCAAGAAGGTGGTAAGATATTCTGGAGGTTGTTGAAGAAGCTTAGAAATGGAGGAAAGAGTGCTGTAAAAGGAGTTAGAGATGATAAAGGTGACATGAAAACGGGAGTAAAAGATATCCTTGAAGTATGGAGTAATTACTTTGAAAAATTTGAAAATGACGAATTCCTGATGATTGGAGTAGAGCTCTAATAGTACCCATATATAAAAAGGGAAATAAAAGTGAATATGAAAATTACAGAGGTATTTCCCTACTGAGTGTTCCTGGCAAGATATATCAGTATACTTGAGAAACGGTTGAGAAGAATTGTGGAAGAAAAGCTTGATGAAGAACAAGCTGCATTCAGGCCAAATAGAGGCTGTCAGGATCAGATCTTCACTTTACGACGAATAGTTGAGAAAGCATGGGAATATAACAAAGATCTGTATTTAAGTTTTTTCGATCTGGAAAAGGCATATGACAAGGTGCCAATAGAGAAGCTTTTCAATACGCTACAGTTATATGGTGTCAATGGGGCATATTATCAAGCAATACTTAGTCTTTATTTGAGTTGTGAGTCAGCAGTTAGAATTGAAGGAAGTACAGGAAGATGGTTTAATGTTAAATCTGGTGTGAGACAAGGATGTACATTATCCCCTCTATTATTCATTATCTATATGGATCACATTATGAAGGAAAGTGGTATTAAACATGATATCAGAATTGGAGATGTTAATGTCAGCTCTTTGCTTTATGTGGACGATGTTATACTTCTAAATAAATCCGCTACAAGTTTGCAAGATTCCCTGACTAAATTGGATAACTGTTGTAATAGATATGGCATGAAGGTCAGCATTAAAAAGACAAAGACAATGGAAACAGGCAAGCATTGAAAATAACAACTGCATTGTGAATGGAGAACCTATAGAACAAGTAAAACATTTCAGTTACTTAGGCACGATTTTTACTGAAGATGGTAAATTAAATATAGAAATAGACAACAGAATCAACAAAGCTGGTATGGTAGGAAGTCAACTGAATAAATTCATATGGAATAAGAGAGAAATTAGTCAGAACACTAAATTAGCTATATACAAGACAGTGTTCAAACTAGTTTTAACTTATGGATCTGAGAGCTGGGTCAGAAGTAAAACTCTTGACCAAAGACTAGAGACCACAGATACGAGAGTCCTGTGAAAGATTAGAGCCATAAACAGATGGCATCAATGGCAATATCATATTATAAACGAGGATATTAGGAAAGAACTTGACATTGTCAGCATCCAGGAATGCATTAGCAGAGCTAATCACAGGTGGTATATCACTTAAACAGAATGGGCCAGGAAAGATTAGGAAAACAAGTGTTCTCTGCCAGGTTGGCAGGAAAACGCTCAAGAGGAAGACCAAGCTATAGGTGGATTGATATGGTACAAAGTGCCTTAGATGATAGAAATATAAGATCTGATAATGTTTGAGTCTTGACAAGTAATAAACTGATTTGTAGGAAATCAGTCTGTTAGTCTGTAATAATGTAAATTTTTCATGTAGTACTATCATATCCTGTACACCCCTTGAGGGTACATGTCAGAAATTTGATGATTGATGATTATCTTTGTTTCAATTCCAAGAGTTCTAACTTTTCTGCAAGGAGTACAACCAAGTTTCTTTTTGCAAATATACATGCATTCATTTTTCAAGCAAAAATCTTTTTTTTTGATCTAATCTCCAGCAATTTGGCCAGTCATTTTCAGTTTGCATTGCTTCTCAAGGTTATGTTCAGATGATTCGAAAACATCAACTGGCACCATTATTTCCATATTTTTTGACGTCGTGTCTGTTATTATTCTGGGTTTTTTATTAATGGGACTGATGGTTGAGAAGTAATTGGAAATCTTTTTCATTTTCAAACTTGGGCTCACACTTTTACACTTAAAAGTAAAAAAAAAAAACAAAAGCTAAAAAGATATGAAAATAATGATATTAAATTTACATCAATTCAATAAAGATATTTTTTAGATAAATAAGTGTTTTACCGAAAATCTTTCGCATGTTGTCAATCAGACGTCCATACAGCCACAAACGTAGATGCTAAAGGTGTCGCCTGGTAACACACATGCGCACGTGTTATATGCGCGTGAACATTATTTCAAAAATTACTTTTGAAAAATTGAAAATACTAAATAGGTGCCGGAATGCCTTTCTGGTGTGTTATGCCAGAAAAAAAGCACTGGTGGAAACTTTGTGAAGCCTAGCCTGCAAGAGGTTGTGACTTGGGTGAAGAATTCATGGGATAAAATCACTGACAGCTGTGTTGCCAATGCACTACGAGCAGGCTACATGGACAAGGAGAGCTCTATTGCTGGACATGAGGGGCCAATGGTTCTACAGGAAATGGAGTCGCAAGAAATTCAGGCCGGAATTCGGGGTTTGGAGAGTTATGACAATGTTCCAGAAGAAAATGACATGACTGTATTTGAATAATTGTAAATTTTTGTACATGAATAAATGAACAAATGTAGATTGTTACATGAATAAATGTAGATTGTTGTACATTAAAAAATAAGACATCCCCTGAAAATAAGCCATAATGCGTCTTTTGGAACAAAAATTAATATATGACCCGGTCTTATTTTTGGGGAAATATACGGTATTATATCCCGTACAACTCTTGAGAATAAATGTCAGGAATTTGATGATGAAAACAGCATGAGGCAAGGCTGTATCTTTGCATCTATGTTCTTTTTTTTGCAATACTTCATCTCACTGATGGGAAAACCTCCTTTTGGAATTCAAATAACTTAGAGATGGAAGAGAAACCTCTTAACATTAATAAACTGTGAACCAAAACAGAGTCAGTCAAAATGTCACTTATGGAACTCCAGTATACTGATGACAATGTAATTTTCTCTGATTCTGACACTAAACTTAATCTTCTGTTTCAGAATGAAACTGAACGTTGTTTTAGTTAGTAATTTAGCAGTGACTTGTTGAATTACTGACCTACTACAGCCGATTCACTGGCTGATATTCAGCTCAACAGCAATAAGACTGCAGGTGCAGATGAAATCCCAGCAGAGTTAATTAAGGCCACAGGGGATGGAGGGATAAGAATGTTTCATAGATTGATTACAAGGATATGTGAGACAGGATTATGGCCTAGAGACTGGAAGAAGTCAGTTTTCATACCACTACACAAGAAAGGTGATATGAAGGCATGCAAGAATTATAGAACTATTAGTTTGATATCTCAAGCAAGCAAAATTTTATTAAAGATCATGCTAAAAGGATTGAGGCCAAAGTTGAGGCAGAGATGCCCGAGGAACAAGCAGGTTTTAGGAAATGTAGGGGCACCAGAGATCAGATCCTTTGCCTTAGACAGATCATAGAAAAATATAAAGAATTCAGACTCCCTCTGGTAATGTGTTTCTTAGCCTACTCTAAAGCTTTTGACTGTGTTGAGCATGTGAAACTGGGAAGTAATGAAAAGAATGGGTTTTCCTCAACACACTATCAGGTTGATAGCCAACTTGTATAAGGAGCAAGAAGCCACAGTAAGAACAGGTGTTTGATTGACTGACTGGCTTCAAGTTGGAAAAGGAGTTAGACAAGGATGTTTACTTTCTCCTCACTTGTTTAGTATCTATGCAGAGGACATCATGCGTGAAACATTGCATGAGCTCAGGACAAGAATTACGATAGGAGGTAGATTGATCAGTAATCTGAGGTACGCTGATGATACAGTACTCCTTTGTAATGACATGGAAGAACTAGGACTAATTCTTGATGAAGTTAATAAGATCAGTAATAACAGAGGACTTCAACTCAATTCTAGCAAGACAAAGATCATGGTTCTCAAAGGAAAAACAAACAGAGAAGCTCTTGAGAAACAAATGTATCTTAATGGAGAAAGAATTGAGGAAGTCAGCAAGTTTGAGTACCTGGGATCCATTATTAATGTGAAGAATTGCTGTTCAGAAGATGTCAGAAAAAGGTTAGGAATGGCTAAAACAACAGTCAGAGACCTGTCTAAAATCTGGAAGGATGGATCTATCTCCATGGGAACAAAGTTGAGGATTTTAGATGCAGTTGTTTTTCCAACAGCGACTTATGGATGCGAGACTTGGAACCTAAAGAAGTCAGATAAGAAACGGAATCTGCTTTTGAGATGTGTTGTTATAGAAGGCTGTTGAGGATATCATACACTGAAAGGCGTACAAATGAATGGGTGTTAGAAAAGATTAGTAGAACTTTAAGGCTCCTTAAGGATATTGACAGAAGAAAGTTAAAATATTTTGGATACACAGAAAAGATGGAAGGAGGACTTCTCAGAACAGTAATAGAAGGTAAAGTTCCTGGAAAAAGAGGCAGGGGTAGACCATCAGTGAGATGGATGGATGGATGGATGGCATATGTGGAGTGACTGATCTTCAGAGAGTTGAGGCTGCCAGAAGGGCAAACAACAGGACTACATGGCGAGGCCTAGTGTGGAACATCATCGAGCATCGGAGTGACCATACGGCATCTGTAGATGCCCAGTGAACACAGACCGACAGGTTATTGAAGCACTTGTGCTTCATTAATTATTATTATTATTATTAAGAGAGACCCCCCAGGGAGTCAGGGACTCATTGAGGGAGGGCACATACTATACGTGCCAGCTACCATACTTGTCCTTGAATTAATTCACATTTCTTGCACATACAACATCCATTGGCAGCCTATTCTAACCATGTGCCACTTTGAGAGAAAAATCATTCATTGTCAGCTTAGGATGCCCTCTCATCTTTATCTTTTCCTCATTCTCCAGTAACCTGCTGTAGTTAATACTTCTTAATAATAGCAACTACCTTTATAACTAGTAGAAAGGCTTATGTATTGGCAGTATTTGACAGTTTATTTAACCATATTAATTCTCAACACAGAATATAAGAAAATAATTATTATTTATTTAACTTGTTTGTTAATATTTCACTGGTATTATATCCAGCATCTTCAGAGCACAAACACATTTTATTACTGTACATAGAATCACAACAGTGTGTTATAACATTGGGACTAGTTTAAATTTTGTGCCATCTGTTATTGAATAAAGAGAGAGAGAGAGAGAAAACAAGTATTAATTTCATCTTAAAATGACTGTCTCCCAGATTTTTGGTAAATTGATACAGCCATACTTGTTGAGGTTTGGAGAATATTTTAAAACTGCTGCTGATTCCAAAAACAATCTGTGTCTGTCTTTTATAACAAATCCTGTGCATACTTCTCTGTAGCACTTTTGTTTTATCCATTTTATTCTGTGTAAAGGGGTATCCAAGGCATGGCTGCTAGATCTGACTTGCCATAATGATAGTGGCAAATGTATTTTTTATGTTCTCCAAGGTGGATGACAACAGTTCTTCCTGTTTGTCCATAGTAAGCCAGGTCACAAGCACAGGGTGCTACTCTTGGATGCGAATAAAGGAGAGAGTTTGTTCTTAAGTGAATAGATGAGAGTTGCCAATTTGACATGTGGTTTACATGTAGTGTAGAAGATGTGCTCCCAAATGTATTTTTTTTTTAATATTGATCTCATACACAAGAGGTGAAGAGACCTGTAAGCACATCACTACTGTGTGTGGGATGCAGAGGACTGAGAATTTTTTTTTTTTTTTTTTGAACAGCTGCAAGTTGTAATTATTTGGGAATACTTCATGGGGAAGGCTGTTCCAGAGGACCAAGGTAGAAGGAATAAAGGATGAAGAGGAGAAGCAGGTTTGGTGTGTTTTCAGTTGCACAGTAAAGGAATACTGGGCAACAGCTGCTCTTGTATTAACAGATGCAACTCAAAGTTTAGGAATGATAGTTGCCAATTCACTGTAGCAGTGACCATGGAAGTATCTGTAGAATAGATACATTGCTGCATCTGTGAAATAGAGATTGAAGTGAATCTGTAAGAGAGTGATCATCAATGAGCCTAATTGGACCACATCAATTGGACTGTTTCTGGACAGCATCAAGGATTTTAAGTTTTAGGTGTACCACCCCAAAATATGTGAGCAATATTCTAAGCATATTTGGATTTTGGGATTTGTATATAGTTGGAAGTTAGTTGGTGTAAAATAGCCTTTTGAGAATGAGAAATAGAATGCCTAGTTTCTTGGATGCTGAGAAAGCCATTGATGTGATCTGTTTATGCCAGGAGAGACTGGAGGTAAACATTAGTCAATGCAGAGAGATCTGATCTTATCTGGTGCTTTGTATGTTATGCAGGGTAAGGGCAGGTGAGCTGAGATCTAATTTTCAAGAGAAAAAGGCAACACTGTGTTTTTGGTGGCATTGAACATGACAAGGTTGTCCTTGTCCCATTGAAGGATAGTATGAAGATCATTAGTTAAGGTAATTGTTATTAATGATCTTGTGGCATGGAATGTCAGAGTGCTGCATGTTTGTCGAACGAGTAGGATGAGTAAAGAGTACTATCATCAGTAAAACTGTGGATAGGATTAATGGTGATTGCAGGTGTTTTCTTTCTACTCTACTCTCATTCTCATATTCCTTTGTGAACAAGAGAAAGAGAGTAGCTGATAGGACAGAGCCTTGAGCTACTCCATTGATGGCAAAGCTCGAAGAGAGAGAGAGAGAGAGAGAGAGAGAGAGAGAGAGAGAGGGAACAATCTACCATGACTTGTAGAGAATGACCAGAGAGAGAAAGCTGGCTACTCAGTTACAGAGGGGGGGGGTGCAGGGAGAATAAATTAATGATTAATTTAAAGAAAACCTAAATGTGAACTGCCATGTTTATTTACAAATGCAGGAGTAGCAGAAATAAGGGAGATGAAATTGTTTCATTGATTGAGTTTATTCACTCCAAACTCATTGGAATAAGTGAAATTTTATTAAATGAAGATGGTTTCCTAATAGAAATTGAAATAGAAAAGGATACATTGTTTTCATGAGGACAGAAAGGACAAAGAAGGGGAAGGTGTTCTGTTGATGATAGCAGGAAAATTATGTCCACATAAGGTAGATATGAAAGAGGGAAATAGTGGCAATGGTTTTAAGGCAGTGAGGTTGAAGTTGACAGGAAGAGATATTTAGTTGGATGTTGCTATAGGCAAGGGTTAATGTACAGAGTGGTCATGAAGAAATGTGTAAGAAACTTGGGTAAGCATAAAAGGAAAGAACGATTATTATGGATGATTTTAATTAAGGCAGTATAGTTTGGAATGAAGAGATAGCATTTGGAATAAGGAAAATGAATTTCTTGAATTCTTGAGAGACAACTATCTCAGGCAGTATATAAAGGAAGGCACAAGAGGATTGAGAGTTTGAGTTTTAGATCTAATTATTTCATCGGAGGATGTAAATGTGGGTGGGGTTTTGCACTTTTCCTAGTTGGTGAGAGTGATCATTAAGTGATACCTGGTTTGTGGCCAGCCATGTGAATACTTCTGTGAGGAAAGGATATATGTGAAGTACAAGGCTGGATTATGACAAGCTTAGGACACGGCTTCGAGCTATAACATGGATTATGAAGAATTCAGTGGTAAGAAAATAAATGCTGCTTGAGGACTGACAAAGAAATATACATCACCACCTTCGATGTATGAATGTATTCTGAAGGCCACGGCTGAATAAAGTAAGTGTAAAATGGATGAATGAGGGAATTAAGTATGAAATTTGGAACAAGGCGTCACTTTGGAGACAGCACAATATGAATAACGGTAGTAATCAGTTGCATGAAGAGTATAAAGGCTAAGAGAATGACTCATTTGGTAAGGATAGTGAAAGTGTAGTACGAGCAGAAATTAGCAAATCAGGCCAAGTAAAACCTTTGTGAGTTTTTTCGATATGTGACTTTATAAGAAGAATAATTATGGTAAGATGATATTAATGGATGAAGGTGGGAAATTGGTAACTGCTGCAGGGACATAGTCAAGGTATTCATTGAGCAGCTCATCAGAATATTTTATTCTCAGTATGAAATCAGAAGCCCAAGTGTAGAAAATGAAATGAGAGACTTAATGGTGAATGGAATGAGCAAGAGGTATATCAGAAGCAAGTAAGTTAGATATATAATGCAATAGGACTGGATGATATATCACCAAATGTACTAAGGTAATGTTGCAAAGAGTTAGCATCAGCTTTTGCCTGCCTGTTTAATAAGAGTCTTGCAACAGCACAAGTCCCAAAGAATGGAAGGGAGGCAAAATTGTTTAACTTCACAAAGGTGGTGATAAAGCCAAGGCAACAAATTATAGGCGATCTATCTGGAGTTGTAGTTAAGGCATTGGAGAGGTTTTGTGAGAGATAGGATACAAAAGTGGATTGACAACAATGATATATATTCTTTGTGCTTGTCAGCTGGGTTTCTTAAAGGAAGGTTTGTGTTTTATCAACTTGCTTGTGTGCTGTAACAAGGTAGCAAATGTATTGAACAAAGGAGATGCATATACAGTGGTATATTTAGATTTTGCAAAGGCCTTTGATAAATTGCCACACCACAAGTTGGTCACTAAACTGAGGCAGATGGGATCGAATAACAGATTAGTGAAATGGATAGATGACTGGCTATCCAGTAGGTATCAGCAAGTTGTGTATGGGGGCAGGGACACTATCTCGAAAGAGTAAAGTGACTAGTGATGTGCCACAGGGATCTGTTTGGGACCATTGTTCTTTGATTTGTATGTTAATGATATTGGGATAGGTTTAACTGGTGATAAACAGTTGTTTGTAGATGATGTAAAATTGGGAAAAGTGATGAGGAATCAAGCAGATGTAGCCTTACAGGAGGACCTGAATAAAATGTATGAGTGGGCAACAGTATGGAACTGTCAGTTCAGTGTTGCAAAGTGTAAAGTTCTGAAATTTGGTAGGCAATAATTGGATGCAAAATATACACTTTACAGGGAAAGTTTAGAGAAAGTTGAGAACATAAGAAAAGACCTTAAAGAAATGGCACTAGCAGGAGAATTGGATTTTAATGGAGAGTTGGATAAAGGAAATGGCTTCATGATGATTCTGCTGGATATTGTAAAGGCACTTGAAAGAATACAATGGAACTCTTTTATGCAAATGAGGACAAATGGAGATGGATATCATGCTAGTTAAGTGGATAAGAGGATGGCTTCTGGACAGATATTAAAAATGGTATATGGAGGGGTAGAATCAAGTTGAAAACAGGTGACTAGTGGTGTGCCGCAAGATTCGGTACTGGGACCATTGCTGTTTAATTTGTACATAAATGATATAGAAAATAACCTGAAAGTAAATATTCAGTTGTTTGCTGATGATATGTGAGGTAGAGTCAGGGCCGGTTTTATCATTAGGTGAACCTAGGCAATCGCCTAGGGGTGCTAGTACTTGTGTACATGTGCTTGTGTGAGTATGACAAAATATATATATAGAGAGAGACGATGTATAGGGGCATCTAAATTTTCTTTGCCTAGGGGCATCTGATACTCTCGGACCGGCCCTGGGTAGAGTAATAGTTAATCAAGGCAATGTGGAGAGCTTGCAGAATGATTTATTGCCAAAAGATAATGGGTGTCAGTTTAACTGTGGAGAAATGCAAAGTTATGCATTTTATACATTATGCAACGAACTGTACTCCAGGAAATAGATGAAACTAGAGATTTAGGGGTGATGGTTATGGTAGACAGAGAGTTTAGAGGACATATTGATAAGGTTGCTAAAGTAGCTCATAAGATTACTTGGCTGTTGAAGAACACACTAACAAGTAGAGATTAGAAAGTTGTTATTCCACTTTATAAGGTCTTGATACGTCTACATCTGGATTACACTCAGGTATGGTCTCCTGAGTTTCTTGGGGATGAGGAAGTGGTGAAGAAGATTCAGAGGAGTGCGACCAAGATGGTGAGTGATCTGTGGAATGTTACCTATGAGGATAGGTTGAGGGTGTGTGGATGAGAAGTTCGTTGATAGAAACATTTAAGTTACTTCAAGAGTTTTATAGGATTGATGCAGGGGAAATGTTTTAGCACTTGGCTAGAGGAACCAGAACAAGAGATCATCCCTAGAAGTTGAATAAAGGTGTAGTTAGTAGGGGTATGGGGACTAGAATTTTTGCTTGGAGAGTTGTGAATGAGTAAAATGGGTTGCCAGAAGTTGCGAGTGCTTTGTCTGTTAATGGGTTCAAGGAGAGGTATGATAAATGTGTGGATAGTTTGAGTCTCCCGTGATGAGTCTTTGGACTCCATGGAGGTACGCATATAATTAATAAGTACCAGATCGACATAATAGGTGTTACAAAAACAGCTGACATCTTTCTAAGCTACAGATACAAGGTGTTATATTCAGCCAACAGAAATCAGGGAAAATTAGGAGTAACTATAATATTCAACACTAAATATGAGGATAATTTTGAATAGCAGACAATATCGAGTGATGTTGGCTAATATCAAAATGGAGAACTGGGCAATGAGACTTATTTGTGTCTATGGTCCCACAGATGGTTCTACTAAGAAAGAAGTGAGGGAATTTTTTTTCCAGGCATTAGAGAAGGCAACTGACCCAACAAGAAAGGAAAAGTTTGTTCTTGTTGGAGATCTAAACAACAGAGTAGGTGATGATTACAAGACATATAGGAATATGTAGGTAAAATTTGGTGAAAAGCACAAAGCTAATAATAATAGTAAATGCCTATTGGATTTCTGTTCAGGATATGGATTAGTTATTATTAACATCATGTTCCAATGTAAAAATGTGCAGAAATTCACATGGAGAGAAGATGCAAGAAATAAGAAAAGCCTCATTGACTATGCTGTAGTTGACAGTGATGTTTTCCTACTGGTTCAGGACACAAGAGTATATGAGGATTTGAAATATGAAGCGATCACTATTTAGTTTTGAGCAGGATAAAATTGAATATTGAAAAGAAGAGTATTTAAGAAGGTTTTAAAACAAATCAAAGTTAGGAAAATCATAGACTAAAATACAAACATCATTCAAGCAAAAATGAAAGTGTTTGAAAACAAGAACCTCACCTTGAAAATTCAGTGGCAAAACTCATTGATCGATTCACCTAGAGAAGCATGTGGTGTGAGGTTGTCTGTAAGGATGGAAACATCAGAACTCCACAGTGGACTCAGGAATTTAAGAAGGTAGTCAAGGAAAAGAATAAAGCATATCAAAAGTACTTGGCAAGTAAATCAGAGAAAAATGTAAGAAAATAAAGCACTGTGTAAAACTAGCTAAACAAAAGTCATGGAAAGACTTTGCTAAGAACATAGAAAATAAATATCAGGAAGGTGGCAAAATATTCTGAAGGTTATTGAAAAAGCTTAGGGAGGAAGGAGTACTGTAAAAGGAATCGGAGATAATAATGGTGACATGAAAAACTGAAGATGAGGATATTCCAGATGTCTGATTCTCTGGAGTAATTACTTTGAAAGACTGTTAAACAAAACAAGCAGTGAGAGAACAGGAGTACATATCATTATTTGAGGTAGAAAAAGCCGTCAAAAACTTGAAATGTAGAAAGGCAGCTAGAGTTGGAGATATTCAGCCAGAAATTCTAAAATATGCAGGTATAAAAGTTTTGCAGTGACTGCACTGCACAATTCAGAAGGCCTAGTCAAAAAATCGAATTCCGCATGATTGGATTAGAGCTCTCATAGTACCTATCTACAAAAAAAAGGGAAATAAAACTGCATATGACAGTTTCAGAGAAATTTCCATACCGAGTGTGGTCCTTGTAAGATTTATGCATATATATTTTTGAAATGACTAAGAACAATTGTAGAGGAGAAGCTTGCAGAAGAACAAGCTGAGTTCATGCTGATCAGAGGTTGTCAGGATCAGATTTTCATTTTAAGACAAAAAGTTGAAAATCATGGGAATATAACAAGGATCTGTACTTAACATTTAATCTAACAGATAAACTTAGGTGTTGACAGTTATTCATAACTTAAGTTTTTAACGGTATTAACAACACAAAAATAATTTAATAAAAAGATGTTTTATTAAATGCTTATATTTCGCTGAATTTCAAATCAGCATCATCAGAGCACAACACACTTCTACACGCGACAGTGAGCAAGTAAAACAATAAAATTGCAGTGTACAAAAGATCTAAAGTCCTATTTATGGCACCCTCTAATGTTAAAAAAAATAAAATAAAATAAAAAATCATTACAGCCATGTGGGAGTTGCTCTTAGGATGACAGTCTCCCAAATTTTTGGTAAATTAATGCAACCATACTTGTTCAGGTTAGGAGAATTAAGGTCATTGCTGACTCAAAAAATAATCTTTCAGATCTGTAACCACTCCTAAATAGCACATTTGTTTTCTTCCATCTAATCCTGTGTGAAGGAGTATCCAAAGTGTGGTCTGCCAGTCCTGACTTGCCATAGTATTGGTAGCAAATGTATTTTTTATGTTCTTCCAGGCAGATGTTAACTGATCTTCCTGTTTGTCCATAGTAGGCCAAGTCACAGTTACAGGGAACTTCATACACTCCTGGGTGTGCTAAAGGGTGAAGTTTATCCTTAGGCGAGCGGATCAGAGTTGCTAGTTTTATATGCAGTTTGAAAGTGGTACGAAGGCCATGTTTCATAAGTACTTTGGCTATCTTTTTTGATGTACCTCTGACATAGGGAATAGAGATGGCCATGTTGTGTTCCTGTGTATTAGGGGAGGAAGGAGTAATGGGGCTGTGTAGTATTTTATTTGTTTTGTAGGGATTGTAGCTGTTGGCTAAGAATGTATGCTGCAGATATTTGAGTTCTGTGGTCAGAACTGTATCGTTAGAACAAATGGCTCTGACTCTGTGTGTGAGTGTTTTTAAAACGCTACACTGTTGGACTGGATGATGATGTGATTGTTTATGTAGGTATCTTCCTGTGTGTGTTTTGAGGTGTTGGATGTTTAGGTAGGTGACAAATGCATCCAAAGTGTCTAGTCCGGGGCCAAATGGCAAACACATTATCTACATAGCATAACCACACTAGTGGCTTGTATGTAGCTGTGGTAAGTACTTTGTTTTCAAAGTGTTCCATGTAAAAGTGTGCTAAAGGGGAGGGGAACACCCCCCCTTAGCAGTACCATTTATCTGTTTGTAGATTTTTTCTCCCCATGTAAAGTATCCTGCATACATAGTAAATTTGAATAATTCAAAAATATCAGGGGGAAATTTAAGCTTGATCAAATCCAGAGTGTCTATAAGTGGTACATTGGTAAATAAAGAGGTGACATCAAAACTAACCATTATGTCTGAAGTTTTTAGTATACAATTTTTGACTAGTGTTTTGAAATGGACTGAATTTTTTACAAAAGTAGAGGAGTTGCCAGTAAGAAGAGCAAGTGACTTAGCTAACTGTTGGGCCAGTTTATACGTGGGACTATCTATGCTATCAACTATGGGGCATGGGGGGGGTATTAGGTTTGTGAATTTTTGGTAATCCATAAATACGGGTAGTTTAACATGAATCGGTTTTATTTTTTTGATGATTTCTTTGGGTCAGGAAGTCACTTTTTTTAATAATTTTCAGATTTTTTTTCTTTGAGACATAGTGGGGTTTTTATCTATAATTTGGTACGTGGAACTGTCACATAGGAGATCTTGCATTTTTTGTTATAATCTTCTTGACCCATGATAACTATAGCATTTCCTTTATCTGCTTTTGTAATGATAATATTTTTATTCTTATATAGCTTTTTTAAGGCAGTTATTTCATTATGTGGTAAATTGCATTTTGGTGGTTTAGCATTGTTAATAAAAGCAGTTAATAAAACATCTTTTTATTAAATAGTTTTGGTGTTAATACTGTTAAAAACTTAAGTTATGTACTTAATGTTTATAGATTTGAAAGAAGCATATAACAAGATTCCAAGAGGAAAACTGTTCAAAACACTCCAGTTATATGGTGCAAATGGGAAATTTTATCAAGCAATACTTAGTCTGTATTTGAGTTGTAAATCAGCAGTTGAATTGAAGGAGTTACAGGAAGATGGTTTGATGTTAAATCAGGTGTGAGACAAGGATGTACATTATCTCTGCTGTTATTCACTATATATGGAGGAAAGTGTATTAAACCTGATACCAAAATTGGAGATCTTAATTTCATCCCTTGGAGATTCATTGGAAAGCTCTGAAGAAAACAAAGATCCTCTTCCACACCTAGCCCACCCAGGGGTTTACAAAATACAATGCAAATGTAACCTTCCATATATAGGGGAAACAGGGAGAACCATCCCAATTAGGAAGGATGAACACAAATGACACATTAAATACTTCCATTGTGGAAAAACTGGCCTTTCTGACCACGCACTCCAAACATATCACAGAATTGATTGGAAAGGTACCAAGTCCTTACACTGCACCAAAACCTGTTTGAGAGGAAATTTAAAGAAGCATGTGAAATGTTCAAACATAATCCAAATTTGAACAAAAATGATGGCCTAACCATTCCAAGAATGTAGAGGACCCATTCGCAGCCTTTATAGCAACCAGAACAAGCCAAAGAAAAATCTCAATACAGGAAGAGGGGAAGTGTTCCCCCCCCCCCTTAACATTCAATAGCAGCTTGAACTGTACAATCCAGAAGAAAATCGTAGTATAACAATCTGAACTGTACAAATCCAGAAGAATCTTAGTACGGGAGGACTTGAGCTATTGTAGTTTTTTATTTATTTTATTTATTAATTAATTATTTATTTATTTTTATTATTTTTTATTACTTTTTATTTATTTAATTTTTTTTTTTATCACTAGAGATCAGGCTAAGAAAAAGATTAATTAACAGTGTAGATATAATTTACCTTTATAGAGTGCAAGAACATGTAACTTGGTTTCCTATACACATGTATCTTTCTGATGATGACCTCAATACAGGGGTCGAAACGTCAAGTGTTATTTTTTTAATAAGTAAAATAATCATTTCAACACGTGTGTTTTGTCCCTAAATTCGTAAATATGAATGCTAATCACTGTGTAACCTTAAAAGAAAGAGTCTACGGAGTGGTAGATTACCAGCAGAATTTAAAAAATCAAAGATAATAGCCATACTGAAACCTGGAAAGCCTGCTGATAAACCTGAAAGCTATAAACCTATAGCACTGTTCAGTGTCTGTCTTAAGTTACTAGAAAGACTTATTTACAATAGAATTAGTACTATTATTATTGACACTCTCCCTCATGAACAGGCCGGTTTCAGGCCTGGTCACAACTGTGAAGATCAAGTTTTGGCCCTAATGACACATATAGAATCTGGTTTTGAAAAATGCCTTAAAACTGGTGCAGTCTTTATAGACTTGATGGTTGCATATGATACCGTATAGAGAAATGGCATAATCTACAAGCTCCTTAAAATACTGAAATGCAAAAAAAAAATGACTCATCTTATCAACACTATTCTATCTAATAGAACAATACAGGTAGTTCTAGATGATGATATGAGCAAGCCAAGAACACTTAACAATGGACTCCTACAAGGGTCAGTTCTGGCCCCTCTTCTTTTCAATTTGTATATTTCTGACCTTCCAAGCACAACTTCTAGAAAATTCGCATATGCTAATGATTTATGCAGCACATTCCAACACCAGAACTTCTGTACTATAGAGCATCTACTAACTAGTGACCTAGAGGAGCTAAATCACCTCTTTGAGAAGTGGCGTCTTATTCCAAGCATTGCCAAGACTGAAATGTGCTGTTTCCATTTAAACAATAGCATGGCAGCACGAGACATCTTAAGAGTGCCACTAAATGGGAACGTACTATCATCATCATCATCATCAAATTCCTGCCATGTACCCTCACGGGGTGTACAGGATATAATAGTACTACATGAAAAAAATTACATCATTATTAATTTCCTATCTACAATTTTCCTCCAAATCAGTCTGTTACTTGTCAACACTCCAATATTATCAGATCTTATATTTCTATCATCTAAAGCACTTTGTACCATATCAATCCACCTATATCTTGGTCTTCCTCTGGGTTGTTTTGCTGCCAACCTGGCAAGAGAACACTGGTTTTGCTAATCTTTCTTCGCCCATTCTGTTTAAGTGACCATACCACCTGAGATTAGCTCTGCTAACGCATTCCTAGATGCTGACAATGTCAAGTTCTTTCCTAATATCCTCGTTTTTAATATGATACTGCCATTGATGCCATCTGTTCACGCCTATAATCTTTCTCAGGACTCTCATATCTGTGGTCTCTAGTCTTTGGTCAATGTTTTACTTCTGACCCAGCTCTCAGATCCATAAGTTAAAACTGGTTTGAACGCTGTCTTGTATACAAGACAGCGTTCAAAAATTAGCTGTATACAGCTAATTTAGTGTTCCGACTAATTTCTCTCTTATTCCATATGAATTTATTCAATTGACTTCCCACCATACCAGCTTTGCTGATTCTGTTGTCTATTTCTATATTTAATTAACCATCTTCAGTAAAAATCGTGCCTAAATAGCTGAAATGTTTTACTTGTTACACAGGTTCTCCATTCACAACACAGTTGACATTTTCAATGATTCTGCCTATTTTCATTGTCTTTGTCTTTTTATTGCTGACCTTCATACCATATCTATTACAACAGCTATTTAATTTAGTCAGAGAATCTTGCAGACTTGTAGAGGATTTATTGAGAAGTATAACATCATCCGCATAAAGCAAAGAGCTGACATTAACATCTCCAATTTTGATATCATGTTTAATACCACTTTCCTTCATAATGTGATCCATATAGATAATGAATAACAGAGGGGATAATGTACATCCTTGTCTCACACCAGATTTAACATTAAACCATCTTCCTGTCCTTCCTTCAATTCTAACTGCTGACTTACAACTCAAATAAAGACTAAGTATTGCTTGATATAATGCCCCATTGACACCATATAACTGCAGCGTATTGAATAGCTTCTCTATTGGCACCTTGTCATATGCCTTTTCCAGATCGACAAAACTTAAATACAGATCTTTGTTATATTCCCATGCTTTCTCGACTATTTGTCGTAAAGTGAAGATCTGATCCTGACAGCCTCTATTTGCCCTGAATCCAACTTGTTCTTCACCAAGCTTTTTTTCCACAATTCTTCTCAACCGTTTCTCAAGTTTACTTGCATAGATTTTGCCAGGAACACTCAGTAGGGAAATACCTCTGTAATTCTTACATGCAGTTTTATTTCCCTTTTTATTTATGGGTACTATGAGAGCTCTACTCCAATCATTGGGAATTCGTCCCTCTGTCCAGGCTTTCTGAACTATGCAGTGCAGCCACTGTAAGACTCTTATACCTCAGCATTTCTGGTCGAATATCATCTACTCCTGCTGCCTTTCCACATTTCAAGCCTTTGATGGCTTTTTCTACTTCAAGTATGGATATGTATTCCTGACTGCATGCCTGGTCAGTGTTTTTTACCACTGTGCTGTCATCACTGCTTGTTTCATTTAGCAGTTTTTCAAAATAATTACGCCATACTTCAAGGATATCTTTTTCTCCCGTTTTCATGTCACCTTTATCATCTCTAATTCCTTTTATAGCACTCTTTCCTCCATTCTTAAGCTTCTTCAACAACCTCCAGAATATTTTGCCACCTTCTTGATATTTATTTTCTATATTCTTGCCAAAGTCCTCCCATGACTTTTGTTTAGCTAGTTTTACACAGTGTTTAGCATTCTTGCATTTGTCTCTATATTCTCTAAGAGCACAAGCTGACTTATTTGACAGGAACTTTTGGTATGCTTTCTTCTTTTCCTTCACTGCCTCTTTAACTTCCTGTGTCCACCAGGGAGTTCTGATTTTTTTATCCTTACAGACAACCTCACCACATGCCTCTCTGGCAGAATCAATCAATGTTTTCTTCAGAGTTTGCCACTGAATCTCCAAGGTTTGATTCCTGTTCTCAAACTCTTTCATTTTTTCTTCAATAATCTTTGTGTATTTTAGTCTACAGCTCACATCTGAGAGCTGCTCAACTTTTATTCGCTTGAAAACTTTCTTACATGTTATTCTTTTCAATATGAAATTCAGTTTTATCCTACTCAAGACTAAATAGTGATCACTTCCAATTTCAAATCCTCTGTACACTCTGGTGTCCTGCACCAGGGAGAAAACATCACTATCAACAATAACATAGTCAATGAGACTTTTCTTATTCCTAGCCTCTTCTCTCCATGTGAATTTGTGCACATTTTTATGTTGGAACATGGTGTTAGTAATAACCAGTCCATGTCCTGAGCAGAAATCCAACAGATATTTGCCATTATTATTAGCTTTGCTCTTTTCTCCAAATTTTCCCAAAATATTTTTGTATGTCTCACAATCATTTCCTACTCTGCTTTTAGATCCCCAACAAGGACCAACTTTTCCTTTTTCATTTTGTCAGTTGCTTTTTTAAAGCATCAAAAAATTCCTCCACTTCTACCTTAGTAGAACCTTCTGTGGGACCATAGGCACAAATAAGTCTCATTGTCCAATTCCCCATTCTGACATTAGCCCACGTCACTCTACTTGAGACTGACTGCCATTCAAGAAGATTAGCCTCGTATTTTGTGTTGAATACTATGGCTACTCCTTCTTTTCCTTGATTGTCTTTTCCTGAATATAACATTTTGTATTTATTGCTCAGAAAGATCTCACCAGTTTTTGTCTTTTTTGTTTCAGTCACCCCTATTATGTCGATCTGGTACTTATCTAATTCCTCCGCTAGCTCCATTTCTTTGCCATTCAGGCTTCTTATATTGATAGTACCGATCTTTAACTCTGGTGATGTTGAGTTGGGGTTTATTTTCAGATTTGTTCCAGTAGCTGACTTTTCGCTGTTCGCCCTGGTTCCCTGGCAAAAACAATGGGGGCCTTGTTTAACCGGGCGACGCCCCAGCCGGCATGAAATTTTGTCATGTTGTACCATCATTCTATATTTTGGTTTAACCAATAAGAATACAATTTGGTCGGCTAAATCCAAAATTGGCAGCCCATCCTCGTCCGTTCAGTATCCAAGTAGATATCCAACAGGGTGCACCACGAGAAGGTGAGGATTGGACATTAGGTCAGAAGCCCTGGTCGGTTCTCTGCATTCCTTTAAAGGCTATGTGGAGGTCTCCTCTCAGTTATACAGCTTTGACCCTTAAGCACCCAGAACGTACTATCGCACAATTTTAATCCAAAGTATCTTGGCATAACCCTGGACAGAACCCTCTCCTTTAATAGACATCTCTCCAATATTGCTGCCAAACTCAGAACTAGAAATAACATACTGCATAAACTTACAGGAACAACTTGGGGGGCTTGTGCTCCCACATTAAGGACATCTGCTCTGGGCCTCGTCTACTGAACTGCTGAATACTGCTCAGCTGTCTGGCTGAACAATGCACACGTCAAATTAATTGATACTATGTTGAATCAGACAATGCATATCATTTCTGGAACAATAAAGACTACTCCGTCATATTGGCTACCAGTTCTGAGTCACATACAACCACCACAACTATGATGCCAAGACAACCTGATTTGCGAATATAACAAAATTTGTCAGAACCCACTGCTTCCTATACGCTTGGATATTGATTGATGGAGTCAGTCAATATCCGATGAAGTGTGCATTAACTTTTCTGGAGTTCTGTTCTTTATGTGTAATTAGCCTTTCACTTATAATTTTAACCATTCAAAAAGTACTGGAGTCTGGTCCATTTGCATCATTGTAAATTATGTGCAGCCAGGTTATTTATATTTGATCTTGAGTCCTGTTAGACTAGAAGTAAAGCTCTGTTTTCATTAAAAAAAAATCCTCTCAAGTTGTATAGTTGATTTACAATATATCCTGTAGTCTTGTTTATGCTAAAAAAGCAGATGACATGTTTTCTTTAACACTGTAGTTTGAAGGATTGGATGATCATCCTAAGTTAAGCATCACTGAAGTGTGGTACTCCACAATAAGCTGAGATGTGCGTCAAACAAATCTTAGAGATTTTTTTAAAGGCTCATTTCTGTTTAGATTTGGTAGTTCAGATGTTCTAATTGGATGTAAAAGCTATGCCTTACCAATGAATCTTAGGGATTGTCTCCACAGTATAATTAGAAAGGTGTTTTCCCATGGTAGGTTAAAGAAATACAGCATTGTACTCTCCTTTTACTGATTTTCATGTGCATTCAGCATAATGAAAATAAATATGCTGCTATACACAATTTCGCTTGTGTATAGCAGCATATTTATTTGCTGTACTCCTAGATGTGAAAGGAAGGAATCCCAGAAAGAGCCAAATAAGCAAGTTAATTTTATATGGGGTTTAAAGGTGGTTTGATATATTTTTGTAAGACTTTATATTTTTTCAGTTAATTTGGTCCTATGGCCAGCAGATCATGGGACAAATTCCCTAGCTCTCTGAACAACCAGAAACATCTTACCATTCTTGAATTTATTTGTAACTTGCCTTCCATTGGGCTGTTTATCATGTAGCAATATCACAAACCTACATCTATCCGCCATGTTCATGACTCTTATTACCACCCAAAACAAACTGAGGATAATCAGTACCTTTTGATAGGAAGCTATAATAATATGTTCCATTTAGATACATCTCAAAATATAGTAGTTTATAATTTATTAAATTTTTTTAAAAGTCAGTATGATAAGATGATTGAAAAAAATTGCTTCAATTTTTAAAAATGCATCAGAACATCAACAATTAAAGATTTATTGGAAAAAAAATAAGTAGAAATTTAAAAAAATATAGCATTAGAACCTCCTTTAAATCTCCTATGAAATTAATGAAATGAAAACACTTGTTTAGCAATTCCAAGGAGTATGCCAATTAAATGTACTTGCAACCCACCATATGTAAATAGAAGTAAGAAAAAGAGGGGCACGGACATCATATCCATTTAATCCATCCTGTCCATATAATCTATCAAATTTTTTAAAGAATTTTTGAACCATAATGGCAAACCTGTTTGCCAGTATTGCAAACACTAATAGGTGCCCATGAACAAGTTGGACAAGAATAAAGAACATTTAGCTATTGTGATCTGCGATGAAATGAAACTTCTTTCTTTCAGTGGTTTTACTATGAACTTCTGTTCATGGTAAAAGAAAATTAGAAAGAACAGTTTTTTTGATAAATTCTATTGTAATCCTTCAAAACTGTTGGATAGGATTGGATATCTTATTGGAATAAGATGATCAGATAATATGCTAGTATTTAAAGGCCATTTTACTTAGTTTTCAGAAGAAGAAAATCTCTTCTATCTCTCTATCTTTAGCCAACTTATCCTTGCTCAAATCACTGATGAGATTTGAAATAGTCTTTTTCTCCTGCAAGTGATGACTTTCAAAACCACTCAACCATGGAGACATCTGTGGTGAGAGAATGGTGAAATTCATATTCATAATAATGAATATTTAATGCATTTTAGAATTAATTTTTATCTTTCTAACATTTTTTATTTTGCATATATATGAAAATTAAAAATCAAATAAAAAATTGCAAAAGAAAAACGTTATATTATATTATATTTCTAAATATAATATTATTATATTTAGAAAACCGACACACGCGGAGAGATATCTGCATGCGTCCTCGCATCACCATCCAGTGCAAAAGTTGGGTATTATATCAACTCTAGCGAATCGTGCAAGATCTGTACTGTCAGATGAAGAACTAAAAAAAGAACTACAACATCTTAAATGGACCTTTAAAACAATGGCTACTCTTTAAAAAAGTATTAACAAACAATTATTCCACCATCAACGTAGAGACACAGGACGACGCCAAAGGTTATATCAGCACACTATCTAAAAAGCAGAGTAGAATCTTAAAGAAGTTTAACATACAAACGTGCTTCTCGACTCTTCCAAAAATAAGATAAAGTTTCAGCAATTACAAACAATCTCACAACCTTCTACAATTCCCAGGTGTATACAAAATCACATGTGAGTGTGGAAAACCTTACTATGGCCAAATGGAGAAATCTCTCCTCCTACGTCTCAAGGAACATCAGAGTGACATTGCTTACAAGAGAACCAGGGCTATTGACCTATCAGGCCATGTCCTGTTTTCAATAAACACAAATAACGAAAGCCGCCAACATGAAGTAAATTGGACAACAACTTCAAACCTGCACATTTGCCACGATGAGGTAGAACGCTGCATTGTCGAGTCAAAAGAAATTTCCTTGGACCCTCTTCATATGAACAATAATCTCAGCTGTAATTTGCCTGACTCTTTCAGCTCTACTATCAGATACTGGCGATCTCGTGGATCCACACACGCACAGGTGTACAACAATAGAACTTTAATATGGACTATAGCTCAAGTTCATAATAACTGTAATTTACAGTCAAATTTATGAGGGGTGCTTAAGGGTCAAAGCTGTATAACTGAGAGGAGACCTCCACATAGCCTTTAAAGGAATGCGGAGAACCGACCAGGGCTTCTGACCTAATGTCCAATCCTCACCTTCTCGTGGTGCACCCTGTTGGGTATCTACTTTGATACTGAACGAACGAGGATGGGCTGGCAATTTGGGATTTAGCCGACCAAATTGTATTCTTATTGGTTAAACCAAAATAAAAAATGATGGTACAACATGACAAAATTTCATGCCGGCTGGGGCGTCGCCCGGTTAAACAAGGCCCCCGTTGTTTTCGCCAGGGAACCAGGGCGAACAGCGAAAAGTCAGCTACTGGAACAAATCTGAAAACAAACCCCAACTCAACATCACCAGAGTTAAAGATCGGTACTATCAATATAAGAAGCCTGAATGGCAAAGAAATGGAGCTAGCGGAGGAATTAGATAAGTACCAGATCGACATAATAGGGGTGACTGAAACAAAAAAGACCAAAACTGGTGAGATCTTTCTGAGCAATAAATACAAAATGTTATATTCAGGCAATGACAATCAAGGAAAAGAAGGAGTTGCCATAGTATTCAACACAAAATACGAGGCTAATCTTCTTGAATGGCAGTCAGTCTCAAGTAGAGTAATGTGGGCAAATATGAGAATGGGGAACTGGACAATGAGACTTATTTGTGCCTATGGTCCCACAGAAGGTTCTACTAAGGTAGAAGTGGAGGAATTTTTTGAGGCTTTAGAAAAAGCAACTGACACAATGAAAAAGGAAAAGTTGGTCCTTGTTGGGGATCTAAATAGTAGAGTTGGAAATGATTGTGAGACATACAAAAATATTTTGGGAAAATTTGGAGAAAAGAGCAAATCTAATAATAATGGCAAATATCTGTTGGATTTCTGCTCAGGACATGGACTGGTTATTACTAACACCATGTTCCAACATAAAAATGTGCACAAATTCACATGGAGAGAAGAGGCTAGGAATAAGAAAAGTCTCATTGACTATGTTATTGTTGATAGTGATGTTTTCTCCCTGGTGCAGGACACCAGAGTGTACAGAGGATTTGAAATTGGAAGTGATCACTATTTAGTCTTGAGCAGGATAAAATTGAATTTCATATTGAAAAGAATAACATGTAAGAAAGTTTTAAAGCGAATAAAAGTTGAGCAGCTCTCTGATGTGAACTGTAGACTAAAATACAGAAATATTATTGAAAAGAAAATGAAAGAGTTTGAGAACAGGAATCAAACCTTGGAGATTCAGTGGCAAACTCTGAAGGAAACATTGATTGATTCTGCCAGAGAGGCATGTGGTGAGGTTGTGTGCAAGGATAAAAAAATCAGAACCCCCTGGTGGACACAGGAAGTTAAAGAGGCAGTGAAGGAAAAGAAGAAAGCATATCAAAAGTTCCTGGCAAATAAGTCAGCTTTTACTCTTACAGAATACAGAGACAAATGTAAGAAAGCTAAACAGTGTGTAAAACTAGCTAAACAAAAGTCATGGGAGGACTTTGGCAAGAATATAGAAAACAAATATCACGAAGGTGGCAAAATATTCTGGAGGTTGTTGAAGAAGCTTAGGAATGGAGGAAAGAGTGCTGTAAAAGGAATTAGAGATGATAAAGGTGAAATGAAAACAGGAGAAAAAGATATCCTTGAAGTATGGAGTAATTACTTTGAAAAACTGCTAAATGAAACAAGCAGTGATGACAGCACAGTGATAAAAAACACTGACCAGGCATGCAGTCAGGAATACATATCCATACTTGAAGTAGAAAAAGCCATCAAAGGCTTGAAATGTGGAAAGGCAGCAGGAGCAGATGATATTCGACCAGAAATGCTGAAGTATGGTGGTATAAGAGTCTTACAGTGGCTGCACTGCATAGTTCAGAAAGCCTGGACAGAGGGACGAATTCCCGATGATTGGAGTAGAGCTCTCATAGTACCCATATATAAAAAGGGAAATAAAACTGAATGTGAGAATTACAGAGGTATTTCCCTACTGAGTGTTCCTGGCAAGATCTATGCAAGTATACTTGAGAAACGGTTGAGAAGAATTGTGGAAGAAAAGCTTGGTGAAGAACAAGCTGGATTCAGGCCAAATAGAGGCTGTCAGGATCAGATCTTCACTTTACGACAAATAGTCGAGAAAGCATGGGAATATAACAAAGATCTGTATTTAAGTTTTGTCGATTTGGAAAAGGCATATGACAAGGTGCCAAGAGAGAAGCTATTCAATACGCTGCAGTTATATGGTGTCAATGGGGCATTATATCAAGCAATACTTAGTCTTTATTTGAGTTGTGAGTCAGCAGTTAGAATTGAAGGAAGTACAGGAAGATGGTTTAATGTTAAATCTGGTGTTAGACAAGGATGTACATTATCCCCTCTGCTATTCATTATCTATATGGATCACATTATGAAGGAATGTGGTATTAAACCTGATATCAAAATTGGAGATGTTAATGTCAGCTCTTTGCTTTATGCGGATGATGTTATACTTCTAAATAAATCCGCTACAAGTCTGCAAGATTCTCTGACTAAATTGAATAGCTGTTGTAATAGATATGGTATGAAGGTCAGCAATAAAAAGACAAAGACAATGAAAATAGGCAGAATCATTGAAAATGTCAACTGTGTTGTGAATGGAGAACCTGTGGAACAAGTAAAACATTTCATCTACTTAGGCACAATTTTTACTGAAGATGGTAAACTAAATATAGAAATAGACAACAGAATCAGCAAAGCTGGTATCGTGGGAAGTCAATTGAATAAATTTATATGGAATAAGAGAGAAATTAGTCGGAACACTAAATTAGCTGTATACAAGACTGTGTTCAAACCAATTTTAACTTATGGATCTGAGAGCTGGGTCAGAAGTAAAACACTTGACCAAAGACTAGAGACCGCAGATATGAGAGTCCTGAGAAAGATTAGAGGCGTGAACAGATGGCATCAATGGCAATATCATATTAAAAATGAGGATATTAGGAAAGAACTTGACATTGTCAGCATCCAGGAATGCGTTAGCAGAGCTAATCTCAGATGGTATGGTAACTTAAATAGAATGGGCGAGGAAAGATTAGCAAAACAAGTGTTCTCTGCCAGGTTGGCAGGAAAACGACCCAGAGGAAGACCAAGATATAGGTGGATTGATACGGTACAAAGTGCCTTAGACGATAGAAATATAAGATCTGATAATGTTGGAGTCTTGACAAGTGACAGACTTATTTGGAGGAAAATTGTAGATAGGAAGTTAGTAATGATGTAATTTTTTCATGTAGTACTGTCATATCCTGTACACCCCTTGAGGGTACATGGCAGGAATTTGATGATGATGATGATTTATGGCTTTATAATTTTATAGCTTTAGAGTGTCTCAATGTGTTTTTCAGTGTCTTTTAAATAGCTTTCTATGTTCTTAACGCCTGATGAAGTCGATCCCGACGAAACATGTTGCGTATCCAATAAATCTCAATTTGTTATAATTCTCGGATTTTTAGTCAGTTTATATAAAAAATGAACATATCCCAACTCCGAGTTAATATTAGTAGTCAATATATATATATATATATATTTATTTTTTGTATATTTCTTTGATTGTGATACCTGAAGAAGTTGATCCCTTCAACAAAACTAATAATCTAGTAGTATTTTTTTAAATAAACCATGTCATCTCTTTATCTCTCGGTATCAGTCATTTAAAATAATTTATAATATTTTCTACCGAGTAAAAATGAATAATCACAGTATATATATATATATATACGATGAAAAAAAAAATCAGTATTGTGTTGTTTTTGCTTTCTCAGAATATAATTATGTACCATCTTTATAGGAATGTTCACGGAGGTTTCCAGTATCAGTCCCAGGAGCTGAACCCTTAGTCAAAACTGATAAATTTATCATGACTAGCACTAGGTGAGAGTGAAGTTTAAATATACTATTTGGTAATTTGCTAGTTGTAAATTATTTAATGAAGTTATTGAACATGCAGTTGCAGTAAAAGAAAGCCATAATAGTAATAGTGAATTGATTCTGTACAAAGCAAAATAACTAAGTATTAATGGGCTCGATGGTTTACAGTAAAAAAAAAAAAATGACAAGCAAAAAAGGTAGATAAATAGTAGGATAGAATAGGCAGCAAGTCTCTGTTACAAAGTCCCTTCAAAAAGCTTTGTCAGACACCTAATCCTTGAACCAGGGAGGCACAAAATTTGGCCAACATGTTAAGACTTTTCTGTCCTTATATGTTTATAGATTTTTTTTTCCCCATTTGTACTTCAGCTTGCAATTAGCTACTCGTAGAAGTTCTCATTTTGCTTCTTTATCCAAGAGCCATCACTCCCATTTTCAGGGAATTATCACCCTCCTTGAAATATGATTGCCAAAGATAAACTTTTAATTTACTTAATAATGGAGATCAGAGTGCCATTTTGGATAAATAAGGTGGTTGCAGAAAATATTCATACAGCTGTGTTGCATTTGTCCTGCTAATTTGCTTATGCAGTGTATCATCCAGCAATAAGACTCCATGTGATTCCCAGTTTCATTAAATGGGTCATCATAATGCTGCCTTCACTAATATATTTTGCAAAGCCATCCCTTTGAAGCAAATATATTGACTACCGGTATATTACTGTGTTTATCAGTCTGGAAAAAAAAAATAATCATGGGCTTTGTAACACATATAACAATATCATTTTTCATCATTTTCTTCAATTTTTTTCTTCTCTGCCATTATAAGCAAACATTAAAAAAACATCTGAATAAAATAAAATCCTTAGGTCTACACATATGACTACATTAATGTGTTTCTTAATTCTGATTGGGTCTGAAACGCTGTTGGATGAGCAAGAGACCAGCGATGTCATATGACGTGGCAACCTTCCAAGTCTTAATATCCAACTATTCTGCATATACATCACAAGATAAGAAATAAGCTAACTATTGCTGTCCACTGCATATTTGTTTTAGGTTGCTGTGTTGCAGTTAATTATCTTGCAGTACAGCTGCGCACTCTGTGAGGTAAAATGATGTGTGCATATCTTAATCCTCTTGTTGGTTATATTCCATTATGACAAAAATCTGTGAAAATTGACAAAACAGGTATTTGTAATGATGACAGCATTTCCTGTATATGCGATATGTAATGTAAACGTACCAAGAAAACTATTTACAACATAAAAGTTTAACTGAAACTTCTCTTCTGATTATTATTATTTTTTTTACTCATCAACTAAAAACTGTCACTCATTATAGAAGAATACATTTTCAAGAACTAAAGATAAGCCTTTTGCAGAAACAGAGGATCATGTAGCTGCCAGGATGATGTAAGTGACAAAATGGGTCTCAAGAGTAGCTAATTTTTGGTAAGGTTTGGATGTTATATCTTTGAAGTATTCATGTTTTTTATACATTTTTAAGAAGTCTGGTGCTACTTAGGACTGTGGGATTATTATGTTTAGTATTCACTCTATTGTAACAAATTGTAAGGTAATCCCAACAGATCAAGTGGTGCAGCAACACCGGCTGCTGTGTGCAGACTTTAAAATAAAGTTGAAGACAAGAAACTTTCAAAGCCATGGGAGGAAAAAAATTAAGTGATTTCGCTTAAAAGAAGAGAGTGTGAGGAACCATTTCAGGGAGAAGGTGTTAGAGAGGATTTCGGATGGACTGGAAAGTGCACAAGATTGGTGGAGACATAATTCCAAAGCAATTCTAAGCTGTACAATTGAGGTGCTTGGTGAAACATCCAGAAATATCAGAGAGCAGAAGGAGGGTTGGTGGTGTAATAATAATGTACAAGAAACAGTGATGGCTAGGAGGAAGGCAAAGCAGAAGTGGGACAAGTCAAAAGTGGAAGAGGACAGAGAGAAAAAGCGAGAAGCCAAGAGAGTTGTTCCACAGGCGAAGGCCATGGCATATCAAGACCTTTATGATCAATTAGAAACAAAGGAAGGACAGAGAAATATTTATCGATTGGCAAAATGTAGAAATAAGGCATCAAAGGACATCATACATGTAAGACAGATCAAAGACTCTGGAGGAAGGGTATTAAGGAGGGATGTGGATATAAGAAACAGATGGAGAATATACTCTGAAGGGCTTTTGAATGAAGAAAATGCAAGCACTCACAGAGAAGATGGGGAGCCTTATGAGGAGATGGTGCAGAACATTAGTAGAGTGGAAGTGAAGGAAGCCATAAAGAGGATGAAAAATGGAAAATTGGTGGGCTCTGACAGGATCCCAGTGGAGGCATGGAAGGCACCGGGGGAAGAGGGAATTGACCTGCTGTGAGACCTGTTAATAAAAGTTTGTCAACAGGAAAATATACCTGAGGGATGGAGGGAAAGTACTCTTGTCCCCATCTACAAGAGTAAAGGGGATGCACAAGACTGTAAGAATTACAGAGGAATAAAGTTGATTTCCCACACAATGAAAATCCTAGAGAAGGTTCTTGATGGAAGAGAAACAACTGGAGCTACATCTGGTATTTATTGATCTGGAAAAAGCGTATGATAGAGTGCCAAGGCAAGAAGTCTGGAAGTGTCTGAAGTACTCTTGTCCCCATCTACAAGAGTAAAGGGGATGCACAAGACTGTAAGAATTACAGAGGAATAAAGTTGATGTCCCACACAATGAAAATCCTAGAGAGGGTTCTTGATGGAAGAGAAACAACTGGAGCTACATCTGGTATTTATTGATCTGGAAAAAGCGTATGATAGAGTGCCAAGGCAAGAAGTCTTGAACTGTCTGAGGGAGAAGAAGGTACCAGAGAAATATGTCAAGTTGGTGCAGGAAATGTACAGAAATATGAAGACAAGAGTTTGAACCTGCCTGGGAGAGACAGAAAGTTTTCCAGTGACAGTTGGCTTGCATCAAGGGTCAGCATTAAGTCCGTTCCTGTTTAATATTGTGATGGAGGTGGTGACAGAGGAAGTGAGAGAAGACGCACCTTGGACTATGTTGTATGCAGATGACATTGTGCTGTGTGTAGAATCAAGAGAAGTGGCAAGTAAACTGGAAAGTTGGAGGAAAGTAGAAGAGAGAGGTATGAGACTGAGCAGAAGTAAGACAGAGTATATGTGTTGCAAAGTGGATGGCAGCCAGGAGACAGATCTGGAGCTGGAAGGAAATGTCATCAGGAAGGTCAGTGACTTTAGATACTTAGGTTCAACAATGAAAGAGGATAGTGAGGCTGAGAAGGAAGTGGGATGCAGGATACAAGCAGGATGGAGGAACTGGAGAGAGATGACTGGAGTGCTATGCAATAAGAGGGTGCTGATCAATCTAAAAGGCAAAATCTACAGGACAGTAGTGAGACCAGCTATGACGTATGCTATGGAAACTGTGGCACTGAGGAAAAATAACATCAGCATGATTGAGGTAGCAGAGATGAGAATGCTTAGGTGGATGTGCGATGTGACCAGAAAGGATTGTCTGAGAAATGACTATGTAAGGGGAACGGTGAAAGTTATGAACTTAGGAGCAAAGATACGGAGGCAAGGTTGAGATTGTTTGGTCATGTGATGAGGAGGGAGGAAGAATATGTAGGAAGAAAGGTCATGCAGATGGATGTGCAGTGGAGGAGGAAGCGCAGATGGCCAAAGAAGAGATGGAGGGAGATGGTGGAGGAGGACTTAGGATGAAGAACTTGAATGTGGCTACAGCCCAAGACAGGAGGTTGTGGAGGAGACTTACCACAAACAGCGACCCTACTTAAGTAGGAAAAGCTGAAGAAGTATTCACTCTATTACTTCCATTCCTTTTGTGTGCATACATGATAGTTCATATTTTTGTGCCTGTGAAGATGTAATGTGTAGACCAAGGTAGAATATTGGATTAATACAAAGGATGGTATGAAAATAATGTTTCTCTCTCTCTCTCTCTCTCTCTCTCGGTGTGACATTCTTAATGGATAGTAATCTTTAGTCTACCACAGTGGTTGGTATCTGTACTCATTCACATGAGGGAATGCAATTAGTTCAAAATGGTGGCTATTACAGATGCATTAGAAAGTAAAATATTGGAGTGGTAATTTTATTTCTTACTGTGAAAGATTAGTGTCCATTGAAAATTCATACTATCTGGAAAATGTGAATGGAAGTAATATGTATGAGCATACTAGATGCTGTACAAAAATTCAACTCCTCCCCCATAACAATGCATGACCTCATACCAGTTTACATACAAGGGATGCAGTTGCAACTTTTGGCTAGACTGATATCTTCCACATCCTGTATGTAGCCTGGATCTAGCATCTTCTTGTTTAGCTCTCTAAAGGATGTACTCCAAATGCTGTTTTGTAGACAACAAGGAGCTGAAACAAGCTGTTTGTGAAGTACTCTGATGTAGGAGTGTAATGTCTCACTAAGTGATGGCAAAGTGTATAGAGAGTGATGGAGACTGTTGAAAAATGACAGAATGATTGCAAAAGATGGATTAATACTCCACCTAAAAGTCATTGTAAATAAATTATATTTTCTGAAATAAAAAGAGGCATTAACTAAATTCTATTCAGTTACAAGGAATAGTACGACAGTAATACCTCTTTTCATCCCATTATGACAAAATCTTAAATCTTTATTTTGGTATTTTATTTATGGTATTTTTTCTCATGTTTTAGTTTGTTTCTTCTACTAAACAAACATATAAGGATTAAAAATACCATGCTTTTTGTCTCTAAAGTAGGGCTCCTGGATCTGCTAATTCTTAGCTACCTGTGATACTTATGTGTTTCAATTTGTCTGTTTCAGTGTGTTTCAATAGGTTTTCAATCTGTCATGGGTGGGATTCATATAAATTTATCTGTTTGCTCAACGTACAAGATACTACAAGGAATCTGGTAGATGCCTGCATGTGATTTAATTTATCCTTGAAAAGTTAAAGGAGGAAAATTTTTGAACAGAGGTGAGAGGTATATTGTTGATGGATGTTTTCAAACCTTCAGTTTTATCTCAGATGGTCCACTCACATCAACAATAGATTTTCATTTAGAGGTTGAGGATTACTGTGATTTGTGACCTGTATTTGGATAACTTTGTTATTGTATGCAGTTTAATAAAGATAGATTTAATAATGTTCAATTCTTTTTGTAACAGCAATTTGTTAGGATATAAATATGTTCTATTATGCAAGCATTTTAATGACTTCAGATTTTTGACTAGAGTTTAATGGGAAGAGTGATGCATATAGTTGCAGTATGATTCCTTTTCTGGTATACACAGCGAACTGAAATCTTCTCTCAGATATCTCACTTAAAATATCTAAGGACTGTTTAAGATAATTCTCAGCTTCCTCTTCTGACACAAACTGTGTTTTGGATTGAACCAAGTTAATTTTTCCGGTGTTGAGGTTTCTTTTTTTAATAAATAGAATGGTGTATGGATTTTCTTAATTGAATACTGGACTAATGGTATTTTTCATCTCATATCACATTCTTGAAAGGTCTTTTGATGCCATGATCTAACAAATGCCATTATGTTATTTGTTGGCTACTTATTCTTCTTTTGTTAAGCTAGCTGAGTTTCAGTATAGTCCCACTTTGAGATATAGCAAGCATCCCATATATCTGAAAAATAGCTAAAATAAAAAAAAAATATTGGGTTATTAATAAATCTTTTATAGTTGATTCTGCTGGGTTGAATAGTTGAATTTTAGAATTTATAGAATTTTTTTTAGCATATACTTCTACCTGTGGAGCTTATAGTTCAGGACTTTTTGGTACTTTGCTATAGTGAGTAAATTTACTGTAGTAGTGTTTGCTGTAATTCACTATATTGTAGTTTCTTAATCATATGTTTTAGTTTTACAACTTCATAAATTTATAGTTTCTCTCTAATGGCAAAGCTTAGTGGAAATGGAGCTGTCCCAGTGTAATTTTAATCTGCAAGTCTAATAAATCCAACTGAGTTTAAATTACTGATTAAAAATTATTCTAGAAAAAATACTACCAAAAATGTACCTGAATATTCTTGAACAAAAGACAATTGTTATATTTATAGAAGCTTCAAATTTAATTACTTCAAGGATTTTTTTATATAATTTTTTTATTTAACATTGAACTTCTTGTAGATCTTCACATGGCAATCAAGAATATTCAAGTATGCTGTTTGGTCAGTATTCTTTCTAAAAAGAAGTTTGAATCATTAATTTAATCTTGATTTAGTTGCCTCCATATTCATTATGCTTTGTTATTATAGGTTAGTGTCAAAAAATTGGAGCTACATGAAACTTAATTTCAGAAATTCCCAACTATTGTAATACTCTTTCTAGTTTCCTTTCAGTGGCTATCCACAGCATTACTTACAATCAGACTATTCTGAGTAGTTAGTTTCCAATATCTATTCTCTGCCAACATAAGGAGGAATGATTATTCATCTGAGATATCTCTTTTTAAGACCTCTATTCACATCTCCTGCTATAGTAACATCTCCTTGGTATGGCTGTTGTGCTGAGTAGATTAAGTTAAAAATTCAGTTAATGTACAGTTTTAGAGCATGGAGTTGATTATCTCTGCAGTTCAGTATAGTGAATTTTTTAACCTCTCATTGTTCACAATATCAGGTTGAGGATATCATCAATTATAGTACATCATTTTGTAATAATGATGTTCAAGTCTGTATTGTATATCCAGTATTGTGTAATATCAATAGTAGTAAGTTATTTTTCACCAAACATTCATAATCTTTCTTTTGCTTTAGTCACTACAGTCAAATAAGATGTTATAAAATACAGTCTACTATTGCAATTGAAACTCATAGGGATCACAGGAATAGTTTGTAGCAAGTAGTTGTGAATAACTATTATGAATTTATTTAAGCATAGCAGTGTATTTGAAGCTTTGGTTGGGACTTTTTAGTAGTTTGTTATAGTGAGCAAATGAGCTATAGCAATGATTACTGTTTTTTTGATTTTATTTAAAAGAATTAAGTTTATATGTGTTATTTTTCTATTTTTTTCTTTTTAGCAACTTGATTTGAAAATAGTCTTTTATTACATAATAATTACCCAACTTTGCATCATAACCACAAATATAGTTATCTTAAATCTGAGAATTTGCATTTTTTTGACTTACAAAAATTCTCATGTATGTAATTTTAGATATTATATTACATTTATGTGTTGTGTAAAATCTCAAATTTTAATATCTTTTTTTTCTTCTCAGCTTGAGAAGAAAAAAAGGTGCACATGCAGTAGATTAAATTAATATCTTCCCTTCCATTTCGAATGGTTATTTTGAATAATACATACCTAGTATATTTCTCTTAATGGCTTTAGAAAATTCGATGCAAAATGTTAGTTGTATTTTATACATATTGATTAATTCTGATTAATTCAAGATTTATGTTTGAAGTATTGCAATTCCTCCCAGCATACTAAATAAAACAACTAAGTTGTAACAGTTTTATTACTAGTTTGTAAGTTTATTTTCTACCAATATTGAATTCTTTTATTCTTTGAGTATTTCACTTTCATTATTCTATTAATTATTTCATTATTCCATTTCAAAGTATAAATAAAACAAAATAACAATATTGTCTTTGTTCAAACATATTTGTGTATGCCAGACCATTTCCTCTAATCTGATTACAATTAACTTACATAATGGGAAGTATTCTTTCTTCAGAACAGATCATATTGTGTGTGATGAGTGCCCTCAGAATTACTGATTATTAATGATTTTTAGTACCTTTTTTTTTTTAAAAGACACTAAGAAACATACTGCTGACTTTAAATGACTTTGCAGGAGGATGGATCTCAATAGACTATGTGAATGGGCAAGTAAATGGAGTTATCAGTTTAATGTTGCAAAGTGCAAGATCTTTATAACATTAAACTCCATGAAGGTCAGACATCTTGAAATTTTGTAGGAGCTGGAAGAGATGAGAGATCTGGGGGGTGATGGTGGACAGGGATTTGAAGTTAAAGTCACATTGCTAAAATTGTCAAAACATCACAATAGATTACTTTTTTAAATAACGAAACCTGTGGTGCATTTATAATTAGAAGAAACACACGTATAAACCACAGTGAAAATTATTTAATTGTAAATATTTCATCCTAAGTATCTTATGACATCATCAGTACAGTATTTAAACAAAAATTAGGAATAACATACAGTTAGGGTGCATGATTACAATAGAATCTCATGAAAACGTGCATAACGTGCTAAAGTAATACAAAAAAACAACAACATTAACACAGTTTTGTATGATAATTTCCCATACTTTAGGAATAGTAAGAACGTCGTTGCGGTTTAGATTTGGTCTGTGTAGTAGGGCTTCAGAACTTTCTTTGTATAAACGTTCATGTTTAAATATAGATCTATGTAAAAGTTTAACCTTTTCCCAATGGATCCTATGGCTTGGATTTTCAATTCCATGTTGAGAGAGGCCAGATTTCTGCGGTTTAAGAAGACGAATGTGGTCTTGATGTTCCCAGATGCGTTTCTGAACAGACCTACCTGTCTGTCCAAAGTAAGATAATTTGCATGAGCATGGAATCTCATAAACACCAGGTAACATCAAGGGTGAGAATTTGTCCTTAGGAGAAGGTAATAAGTTGTAAATTTGGTTGATAGGTTTGTAAGTAGTGGCAAAATTGTATTTCTTCATAATTTTAGAAAGACGTTCTGAGATGCCTTTAACATAAGGTATGGGAATCCTATGCACTTCTTCCTGTCTGGTTTGATGTATGCAGAAGTGACTGATGATTTTTTGAGTTGTTTTGGGATTATATCCATTTAGGATGGCTGTATTTTTGATAACTTCTAATTCCTGGTTTAAAGATTCTTCAGAGGAGCAGAATTTGTGTGCTCTGGAAACTAGTGATTTAATAATGCCAGATTTCTGAGATGGATGATGAGCAGAAGAATTGTGAATGTAGCGACCTGAGAATGTAGGCTTGCGAAAGACGGAAATGGCGATGGAACCGTCTTCTTTTCTTTTGATGTGTAAATCCAAAAAAGAGATACCCTGTGGAGATTCTTTTTCTAACGTAAAGTTGATGCGATGATGAAGAAGGTTAATTTTATCTAGAAACAGTTGTAATTCAGGTCCGGGATGATTCCATACTGCAAATACGTCATCGACATATCTTAGCCAAATTTTTAGTTTGGGTTCAAAAGTGAATATTTTTTCCTCAGGGAAAAAAAAAAAATAAATAAAATAAAAAATAAAAAAAATAAAGACATTCAACTATCAAAAACTGACTTGTTAATCAGCTTCGACATTGTCTCCCTCTTCACTAACATTCCCCATAAAGAAACAATAGAATTACTAACTCAAAAATTTCCGTCTGATATAGTTGAATTGTTCAAGTTTGTTATTGCATCAGGTTACTTCACCTGGAAAGGTCAAATTTACAAGCAAGAGGAAGGAACAGCAATGGGATCCCCTTTATCACCAAACCTAGCAAATTTGTTTCTAGAACACCTTGAGAAAAAAAAAAAAAAAAATATTCACTTTTGAACCCAAACCAAAAATTTGGCTAAGATATGTCGATGATGTATTTGCAGTATGGAATCATCCCAAACCTGAATTACAACTGTTTCTAGATAAAATTAACCTTCTTCATCATCGCATCAACTTTACGTTAGAAAAAGAATCTCCACAGGGTATCTCTTTTTTGGATTTACACATCAAAAGAAAAGAAGACGGTTCCATCGCCATTTCCGTCTTTCGCAAGCCTACATTCTCAGGTCGCTACATTCACAATTCTTCTGCTCATCATCCATCTCAGAAATCTGGCATTATTAAATCACTAGTTTCCAGAGCACACAAATTCTGCTCCTCTGAAGAATCTTTAAACCAGGAATTAGAAGTTATCAAAAATACAGCCATCCTAAATGGATATAATCCCAAAACAACTCAAAAAATCATCAGTCACTTCTGCATACATCAAACCAGACAGGAAGAAGTGCATAGGATTCCCATACCTTACGTTAAAGGCATCTCAGAACGTCTTTCTAAAATTATGAAGAAATACAATTTTGTTACTACTTACAAACGTATCAACCAAATTTACAACTTATTACCTTCTCCTAAGGACAAATTCTCACCCTTGATGTTACCTGGTGTTTATGAGATTCCATGCTCATGCAAATTATCTTACTTTGGACAGACAGGTAGGTCTGTTCAGAAACGCATCTGGGAACATCAAGACCACATTCGTCTTCTTAAACCGCAGAAATCAGGCCTCTCTCAACATGGAATTGAAAATCCAAGCCATAGGATCCATTGGGAAAAGGTTAAACTTTTACATAGATCTATATGTAAACATGAACGTTTATACAAAGAAAGTTCTGAAGCCCTACTACACAGACCAAATCTAAACCGCAACGACGTTCTTACTATTCCTAAAGTATGGGAAATTATCATACAAAACTGTGTTAATGTTGTTGTTTTTTTGTACTACTTTAGCACGTTATGCACGTTTTCATGAGATTCTATTGTAATCATGCACCCTAACTGTATGTTATTCCTAATTTTTGTTTAAATACTGTACTGATGATGTCATAAGATACTTAGGATGAAATATTTACAATTAAATAATTTTCACTGTGGTTTATACGTGTGTTTCTTCTAATTACAATAGATTACGATAATAATGAGGAGGCGATTGACATGCCAAAGCAAAGAGTTTATGGTTCCCTTGTATAAGGCTTTAATTAGGCTACATATTGATTGCTATGTGCAGATTTGGTCACCCAGTTTTCAAGGGGATGAGAATGTATTGGAGAGGGTGCAAAGAAAGTTCACTAAGTCATTGTCAGGTCTATGGAATCTTGGATATATATGAGGAGAGATTGAGGGAATATTAGGTGCAGAGCCTTGTGAATAGAAGAAGGAGAGGGGGATGTGATTGAGACCTGCTTGGAAAGAAGTCAACAGACACTATAGTGTGAGGAACAAACAGCTATGGCACCCACTTGAATAAATGTGGGACCTCCTTTTGCTGCAATGACTGCAGCAATCCTATGGGCATACTTTACACAAGCATATGATAGTGAGAATTTTGGATCATTCTTCCTGTAGGCATGTAATGAGGTCCTGAACTGTTGTGGGGTGGATGTTCCTTGATCTCACATGATGCTACAGTTCATCCCACAGATGTTCACTAGGTTTGAAATCAGGGCTCTGTGAAGGCCAGTCAAGTGTGGTGAAGTTCATGGCCACAAACCATGCAGTTACAACAGCAGCAGCCTTTTGACATGGTGCATTGTCTTGCTGAAAGAGACAATGTCAGCTCCATTGAAATGTCACAAAGTAGGAAGTATTGCATTGTCTAGAATGTTCAGATACCTCTTGGAATTCAGTGTTCTTGGCATGATAAATAGAGGTCTGAGGCCAAACCAGGAAAAATAGGACCATAACATCACACCGCCACTTCTGAATTTCATTGTTGGAGTTACATGCTGTGGTAAGAGACATTCACTGATCATCCGCCACATCCATACCTGTCCATCTGCTCAGTAGGTGTAGTGTGATTCGTTGCTCCATAACACAGCTTTCCATGTTCCACTGTACATGCTCTTTGTACCACTGAAGACGATGCTGCATGTTGGTTTAGGTAATGTGGGGGCTTGCATATTGCGGTCCTAATATGCGAGCCCCCTTGCATATTAGGACCGCAATAATTGTAGCACTCTATGGTCACCCTTTAGAGTGTGGTGGGTCATTCACTGCAAGTAGCACTTGCATTTGACTCCCTGTGTTTCCATCTCAGTATGGTATCACTGATTGCTGACCTGGAATGGTTCAGTTTGTCAACAGTTTGCCGAACAGATAGGCCTGCAACATAGAATCCAATCACAGCACCTCTTTCAAACTCTGTTCATTCCCTACTGACTACAGATGTGACTCATTACATGGAATAATGCACCTTTCTATACATTGCTTCTAAAGAAGTTAGCAGACACCTCCATATAAGTTGGTGAGGAATTGTTACCAGATTAATATGGAGGGGATTTTTTCATAGAGTAGAGAGACAAGGGTAGAACAAGAGGCCATCCCTGGAAACTATATATGAAGGGTGTGAGCAGGGGAGTGAGGAGAAAGTTCTTTGCATGGAATATGATTAGTGAGTAGAATGCACTGCCTAAGAGTGCAGTGACTGCAGAAACTGAATTGGTTTAAGACATGGTTTGGTGACTTTTTGCATGAGAGAGAACGTACGGGACTCCTGTAATGTCCTTTGACTCCATGGAGGTCAGATGTTAATAATAAACTTATTCAAGTTAAGTTCTTGGAACCTTTGCATTTTATGGTTTTACTGCATGGTAATTATTCTGTTGTCTGAACATGGCCATCTCATCCATTTCCACTATTGTCTTCAAATAAAAATCTTGCAATACTCTAACTGTTCTGTCTCTATCCTTTCATTTAGTTTGACTCCAGCACCCAGATAGCTGATAATCTGCTGTGGATATATACCTTACTAGAGTGATTGCTTAAGAACTCAGCTATTTATTTAGTTTGTGTCCATTTGAAAAGTATGCAAAATGCAGAGCTAATTTACACAAATCACAAAATAAGAAAGATGTGAAGTTTGTAATACATTGTAAATGGACAGGAGGAATACAGGTTAAGACATATAGGAAAAACACAAATGTTCAAATTTTAGATACAAATCTTTGTACACCAAATAGCAGTATTTTGTATATATTTGGTTGTGCAATGGTGATTTAGTTATGGGCATATCAAATGGTCCTTCTGTTAACCACACTTGCAGAGATCTTTCATATAACCCCAATTTTTTAAGATCATATTTGGATTTTCTCATCTTGGTACATAGTTTGTTCAGTCTTTTTCATGTAGTTCATTGTAGATGCTTGCCATATGGCAGCTCTCTGACAGTAACAGTTGTAACTCATTCTAGGTGTTTGTTATCAAGTGAGTTTAGCTAGAGTTCTAGTTTGGTGATAGCTGCTTTACTGAATGACTCTGTAGACAGAAAGCTACGTATGAAGTGAGATTTCTCTGGCTGGGTTTTGGCTGTACATTGGATACTTGTAATAATTCAGGTATTCTTTCACTATAAGAACAGTTCTTTTAAACAGCTAGTGGAGCTGTAGCAGAGAGCTGGCAGTGTTAGTCACCTTTGTTGGTTTTAAGCAGATCATGATTTGTGTGTAACTGTGCTTTAATACTACATCATGTTTGAAGGTGTTGCATGAATTTATCCATACTGGGCATGCATGCGCTGCAGGTGCAAAAAATATGAGGAATTATCTCAAGCCATTAGCAGTTACACCCGAATTTGAAGAATCAGGGTTCAGTCAAGAGGGTCACTCAGGTACACTAGATGCCTTTAATGTGTTAGATATAGGATATCTGTATTAAAATTCAGATATCCTGTAATTAAGCATGAAAATAGAATGAATTTAAAGTTAAAAAGTTAATAATATGGTATTTGAAAACTCGTTAAATGCTTCTTTTTGTGTATCATGGGCAAGACATAGAGATATTATTTTTGTCTTTGGCTACTGAAGTTTTGCTTACATAAGAAATAAATTTATTTAAATTAGATATTAGATATTAATTATAATTTTTATGAGCTGTCAAGTGTTGATTTATTTGTGCTGTTTGTATATCTAGACAAACGTTTTTTGAAAAAAATTGTTTTGTCAATTAAGAGAGAAGCAAATGTCACCACTATATTATCAGACGTAATTAAATGAACTTACCTCAGTTCATAAAAGATTTGGAAAGAAGAACTGTTATAAATTCTTCTTGTTTTATAATGAAATTATAATCAAAGTAAGTTTCCCATACTATAAAAAGAACTTTATTGTCATTTATAAGCATAGTGCTAATGGCAGCACACTGGTGGACTGGAGAGGAAGTTGCTCTATTGCATTTTTGAGCATGTGCAGAAGTGAAATGAATGATAATGGATATCGTTAAGCATTCAGCTGTTCTAGAGCTGTTTGGGAGGTAGGAGGAAAATTGTTAATTGCTCTGTCTTCAATTATGAAGATGGAACAGAAATTAGAAGAAGATTTAGAAGACTAAGAGAGGACATCCTTTTATAAAAAGATGTGTGAAGTTTATTGTAGTCATTAAATTAAATCCATATAGGATTTAATTCAGTTAAAACTGAAAGGGACTTTATTGATCTCTAGTTTATACAGTATAAAAATGGGCCTAGTAAAGTTTATTTATGTTTGTCTGTCTTAAAAGTTATTGAAATTGTTGATATGGTTTTAGTCACTCTTCAATGAAGTATGATGAGACTTTCATATAGAAACTTAATTCATTCTAAGGTGATGATATGGTTTTAATAGTTTTTTCAATGGTGTTTGTGTTGTTACTTTCATAGAAAGTGAAGTTATTATAGTGCTTTGAATGAAGCCAAGATGTTTTCCTTCAGTGTTGTATTATTTAGGATGCAGGAAGAATTTGACTGAATTATGCCAAACCTCAACAAATTTGGATGCATGAGACTGCCCCAAATTTGGGAAACTTTTATCAGAAGAACTTCAGCCCAAAGGCCAAGAACTACCAATGTAGCCCGCCAGGGGGCAACATCAGGACTTTAGGAAAACGCTAGCTTCCTAGATTCAGTCTCATTTGCTGTTATTAGTACTTGTGTGCACGTGTCTTTGTAGTAAGTTCCCAAGAAGATGGCAACGTGATGTTCGCCGAAATATCAGAAAGTATATATTAAAGTTTATTTAATCTATATTTCTAGTATACGCTGTCAATTCCTTAAATATTAGTTATCATGTTTAACCAGCGTATAAGCCTCTCAACAAGAATATTGACTGAATTATGTTGCTGTTATATAGGAAGCTAGTTCTTGTGTTAATTTTTCTCCTGTGTGAATTCAAGAGGGAATAAAAGCTTCTGTAGGAAGTAAAAAAAATTGAAATTCCAGAAATTTAGTGTCCATATAGGATGACAACTGTTAGATTATGTAATCAAAGGGAATCCGTGTAGCTAGAGTTTTTCATTTGTTTGAAGTTGTGATTGAAGAATGTAGTGAATTAGGTAATTAAGTTATATTGATTTTAAGTTGTATATATTTGTGATTTTTTTTGTAAATTAAAAATTTTTCTTTTGGTTATAAAGTTTGTGAATTGGTTAACTTAGAGGATAAGTTATATATTTGTTTTGTGTGCAAGTGCAAGAAATCTGAGTCATGTGGAAAGTGGGAGAATGTAGCAACTAATATTAACAATGTTAGGAAAGCTACTGAAAGTGTTCTGGAGAATGCAGGAGTGAAAAATAGTGCATGAAATATGAATGAGAGTATGAAAGAAGTGGCTGAAAGCAATGTGGATGATGATGAGATTGATGCTGAGGAGTGAAATAATGCACTTATGTGCCTTCCTTCACAGGACAAAATGGTTAGCTAGAGAATAACTGGAGAGGCAGTTGTCTTATAGTACAGCAGGAAGGAGAATGAAAGAAAAAGTGCCAAAAGCATGTTTTCCAGGTGCAAAGATCAAGGATGCTAGCGAAGCTGTTAGTTTGCAGAGAAGTGAAAGAGTTAATTCTTTTGGGAACAAATGATTTGAAAGCTTAAAAATATTCAATGAGAGAGGATATGAAAGATTTAAAAGAAGCAAAAATGAAGAGTAAGAAAATAAAGATAATGAGTCTGCTGCTTTGGTATGATAGGGCAGAATTGAGAAGAAGGGCTTTGATTGCTAATGAGTAAGTGAGAAGACTGGATGGGAGGGATGGTGTGTAGTTTATAGACGTTGGGTGTGAATTTGATGGATGCAAGGATTTATATATGCCTGATGGACTACATTTGGATGGTTTTGGAGTTAGATGTTTGGAGAAAGTGTTGTTTAGTGAGAGTTTGGAAGTGCAAAACCAGAGAAACTAGAGATATTGGGTGGTGGAAGGCAATTAAGCATATCCGGCCACCCCTGACCCAAATGAGTTTGCATACAGAAATAATTATGCAATGCTGAATGTGATTTCACAGGTTTCAGATTCGAATGGATTGGTAATGACATTATACATAGGTAACTGTGGGGATGCTTAAGGGTCAAAGCTGTATAACTGAGAGGAGACCTCCACATAGCCTTTGAAGGAATGCAGAGAACCGACCAGGGCTTCTGACCTAATGTCCAATCCTCACCTTCTCGTGGTGCACCCTGTTAGGTATCTACCTAGATATGGAACAAACATGAATAGGCTAGCAATTTGAGATTTAGCCGACCAAAGTGTATTCTTATTGGCTTAAACCACAATATAAAATGATGGTACAACACGACAGAATTTCATGCTTGCTGGGACGTCATCTGGTTAAAGAAGGCACACATTATTTTTGTCAGCGAAAAGTCAGCTACTGGAACAAATCTGAAAACACACCCCAACAAAACATCAACAGCATTAAAGATCGGTATAAGAAGCCTGAATGGCAAAGAAATGGAGCTAGCTGAGGAATTGGATAAGTAAAAGCTCGACATAATAGGGGTGACTGAAACAAAAAAGACAAAAACTGGCGAGATCTTTCTGAGCAATAAATACAGAATGTTATATTCAGGAAATGACAATCAAGGAAAAGAAGGAGTAGCCATAGTATTCAACACAAAATACGAGGCTAATCTTCTTGAATGGCAGGCAGTCTCAAGCAGAGTGATGGGGCAAATATCAGAATGGGAAATTGGACAATGAGACTTATTTGTGCCTATGATCCCACAGAAGGTTCTACTAAAGTAGAAGTGGAGGAATTTTTTTTTTGATGCTTTAGAGAAAGCAGCTGATACAAAGAAAAAGGAAAAGTTGGTCCTTGTTGGGGATCTAAATAGCAGAGTAGGAAATGATTGTCAGACTTGGGAAAATTTGGAGAAAAGAGCAAAGCTAATAATAATGGCAAATACCTGTTGGATTTCTGCGCAGGACATAGATTGGTTATTACTAACACAATGTTCCAACATAAAAATGTGCTCAAATTCACATGGAGAGAAGAGACAAGGAATAAGACACGTCTCATTGACTATGTTATTGTTGATAGTGAATCATCTGTATTCTCTAATGCAGGACACTAGAGAGTACAGAGGATTTGAAATTGGAAATGATCACCATTTAGTCTTGAGCAGGATAAAATTGAATTTCATACTGAAAAGAAGAACATGTAAGAAAGTTTTAAAGCCAATAACAGTTGAGAAGCTCTCAGATGTGAACTGCAGACTAAAATATACAAACATTATTCAAGAAAAACAGAAAGAGTTTGAGAACAGGAACCAAACCTTGGAAACTCAGTGGCAAGCCCTGAAAAAGACATTGATTGATTCAGCCCAGAGAGGTGTGTGGTGAGATTGCAAGGATAGAAAAATCAGAACTCCATGGTGGACACAGGAAGTTAAAGAGGCAGTGAAGGAAAAGAAGAAAGCATATCAAAAGTTCCTGACAAATAAGTCAGCTTGTGCTCTTAGAGAATACAGAGACAAATGTAAGAAAGCTAAACACTGTGTAAAACTAGCTAAACAACAAAAGTCATGGGAGGACTTTGGCAAGAACATAGAAAATAAATATCAAGATGGTGGTAAGATATTCTGGAGGTTGTTGAAGTAGCTCAGAAATGGAAGAAAGATTGTTGTAAATGGAGTTAGAGATGATGAAGGTGACATGAAAACAGGAGAAAAAGATATCCTTAAAGTATGGAGTAATTCGAAAAATTGCTAAATGAAACAAGCAGTGTTAGCACAGGAGTAAAAAGCACTGAACAGGCTTACAGACAGGAATACATATCCATATTTGAAGTATAAAAAGCCACCAAAGGCTTGAAATGTGGAAAGGCAGCAGGAGTAGATGATATTCGACCAGAAATGCTGAAGTATGGTGGTATAAAAGTCTTACAGTGGCTGCACTGGCATAGTTTAGAAAGCCTGGACAGAGGGACGAATTCCTGATGTTTGGAGTAGAGCTCTAATAGTACCCATATATAAAAAGGGAAATAAAACTGAATGTGAGAATTACAGAGGTATTTCCTTACTGAGTGTTCCTGGCAAGATCTATGCAAGTATACTTGAGAAACGATTGAGAAGAATTGTGGAAGAAAAGCTTGGCGAAGAACAAACTGGATTCAGGCCAAATGGAGGCTGTCAGGATCAGATCTGCACTTTACAACAGATAGTTGAGAAAGCATGGGAATATAACAAAGATCTGTATTTAAGTTTTGTTGATCTGGAAAAGTCATATGACAAGGTGTCAAGAGAGAAGCTATTCAATACGCTACAGTTATATGGTGTCAATGGGGCATTACATCAAGCAATACTTAGGCTTTGAGTTGTAAGTCAGCATTTAGAATTGAAGGAAGTACAGGAAGATGGTTTAATGTTAAATCTGGTGTGAGACAAGGATGTACATTATCTCCTCTGTTATTTATTTATTATGGATAGATCACATTATGAAGGAAAGTGGTATTAAACATGATATCAGAATTGGAGATGTTAATGTCAGCTCTTTGCTTTATGCGGACGATGTTATACTTCTAAATAAATCCGTTACATTTTTGCAAGATTCCCTGACTAAATTGAATAACTGTTGTAATAGATATGGTATGAAGCTCAGCAGTAAAAAAGCAAAGACAATGAAAATAGGCAGAATCATTGAAAATGTCAACTGTGTTGTGAATGGAGAACCTGTGGAACAAGTAAAACATTTCAGCTACTTTGGCACGATTTTTAGTGAAGATGGTAAATTCAACATAGAAATAGACAACAGAATCAGCAAAGCTGGTAAGGTGGGAAGTCAATTGAATAAATTCATATGGAATAAGAGAGAAATTAGTCGGAACACTAAATTAGCTGTATACAAGACAGTGTTCAAAACAGTTTTAACTTATGGATCTGAGAGCTGGGTCAGAAGTAAAACACTATGGTAAATTCAACATAGAAATAGACAACAGAATCAGCAAAGCTGGTATGGTGGGAAGTCAATTGAATAAATTCATATGGAATAAGAGAGAAATTAGTCGGAACACTAAATTAGCTGTATACAAGACAGTGTTCAAAACAGTTTTAACTTATGGATCTGAGAGCTGGGTCAGAAGTAAAACACTTGACCAAAGACTGGAGATCGCAGATAGGAGAGTTCTGAGAAAGATTAGAGGCATGAACAGATGGCATCAATGGCAATATCATATTAAAAATTAGGATATTAGAAAAGAACTTGATATTGTCAGCATCCAGGAATGCATTAGCAGAGCTAATCTCAGTGGTATGGTCACTTAAACAGAATGGACGAGGAAAGATTAGCAAAATCAGGTTGGCAGGAAAACGACCCAGTGGAAGATCAAGATATAGGTGGATTGATACGTACAAAGTGCCTGAGACGATAGAAATATAAGATCTGATAATGTTGGAGTCTTGACAAGTAACAGACTCATTTGGAGGAAAATTGTAGATAGGAAGTTTGTAATGATGTAAATTTTTCTTGTAGTACTATCATATCCTGCACACCCCTTGAGGGTACATGTCAGGAATTTGATGATGATTATAGGTAACTGTGGGTTCAGGATGATGTTAAATGCATGTATATGAATGCCAGAAGTATCAGAAATAAGGGAGAGGAGTTTGGCATTGGTCAGCTTGATTTGGCCAAAAATTATAGTCATCAGTGAGATCTGGTTGATAGAAAATGATATAGTTTTATGGAGAGAATATAAAGGGTATTTTATTTTTAGGGAGGATAGAGGGAATAGCACAGGAGGGTATTATTGATGATAGCTGGAAACCTACAAGCAGTAAAATTAGAAATTGAAGAGGATTTTAGGTCTTGGAAGAGATGGTTCATTTGAGATGGTCTGGTGTGAGATAGAGGCAAATAGGACAAAATATATTGTTGGTTGCTGCTGTAGATCATCGGGTTCACAGGAAGATGTAGGTGCCGTGCATCAGCAGGTTAGTGCAATGAGTACAGGCCAAACAACTATTATGGAGGACTTCAACTATGCAGTCTTAGATTAAAGGGAGGAAAAGGAACATAGCAAGATGGAAATTGCTAGGGGATCATCACCTGACACAGCATGACATAGAGGGCACTAGGGGTTTGAGAGCACTGGATCTGGTAATAGCATCTGAAGATATATCCTAATTCAATGTAGACATTCTGCCTCCAGTTGGAAGAGTGACCATGCAATCTTCTTCTGGGAAGTTGCTAAACATGTTGAATTCTCTGTCAAGAACGGGTTTATTGAAGTATAAAGCGTAATTACGACAGACTTAACAGGTATCCTGTAGTAGTGCCATGTCTTGAGAAACTACAAAGAAAGATTGTCAGTAGGGCATGGGAAGTTGTCAGCGATTGTTTGAGCGAGGTAGTATCAACTCCATACCCATGGTTAGGAGAATAATCCAAATGGGAGAGGGGCTAAGTTGATGTATAGAGATATAAAGCAAGTGTTGTGAAAAAAGAAAACATTGTGGATGGAATATAAAGAAAAAGGTGATTAGCATATTCATGAGTACAGAGTGCAAGCAAGAAAGGTGACCAGTATGGTTAGAAAGGCCAAATCAGATTATGAGAGAAAATTAGTTAAGCAGGCCAAAATAAATCCAAAAGAGAGTTATGTATTAAGTAAGAGGACTATGGAATGGAAGGATGACTTTAATCAGTTCTGATGGCAGGATGGTGACAGAGGCGAAAGGAATAGTTGAGTTACTGAGTGATCACTTTGCCACGGTGTATCATTTAGTTGGAGATTTTGTATATCTGAGCACTTCCTTTATTATCCAACCAGAGATTTTGAATATGCTGAGCACCTCCTGTTCATCTTTCTCAATTCTGACATGATTATATATAACATATTGTAAAATCTGTAACATATTGAAAAATATTAGTGTGAATACAGCAGTGAGAAGCCTGTGTACTATGTGACTGTGCAAGAGAATTGGCATTGCCTCTGATGAAGTTGTTAAATCTAAGTCTCAGCTCTGGCAAGGTTCCAAGGGAGTGGAAAGGGAGTAAGATAGTTCATTACAATAAAGGGGGCTCTAAGACAAAGTAGCAAACTACAGACCAATCAGTATATCAACAGTGGCTGTCAAAGTATTGGAAAAGTTGGTTAAAGGTAAAATCCAATAGTGGGTGGATAGGTATATGAAACTGTATAGTGGATAGCATGGCTTTGTAAAAGGTGGATCCTGGTTTAATAATTTACTCATATTTTATAATAAAGTGACAGTGGGAGAAAACAAAGAAGAAATGGCTACACTACGATACTGCTAGATTTCACAAAGGTATGTGAGAGACTACCACATGGAAAATTATTACAAAAGTTGGAGCAAATAGGAATGGATATGAGGCTAGTAGCATGGATAGAGAGAGGGGGATGGATGGCAGACAGATACCAGAGAGTAGTATATGGTGGAGTGGATTGTGGATTCTTGGAGAGTGAGAGTGACTAATGGGGTACCTCAGGGTTCTGTACTAGGGCCACTACTCATTAATTTGTATATAGGAAAAGATTTAACTGGGGGGGGGGGTGATATTCAGTTGTTTGATGATGATGTAAAACTGGAGAGGGCAATAGTTAATGAAGGTGATGTAGATATACTGCAGGATGAATTAAATAAATTTGTTTGGGAAAAGTATAATGATTGTCAATTTACTGTTGCAAAATGTAAGGTTATATGCTTCAAGTTGAAAAGGTTACATGCTGTGTATCACATTGATCGTACTGGACAGGAAATTGATGAGGCTAGGGACTGGGACATATTGCAAAAGTTGGTAAAATGGTTCAACCGATTACTTGGATGTTGAAAAACACACTAAAAAGTAATGATAAAGAGGTTATTATTCCTCTTTATAAGGCCGTGATTTGGCAACATCGTTGTTCATGTGACCAAGGTGAGGACACATTGTATGTGTAATTTTTATATTATTTATTTTTTTATTTTGATGTTAGTGCCAACAAAATATGAATTTTATTTTAGTTCTTGCACAGTGGCCATCCTCTAAATTTGCCTTCCTGCAGATTTACTTGCATTGTTCCAATGGTAGTCACAGGATTTGATAGGTGTGGAAATACTCTCCACACCTCTGCCTGAATGTAAAACAGGTTTGGAATACACAAAACTTTAAGTGATATTACTTCATTTTTTGTTATATATTTTACAAACCTACTTTCAGTTTTTTGAGACAGTTCAGTTTAAAGTGATTGTAAAGAACATACCACATCGTTATTCTTTACAGAGTTTGTTTTGTGCTTAACAGTATATTTCAGCATCTTCTAAATACAGTTATAAAAGTTGGATTGTATTTAGAAGATGTTACTAACTGTATTTCTATTAAAAGGTATGTTTTAATAGAAATTTTTTTACCCATTCATCTTAGGATAATATGAGGTCAGTAGTTTGAATATACAGTGTATCGAAATGTAACTGCAAATACAGTAGTTGTGATTGACCACAGTGATAAACATCTGTGCACCATAGAAGGTAATGTAAACAATGTCTTCATTTCATAAATTTTACTGGTTGCAATGTTTAAATCTGCATGGCACTTGAGTACAGCTTTGTGCTAAGCAGTTTAAAATGTATATTATTGCTGTTGACACATTGTCTTCACATTGTGAAAAAGGTTTGTTACTTATTTTTAGTTCTCTGAACATTTAATTAGCTTCACATCTTTAGACTCTTATTGGTGCATAGTTACTGTAGTTCTATTAGGTAACTCTTAAGTTTTAAAACAAGTTTGGAACTAGCATTTGTCATTCTAGTGAATGTATATGCTTTTACAAACTTAAAAAAAAAAACCTTGAAAAGTCTAATCCACAACAGTATGATATTGTGAACAATGCAAATATTCAAAACGATTCAGAAATTCAATGTAGTGAACTGCATTTACTAGCAGACGATCTTAAAACTCATGCCTTGAATTTGTTCATTTGCTGAATGCAGATGCTATTAAGAACATCCTGATCTGGCCAATTTATGACAAATCTATATTTACATAGAAAACAGGAATTTATTAGTCGTTACTTAAATAAATAAATATAAATAAATTGCATCGAATAGTAATAGGAAGACCAAGAAAGAGATGGCATGGGACCGGAACAGGCCACCTGGCCTAAAATCCATGTTAAGAAGAAGAAGAAGACACGGAATAGTTTCACAACCTAAAAGAGAACTAGTGGCTTCTTCAGGGCTAGACACATCTCAACAAGTATAAATACAAAGGTCACAAAATTGATTAAAGCTGAAAAAAACCCTTACAGTGTAAACAGGCAAGTTCATGCTAGACAGTAAACGTAAAAACACATTGCATGTATTAGCTGTTTGCATTTTGTGATAGAAGGTGATTGTTAGTAAAAATGAAATCTCTAAATGCTGAAAGAGTTATTGAGGGTTTTCCATATATCACTTAGTTATCAGTCCATGGTTTTTATTCAGTAATCCTTGTGATTGGATGACCGTGACGGATTCCTTCAGAAGTCTGGAATAAACTTTCTCTTCTAAATAAGACATTTGAAAGATTTCACTCAACTGCATAGTTGGTGTTAGATATATGTCTCTGGTTAAACCAGATCTCTCTTTTCTTGTGTGGTCAGCATCTGCAACATGTCCCTTCTTTCTCATCGCAAATCCACTGCTTGTCTGTCCTATGTAGACCAAACCGCATGAACATGGAATTTTATGTACTCCTGGGTATTTGTAGAAATGTGTGCTATCTTCAGGAGATCTCAGAATGTTACAAACAGTTTTGAATTAAACAAATTCAAAACTGTTTGTAACACAAATTGTGTAACTCAAACCCAACTTGTAATTCAAAAGTTACTTTGATTGATCTTTCAAAAGAGATGCTATTTTAATTGATAAATTTCCAGTATAATGCTATTGCGATGGAGTCTCTATATTGGATATCCTGGTTATTGGGAGCTGAAGGGTTTGAAAATAAAATCCTATCAACTGTTTTTCCTTGGACCATTAAGAACAAAGAATTAGAGAAAGTCTGGTGTTCTGTCTCGAGTCAGTCATTTTGTATAATAGAAACTAATAGGTGGTCAAGATAACATCCTGTATGTGAAGGTTTGTGATGCAATATCAAGAGTTACACCACCACTTTCTGGCTTTTTAGTGATGAAATGTCATGGAAAGGGAGTTTTCCATCTTTCTCAAGTTCTAATATAAATTTGATAGTAGGTTTGTAAGAGTTAAAATAATGTAGAAATTGTTGTAGGTTTGAGAAGCCATGTTTCTAAATAATGATCCACATATCTTCATCATACTGCTGGTTTTATATTTGTTTCTGTTAGGAAAGTCTGCAACATTCTTCATGAAAAGGTCAGCTGCATGTTACTGTTCATAACCTCCTGAGGTCTTCTTAAAGATAGCACACCTTTTTACAAATTCCCAGGAGTGTATAGAATTCCATGCTTGTGTGGTTTAGCCTACATAGGACAGCCATGCTGTGAATTTGAGGCGGAAAAGAAGAAACATGTTGCAGATGTTGACCACAAAAGAAAAGACAGACCTGGTTTAGTCAGCCACATGTCTAACACCAACCACAGTTGAGTGGAACCGTTTAGCTGTCTTATTTAGAAGATGTTTCAGACTTTTGAAGGAATCTGTTGTAGTCATCCATTCACAAGGATTACTGAATACAGACTATGGACTGACAACTAAGTGATATGTGGAAATCTCTCAATAAATCTTTCAGCATTTAGAGATTTCAATTTTGCCAACAATCACCTTCTACCACTAACTGCAGACAGCTGGTGCTTGTCATGTATTTTTATGTTTACTGTCTAGTATGAACTCACCTATTTGAATTTAAGGTTTTTCAGCTTTAAACAATTCTGTGACCTTTGTATTTATATTTGTTGAGATGTGTCTTGCGTTTAGGCGGTGAAACTATTCAGTGTAATTTATTTATATTTATTTTTTTAGGTAAAGACAATTAATTCCTGTTTTGTATGTATCAGATTTAGTCATAAAGCTTTATTTCATTTAAATATAAATCTGTATTTGTAATTTGTAAACTGGTTGTTCAGGATGTTCTTATTAGCATCTGTATGGCACCAGGTGTGAAGAAAGGTTAATCCACATTAGATTAGATGTACTTAATGTGTTTGCAGTAACGAGCTGCTGGGAACTTGATACTCAGAAGACATTTAGATTAAACGACTTACTTCTTTTTGGCATTCTTTTTCTGGGAATAGTTTTAAATTTATTGCTATGGTATATGTTCCAAGTAAATGCATACTTACTTCCCATTGAAAGGAGAAACTAATAGAAATTTAAAACTAATTTAGAACATATAGAACTTATGATTAAATATCATACAATCAGATTTTATCTAGCACCAGAATTAAGAAACATTTACATTATACATTGTTTCAGTGATTATATCAAATGAAAATATGTTCCTTATAAAACAGTTTTCCCCAAATTCGTTAGGTTTAACTTAATTTCAGGTCCATTGTAATCATTATTCGAAGTTTTTTATTCACCACATATAAAGTGATGACTGATAACTAGTTTTACACTTGGTTAAGAGCCAGCCTGGTTGGCCGAGTGGTTAATACTCGAATCCTGCCGTGGGCATAGATGTTTGTGATTGTCTCTGAGTGGTGGTGGTGATGAGTGGTAGATGGCATTGGGTAGTTGTGGCTAGTTGTAGTTGGTAGATTGAGTGGTGGAGACAGAGAGTTGTGGAGTAGGTGCCCTCCCTTGATGAGTCTTTGGACTCCCTGGAGGTGTCAAGTAATAATAATAATATATCTCTAGGAGTTGCATCTATTAAGCAAAAAGTTTTGTTTGACCTCCCTATGTTTCATCAGAAAAGAAAGTACAAATTCTCTCTTAACTTTTTTCTTTAAATTATAGAAATGCTTTTTCTGGATTTTTTTTTAAGACTTCCATCTGAAACCATCATAAATTATATCTTCCTTCTCCCCCCCCCCCCAATGAACAATAAGGTTTACAAAAGGCAAATGTTAATTTAATTTAATGTCTTAGTCCTACAAAATTTTATATTATGTTTTTAATAATACACATTTGTTATTAATATATTATTAATTTATTGCAATTTTATTCTGTATTATATACTAATAAGATACAAGTAATTAATAATTATTTATTTCAATATTTTATGTTTATCTACCTTATTGATCTGACCAGATATCATAGGATGTTTTAATATTCATCCAATGAAATACAGTGCATTGGAAATATTCACTTTGTCAGTATAAGTTTGTCATGTACTGGTAAAACTTCAGTGCTACATATTCATTGACATCAGTTTCACTTCTTTCTTGAGCCATTTTCTTGTATTTTCTTTTATTACTGAAATACATGTGATTTCTTTAATTTTTCATGCTGAAATAATTTGGGGGATTGAGTTTTAAAAAAATGCACGTCACCTTTAAGCTATAAGTGAAGTGAAATGTGTCACATTTCCTTTGTTTGCAGAGTTTCAAATATTGTTAATTGTATGCCACTTTATTTCTCTGTATTGCTAAAATATATTTTATTGTATTTTATCAAACTTATATTCTGGATTTTCTTTGATATCAGTGTACATTATTTTAAAATAAGAATTTTCTTAGTTATTTTCATAAAACTGTCATTCAAGTAAGGATATGAAAGTCTAGACTTGAAAATTCATCCAATATTGATTGGAGTTTAATTATGATAAATTAAATTCCAATCAGTGTTGTTAAGTATCAAAGTAAACTTTGAATAGTAAAGTTTACTTTGCTGTTCAGAGTAATAGTGCACATTTTTTCCCCTATAAAGTGAATGGTAAAACAACTGAGGCCATGTTTTAGATCAGTGTGTTTTCAGTTGTTGCTTCCACAGTTCATGTGTTTATAGATTGTATTAGAGAGAAAAAAAAAGTGAGAAATATTTTTTCAAAAATGAAACATTTTCTGATAAGTAATGTATCTGTAATTCTCTTCTCCCCCCCCACTCTCTCTCTCCCTCCCTCTCAACTGTCATGTATACCTTATACTGCTACATAAAGCAGATGTAGATATATGCCTAGAGTTGACTGAGAGGCAGTAGTGAGACTTTAGAAGAACTCGACTTGGAAAGTCTTGTCATAACAGTATGAAATTTATTATTATACAGGATGCCTGTGAATTAGCTTCCCTTATGTAGGGAATTTCTCATAACCTAAATCATCTAAATAAATAAATATAGCTTCTAAAATCTCCTTGTGATATGGAAAATTATGATTTTTGGCCATTCCTTGTAACCAGGCTTTTTACTAAAGTGTAGTAGAATATAAATTGTAATATGCACTTATGTGTACATTACAATTTATACTCTACTCCTGAAGATGTCTGTGTATGAGCGAGACAAAATATTGGATGCATCATTGGGCAGTGCTGTATACTTTAGGATATTATCTCACTTGGGAAGTTTGAGGGCAGAAGTATCATGGTCTGAGCTGTTTCTTCTTTGGTTACTGCCTGGAAGATGAATGCCAACAGATTTGTAACACTCCTGAATAATGCATGCTCCTTACATTTTGGTAGTTTGACCATACTTGATCTATGTTTCTTTCAACACAGTGGTGTGCCATGCCACAGATGTTATGTTATTGCAACATTGTTTGAGGAAAATTATGTGGAAAAATTCGATTGGCTTGCACTAAGTTCTAATCTCCACCCATTAGAATAGCTTTAGGATGAATTGGAACATCAGTTGTGGGTCAGACCAGCTGCATTCACTACAGTACATGGACTGGACAAACTACCTAAATACAAAATATCACCGACTGGTGAAGAGTATGCCTAGAAGGATGAAGTCAGGACCATAGGAAGGCTTACACATTGCTGATATGTATGCAGTTTAGGCTTCACTGAAATACAATGCTCTTCCAATATTTATTTCAGCATATGTACAAAATATTAACATTTATCCAGTACTGATTTGTGAAAATACTCTGAAAGCTAATTGAGAAATGATAAGGTGCCATTCAGTGCATTTTGTTAAAAAAAAAAAAAAAAAAAAGGGGTGAGGTCAGCTGTGTGAACGTAAACAAACACATTCAGTGTGCAAACTGCTAATCCTTGTAAATTCATCTTCAAATTTTGATCTGAGCAAAATTTTCTTTTCAGCACAAGGTGATGAATTCAGTTACCTTCATTAATGTCAAAGATATAGATCTCTTCAAATTCTACAAGAATTTACCTTTCTTTCATATTATATTCTACAAGAAATATATTTCTTTTTCTGGTAAAAACAGATGTAGACTACAAAAGTTTGTACATCTTCACAACTATACTTCTATAACGAGAGCAGTGATCTCCTCAAGTTACTTTAAGTATTTGATAACGTGTTGTGCTGCTATTTTGAAATCTAGTAAAAATATCTTGAATAAAGATGAATATTGTTCTTTAATCACACTTGCAATCAGTTGTGTTTAATAAATTAATTTTATTTTCAACTGTATGTTTGCGTTTGTTCATCATACTTTACAATAGAAAGGATATTAAGCTACGTTCATTATTACTCTATGGGAAAGATATTATCTTAAGTAAATCTAATTCAACATGAGAAATATTGCCTTTTTCTCAGTAGTAAACCTTAATATATTCCAGTTAGATTTGAAGATCTATGAAAACTTCTGATATTTTACTTTAAATGGAAATTCATCATTATTTGGATTTTGGTTTTTGGTTTAACCACCAAACTGGTTGACATCTTTACATGAATGTGAAATGTCTATCAAAGTTAATATAACATTTGGATACTATTGAAATAACATGGATATGAAGCTTATATCTATAATATATTTTATCTCTGTAGTCATTAGAGTGCTTAAGCCAATAAGGATATAATTTGGTCAGTTAAATTCCAAATTGCCAGTCCTATCAGTATTTACCTACTGATAGGATGTGCCATGAAAAAGTAAGGAGTGGTCATTAGTCAGAAATCCTGGTCAGTTTGCTGCCTCCCTTAGAAGGTAGTGTCGAAGTCTCCTTTCAGTTATCCAGCTTTGACTCTTAAATATCCCCTAAATTCATGCCACTGCAATAGACGGCCTAAATATTGGGAAAGACAGTATGTTTGTTGTACTAAAATCTTCTTCCTACGTCTTCATGTTGATTGGCCAGTGCTGTCTACCAAGTTATTAATTATGGATAATTAATAACCAAGTTATTAATTATGGATAAGAATGAGACTGTAGTTCTATGCACTTCTGGTAGTATATGAATTTCATCACTTGATATAACACTACCACTTTACTCATTGTAGGCAATTGGTCCAGGTCCATGTTTGCACTTGAGCAAAATCCTGTAGTTTTCTTTTTTCTTCCAGTAAGAAGAAATCAGAAAAAATTCTGTCATCACTCTAATGAATGATGACATATGAGTGGTGTTTTCAGAATTGCACTGACATCATGGAGAGACCTTACAATTCTTGTTTTTGATGGTAGAGCTTTAAAATTATTCACAGACAGCTGTTATGCAGTACTGAACATGTCCTAATGATAATATTTTCAGAGTTTTCCATGTTGGATAGTGAATAATCTTGCAGCCACTATTCTACCAGAATGTGCTTGGAGGAATAAGTAAGGATTTGATCAAGGTCACGATTTTATTGACGTGGTGGTGAAATTCTCTGTGTATAGTTGGGCAGAGCATCCATTAAATATATTCCATGTCCATCCCAATTTTAACCTTCATTAAATGTGTATCATGAAAAGTCAAAGAAAAATAGATTATAAAAAAAATAGAAACTTAAAAATAGAAAAAAAGACTTCTTTAATTGTTTCAAATATAAGGGGGGGGTCTCATTTCCAATTATGATCTCTATCTTCAGTTTGCCCAAAAAAATTCTTACTTTTTTATACCAGCATCTTAAACAGCTGTTTCAGTCATTATATATCTTGCTTTTCTCAAATACAATTTCATACTCTGATTCTTTTTTGTCTCAAAGTTGGCATTTTTTTTTGTGTGTGTGTGTGTGTGTGTGTGTGTGTGTGTGTGTGTTCTCACATCCTGTATTAGGGAATGTCCAATACAGAAAAGATAAAAATATAATGAGTCATTTTATAAAATAAATTTTACAAATTGATATAAACAAATAGAACATACAGTTTGTAAAATTTATGTTCTATTTGTTGTTCTAATAGTGTACAATTATTCCAAAATTTTTGATTTCCTTCATTTTTTTTCACTGCATAATTCATAGGGCCTGCTCAGAAGATCAAATTCCAATTGAGTGGAATAAAGCTCTCATAGTTCCCATCTGTATAAAAAGACAATAAAGCTGAATGTGAGAATTATAGAGGAATTTCTGTACTAAGTGTTCCTGGTGTTCCTGGTGCAAGCATTCTTGAGAAGAGGTGTGAAAAATCATGAAAGAGAAACTTGGAGAACAAGCTGGGTTCAAATGAAATAGAGGTTGTCAAGATCAGATTTTCACTTTATGACCAGTAGTCAAGAAATCATGGGAATATGACAAGGACCTGTACTTAAGTTTTGTAGATCTCGACAAGACATATGATAAAGTGCATAGAGAAAAGCTTTTCAAAACACTATAGTTATACTGGGTAAATTGAACATTATACAGAGCAATATATACTCCATATTTAAATTGTAAGTCAGCAATTAGAATTGAAAGAAAGACAGGAAGATAGTTTAATGTGAAATCAGGGGGTAAGACAAGACATTATTACTATATTGACTCGAATATAACTTGCCCTCCCATATATCTTGCACCCCTGATTTTACTTTATGAAAAAGTTTTGCATAACCTTGCACATGAAAAAAGTTTCACACGTTAAGAAATGGATAATGAAAGTTGTTATGGCAGTTTCAGATATTTTGGAAAATTCAGTTGAAGAGAATCAGGATTTCAACTCAACAATTGTCAGCCTGCCTTTGTCATTGAGCCGCATGATGTTAATACCACACTAATCATATGCATAGAGATGAAAGCAACCAGTAGAGGAAGTATGGGAGTGAGAGCATTGACTTCTACTCAATCTTGGATATGAATGAGGTGAGGTTTAGGTTCTACATGGAGTGGATGGCAGCTACAACCTGACTCCGGCAGGGATCTTTTGTGCAACTAGATTTTGAGAGATTGGGACATGATTTCACCAGAAATAACTGCCTAGAGTTTGTTTTTTTTTTTTTTTAATTAAAAGAAATACAGGAAAATTGTTTGATGTAAAAACATGCATAAGAGAAGGATGCACATTATCTCCAATTTTATTCATCATCTATATGGAAGAAAGTAGCATTACTTGATATCAGAATCAGAGATATCAAACTTGCTTTATGTAAATGGTATTGTACTCCTAAATACATCCAGTGCAAGTTCTCTCCAGGATTCTCTGAATAAATTGAATAACAGCTGTAGCAAATTTGGCATGAAAATCAGCAGCAGAAAAACAAAAACTATGAAAATTGCAGAAGATAGAAAACTTCAGCAGTAATCTCAATGGAGAATCTGCATTCTCAATGGAGTCACTATAGAACAAATAAAATATTTCAACTATTTAGGCACAGTTTTTAGTGAAGATGGCAAATTAAATCTGGAAATAGACAACAGAATAAGCAAAACTGGTATGGTGTGGAGCCAGTTGAATAAATTTATGTGGAATAAGAAAGAAATTAACCAAAGTATTATGCTAGCAGTATATAAGACAGCATTCAAACCAGTTTTAAGTTATTAATCTTGAAGTGGCTTGAAAAAGTTCATGTATTGTCTGGAGTAGGGCTTCCAGATTAGCTAACCCTAGTCCACCTAGAGTGATTCATGTTAAAAATAAATAAATAAATCAAATTTGTCTTTAATGTTTTGCAGAGTGGGCCAGTAGCTGCTTACTTGGCTAGAAATAACATTGTATATTTTGTTATTTTTTTTGTTTTATAGTTTATGCCATAGCAAAACCTTCTAGGATATTTTCTTTGATAATTGATTTAAGCACCAGTCAAGAATTCACTTTTAAAAATGCATGGCTTTTGAACATTGATCTGCCATGTTCATATCATTGCTTTACAGTATAAACAGCAACAGGAGAATAGGATGCCTTTGACAGGATACCACATGGAATTCTAATCAAGATTGTTGATTGGAATTGTTGGATTGTTGCTATTTAATTTGTACGCTAATGATATAGGAAAGGATCTGAGAGGAAGTGTTCAGTTGTTTGCTGATGACGCAAAATCGGATAGAGCAATGGTTAATACAGATGATGTTAAAATTTTGCAGGATGATTTGCATAGATTCGCAGTGTGGGCAAAGGAGAATGGATGTCAGTTTGATGTGGCAAAGTGTAAGGTTATGCATTTTTGGGTGAAAAGATTACCAGCTATATATATATATATTTGGTTATTGAAGTATACTTTGACAACCAGAGACAAGTAGGTTGTTATTCCTCTTTATCGAGCCGTGATAAGACCCCATCTTGACTACTGTGTTGCATATCAGGATGGCAGGGTTTCTTAGTGATGGGGAGGAGGTAGAGAGGATCCAGAGTCGAGTGACCAATATGGTAGCAGATCTATGGAATGAACTTTATGATAACAGGTTGAAGATTTGTGGGTTACAGAAATTGGTTGACAGACAGAAAAGGGATGATATGTTTGAGATATACAAATTACTGAAGAGTGATTTGAGAAGGCTAATACATGGGAAATTTTTCAGAACTGGTCTGGTGGCAGGAGAACTAGGAACCAACCTTGGAAACTGAGCAAGAGTGTTAGAACTAGATTTTTTGCTTGGAGAGTGTTCAATGCATGAAATAGGTTGCCAGAGTCTGTTGTGGGCTCCATGACTGTGAATAAGTTTAAAGCAAAGTATGATACTGTGCAAATGTTGGATAGTGCTTGGCATGATGTTTAGGGTCTTCCTTGATGAGTCTAAGGACTCCATGGAGTAGCCATAATAATAATAAGTGGATGGCTGGTGGATAGTTGGTCGATTGGTAGAGCCTCTGCTACTAATGGCTCAGTTAAGTAAGTTTGAGCGCGGTTAGTAGTTGGAAGGGGACCACTCGTTCGATGCTGTCGGCACACTCTCCCTCGATGAGTCTTTGGACTCCCTGGAGGTGTCAAAATAATAATAATAATAATAATAATAATAATAGGTATCAGAAATTTGTATATGGTGATGCAAATCTGCTAGATTTAAGGTGACCCAGTTGTCATGGTGTACCCCAGTTGTCAGTCCTTGGACCATTGTTGTTCAGTCTGTACATTAATGTTATTGGGAGGGCTTGACAGGAGAACTTCAGTTGCTTGCTGACGGTGATGATGTAAAGACAAGCAAGATAATCAGAGGTGCTACTGATATCAAGCACTTATGAAATGATTTGAAGAGCCTGGAACTGCAAATAAATGATAATGGCTGTCAGTTCAATGTTAGTTAGTGTATGCACTTTGGTATGATGAGATTTCCAATGTCATATTGTATTGGTGGGATTATACAGGATGTCCACAATGGACCTCCCTAGTTTCAACGAACAAGAAAAAATCGAAATGTTGAAATATGTAAGTTTTGGCATCAAATGTTCTAGAGACTATAAGTTTCATTCCGATTTTTTTTTTTTTTTTACAAAAACTTGGTGAGTGTTCCTTCTCATTTGTACAATTTCGGCACCATGGTCCATACACTTAACTATTAGCAACATGTTGAAACTAGGGAGGTCCGATGTGGACACACTGTAGTACAAAAAACTGATGAGCTTAGGAATCTTGGAGTTATTGTGGATAGGAATTTGGAGTTGAAAGGCAACATTGCAAATACAACTTAGTAGGTAATTCCAATGTTGAACATTGACATGCAAGGAAAAAGGAAGTCATTTTACCCTTTTATAAGACCTTTATCTGGATCTGTGTGCAGATTTAGTGGAAAGGATGCAAAGAGTTATAAAGATTATATCATTATTGTGGATTGTAAGTTATGAGGACAGATCAACAGCATGTGGACTGAATACTCTGGTAAACAAGAGAAAGGGGAATAATATTATAAAGGTCTATGAACTTCTGAACGGGTGTTGCAGGATATCGTCTGATGTAATTTCTTGTTATGTGGAAGGTGGGGAGAGGATAAGGGGTCATCCAAGGAAGTTGAATTTATGTGTAGTTAAGAAAGGGGGGGAGAGAGCTAGATTTTTTCTTCTCACAAAATTGTGAGTGTGTGGAACAATTTGCCTGTTAAAGTATGAAATTACTATAAATGAGTTTAAGAGAAGTTACAAGAACTGGTGTGGGTGCAGTATTGCCTCCCTGAATGAATCTAACTCCTTGGAGACTTTAGATAATAAATAAATTTTAATTTATAAATTTACAAATATTATGAATCATAATTCTTAAAGGGAACAAACATTATTAAACATGTTTCCTTAATTTCAATATGTCAGTGCTATTTACCAGACTAATTTAAATTCAAATGATCGTAATTATTATTAATCTTTCAGAAATTCTTTTCCATCGTGAATTTTCAAGTTTATATATTTCTGGGAAAAATTACAATGTGTGTTTATAAAATAAAAACTAAAATATACCTACTTCATTTTTATTAAAATAAACTCAACTGCTAATAATCATACTGACATGTGTATCATTACTTGACTAGATCTAGTCACAGTACATATATACGTGGGCATGTAACAAATATTTGTGAAATGAAGTAGCCCAGCCTGGATGCATGAGATGTGACAGGAATGAACAAGTTCAGATGATAGAAAAGCAAATTTCCCTATACGTATTGGGAAATTTGCTTTTTTATATATTGGCATGATTATTTAAACATTAATTAATACAGGTAAATAAAAATAATAAAGTAGTGAGTGATGCATAAAAATATTAAACATTTATAAAACATCTTTAAGTTTCAGAAGTGGATCACTAATTTTTTGAAAAAAAGAATCATAAATAATAAAAAAAAATTAATACACAGTGCATGTGAGCCACATTTGCACTGCCTTCATTTTATCACAGGTTATATTCCAAACTCTCAGACATCTGCAGTATTGATTTGTTGTATCTTTAATTTTCATTTGAAATGAAATACCTGCATTCTTTTGTGGAAACAGCATTATATTATCAATATAATAAATTAGTATGCTTCCAGTGAATAGTGATTAGAATCTATCAGTTGTGTATATATACAGGGTGTTCGGGATAAATTTGACAGTTTCGTAAGGAAAAAGAAAATCTTCTTTGTATCTATTAAATTTAATGAATTGACAAAAAAACATTACAGGCAGAGTTAATTACAATACTATCAACAAGATTTACTCAAAATAACCACCATTAGCATCGATCACAGCTTCAATTCTGCTTCGGAACCTCGAACAAGCTGATGCTACAGTCTCCCTGGGAAGGGCCGCAAAAACTGTTTTAATTTTATCCATTAACTGGGCTTTTGTATTACTGGAAGTGCGATTGGTGTCTTTTTCAACTGCGCCCCATACAAAATAATCCATGGGGTTAAGGTCTGGGGAGTTTGGAGGCCAAACATTTGGACTGGTGAAGTCGTAGAAATTTTCAGACAACCATTTTTGACTTTTCCCAGAGGTGTGGCAAGGGGCCGAATCCTGCTGCCATACATACGGCCTACCATTGGCTACCCTTGTTATCCAGGGCTTGACTACAGTTAGCAACTCCACGAACAAAGCCCGAATTCCAATGCCAGGGTTCTTCAACACCTGTTCCTGCAGATTTGCGAGGAATTCTGCTGTACGAACGCAATCAGATCGTCTGCTAGGGATCTTTCTTCTTGCTACATCCTCGTAGTCACCATTGCAAGTCTCTAGTTCATGCCTGATGTTTTTACTGTATTCAGGGAGCATTGGGCAGCAGTCGTAATATCCTTATTTTGATGGCGGGCACGAATCATCATGATACAAGTTATTCTCTTCCATGATTCAGGTGGGTTCCAGCTATCCATCCTTTCTGACATCTTGTATATGAATGAAGAAGGGTCCAAACTTTTAAATGAAGAGAAGTGTGTGTTAATACATGTAACTTACGGAAAAATATAATTAATTATAAATATGTCAAATTTATCCCGAACACCCTGTATTATGTATATGAAAGTATTCAATTACATACTTATATGCTATTTTAATAAAATAATATTTCACTGCATTATTGCTATTTCTAAAATTGGATTACTAAACTTGCTTGATTTATTAAGTATATTTGATTAAATTATTTTTTCCTCTTTCTTAGTTCTCCTCAGGATCAGATAAAAGTTGTGGCAACTTTATCTGGTGACAACATCAGTTATGCTGTAAGTACTTCATTTTTTCTATAGACATGTGTTGATTTTATATAGACGTTAAGTTTTCAATATTGTCTAGAGTTGACTTTCCTGTAGTTATTTCCAGATATTATAACAAACTTACTTGCTAACATAACTCTTATTTTTCAGGAAATAACATACACTAAAATATTAATCATAAAAACTTTAATTAATACTTTCTTATATTTCAGCGACTTTTCATTGCCATCATCATCAGGGATCACAACAAACAATGATATGTGCATGGAGGCACTAATATTGGGCGAGGCTGAAGAAAAGCAACCAAAGTCTGGCCTAACTAAATGGCATCTTCTGGTGGGGTAAATTGGGTAGTCTTGACTGTTGGACTAAAGATCTTATGATGAATGCTTCCCAAATTTGGGGCAGTCTCATGCACCCAAATTTGTTGGTTTGGAAAGTTTCTCAGGGCTGAGGCAAATTCGAGGAATAGCTTTTCATATTTGTATTTGTTACAGTGTAATTGAGTGGGCTTCTTTCAGCATATCCTGTGGTGAATGTCCAAAGTATGGTCAGCAAGTCCTGAGTGGCTGTATTGGTGAAACCGGATGTAGTCCTTGTGTTCAAAAATTCTAAATCCTACATGTTTAGCCATAGTAGGACAGTTTGCAACTGCGAGGGACTTGATAGGTCTAGGGAATGTGGCTGGTCTTTGGGTGGAGCAAAAAAGAGATGACAATTTCTTATGTGGTTTGTAAATAGTTGTGAGGTTGTATTTCCTTAGGATTTTTGTCAGTTTTTTTGGATGTGCTCAGGATATATGGAGAGATCTTGAGTAATCTTTGTTCTGAAGGGGAGGGGAGGAGGGGGTTGTAGTTACAGGGTTTTAATATTTTTTGGATTTTATGGTGATTGTCGTCATTGACTAAGAAAGTGTTGAAAGATATTATCAAGTTCAGTAGTTTGGGCACTGTTATCAGAACTGATTAATTTTGCCATGTTATACAGGGTGTTCGGGATAAATTTGACATATTTATAATTAATTATATTTTTCCGTAAGTTACATGTATTAACACACACTTCTCTTCATTTAAAAGTTTGGACCCTTCTTCATTCATATACAAGATGTCAGAAAGGATGGATAGCTGGAACCCACCTGAATCATGGAAGAGAATAACTTGTATCATGATGATTCGTGCCCGCCATCAAAATAAGGATATTACGACTGCTGCCCAATGCTCCCTGAATACAGTAAAAACATCAGGCATGAACTAGAGACTTGCAATGGTGACTACGAGGATGTAGCAAGAAGAAAGATCCCTAGCAGACGATCTGATTGCGTTCGTACAGCAGAATTCCTCGCAAATCTGCAGGAACAGGTGTTGAAGAACCCTGGCATTGGAATTCGGGCTTTGTTCGTGGAGTTGCTAACTGTAGTCAAGCCCTGGATAACAAGGGTAGCCAATGGTAGGCCGTATGTATGGCAGCAGGATTCGGCCCCTTGCCACACCTCTGGGAAAAGTCAAAAATGGTTGTCTGAAAATTTCTACGACTTCACCAGTCCAAATGTTTGGCCTCCAAACTCCCCAGACCTTAACCCCATGGATTATTTTGTATGGGGCGCAGTTGAAAAAGACACCAATCGCACTTCCAGTAATACAAAAGCCCAGTTAATGGATAAAATTAAAACAGTTTTTGTGGCCCTTCCCAGGGAGACTGTAGCATCAGCTTGTTCGAGGTTCCGAAGCAGAATTGAAGCTGTGATCGATGCTAATGGTGGTTATTTTGAGTAAATCTTGTTGATAGTATTGTAATTAACTCTGCCTGTAATGTTTTTTTGTCAATTCATTAAATTTAATAGATACAAAGAAGATTTTCTTTTTCCTTACGAAACTGTCAAATTTATCCCGAACACCCTGTATAAGGCTTTTATAATCCCATATTGTTAGGACTGGGGGAGGTGTTGTCACTGCTGGTGAATGCATCTACCTGTATGTGTAGGTTTTTTTAGTAAAAGGGAGAATGCCAGGGATCCATCAGGCTAGCATGTTTAGGAATGGGAGACTGTTGTTGTTTCGAAGGTGAACTGAATCCTGGGATGTTGATTGTTTAGATGTGTTAAGAAATTATGAAGCGTATCCAGGTCATGTGGCCAAATGGAGAACACAGCTCTATGTGGATATGCTTTCACAATTTTTTAATGTATCTAAACAATCAATATCCTAGGATCCAGTTTATTATAAAAGGAAAAGAACAACAGTCTCCCATTCCTAGAAACTTGGATTACATGCCAGCCTGATGAATTCCTGTCATTCTCCCTTTTACAAAAAAACTTACACATACAGGTGGATACATTCACCAACAGTAACATCCCCTTCCCTCCTTCCCTAACAATATGGATTATGAAAACCTTATATAACAGAGCAAAATGAATCAGTTCTGATAACAGTGCCTAACTGCTGAACTTGATCATATCTTTCAATACTTTCTTAACCAATGACTACAATCCCCATAAAACCCCAAAAGTATTGAAACCCTGTAACTGCACCTCCCCCCTCCCCCTTCAGAACAGAGATTACTCAAGATCTATTACCATTCCATATATCTGGAGCACATCTGAAAAATTGACAAAAATCCTAAGGAACAACTTTAACCTGACAACAACTTGTAGACCACATAAAAATTGGCATTTCTTATACACTCCACCAAAGACCAGCCACATTCCCTAGACCTACCAGGTCTTGCAGTTACAAACTGTCCTACAATGGCCAAACTGGCAGGACAGCCAATAACAGAATTTCTGAATATAAGGGCTACATCTAGTTCTACCAATACAGCAATTTAGGACTTGCTGTGACCATGCTTTGGACATCCCCACAGGATATGCTGGAAGAAGCCACTGTATTACATCACAGCAAATACAGATATGAAAGGCTATTCCTCAAATCTACCTCAGCCCTGAAAAACTTTCCAAACCTCAACAAATTTAGGTGCATGAGACGGCCCCGAATTTGGGAAGCATTTATCCTAAGATCTTCAGCCCAGCAACCAAGACCGCCCAACTTTGGTTGCTTTTCTTTAGCCTCATTTGTCCAGTGCTAGTGCCTTATGTGCATATATTATTGTTTTTTGTGATCCATGATGAAAGCAATGTAATGTTGCCAAAATATAGGAAAGTATTAAAATTTTTGTAATTAATATTTTACTATATGTTATTATTTCTTGAAAAATAATCGTTATGAGTAGTGTATATGCCTCTCTGCCAGAAAAACTTGCTTGCTATAACAAACTTGAAGCCCTATAGGCAATCTTATATAAGCTATTTACTATAATAAACTATTCTTGTGGTCTCTGAGATTTCTATAATGAAAGCCATCTATGTTATTTTAACTTACTCAAAAAAAGGATAGTGAAAACATACATATGGAGCATTGCATTATATGGTTGTGAGGCCTGGACTCTAACAAAACAAGACATGAAAACGTTGGAGGCATTTGAAATTTGCTGCTGGAGAAAGATGATGAAAATTAGTTGGACAGAAAAGAAAAGTAATGAAGAAGTTCTGAATATAGTTCATGAAGAGTGGTCATTAATGAAACACATCAATAAGAGAAGAAAAAGCCTAATTGGACACCATTTGAGGCATGAGGGACTGATTGCAGAAATAATGGAGGGCACTGTAGAAGGAATGAGGACATGAGGCAGACCAAGAATTTCATATATAAATAACATAATGATGCTAACTGGCACTAAGAGTTATGAAGAAATAAAAAGGAAGTCACAAGACAGGATGTTGTGATGTGCTGCTATATTTACCAATTTTCAGATTGATGCACCAAAGAAGAAAAAAGCACATCTCCTAGAGGATATGTATGATAAATAAGCCTTTATCTCTCTATTTCAGTAATACATGATAGTTTATTTATTTTCAGTTACAATCTAGAAATTATTAAACAAAGAATAAAAAAAAAAAAAAAAAAAAAAAAACCTAAACCATACTATAATGACATCGGAAGTCGTGGTATCTCTCAGATACAATTTACTGTCAAATATCACAAACCTTTACGTAACATGTGTTAAACCAAACTGACAGCAAAAAAAAAAAAGGAGGAATATCGTAACATATGAATGCATAATGGAGGTTATTTTCTTGATCATAAATTAGTAAATAATAATATTTGGTTTACCGATCAAGTGTTGATCAATTTTATTAACTGAACCAACTAGTTTCGCCATACTTATCTGTTGGCATCTTCAAGGCACTTACATATAGGTTTAAACAATCTCACAATTATGCGTAACTGCAAAACTGACAAGAATAAAAACTGACTAGAATAATTACAAATAAAATAGTATCGAACGTGAATGAAACACGTATTGCGTGTACAAGATCAGCTAGCTGTTGCTGAGGAACTTTCTGTAGTTTGTATTAAAGTTCATTTCTTCCGTTTTTAAGGTTCTGATTAGGGTTTTATCTCTGGGAGTATTAGGCCTTGGTTTCTGTTAAGTAGCCACAGTAGAAAGGGCAACTGTGGCTACTTCTTTGAAAATTCTTGAATGGTAATCTTCCTCTATGTAAGTAGAACAGCTTTTGCCCACTCGATCACATGGTTAGTTGTAGAGAAATGAGACGATAGGCCAGAAATGTCCTGTCTGTTTTTTTTTTTTTTTTCTGGCCTATCGTCTCATTTCTCTGCAACTAACCATGTCATAGAGTGGGACAAAAGCTGTTCTCCTTACATAGAGGAAGATTACCATTCAAGAATTTTCAAAGAAGCAGCCACAGTCGCCCGTTCTACTGTAAACCTTAACAGAAACCAAGGCCTAATACTCCCAGAGATATGGAAAACCCTAATCAGAACCTTAAAAACGGAAGAAATGAACTTTAATACAAACTACAGAAAGTTCCTCAGCAACAGCTAGCTGATCTTGTACACGCGATACGTGTTTCACTCACGTTCGATACTATTCTATTTGTAATTATTCTAGTCAGTTTTTATTCTTGTCAGTTTAGCAGTTACGCATAATTGCGAGATTGTTTAAACCTATATGTAAGTGCCCTGAAGATGCCAACAGATAAGTGTGGCGAAACTAGTTAGTTCAGTTAATAAAATTGATCAACACTTGATCGGTAAACCAAATATTATTATTTACTAATATGAATGCATACTCATGACCTCCAAACTATACACTGAATTGTGTAAGAATATTTATATTAAACATTTGCATGTATCTGTCAGATCATCTGCAAGCTCTGCACAGTTAAAGGTGTGTTAATTAAAACTCTTGCCGCATATATCAAGGGATTGCCGCAATTAATTTCGCCGTGTTAAGCAAAACTGCGTTAAGCAAGGGATACCTGTATATTAATTTCACAAGAAATTCTCTTCATGGATGAACTATGAAGAATTTAATTGCTCTTGCATGTATATAGATAGCTGACTGTGAATATACTTCATGGGAAAGCATTTATTATTTACTTTGACTATAGTGAAATATGGATGAAAACAAGAATATGATTTCTTGTTCAGTACAGTCAACTTTCACTATAAACTAGATATCAGATTAGTTTTGTTACTTGGTTAGATAATGTTCTACGGTTGACTCTCAGTATAGCAAATACTATTATAACAAACTAACTCACTAACCAAAATACTAAAATAGCACCAATCAAAGTCCCATAATGTTATTCTTAAGGAAGTTCATGTAGTAAACTTTCTACTATTAAGAATAGCAACATGCTTATGAGGCTTTGGTTGGTACTTTTTTAGTAGTTTGGTTAGCAAGTTGTAGAACACGTTATCCAAACTAGTGACAAAACTTATCTGATATATTCGAACTGACTATATAATTAAATAGATAAATAAACACTCTAAATGTGACTGTTCAAATTGTAACATGCTTTTTTTTTTTTTTTTCAGGATATCTCTCTAAAACTCCATAAACATCAGGTAGCTTCCCATCGTACCATTGTTCAAAATGATTTTCAATGGAAATTACAGCAGGTAAGGATATTTTGAATATTTTCAAGTAGAATCACAATTTTCATGATTCTGCTTGAATATGAGCACTCTGCATCTTTGTTAACATAATGTATACAGTAATCCCTCGATTAATGCGCCTCCAATTAGTGCGTCATTTTTTTTCGATACCCATCGATTAGTGCACCTCTAAAAGGTTAGTGTGCCTATATACATTTTAAAATAAATGTTACACATTTTAAAAATTTTCTATCTATACATTTTTATGGCTAACTATTTTAAAAAATCACTCACCAGAATGAAATAATTTAGTTACCGATTTAAAACATTTTACAAAGTTATTTTTAATGGCATACTACACTACTTCCATGTACACTATGTATACTATGTTGTCTGCTATAGTACGCCTACAGATTCGAGACCCTTTGACACTTCTGCACATGTCACAAAAAGGAGAATCCATTCCGATAATAGGGTAATCAATCCATCTTCTGGGATGAGTTGTTTATTATTAAACGTCGGAAAATTAACTTCTCTTTTATGATCATTGTAGTTTTTAAAGTGGTAACTATTTTGCTTGTATAACAGTTGGGAAATTTTATCTATAAAGCACATGATTTCACATGTTGGCGACCAATTCATACATCCCTCATTTCTTTCTCCCCTTCAATGATAATGTCCAAGAGTTAATTAAATCTTATTCTGAAGAATTGAGTGATTCCAACCTGCTAAATTTAGATGCACAGCAGGAAGATTCTGAAGAATATGAAGAAAATTTAACCACTGATAGTTAGCCAAAAGAGATTTCACAGAAACAATTTGAAAATATTTTTCATACAATCGAAGTTTTAAAGCAGCAGTGCTTAGAGCTGACCCTGATGAAGAGAGGAGTAGAAGAGGCAATAGGCCATACCATCAGTGTTGTATGAAAAAAAAAAAAAAAAATGCCCGCCAAACTATGTTAGCTCAATTCTTTTTTAAGAAGTAGAATAATAAAATTTATATTCTGAATATGTTTTTATTGTCTTTCAGCTTCATGGTTTTCCTTTAACTAGGCCCTGAGACATACCTTAATTCTTTTATAAAAAAATTAAGGTTCAAAAAAGAAATTTGAGGATCGAATTATACTTTTTCCCATAGGTTATTATATTCGATTAGTGCATTTTCGATTAATGTGCCTGTTTTAAAGAATGCATTAGGTGCACTAATCGAGGGATTGTTGTACTTGTATTATACATCTTAATAACATCTTATTAACTCCGAACAACAAAAACTTTACTTTTGAATACAAAACCTTTGTTCTAGTAATTTTTTCAAACTTGTATATAAGTCAAAAAGTTGTAATATGTAGGTAATTTTATTTTCATATTAGTGATTTAATTGCATTAATATGAAATTTGATAGCATTAAACGTGTTCCCCTATGCATTGTCTGGCTACTGATCAACCAGCCAGGTGCTTAATGCTAATAGCCTTTTAAAGATTCGATTTAGTTCTACAATTGGTTATCAAGGAAACAGTAATCATTTTTATTTTTTGAGTGTTACATCACTTTTAAAAAGTTAGTAATTGTATACGTGTGCCTGTGTAGTTTTGTGGAAATGGTGTTTAGTTCAGGCAGCACCATGGTACCTGAAGAATGACAATTTATAAGTTTGATTCTAGTCTCCAACTAGAGGGACTTTTTGTAAGCTTTTCTTCAGCAGACTCCCAAGTTAGAGTGTCTTTGGCATGAACAAGTAGGATCTTTCCTTCCCTCCTTCCTTCCTGTAAACCACAGTTTTTTAACCCCACATATGAAATATCAACCATAAAACTCACTCTATTACAGACAAATGAGTAGTTATGGTTTAAGGCCATGAGACAGTGGCAATTGTCTGCTTCAGTCTCTCCTAAAAAGTCTTGATTCACTGAAGGATGAAGACTGGCTGCCTGCTTTTTTCAGAAAGTTAGTCAGGATAATTGAGTTCTGTCTACTCCCTTTGGAGAATAAAAGGCATTAGGGGATTTATTTTCTTTTTATAAATGTATGTATTCATTTTTTAATATATAATGCTTATATCCATTTTTTTATTATTATATAATGCACATATTCACTCTTTAACTTTTTGTACTTTGTAAAACAATCTGTCCGTATATTAGAAATTAACAGAAAAAAAGTGGTAAATTATATTACATAAAAAATAAATAAAAGCTGCTAATGCCTTTTATTCCCCTATAGGTAGTAGGCCTTCTCAGTTAACTAACTTTTGGAGACTGAGGAGGTAGTTCATTCTCCACTGATAGCCAATCAGAAATGGATGGCCCAAGACTATCACTAATTATACGGCATCTGGTGAAGAGAGGCAGCTGACAAGTACTGATCTCATAGTCCCTATCCTAACACTATATTTATTGTCTGAAATAGTGTGGATTCTGCAGTCCATTATCTTGAGTTTATGGGAGGAAAAAAAAAAACAAGTTTCTGGGGGGGAGGGGTACTGCTTCCTGGTTCCAGTTCCCTGACTAACTTGGGAACTAGGTTCAATTCCTGTCCTCTAGTCAGTGACAGGAATTGAACCTAGGTCATTCCTCTCAGTCTAGCACAGTGAATTCCAGTGCCACTTCTTTTGATTTACACAGGTATTATATTCATTTAAAATCGATGAAATGCATTTGAATCTCAATATCTCAATACTACATTTTTTCTTCAACCATTTGTTGAAGAAGTAGTAGTCATGGTTTTCCAGACCACTCGGTTTTCTGCCTCTCCCATCAATCTCACTCCTGCAACTTGTTCCAGTTCATCCCTTCACCTTCTCGGTTTTCTTCTTTGTCTTGTTCCATCCGTTGGTCTCTACTCGGTTGTTTTTCTAGTCCATCTCCTGTCATTGCATCTGGCAATATGGCTAACCCATATTTCCAGATGCATGACACTTATTCTGTTTAATGTATTTTACAATATCCGTGGTACCTGTTTGAGATCTTATCCAGTTATTTGTCTTCCTATCTCTTAATGTTATTTTTAGCATACTTCTTTCCATGCGATGTTGTGTTGTTCTCAGTTTTTTGTTTAGGGCTTCTATTAAAGTCCATGTTTCTCCGCCGTATGTTAGGACAGGAAGTATGCACTGGTCGAAAGCTTTCATTTTTAGAACTCATAGGGATGTCACTTCTGAATATGTCTCTCATTTTCCCATAAGCCATCCATCCAAGGTGAATTTGGCTTTCAATCTCTTTTCTTTGGCAATCCTCAAAGGATAACAATTGACCCAAATATACATATGAAGTAACTTGTTCTATTTCATGGTTTTCAACTTTGACAGTTCTTTGGTTTATGTATTTATTCATCATTATTTTTGTTTTTTCTCTATTTATTTTTAATCCAATTACTCTGGAGGCTTCATTTAGGCTTTTGATATTCAATGTTATAATATTATTAATTTATTTCTTGAATGTTTCATAAAATACTGCATCAATGTAATGTATTTATATTTAATAAATATCTAGTTATTTTATGCCACAGCGCAATAACTTGGCCATTGTAGTTCCTCCAGTAATCGTGATGTTGAAAATCATGAGATGAAAATCTTTTCATTGATAACCACTTATCCACCAAATTAGGTGAATTCTATTCCATTGATTAAATTTATTAATTTTTTGGGACAAATAAACTCTATCAGTATTACATTTCCATTCCTTTTATTTCAAACACTTCTGGCATTTGTAAACATACATGTTAGCACATTTTTGATTTCTCTAGCAAGTTCTACTGACCCCACTTCTCAAATATGAAGCATCCATAAATCCCCCCCCCCCATCTCCTGCCATTTCTCTCAATCATCACTGATCTCTTACACCTTTACTCAGACCTAAATGTTGCCCCCACATTTCTATTACCTAAATCCTTTCTTGTAGCCATTAGTGTTACAGAAAAGGAAATCTGAGACAATTTTATTGCTGTGCAGCAAGTAAAAGAATAAATGAGCATGTAAATATAACTTTAGTTAATTGCAAAAGGTAGAAAATGAGATGCTTTAGAATAGCTGAGTTGTTAAGTGATCTTAAGCAAGGTTTACCATCCCAAACTGACCTACCCTGCTATTATGTTGCTGAGGTGGAACTAATTGAAAGGATAAAGGTGAATGAGATTAAGCTTGCCAGATGTCCTGTATTTTACGTTGAATTTTGCTGTCCCATATTGTACTTGTAGGGACAGCCTAATGTCTCATATTTTAATGAAAAGATAAAATTCTAAATATTATGTTAAGCAATTATAATTTTCAATATTCTTTTTGAATAATCCAACTTAAATTGATTTGTAAGTCATAATAACTTACAAATCAATTTGTAAGTTATGAGGTATTTATTTATTATAGTATGAAGTATTTATTTCCTCAAACTGGCAGTTTGAGGAAATAAATTGTGTTTGCAGTTTATGGTGACGTCATGGCAGCAACGGTCCCTGTCATTGGTTGATTTTTATTTAGTATAAGCATTTTATTTATAATTCTGTTCAGATATATTGCATATGCTTATTTTCAAACAGTTCTTATTTGGACATTGTGCGGTATCGGTACAGTATGATGTTATTTCAGTAATTATTAAAAAAATAATATCTCACTTTTTTGAATGTGCGATATTTGGTTAATACATAAAATATATAATTAAAGGTAAATTAATTTTCTTTATTAATTATACAAAGGTAAATTAAATTTTGCTTCTCTCCTTAAGTCCTTAACAATGCCAAAACGAAAGTGCATTTTTAATGATGATTATTTGAAAGAATGGAATTTTATTGCAAAAGTAAAACATAATGATGAAGTTGAATGCAAAATCTGTAGATGAACATTTAGTATTGCACATCGAGGATGATCAGATATTACACAACACATCAACACTCAGAAACACAAATTGAGCATTTTGAATTCCAGTTCCGAAAGTATTGATGCTTACTTTGTAAAACCAAATACCAGCAATGAAAGAAACGTTATTGCTGCCAAAATAACTATGGCATTTCATGGCATAAAACGTCGTCATTCTTTTGGTCACCAATGTCCCATATTTGGTTTTCCAAAATCTGGCAACTCTAAATGAGATGGAAGTATTAAAGCTATTGCAAGAGGTTGATTCAAACACAACAGTGGTATCGGATATGGATATTAACATCGATAAGGTTGCAAGAGAATTAGCAGTGCCTCTGACTTGGTTGTTTGATTCCCAACATGGACAAGATTCGTGATGAGTGAAAGGAGGACAAGATCATTCCATTAAACAAGGGTGGACAGAAGCAGTCAGTCACAGACCAGTTAGTATGTCTGGAGTCATTAAGGTAATGCAGAGACTAATTAGGATTCCCACCCATACAAAGGTAGTAGCACTTTCATTCTTATATGCTGGGATAGTTCTGTTAGGGATCAGTCTTCCTTTAGCAATTTGCTCATGCTTTATAAATTAAGTGGATTCAAAGTTGGATAAGGAGAACATGCAAAATCCAAAGTATTGGATTCATTTCAGTAAATTATGGACTCTATAACTGTGTTAAGAATAATTGCTTGCTTTAATTTTCTGATGTTTCAACCTTCATATCAAGAATGTTTCAACCTTCATATGAAGGTCATCATCTGGAGTACGCACACAAAGACAAGCTGACCTGACCTCTATTATAAATTTATAATAGAGGTCAGGCCATGATTCTACTGATCTGATCTATTAAAAAATAAAATGCATCAAAGCTATATCCTATTTATAACATAATCAGAGAACAAATTCATATTAATTACTTATTAATACTTATTTAAATTAAGGGGATATTTAATCCCACATTATTTCAAAGCTGAATAAGAAACTCTAAAATAGAAATCAGAGAGTTTCATGCCAAATATAGCAAGCTATAAAAGTTCGGCGAGTCCAAGCATAAGCAAATACCTGGTAGTACAATACCAGGCAACTCGTAGTAAAGGTGGATAAAGCTAGGATCACTATTCTTAGTATTAACCCTAATAAAACTCATCCCCTAGGAGATAGGTCACTACCCAGATCGGTTTCAACCTTTATTGAGGTCTCATCAGTGAGTAGGTAGACCAATAAATACCAAGATAATAGCTTTAATACTTTACCGTACGAGTTGTTAAAGAGTTGCACAAATAAATTAATGAAATAAAGAGCCAAAAGGCTTCACTTCGGCGATGTAAAAATTTTTAAATTAAGGGGATATTTAATCCCACATTATTTCAAAGCCGAATAAAAACTCTAAGATAGAAATCGAAGAGTTTCATGCCGAATATTGCAAGCTATAAAAGTTCTACGAGTCCAAGCCTAAGCAAATACCTGGGTAGTACAATACCAGGCAACTCATAATAAAGGTGGATAAAGCTAGGATCATTATTCTTAGTATTAACCCTAATGTAAAACTCATCCCCTAGGAGATGTATGTTGTTTTACATTAAGGGAGATAGGTCGAAACCTACCCAGACTGGTTTCGACCTTTATTGAGGTCTCATCAGTGAGTAGGTAGACTGATAAATACCAAGATTGTAGTGATAATACACGATGAAATCAAGGAGTTTCATTGTGTATTCAAAGAGAATTGTTTAAATTATGGGGATATTTAATCCCATATTATTTCAAAGCCTAATAAGAAACTCTAAGATAGAAATCAAAGAGTTTCATGCTGAAACTTTATCCACCTTTACTGCGAGTTGCCCAGTATTGTACTACCCAGGTATTTGCTTATGCTTGGACTCGCCAAACTTTTATAGCTTGCTATATTTGGCATGAAACTCTTTGATTTCTATCTTAGAGTTTCTTATTCGGCTTTGAAATAATGTGGGATTAAATATCCCCTTAATTTAAATAATTTTTACATCGCTGAAGTGAAGCCTTTTAGCTCTTTATTTCATTAACTTATTAAATACTTTTAATACAGCAATATTGGTAGCCTAATCAATAATTTTTTTTTTAATATAAGTGTTTGTTACATTAAGGCTAAGATCATTGATTACTACAGTCCTAAATTATAATTTATAATGAACTCTTAGAACAAAAGATTATGTGCATAGAATATGTGTCATCCATATTCTTAGGGTGGTTGATAAGAATTCCACAGGCCTCTTTAAATTTGCACTTCTACCATGTTTTGGTATGATGTAATGAACAAATGCCTTTCCAGTCAATTCTGTCTAGAGTATTCAGGACATGAACAGAAAGGCCAAATTTACCATAGCTATTAAATTTAATGTGTCATTTATGTTCCTTTTTTTGGATAGGAATTGTGCATCCTGTTTCATCTATATAAGGCAAACTACAGGTGCACTGGGGAAGTGGATCCTTGGAGGGTTGAATAAGTTCTTTAATTTTTTAGGAGTTTTAAAGGTAGTATTAAGGTTATATTTCTATATTATTCTGGTTATTTTATCTGATATCCGTGTAATGTATGAAATGGCAACAGTTTTATTGTAATCTAGTTTATCTTAATTATCTTGGAAGAATTTTTTGATGGTATTTTTTAGGAAGGTATTGCTGATAACTTTTAACTCATGTTTAAGTGCTTGCTCACTGGAGCAAATCTTTGAAGCCCTTTTTTTACTGTGTTAATGATTTTTTTTTTGTGTTGGGTGGTTGTGGTGGTAAGAGTTAGTGTATATATTGGCTAGTATGTGTAGATTTATTGTAAATAGTGAAGGAAAGACTGTTGGAAGGAAGACGTGTGACAAGTGTATCTAGAAATGGAGGTATGAAAGTTTATTTTTCACTTGGTTAGACTATAATAAATTTAGTCTTGACGTCTATAGACGCCAAGACATCTATAGACGTCAAGTTTGTAATGGATGCGAAGTGCATATTAAAATTATAATATCATTGATATTACGTTGAAATATATGATGGATACGAGGCGTGTGATGATGCATATTTGATCCATAATGGTCGGTGAGGTGGTTAATCCTTTATCCAAGTGTGAGCAAACAAAGTTTGCACCTGAAAGTATCTTCAGGACTGGGATAAGGTGGTATAACACCGGGCAACTCGTTGCAAAGGTGGAACAAGCTAACATCACTCATATCTCAGTATCTCCCATAATGCAAAACACATCTCCTTTTGGTATGTATAATGTTATGCATTAGTGGCCCTTCCCTTAATGCATGACATTATACATATCCGAAAGGAGATGTGTTTTGTATTATGGGAGATACTGAGATAGGAGGGATGTTAGCTTGCTCCACCTTTGCAACGAGTTGCCCGGTGTTGTACCACCTTACCCCAGTCCTGAAGATACTTTCAGGTGCAAACTTTGTTTGCTCACACTTGGATAAAGGATTAAACTAAATTTATTAAATAGAGGTATGTTCTGAATTTCAATTATGAATTGTATGCATTTGTGTTGTTTGTTTAGATGGGGCATCTAATGTCTAGTGGCTATGGGAGAAGATAACAAAAGAATGTCAATGGATCTTTGGGTTTTAAAGTAAAGGAATCTAGAGCACATTACTTAAATCTTCCATATAAAAGTTAGCAGATAAATTCCAAATTAAATAAAATTAAAGTCCAAAGTATTGGATATACGCAATACTTGGAATTTTGTCAGGGCACTTGACACAATGCCTTGGTAAAACTAGGAGAATGGTTGACTAATATGTATCAGATCAATGTGTGGAGGTGCCCAGATTGGAGTACTGCATGCTCCTGTACTCGGGCCATTGTTAAACAACAATGGCGCAAGTATGATCTGAACAAATCGGTTCTGTGGGCATATGCTAATGAATGTCAGCTTGGTGTTGCTAAGTGCAATGTTATGCATTTTGGACAGAGGATATTGTAGGCAGAGTATGTATTACATGAATGGTATTGATACAATTTGTTTGTGAAGCTAAAAGACCTGGTGAGAATGGTTAACATATCTACTCTCCAACTTTTTAATCCCGACATGGATATTTGTGACCATCTTTATATGGGAAGTGACTATCACTGTCTGATTTGAGACCATTGTCACACTTACTGGAGAATCAGAATCCTGAAAGGCTTGAAAAAGTACCATGTTTGGTTTCTAGATTAGGGTTTACAGATTAATTAACTTTTATCTCATTGATGGTACTATTACTAATGCACCTTAGGTTTACAATAATGTTACATGTATTATCAGATATAAGTTTCCAGTTTTAATGAGGAATGCTGATGAAGGAAAGGTTTGTTTATTCTTGAGGACTTTATACGTGGATCATCTGGCAATAAGACTTGAAGTATTATTTGGGACTCATCTGACAGCATTTTGAAGATTGTGTTTAGTCCCAGATTTGCAGATGTATTAGAATATTCTTTCATTATTTTACTTTCAATATTTTTTAGAATGTCAAGAGAGTATTTTTTTTACCCTTATTCACAATGTATTATCAATTTTTTGCAATGCAACTGGGAGCTGGAACTCAGTGTAACTTCTCAGTATCTACAAATTGTTATAATCTCTTTGAATGGTCATTAAAAATAAGAGAAATAAATTTCCAAATTTCTAAACTGTTTTGTACATCTAAGAACTGATTCTATGTATCCTGTTTGAATTTTAAATATATTTAATTATTAGTTGGAATTATTAATCTGTTTAATACAAATTCACATCTGGCCTACAAAAATTAAAGAGAGTATTTTTTTATCCTTGTAAAAAATTAAAGAAATATAAAACATTCCTCATTTCCATCATAAGCACATAAAACAAGGAAGAAAAGTAGTATTTCTGGACTGTGTAAAAATAAATTAAGACATGTATGAAATTAATAAAAATAAATACATTTTAAATAAAAAAATCCCACTCACAAAAGGTTTATGATAATCTTTTGTGGGTGAGATTCTCTCTCTCTCATCATGCTTGCACGCGCGTGCACACACACACACACACACACACCCTTCTTCCCGATGAAATATTTCTAGGGAATGGTCTATTAGATATGGTTTAGGGAGACTGGTCATATCTAATAGACCATTCCCTAGAAATGAATGAGTATGTGCAGTACAATATAATAGCTACAGTGATGTCAGCGAGATCTTCTCATACTGACATTGGCACCTCTATTGAGGATAGATAATAGCAATACATGTGTAAAGATCAAAATCCTCATACTATAATTAATTACATACTATAATAAGAATAGGTGTGATACATTTAGCATTTCTTTAAATTGTAAATGAATTTTTATCAGGTTTTGGACAAATCCTGAATTGGCTGGAAAAAAAAAAGTTTCATCTCTAGAGCAGGATTTTCAGATATTCTAACTCTTAGTACACCCATGATACTAATAAGTTTAAGTTTACAATTTTCATGGGTTGAATAGTGAAAAATAAAGTATAGCTTTGATATCTTTTAAATCCCTGAGCTTCCAAGTTTTGTCTTATTATAGATACAGGATGCTGGAAATCATGTCTTGAGTGCCCTCCAAGTATTTTCATCCATTCCTACTCTTCTGACAACTGGAAAATGTGACTTTAGGTCCGCAGAAGAAGTATCTCAGGTTGGTTGGTTGCTCTATTTCAGTTTACGTTCTAATGCAGCAGTTCAGTTAATTAATATCTTGTTTTTGTTGAGATTTTGCTATTTTTTTTAGCAAAATCTCAACAAATCTCAGGTGCATACTTTTCTTTATATAAGAAATAGTTAAAAAAATGAAGTAGCTTGTTGTTGTTTTGTGTACCATGATAAACTGTTTTTGTGCTCTGAAGATGGATGCTGGATATAATGCCAGTGAAATATCAGCAATAAGTTAATAAATAGTTATTTTCTTATCTTTCTGTGTTCTCATCAGTGCCATTTAAAAATAAATATTAACATGCATGATGAACACATAAGCCTTTCCACACGTTTAATCTCACATTGAATTTCTGTAATATCCTAAGGAAATCAATTCATCCACCTCTTTTCCCACATTAGTGTCTGTCACATATGTTAAAGCAGTAACCTCACTAGGATGCATACCCTTTGCAAAGTGGTCACTCAGTAACTAAACTATTTTTTCTGCCTCTGTTACTTCTCTACCATCTGCACTCATTAAAGTTATTCTTCCATAGTCATTCTTCCTCCTACTTGCCACATAACCAAAAAACTCTTTGGGATTTCCTATTGCCTGTTCGGCTAATTTTTTTCTCATAATCTGATTTTGCCTTCCTTGCCATGCTTGTCACTCACCTTTCTTGCCTGAACTGTTCATTAGTTTGCTGGTCACCTTTCTCTTTCTATCTCCTCCACAGCATTTTCTTCTTCTGCAGCTTGTGCTAAATGATATTACTCATCCATGTAACTCCTATCTGATTAACCCTCCTCTAGTTAAACAATTTAATATTGCTTCCTGTAGATCAGGATTCCCTAAACTTCTTGCTAAAGTAGAGCCCTAAAGCAAAAAAAATTTTTTCGCATAGCCCTCACAACTCAATCTTTAAAATAAACCTGAAAAAAAGGAAGAAATCAATAAACACTTACCATTTTACAATTTAGTGCTCCATAAATGAAAAAAAAAAAAAAGTTCATTTTAATGACTACAGTGCAGTTGTTATTTTGAACTGCAGTTTTTCAGAGTAGTATAATGGACATAACTTGTAGCAGCATATCATTTTCTGCATTTAGTCTGTTTCTATATTTAGTTTTAGTAGCTGCATATAGTGAGAATGTTTTTTTTGCTGAGATGTTGGAAAACGTATCAAAAACTTTGATTTCATTCAGTTCATTAATTAAAAAAAAGTGAATGGTTGTAAACAAGATACGTGGAACCCTAGAATTTCAGTTGTGGAAACCCTGCCCTAGATGACCCTTAATTATATTCCGTGCCCTACTAACATCCTTAATCTGCAGTGTTTTATGCCATGGCACAGATTTAAGCTTCTTCCTAAGCTTGTAATAATCACCAGCCTTGTTGTTCCACATATACCACCCCTTATTGATAGAATATTCCTCATGTTTTACAATCTCCTAAATCAAGACTGCATGGCCACTTTCACCAAAAGGGGGCAATATGATCACTTTGATTATGGATAGCTCTTCTGATCCTATGACCAGATCAGTACTCTCTCAACCCTAGGCCCCTCCATCCCATGCTGCCTTAAGTAATTATCTCTTAGCAAGTGTATAAATTCTAATTCCTTCCAGTCTATATCTCCATAGTTGAAGTCCCTCATAATAATCACTCGACCTGTACTCATTGATATTACTAATTTGGTGATGCATATCTTCCAGATCATCTGTGAAACTCCCTGAGTTATATCAACACCAAATGTATATTTTGTCTTCCTTGATCTCACACCAGTGTGCTTGAAATAAACAGCTATCCTCCCACCTATCTCCTGTCCTTTTTGGCTGCAATTCATTCGCTATCATCAGAAGTACCCTTCCTATCTTCCCTGACAATAATAAACCCTTCACATTCTATCCCTGTAACTACATCGTCTGCTGTTACCAAATCTCACTAATGCCTATAACTTTTGGTGAGGTTGATCTAACCAATGCCCAAAACTCCTCCCTCTTGTTCCTGATATTTCTGGCATCAGTATGTAGGAACTGCAGCATTTCTTTAGGCCCTTACCCACCTTTACTTCCTGAATTGACTCCCCTATTCAATATTTATGCTTGAGAGATCAGATTCTGCACTTGGCCATACTCACACTCACTCACCCATGGGGTGAGTGAGTGTGAGAATGGCCAAGAGTGTGAGAAAATGGTATGGCAAGAGACTTAGTCTTCACCTTCTCGCTCTTCAGTTTTGCCTCTTCTAACAACTCCTTTACATCCTCCTGTATAGAATACTTCTTGCCTCTTAAGTCATTTGTGCCCACCAGGACAGTCTGTATGGAAAATCTCTGCAAAAGCATGTGGAAATTTTCCAGGTCTGAAGCATTTTGTCCATGAAGCAGTTACTCATGGTTCATTACATAATTTAAAATCTTATACAAAGAAAAATGAATAAATCCTCCATTAATTTAGGTGACTGCTCATTTTAGGAATATATCATTTAAGAGTGCTCCCATTGACTTGTTGGAATATTCATTAATAAATGGGTACTTCCTTGAAGAACTCACTCATATAGATTTGCTAGGGTTTCCATTCTACAAAACAGGCAAGCCATACAATTTACTGGCCTGTTCTTCTGACCTCACAGCCTTATTTGCTTTGATCGTAATTCCAGACAGTCACAATCCTTGAAGATGCCATGAATTAACTCAATAACAGAACTAAATTGTCAGTATACAAAAGAAAGAAAATAATGCCACGCCATATTTTAACTAAACTCTCTATATACAGTAGTGGTAGAAAGGTTTTCACCTGTTTGAGTTATATATTATAGTTCACAATTGATAAAGATTCTAGTAAGAGCCAAAATGTATTGAGATGGTAATACTCTCATGTATTATAATGGCAGATATCTTCTTTATGTTTTCCATAAATGTAACTGCTCAAAGCTTTCAGAGGGATACTTTTAATACCTTATAATGAAGTAGATACTCCTTGTGTGCACATGTATCAACTCCACACATGAGAAGTCACACAACTTATAACACAATAGTGCTTTTGTGTGGGCTGGTCATTCCATGTGAAATTATCAGATTAAAAATTAAATTGAAATAATTGCATAATTTTGATTTTTAAAGAAAGTGAGTTAATTACCCATTTAAATTTTTCCTGCCATTCTATTAATTATGACAGCTAATTTTATTTGGTGGATCCACACAAGTTTTACAGTTTTGGATTGGTTTAAAATTAATCACAGCTTATTTCAAAATTGTTCGATTTCTAATTTTTTACTGTTATTTTAATGCTTAATCACTATGCACCCTTTTATTTCTTATTTACATTTTAGAAACAATTTTTTTTAAGATTGTGGGCATTTGCTTTAGGAGTTCCAAGTGCTGTTTTTTCCTGATTTTCCACTCTTCAGTGTAGGCCTTAAGTTGAATCCACAAATCTGATTTATCGTATGTTTCATTTGTATACAGTAATCCCTCGATTGGTGCACCTAATGCGTTCTTTAAAACAGGCGCATTAATCAAAAATGCACTAATCAAATATAATAACCTATGGGAAAAAGTATAATTCGTGCAATTTGAGGGATGAACCTTAATTTTTTTTATAAAAGAATTAAAGTATGTCTCAGGGCCTAGTTAAAGGAAAACCATGAAGCTGAAAGACAATTAAATATATTCAGAATATTAATTTTATTATTCTACTTCTTAACAAAGAATTGAGCAAACATAGTTTGGTGGGCATTTTGTTTCGTTTTTTCACACAACCAATGTTATGGCCCTATTGCTTCTTCTACTCTTCTGCAAATTTTACTGCTTCTCTCTTCATCAGGGTCAGCCTCCAAGCATTGCTGCTTAAAAACTTCGATTGTACGAAAAATATTTTCAAATTATTTCTGTGAAATCTCTTTGGCTGGTTATCAGTGGTTAAATTTTCTTCATATTCTTTGGGATCTTCCTGCTGTGCATCAAAATTTAGCAGGTCGGAATTGCTCAATTCTTCAGAATGAGATTTAACTAACTCTTGGGCGTTTTCATTGAAGGGGAGAAAAAAATGAAGGACATAAGAATTGGTCGCCAACACACAAAATCACGTGCTTTATAAATAAAATTTTCCAACTGTTATACAAGCAAAATAGTTATCTCTTTATAAACTACAATGATCACAAAAGAGAAGTTAATTTTCCAACGTTTAATAATAAACAACTCATCCCAGAAGATGGATTGATTACCCTATTATCGGAATGGATTCTCCTTTTTGTGACATGCACAGAAGTGTCTAAGGGTCTCGAATCTGTGGGCATACTATAGCAGATGATATAAATTTTGGCGGTAAATATTCGGAACATTATATACATAGTGTACATGGAAGTAGTGCTGTGTGTCATTAAAAATAACTTTGTAAAATGTTTTAAATCAGTAACTAAATTATTTCATTCTGGTGAGTGATTTTTTAAAATAGTTATAAAAATTTATAGATAGAAAATTTTTAAAATCTGTAACATTTATTTTTAAGATGTATATAGGCACACTAATTGAATTTGGGTATTGAAAAAAATGATGCACAAATTGGGGGCGCACAAATCGAGGGATTACTGTATAGTGGAAATATGTATGCTCCTTTGATCAAGTTCCTTTATTTCTGACCCAGTTCTCAGATCCATAACTTAAAACTGTCTTATATATTGCTCATTTATTGTTTTAATTGATTTCTTTCTTATTCCATATAAATTTATTCAACTGGATTGCCACCATACCAGCTTTGCTTATCCTGTTGTCTGTTTCATATTTAATTTGCCCACTTCACTAAAAACTGTTCCTGAAGCTAAAATTTACTAGTTTATAGGTTCTTCATTGACAGAGCAGCTGAATTTTTCTATCTTCCTGCTTGTTTTCATAGCTTTGATCATTCTGTTGCTGATTTTCCTGTCAAATTTGTTACAGTTGTTATTCAATTTATTTAGAGAATCCTGGAGATTTGCACTGGATGTATTTAGGAGTATAATACATCCAGTTCTTTGCTCTTTGCTTTATCATTTACATAAAGCAAAGAGCTAAGTTTTATGTAGGTTCTATTATTAAAGGTTTGAATGAGAGAGTCTACGAAATCTATTTTCCATGAGGGAGAATGAGCAAGATAATTAGTGCTTTGGATACAAGAAGTAAATAGACAAGAGAAGTTAGTGGTGGTTGTTAGTTATATTATCCCAACTAGATTTTTTATTTAGAGTGATGAATAAATGGACTTGGCTGCCAGAGTCTGTTTTGAGTACCATATTAATTGAATGTATTCAAGGTGAGATGTGATAGTTATTGTGTGGATGTTATGGACCTCCTGTGAGGGAGACCCATATTATTCATGCAATATTCCATGGTGATTCTCATGTAATAGTAATGGAATAGTTTACTATTTATCAGACCTTCAAAACAGTGACACTTCAATTAGCTGACCCATGTATCTCAACTGACCTTTTGTAGAGCACCATGTAATTTTACTTCAATTATCTGACCCTTCAGTTATCAGAATTTGCTGTTCTGATAATTGAAGGGTTGAATATACAGTATATTACTGTAATATAAAAATAATATTCAATTAGCAAATGCTCAAATATTATTATTACGTGACACCTCCAGGGAGTCCAAAGACTCATCGAGGGAGGAAGTACAAAAGCATTGTAGCGCTTAGTGCATAATTTCTAAGACCAAATTCTGGATGATTGCAATAGAGCTGCCATAGAATAACCATTCTATATAAAATTTTTATATAAAAAAAAGAGAAAAGATTACCATGGAACTTCCATTCTAAGTTTTGTAGGTAAGATTTCTGCATATAGAAAGTTAAGAGAAACTTAGGAAAGAACAAGCTGGTTCAAATCAAATATTAGTTGTTAGGATCAGATTTTTACTTTAAGACAAATAATCAAAAAAATTATGTAAAAGGAATCCGTGTTTTAGTTTTCTTGATTTAGAATGAGAATATGATATGTTACGAGAAAAGTGATTCAAAATATTAAGATTAAGTTATGTAAATAGTACATTATAAAGAACAGTATATTGCCTATATTTAAGTTGAAAGTCAGCAGTTAGAATTGAAGGTGTTGGAAGATTGCTTGATGTAAAATCAGGTGTAAGACAAGGTGCACACTATCTCTACTGTGTTATTCATTTGTATGATCACATTATAAAGGAAAGTGGAATTAAATCTGGTTATCAAAATCGACATATTCAGTCCAGTTCTTTACTTTATTCATATGATATACCTCTGGAGAAGGATGCTTCATTTTCCTTGAATAGGAAAAAGAACTAATCCCATCAGCAACAGTTGAATCTTGAAATGAGTCTCTGCAACATGGTGGAGAGAAGAATCTTCAGATATTTTGGACATATCTCAAGAAGAGAGAAAGGGAGAGAAAACATTAAAAACTGCTCATGCAGGTAAAATGTTAGGAGCTAGAGGAAGAGGAGGCAGGTCCCCATGGGAGATGGCTGCATCAAATTCCTGCTCTAATTCATTGGCTCACAAGTCCTCATTTATGGGAGGAATTGACTAAGAAGAAGAAGATGTCTCTGGATGATGATGATCCTAATTTGCCTGTCCAACACCTTAATGACCAATCAGAGATGCTGATTGGTTGTTTCTGTTCTAGCTAAACACTTGTATAATGGAATTGTTTGCCTTTCTTTCATTGATTAGGAATTGTACTTGAATTGAGAATACAGTCGAATAACCAAGAGAATTAACAAAGACACTGTTAATTCTCTTGCACATGAGCCCTTGCAGATATACCATCTAATACTACTATTGTGTTTGAATCAAGGCTTTTGCAATAGCTGTAATTTCTCTCATTCATATTTATCCTTTCATTTAGTTCTACCTGAGCATGAGAACTAATGGGTCTGCCTGGAATATACCTAACAAAAGTAGTCACTTTTGTCAGGTACATCCAGTGACCATATCACTTAAAATTAGTGGTCAGCTATTTTTAAAGCATTTGACACTTTCTTACATTATGCATTCACTATAATTATTCTTCCATAATCAATTTTCCTTTTACTTTCCACATAACTATAAAATTATCTAATGTTTTTCTTTGTCTGTAAGCCTAACTTGTTTTCATATACTCTGATTTCATCATGTTTGTCTATCTTCTGTTTACTGCTCTTAGGCCTGGTTATCACATTTCTTCCAGTATTGGATTTACATTTTTTTTTTTTTATGCAAAAGTATTATTCATTCATTTAACTTCTATTGTGATTAGTTTTTTGATTGGAGATTCTTCACTCAAAAAATTCTTCAGATATCCTTTGATCATTTCCTATGCACTGCTGATTCTTTTATAATGCAGTATTTTTTCATCAAGCACTGCTTCTAGTTGCTTTCTCAGGCTACCATAATCATATGCCATATAATTCTACATATGTATCTTTTTTATTCATAGATATCACTCATGGATTTGAGAATTGAATTAGAAATAAAACAGTTAATCAAAGACAAGACACCACATACATGAGAGTTCTTGTGGGAAGGGGAATGAAGTGAATGGGTGGCATTAGTGGCAGAATTATATTAAAAATGAAGACATTCAAGAAATAAGTATATGTAATGTTAAAAAACATCTGCCAACTAAAACGTACTCTTCCCTGTGAGAATGTGTGATTTATGAAAAAAGAGCATTAAAGTTGTTACTATCAATCTTATGCAACATAATCCTGAATATGAATATTCACATTTTCTTTGGAAAAATTAGTGAGTTTGGACTCAGCTGAAGTGTTGCCATGCTTGCTGTATCAATTATTGCAGTATTTAATAATGAGTTATGAGATATTATCTATAATAATCTTACTATTTCTGTTATAACAGTGTCTTATAATCACCCCTCTTATAGTCTGCAGGAATCCATCAAATTTAATTGTTATTTCTCAGATTTCGGATAATTCTGTCAGATCTTACATTTTTGTCTTCTTAGACATTATTAACTTCACTGATTCACTTAGATCTGATCATTCCTCTGGATCTCTTTCCTGTCATCCTGGATTCTAACAGTTTTGTTATCCTTTCTTCGCTCATTCTTTTCAAGTGACCATATCACCTTAAATTAGTGTAGAATTAATATAAATCTGTATTACTGTAATAAACAATAAAATTTTATTCATACCATGTGATCTTCTAATTACGAATCACACTCACAGAAGCTTTGTGTAAGTGAATTAAGTTCATTAATGATAAATTAAGAATATGTTAAGGGATCTTGTTTTATATTCTCATTAGTAGTAGCAAAACCGAAGTTTGGAAACATTTTATTATTTTTAAATGAAATATATTTTCAGTTAAATGTTTCTTACACTTTTGGAAACATGATACTAATTAAAATTCTTCAAAAACGTTTTTTAAATTGCAACATTTTTGCTTTCCATGCTCACCTCCCTGATTTTAAGTTGAGAACTATCTGTGTTCAGAAATTTCAGTGGTTTTTGTTTTGATTTTTTTAAAAAAAATTTTCATGATTATATTATTTACTTGAATATAACTTGCACTTTTTTTCCCCCAAAATTAAAATTAAAAAATCGTGGCATGAGATATATGTTGGGATTTTTGGAAACTAATTTTTTGAGGAAAAAACTAAATCAATGTTTATAATTAAATCCTCAGTATTCATTATAATTTATAGTTGCTCACATTATTTATAAAATGAATGTATTTAAATTTTAATTATAAATGTTATTTACACGATCAGCCATTCACCTTCATCATTCAATATATTTGAGCGACAATGCTCAGGTAATTAAATTAAAACAAAGTCATCTGCCTAAATAGCGTCATCTTCATTCCCATCTAGGGCATTAGAGATGTCCATTTTTAAAAAACTTACCAATTATTTCTAGCAAAATCATGATCTCAAAATCCAGTTGCACAAAAGTTCTAATGATGGTCTCTTAATCTTCCCTGTTGGGGTCAAGTCGTAGCCAACGGCTGCAATCCGCTCCATGTAGAACCTAAACATCACCTATTCACTGCTTCACCCCTGTGCAATTCAAGATCAAGTAGAAGTCATTGCTCTCACTTCTACACTTCCTCTACTTGTTGCTTCCATCTCTATGCATATGATTGGTGCAGTATTAACAAAAGATCACACTACTTAACCACAAATGCAGGTCAACATTTGTTGAGTTGAAATGCTGATTCTCTTCAACTGAGTTCCAAAATATCTGAAACTGCCATAACAAAATTCATTATCTATTTTTAAAGTTTGAAATTTTTTTTCATGTGCGAGGTATATGAAAAACTTTAATTTCTTTTTCATAAAGTAAAACAGGGGTGCGAGATATATGTGAGGGCGAGTTATATTCAAGTAAATACAATATATATGTATTATTCAGCAATCCAAATTTTTGGCACTTATCTGTGATGACAAGAAAGTGCAGATTAAAAAAAGGATATACTTCCCCAAGCAGCTGTATTCATAGTGCTCAAGTTTCACTCTTTATTCTCAATGACCTCCATGCATTTTATTCTCTTTATGCTTGGGGCTACTGATAACAAGTAAGCGAGAAAGCTTTTAAGCCTTATGATGAAATCAGTGTTTTCATTTCCATAGTATTATTTAAAAAGGCAAATGATTTATTGAAGTGTGTTATCCAAAAGTCTCATTTTTTTTTTTTTTTCTTGTACATATTTTAAAGTAAAATGTTTAAATTTAAAACAGGTTGTAAGCACCTTAATGAGCTGTTTACAAAGGGGTAGAGCTTGCCTTGTGATTCCTAAAAAGAGGACTATTGATGAACTAAAAAGTAGTCGAAATATGGTAAGTAGAAAATATGGTATAGAGAATAATGCACCCTATAGAGACTGATTACACACACACACACACATGTCTATGTGTGATCATTCTCTATATTTTTCAGAGATTCTAATGGTTGTTAAAATTAAGATTATGTTATAATAGTTTTGTTTATACATTTTTTAAAAACTTCATTCATTGATTTTGACTAATGGATTCAGTGTCTAATGATTATGCCCATCTGCTGTGTAGCAAACAACTAGTATGATTGTGACAGTGGCATTGCATGCCCATTTCTGTTGGGTGTGCTGTTGCAGCTTATGCATCCTGCACTACAAAATTCATGTGAGTTTGACCATATGATTGCATTTTTATCGATGTATGAAAGTTTCACGAGTGTATACACTCTTGAATAGCACACAAGACTCTTGAAGAGTGTATAGCACATCAATGCAATTAATTGTAAGATAACTGAATACTTTAATTTATTGATTATTTGTAACCAATCTGCACAGATTGGGGTACAGTGTGTTTGTTTTAAGATACTGTATATTAGAAAACAACAATGAGTGAGAATGCTATATTTGGTTAGTATATTTGAATTACTTAAAGGTGTAAAATTTGAAACAGGAGGATGAGACTTACCTCCTTCGAATACGATACTGTTTCCTGTTGCAGATATGGGCAAAAAGTTATAAATTTATCGAAAATTATATATTAAAAACTTGTCTATATTATACATAAAAACTTGCCTACCACATCAGTTCATACTTCATGCACACAAAACAGATGAAACTCAGAAAACAAAAACAGCAATTCTTGACAAATGCCAACATTCAATTGGATTGGTTGACACAATTACCAATCACAGCCTCTAGGTGTTATTGTCTCAGAGCTCACCTTGCCTCGTTCAAAACTACTAGAATGCTAAGAATTTGATCCTCTGCACCATCTGTACATCTTTTCAAAGGGCTCAAAGGTATATGTATTTTGAACGCACACCCAGGCTATTAATGTGAATGTGATATAATGTTTACATATCGAAAAGCGTTATCTTTATGAAGCATTAGTATATTGTGTTTACTTTTAGGAATCACGCAAAGTCTGGAAACAGTTAGGGAAGTCAGGAATAAATGCAAAAATATAATATCTGTGATATTGTTATTTGGTGGATGAGCACTGCACACATAGCACACCTGGAGAAATTGTGACAATATATATGATTTAGAAATAAACAGGACAGAAGCAAATGAAATTTTTCCAAGCAACAAATATAAGATTGTTATCCTCAAGTAGTAACAATAAGAGAATGGAGTACTTATAGCATTCAATACCAAATACGAAGATAATCTTCTTGAATGGCAGACAATATCTTGTAGTGATATGGGCAAATATCAAATTTGGTAACTGGACAATGAGCCTTATTTGTACAGTGTTTGGGTAAAGTAACGGACTAGGGCTGGAGGCTAGACACTGTAGAAGTAGGTAATGAGGAGTTGGTTCCTAAGGACAAAATTATATTATAAATGGGCCCTTAATCCAATGCAGGTGGTCATAAGTCAATTCTTTCATTTTTGTCTATTCCAAGAACTACCTGAGCAATGAAGAATGTTTGCATAGTTACCAAAATTTGTATTGTATATCCATGTAGTATGCTCATTATAAAAGTGAGCAGTTGTATGGGAATATGTGTAGATTAAAATCATTGTGGCTTTTTGCTCATTACAGCTGTGATCTCTCTTTTTCCTGTGTTCATTACAACAAAGTTTGACTGTATTGATTTTTTTTTTTTCATTTTTAGAAATTATGGACTTTACAGCCGTGTTATAAATAATTCTTTTAATATCCCGACGTTTCGATTTTCATATTAAGATCATCTGGAGCATACACATATATACAGGACAAGCATACACATATATACAGGAAAAGCACTAGTTGTCTACATCACACTAAAACATGGTATGAACGCAAATTTTAGGAAGCCTGTGAGATTATTATCAACCACCCCAATCTGAACAATAATGGTGGTCTAAAAATTCCAAACATATGGAAGGCATTTATTCTACCCGCTGAACCTTCCTCTCTAAGAGCAACTATAAACAGGACTGTAGAAAATCTAGGATCCTAAATCAAAACAATTGTAATGCTAAAAATAAGATATCATTGTTACCGAAAGAAAACTATCTGTAAGAAAGAATGTTTATTCATGTTATCATAAATAGATTTTAGCTTGATGTAGTTTATAAATAATGAATTTTTTTTTTTTTTTTTTCAAAAGAGGTCATGCCAGTAGAATAACATGTGATCAAATCATTATTTCTGTAGCTTACTGTATGTAATGTAACTCAGCTTGTCCTGTATATTTGTGTATGCTCCAGATGATGATCTTAATATGAAGATCGAAACATCAGGATATTAAAAGAGTTATTTATAACATGGTTGTAAAGTCCATAATTTCTAAAGATGAATGCTGATCACCATGTAAGACTAAAAGAAAGGATTTGACTGTATTGTTTTTCTTTTGGTAATGTTTATATCATGAAACACTGTTATGAATAAACACCAACATCTGAACCTATTTATATGTATAATAATAGTGCCAGGTACCTATTAATTTTCAGAAGTTGGGGCTAAAGGAGTTCTTTCTATTCCCTTTGGAGAATAGAGGAAGCCATTAAGAGGATGTTTATTTATAGATTTACAGCCTTTTGTGATTGAGATTCATAAAAATTACTTTCAAACTTATTAAATTAGTTAAGCAGTAACAAAACTATGGTAAATATCTGAGGACTGTGGTAATGAGTATTGTTAATAGAAAAAACTAACAGAAATCTCAGATGTGGAAAGGTAGCCGGAGAGCAGACGATTTTTTAGGCTCAAGGATATTTGGTGAATGCCATTGATTTGTAACGCTGCAGAAAGATAATTTTTTTTTTTTTTAATTTTTGCTAATAATGTTGAGTGAATTTATTATATTCATTATTTTATAAGTGTACATGATAGACTGAGTTATTAATATGTAAATAAAACATATTTCCTTAAATTAGAATAGCTATATTGTTGGTATGGCACCAGAAAATGGTGGCCAAGACATCTGTTGGGCAAGCTAAATTTGCATGTTTTGTGTAGTGTAAAATTTATGAGATGTACTCATAATGAAAGTTGAAAGATTTGTGGAAGGAGGGTGAAACTCATAAGAGAGTGTGTAATAAATGCTTTGAAAGTAATTGCAGGGAGAACAAATTATGTGATAGTAGAGAGAGAGCATTGATACAAGATCAGTAAATGTAAATATTTACATATTGGTGATAATACTGAAAGTGTGGTGGCAGAAGTAAGCCTAAAAGAAAATTGTAAAGAAATATCAAGAGAGAATGAGCACAAGCAAACAATTATTTACAGCGATTCTATGATAAATGGAGTTTTTCATAAAAGCACTACAAAATTTTGTTTCCCTGGTGCAAAAATCAATAATGTTAGTAATGCTGTCAGAATACAGATGAAAGAATTAATTGTTTTGGCTGGAACCAATGACCTGAGAGATGAGAAATATTGTATGAGAGCAGCTATCAGAGAGTTGTTGGAAGAAGCAAAAAAAGAAGAGCAACAAGGTAAAGTTTGTGAGTCTGCTGCCACACTATGATAGAGGTAAACTGAGAAAGAGAGAGCAATGATAGCTAATTAATTAATATTCCAGTTGTACAAATAATGTAGAGTTTGTGGACCTATGGCTTGAATTTGATGGGTAGAAAAATTTGTACAATGCTGATGGACTGAATTTAAATGGATTCAGAGTTAGGTGTCTGGAGAGAGTTTTATTCACTGAGAGTGTGGAAGTGCAAAGTCAGGAAAGCTAAAACAATTAGGATGAATGTGTGTGTGTGTGTGTGTGTGTGTGTGTAGGCACCCATGAAGCGAACGAGTGTGGATGAACAAGAAATGTGGAATCTAGTTTTCTCAGGCAACAATATTTAATGAAATAGTCAAGTCAGAGGGGGGGGGGGGCCTAAGGAGATGCTACACTTTCTATATACTAATGCTAGAATATAAGATGATTTCTGATGATTTGGCTTGACTTGGCTAACAGCAGATGACATGGTTACAGGGATAGAATGTGATGGATTTAGTATTTTCTGGGAGGACAGAGTAGACAGGACAAGGGATAAGGTACTGTTGATGATAGCAGATGAACTGCAGCTAACAAGATTAGGAGCCAGTCAGGCAGATGGCAGTTCCTTTGAGTCGGTCTGTTGTGAGATCAAGGCCAATAGGACAAAATATAAAATTGGTTGTGACTGTTGGCCAAGGGTGCCAGGTATGATGTGGAAGATATGCATCAGCAGATTAGTCCAATGGGTGCAAGTTGATTAATTGTTATGGGAGACTTCAACTTTGCAGACATAGGTTGAAGAAGGATAAATCACATGGCAGGAAGGAAATGAAATTTATACACTTACTGAGAAATAATTACTTGAAGCAGAATGTGACAAAGGGGGACTCAGGGTATGAGAGTGTTAAATTTTGTTATAGGATCAGAAGACCTGTCCATAACTAAGGTGGCTACATTGCCTCCATTTGGGGGAAGTGATCATGTGGTCTTTACTTTGGATGTAGCAAAACATGGAAATTCCATTTAAGAAAGGACATATGTGATACTATCAGGCAGGTGATTATGATACACTTAGGAGACAGCTTGAAGCAGTACCATGGCATAAAGATTTGCAAGGGTAGGATGCTTACAGTGCATCGAGGATAGGCAACTGTTATCTGGAGGAAGTAATATCACACTGTATATTCAAAGTCAGGAAGGTAAATCAGGTAGGAGTTAGATGGATGAGTAGTATCATTAGGCATCAGCTGCAAAAAAAGAAAATGTTGTGGAGAGTATACAAGGAGAAAGATGACAAGATAACTCACGAACATTTCAAGGATCAGACAAGAAAGGTGACCAGCATGATAAGAAAGGCAAAATCAGATTATGAGAAAAAAATCGCCGAACAGATGACAGGAAATCCCAAAGAGTTTTTTCGTTATGTGGCAAGTGGGAGGAAGAATGACCATGGAGGGATAATTTTAATGAGTGGAGAGGTTGAGAGGTAACAGGCAAAAACGAAATTGTTGAGCTACTTGAGTGATCGTTTTGCAAAGGTATATCATCTAAGTGAAAATATTTTTATGACAGAGGTGACAGGGACTGAATTTAAGAGCAGAAGTTGATGAACTGGAGGTACTTAGTATATTGCAGAATCTGAATGCAAATACAGCTGTGTGATTAGATGGGATATTGGCTCATATTTTAAGAGAATGTGCAGAGAAACTGGTGATGATTTTTGATTAGGCTGTTTAATTTAAGTCTCAGTTCTGGCAAAGTTCCAGGAGAGTGGAAGGAGGACAAAATAGTTCCTTTGCATAAAGGAATTTCTTAGTCTTTGGTAGCAAATTATAGACCAATTATAGGCCTCTGGAGTGGTGGTAAAAGTACTGAAAAAGTTGGTTAAAAAGAGAATTCAGGAATGGGTGGATAAGAATATGATGCTTTATGAGGGGCTGCATATCTTTGTGAAGGGTTGGTCGTGTCTTAGTAATATACTAACTTTTTATGATAAGGTTGACATCTAAGTTGGATAAATGAAATGGCTATGCTATGATACTGCTGGCATTTGACACTATACCAAATATTATGTAAACTGCAACAAATGGGGATGAATGTGAAACTGATGATATGGATAAAAGGATGACTGATGGACAGATACCAAAATGTGGTATGAATGCAGGAGAAGGTAGGTCCCAGCACAGAGCCCTGTGGTGTGCCATAGGTCTATGTGCTGGGACCACTGCTATTTAATTTGTACATAAATGATATAGGAGATATTCAGTTGTTTGCTGATGATGCAAATTAGATAAAGTCATAGTTAATCAAGGTAATGTGGAGAGCTTGCAGAATAATTGGAATAGGCTGACAGTATGGGCAAAACATAATGGATGTCGGTTTAATGTGGAAGGGTGCAAAGTTATGCATTTTGGGATACAAAGATTACAAGCTGTGTACCACACTGAGGGAAATGTACTCCAGGAGATTGATGAAGCTAGGGATTTGGGATTAGTAGTAGATTGAGAGTCAAAGTTTAGAAGGCACATTACTCAAGTAGCCATGGTAGCTCACAGGATTACTTGGTTATACCACACTAACAAATTGAGATGAGAGTTATCATTCCTCTTTATAAAGCCTTGATATGACCACATCTAGGTTACTGTGCTCAGGCCTGGTCACCTGGGTTTCTTTTAGATGAGGAAGTGGTAGAGAGAATCCAAAGGCAAGTGACCAAGATAGTGAGTGGTCTGTGGAATGCTCCCTGTGAGGATAGATTGAGGGTTTGTGAATTGCAAAAAGTTAGTTGATAGGCAAAAAAAAAGGGAGGGGGGGGAATATGATAGAAACATTTAAGTTACTTAAAGGATTTTATAGAATTGATACAGTGGAAATGTTTCTGTACTTGGCCAGTGGCAGCAGAATAAGAGATTATTCCTAGAATTTGGGTAAGAGTGTGGTTGGGTCAGAATGTGAGTACCAGATTTTTTGCTTGAAGAGAAGTGAATAAATGGCATGGGTTGCCTGAGTCAGTTGTGAGTGCTTTGTCTATTAATGATTTCAAAGAGAGGTATGATAGATATTGTATTGATGGTTTAGGTCTCCCACGATGAGTCTCAGGACTTCACGGAGGTGCTCATGCAATAATAATAATAATATTTCAACAGAAATGATCAAATACAGACATAGAAATTTTACATTGGCTATACTGCATAATTCACAAGGTATAATCAGAAGGTTGAATTCCAGATGATTGGGTAAATCTCTTATAGTACTCATTTATAGAATGGAAAAAATTAAACCAAATGTGGGAATTGCAGTGAAATTTCTTCATTGAGCAATCCAGATGTGATTGTTGCAATCATACTTGAGAAGAGATTACCAAACATTGAAGTGAAATTTAGAAGAACAAGTTGTGTTTATACCAAATAGAAATTACCAGAACCACATTTTTACTGTACAATAGGGGTTTATATTTAAAATTTTCTAGATCTGGAAAAGGCATATGATAATGTGAGAAATATAAAATACCACCTTTTCTCCTATAATGAATGTCTGTATTGTGTAAATTTGTTCATATGCAATAGATAAATAGAAGAATAAACTCACTAAAACTCAAAATTGTGTTGGCTCATGTATGATTTTTCATCAGGTGACTATGCTTTGCACTACCATGTGAATGTGAAAAATACCATCTGACTGAATGTAGTGTCACCTGTGCAGGAATACACAAAATGCACTCATCTCAACTTCTCCCTCTTTCTCTCTCATCCCAATATTTGCATGTACATTGCCCAAGGACTGTATATTATCACACTGTTCTCCAAAGTTTGTGCTCAATGCAGCATCCCAGACATGAGTAAGCATCGTAGTTATAAGAATCTAAGCAGTGAATAAAAAAGGAAAGGTTTAAATATTGTTTCAAATAATAAAATATTTTGAAAGAACAAGACAACATATGGTATCATGAGAACAACATACCTAAAGGAATTCACCATCAAAGGTAATGCTAAAGTTAACTTTCTTAGCAAGAATTACGAGTGCTTCAAAGTTGAGTATGACAAAACCTAAAGAAATACGGTATTTACTGTATTGCTGTATTTTTATTTGTTAGGAAATAAAGATGTTTACAACTGTAGTAAGATTTTTTTTTTTAAGTATTACTTATGAGATTGTACAGGTTTGAGTGTTTCACCTGTAACCCTGTTATTTTTATTTCACAAAATTCTATAACACAGCGATTTTTAGGAACACACACATGATGTGTTATAGGAGAAACAACAGTATTTAAATTCAGGTGTAAGACAATAGTGCCAGCCATTTCCACTGTTATCTATCATCTGTATGAATCATATTATGAAGGGAAGAAAGTGGCATCAAGCCTGATATCAAAATTGTATATATTCATCTCATCTCATCTCATCTCATCTCATCTCTCTACCTTGTGCAGATGAAAATGATTCTAAATAAATCTGGTTCAAGTCCTAAAAGCTTTAACTAATTTGAAAAACATTGTAAGAGAGCTGGTATGAAAATCAGCAAAAAGGTCATAAAAAATAAAGCAAGCTATACAATTAGATAGGAAATGGAAAACATCAACTGCATTCTTAGTGGAGAACCTATAGTAAAATGAAAGATAATGAACAAGATAATGTTCATTCTAATTTTAACTCATGGATCTGAGATTTGGATTAGAAATAAATGCTGATGGCTGATTAGAGATAACAAAATTCTGAGGAGAAGAGTGAACAGATAGGAATCATGTTAAAAATTAAGATGTCTAAAAGGAATGCAATGTTAGTTATGCACACATGTTCTTTAATGACAATAGTCATATGATCACTTAAACAGAATGGAAAGTAAGGTTAGCAAAAACACGTTTGGTATCTGGATGGCAAAGATAAAAAAATCCTGAGGAAGATCAAGATCTAAGTTGATTGATGTATTTGTAGTGTTTTGAAGACCAAAATGATCTAGCATTGTTGGAGGACTTGACACATTGCAAATTGGTATGGCATAAAATTGATGACATGAAGCTATTAATAATAATCATTATTGTATAGTACTGGTAATTTATGATATTTTTCTAAGTGTTTATATATTTTTTTTATTTATAGAAATCACTTCAACCTCCATTACCAAATGATCTTGCTGTAAGTTTTTATGTCCAGTCCCACAAATTGGTATTTGCTGTTTACCATATACTTGGAAACAAATTTGAAGTCCTTCAGGTAATGAAATGAATTGGCATTATATTTTTTGAAAATGAATTCAAATATTTAGAACACACTTTAGCTTAGTTCTTAAATGCGAAGCTTTAATATGCTATTGACCTTAGCCCATTAAATAGTGCACTGATATACATTGTACATCATCAGGCATACTCATGCCTATATTGAGCTGTACCATATATATTTCTTAATTTAAGGGGATAATAAATCCCGTATTATTTTACAGCCCGGTACGAAACTTGGAGATCAAAATCCATCGAAATCTAAGAGTTTCATGCTGAAGAACCAACTTAATTTATTACTTGCTTAATTTATATTGCCGTAAAAATAGCCTCTTGGCTCTTTATCGTAGTAATAATAATATATGGGTACACCATATATGTACACCGTATATATCCCTCCTAACGTATTGGCAATGTGTTTTGCATTATGGGAGATACTGGGATAGGATTGATGGCAGCTTGCTCCACCTTTGCTACGAGTTTCCCAGTGTTGTACTACCTTACCCCAGTCCTGAAGATATTTTCAGGCACAAACTTTGTTTGCTCACACTTGGATAAAGGATTAAACTAAATTTATTATTATTGGATTCACTTTCACTAGTGAACTTGATATGGAAGTACAAGGAGTTTATTTTCTCTAGGAGCAGAAGTAATTCTGACTCGGTGTGGGACCAGATTGCAAATATATCATCAACAAAACATAACTGTTTATGAGGCTGAGGAAATATACTGTCAAGGAGTTCTATTTCTAATGCACCATGAAATAATCAGCTAAGGCTGGTAAGATGTGACAGCCTATTGGTGTTTCTTCTATTTGAAAGTTTATTTTTTCACTTGGTTAGAGTATAATAATATTAGTTTAATCCTTTATCCAAGTGTGAGCAAACAAAGTTTGCGCCTGAAGTATCTTCATCTTCAGGACTAGGGTAAAGTGATACAACACCAGGGCAACTCGTTGCAAAGGTGGAGAAAGCTACCAACACTCCTATCTCAGTATCTCCTATAATGCAAAACACATCTCCTTGCGGATATGTCTAATGTTATGCATTAAAGGAAGGGCCACTACCCAGACTAGTTTCGACCTTTATTGAGGTCTCTTCAGTGGGAGCCAGGCCCTAGTGGAAATACCAGGCAGAAGCATTAGCAGGTCATCTCTACCTATAGGAGTTGCCAAATGGTGTGCCACCCTTTTTTAATAAATTACTCTGGATTTAGAGAAAGATGTTGAAAGTTTATTTTTTCACTTGGTTAGAGTATAATAATATTAGTTTAATCCTTTATCCAAGTGTGAGCAAACAAAGTTTGCGCCTGAAGTATCTTCAGGACTAGGGTAAAGTGATACAACACCAGGGCAACTCGTTGCAAAGGTGGAGAAAGCTACCAACAATCCTAACTCAGTATCTCCTATAATGCAAAACACATCTCCTTGCGGATATGTCTAATGTTATGCATTAAAGGAAGGGCCACTACCCAGACTAGTTTCGACCTTTATTGAGGTCTCTTCAGTGGGAGCCAGGCCCTAGTGGAAATACCAGGCAGAAGCATTAGCAGGTCATCTCTACCTATAGGAGTTGCCAAATGGTGTGCCACCCTTTTTTAATAAATTACTCTGGATTTAGAGAAAGATGTTGAAAGTTTATTTTTTCACTTGGTTAGAGTATAATAATATTAGTTTAATCCTTTATCCAAGTGTGAGCAAACAAAGTTTGCGCCTGAAGTATCTTCAGGACTAGGGTAAAGTGATACAACACCAGGGCAACTCGTTGCAAAGGTGGAGAAAGCTACCAACAATCCTAACTCAGTATCTCCTATAATGCAAAACACATCTCCTTGCGGATATGTCTAATGTTATGCATTAAAGGAAGGGCCACTACCCAGACTAGTTTCGACCTTTATTGAGGTCTCTTCAGTGGGAGCCAGGCCCTAGTGGAAATACCAGGCAGAAGCATTAGCAGGTCATCTCTACCTATAGGAGTTGCCAAATGGTGTGCCACCCTTTTTTAATAAATTACTCTGGATTTAGAGAAAGATGTTGAAAGTTTATTTTTTCACTTGGTTAGAGTATAATAATATTAGTTTAATCCTTTATCCAAGTGTGAGCAAACAAAGTTTGCGCCTGAAGTATCTTCAGGACTAGGGTAAAGTGATACAACACCAGGGCAACTCGTTGCAAAGGTGGAGAAAGCTACCAACAATCCTAACTCAGTATCTCCTATAATGCAAAATACATCTCCTTGCGGATATGTCTAATGTTATGCATTAAAGGAAGGGCCACTACCCAGATGCTTCTTCTATTTGTTTGAACAACTTATTATGCCATGTAAAATAGCCTGCATTGATGGTAATTTAAATAGGTTGACAATGTCTTCGGGGAAATCAGATTATAAAAACTGAAGAATCTCTTTTAGGTATGTTGTGAATAGGAAGACTACATTGAAATAAACCATAATCTCATTATTAGACAAATGTAGATCTTTTATATTCTTTTTGAAGTGAAGACTCTTTTTGATATGAGAGCTGGTATGGCCAGTGAAATTCCGAAGATGACAAGAAATGTTTTGCAAAGGTAGTTAGTTGGAGAGCCAATTCATTCTGCTATTGGACATAGTGGGTTGCCATCCTTATGCATTTTAGGAAGACCAGAGACAAGGTGGATGGGCATAAGAATTCATAACTTCTCAACAGTAGTGGCATCCCACAATTGTACATTGTCTTATAATTTTATTTGATTTATTGATTTGACTTTTTATTGGATCTCATGACAACATTGTAGGTTGATCTATCTCTTAATAAGATATTAATGTTATGATTATACTCAGTGGTATTCATGATAGCAGTGGCATTACTTAATATACACATAATTCATGACTCATTATTTTTATTCATCTTTTGATTGTGTTCAGTGGTTTATCTCCATGATGATGTCCATGTAACATTGGATGAAATATATTGGAGTTTTTGAATAAATTCTATATAATTTTTGTTACTTGTGTAAGTTGTAAAAGTTATTTTAATATGTCTAGTGCACATGTTCCATTAATGTTTATTATCCTACACTATCATCTCACCATTTCCTTGTTCATGGTATTTTCACTAATTTGCTGATAAATTTCAGCTGAAGAAATATTTTTCCATTTAAAAATTTTATCACTGACCATGTACAACTTGAAGTATTTTCAATTTTCTTTCTTTATGACACAATGGCAAACTTATCATATATTTCTTTATTCCTGTGACATCACTATGCAGGAGTCCCCCACTCCTGCCACTTGCAACACTTTTTTTTTTAAATGTAATTTCCACTTATAAAATTTATAAGCCTATAGTACATTAGTACTGTGAGACCAGGGCAATGGTGTGACACTAGGCAATGAAATTCATCTCTCACTTAAATATGCATGATAGGAACTTAGTTCCAGTTGTATTTATTTGCCTTTAGTTAATTTTGTTTGTATTACTTGCTTATTCTTCTTCACTTCGCTGGGAGCATAGGGCCTTGACTATGGATCTCTGACTATTTTGTGCCTCTCTTTATCTGTCCAGTTCTTTTCAGCCTCTTGTTCTATATACCTTGCAGATTCCATTCTGATACTTGTTTCATCATCATCAAATTCCTGACATGTATCCTCAAGGGGTGTACGGGATATTATGATAGTACTACATGAAGAACTTGCATCATTACTAACTTCCTATGAACAATTTTCCTCCAAATCAATCAGTTATCTGTCAAGACTCCAACATTATCAGATCTTATATTTCTCTCTTCTAAGGCAATTTGTATTGTATCAATCCATCTATATCTTGGTCTTCCTCTTTGTCTTTTTCCTGCCAACCTGGCAGAGAACACTTGTTCTGCTAATCTTGGATTCTGGTTCGAGGATACATAATGGTTGGTCTGCAAATTTAGTGCTGCTCTAAAGTTAGTGATTTTTGTCTGTTTTTATTGTATTTTTGCTTAGAAAATTAGTGTTTTGTAGTATACTAGTGTACATTTTAGTGTTTTATAGTGTATTTAGTATTTTATCATATATTTTTATTAAGATATTTCAATATTTAGTATACGTTTAAATGGTATCAAAAAAGGGCAAAAAAAAAAAGGTAATGCTAAAAAAAGCGCCGCAAGCGAGAACAAGAAGGTTAGCCCTGCTAATGAGGTTATTGTACACATGGAGGAGGTTAACGAAAATGAATTAACCACCAAAATAGTGAAGTTGAAGCAGATCATCAGACAGATGACTTGAGAATTGCAAAAAGTTGGGAGACGTTTAAATGAGTATAGGGAGAAAAAGAAAAATGAACAGGAAAATAAGAAACAACAAAGCAAGGAAACAGGTAAGTCAGGAAATAATGGAAATCAAGTAAGTGATGTTAGTAAAAAGAAAGAAGTTATTTGGTATGGTGACTCTATAATAAAACATGCTATAGATGAGCGAGTTATAACATCGAATTTTCCTGGAGCAAAAATTAAAAATATAATGCAAGTAATTCAAAAACAGAAAAGAAAAGTAAACGAAATCGTAGTTGTGGTAGGTACGGACATTTAACTGGTGATAAGTTCAGTATGAGAGAGGACATGGAAGGTTTGTTGGAAGATGCAAGAGTGAGAAAGTGAAAATCATTAGTATTTTACCTCGCTATGATAAAAATGAATTAAAAAGAAGGGCTATGATGGTAAACGATTTGATGCATAGGCTATGTAGAAGGAAAGGATGTGAGTTTTTTTGGATGTGGGAGTGAGTTTGAGGGAAGATTGGATTTGTATAAGAGGGATGGCCTACACCTGAATGTGTTTGGTATCAGGAGTCTAGAAACACTAATAACTGGTATGAGACCTAATACAGAGAGTCAGGGAAACTAAGTTATAAAGGGAGGAATGGTGTGAATGTGAGTGTAAGAGCGACAATGTTATATAACTATGTTAATGATGGAAATGGGCTTTGTCATGGAAATGTTGACAAGGCGAGAACGATTTTGGGTTTGTGTTCGTCTCGTTTGAACCCATCATGTGTGCAAAGATGTCTACATATGTAAGGCAGAGAATAATAGAGATCTGCTAGTTGTCCAACTGTGTCAGGCAGACTGCAGAAAACAATACAAAAGAAGAAATAGGTAGATTATTGTGTCTGTACATGAATGCTTGGAGTGTCAGAAACAAAGGGATAGAGTTTGTTGCCTTAGTCAATATGTTGCAGCCTCAGATTGTAGGTATTAGTGAGACCTAGCTATCAGAATCAGACCTACTAACTGGTATCGAGTGTCATATGTACAGTATTTTTAGGAAGGGGTGTGCTGCTAATGATATCGGATGACTTAAATCCAGTTAGAGTTGAGACCAATGGTTGTGGTAATACTACTAACAATATTTCATGTGGCAGTGAGTTTGAAGCCATCTGGTGTGTGTGTGTGGTGGAATCTAATAAGACAAATTACATAGTGGGGTGTTGTTACAGACCTGGTGGATCGGTTGCTAGTGATGAAGAAATGCATCACCAAATAGAAAAGATGAGCATCAAAAGAGTAATCATAATGGGAGACTTTAATTATCCAAATATTGATTGGGTAGCAGTAGAATCTCATGAGAAGAATGAAAATGCATTTATTGAGCTGTTGTGGGACAACTTCCTCAAGCAGCATGTGACAGAAGGAACTCGAAGTCAAAGAGTGTTAGATTTGATTATAGTGTCAGAGGGTATTTCAGTTAAAGACTGTTCTGCCTCCAGTTGGTGACAGTGATCATGTAGTACTTACTTGAGAAGTGACTAAGTTTATGAATGTTCCGTTCAGAAAAGGTTACATGTTGAACTGCAAAGCAGGAAATTATGACCAACTGAGGAGTATACTGAGTCAGTAGAATTGGATTGGCTGCTGGATGGAAAGAATATCAACAGTGCATGGGAAGCATTTAAACAATACTTAAATGATGTGATATTAGAATTTGTCCCAAGAGTTTGAAGAATAAATACAGTAGGAGTCAAATGGATGTGTAATCTTATTAAGCAAGAGATTCGTAAGAAAAGGACGATGTGGAAGGAATCATAATGGTGATTATGGTGACGTCCGTTTGCATAAGGTGACGTCCGTTATGAACGTTATAAGCAGCAGGCTAAAATAGTAGTCACAGCAGTTGTACAGAAAGCAAAGTCTGAGTATGAAAAGAAACTGGCTCTGTGTGCTTAAGACAACCCACAAGAATTCTATTGATATGCTGCAAGTAAAAGAAAGAATGAACATGAAAGAATAACTCTTCTAAATCCAGATGGCGTGAGGATTACAGATGCAGAAGAGGTTGTTCAGTTAATGAGTGCCCATTTCGTTAAAAGCTATTAACCTGGTGAATGCAGCATTGAGCTCACTGTTGCTTCTTCACTAGATGAAGAAACGCAGGTGTGTGAGGCCGAGATATTAGAGCTGTTGCACAAATTGAATAAGAATTCAGCAATAGAGACTGATGGAATATCAGCACATTTGCTGAAAGAGTGTTCAACTAAACTGGCCATTCCTTTGACTAGGCTGTTTAATGAGTCTCAGAAGAGGGAAGATTCCACAGGAATGGAAGGAATGTATGGTAATTCCATTGCACAATGGTTGGTGCAAAGACTGATGTATCCAACTATTGACCAATTAGTATCTCAGGAGTGGTGGTGAAGATTTTGGAAAAATTGGTTAGGGCCCGCATTCAGAAATGGGTTGACAGTGAATCTCTACTTTGCAATGAACAACATGGGTTTACTAAGGGAATGTCATATTTTAGCAAGTTGCTCACATTCGATAACAATGTTACCATTGAACTAGACAAGGGGAATGGATACACCATGATACTTTTGGATTTTGCTAAGACTTTTGACAGAATACAGCATGGAAGACTGTTGTATAACCCAAACCAATTTTCTCCAATTTATGCAATTTTAGCATGGATAAGAGGATGGCTGATTGACTGACAGATACCAAAAAGTGGTATATGGGGGATCTGAGTCTGCAAGGTTTAAGGTAACAAGTAGTGTATCACAAGGATCAGTGCTTGGTCTATTGTTATTCAATCTCTACATTAATGATATTGGGAAGGATTTGACAAGCGACATGCAGTTATTTGCTGATGATGCAAAGTTAGGTAGGCAGTGCTGGATTTACGTATAAGCTAAAAAAGCTATAGCTTAGGGCCTCAAATAAAAAAACAAAAAGACCAGCTGATCTAATTTAAAACAGTAGGGGGCCTCTGGGTTTTGTATAGCTTAGGGCCTCAGCAAGTCTAAATCTGGCCCTGTAGGTAGGGTAATCAAGAATGCTGCTGATATGCAGTCTTTGCAGAATGATTTGAATAGGCTGGAATTGTGGGCGTGGGAAAATGGATGAAAATTGGTGGGATTATGCTTGAAGAAACTGGTGAGGCTAGGGATTTTGGTGTGTTAGTAGATAGGAAGTTGAAGTTCAGGGGCCATGTAGCAAAGATTGCAAATACAACTCAAAAGGTAATTGCAACGTTGAAACGAATGTTCATATGTAAAGATAAGGATGCCATTTTTTCCTTTTTACAAGACCTTGATAAGATCTCACTTGGACTATTGTGTGCAGGTCTGGTCTCCTGGTTTCCATTGTGATTCTGATATATTGGAGAGAGTACAAAGGAGAGTGTTAAAATATCAGGATTGTGGAATACTGATTATGAAGACAAATTGAGAATTTGTAGAACTGTAGACACTAGCAAAAAGGAGAAAGAGGGGTTATATGATTAACACTTACAAACTTCGGAAAGGATCATACAGAACTTCAATTGATGGAATTTTTAGTTTATGGAGGGTGGGGAAAGGACAAGAAAAAGCATCCTTGAAAGCTGAGAATGAATGCTGCCAAAAAGGGTGTGAGAGCTAGATTTTTCTCTCAGAGGGTGGTGCATGGTTGGATTGGATTGCCTTTGGATGTTGTGAGTGCAAGCAGTGTGAATGAATTCAAGAATAAGTATGATAGCTGGTATGTGTAGTATGTGGCCTCCCTCGATGAGTCTCTGACTCCCTGGAGGTCTCTCTTATTAATAATAATAATAATCTTTCCTCTCCCATTCTGTTTAAGTGACCATACCTGAGATTAGCTCTGCTAACACATTCTCGGATGCTAACAGTGTTAAGTTCTTTCCTAATATGATATTGCCATTGATGCCATCTGTTCATGTCCCTAATCTTTCTCAGGACTCTCATATCTGTGGTCTGTAATTTTTGGTCAAGTGTTTTATTTCTAACCCAACTCTCAGATTCATAAGTTTCAATTGATTTGAATGCTGTCTTATATACAGCTAATTTAATGTTTTGACTAATTTCTCTTTTATTCCATATAAATTTATTCAGTTGACTTCCTACTATATTGACTTAGTTGATTCTGTTGTTTTCATATTTAATTTACCATCTTCACTAAAAATTGTGCATAAGTAGCTGAAATGTTTTACTTATTCTATAGTTTCTCCATTCATGATGCAGTTGATATTTTCAACTGCATCATGAATGGAGAAACTGCAAAATCAAATAAGCATTAAACAAGATAAAGACAATGATTGTTTGGCTTTGCAGTTTTCAGGTTTTCTTTAGACATGTCCTATCCATCTCCATTTTTTCTGATTGATGCTATGCATTATTGTTTGTTTAGTTTTCTGCCATAATTCTTTCTTGGATATCTTTTCCAGCCATTTTATTTGTACATTCTTCTTAAACACTTGTTTACAAAGTTTTGAAATTTTTTCCTAATTGCTTTTTTTATTTTTCATGTTTCTGATGCATATAGTAGAACTGATTTAATATTTGTATGAAATAATCTGATTTTGCTTTATAAACATATTTCCTTTGAACTCCATATTTTTCCTAACATGTTAAAATTTCTGTGTTCTCAGTATCATAGTTTTATATCTTTTTCTGTTCCTCACTGTTAATTTATTATTACCAGTGCTATGTCCTCATTTCTATATTTTATTGTATTCATTATTTTTGTTTTCATTTTATTTATTGTTAATCCTGCAGTCAAGTCCTCTTTATCTAGTTTTATTGTTTTTTCTTTTATATGTTGCTGTGTATTATGCCAGTAAACATATATCATCTGCAAAATCCATGTCATGTAGCTGTATGTTAAATTCTGCTGTATGTATTCCTTTTGCACTTTTCATGGCATTTCTCACAACTCTGTCTACAATAGTAAGAAATATTGTTGGGAAGAGAATGCAGCCCTGTCTAACTCTTGTTTTAATTTTAAACTTTTCTGCGAGTTCTCCATTGTTTATGATTTGTATTTTTATACTTTTGATAAGTTTTCTTCACAGTGTTAATAATCTTACATGGTATGCCATAATATGACATTCGTTTCCATATTGTCTCTCTGTCAATGTCAGAAGGTTTTTCGAAATCAGCAATGTTGCTGTAATGATTTGACTGCCATTCCATTGACTGTTCTATTATTATTCTGAGTGTTGCTATTTGATCTATGGATGACCTGTTTGCTCTAAATCTTGCCTGTGTTTTTTTAGCTTTTGGTTTATTTATTTATTTTTGTTCTTTTTAATATTATTCTGGTTAGTATTTTACTTACTGAATTTAATAATGATATTCCTCTCCACTTACTGTGATCAGTTAAATCTCCTTTTTTTGATATTGTGATTAGTAATCAAATATTATTCCTGCATACTTATTTGGTTAAGAAATGGGTAGAGGTATATTCAGTGTTACATATATATCAGCATTTAATAGTTCATTTGTATACCACATACTGTCTTTTAGTGTTCTTTATATTTCATTTATTTATTTCTTTGATGTCTGTTTCTAATATTTATTTCTTTTATTTCTGATATTTGATTTTCTTTCTCAGGTTTTTCTCAATTCATTATTTCTTTGAAGTATTCTAATGGTCTGTATTTTCTTTTTGTTGTTTATTTTATTTTTGTTTGTCTTTAATAATATCTTTTAGTACACAAACAACAAAATATTAATTTTGTGCATGTTTTCGATGCTAACGTTTGTAATTTTGGCTTTCAATTGAACTTTTATACACGTAATTTACATGCGATGTCTGTTTTTATTATTCTTATCCTGATTAATAGCGCATTAATTAATTATTTTCAAATAGAAATGTAATCATCTTTTCTTGCCTGTTATTGTTCTTGCAATATTATATAATGTTTTAGTATCACCTGTATTAGTTGCAATTTCTACCTCATTTAGTAGGTTTTCTATAAACACTCTTATCTTTTCTTACATTTTTTCTTCATCTCTTCATGTTTTTTATATTTATCTTGCAATCCAATGTTATTCCTATCTTGTATTATTTTATGTTTATTTTTTTCTTTCTTCAGTTTTGAGTTTTGTGTTTGAAGATATCCATTCTTTGTCTTTTCTTCTATGCATTCCCAGTATTTTTTCTTAGCCTCATAGTATTTTAATAACTGTCTGCATTTCTTCATTGCTTCTGAATTCTTCATTCTAGTTAAGAATGAAGAATTCATTCTTCTTTCTGTTTGGTCTAAGTAAGAACTTCATATCTATTTTTATAAAGGATAATATATATCCATTTTTAGCACCAGATCCTCTGATGCTATGATCAAATCCAGAACTCTTGTTCCCTCCACTACATGTTGTTGCCTAAGACAGTCATCCAGAAATTCAAAAATTCAGTATCCTTATTACTGCATGCTGTCTCCTCTTCCCAGTTTATATCACTGTAATTGAATTCTCCCATAATGATCGCCTGCTTTGCACTCACCAAACTAATTTGCGTAAACATTTCCTGCTCATCACATCTATATTCCCTGCAATTAGCCCACTAAATATCTTGTCCTATAAACATCTGTCTGAAACCATATACTCTCAAATTCATAGTGTTATTTATTTCCACTGAGATTCTCCACCCTGAGTGCACACAATTCATCTCTTAGCATGAGTAACAAACACTCCACCATCATGTTTACCTTTCCTATCCTTCTGAAACATGCTATACATTTTGATTTCTATCTCTGTTAAAACGTCCTCCTCAGTTAATCAAGTTTCGCTGATACCAACAACTTTTGGAGAGACTGAGCCTATCAATGCCACAGACTCATTCCCTTTATTCCTAATGCTCCTAGAATTTGTACACAGAAAAAAACCAGTGTATTGCCAGCCTTCTTATAACCATTATTACTTCCTTCATACTCTACTTGGCTCTGTAATATAGTGTACTACCCCCCCCCCCCCCTTTAAGCCATTATCCCCACATGAGATCATCCCTGCAACATTCCATCTATGCAATTCTAGTTTCTCTGTCCAAACACACTCAATTGCCTAGAAAACAACATTCTTTCCAAATGTGTCCTTCTGCATTCAAATGCAATCTGTCTTTTGCATACAGCTCCCTTCTGTCCTCAAACGTACTGCATGCATCCACATATTCCAGACTCCTTTTGCTCCACATTCTTGCTATCATCTGATTTGTCACCACTGCTCTTCTCCTCCACTCTGCATTATCAAACTTGGACAACATGCTCACTATCTTTCCTTGGACACATTTCTGCTGCACTATGTCTCATCAACCTCAAATCTCATGCTACACAATAAACACTACTACCTCTCAGGCAATTTGTCCCAACCATTACTATCATCTCCCTCATACTTTCTTCAATGCCATTGCTGCACTCTCTATCATTCCACCAGGCAAGCACTCCTCTGGCACTCTACTCTGCACACTCCGAATCATCAACTCTCCATACATGACACTCCAAATAGATTCATTCATCCTTCTCTTACTGGCATCCCTGACTCTTATGACGTGCAATCTCTCTCCTTCCTCTCTCTATCCCTTGCTTCCCCCCCCCCCCACATTTCTGCAGTTTCCTCTCTTTCACTGTCTCTTCCCCATTCTCTCACTTTCCTCTCTCCCTTGCTCTTTGATGCTGTTTTCTTACATCTACTCTCGTTCCTCTCACACACTAGCCAACCTCTCTATCCTCCCAAGATCTTTATTCCTCCTCAACTCAGTCTTCATTCCTTCCATCTCCTCTCTCAGCAGTTCTCACTCTCTCTCTCTCTCCACACATTCTGCTTTCAATTACCATTCACACACACACACAGTCATGGCCATCAAACAAACTATCTCTGTCTTGTAAACTACCCAAGACTAAATATATATGTAGGGGTCTTTAATATTTTCTCCATCCTCCAACATGCTACTAGCATACACAAACTGAAAATCACCTGTTTCCAATGTACTGTCTCTGCTGCTGCTAAATCTCAAGATCGGGACACTCGTGTCCCACCACCCCCACATGCACACATACACATTCTCATCTCTCACTTGCCACATTCTTAAACAACAAGACGTGTACATGCCACATGCATAGCAAGCTGCAAAATCTTCAACTAGGTTACGAATAACAGTCTTTAAATAGGGAAGGGCTTTTACCGAAACTGGCAACCATCATGTTGAATAATCGCTACACATGGAGACAATCCTGAGAATATTAAATAAATACCACACAGTTATACAAAAAAATTGTCAATTCGAATAGAGCAAACTTAAACACGAGTATTGTCACAAAATGAACACAATAATATCTTTCCTTACTACTAATACTTATCTTTTTTTAATAGCTCACATTGCTTGTTTCATCCATCTTCACACACTAGCAGTGCCCTACCATCATCCACCGATGATCATTTTATGACAAACCTTTGTCCCAAATCAAGAAAGACACTTGATGATTTGTAGTAGAATTTGCTACATGCTACTAGTCTAGCATCAAGCTTTCATATCTTCTCATTCTCCCTATCTTCTTATTTCTCTTTAAAGTTGAATTTATGCTAACAATTAAATCTGCCATGTGATTTGATGCAACACTTGGTATCTATTGTCATGTTGCAAAAGATTTAATAATAATTTAATGGAATAATTTAGGAAGAGAAATAATTAAACAGCAGGTTTAATCATTTCAATATTTCATCTCAGTCATCACAGAAACATCTTCAGGAATATATTAAAATTGTAATAACACACACAAGAAACAATAAGTGGAAGAAATGAAATTAGACTAAATGAAGAGTAAAGTCCTATGAGGGGCATTCTCTATGGATGCTACTGGCTTGCCTTAGATGTTGGACAGGAGGCCTAGAATTAAACTTTTAATACAACCATATTTATTAAGATTAAGCTGGGTTTTTAAATCTGCTACTGATTCTGAAAAGAAAAGAGTCTTTCAAGTTTGTATTTACTGTGATAGGCATGATAGTTTTCTTCCATCTGATTCTGTGCAAGGTCTGCTAGACCTGACTGACTATAGTTGTGGCAGCAGATCTATTTTTAATAGCCAGAACTTTAAAGAAATATGTTCTCTGTACTGAAGAGAAGCCAGCTTCAAACCTCATTTGAAGCTGGCTTGCTTCTCTTCTGCACTTCCTCTTCCTCCCCTCTCTATTCCAGGTGCTTACAAGGTTCCTTGTTCTTGCAATTTATCTTATTATGGTCAGACTGGGAGATCTGCTAACATCTGTTTAGAAGAACACAAAACATGCATCCACTGCCCCAAATATGGTTAGTTAGATCTTAGCAGATCATGCCTTGGATTGTAATAATGCACAGAATCAGATGGAAGAAAATTCTCATGCTCTATCACAGTAAATACAGATCTGAAAGACTTTTAAAAACTAGTAAAAGATTTATACACCCAGCCTAATCTTAAAAAATGCAGTTGTATTAAACTTCCCAAATGGGGAAACTTTAATTTTTAGGTCTCCCACCCAACACTAAGGCTAGCTAACATCACCAGTTAGTCTAATTTCATTTCTTCCGCTTATTGTTTCTTATGTGTGTTATTACAATTTTAACATTGCATTCCAAGTATGAAATATCGAACCGATTAAACCTATTGTTTAATTATTTCTCTTTATGTTGTAATTATTCCATTAAATCATAAAATGAGTATAAACCAGCACCAAGCATAAATACTAGAGTATCTATTATACTGGCATTTTTAAGGGGTTTTATTTATTTATTTATTTTTTTTTTAGCCTTTTGTGTTTTCAGTCAGTTTATTTTATGTATAACTATACTTTTTTTTAGTATCACTAAGTTCTACATTGAAGTGAAGTACATTGAATTATATTCTTTAGTTTTAATTTTGTTTATTTCTTATTTATTTATTTTTTTGAATAGTATTATAGATTTTTGTATTTTTAGTGAGGATTAATAAATCACCCAAATCTTGTAAATTATGGTCTCTCATTGTATGTAATCTTAGTTATTATGGTCAATTTACTATAACTGCTGTATTGGTAGCAGACATTTAGTAATTATTATGAATTATCAACACATTAGCACAAGAATAATATTAATATTTGCCAAATATTTCAGTCTGAATTTAACAGACTATCATCAGTGGTTTGATAGGCACAGTTTTTATAAGGTGGAATATAAACAATTGATCATTCAAAAGTAGAATGAGCTGCCTAATGTTACATTGCTAAGCACTAAAGAGAGGTACATTTCATCAGAGTGATGAATAAATTATAGATATCAATTACAATTCCATACAACAATCTTAATTTATAAATTAAATTAAAGATAACATTAGATTAATGTAAGAACTAGGTCTCAATTGAAAAAAAAAAAAAAAAAAAAAAAAAAAAAAAAAAAAAAAACTTTGTGTGTTATCCGGATCAAATTTTCCCATATTTTTGACAAGGATAGGCAGCCAATTTCGATTCAAGTTAGGATACTGAAGTAAGGCCTCAGCACTCTTTGAATAGGTGTTCGAATTTACAGTGACATCTGTGTAGAAGGTGAGTTCTGGACCAGAGAATGTTGTGGCTTGTCTCTATCCCGTGTTGCACCAATCGAGACATCGGATTTGTTGTGAAGAATGTACAATTGATGTTCTTGTATTATTTTTTCTATAGAGCATCCAGTTTGTCCAAAGTACAAGAGATTGCACTCACATGGAACTTGATATACACCAGGCAGCGACATATTTCGGTTTTTATCTTTAGAAGATGGGAAATAGGTGAATATTTTATTAATAGGATATAAGTGGCTGTTAAATCATATTTCTTCAGAAATCTTGAAATGGTTCTGAAATTATGGAAAAATATGGAATTGGAACTCGGCGTATTGATTCTTTGTTGTTCTGGATTGGATTTGTAGGAATCGAACAGCTATTGTGTAGTCTTTTCGAAAGCCATTTAATTTCATGTAGTGTTTGATAGTGGAAAGTTCTTTCTGTAATTCTTGGGAAGTTGTGCAATTAGTTCTAGCTCGTCAAATTAAACATTTTATGATTCTTATTTTTTGCTTAGTCTGTTAATTTCAGACTGAAATATTTGGCAAATATTAAAATATTATTCTTGTGCTAGCATGTTGATAATTTTTAATTTCATGTCACAAGTGTCTCTCAAGAATAGAATTCTGTTCCTACATGGGGAAGGCTTTACCAAAAAAACCGGTAAGCTAGTAAACTATCTGTAATACAAGGTAAGTTACGAGTGAGGATCATTTTTCTAAAAAAATGCCACGACAATCAGATTATTCCTAACTTCGCAAAGATAAAAGAAACCATTAAATCTCCTGGAGCTCATAATATCCACAGGAACACCAGCTTAGCTTTAATCCATAATCAACTCACAGCAGCTAAACATGATCTTGCTATTAACATTTGTCAAATTGCTAATCTCTGAACTTTTATCTCTGCAATCTTAGACCCACAACTTTCTGACATAGTTCTTAATGTGGCTAAATACTCTATACAATGTTCATTTAAAAAACAGAATCAACATCTAAATCGCAAATTCAATGTCCTTGTTTCTAGACAAATCAAGACTTTCCATGTTCCAGATAATTGGGTCGTGAATTTGTCCGGTCGTCCTTTAACGAGTAGTGAAATACTTATTCTCTCAAAAGAACAGGATTTTGCTATAATCCCTAAAAAGATTCCTTATTTAGATTTCTTGCTTAACATCGAACGAAACCTAAGTCATCTCTCCAGTGAAAAGGCTAATTCTCTCTGCCTAGAAGTTGTTTACACGCTACTTAAATCCAAGGTTCCTCCTTCCAACATATCTACTTCTAAAAAGAAAGCACTACATTCCTTAAGAAGCAACAGTCCCCTTGTTATCACTAAAGCAGACAAGGGAAAAGTGACAGTAATTATGGATTCTTCAAATTACAGAAGAAAAATTTCTCTTTTACTGAAGAAATTAAACTCTGAAGAAATTAATTTTCCTTCTAGATGAGGTTATAAGTTTAGATGCTGACACTATAGAATGGTTAAAAACATTTTGCAAGACCTCCTAGGTTTTATGGTCTACCAATAATTCACAAGACAGACATTCCTCTCAGTTGACCGTATTGATTTACCTTCTTACTGCATAGCCAAATATTTAGTGAACTTATTGAAATCACATATAGACAAATCACACTCTTTTTTGAAAAACTCTCTTGATTTCTTAAACAAATTAAAAAATATCTCCTTACAACCTACTGATCTTATGGTGAGCTTCGATGTAGAATCTCTATTCACGAATGATCCTCTCAAAGAGACTTTACATTTACTTGCTGACATCTTCTCACATAAAATTATTTGAATTCATGATGTACTCTGGATATTTCTTGTGTCAAAACAAATTCTACAGCTAAGTAGAAGGAACGGCCATGGGAAGCCAACTTTCACTTGCTATAGCCAACTTTTATTTGAAGCATCTAGAAGACATCCTTTTTTCATCTATATACCCTCAACTATCTTTTTGGATTAGATATATAGATGACATTTTTTCAGTGTGGCCTCACAACAGCGATTCCTTACCTGCCAAAATCAATTCTTTTCATCCTCGTATCAAGTTTACCATGGAGATTGAAAAAGACAACAAGTTATCCTTTTTTAGACATCCTTCTCATCCGCTCACCTTCAGGTATTCTGACAACAACAGTTTACAGAAAACCCACTTTTACTGGATGTTACATTCTCAAACAATCTGCTCACCATCCTTATCAAAAAACAGGAATCATAAAATGTTTAATTCGACGAGCTAGAACTAATTGCACAACTTCCCAAGAATTACAGAAAGAACTTTCCACTATCAAACACTACATGAAATTAAATGGCTTCTCCGAAAAGACTACACAACAGCTGTTCGATTCCTACAATCCAATCCAGAACAACAAAGAATCAATACAAATACAATTTTATTAATACAGGACAGTTTACAATAAAACTTATGTTATATTATGCTATTCTGACCACCTGCATTACCACATCTGCAGTTTCATCCTGGACAGCAAGTTAGAACAAAGAGCAAACGTGAAATTCTGCATGAAACTGGGCAAATCTGCCACAGAGATGTTTGACATGATTCGGCAAGTTTACGGCGATGCTGAAATGAGTCGTTCGAGGTGTTTTGAGTGGCACACGTGCTTCAAGAGCGGAAGAACGTCACTGGAAGACGATGAGCAATCAGAAAGACCTTCAACGAGCTCAACCCCAAAAATGTCGAAACCATTTGGCAACTTGTGTATGAGGATTGTTGGAGAATACTCCACAACATTGCTGCCATTGTCGGTGTGTCACACAGAACAGTCCAGGCAATCCTTACATGTGATTTGAACATGTGCCGTGTTGCTGCCAAGTTTGTCCCGAGGCTGCTGACCCAGGAGCAGAAGGAACACCGCATCGGAGTCTGCCAAGATGCACACAGGACGACGTCTTTTGGCACACTGACTTATGAAGGTAGGTGCTCCCTGTGACTGCAGCCTTGTACTGCCATCTGTTGTCGTGTTACAAACTTAGTCTTGAAATTTATTGATACCACCTCGTAGGTGGATATTTTATTAATAGGATATAAGTGGCTGTTAAATCATATTTCTTCAGAATTCTTGAAATTGGTTCTGAAATTCCAGAAATATATGGAATTGGAACTTGATGTATTGATTCTTTAAATTATACATATTTGGTTGTTTTATAATAGAAATACAATTTTATTAATACAGACCAGTTTACAATAAAACTTATATTAAAACCTACCAGTTTCGCCAGCAAACTGTCTGGGCTTTTTCAAGGCGTTTATGGAGATATTAAAACTAGTAAATGCAAATTAAAAGGAACATAAAAAACATTGTAAACCAACTAGTAGCTAAGGTTACACATTCGCGTGACAGAGAAGACTTATTGTTCTTATTCATTATCACGCATACGTGTTTGTTGTAAACGTGTAATGTGATTACTGGCTAGCTGTAGTTCAGATTGATTGAGAGAGAGGATCAGGTTTTTCCACAAACGTTTAGAATTACACCCTGATTTCTGTTGAGGTTTCCGCCCGTTATTGACACTATTGTGGCTTCCTTAAATAAACGATGCCTGTAGTCATCATTGAGATATGGCATGGAGCTGTTTTGCCAATCTATTGTGTGGTTAGGCATACAGAAATGATGTGCTAAGCTGGAAGAGATGCTTCTGTTGGTGTTTACATCACCAACATGTTCTTTTTGTCTAATTTCTAAACTTTGTGAAGTTTGTCCGAAGTAGGCAAGACCACAGGGACAGGGAATGCAATATACTCCTGGGTATTTGTAGAACAGCACTTTATCTTTTTGGGGATCCTAAAACTTGTCTGATGTTGGTGGTTGGTTTGAAGACCACGCTGATGTTGTGGGCTCTTAGTATTCTTGCTATTTGATAAGAAATTGACTTGATGAAAGGTATCACTACAGTAGAAATGTGCTGACAGTGGGATTCTTGTTGTCTGGGGTTGTCATTGTATAGATATTTTTTGATGATGTTTTGAGGATATCCATTTTGTGATAATGTGTTGGCTATTAGTAAGAGTTCAGTCTGTGTATCCTCCTCTTCTGATATAAATGTTTTGGCTCTATGTTTCAACATGTGGATAATGCTCAGTTTGTGTGTCTTGTGATGGTTTGAAGTATAATGAAGATATCTTCCAGTATTTGTGGGCTTTCTGTAAATGGATAATTTGACACTGTTAGGTTGTTTTTTTATCAAGAGATCTAAAAGATGCAGTTGGTTGTTGTGGAAAACAACAACCAACTGCATTTTTTCTGTGATTCGCTCTGGAGATCCAGAGCGAATCGCAGAAGGTGCTTGACATGCTTTGAAAAAAAGACTTCCAGGACATATTCCAGAAGTGGCAGGAATGCTGGAAGTGCTGTATTGCTTTGCAAGGGAACTATTTTGAAGGTGATAGTGTGTAAACGTAGATAAATAATTTCTCGTAAACAGAACTAGTCTCGAAACCTTTTGATACCACCTCGTATTTCCCCTCTTCTAAAGATAAAAGCTGAACTATGTTGCTAACTGGTGTATATCAAGTTCCATGTACTGCAGTCTGTCATACTTTGGACAAACCGGACACTCTATAGAAAAAATAATACAAGAACATCATCATCATCATCAAATTCCTGCCATGTACCCTCAAGAGGTGTACAGGATATGATAGTACTACATGAAAAAATTACATCATTACTAACTTCCTATCTACAATTTTCCTCCAAATCAGTCTATTACTTGTCAAGACTCCAACATTATCAGATCTTATATTTCTATCCTTGTCTCACATCAGATTTAACATTAAACCATCTTCCTGTACTTCCTTCAATTCTAACTGTTGACTTACATCTCAAATAAAGACTAAGTATTGCTTGATAGAATGCCCCATTGAGACCATATAACTGTAGTGTATTGAATAGATTCTCTCTTGGCACATTGTCATATGCCTTTTCCAAATCGACAAAACTTAAATACAGATCTTTGTTATATTCCCATGCTTTCTCGACTATTTGTCGTAAAGTGAAGATCTGATCCTAACAGCCTCTATTTGGCCTGAATCCAGTTTGTTCTTCACCCAGCTTTTCTTCCACAATTCTTCTCAATCGTTTCTCAAGTATACTTGCATAGATCTTGCTAGGAACGCTCAGTAAGGAAATACTTCTGTAATTCTCACATTCAGTTTTATTTCCCTTTTTATATATGGGTATTATGAGAGCTCTACTCCAATCATCGGGAATTCGTCCAGAATTTCTGAACTATGCAGTGCAGCCACTATAAGACATTTATACCACCATACTTCAGCATTTCTGGTCGAATATCATCCACTCCTGCTGCCTTTCCACATTTTAAGCCTTTGATGGCTTTTTCTACTTCAAGTATGGATATGTATTCTTGACTGCATGCCTGGTCAGTGTTTTTTACCACTGTGCTGTCATCACTGCTTGTTTCATTTAGCAGTTTTTCAAAGTAATTATGCCATACTTCAAGGATATCTTTTTCTTCCATTTTCATGTCACCTTTATCATCTCTAACTCCTTTTACAGCACTCTTTCCTCCATTCCTAAGCTTCTTCAACAACCTCCAGAATATTTTGCCACCTTCTTGATATTTATTTTCTATATTCTTGCCAAAGTCCTCCCATGACTTTTGTTTAGCTAGTTTTACACAATGTGCAGCATTCTTGCATTTGTCTCTGTATTCTCTAAGAGCACAAGTTGACTTGTTTGCTAGGAACGTTTGATATGCTTTCTTCTTTTCCTTCACTGCCTCTTTAACTTCCTGTGTCCACCATGGAGTTCTGATTTTTCTATCCTTGCAGACAACTTCACCACATGCCTCTCTAGCTGAATCAATCAGGACTTTCTTCAAGGCTTGCCACTGAATCTCTAAGGTTTGATTCCTGTTCTCAAACTCTTTCATTTTTTCTTCAATAATCTTTGTTTATTTTAGTCTACAGTTCACATCTGAGAGCTGCCCAACTTTTATTCGCTTTAAAACTTTCTTACATGTTATTCTTTTCAATATGAAATTCAATTTTATCCTGCTCAAGACTAACTAGTGATCACTTCCGATTTCAAATCCTCTGTACACTCTAGTGTCCTGCACTAGGGGGAAAACATCACTATCAACAATAACATTGTCAATGAGACTTTTCTTATTCCTTGCCTCTTCTCTCCATGTGAATTTGTGCACATTTTTATGTTGGAACATGGTGTTAGTAATAACCAGTCCATGTCCTGAGCAGAAATCCAACAAATATTTGCCATTATTATTAGCTTTGCTCTTTTCTCCAAATTTTCCCAAAATATTTTTGTATGTCTTACAATCATTTCCTATTCTGCTATTTAGATCCCCAACAAGGACCAACTTTTCCTTTTTCATTGTGTCAGTTGCTTTTTCTAAAGCATCAAAAAATTCCTCCACTTCTACCTTAGTAGAACCTTCTGTGGGACCATAGGCATAAATAAGTCTCATTGTCCAGTTCCCCATTCTCATATTTGCCCACATTACTCTACTTGAGACTGCCTGCCATTCAAGAGGATTAGCCTTGAATTTTGTGTTGAATACTATGGCTACTCCTTCTTTTCCTTGATTGTCAATGCCTGAATATAACATTTTGTATTTATTGCTCAAAAAGATCTCACCAGTTTTTGTCTTTTTTGTTTCAGTCACCCCTATTATGTCGATCTGGTACTTATCTAATTCCTCAGCTTGCTCCATTTCTCTGCCATTCAGGCTTCTTATGTTGAATGTACCGATCTTTAACTCTGGTGATGTTGAGTTGGGGTGTGTTTTCAGATTTGTTCCAGTATCTGACTTTTCGCTGTTTGCCGTGGTTGTCACATCACAAAAGGCACCAAGAATTACTGAAATAAAGAGCCAAAAGGTTTCACTTCAGCAATGCAAAATTATTCAAATTAAGTGGACATTGAATCCAACTTTAGTTCAAAGCCAAATAGAGAAACTACAAGAGTTTCAGAGAAACTGCAAGAGTTTCATGCCGAATATAGATAGAAACTATAAAAGATTCGGCTGATCCAAGCGTAAGCAAACCTTTCATCACAGGGGAAACTCGTAGTAAAGGTGGAGTAAGCTTCAATCACTATCCTTAATATTTCCCATAATGTAAAACACATCTCCTAGGAGAATATTATTTCAGTAATTCTTGGCGCCTTTTTTTGATGTGTCACCTTTTTTAGCAACTCGTATGGTAAAGTATAAGTTCTGCATCACTGCAACCTTAGTATTTTTACATCTTGGTCTGGTTCCCACTGACGAGAGACCTCAAAAAAAAGGTTGAAACCGGTGTGCGTAGTGACCCTCCCAATAATGTATAACATCATACATCTCCTAGGAGATTGTTTTACATTATGGGAAATACTAGTGATCAGAGCTTGCTCCCCATTTACTACGAGTTGCCCCTGTCATGAAAGGGTTGCCTATGCTTGGATCCGCCAAAACTTTTATAGTTTCTATCTATATTCGGTATGAAACTCTTGCAGTTTCTCTATTCGACTTTGAAAATAATGTTGGATTCAATATCCACTTAATTTGAATAATTTTGCATCGCTGAAGTGAAGCCTTTTGGCTCTTTATTTCAGTAATTCTTGGTGCCTTTTGTGATGTGACACCTTTTTTAGCAACTCGTATGGCAAAGTATAAGTTCTGCATCACTGCAATCTGAGTATTTTTACATCTGGGTCTTGCTCCCACTGACAAGATCTCAAAAAAGGTCAAAACCAGTCTGAGCAGTAACCCCCCTCCCCCACACCACTTCCCTGTAATATGTATAACATCATACATCTCCTAGGAGATGTGTTTTACATTATGGGAAATACTAAGGAAATTTTGATTGGAGCTTACTCCACCTTTACTACGAGTTGCCCCTGTCATGAAAGGTTTGCTTATGCTTGGATCTGCCGAAACTTTTATAGTTTCTATCTATATTCAGCTTTGAAATAATGTTGGATTCAATATCCACTTAATTTGAATCATATTGGATAGCTAAAAATCAGCTGTGTGAAGATGTCTATCTATTGGAAATGGAATTCAAAACCATTTTCTGTAGGTTGGAAAGTGGAGATGCTTGTGGAGAAGATGAAAGTGGAGAAGCCAAGCAAGCAAGCAGAGCAGTTAGTTTATCTGAGCCCTGCCATTGAATGTTAATTTTTTGATATTTGGTATTTGTTGCTTTATGGGGTGGAATAACATAAAATTCTCAATCTTTTACATATTTTTTATTAAGTGCTTGTAATTTTAAATGTTCTTGCAGTCTCTTTTTTGAAATACCATATTCTTCAATTTCAGGCAGAATCTTCAGTGCCCTGGCTAAATGAAGTTTTATTTTTATTTACAATAGGATTACAACTTTGTCAACAGTTAAAAAATAAGGTAATTTCTTTAGCCTTTCATATTAATATTTTAATAATTTAGTATTTGAGTAATTTGCTTACAATGCTGCTGATACTCCACTATGATAAGATGCTGATGGGTAGAAAATACCTGATTGTATCATCATTACTTACATTGAATAATAATTACTTGCAAATAATTCCTCAAATGTTGTTTATTAATACAAGGCACTGATTTTTATAACCACTTTTGTCCATTTAAAATGGTCTCATCCAGTTTCGAAAGATCTTAAATTAAAACTTTAAGTATGCAGATGCTCCAGAAAACAGCCTTCAATAGTTCAAAAAAGCAGTGCTTAAAAACAAAGCTTTAAAATTATGTAATTTAAAATTATTTAATTGCAATGTAAAGTTATACATGAAAGTTCCTAAATATCTCAATATAATGATATTAGGAACCTTGAAATGCATACTCTTTGGCATGCTTGATGTGTTATCAGTTAGTAATATTAACCCCAGACCCCAATGGATCAGACTTATTGCAGGAAGTACACACTGTTACACAAAATCCATCAAACCATGCTTTAAACTCATTCACTGTATCTGCATTCACCACAGTGTCTGGCAATGCATTCCACTCACCAATCTCTCTCCATGAAAAGAACTTGCTCCTTATGCCTACACCCTCCTTATACAGCTTCCAGGAATGTCCTTTTGTTCTACCCTCTTCTCCCATTCTATGAAAAATTTCTTTCACATTAACCTGGTAACAACCTATTACCAACTTAAATGTCTCAATCATATCTCCTCTCTTCTTCCTATCCACAAGGCTTTGCAAACTGCATTCCCTCAGTCTGCTTTCATATCCAACATCCTAAAGCCATTTACCACCTTAGTCAGTCTTCTCTGGACTTTTTCCAATAGATCTTCATCATCATGAAAACCATGAGACCAAATCTGTGCATGGTAATCTGTATGAGGCCTTATACAATGGAACCAGAACTTCTCTATTTCTCCATAATCTGATGAGATGACTTCACATCTTGTGCAGTGTAACTTCTGGACTTTGGATCCTTGTCCACTACCACTCTAAGGCTTCTTGTCTCCTCAACTTTCTCCAAAATTTCCCCACCAAGTGTATACTTTGCATCCCATTTTTGCTTACCAAATTTCAAGACCTTACACTTTGCAATATTGAACTGACAGTTCCATACTGTTGCCCACTCATACAGTATATTCAAGTCCTCCTATAAGGCCACAACATCTGCTTAATTCCTCATCACTTTCCTGAGTTTTGCATAATCTGCAAACAGTTGTATATCACCAGTTAAATCCATTCCAATATCATTAATGTACAAATTAACAATGAGTCCAAAACAGAACCCTGTGGCACAATACTTCTTCTTTTGGGATATTGCATTTTCATACATAACTTTCTGCTACCTATCTTTGAGCCAATTTCCTATCCATCTCATCAATCTGTCATCTAGTCCCATCTGCTTCAGTTTAGTTACCAACTTGTGGCATGGCAATCTATCAAAAGCCTTTGCAAAATCTTAGTATACCACTGTATATATCATATCATCTCATCTTGTTATTGTACATCACAAGATGAGTGTTATAATATATAATGGCAGCCGGTGAAAATTTAAAGTGGGGGTGCTGGATATACAAAATAAGAAAAATAATTCATTTTTTCCTAATCAGTAACCAATTTATTAATAAGTAAATTTACATATTAAAAAAATTATTTTAAAATATAATCCCTTCTATTTTTGCCACAGAAATAACGTGGGCAAGCATACAATTCATTTGTAGCAAAACTGCTCGTTGAGCAGTGTTGGATTTTATTTTATTTTCACTTGTTACGTGCAGTGACAAGTGCAAATGAGTATCGGTGAGTCTAGCTGCAACTGACCAAACGATAATCCTGACACTGCATTAGATCGCAGTGCATTTGTTTCGTGCAACAATAATTTTTCATGTAATGATAATTGAGAAAATATAATTTTCCTATTTTCGACAGTGACACTCGTCATAATTCAGCCTTGTATCTATAATAAATAAATAATTATATGTTATTTTAACAGAATAAAATAAGATATACCAAAACTATTTCACCCTCACGATGAACACACACCAATAATTAAAGTCTTGTATCTCACAGAAATAATGCTCGCAAGCATACAATTTATCTGCCTCAACAAGCCGTTTCGGATTCACTTGTTACATACAGTGACAAGTGCGAACGAATATTATTATTATTATTATTACCGGTATCTCCATGGAGTCAGTAGACTCATCACGGGAGACCCAAACTAGCAAAACAATATCTGTCATATCTCTTCTTGAATTCATTTACAGACGAAGAGCTCACAACTAAGTCAGGCAATGAATTCCACTCATTCACCACCCTCCAGGCAAAAAACCTTGTTCTGACACCTTTGTTAACCACACTCTTCTTTAATTTCCAGAGATGACCTCTTGTTCTTCCATCACTATCACACAGCTGAAACATTTCCCCTGTATCAATCCTATAAAAACCTTTCAGTAATTTAAATGTTTCTATCATATCCCCTCTTCTTCGCCTATCAACCAATCTCTGCAATCCACAAGCTCTCAATCTATCAATGTAGGGAGCATTTTTTATATCACTCACCAACTTGGTCACTCTTCTCTGAACCCTCTCCACAGCCTCCTCATCTCCAAGGAATCCATGTGACCAGACCTGAGCACAGTAATCCAAATGTGGAAGTATCAATGCCTTATAAAGGGGAATAATAACCTCTTTATCTCTGGATGTCAGTGTGTTCCTCAACAACCAAAAAAATATCAGCAAGTTTAGCCACAACTGACCAAATGTGATAATTCTGACACTGTGTCAGATCACAGTGCATTTGTTTCATAATCTAAAGTGTTAATTGAACAATTCCAATTATTAACTATTCAGTCAATGTCAAAACATAAGCTTTAACTTTCAACATGTTGTATTGCATTTATATAATGTTGTAGGCATTTTTATTATTTATAAACACAAACAAAATTTAATTTTTTAGATTTTTCCTTGGGTGTGCTGCAGTATTGCACTGCTTATGTACAAGCTGCCACTGGTACATAAGCAAGTTGGTAAAACACAACCTCCCATGCTGCTTGTCAAAGCCCATTGCTGACAAGCACAAAGAATACCACTGTTATCAACCTACTTTTGTATCTTATCTCTCACTAACCTCTCCAATACCTTAACTACAACTTCAGATATACAGATAGACATATAATTTGTAGCCTTAACCTTATCACAACTTCGTGAAGTGGAGCAATTTTACTTTCCTTCCACTCCTTTGTGACTTTTGCTGTTGCAAGACTCTTGTTAAACAGGTAGGCCAAGGCTGATACTAACTCCTTGAAAATTTCCATAAGACACTTGGTGACATCATCAAGTTTATCAGAGAGATGGGGGCATACCTAGTAGGCTGAAGATTTGCACTGCTAATGATATTAGCCCTACAAAATTAATTGTGTTATCACTTGGATAAAATCTAGAATTTGTTGAGACCATGGATATAGGGAAAGCTCACCTGAGCCTTTTGCTTTAAGTCATAAGCGAAAACTTTATACCATTATTACTCAACACTCTTTATTTGCTCCCTCACTCTCACGACATCTCGTTTCTTCTAGATTTCTTGTGCTTTCATTCTGTTGACTCCCAGTTACCAAAGACTCTCCCATACTTAATCCTGTTCAAGTTACTTCAGCTTATATCAGAGTAAGACCACTACATGTATATAAAAAAACAGTATAAAATTGAAAGTAAGCATACAATATGATGACCATCGCTGAAAAATGTTAGGTTCTATAAAAGAACTTTATTATTAAAATTGTACAGGCACTTCCATGGAGTCTGACTCATCACAGAGACCCAAACTATCCACACAATCTATCATGCCTCTCCTTGAACGCATTAACACAGTGAAGGAAATAATGTAACATTCATGAAATGCATCATAGACACGCATACACACCTCCCCATTGAAGGGTATAGCAATAAAATGGTTCTACAGATCAGCTGCTAGGTAATACCATGACTGAAGCTGATAGTAATGAATATGTTTCCTGAACAGATAAATGAATAAACCTGCTGCCACTTCCTCTGCCAGATTATGTCTGGAGGCAGTAGTATTGTGGTATTGTATTGTGGGGGGCTGGACTGTTTTGAGCCTGCCTATGAGCAGTGGGCAGGAGACTGGGTTTTCTCTCTTTGTGGGAAGTATGTAAGTTTTTTCATTTCCCATTCCATGCCTGCCACTCTTTATTTAAATTTTCTTTTACTTCAGCATTTAAGGATAATGTAACCAAATACAATATACAATTTTACTGCAGATAACAAAAAAAAACTCTTACAAACAGTCCCCTCCCTTTCCCCCCAAAAAAGTAACAAAAAAAAAAAAACTAGCAAAAATCCATTCAAAAACAGTATTTAAATTAATAGTTTCCATATTTACTTCACCAATATTTTTGGACTTTAATAGTAATATACATGATGTGCACCACCAATTGTCATCCTAACCAGACCTGTAATTCCTAATGGAATTACAGATCTGGGTTTTTCAAGACCTGAGCTGTCTAGATTACAGTTTAACAAAGGTTGGCAAGTGTGTATTTCTGAAAACTGACATCTCATGTTTTTTAATATTGAATCCATACATGAGAGGTAGAAGAACCTGTAGCACATCAATGCTATGTGTGGGGTGCAGGTGATGTTGGAATAGAAGTTTATGGCTATTTTTCTTGAATATGATAGGCATGTGAATGAATGAAATGAGCTGTCGCAAAGAATTTTGATTTATCTTGAAGGATGTTTCCTTCCTGATAAATCTTGATTTATCTTGGTAATATAGACACTTTGTTCAAGTTTTCTTCACTTTATATTCATCCAGGTGTTCTTGGTCTTTGTCCTTTGACATTACAAGTGCCATATGGAATAACCTCTGTCACCCTTACTCCTGCTTTCCATGGTGGAATTTAATTTTTTGTTCTCCTAATCTCAGACTGAATAACAAAAAATCATTCTTTTTCCCATTTCTGACCACTCTTCAGCCTTGATTCTCCAATGTTTATGTCAAGGGAGTTAACAAAACAAAACTGCAATTGAGACTAAAACTCCAACTTTGGAGTGCCTTGTAGCTTAGTTTATATTAACAAAGACCTTGGTTTGAATCCTGTCTATGATGCAAAGAACTTTTATGGAGGTGGAGGGTTTCCCTCCTTGGAAACTCAAATTGTTCATCCCATAAAGTAGGAAAACTGGTCAGAAGAACACACACAGTTCACTTTGAACATAATGTAAATAGGATTAACAGCCCTTTCATAATAAGCAGTAATCCGATTTATAAGATGAGATGGAACTTCAGCTTAGCACTCAACCTTCTTGCAGCTTGCAATGTTGCGAAACAAAAAAAAAATAAAAAAATAAAAATAAATAAATCTAATAAGATTAATTTCTGATAAAAAAAAACAAAAAAACTTGCTGTCTTTTCAAATGGCAATCAAGCTTTCTGGTCCCTCACCAAGATCGCAATATAACCTTCATCTAGTTTGATCATCAAAGATAAAATATCTTCTAACTTTACCATGAGGAGGTAGAGGAGGCATGCTCACTGCATGCCTCCTCTAGTCTTTCAAATTAAAAAAATAATAATAATAAAAGATGAAGCTGATTAGCTTAGATTCGAACAGTGTTTGGTTCTGATGGTATCCTATTTTGCAGAAAACTTGTGCTCCAGAATTAAAACTTATTCTTTATCACTTTTTTTTTCAATTTTTCATACTCAGTTTTTCATAAAATTTTTCAATTTTTCATCTACCCTACATCATGGAAAAAGGCTATATTCAGTCCATTCAAAAAAAAAAAAGAGGGGGAGGGGAGTCATAAGTCATCCAACAAATAAATTGCTGCCCAGTTGCTTTTACTTTAGCTCTCTCAAATAGAGAATATTGCTGGCATCCAAATTCTTGACCATCTTCAGGCTCATTAACTAATTACACAACTCTCAATTCATTCACAGCTAATCTCCTGGCATCACCATTAACTATGAACACAAGCTACCGAAGGCTTACATATCACTGTTGACATTTTTATGGCATGTAGGTCTACTCAGCAAACTTATTATCTTATGGTTTGCCTTCTACTTTTTGTAGTTATCACCAGCTTCCTCTTTGGTCATTAGCTTTGCGTCATGGTTGATGACTTTCTCTATTCAGATTTTTCCATCAGGGTTGGAGTATCCCAAGGTTCTATACTTTCATCCACTCTCTTCCTCCTGTACATAAATGACTTTTTCTCACTGAAGTCACATCCTCGTCATTACTGATGACAATACACTCCATTCCTCTTCTTCATTTAACCAACCTTGTGCACAATCATTAAATACCTCAAGGTGGAACCATGACCATTGCTTTAAACTCTGATCTTCTAGTTATTCTTAAGTTAGACAAGGATAATCTTGTGATATTCAGTATTATTAAAACATAGAAAGATGGTTATCCTGTCTTATCTCCTATAAAAAAAAAATCACACTTCACTCCCGTTGATAATCAGCCCTTGGAGTACACCCTGTTTTTTCCTTGCATAAATATATCTCAGCCATAGCTTCTTCAGCTTTCAAAACTCTGTATGCACTTTTCCACTCATTACACTATATTTTTCTCTTGTATGACAGTTAACAGTCTCTAAATCCTAAATCTTCCCAATCTCAGACTGCCTGTTCATTTTGAACAGGCAGATTTTTCAAAACCTTGATGTATGCCATTCAGAAGAGTGAAGTCCTATTAATTAACAGTTCTTCTTTCTCATATTTTTTATATTGCAAGTTTTGAGCAATAAGCATTGCAAAAAAAAAAAAAAATTTGATCTAATGCACTGCCTTTCTTGTTTTTTGTGTGCTAATGGATGCTTTTAGCTTGTAAGTCACTAATGTTACAAGCCTACCACTGGAAAAAAAATCTGAGTTTCAAACGTTGTTGTAGCATAGTCTTTAAAAAATGAATTAACCATAGATGGCTATACTTTGGCATGTATTAGTTCAGCCTTATGACTATGCAAGTTGCAGAACTAATATCTCAATTTTTTAAAGTAAAAGTTGGATATATCTAGAGAAGATTGTAGAATCTCAAGTGAAATATATTATGGTATTTATTCTAGCATGAGGTATTTGCCCTAATAGAAATATGTTGTTATACTGTAGAGAAGGATTTCCACAGTTTTTGTTTTCATGCTGACTTGCTGAGGATATTTATTATTTTTTTGTCTTGTGTTTAGCATTATAGAATATAATATCCGAAAAATGAAAAATTTTAAGTTATTAATAGTACTTTCCTTTTTTATATATTACCAGGTTGAAGTATTTAATCAATACAAGGAGCTGAATCTAGTGTGATTTGTAATTTATGACCACACCTGAATCTTGCACTACCAACAGATAAGAATTTAGTATCACCAGACTGTTAGCAGTTGTGTAGAGGGGGGATCCACCTGGAAAAGGATGGTGCCCTATGTCACATATTTGCTGCTTAAAAATGCTTCCGGTCCTTAAAAGGCAGCAAGTTGCAAGTGACTTGCTGTTGTTTTTTTGTAGACTAGAAACATCGTTGCACTATTAAGATGAAACGTGTGTATTCCTCATGGATAGAGAGATTGTGAAACAAACATTTTTGTAATGTTTCAGTATTATATACTTAGGTAATGCATTGCATGTGGTTGCTGTAGTAGGTAATATTGTTAGGTTGTAAGGATTATATCATTACTAACATTTTGATAAGTAAGTAATCTTCATAGGTACCAAATGTTTTATTTGTGTAGTTATGGACATCAGTTTGATGCATGTTCAGATGTTGATAGTTGCATGGGAAGGGTGGAAAGCCTTAGCTCAGGACTTTTATATGTATATAATAAATAAATGATTGTATATTTTTAAACTGTTTTAAAGTAGTTTTTGAACATAATGATTCTGATGGAATTATCACTAACCCATTTGAATTGGGCATGATGTATGGAATTATATTAAGGAATGAACAAAAATGTGCTTTATTTTTCAAAATTTGATTATTATTTTTTTTTATAGTCATTACTAATATTTTTTTCCATTTATGGTCAGTTTAAAGAAATATAATTCTTAATTAAAAGCTTAAACCTAGTTCATTCTTATTTGTGATATATACATGGCATTATTCATTTTTTTACCATTAAGAATAAATGGCAGTTGTTAAATTGGTTAATTATAATTTAATCAATGTTAGTGAAAGATTTCTTAGAGGTAATTAATTAGGGAGTAGAGCACTTCCTTGTGGGTAGTCCATGTTATTACTTCTGAGCCATTTGTTGTAGCATTGACAATCTAGTCATTTTAATAAACATTAGAGTTCAATATTTATTTTTTTATATAATTCATTATGTCTGCTTATTTTTAATACATAGTATTCCTTCCTTTTTTTATATACATGAGTGCAGTTACACCACTGTTTCAGTTTTTCAGTAATAAGAATGGTACCACTCACATTATATTCAGCTGAAAAAAAAATTTTTTTTTTTTCACACATAGCAAATTTTGCTTAAAGATGTATTTTCCATTTTCTCTCTGATAAGGTTTCATGAAGATTTAGCTTACAATAATTATCAGATGTTATTACAAAACAAACTCACTCATTATTTCAGAAACATTTACCAGTAGGCATGTCAACTTAACAGTGCTTTATTATTTTTCTTTGTTCATTTATAAATGCACATAAGCTGCAATCATGGCAACTATTATATCTGTTATAAATTAAATCCTTGCCTGTATGGTTTGTGCTTTACTACAGTAAATATATTTTGACTGCACAGTTTTTCATACTTATTAAGGCTCGTGGAAGTGGGATCCCCCCCCCCCCACTGTTCCTGAAGGAGATACTGTTATTGATATGCAAAGATTTGATAACTTAATTTTTTTGCATAATAATTGTAAAAAATCAGTCTTAATATACGCTATTAAAATTTGGTAATTCAGAGGTGATTAATTGTGGAAATATCAGTAAGTTCTGAAAGATTAAATGTTATTGATAGTTGCAGAAACGTCATACGAATTTTATAAATAAGGAAATAGAGTTTGGTTTGTTATTTTACATTAGTTACCATATACAAATAGCTGTGAGCTGATAATTTATCGGAAAACAAATGACTGAATAATTATTTTCTTTTTTAAAAATTGTTTTCTCAAAAAATACAATCTTTTCTGACTAAGTTGACAGTATAAAGATAGAAATCTTTGGTTCTGTATAGAGGCATCCATAGCTACATGAATTTATTTATTACCTCAGAATTAGAATTATTTAAACTCATGGTCTTGACTTTTCAAACTTATACTGTCAGATAATGTGTTGGGTGAATCAATTGTTATTGATGCTTGCTTGTATTCAAAATTATGTGTAGTTTTATTTTTACATACAGTTTGCAGTGTGAATTTTGCAGCCAGCAGACGTTAATCTAGTAGCTTCTCTATAAAATTGCTAACACATTCAGGAAGTGGTATCTTTTGAATTATTGATTTAATTACAGTTTCAACTGTAGAGTCATCAACAGTGTAATAGAAAATTTTTTGCTTTGCTTTGCTTTTTTTCCTGGTTTAAAAGTATGTTCATGCTTTAACGATATTATTATTATTATTATTCAGGCCTCCATGGAGTCGAAAGACTCATCGTTGGAGGTCCTTCCTAAGAACATAAAGTCTGTCGAGACTCATCGAGGGGAGGTCCCCCTAAGAAACACAAAGTCTATCATACCACTCCTTAAACTCATTGACCGTTCTTGCTCTCACCACTCCATCAGGCAATGCACTCCATGGTTAAACCATCCTCCATGCAAAGAAACCACTCCTCACCCTCTTGCTCACAGTTTCCTTTCGTAACTTCCAGGGATGGCCTCTTGTCATCACTCCTTCCCTCTGTTCAACCAAGTGAAAGAACTCCCCAGTGTCAACCCTGTAACCACCTCTCAACAGTTTAAAAGTTTCAATCATATCACCTCTCCTTCTTCTATCCACCAAACTCTGCAGTCCACATTCCCTCAGCCGATCCTTGTACAGTCCTGAAACCATCTTTGTCATCCATCTTTGTATCCTTTCCACAGTTAATTTATCCCCTTCAAATCCTGGAGACCAAATCTGAGAACAATAGTCCAAGTGTGGTCTGATCAGGGACTTATACAACGGAATGATAACCCTCTTATCTTTGCAGGTCAGTGTCCTTCTCATAATTGCACAATCCTCTGTGTTACCTTCACCACCTTTGCAATATGTCCCCTAAACTTCAGGTTTCTATCAACCATCAACCCCAGATCTCTTGTCTTCCCTACTTCCTCCAGCATAACTCCTCCCATAGAGTATGCTGCATCCCATTGATGTTTCCCAAACCTCAAGACCTTGCATTTTGCTGCATTAAACTGACACCCCCATTCATTTGCCCATCTATCTAGTTTATTTATTTATATTATAATACATATAAATAAATAAGGAAAGGAAAGGTTTCAGTATTAATGAATGTCAATCCAAAGGGTATTGACAAATTGTCTCAACAAATATGGATTCTTATATTTTCTTTATATTTTATAATTTGCTTTTGGAATAGAGTACTGTCCATAAAAGTAAAGTGAATGTGGGTAGGTATGTTGAAAACAAATAAACAAAAAGGACTTGTATATTCAGGATATATGGTTAAGTGGAGACATTTGAGCATAGATATATATAATAATCTGGACAAATCCCATATATTTATTTATTTGTTTAATTTTATTATTATTATTATTATTATTATTATTATATGACACCTCCAGGGACCAAAGACCCATCGAGGGAGTCTTTGGACTCCCTGGCATCAAACGATTGAAGCCCTTCCAACTACTAACCATGCCCAAACTTGCTTAACTTTTTGCTGTAGCAGAGGCTTTACCAATCGACCAACCTTTGCTGGCGAATTAATTTTCTTATTTTTTATTTCTGTTTACTTGGGACATATCCAGAATAAAAGATGGAATATTGGGATGTCAATTGATAATTTGGGGTCCAAAAATGCAATTATTGCAATCCCCCCCCCCAGAAAAATGTGACATTTGATGTTTTTACTTCAGATCAGATGCTGTCTTGTACAAATGTTTGGTGATGGTTAATATTCATTTGATGGATATACATATTAAAAAGACCACTTGCTCCTGACCTCTGATTTAAGGGAACCCTTAATATAGCAAACAAACAAACAAAAAAGTATAAATGTGACGTTACAGTAGATCCCACTTAAAAGCGAGGATTTTCTGTGACTTATTCGTTCCTGAGAAACTGTCATTACGCAAGCCATTGGAAATTAAATTTTAAGTTTCTATAGACTCAGTGTCATGAATTGGGATTATGTGCTTGGAAATAGTTTCAACTGTATGATATAAACTTTCTGTATATTTATTTTTTAAGATGATGCTTATTGTAGAATAGAACAGCTTGAAATTTCTATCAGCAAGTTCCATCAGTTTCATTCCTGATTTCTGACGGCTAAACAATTTCATTCTTCTCTTGTAATGTTATTGTTTTCTGCCATCTTTAAGGATTTTGTATTCTCAGATGGCATAAATATATTCTGCACTATAAATACTTTTAAATTAAATTGACAATAAAGAGTGAGTGAGGCAAATTGCATGAGTTCACTTCTGCACCTATGAAGTGATTTGAGCACAGCAACTCACAGTGATGGTTTTTAAAATTCAAATATATATGCAATACTCTGTGACACTGAGTCATTAAATAAAAAATATACCATATTGATCGAATTGTTAGAAATCATTCATACTAATTAAAATGTTTTATTATTCTCATTTCTACACTGATCTCAGTCATTCTCAGAAACATAGACGGATACACATCCCAATCACCTTGCTTCTGTGGTTGGGTATTTCATACAGTCATAATAGAAAATTTTTACCTGTTATAAAAGTCAGAATCATAAAAGCCAGGGTTTTGAATACAGCAGAGAGAACGTTGTTGCAATCTAAAATTAAGTATACTTTATTCTTTACCTGTCACTAATTAAACTTGATCAACTTATATAAGTTTATCCTGTTTTAATTCTTATTAGAATTTCCACTTATATAATTATAAAGTTACAAATTAATTCTTTATCAGTGAAGTGAGTAGTAAAGACTTATGGCTACGCCTTGTCTGTCTCTGATACAAAAAAAAAAAAAAGTGCTGTAATTTTTTCTTTTCATTTTCTTGATAGATGTATTTTTAATTATGTCTTATGTTCATTTATATGCTGATGCTTAATGATCTTTATTAAAAAAAATCAGTTCATTATAATGGATTGTATAAACTCACCAAACAAACAACTTGACCAGGTTTTTTTTTTATTTTTTTATTGCTTAAATTGTAAATTCACACTTTAGTAGTAGATAACTGTATTATTAATTTTGAAATACTGTATATCTGTTGTAACAGTTTAATATTATTAATATTATATTAGTATATGAATGTGAAGAGAAAAGCATGTGGAGATAAAAAAAAAAAACGCAATTTTCCTGTTTCATTGATGATTAACATGAAGAAGATGCTTTTTGAAAAAAAGGGAAGAAAAATCGTGTGTGTGTGTGTGTGTGTTGTCTTTCAGTTAAAGTGATTGTTTCTACAGCAAGTGAATATTCTAAAGGAAATTCACTTACTGTAGTGAATTTCCTTTAGAATAGCATTGTACCTGTGAAAGCTTTTCACGCGTATGTTACTATAGTGAGAATTGACTGTAGTAGAGCATAGTGAAAAGACTGTCTGGTCTACTGCAAATTTTATTGAGAGAGTGATATTTTAATTAGATTATGCAGTTTGGGATAACTTTTCTTGCTTAACACCTCTCTATTTTCTCTTTCTCCTCTTCAGATTCATCCTGAAAGTTGCAGGGGTGTGCTGAGGGGATTGTTTTGAGTGGCATCACATTTTACTTTTTATTTTGCTCATTTATATGCCTTATGTGTGTTTATATCTTTATAGTAATAAGTAAAAGATGGTTCACCATGAGTAATATCACCATTATTGTAACTTTATTTATACTGGATATGCAATATTTTCCAGAAAGATTGGATAAAAATGTATTATAATTACGGCTATTTTGCCTGCTTCAGTTTAGGAGTGCCCCTGTTTAAATGTCATTGGCTATTTACTCATGGATTCTTAGGGCATTGTAGATGTAAATGTACCAAAAAGTATATGTAGCATAAGGAAAAGAAATTTACACATACCTTTTTTCCTGGTGTTGCAGCTTTTCCTCTTTCTGTGATGTCGAAAAACTACTGAGTATGTGTGGAGGGGGGGATAGGCAATTTGGGAGAATTAAGTTAGAAAAAACCCGGGTTTTTTGTGTAATATATATATATATATATATATATATATATATATATATATTATTATATTATATTAAATAGGGTGGGGAAAAGGTGAAAGGGTTGATTTTTTAAAATGGGGAAGGGGAAAGGTGGTTAATGGGATGCGGTCCGTTTCGACTATTCTTGGTCGTCATCTGAACACATTGGGAAAGTGGATGCTATGTCAGGTCGAGTAGGTGCTTCTGTTTTTGAAGTGTTTGTGTTGTTGCCTATTGGTCAGGGTTGTGACCTCGGATAAAAATGTGTTATCTTTAATGCATAGTTTTATCTATACTTTTCACAACTTTTTTTATTAGCTGGGCATGTGTTGTAAAGGAAAAAGTATGACAAATTGAAAAGTATCATAAATTATTTTCCTGGTGGCATGAAATTTTTAAGGATTTTCTCAGCCCAGTTGTCTTGTATACTATATAAATCAAAACTATTATTATTATCTGAGACCTCCAGAGAGTCAAGGACTCATCGAGGGAGGCTATAAATTACCCAAACCAGCTGTCATACATTCCCTTAAATTCATTCATGATAGATGCACTCATTCCCCCTAATGGCAAAAACTCACTACACTCTTTGAGGAAAAACCTAGCTCTTACTCCTTTCTCGACTGTGAACAAACTTAACTTCCATGGATGCCCCTGTATTCTCTCCCCACCTTCCATATAATGAAAAATTTCATCAGATGATATCCTATAACACCCATTCAAAAGTTTATAGACCTCTATCATGTCAACCTTTTTTCTCTTGTTAACCAGAGTCTGCAATCGACATACTTGCAGCCTGTCCTCATAATCTAAATCCCATAATCTGGATATAATCTTTATAACTCTTCTCTGCACCCTTACCACAGCTTCTTTATCTCCCTTGGAACCTAGGAGACCAAACCTGTAAAAAGCCTTATAAAGAGGCAAAATGACTTCCTTATCCTTATATGTCGAGGTTCGCTTTAACATCACAATTATCCTCTGACTTGTATTTGCAACTTTTGCTATGTGACCTTTGAACTTCAAACTCCTATCTACCAGTATGCCAAGATTCCTTGCCTCCTCAGTTTCTTGTAGTATAACCCTGCTAATATAATATATTGCTGGAAATCTAATCATGCCAAAATGCATAACTTTACACTTATTAACATTAAACTGATAGCCATTTTCGTTTGCTCAAATTTCCAGCCTATTCAAATCATTTTGTAAGGTTGCACATCCATTTCACTCCTAACCTATTTATTCTGCCTTATTTAAGCAGTTTTTTTAGATTCCCATGCATTGCTGACATTTTTTCCCAATCAGTAACTGATACCATGGGACGTAAGTTGATCATAATTTTCAGCTTTGTAGTTCAGCATGTAACCCGTTTTAATCAGAGCATCAATACAATTAGATACTTCCTAAGAAAGCACTGCATGATGACTGCCACTAATTGGTAGTAAAATAACCATATTCTTAACAGAGACCCCCTTCTGACACTATGAGCAAATGCAACACTCTTTGACCTCAAATTCCTTTTTTCACATGCTGCTTGAGAAAGTTGTCTCTCAACAATTCAGTAAATTCCTCTTCTTTCTTATCACGAGATTCTATTCTACTCAATCAATGTTTGGAAAATTAAAGTCACCCATAATGATCATTCATTTGGTTTCCATAAGGCTAAATTGGTGATGCATTTCTTTGTCCCCTGCAACTGAGCTGCCAGGTCTGTAGCATCACCCAACCATTTATTTCATTCTATTAACCTCTACTTCACACAAGATAGACTCAAACTCACTGCTACATGGGACATTGTTACTATCATTGTTTTCTTGTGTTTCTACCCTAAATGGACTTTAGTCATCTCTCTTCCTCCTCTCCTATCTCTTCTATCATTCCTAAAAATAGTATACCCATTACCCTCGATCCCACTTACCATATCTGATTCTGATAGCCAGGTTTCACTAATACCAACAATCTTAGGCCACATCGTATTCAATAAAGCAACGAACTCAACCCCTTTGTTTCTGATGCTCCTCCTGGCATTTGTGTTTAGATATAATAAATTACCACCTAACCTATTCTTATAATTAGATATGCAATCTATTTGGGCTTGTTCTAGAATTTTCTCTTTTCCCTCCCAAAGCATATTTTTCCATGCTTTGCCACATACAAAACCATATTTTGAAGACATTCATATCTTTATCACAATTACATACACATACTATAACTGAACTTTCTCATACATTTTTCCCATTCCTCCCTTGATGATCTAGTTTCCCTGACTCTGCATTAGGTCTCATACTAAGAAGTAATTTCTCTAGGCTCCTGATGTCAAATGAATTCAAGTGCAGGCAAGTGTTTTCTGCCATCAAACACACTCCACACACACGTCTAAAAATTCACATCCATTTCTTCTACACATCCTGTGCGTGAAATCATTTGTTATCATCATCATCCTCCTTAACTCAGTATTGTCATATCTGGCTAGCAATCCTACAGTTTTTATTCTCCCACATTTCTTTCTTGCTTCTTCCAGCAGACCTTTCATATCTTTTCTCATACTATATTTGTCGCTACTTAAATTATTAGTACCTACCCAGAATTATCATCTCTTTTACTTTTTTTTTTTTTAGTTTTCAATTATTTGTTTTCAATTATGTTTGTCATATTTTTTAATTTTTGCTTCTAGGAAACTAGAAGTGGTGACTCTCTGCAAGTGCAAATTTTAACATTGAGTCACCATACTATATCACCTCTTTTTTCTTAGATTTTAACTGACTTATGTTGTTGTTATTAATTTTGTGATTACAAAGTTTAGTACTTTCCTGCCTGTTCTTGTTCTGATCCTTTTTCTTATCTTAAGTTTAGTCAAACGTTTTTCCACCCTTTCCAATTCTCTGGTCAGTTTTCTAATAATTTCTTTTAATCAAGATATTTCAAATGTCAACTTATCCTCAGATAAATTATCATCATCACTGCAACAGTACTTTTGTTCATCAGGACAAATGCTTTTCTCAGTAGTAACTTGAACTTTAATCACTTTTCGGACAACTGTTCTGAATTTGATTTCTTTCCATTTAAGTATTAGTGTAATTATGTAAAAATAAAAATTAATAGGTACTAGCAGAAAATTTAACTTTTCAAATGTTGTCACTTGCACTCTACCCCCTCCCCCCCATCCTTTTCTTTAAGAGAAAGAGAGAGAGAACTTCTAAATTTTTGTGATAAGTAAACTTTAAAACATGAGGCCATGAATTTGTTTATAAGATCAGTATTAGAGTCACTGTCCCAAAATGAGAGTTAATGAAAATAGCTTTCTTTAATAGGAAGATTCATTCTGTTTACATATCCTTGTTTCTAATCAGGCCTTAGTATCATAGGAATGTGAAAAACTGCAACCTGCTTAAGTTATTTCTGAAGAGCCAATTAAAATTATGTTAAGCTTAATAAACATCAAATATTATATATAGAAAAATTATCTAAAATTTCAAATAAAGCACTGTTAAGTTTTTAATTCCACTTTAAAATTAAACAACCCAAAACAATTTTTTTTGTCCAGTTAAATCTTGGAAAGCACTGTAAATAATTTTATCTAATAGCAAAGATTAAAAAAAAAAACAATTCCGTATAAAATTTTAAACTAAACCAAGTAATTAAGCAGATACCACAATAGTTGCAGAATATAAAAACAGTGATGCTAATTAATTCAAATATAAGTTCAGATACAAAAGAAATGTGCTTTTACAAATTAGAAACAAAATTTAGCTTTGTGTTACTTCTGTATTAATATTATTTCATATATAATGAAGTGATATTAATAATATAATATTAATGAAATATTATAAATTTAGTTTAATCCTTTATCCAAGTGTAAGCAAACAAAGTTTGTGCCTGAAGTATTTTCAGGACTGAGATATTAATGTTAATTATCTCAGTCCTGATATATTAATATTAATGAAATATTAATCACAATCAGATAATTAATTAGAAACAAAAATCAATTTAGTATAATAATAATATTTGGTTTCCAGATCAAGTGTTGATCAATTTTTATTAAACTGAACCAACTAGTTTTGCCACACTTTAACTGTTTGCATCTTCAGGGCACTTATAAGTTTAAACAATCTCACAATTATATTGTCATCAATTTGTTTTTTGATTAAGATGTCTAAAAACGGTAATTGGTTTTCTCTTTCAAGTTCCAGAGTGAATTTAATAGAACGATGGATGGAGTTGATCTTTTTGAGATAATCATATAAGTCATCTTTGTTGTTGTTCCATACGATGAAGATATCGTCCACATATCTGAACCAAATTTTAGGTTTTGGAATAATTTGGGATAGGATACAGGTCGATACCTACATTTCAGTTCCTCTCACCACAGCTCACATAAACTCAGCATTGTACACATGTTAAGAAAAGAGCGATTCGCATCACAATAGACAACGAAACCCTTCAAGATGAGTTAAAATTTATTTCCAACAATCTGTATTTGAATGGCTATCGAAGAAGACTAGTCAATAAAGTCCTTTTCTCTGAACCACCACAAAGAGAACAAGAAGATATTCAATATATAAAAATGATTGCAATTCCGTTTGTAAGTGGCATCTCCAACAAGCTCGCCAGCCTCCTCAAACAACACAAAATAAGAGTAACATTTAAACCAATAGAATCTATTCGTAAACTACTAAGATCTCCAAAAGACAACCATCCTTTCTATAAATATGCTGGAGTTTATAATATTCCATGCGCTTGTGGCTCTAGTTACATCGGACAGACTTCGAGAAGCCTTGATATCAGGCAAAAGGAACACATTGGCTATGTCAAAAACAACAGACAGGATATTTCTGGCCTATCATCTCATTTCTCTACAACTAACCATGTCATAGAGTGGGACAAAAGCTGTTCTCCTTACATAGAGGAAGATTACCATTCAAGAATTTTCAAAGAAGCAGCCACAGTCGCCCGTTCTACTGTCAACCTTAACAGAAATCAAGGCCTAATACTCCCAGAGATATGGAAAACCCTAATCAGAACTTTAAAAACGGAAGAAATGAACTTTAATACAAACTACAGGAAGTTCCTTAGCAACAGCTAGCTAACCTTGTACATGCGATACGTGTTTCACTCACGTTCGATACTATTCTATTTGTAATTATTCTAGTCAGTTTTGCAGTTACGCATAATTGTGAGATTGTTTAAACTTATAAGTGCCCTGAAGATGCCAACAGTTAAAGTGTGGTGAAACTAGTAGGTTCAGTTTAATAAAAATTGATCAACACTTGATCTGGAAACCAAATATTATTATTATACTAATTTATGATCAAGAAAATATCTTCATGATGAAAAATCAATTTAGTTGTTTGCCATTCCATATACACTGCTTAGAATGAAGTCAATGGACACCATATTGTGAGGAACCAACAGCCATGGCTCCCGCTTTAATAAGATGTAGGACCTCCTTTCACTCAGTGACTACGGCAATCCTATGGGGCATTCTTTCCATAAGTGTATGATAGTGATCAATGGGAATTTTGGACCTTTCTTCCTGTAGGCCCTGGATAGTTGTGGGATAGACGTCCCTTGACCTCATTCGCTTGACCATTCAGTAGAGTTGAGATGAGGGCTCTGTGAAGGTCAGTCAAGTGTGGTGATATTCATATCCACAAACCACGAAGTTACAGCAACAGTCTTATGATATGGTGCATTGTCTTGCTGAAAGGGATAATGGTCAATCCCATAGAAATGCCACAAAATAGGAATCATTGCATTGTCCAGAATGTTCAGATACCTCTCAGAGTTAATTGTCCATAACACCACAAACAAAGGTACGAGGAAAAACAGGACCATACCATCATACCCCCACCTCTGAATTTCATAGTTGGGGTTATGCACTCTGGTAAGAGACATTCACCTAGCATCCACCACATCCACACCTGTCCATCTGCTTGGCTGAAGGTGTAGTGTGATTTGTCGCTACATAACACAGCTTTCCAACACCTTTGCACCACTGAAGATGACGCTGCATGTTGGTTCGGGTAATGTGGGGCTTTCATATTGCAGTCCTACTATGGAAACCCATGTTGTGTGTCTTGGTTCTGGATGTTTTTGTGTGCAAACTTATGTTCCAATCGATGCTCAGAACTCTGCATTCAATGTGTCAGCCAACGAAATTCAGTTTTTACACATTATCCTTCGTAGTATCCTACGTTCACTTTAGGTGAGTGTGGTGGGTTGTCCACTGCAGGTAGCACTTACAGTTGACTTCCTGTGCTCCCATCTCAGTATGGTATCACTAATTGGATTGGCCTGGAATGGCCCAAATTGGTAACAATTTGCCTAAGATAGGCTTGCAACATCGCATCCTATCACAATGCCTCTTACAAACATGTGACTCATTACATGGCACGATTCACCTTGCCCATGGAACTGTTCATTGAATTCTTTCTAAGTGGTGTATATAAGAAATCATAAACAGATGTAGTCAATTTCAAAGAAATCCACTTATTTACCTGAGCTAACTTCACAGCACACATGTAAATGAGAGAAAATCTGTACATATGCAGGTTTTTTCTCTTTGTTTATTTCTGGTAAGCTATCAGTTTATACTTGATTCATAGGTCAGAATGAAGGTAAATTAAGGTAAACAGTTAACATAGGAAATAACTTTTTTTATGTTAGTTGTCTGATTATTGTCTCATCAACCACCTAAAATAAAGTTAGTTGTTTGATAAGACAATCACTGAAATATTCCTGTGTAGACAACTAAATGAACTGTATTAAGTGTGTATAGAATATCATTAGTTACATGAGCAAAACCACCAAGCAAACTCCAGTATATGACATTGGATCCAGCTTGTTTTCAGGAAAACATGAGAAGGAAGCTTGTGAATCAGCTGAAAGATAACTTGCAAATTTTCAGAGTCTAGAAGTTTGGCTGTCTTCTATGAGATAACTATGAAAATCATTAGAAGAAATGTAGATTTGATGAACGTTACAACTCTTGTTATGTTAATGTGCCTGTGAAAGATGTGACTATGATGGGTTAATGGTTTTGAACATACCCAACTTTTAGTTTAGATGATGATGGTGAGACTTTCATATCTCCTTGTGTTGGTTTTCTTTATCTATTAACAGAACCAAATACTATTTTCTGGTTGTCTGAGTTTGAGATGGCATTAGAAGAGGAGACAGTTGATTAAATTTCTTAAATAAACTGGATCCTATGGTCCTTGAAATTAGTGAGATAAGAGAACTCATCATATTTCCTCTGCTTGCTTGTATAATTTATTATAACCTTTGAAATATCCTATGTTAATAGCAGCTTCAAGTAGTTTTTAAATGTTTGAAAGAAAATGTTTTTTTCAATAATTTTAGCTTTTCAGTGAAAGATTTGTGAAGATCAAAAATATCTGAAAGTGTTAGCGAAGGTTTGTTATTTTGTTTTGGAAGTCTATATTTTTGATATAAGTGAGAATTCCTTATGAAGTAAGCTAGAGAGAGAGGAAATTAATGATGTTGTTTCAACAGCTGAAGCAGTCACTACTGATATTGGGATATTAGCTTTAGATTTTTCCATATATCCTATGTTACTCTATTTTTAAACATTTCAGTGAATTAAGTTCTTAGTGGTATGTTTTTTTTTTTAATTTCATATGATGATACAATGGCCATGAGCCCCTTTTACAGGGAGGTACAGTATCATCTCAACCCCCCCCCCCTATTTTTATTCAGGCTTGGGACTGGCATAGCTGATGACCTATGGCAGAAGAGACCATCTTAAGTATTCCTGACTGTAATGCATGCATTCACAAGGCCGGTTTGCCTATTCCAGGGGATGAAAAACCCAAGTTTCCCAGTGAAAAAATCCCCTACCTTCGTATGAAACCAGCTAACTCGCCTTTAGTCGAAAGACACCAGATAAAGGTTCCTCACATCATGGATGTGAATCGAATCCAGGTCTTTCTGACCAAAGGGCTTCGTCTATACTGACTGAGCTATGGAGGCTTTAGTGTTATGTGATTGGATCGGAATGGAATATATGATAGGAGTAGCTCAATGAATTCAGTTCATCTACAAGCCAAAATTTGTGATATGTGATTGTGACTTATAAGATGCATGCACTGGTAAGCAGAATGATCTCTTAGTGATAATATTCTTTTGTTGTTGTGCCTATTCACACGCTTGAATGAAGTTATTGTTATTTTGAATGAAGCAAAAAAAACTTTAATTCAGGGAGCCATGATCAGTTTGGTAGCTGCAGCATGCTTTATATAAGATTTGCATCAAAATATATTTTGCTGGCAGTATTATATGGAATGCTATGTAATCCTCTATTGATGTTGCTTAGGAAATCTGTAATAGGTACATGCATAAAGGTTATCAATTCACATTGATAACCTTTAGCTATAGCGAGTTCTTGCTATCAGTATATTCTTTAGCTTAAACTGCTAAAGAATATATATCACTGTTATCAGCTTCTACAGCTAAACTCTACTTATTAATAAGTACAGCTAAACTCTACTTATTAATGAATTGCAAAAATCCAAAGGACATCTAACCTTCATTAATCAGCTGATCACTTCTGTAAACTTTGAATTATCAGCTCTATTGTCCTGCATATCTGGAATGTATACTCAAGTCAGTGCATCCTTTTTTGCTCTTGCAGAAATCTTATACAAAAATTTAACCACCAACATTAGATATAATGTGACACCATTAACAACTTCTACAGCCATCATCTTACTATTTAAGTAAGGGGAAATTTTTGTATAAGATTTCTGTAATAGTGAAAATTGATGCACTGACTTGAGTATATGTTCCAGATAAGACATTTAATAGTGCAGGACAATGGACAATTCAAAGTTTACACAAGTGATCTGCTGGTTAATGAAGGTTAGAAGTCCTTTGGATTTTTGCAGTTGATTAATAAGCAGAGTTAAGCTAGTTCATAATTGCAATCCACTTTGAAAACATGTCTTATATGATGAGTATGGATTATATGCGCTCCTCTGCAACATTTTAGAGAACTTGTTCTTTTACTTTTACTTGAGCAATTAAAGGTACCATTTTAAAAATTCCTTAAAAATATCCCATTCTTAAGTATACTTACCAGCAGTCGGAATAAATGTAATTGTTTAGTTCTTCAGTTATTAATGTTTTACTTTAGTGGTATTTAATGTAGCCAGTTTATTATTGACTTACATATCATACTCAAGATGCTTGTTCACAGAACATGTTCATTCTCAAGATCTTGTTCACAGAACATGAGATGTTCTGTGAACATCTCTAGTATACATGAGATTCTCTGTTAAGTTTGAAGTTCTGCAATTAAGGCTATGTTTTGGATATAACTCATGATATTTGTCATTTTTGTATTTTGTGACATACTGTTGATTTGTGACTTCATTCATATGTATTTTGCTGCTGGCTTTGGCTAAGTGAATACTGTCTCTTCTTTCCAACCAACAGGCTATGGTTTCGAATTCCACTGTAGCATGGAAATTTGTAAAAGTTTTCATGAAAGATGATTTTTGTTTCCTGGTGGGAGACCAACCTGTTTATTGTGAAGGTCTGAAGTAGCTTGAAAAGTAAGTTTCCCAACCATTAAACTTAACAGAGAATCTAATTTACACATATTACTAAAACATATGATAGGCTTACATCCTTTTGCAGATGGGATATACATAAAAAAAGAATACATTCATTTTTAGGAAAGTGGACTGCTATGCAGTAGATAGACTGCATAGTGGCCTGATTTCTTCAGAAACACTTATCTTCTATTATGAGGGATCATAGGTACTTAAATCCTCCCCCTCCCCCCTCACCACACACATTGACCTTGCTATCTGTTATGAAAGATCTATCCTTGTTTAGTTTTCTTGAAGCTGCCATCAACTTTATCTTTACAGCATTCACCACCCAACACCATTTTTTTTAGCTGCTCTGTCCAAAACAATTAAGCTCTTTTCCAAATTGTCATGTTCATTTAGCTCAGTGTTGATAATCTACATAGGCAACAATGACACAGTGTTACTTTTCATTTGAATTATGATATTTGTTAATTCTCTGCATATAAACAACTGCATATTCTCTTATGAAGAATATGCAGTTGTTTAGTGATGATACGAAGCTGGATACCACTGTGACTTATTTTGCTGCCCTTGGCCGTCTGAACGAATACTGTCTCTTCTTTCCAGGCAAGCTATACTTTCGAATCCCACTGTGGTCTGGATGTTTGTGAAAGTCTTTGCGGTAGATGAGTTTTGTTTCCTGGAATAAACAGAATGGTGAGACCACCATTCTGTTTATTCTAGAGGTCTGAAGTAGCTTGAAAAGCAGGTTTCCCAGTTATTAACCATTAGGTCACTCATTTTACTAAAAAGTGAGAGGTTTGTGACTTTTTGCAAACCTATTATGTGTATAGTTTACAAAAGAAGATTTGAACAAACCTCTGTGGATGGAAGAAATTGCATGCCAATTCATTTATCAATGTTGCCAGGTGCATGAGAAGAGTGCAAGTTATGGTTTATGTTATATTGATAGGTCTGTAGAAAAATTGAAGTAAGTCGATCTAGGAGTGATGAATGGAGGTGCAGAGTATATATTGCAAAAGCAATATGCAATTTCTGTTCGTGTTAAAAGAACACTGATGAGCAGGAATTAGATTTTTTCCTCTTTATACTTTAAGTTGATTGCGCCTATATTTCTATGTACAGATGTAGTTTCAGGAAATAAGAAAATAGTGGAGAACATTAACTAAGACATGATATTGGAACTTATTATTATTATTATGGGCAACTCCAAGGAGTCCTTAGACTTATCGAGGGAGGCCCTGACATCATGTCAAAAACAACTATTCAACATTCACACAGTATCTATCATACTTTGCCTTGAACTCATTTACAGTCATGGCACCTGCAACAGACTCTGGCAGCTTATTCCACTCATTCACCACCCTCCAAGTAAGAAACCTAGCTCTAATACCCCTGCTAACCACACTCCTGCCCAGCTTCCATGGATGGCCCCTAGTCCTTCCACCACCAGTCCTGTTCTCAAAAATATCTTCTGAATTAATCTTATAGAAACTCTTCAGTAATTTGAATGTCTCAATCATATCACCCCTCTTCCACCTATCAACCAATTTCTGCAACCCACAAATCTTCAACCTGTTCTCATAAGGTTCATTCCATAGACCTGCTCTCATCATGGTCACTTGTCTCTGGATCCTCTCCACCTCCTCCCCATCAAGAAGAAATTATGGATCGTGTTGCTTATGAAAACAGATTAGGAAATGAGTTATAAAGTTTGCTTGTAGGAAAGGAGGGGGGGGAAGCAAGTTTTTATCATAAAGATTACATAGACTTTAACATGATAGTCTTTATCATAATAAATATATGCAATTTGTGAAGAGAACATAGAGATTAAATGTGGAGGAAATTGCAGGATGAGGAGAACAAACAAGAAGTCAACCTTGGAAGTTGAGTAGGCATGTGCTCATCAGGGAAGTGTATGGTGTTGCAAATCTTACTTGTGGCATGTGGTCAGTAAGTGGAATGCTTGGCTAAGGAAGTAATGAGTGTAGTGGTGGCAAATGAATTTCAGAAAAGGTGTGATATGATAGGCATCATATTAGTAAAATCTTCTTGCTGTGAAGCCTAGGACTTCCTGGAGGTACTGTCTAATTTAAAAAGTACAACTTTGGTCCTGTGAGCTTTATGATAATGGTATTCAGCTGAACAAAATGCCCAGCAAAATCAAAAAGATCATAAATGAGCATAAATCAGACCAAGAGCATAAATGAGGTTTATATGAAGCTAAGTTACTTGATTGTGATGACAGGCCATTGAACCCTAATATGTTAAGAGGCAGAAAAAAAAGGTGCTGCATTATTTTTTATGTAAACCTATTGTACATTTAGTATCACAAGTGAGTGAACTAAGCAGATAATCCAATCATGGGCTTTCCCTGTTTTAAAGACCGAACGATACTTTTTCAAGCTACTCCAGATCTCCATCAAGTAGTATAGTAGTTGCATAGGGCAGTGAAAATTGTCTAACACATAAAGCCTTTCACAAATTTCTCTGCCACAGTAGGATTCAATCCCCTGCCTAATTGATTGGAGAGCATAGATTCTGTTGACTAGACCAATGAGGCCAGTAGTTAATAAATAAAAGTATGTTTAGCTAAAGTGTAAACATAGATCATACAGAGATAAGTATATTAATCCAGTTGCAGAATCTTCAGATATCTGCTGATAAATAATTGAAGGTAACGAAAGTGACTGTGCATATAAATGAGGGTAAGAAATTAGTATTGCACTCTTTCATCTGTAAAATGTTATTAAGAAAAAATTCAGATATGTGTAAAGTAGCAGAAGTTAAACATTATATTATGTTGAGTAATATTAACTGTGAAAATAAATACTATGTTGACTATAGCATTATGTAAAATAGTATAAGGTGACCTTTACCCTTCTCTATCAAAAACATCCATTCTCCTACATATGGTATGCATGTGCTTGCCTAGAAATTCCATAAGCTAGAAATGCATCCAGCATAACTGCTTGCTTTGAACATATATATATTTCCAAAGTTTGGCTTCTGGACAAAACCATATGTTTATAATGCTCTTCTATTATGATAAATTTGTTTCAGAATTACATGGATTCCTGATTTGATCAGTTTTCAAGAATGCATTAAGTAAGATAAGAATATATAGCAATAAACTATAGAGCGATATTGTGAAGTTGCTTTTCCAGCTTACTGATGAAACTGAATGTTATCAATTAACCAAGATATTTAATCAAAACAGAAATCATTTAGGTATGGATGGCTTAAATTACGAAAAGACACCAGTTCTGTGTATCACTTGACATTAATTTCCTCCACTATTTGAAAATTTTGAACTAGCACATTTTTTGTTGTGTACTTTATTTATTTTATTTATTTATTTTTTGGTACATATACTGTACATTTGTTGTATATGTTTTTGTTAGTGGCAAAGTATTATCAATATAAAACTTGATAGTCATTAACTTACACCTCTAGAAGTTTGTATATCTAATTGTAAGTAATACTAATAGAAATTTAAGGTTTCTGCTTTTTTTTTTTTTTAAAGCAAGTTTGCATGAATAATATGGTAGTTATTTTTAAAATTCTTCAACTTTATATATGTATTATGTTTATTATTGTTTAATTTATGCAGAATTTTATTTATTTATTTATACATGCATAGAAATAAAATTACTATTTTAGCTTAATAAAATCATGATAGAAAAGAATAAAATATCTAGTTGATATTTTATTATTTTTATTTATTTTTCATTGTTATCTGATATGTGCAGTTCACATCTTTCATATTCTAGCATTTCATTTGTGTTAGAATGAAAATTCTGAAACGTATATACAGTTGAATTGATGATTATTACATTGATCTTGCTATATTGCAAAACCAATGTGCATTGTTGTTGAATGCCTTAATGTCTATTAATATTACTTTTCATGGTTTCCTGTTGTGTTTTGTGTGTTGAAGAAAAGAGCCGTAAAGGCATAGAATGTTGTTAATTTTCTATGTCAGAATGTTTGATAATTTAAATATCTTTATATCATAAATAATTATTAAAGACTTAATAATTATTTATTGAAGACTTAATAATTATTTATTGAAGGATGATAAATGTCCATTTACATTTTGTAACTATTTAGGCAGTTTTGGCATGAGTCTTTTGTTGTTTACTATAAATCATATGAACCTGGCCTGTCAGCTGTTTTGAACTGTCTCCTGTGCTACTATATGAAAAATAGATAAGTTTCAAACACCAGCTTCTATGGTCTTTGATGAGCACTAGTAATTTCAAACATTCAAGTTGCCATTGAAATCCTGAATTAAGTGTATTAGTACAAGGCAAATATGGATTATATGAGCTCTAGGCATGCTTCAGGAGGACAGTACTACCAAGGCATTCTGAATCACTTTCACAATTTTAAAGGCAACTGATTTTGCCTGCTGTCTAAAATGACAATGGATAAATCTTTATTATCCTTTCTTTTAATATGTTTGATATATTTGTGTATAAGCATAAATACAGTAACCAGATTTTTACAAAAATTTCATTTTAATTGTTGAGAAATGTGCTTTGTAAATTTTCTTCTATATGGTCACAGTATTGTTGCTATTAAAATGCACTATACAGTTTCTTTATACGTGCAGGTGATTGAATATCTTAGGAAATCACAAATAACTAATTGGTGTAGATGTGCATGTTGTAGAATTATATACAATATATATGGATGTATATGTACATAAACTTTATATAGTGCACTGGTATTTTCTTGTAAGTTCATATTATCCCATGCCATACTTCAAGAATTTATTAATTTATTCACTGTGACCTGTTATTGTTATCATGAATCATTTGTATTAGTGAAGCCGAAAATAATAGTATGGCTACAGACAAACCATTTCTGTATAGCCTCTGCTTTGCCTTTTGCAAGTGCCTACTGCAAAAACCAATAGCTCTAGTACCAGCATGGTACCGGTTTAGTCTTCCATTTTGCTGTGGGCACTGAAATAATTTTATTAAAATATGTATTATTTTGTGGAAATGGCAGTAAATGTATTTTGAAATTCTTTAATCAGAATATTTTTCTGCAAAAAGGTTATTGAAATGATGTTATTGAGAAAGAATTTAAAGTGATGAATTACCAGTTGATAGTGATTGGGAGGATGGGGTGGGAAAATCTCAACTTTTAGTTCTACAGAGTGGTCCCAAGGTAAGTCACAAAGAGTTTTAAACTTTTAATAACTTTATTTATTATTTTTATTTTTTTGTTATAATGAAATACAAAACCTGGAGATTTTTTTTATTACTATGGGGAAAACTACATATTATTATTATGGGACACCTCCAAGCAGTCCAAACATTCATTGAGGGAGGGCACCTACTCTACAATGCTCCATTTCCACCACTTAATCCCAGGCGTGTAGTCCTAAAAGAAATAGTGTTAGGGCTCTACCTTGGAAACAAAAATCCAGAGCATAAAGTGCGGCATTTATTATTATTATATTAATTTTAATTATATTATATTGATGATTATATTATTATATATTAGATAATATAATAATAGCGACAAGCTGCTATTTTTTGACTGAAAGCTGGAAACTGCATTATAAGTCTTATTATTATAATTCTTATAATTTATTATAATGAATTTAAAAATTTTGATAGTTTTAAAAAAGTACCAGGGCGTTGCCCTGGCCTGACTACACCCCTGCTTAATCCACCAACTACAGCAAACCACAACTACCATCATCAAATGCCTTTCATTTTCAGTTTCACAAAGATAGGCCCTTTCTATGGCATATTCTATGACAGCTGTTTCTGACTGCAGCATTGTAATTTCTGCATGACTGTTCTTCTTCAGCTATTGGATTGTCTGAGATTTGTTCACATAAACCTTTTCCTTCAGATAATTCCATAGGAAGAAGTTAGGAGCCACCAGATCTGGAGAAGTGATGACCAATTAATTGCAGATCTTTGCAAAATTATTCACTCAACAAAAATTTATGAAAACAAAATTGCATGATTTTGGTACATTGTTGGGTTGTGAACTTTTCTCTGATTAATTTCTCAAATGATCCTTAGAATACCTGAAAAAAATCAATAATAATAAAAAAAAGTTATTCACATTTTAAATCCCTTCGTGACTTATGGGTCACCCTGTATATAGAGAATTTGACATGTTATTCTGACTTTCTTGAGATGGTGTTGAAATTGTCAATTTCCTTATTTACTGCACATCCATACGTTACCCATATGAGTATACTACTTATGGTGTTATACCTACTTGTTTAGTCATATGGTAAACAAGTTGGTAATTATGTACATGGTCTGTTAAACAGGGATAGATGTTTTACCATGGTTCTTTCTGCTTGGCGATCTTATGGGTTGTATGCAACAGAGTGAAGGATTTGTTCATGCTGATGAGAAATGGATAGTTTGTGGCATAACACTGATTAATAAAGGTCACTTAAGGTTTTTAGCTTGGAGATGCTCTACATGAACTATTTGTAGTCATTCTCTGGCATGAGTAAAGAATGCCCTCTGCCCATAAGAACATAGAAGATAGTTGGGAATGGCTCATGTTTTATGTGACTTATTCCTACGAAAAGTTGTAAAACTATAGTACATTAGTAGCATGGGAAGGGTGAGGATTTTGTTTATTTATTTTGTTGTACTTTTATTAATTTTTGTATTTTAATTCATTTTTACTTGATCCAGAAACCTTTCTCTAGAGACTAAACATGGAACTTTTTTTCAAGCTACTTCAGGCCTCCAATAAGTGGAGACCACCAGGTAATGAAATTCATCTACCACCTACCCTTATTATCCTTGAGGCCAGCTATTTTCAATAATTGGACTGCTTTGAAATCCACCTTGTACAAAATGTTATGTACCTAGCTGACCTGGTTGGCTGAGTGAATTGTGAACCCACAGCCTGTTGGTTCAAATCCCACTGACACATGGATGTTTGTGAGAGTCCTTAGGTGCCATATGTGTGTCACCCAGTTCAAGACTATAACCATGTTTGTTGAAGACCTGAAGTTGAAAAAGTTCCATGTTTAATGTCAGAGAAGAGAACCCTGTCATTATCACCCCCCCCCCAAAAAAAAAACACGCACTGCACTAATATGCTATAGGTTTCAACTTGTGGTGAGTGTGGTTGATCTTTTATTTATTTATTTATTATTATTATGTTTTTTTAAAAAATCTTCATCACTTTCAGGTGCTACAAAAACAAACAGACAAAAAATTGCAGACAGAATATTAATATCCCCTGAAGAAAAATAAATGTGATTATATGATTTTAAAAAAAAAAAATCCTGTAAATTCAGTAGACAAAACTGTTGGTGCAGTGCACAAGAAAACTATGAGACTTAGTTATTAGAGATGATTGTTATCATAACACCAAGCCATAAATTCCAAAAAGTGCATCATTTATCCAGACTGTGGAGTTGGAACTCCCTTTTTATGGTTAGTATCAATAAGGATCAGTGGACCAGTTATATCCCAATCCTGCCACCATACTTTTCAGAGGCAATGCAGACTCATAGACTTTTGATACTCATTTTCCTATCGAATGAAAACAGTGAGATTCATTACTCTAGAGTACTTGTTTCCAATTATCTAGCGTTTAGGTTTTGTGATTCAACCACTATATCAGCCTTGATGTATTTACATGATAATAAATACGTGGCTGTGAAATGCCCATTGAAATAGCATTTAAATATTCTTGAAAAACATGGATACAAAGCATAAATTATTTGATATATTCATTCATATGCATTTTGGGTGATTAAGCACCACTGCTGTTATCACTGAGATATAAACTCATGTTATTAGAGGTTTGTGGGTGGAAGCTAGCCGACATAAATTAATTTCCATAATGCTCTTTGTACTGGTACCTATTCGTACACACTGTTTAGACTTCTAGTAATATCCCTGCATTTTCTCTTACACAACTATTAACAATTATCAAAAATGTGCTACAGTCCTCAGACACTAGCACATTTTTGAACTATTACTAACACGGGATTGCTAGGTCTAGTTTAAAATCTGATATTTTCTTGCTTTTCTCTTAAAGCATCTGTTCCAACATATTCTATTTACCATCTGTTCTGTACCATAGCCTTATTGTGCCTTATGCACACTATTTATCCTCCAAGTAATATTTCTCTTCTTTTCACAAGATTCCTATAAAGAATTATATTTTATCTGCTAGGAAGTTATTTACCATGTTTCATTCTTAATCAACATGCATTAGCAAATTAGTACAATGAGTGCAGGTCAAGTAATTATGGAGCCTTCAACTATGGAGATATAGATAGGAAGGAAAACTTAATCAGTTATTTTGTGGAAAATGTTTATTAACATTTATCAAATTAGATTGAAAAGGAATTAATAATTCAAAATTTAGAGTTGAAAATCTCCCAATGTCTCATATCACTCAAAATAGTGGATAAAAGTTACTTCAACAGACAGTTTGTCTGTAAAGTAATGAGCGCATCCAATGTGAGTGAGTAAGAGAAGGTATGATAGCTGGTGTGGGTGATCAACAGCCTCCCTCTATAAATTGCACATACGGTATTAACTTATTATCCAAGATCTTGGATGATAATAATAAGTTAATACGATATGTGTATTTATTTTATTTTGCACCATTTACATGACTTTGGGCTGCGTCTTTAATCAAGAGAGCTAAGCATAATTTGTGAAATAAAGGATAGTTGGAATAAAAGAAAATACTGGAAAAAGAATTCATTCATTTGCATAGTTTTTTTAAAAAAAATTAGAACATAGTTTTTTTAAATTTTATTTATTACGTGACACCTCCAGGGAGTCCAAAGACTCATCGAGGGAAGGCACTTACTCTGTCTACGCCACTCAATCCAGCTACAGCGAGCTGCAACTACACCAATGCTATCTACCACCTACCACCACCAGTAGTACATTCACAGACAATCGCAAACATCCATGCCCACGGTGGAATTCGAACCCACTTCCTGGAGAGCAGATATGCTAACCACTCGGCCAACCAGGCTGGCAATTTTTTTTTTTTTTTTTGAATATTTATTTTATTCATTCAAGTGTTACAAAATCATTTACACCATCTACTTGTCCAACTGTTGCAGAACATCCTTACATATGCTTGCAATGTGTTGAACTGTAATTTTATTATTATTGCATTCCAAAGCTTTATTCCTGGCAGCAGTAGCAAGTTTTTTTAAACTTGAAACATATTCAAGAAAAAGCATAATCTGCAATTTGGGGCTAATATCCCTCTTCTTTCTGGAACTGTACTTATTTATTATAAATCTTGTATTTATTCGCGGTATGCTTAACTTCATCTCCCGGATTTTTTCAGCAGACATGATTAAATATATACAAAAGAAAATACGAAAATAAACAGTCACAAACTGAGCACCAAGATTTAAAACACAGTTGGCTGTGTTTTTACTACTTAGCCAACTAAACTTAGTTGGCTAAATCTGAAAAATTAATTTAAAACTTCTCATTGATTGTGTATTTTTTTTTATGTGACTTTCAGCTATAAAAATGTTGTAAAACTAATATTAGTATTTTCGGTGGGCTAAGGATTGTTTAGATATTATTTTTTTAAGTAAATCATACTAGATGATTTAAGCATAAGCAAATAAAGTTTGCATGTGAAGTATCTTTATGACTAGGCTATGAGTCAGTAGCTTCTATATATATATATAAGTAGTCTAGTCATGAAGATACTCCACATGTAAACCTTGTTTGCTTATGCTTTGGCAAAGAATTAAAACAAGAATATAATTTCTTGTCTAGTATAATGTACTTTCTAACCAAATCAAAAAACTTTCTACAATTAATTTATTTTTGCTATTACATAATCTGGTAATTTCATCCTAAAGATTTAACATGAAACACTTTTTTCATGGCACAGTATTATTCCTGAAATTAATAGAATGCCAACTGAAAAAAGGAATTTAAACCCCAAAGTTTAACTTAATTTGAAAGTTTTCTGAATGTGTTATTTAGAAATGTTTTGGGACTAAAATGTGCAGATGAACTGACAAAAGTAATCAATTAACTTCATGATAATGAAGTTAATTGATTACTTTTATAATAATTTCCTGATAATAATAATTTCCTGATAGGTTTTACTTTCCAGTTGTTAAAAATATGATAGGAGGGTTAATCAGTCCAACAGTACTGTGTGCTGTAAATTTGAATCTAGAACTATTGTCATTATCATTAAGTAAAGGGAATAATATGACAATTAGCATTTCATTTGGCTTAAATAAAACTAGGAACTTAACAGAGGCTATTTATCTAATCACAAGGTTTTTTTACTCAAAACTGGTTTTTAATTTTTTAATCCTGCATACAGACAAATAGGCCTTGAGAACATGCAATTTACAGGAAAAAAATATTAGTGTTGGTTGTTATGGGCAGTAGATGCTGTGTGTAGATGATGATAATGGTAGTGGTTCTGTGCAGCTGGTGGATTAAATGGTGGAGACTGAGAGTTTGTAGAGTGCCCTCCTACAGTGAGTCCTTGAAGGTGTCACATAATAATAATATCAACCATCTACAGCAGTGGTGGCTCGTACATAAGCACTGCAGCACCCCCCCCCCCCCAAGGAAAAAACGGAAAAAAAAATTTTGTTTGTGTTTATAAATAAGAATGCTTACAACATTATATAAATGCAATACAACACTTACAGCTTGTGTTTCGACATTGATTGAATAGTTAATAATTGGAATTGTTCGATTAATGTTTTAGATTATGAAACAAATGCACTGTGATCTAATGCAGTGTTGGAATTATCACGTTTGGCCAATTGCAGCTAGACTCGCCAATATTTGTTTGCGCTTGTGATTGCACATTACAAGTGATTCCGACACTGCTCGTTTGGGCAGTGTCGCTTACAGATAAATCGTATGCTTGCATGCTTTATTTCTGTGAGATACGAAACTTTTATTATTGGTGTTTGTACAAAAAATAATTTTTATTTATTATTTTTTTAATTTTTATTTTGTATATGCAGCACCCCCACTTAAAATTTTCACCGGCTACCACTGATCTACAGGATATTCGTGCCACTGTGCTTTCTGCCATCAGATGCAATAGTGCCAGTCCCAAATCCAGATTTTATTTATTTTATTTTTTTTTTTTATATTAGGTATCCTCTTCTTTCTCAAGCCATTAATTTAACCTTCATCAATATTTCTAATAAAATTACATTTCAAAAAATTTCATAGAGGTGGATTGTGGAAATATTCCTAAATCAAGTGACAAAATTACAGTCCTCCAAAACTGTTGATTGGATTTAAGCAAAATTTGTATATGCATATCCACTCATAAAACACAAAAGTTTAGTGCAGAGAACCCATGTGGTTTTCTTCTTTCTTTATGATAGATGGCCTTGCCTTCTTTTATATATATATTGCTGACTGTTGCAGACTAAAGAGGTTCATGCCAAATATTGAATATTTTTGTAATTTCTTTAGGGCATCATAGAACCATGTGAAGCATTGGCTTTGATATGGCCACATCTGGACTACTGTGAACAGATTTTAGTCAGTTGTGTTTCTTTGGATGAGAGCATCCATAGGCAAGTGATGACCAAGATAGTCTGTGGAATCTAGATTGAAGATTTGTAGATTACCAAATTTGGTTGATAGGTGGAAAAGAGGAGCTATGATGGAAACATATTTAAGTTACTAAAGGGATTTTGTATAGAAGAAATGTTTCAGTATATTTACAGGAGTGAAAAAAACAAGCTGTCACTCTCCCCCTTTCCCAGAGGCATGTGAATAAGATTTTTTTTTTTTTTTTTTAAACTTGGAGAGTGGTAAATGTGTGAATGGATTGCTAGAGGTGGCCATGAGCACTTTGTCAGTGAATAAATTTGAATTTATGAATAATGGTTACTTCTTGGATATAATGATAATGTGAATTATGAAAAAATTGTTCTGAACAAAATTCTCTTTTATAATTTACACAAGCTACTCCATGACATTATGTATCCAGTTCTGCTTCTGGATGTAAAAGGTTTAAGAGCTGGTCCTCAATCATCTTTGAAAGCTCAGTAAATAAATTAGAGACAGTTTGAAGTGCAAACAAATGATATTTAATTGTAACCTCAGTACTTCTTCATTAAAGTGTGATGGTATTACTAGAAAGCAATACTTAAACTAGTAGATTCACACTAAAACAATGCACTGTGAATGATAGCAAAGAGTAATCTGCAAAAGTACTGACCTGAACATACCTTTAGGAAATGCATTGTAAATAGAAAATGAACAGCACACAATTTCTACATACACACATGCATATGTATTTATTTATTTTTTAATTTACACCATATACATGGAGGTCATAAGACCCCTAATGCAAGCAACGTGATTAAGGAGAAAGAAGTAATTCTTTAAAATGTTTCTTGAAAAGCTGGTGTTATGTTCATTGGGAAAAATAGTATTAGGAAGGCCGTTCCAAAGATAGAGGTAGATGGAATGAAGGAAGTTGAGACATTGGCCTGATATGTTTGACATTGGACTGTATATGTATGTTGAATAGTAGCTGTGCTCTAGTTCTTTTGGTTAGAGGAAAGTGGAAGAATGATGGTAGTTGAGTGGAGCAATGCATATGAAAGTACTTATTTAAAAAAAAAAAGCATAATGTAGAAACAGCCTTTTTTGAGAAAGTGACTGGAAAATCTCTGACAGGGATGATCACCTGTTAGGCAGATTTCCCTCTATATGCAATCAAGAATTCTTAGGAAGGTTTTGGTGTACCACCCAAATGTTAGAATCATATTCTAAGGATGGTTGGACTTAAGATTTATGATGTGTTTCGAACAAATCAAGCTTTTTAGAGGCTGAGGAGGAGGATGTTTGTAGTTTATGCAGAATAAGCTGGATGTGAAAGTCAGTCCAAAGATGGGTAAAATGATCTTGAAAATATATTGGAACATTATCTAAAGTAAGAGGGAGTGAGGTAGAATCTTTCTTGTAGGTCATTAATAGATACATGTTAGCCTCATGTCCTTAGTTCTTTCAGCAGCTGTAATTTTAACCAATGCCAATTCCCCAATGCTGGGAAGTTTGAGTCATTTATACATATTACATTTTATGAACATTTTTAAATCAGCTATTGATTTAAGAAATAATTTTGGATTTACACTAATAATGTTTAGTTTGATAATAGGTTGTAATGGGTCAAAGAAAATGCTGGTTTTATGTTTAACATATATATATATATATATATATATATGTTTTTTTTTTTTTTTTTTTTAATTTTATCTCTGTAGAAATTAATTTTCTCAGCCAAGAAAAATTTTAAAAATGCACCAGTCATGTATGATTTCATGTTCTTTGGTTGGAAAGCTAGGTTTGTTCTTTATCCACAACACTGCCTCTGTTTACTAACTTACATCAGTCACCATTTCTGGAAGAGCATAAATAGGAGGACTACTGTGAAGAGGGTAGTCCATCTTTATCACCAATGAATTTTATGAGGGGGGGGGGGAAGAAGCAAGTACAAATTTGAAAGACTCATTCAAAATTTGTATTAAATTAAATTATTAAATTTATTGCAAAAATCATTAAATATATGTATGCGTATGTGATGTAAGGACCTGCAAAAAATTATACTGGGAAAAAAGTCAATTTTTAAAGTACTGATAGTTTCCTGATTTTTAAATTCCTTTAGGTTGCAGAAATTAATCGGTTTGTAGCACACATTTGCGACATATTTTCTACTTGTAATTAAGATTTACTTAAATCGAGTTTTTCTCACCATCATTTTAGCAGCGCAGATGCTTTTTTGGTGACTTTTTAAAATTAATATTTGCATTTCATATATTTGAAAAATACATGAATTATAGTTTTTTTTCAATTGCCATCATAATACTGGCTTTGATATTAAAATTATATCAGTGGGTTATTATGATTTATTGTTAACTGTGAAACAATGTGAACAACTTAATATTAAACAAGGTTTAATAGTTAATCTTTAATATAATAAAAAATAATGTAAGACACTGAGTCTCAAGTTTAATAGAAAGCAAAGTTTTTTCTCTCTTCCATACAGCACAGTTCATTAAACATAGGCATATTACAGAATGTTTGTCTGTAGTGCTATGAAATGTTTCTATTTTCAAAACCAGTTAGAAATTTTGATTTTCTTTTTGTGAGCACTTGTCGTTGTATACAGATTTGTATTGTTATTTCAATGTTGAAATATTTGCACGTTTAGAAAATTAATTTTATAGAGTGGCCTGTTTAAAATTTTTTGACTTAGGGACAGACTTGACAGTATTCCAGGCCTCATTCAAATTGGGGATTGAGTACTTGGAACCAAACCTGAGTACAAAAATAGATATATATGAACAAACTATATATAATTAAGGCCTATGCCAATTGTCATTCTATCCAGTCTGTCCCTTGTGACTTATATTTGGAAGTATCTTTATAGAAAATACATATTGAAAAGTTTCATATTTCAGCAATAAATTAGTTGACAAGATAACTAGCTGAAGCGCAGTTCAGCTATGTTCACCAAAATATACTTGCACTTTATGAACCAGTATTTGAAATCATCGGATTGAATTCTAAAACTAGTATGATGTACTGTAAATCATTTCTAGGAATTCCAATTTTTTTTTTTTTTAATTACTGATTGTTACAGGGACTCTGTAAGATGTAAAAAAATTTTGATGAAAGTCAAAGTATATGTAAGTTTTGAGATCACATTTCAAAGCCAGACCGTAGGTGAAATAAAATTTATTTAAAAGTATTTCTGATAGTTATTTTGAATTATTCTTTCATATATTAGTTTATATTATTGGTAAAAGAAATATTTTCTTCTACCATATCAATATAATAGGGGGAAATTTCACTTCCTACCTTATTTATTCAATGGACATGCAGAATTCTCTGATATTTCAGTGTAATTAATGTTTCATTCTTCTAGATTGTTCTCTTAAATCTCTAATATGAATCCTTTTCTTAGAATGCATACACAGTTTAATATTAACAATGTTGCGATTCTTTTTAATCACATCAATCAATATGGATAAAATACATCACTCCTTGTACACTTCGTATCCATCATATATTTCAATGTAATATCAGTGCTATTATATAATTTTAATATGCACTTTGCATCCATGGTAACCTCGATGTGTATACATATCTTGGGTGGTTAATATCTTCATTTTTAATGCAGTTCTGTCACCAATGCCAATCTATTCCTTCTAGTTTTCGTTGGAGCCTTGTCTATGATCTCTAGTCTTTGGTCTTTTTTTTCCTTTTTTCTTTTTATTTGATACTCCCACACACTGCTATAATTTGTTATGCTGTAACAAATCGTGGCTATGTGCAGACAAGGGTTAAGATGAAAGTAAATCTATTGATATTATTTTTGAAGAGCTGGAGTTCATAGTATAATGAATACTTCAAGGGGAAGGTTGTTAGAAGTTTTTCCACTTGGTTATACTATAAATTAAAGATACCAAGAAATTATATGCACTTTTAATCCTCTATCCAAGTGTAAGCAAACAAATTTGCACCTGAACTATTTTCAGGACTAGGGCAACTCATATATAGAAGCTTACATTTGGATCAAGGATTAAACCAAGCATATACAAGTAATCTCGTAATTTCTTGGTATCGTTCATTTATAGTATAACCAAGTGGAAAAACTTCCAACAACTATCTCTAATCCAGAGTATTCTAATAATGTGTGACACCTTTTGGCAACTCATATATGAAAATATGACTTCTGCATTACTTCAAACTTTGTAACTCCTCTGGGTCTGGTTCTCACTGATGAGACCTCAATAAAGGTCGAAACTGGTCTGGGTAGTGACCCTTCCTGTAATGCATAGTATTATATATACCTGTAAGAATATGTGCATTGTGACGTGAAGTCGTAAGCTTCTATATACGAGTTGCCCCAGTCCAGAAAATAGTTCAGGTGCAAAGTTGTTTGCTTACACTTGGATAAAGGATTAAACCAAGTATATAATTTCTGGGTATCTTTAATTTACAAGGGGAGGGTTGTTCCACATAACCGAGGTAGATGGAAGGAAAAATGAATGGGAGTAGTAGGCTGGTGAGAGAGTGTCTTTAAGAAATGGTTGACAATTAGCTAAACTGGCCAGCATCAAGAATTTTTTAGCCAGGTTTTTTGTGCAACACCCCCAAATGGGAGAGCACTATTCCAAGGTTTTGTAGATTTGGAATTTGTACAGACTTAGTATCTGGACAGATCAAAGTAATGTCTTGAGTGAAAAGGGACGAAGTTTCTTGGATGCTGAGGATACCACAGAAGTGAAGACCAGATTTCTCTTCAATCTGAGAAGAGAAATTTGGCTTGGACTGTTAAGCCAAGCATTATCAAAGATAACAGAAGTCGAAGTATTATGTTTTAGATGCATTAATGGTGACTAAGTTGCCATCATTCCATTAAAGGATGGCATTGACAGAGTTTAGCCATTAATTAAATGATCTTGATGCTTGAACACCACTATAATGCTTATCATATGAGCACTCCAATGCTTGTTGCATGAGTAAGAATGGATTATTATCATCAGCGAAACTGTGGTTAAGGTTTAAAGTCAGAGGAGGTCTTTTATATGTATATGAGGAAGAATGTGAGTGAAATAACATTGCACTGACGACAACTCCAGCATTAGTAGGAAAAGCTGAAGACAACAATTGAGAGAAAACTGTCAATCCAGTTACAAAGGGTGGAAAGTAAACCATAAGATTTGGTGAGAAGCCCTCGATGTCAAGTGTAATATACCTCCAAACCTTTTTATGGCATATCTAGAAGTGGGCAACGTACAGTAGATGAAATAAACTGTGGATCTTGACTGGCAGAATCAATATTGGAATTCACTGACTAGATGAGATTTCTCCAGGTGTTATCTTCAACCACCATCACCCTAAGGCTACACACTTCTCCACTTCCTACAGTACAGTTCCGCTAATTGATTAATACTTTACAATTAGCTAATTAAACTGGCATCATCTCCCACCTATTAAAATCATTCTCCTGAAGAAACGGTTTATTAGTGATTCCCAATAACTGTTTGTAGTTCGTCTAAGGTGTGACTTTTTAGTATTGTGTTTACAGTATTATCAAAAGATCTGTTAAATAATGTCCAAAGTGTAAGCTTTACAATACTGATAACACTCCACTCGATTCAAATAAGCAAACGGCACAAGAATTTTTAAGTGCAAGTGAGCGAGTCTCCTTTTGAGCTGAGTGGGCATTGTGGAACTGCAATATCCCCAATTTTTCTCGATATATAAATATATTTCTTAATTTATTTATATTTGCTTGTAATATTTAATTTTATCAACAATCCTATACAATTCTCTTATTTTGTATAAAAAATAATAAAAATCTATCTTGTAGCACTTAGGAGGGGAACGGACGCTAGCAGCACTGTGTTTACCACAGTCTCATATTGCTACGCGCGCAAGCATATGCACGTCATAGTGATGCGAGCTATTAGCGTAATGCAGCACTGTCCGTCGCGCTGTTCCACTGTTGTTTATGTTTATATGCAGTTTGCGCCAGTAGTAGAGTGTTCGTAGTGCTTATCGTGTTTACTCCATCTCTTTAAATATTTGGACATTACAATTAAAGACCATTTGTTATAAATTTTATATTAGAACATTGGGCTTATGATAATAGATTTTATTTTTAAGTAATTTTGAATTATACCAAACTATCATTTTGTCGATAATAAACAACACTGTGGCATGTTAATTAAAAAAATTTTTTTTTTACCATAATTTTGATATTTTATCCAAACACGTTACCCAATCAGAGATGGTTGGCCCAAAGCTATCACTTATTAAGCAGCACACAGTGAAGAGAGACGGCTCAACATGTGCCACCATCTCGTGGTCCCTAACAAAATATATTTAATGTCTGAAATAATGAATGTAAGCGAGTAGATTGTCATAATATTGAAAACATGGAAGTACTTTTATTTCTTTTTTTTTTCGTATATACCGTGCCATAAAATAATCCCTCCTTTTCAATCTGAAAACTTTGGCAAAAGTCTACTAAGATTAAAATAAACAGAATATTCTCTTAAAATCAGACATGCACTTTCAAGACTGTATTCGGCAAGAGAATACCGTTTGGTGTCTTAATTTTGGTATACAGTTGAAGCCTCTGCAACTGATAACGTTTACTCCGTCTCTTTAAATATTTGGACATTACAATTAAAGACCATTTGTTATAAATTTTATTTTAGAACATTGGGCTTATGATAATGGATTTTATTTTTAAGTAATTTTCAATTATATTAAAGTTATAATTTTATCGATAATAAATATTTTTTCATGAAACAAAACAAGAATAATATATTTTATTTTTAAGTAATTTTGAATTATACCAAACTATCATTTTGTCGATAATAAACAACACTGTGTCATGTTAATTTTTTTAAAATTTTTTTACCATAATTTTGATATTTTATCCAAACACGTATCAGCTAACGGCTTTTTATTCCCGCATATGGAGTAGGAGAGGTCATTTAGCCATATATCTAACTTTTGGAGACAGTGGGGAGTTCAATCTCCACTGGTACCTAATCAGAGATGGTTGGCCCAAAGCTATCACTTATTAAGCAGCACACAGTGAAGAGAGATGGCTCAACATGTGCCACCATCTCGTGGTCCCTAACAAAATATATTTAATGTCTGAAATAATGAATGTCAGCGAGTAGATTGTCATAATATTGAAAACATGGAAGTAGTTTTATTTCTTTTTTTTTCGTATATGCCGTGCCATAAAATTATCCCTCCTTTTCAATCTGAAAACTTTGGCAAAAGTCTACTAAGATTAAAATAAACAGAATATTCTCTTAAAATCAGACATGCACTTTCAAGACTGTATTCGGCAAGAGAATACCGTTTTGGTGTCTTAATTTTGGTATGCAGTTGAAGCCTCTGCAACTGATAACTGCTAATTTTTTTTTTATCTCGTATCAATTTTCTAATATCGTTTTGAAATTTAATCATCTTACCTCAAACCGTTGACAGAATAAGGTGGTCAGCTCTATGCCCCAGTGTATCCTATGTCCGTAATGTTGAGTTCTCAAGGCCGGTTTGCCTGCTTTGTGGGATGAAAAACCCCAAGATAAACCAAGGAAGAAACCCTATTGTCCATGCCCAAGACCGGCTAACTTGGCTATGGCTGAGGCTCTTCACGTCACTAACGGGAATCGAAACTTCCCCAGGCATATGATTACAAAGCACACAGCCACTAGGCTATCTGCAATGCAATCCACTTTGTTTCAATCAGTGCATGGTTATTGGCAATACTATTTGAATTGTTTTGAATTAAAATATAATAAATTTAGTATTTAGGATCGCTGTTAAACTTTTGTGAAACAATTTCAGTTTTAGTTTCAATTAGACTGTTTGTAGCAAAATCAGAACAAAATTATATGTATAGAATGCATAAACCATAAACTGGTAGAAGTTTAACAAAACAGTTTTGCAATGCACAGGATTTATCAGTTTGTGCTGAATTATATAAATTTGTTACAGACATGTTACTGCTCGCAAAAATAATGGGACATATATAAACTGTTTGAGAATTCTATTCTGAACAATTATATGCAAGCAATTCTAAGAACTCTGTTGCAATCTATTTTGTGATGAGTACAATTTACTCTTAAACCACTTCTTCGTTAAGATTGATCGATGAAAAAAACCCCTTCAATAATGATGTATTAGAATGTTATGCTTAACATTTCGCCGAGAATGCAACCAGTCGATTCTGGTTCTCGACTAAAGGAACTTTATGTCTTTTTTTTTTTTTTTTTTGGATCAGTTCCATAGTCCATCTCTAGCAAGTGCAAGGAACTTTTTCAACCCGTAACCTCAAGAAAATCGACCATATCACTCGATATTGCAGACAGTGATATGTAGTACGTGAATGACCACGAGATAGCGAACTTGTCTGCCGTACTTTCCTCCCCAAGTAACAAATTTCTTCTATGATTGGTTAAGAACGCGAGGATAGCTGTCCACTATCTTCAAAAAATTAGCCCCAAATGGCTTAAAAATCGGTTAAAGGCATTAGCAGATTTCATAGCAAATGAGATGCTGGAATGGTAGATTAGTAATATCGCCAGACAATGATACCCAAGTTTTCGTGATGGTGGAATCCGCTGCCATGTAATGAAGATATTTCGGCCAGGGTACTCGGACACAGATAGAGAGAGAGATATATATGTGGATGTACATGTTCTAATTTGAAAAAAAAAAAAAAATCTTTTCTAGATCTAATACATTTTTAGGATGATAACAATTTAGGTGATAACATATTTTTCTAGACTATCTTGTGGTTATAGGAATCCTAAGAAACTTCCATCCAAAGGGATTGCTATTCATAATTACATTCGGAAATCAATACTTTCGCTCGTTCTCGTATCTAAAGAGAGATTGGTGTATCCAAGATTTGAGTGCCCCTACATTATTTCACGTCCATTTGTGTCTGTGCGTGCTAGGGATAAGCAGCAAACTTGAAAGTGCATTAGCACCTTCTCTTAGACTAAAGACAGCGACATGCCAGGATCTCGTTCAGCTAGTCAAAAATCTTCAGGACTTTCTTTGCAAATTTCAATTCATCCCTCTCCTCTTTCACTAAAGGAAAGTATAAACCAGATCCCTTCCCCCACCCCAAATTATTACAAAATAATCTGCTATAATCGAAGTATGTTTATGTTCGGTCTAGGTGAAATAGTTGTTATCAAGTTGAAGTTATGTTGCATATTTACATATCTTTTTAGATTCACTAACGTATATATTCATTTTAGCTCAATTCTGTGGTCTCATGCAGAGATATGATCTTCCTTCGAAACTCCGATTTTTCACCCGACAATCAGGCAGTTCAACCAAAAGAAGTGCCAATAATAAATTCTCTAACATTTTTTGGAAATCCCTGGACGGTCTAAACATCGAAAAAGAATTCAAATATAAAACGTTTGTGTAATCACTCACATTTATGGCTGCATGGCCTTAGGGAAATGCATATATTTTGTAATGTTGTGCTAAGAGAAGGACCGTTATATGTTAAAGTTGCCGAGTAGAACTTTTACTGCACCATACTTCTCCTGGTTCCCGAGTTATTCCACCCTTGTCGAGGTGTGTAGCTCATTTCTTCTGGAAGCGAGTTTTTAATCCTGCAGCTTAATCCCACTGCTGTACTCTTTTCCAGAGGTATCTTACAAATGAATGAAAGCTGAGCCCTAAGGAGCCTCATAGACCATCTGTCAAAATTTTTTAAAATTTTTCTAAAAAGTTAGTCCCAAAATAGCTCTGTCTACTTCCTTTGGGAAACATAAAGGCATTAATGATTTTTTGCTTATAATTCATCTCTGTTTCAGAGACATCCTCAGAGAACAACTGAGGGTATCTGCAACATTGTATTCTGATATTTACCCTTCAGATGGAAAGATTCGAATTCAAATTGAAGACCACTTTGGTCTTACAAAACGTTTAAAGATTTCTACTTAAAAAAATACATATTAGTGTTTACTCACTGCATTTGAATGTACAAGGATAAGCTGATATGTTATAAAAAATGAGGCTGTTTCTTGCGTCTTCCATGTTTAACTCTAAAATTTTTGGATTTCTTTTTCTAAAAAAAATCTGATTATTAGTTTGGAAGTGCCATTTGTTTCCCTAGTGCCTGGCCTCCTGAAGAAAGACCGTTATTGGTTCGACTCTTGACGAGTGGAATTTTACTGGGCATTTCTTCGACTGGCTCCCGAGTTAGTCAATCCTTATCACAGTCAAGAAGTTTTTTTAAAAAATAATCCCACAGCTCAAATATCGATCATAGAACTCACGGCATTTCGGACATATACTGGTTAAGGTTTAGGGTCACGAGATGGCAGCACTTTGTCGCTCATTGAATCATTCATGACTTTGAGCAATGAGTGGTAATTGAAGGGTAGAGCCCAGCTGTCATCGATCTTCGAAAAGTGTTAGGTCTAAACCAGTTCTGCTTACTCCTTTAGGAAAACGGTGGAACATTTATTTTATTTATTGGATTTATTTTTAATTATATTTATTTATTTATTTATTTTTGCCAGTTCTTAACATACGTCTAGTTCAATTTATGTTCACGTAAAACAACCGGATATGACTGAGTTCTTAGTAAATGAAGAAAAACCTGTGGAAATTCATCAAAATCTGATGTTTACGACACGATCAGCAATATCAGAATATGGATTAGAAAAAATAAGAAGAATAATTAAAGAAACCTAAAGAAAATGTATTATAAGAAAATGACCTAATATGACATCATCGGACATAAGATTACATCACTAGATTGCATATTTTTCACCAGACCGTTCATGAAATTTACATTTTGTTGGCCAATCAAGCCAATCATGCTTACAGACAGAACTTAGCTCCAAGCAAATTCTTTATTTTTATTTTATTTGGTCTCCAAAAGAATTTAATAAAAGCAAATTTTCCTTTATTTTTATGGTGGGGAAAATATATCCACTATCAAGACAGAGTGTACATAATTTTAAAATCTTTGTTTAAAAAATTTTTAACATCTCCGGTTAATCTCATCTTGGTGGCATTTATTCTCAGAATTACAAACAAGTCTTTGCGATAAAAATTTTCGATACGAAAATAACGCTGCTTATTTTTTTTTCTTTTTCAAATACTGTAGTTTCAATTAATGAAATCCATTGTTTGAAATTTTAGCTTTAAAATATTTCACTATGTAAACCAGAATCTATTACAATGATAATCTCGTCAATTAGAATGTAATTTGCTCTCATAAATTCTTTACTGTAAACACTAATTGATAGCTATCATATATTTCCCACACACACAACGATATCTGAAAGGCTAAATATCATTTGCTTTTAATGGCCATCCACTTAAATTCATTACCGCACTAACTGTGCAGTCAGAATAAGTTTTATATTTATTACTGACTTTGAGAACCATTTAGTAAGCATTGCAGAACATATACAACATGATGGAAAGTTAATGTACTGTACTAATTGATATTCACAGTGCATTAATTTCTTGAAGACCAGGAAGAAAATTATGAGGACAGCAATCAAGATTTTCGTAGCCATTTCTCTTTGCCATAAGTCATCTACCAAACGCACTGTAAATATCCACTGGAACATGAACCCCCCATGGGAATTTATGTCTGGCCCAAGATAGTATATTAAAGCTGTTGTGAGTGTTATTAACCAACGATACTTTAGTGCCTAACTAAATGGAAAACATAATATCAGTGCTGAGCATATTATGTAGGGTGGATGGAGCGAGGCCTACATTTTACTGAAGTGTTATTTTCTTTTTTTTTTTTTAGCGAGCGCTGTCACAGACAGCATTTTCTTTTTTCATCAAAAGAAAATGCTGTCATTTTCTTTTGATAAAAAGTGTCATATTTATGTAGACTGCACACACACACACACACACGCACACACACACACACACACACACACACACACACACACACACACACACACACACACACACACACACACACACACACACACACACACACACACACACACACACACACACACACACACACACACACACACACACAGAGGACCGTTTACATTATATGAAAACATATTTAGTCTGCTGAATTTGATTTTAGACACTCCTTAAAAAACACACACACAAAAAAAAACCCAATACATGCGCTTATTAGATTAATATTATATTACCGCGAATTTTATCTCTACTCTACAATATTAGTAATTAATTATTATTGTTATTTGGATTCTAAAATTGAATTTTTAACACATTTCAGTTCATCACAATCAAATGCTTAATTGCAATTAACGCAATGAAAATATCAATTTTAATGTATGCTATACATGCAAAAATACTATTATTATTATAATTAAAAAAAAATAGAATTAAGCAAAAAAACTAAGCAATTGTGCTAACATTATTTTATACAAAACATCCTCTTAAACTATAATTTTGTTTGATATTTCCCATGGAGAAAGCAAACAACCAATCATATCCGTTTATAGTTCAAGTACAACATATCAGTTTTAACCGCTTTAAATTATCGTCTGCAATTTATGTCCTATTAAAAAATAGGAAATAAATCGCAGTAAAACCGAGTTCAAAATATCATATAAACTGACGTGAAAATGCCACCTAGTGGCTTTCAGCAAAGGTTCCTAAAATATTTCAAACTGTCCATTTCCATTCTCTAATTATGTACTTTTGCGTGGTGATTATTTTTAGCTCAACATTCAGCTACCAGACATTGCTTTGACCTCGCTAGTAGTAAAGAGGATTACTAATGCATGCTGAAATTAATTACACTGCTAATGTTTCCCACCTAATTAAGCTCGGTTTGAATTTTACCGTCTTCGTCTTGTGATAGGCTCACTTAACCAGTACAAGTTCATTAAATCTTCATGTCTGTTTGTCATAAATGTTCCTAATACCTAAATACATATTATCGTGGCTCTCAATGAGAAATTTAATCACTTACAATTTCAACACGGAACAAAGATTGTTCTGGCTAACTAAAACACAAAATTTCTCTCCTTGTCGATTAAAATTTAATGACCAACAGTAATTTACATTTATAATGATCTTAAGTTTTATGAAGCCCTACAAAGTCTAATTGTATTCATTAACTTTAAAGATTGATTATCACAACCGTGTCTTGCTGACTTTGAGGAACAAAGAGAAACATATTTTGCATTAAATGAAGAGTGGCCCCACTTTTGCTTTATCTTTTCCTGGCTATTGCCAAAGTGTTTTCTTTGGATCTCTACAAGCGAATCTAATCTTGTTCGGTTTGTATTTAAATTATAGCCCAAGTTAGGTATAAGAAAGCAGTATATTATGTCGGTTTGTTGTGTGTTTCTCGGCTGGTTTTCTCCTCATACTTTTTTTTTTTGTTGTTCAACTAATATCTTTCTCGGAAAATATTTCATCAAATTCTTTTACAGTGAACTCCTTCCATGGTTCAATTTTATTCGCTTTACAATTGTTTTCTCATTTTCAAATGCACGCTGTTGTTTGACCATAGACAACACTTGCTCACACTAGGACTATTTGGAGTTAAGCCTTTGAGGCCAATGTATTATTTGATCTGAATCGATCAAAGAATACATCGAACTGAACCGCAAAGGTTCTTTGCGATTCAGATCTTTTCAGCCAAACACTAATAGAAGGAATGCTGTACTTTGCACTTATTATAATTTAAAGTAGGCAAAACTAATCGTTCTTCGTCTTTCTATCAGAGGGAACGAGTAAGATTTTAAATGTTTCCATAGGTAACTTTCATTGCATTCAGGCTATCATAAAGACACGTTGGTTAGGGAAAAAAATTTTTTTAGAGGTAACTAAAGACATTTTCACTCTGAACCGTGTTTGGGGGGGGGGGAGTGTAAATTAGTCAAAAGAAGACTAATTTTTGTATTGATATTGCTACCGATGTCTTAGCTATAGTAAACGATCAAAATGCTGAGAGGGTTTTGCTAAATAAACACTGTGAAGCGCCACCCAGTGATTTGCAGGAATACATTGTGTCATGCGGAAGCATTAGCTGAGAAAAAAAGTTTCCAAATTCACCGCCAGGGGCGCTATATGATGTACCGAATGTAGATGTAATTTTTCTGTGTATAATAGGAGAAAAGCGACATTAGCATAAATACCACTTTTTTTTTTTTTCACTCCATTATGCCTTCACGGGCTGTACTGTTCAATGTACTGCCACAAACTGAATCCTTTGCATAGTGTGTTCGATGGCAGAACTGATGGGTGGTGGGAACTGATTTTGCGCACATGTTGTGTTATGCTGTCTTTCAGTGCTGGCAAGTTATCAGGATGATTCCGATAAACAGTCTTTCAGAAATCCCCAGAGCCAGACGTCACAGAGATTCAGATCAGATGAACGAGCCGGCCATGCAGTCGAAAACCCACGTCTGATCACCTTCTTCCGTGAAATGTTCTCAAAGAACCTCCTGTACGCATCGACCGATGTGTGGAGGGGTTTCATTCTGCATGAACACGACAATGCATACAATCCCACAGCTGCAGGGACTGCTGTAGCTGTGTGCAGAATCAAATTGTTTACCATATTGCGATACTTGGGCAGAAATTGAACAAGTCACAGAACCCGACTGGCGAATGTCTCTTCAAAGAAGAATGGTCCAATGATAAACGAAGCTGTAAACCGGCACCAGACAGTAACTTTGGGTGAATGTGAAGGAATTTGTTGGATTGCATGGGGCTTTGTGCAGTCCATATCCGGAAAGTGTGAATATTCACAGCTCCGTCCAGGTGAAAGTGAGTCCACCTTCCCACAAAATCATCCATGGTCGCGCAGCTTCCAACTCCATTGGAGCAAGGGATGTTAGAACGAATGTCAGTCGACTTTCAAAGTCCTGAGGGCGCAACTCCTGTATCAGGGCTATCTTGAATACGTAGAAATTCAGAATCTTCTGCTCCACAACCACAGTAGCAACTTCATTCCCTTGTTGTAAACTGATTGGTTACGGCCTATGACAGGTCTAACTCCGAACTATTCTGTTTCTCCAAAACGACTAATTCGTTGCAGAGCACATGGCAATTTCGTAGACATTTGTTCAGGCAACGAAATTCACGCAGTGTAGCAACAGAATTGCAATTGTTTAGATAGTACAGCTTCACGAGCCGAACACATTAGTGATAGCACTAACCTTGTCCCAACTGCGGATGTCATTAATAGCCAGAATGAAGGGAAAAATCCCGTGTCCATCTGATATACAAATTTCATGCATTTGGTGTTTACAACTCCCCTGATGGTGAATTTTGAACTACTTTTTTTCCCCTCGATGTGTTCCTGTAAAGCAGGGGTCTTCAACGCATGAGCTCTTTGCCGTGACCGACCGGCCATTTTGAAAAAATAACTACTTAACATTAAAACGCGATTAAATAAAAAATAATTTCAATGAAGACCGCGGGCCACTAAGCTATAGTGCGGTATTTAGAATTGAAAGATGCTTTCCAGATTCACAAGGAACGCTGTGCATTTGATACTTTACATAAAACCCTATAAAAATAAATATTAAATAGACATGCTTCTTCAGCCATCTACCAGCGCTAAGCGGTACTTAAGTACTAATACTAACGTCGCTCGCAGGTAGATGACTGAAGTGGTTCGTTCGAGTGCGCTGTCTAGTGCCTTCCAGATACATTTCGAAGGTTCTCGATACTTCGTTATTTTCCTATAAATACTGAACAAGAGAATATCATCCACATCAATCAGTCAGTCGTGAACAGTGTGATATTCGTGTATAAGCGCACGCAGATTCGTCGTGTCAGCCATAGCCTATTGTGGTTTTATATTACCAGATTTTTTTCATTAGTGTGAGACATATTCAGTGGATAATAACCGTTACACGGCCATTTTAAGTTCTTTTTTTTGGGGGGGGGGGTTTCACCTTCCATCACTATGGCATCTATGAGTAAAAAGCGTAAATCAATTGATTCTTGTCGTGTTTTTAATGAAAAGTGGACCAATTTATACTTTTTTTGTGGCGATCGACAATAAGCCAGTGTGTTTAATTTGTCGTGAATCAGTGTCAAAATAATACTATATAAAACGACACTATGAGACAAAACATGCATCCAATTTCGATCACCTTCAAGGGAGGCTTCGTGTGGGCAAAGTGAACCGTCCCCAAATTGATTTAAAATGCCAGCAATGTACGTTTAAAAGAAGAGAGCGAAGCGTGCGTCAAATGAAGTTATGTAATACCTGAAAAAATTGCTAAAAAATCCAAAGCCTTCTTGGACGGCGAGTTTATGAAAGAGTGTCTCATCGCTGCTGGGGATATTCTGTGCCCAAATAATAAGGAAGTGTTTAAAAATCAAGTTTGTCTGAGGTAACTGTAGCACGATGTGTCGAAGAATTGCCAATGATATTGAAGGAACTTTTTAAAAAAATGGCCTCCCGAATTTACGTCATATTCACTTTCTTTAGATGAGAGCACAGATGTAAAGGATACAGCACAACTGGCTATCTTTGTCCGTGGCATTGATCAACAACTCATTGTGACAGAAGAACTGCTAGCGTTTGTGCCTAGGGTGTGGTAACTGATGGTGCCCCTGTTATGGTGGGAAAGAACGAAGGATTTGTTGCGCTGCTACGGAAAGAACCGGAACTAGAAAGAAAAGATTTCGTCCATTACCACGGTTTAATCCACCAGGAGAATTTGCGAGCGAAAACTAATGGACTTGAGAATATCATGAAAGTTATTGTGACTGTCATCGACATTATTAGGGCAAGAGGATTGAATCATCATCAATTCCAAGAGTTTTTGACCCAAGAGTGCGAAGCGGATCACGGCGTTGTGGTTTATTATAGTGATGTGCGTTGGTTGAGCAGAGGGAAGGTTCTTAAATTAGTCTTTGACTTAAGGAGCGAAATACAGCAGTTCATGCAGACCAAGGGAAATCCGATTGCGGAATTTAACGGTCCGAAGTGGATGACCGACTTTGCCTTTGTGACCTACATCTCGTTGCATATGACTGACCTAAATACGCGACTACAATCCAAAGATCAACTGGTGCACACTCTGTTTGATCACATCAAAGCTTTTGTGGCCAAGCTCGTACTTTGGGAGACATAAGTCATTTTCAACTTCTCGCTGAGTCCAACTGTTCGTCTCTTGATGAATACGCTACAAAATTAGCCGTGTTGCGAAGTGAGTTCCAAGAGAGATTTAGTGATTTTCGTAACCAACAGTCTTCTTTAGATTTATATTCAGTGCCATTCAGTGTCAATGCTGCTGAAATGTTAGGCTCAGTACAAATGGAGCTGCTTGAACTCCAAAACAACTCTTCTTTGAGAGAAAAATTATTCAATGTGCTCTTGCTTACATTTTACAAAGACTACATTTCTGAGGACGCATTCTCTAACCTTCGCCGGCATGCTTTGAAGATGTGCGCTTTGTTAGGAAGCACATACTTATGTGAACAGTTCTTCTCCAGAATGAAGCAGGTGAAGTTCAAGACATGAACTCAGATTACGGATCAACATCTCGAGAATACTCTGCGCATAGCGACTTCCAACATTGATGCCAACATCGACAAGCTGGTCAAGGAAAAACATTATCAAATTGCCCATTGACATTGTAAAAAATGAATGTTTTCTTCATTAAATTATTTTTTTTCAAGTATTGATTGTATTTACTTATCATGAACCGACTCTTGCCTACGCTCTTAAAGCTGAGTTTGTTTATTTTTATAGGATTTTATGTAAAGTATCAAATACACAGCGTTCCTTGTGAATCTGGAAAGCATCTTACACTTCTAAATACCGCAGTATAGCTTAGTGGCCCGCGGGTTTCATTGAAATTTTTAATGCGGCCCGCACTGTCTGAAAGGTTGAAGACCCCTGCTGTAAAGCTTCTCAGCATTTGGATCACTGGAACAGGGATACTTTAATTTTAAATCACCCTGTATCTTTGAACTGTATATTTCTGGTTAAGGACACTAGAGGGCGGTTAGAATTTGGCGATCATCGTTTATCACCAAAACATACTTGACAGCCCAAAATAAAACATATACGAAACGTTTGCATTTCTTTCAACAGCCACTCATTCACAGATATAATAGGATTTTTTATTTGTTGTTGTTTTATTTTCTTAGAAAGGCTGTCGACTATCATAAACGGTTCGAAATGTAAACAGATTTTGAGAATTCTGGCAGTTCTCATGTTGTTTCGGAGGCAATAATGTAACTCTAGAAATATGATCAATTTTTCAAACACAAAACTCTTGCAATTTTCGAGAATGATACAAATTTGTTTTATGGATTGTATGTACGAGAGACTAAGTGGGTGTGTTGAAATTTAGTAACGCTACATACGAAAAAAATAGTAAGAATAAGAGAAACATCATCGCATATTCAAGATAAATGGAAAAGAAAATCGGACTGATATTTTCAGAAAAATAGAAAGTAATTTGATTAATGATACTTGTGACATAATGATTATAAATATATACACGTTAACTAAAGAATTATGTTTATTTTGCCAAATATAGTTAAAGAATAATGTTTATTTTGACAAATATTTCGGTGTCTGAATATTACAGACCATCTTCAGTGGCTACATAGGAATAGTTTTAAAAAACAAAGTGGAATACGAACAATCGATCATTCATACATAGAACGCGCCGTCATATCGCTAAGTATTAGAAGAGTAAAAAATAAAATAAACATAATTAAAGATATTAATTATACTTTGTCTCTACCTGATACACACCAGGTAGAGACAAGGTTGAGCGTTTATCTTTAGATAAAGGAAAATGGGTGGATAATTTGTTGATATGTGTATAAGTGGCTGTTAGATTATATTTCTTTAGAATTCTCGAAATTGGTTCTGAAATCCCGGAAATGTAAGGAATTGGAACTCGACGTATTGAATCTTGGTTGTTCTATGTTGGTTTGTAAGAATCGAAAAGATGTTGTGTACTCTTTTCGGAGAAGCCATTTTGTTTCATGTGACGTTTGATAGTTGAAAGTTCCTTCTGTAATAAATGAGAAGTTGAACTTTAGTTTTTGCTCGTCGGATTAAACATTTTATGATTCCTGTTTTTTTGACAAGGATGATGAGCAGATTCTTTGAGAATATGACGACCTGTGAAAGGTGGTTTTCTGTAAACTGTTGTTGTAAGAATACCAGAAGGTAAACGGATGAGAAGGACGTCTAAAAAGGATAACTTGTCGTCTTTTTCAATCTCCATGATAAACTTTATACGAGGATGTAAGGAATTGATACTGCTTAAAAAGGAAGGTAAGGAATCTCTGTAGTAAGCCCATATAGCAAAGATGTCGTCTATATATCTAATCCAAAAGGATGGTTGAGGGAATATAGATGAGAACAGGACTTCTAGATGTTCTGAATAAAATTTGGCAAGAGCAGGAGAAAGTGGACTTCCCATGGCTGTTCCTTCCACTTGGTTATAAAATTTATTTTGACATAAGAAATATCCAGAGTGCATTACGAAATCAAATAGATTTATAATATTTTGTAGGAAGATGTCAGCTAGTAGTTCCAAAGTCTCTTTGAGAGGTACATTCGTATATAAAGATTCTATATCGAAGGCAACCATAAGATATGTAGGTTGTAAAGAGACGTTTTGTAATTTATTTAAGAAATCAGAAGAGTTTTTTTTTTAAAGAGCGTGAGTTGCCAATGTGTGACTTCAATAATTTAGATAGATATTTGGCTATGCGATAAGTAGGAGAATCAATACAATCCACTATAGGGCGAAGAGGAAAATCTGTCTTATGTATTTTTGGTAGTCCATAAAACCTGGGAGGCCTTGCAAAATGAGTTTTTTGTCTTTCAATAGTGTCTACATCTAAACTTATGACCTCATCTAGAAGTCATTTTGTGACTCCTAGATGAGGAGTCACAAAATGGTGACTTGTAATTGTAATCTTTCTTACTTTGGACGTTCCATAGAAAAAAGAATTCAAGAGCATCAGTCATCAATTCAACACAACAAACCTGAGAAATCAGGATTAGCTCAGCATGGATTAGAAATAAACCACAACATCCTTTGGTCCAAAACTCTTCTTCTACACAGATGGCGCTACAAATTTGAACGTTTATTTAAATAAAGTGTGGAGGCCGTACTTCAATGTCCTAACTTCAATCGTAATGACTGTTTATCTATCTCAAAAATTTGGGAAAGTTTAATCAGAATAACACATTAATTTTTTTTAATCAATATAATGTTATTTAAGATCATTATATGAATTTCTGAATTAATATCTTTAATTATGTTTATTTTTATTTTTTTTTACTCTTCTAATACTTAGCGATAAAGGCCTGTGTAGCTCAGTGGAAGTGGCGCTTGCGTCCTCTGCGCTTGGCCGCTTGACGTTAGACCTAGGTTCTAGTCTAGTCGCTGACTGGAGGAACTTTTTCTAAGCCTATCTTCAACCGGTTCCCGAGTTAGTCGATCTCTGGCACAGGCAAGCGGGTTTTTCCTCCCGGAAACTCGGGTTTTTTGTCCCATAAACTCAAGAAAATCGACCATAGTACCTACATTATTTCAGAGTGACATATCTTGTTAGGGTTAGGTACCAAGAGATGGCAGCACTTGTTTTCTAGCCTCTTCATCGGCGACTGGTATAATTAGTGATAGACATGGGCCAGCTATCTCTGATTGGCTACCGGTGGAGATTGAACTGCTCACTCAGTCTCCAAAAGCTAGATAGGGTATAAAGGCCTCGCCTACTCCCTATTAGGGAATAAAAGGCGTTAGTTGATTTTTTTAAATTTTTACTTAGCGATATAACATCACACAGTGCGTTCTATGTATGAATGATCAATTGTTCGTATTCCACTTTGTTTTTTAAAACTATTCCTATGTAGCTACTGAAGATGGTCTGTAATATTCAGACCGAAATATTTGGCAAATTAAACATTATTCTTGTGTTAACGTGTATATATTTCTAGAAAGTAATTTTGGTCCCCTGGCTTCAGAGTGAATGTAAACCTTTGTTGGAACGTTTATAAATCCTATCACAATTTTAGAATATGCAAAAATATTAGAATATGAATGCAGGCAACGGAATATTGCATTGGTATTACTTTATTTAAATTGCAAGTATTTCATGGAGATGACAATAACAATACTACTATTATTATTAATAATAATAATAATAGTAATAATAATAATAATAATTTTTTTCCCATAGTAATCGTGTTTATTATTTATGACTCACAAGTTAAACAATATTACTTATGTTGCAGTTTACATAATAATAATTTTTAAATTTAAATTGTAAATTAAATATATAATGTTAAACTTAAATATATAACTGAAGTATTACTATCACATTTTCTGTTTACTACTAGAATTCATTACAGAATGTTAAGTGAATAATGTTAGATAAATACTACTGCTGGGATGTAACTCGACTGCACCCTCGAAGCTTTGTAATTAGCTTATCTGAGGGTGATACTGATTATATATACATATATTTGTTATTGATTTGGTTGCTGTGTTGGAAGTAGGCAGATCTTTGGGAGGTCAAATGAATGATCTGAAAGGTCGGATCAAAGTGAAATTGCCGATATATCCTGTGTTATTGCATCTGTCTTGATGGTTCACGTTCTTTTTTTATTGTGGGCTTCTTTTTGAACTATTTAGGAGGCTTTTTTCTTCACAGTGGCAGCCTTTCTATGTCTTCTGTGCTTTTAATTTGTATCGGCTTTGAAGTTTGTGACTTCCTTATGAATATCTTGGCATCTCTGGTCCACAAAAATTGGTAATTTTTTTTCCATTTTTGCTTTTCTTGTTTGATACAACAGATTCTGGTTGAATGGTGTTAAATATTCGGATAGGAAGATTGGTGTATTGTCTTGCTGTGCGTTCAAGTCCTTGGCAACTGGTTTTTTTCTGCCTGCTGGCTTTTATGAGATTGTCTCTTGTGGACTTGCTCTTAAGACGAATTATGACTGGTGCAGGTCATGGGAAGCCTTGGTTTTTGCTCTTCCTAGGAATCCGATTTACGGTCTGAATGTCGTTAAGCTGTAGGGGGATATCAATTACATGGCCTAATTTTAAAACCACGTCTCTGTTTTCTGTAAGTGCAGTTTCAGGAAGACCGTCTATGACAAGATCTTTTTTATGTTGTTGCTGATTTAAACGTTCGTATTGTAGTTTTAGAGAATGAAGTTCTTGACGGAGTTTGGATGTCTCTTTCATCAAATTGTGTTGCCTGTTATTTAGTGCGTTAATGCTCATTTTAATGTCTTTTACCGTTTGCAAAACTTCTATAACTGCTAAATTATTATGTTTTACCAAATCTTCATATTCGCTAGATTTTTTGTTATTTGTTCATTCTGTTTCTTAAAGAGTTCTTGCACAAGATCTACTAAGCTGGCTTTTATAGTCTCTAGACCGTTTTCTATCAGTATACTTAAAGAGTTTAAATTATAGGACTCACCTGCGTTTTTCTGTCTGTTCAATTCGTCATCTGATTTTGCCTCCGGTATAATCGGCTGCATCGTAGGTGGCTGCCTTACGTGCGTTTCTTTGTTCCTCATGCAGATTACACACTTCCATTCCTCACGTGTTACATCGGGTTCATACTTATGTTGCCCGGTTGTTTCTGAAAAGCCGGCACATTTTAAGTGTAGAATCCGACTGCATTTCGTACAAGTTATATTATTTCCGTTGGACGATAACTCCTCCAGGCATTTGATACACTTCATGACTCACCTTTCTTCCCTTAGGCGGTGAGGCGTGATTATAAAGATGGCGACGTCCTTTGTTCTTCGCTGTTTGTTGACCACGGTCCTCTCTGTTCCCTTTTCAACACTTCAAAATTTGGTTTCTTCTTAGCCGATCTCGTTGAATTTTATATCACTGTCTTCGGCGTGATAAGTAGGATTACTTGGGAGCACTTTCAACTTAAAACAGGAGTTGGAACCACTTTAAAACTATAAAAAACTGGAGCAGCGATATCACCGTGCGCCCGTTCGTATTTAATAATAATAATAATAATAATAATAATAATAATAATAATAATAATAATAATAACTCATTCAGCCAAACTTTATTCATACTTACCATGCACGAATATGCACACAAGTACGTCTGCAAGGCGACCAGATTTTTAGAAAGACATAAATGGCTGCCAATCTAGATCGACGGCTATGGCCTGCTAATAATAATAATATTATTATTACTATGATACATTAAATTTTGTTACGCAAATATGGCGTATCACTTTCTGTTCATTGTCAGATTTTATTTTCTTAATAAAACTGAATTCCTTTTGTAGGAAAATTAATAAAATTAATTAAATTTACTTTTTCTTTTAGGAGCTATTGTGCGTGATGAAAACTTAAAACCACTTACATTTGTCGCTTAGCAGGATGCAGGACATATATGGCGCAGAGGGTGAAGCTTGACGCTTTTCATATTCCCTATTATCTGTTTCGGGAGCAGCGATGGGAGAGATTCGTGAGCTATTTTAGCTCGCCCTGAGTGGGCAGAAGTGGTTATTCGTCGTTGAGTATTAGGATGGCTTTCGGTCTTTTATGTTTCCAGTGGTCATTACCGTCATAGTTTCCGGCTTGTTGTATTAGTTGGTTTGGATGCGTAGATGTCTTCATAAAGAAGTTTTCTGCTAGGGAGCGTAGTAGTGGAGAGATGTAGGGGATATTTATGTCCCGGTGGATCTGGGCGTTCCTGATGAACCACGGGGCGTCCAGTATCATTCGCAGGCACTTGTTCTGAAGTCTTTATAGCTTGAGGATGTTTGTCTTGGTGGTATGGCTCCAGGCTGGGGAGGAGTATATAACTGTGGGACGGATCACTGTCTTCTACAGTAGAATTTTGTTTCTTGAGCTTACTTTGCTGTGTCTGTTAATCAAGTGGTATAGCTGGGCGATAACCTTTGAAGCTTTGGTGCATGTGCTCTTGATGTGGCTGTTGAAGCATAATCGCTTATAGAGAATTATTCCGAGGTATTTTGCTTCAGTTTTCCAGCAAATTTTGGAGTTGAACAGGGTGATGTCTCCTTTGGGGGGATGCTCGTCTTTTTGTGAAGAGTATCGTTTTGCTTTTCTGGGGGTTTAATTGTAGTCGCCAGTCTTTAAACCATTTTTCTAGATTCAGGATGGTGTCTTGCAGTTTTTTGGTAACGAGATATGGTTGGCGAGATCTGGCTAAAATAGCCGTGTCATCTGCATAAAGGGCGATGGTGGATGTGAGAGGATTTTGAGGGATGTCTGTCATATAGATATTGAACAGGATTGGGGCTAGCAGTGATCCTTGAGGAACTCCAGCGAGGATTTTCCGTTGGGTTGAGACTGTTTCATGGATTTTGACTTGCATCCTCCTGTTGGAGAGGTATGATTTGATCAGGTGTATCATGTTTAGTGGAAGGTTAGCGATGATAAGTTTGTAGAGGAGGCCTTGGTGCCAGATCTTATCGAAGGCCTTTGAGATGTCTAGGAAGATAGCTCCAGTGTGTTGATTCCAATTAAATCCGGTGGTGATGTATTCTACCAGTCTATGGATCTGTTAGGTGGTGCTGTGATTTTGACGGAAGCCAAATTGTTCTTGTGGAATGATATTTAGTTGGTTGACATGATCTTGGAGTCTGATGAGGATGATTTTCTCAGCTATTTTCCCCAAATTGGATAGCAGGCTGATGGGACGGTAATTTTCAGGTAGGTGTGGGTCTTTGCCTGGTTTGTGAATTGGGATGATGTCAGCTATTTTCTATGACTGGGAGAAGTGCTGCCATTTGAGGATGGAGTTTATGATGTTTGCCAGATGTGCTATGGCTTTGCGTGGGTGCCTTGATGACTTGGTTAGTGATGCCGTCAAGACCTGGGGCTTTTTTGATCTTGAGATGGTTGATGATGCCGATTATTTCGGTAGGTGAGGTAGGCATTATTATAGGGCATGGATTGACATCGGGTCGATTTACTGTGAACCTGACTTTACGATGGATCTTTTATACATGGCTGATGTTTAGGTTCTCATATGCAGGACTGCATTGTTTCTCTAGTTTTCTTGCTATGGCTTCGGCTTTGTCAGCATCTGTGTATGCAAGGTACTGTTCTGCTTGCAGAGGGGGGGGGGATTTGCGCTTGTTCCTGAGATTGTTTAAGAATTTCCATATGGAATGATCTGCTGTGGAGATGGAGGTGAGCTTGTTGTCCCATTGTTGGTTCCTGTGGTTCTGGAGAGCTTCTCGGATAGATTTGTTTAATCTGTTGAGGGCTGTTTTGTCCTGGGGAGCACCAGTGTTGTGTTATCTTTATCTTTGTCTGTTTGTTTCCCTTATTAAGTCCATGATTTCTTCCGGCAGACGATTTTGTTTGTGGGTAATCGTGGATACTGTGGCTGCTGTTATGGCTTTATTGATTTGATTGGTGAGGTTCTTTATTGCCGTGTCTATTTCTTCCTTGGCTTTTATATGGGGAACCGGACCAATGTGTTCTGGTAGCACTTTCCTAAGTTTCTCCCAGACAATGGAGGTTTGGGGGGGGGGAAGGTGACTGGTCTTTGTTCCCTAAGTGAAGTAGGATTGGGTTGTGGTCTGATGATAATTCGTTCAGTGCTTGAATGCTGTGCTGGTATTTGATGTTGTGTAGGATGGCGATGTCTAGGATGTCGGCTGTGCCAGTTAGGCTGTGGTGGGTTGGTTCAGTGGGTCCTGTTATGACAGCGTTGTTTAATCCTATGTAGCTGAAGAGGATACGGCCATTTTTATTTGTGGTTCTGCTGTTCCAGGAGGGATGTTTGGAGTTTAAGTCCCCAGCGACGATGATGGATTCATTTGTGTCTATTACAGCATCCAAGTCAGAAAATAGCAGGGTCTTAGCAGGGGAGTTGTAGGCTGCGTAGATTTTAAGTCTTTCAGTTGAGTTTGTGTGGACTTCGACACCAACTCAACTGGAAGACTTAAAATCTACGCACAATGCTCACCCCCCCCCCCAACCTCTAGGTTGGAGGTTGGGGGGGGTGAGTATTCCATTGTGCTTGATGCAGTTCCTGATAAATATGGCTGTACCACCACCTCTGTAGTCCAGTCGGTCATTTCTATATAGTGTGTAGCCTCTCAGTTTTGGATTGTCTGCAGGCCTTAGATGAGTTTCATTAATTAGGATGATGTCAGGGTTGTATCTGTGAGAGAATTCTTGAAGCTCCAGTGTCTTGTTTTTTAGGCCATTGGCATTCCAAGCGGAACGTTAAGATTTCTGGTTCAGTTTCGTAGATTGCGCATGCGTATAAGTTTGGACGAACTACGCTGTTCACTAGAAATAAGTTAAATTGATATTTCTGTGTCTTATGGAAATAACATGCTAATGCTACTATTTTTCTGTTCATGATTTATTTCTTGTGTTTCATACAATTTAATTATAATAAAATGGATTCAAGAGGGCGTTTTTATTTTTTTAAATTATTATTATTTTTTTATAATTGGTTTTATAATTGGTAAAAAAAAATTGTACATTCAAAAACCGGGAGAAAAGATTCAGAAACCGAGATTATTATTATTATTATTATTATTATTATTATTATTTAGCAATCTTTATTATTTTATAATTAATTAATTAAAATTAATTAATTATTTAGCCTACTAGCAATCCACACATTAACACAGCTCTCTGCAAAGCACAACAAGACCTAAACGAAATCACAACATACTTCCACCAAAACGCAATTCTAATCAACGGCACCAAAACACAGATGTTGATAATACACAACCCAAGAATCATACGCCCCGCATCACTATCGATACACTGTCACACATACCGCTGCATTAACAACAAAAATACTTGCCAATGTTCTGAAATCAAACCAGTAACACACGCAAAATATCTCGGTCTCTATATAGATTCCCACCTTAAATGGACAAAACATATAGAATACCTGCACACCAAACTCCGGATCATCGCAGCAAAATTCTTCCAAGTTAAAGACATTATTCCACCCAACATATAAAAACTCCTATATCACAGTATCTGCGAATCCCTACTCAGATACGGAATAACAGTCTATGCAAATACATCAAACAGCCACCTAACAAAATTAGAAACACTACACAGGAAAATCGTGTCAACAGTGATCTGGACACCTTACACGCAACAACCAATATCCGACAAGCACATGGCGATATACAGAATTCTGAGCATTAAAAACCTGAAACACTACATGATATTAACAAGGAATTACTTCAACATCACCTATCGAAACAACAGAGACACATATTGTATAATACGACCTACAACAACTCTCTACATCCCCACACCCTTCAACAACTCTCTACATCCCCACACCCTTCAACAACTCTCTACATCCCCACACCCTTCAACAACTCATACGGTTCTTTTGTGAGATCACATCAGATACACATATTGTATAATACGACCTACAACAACTCTCTACATCCCCACACCCTTCAACAACTCTCTACATCCCCACACCCTTCAACAACTCATACGGTTCTTTTGTGAGATCACATCAGATACGCACGCAATTCAACAACCTACCAAGAAAGTTAAAACACGTAGATAACTTCTTCTTCTTATTGTGCTATCTTCTATCGAAGGTCAGCGACCATCTTGGCGAACAAACTGCGCTCTTGTGTTAATCTGAGCAGTTGTGCACTGCTCTTTCCTGTCCACGTCTTGATGTTGTCAAACCATGATATTCTTTTTCTTCCTCTAGTTCCTTTGCCATCAATTCTTCCTACCAAAATAGTTTGTAGAAGTTGGTATTTGCTGTTTCTCATGATGTGTCCAAGATATGATGTTTTTCGTTTCTTGATTATTTGTACAAGATGTTTAGCTTTGCCAATGGATTTTAAGACATCATCATTGGTAATTTTTTCTGCCCATGATATCTTTAGCATTCTTCTGTATAGCCACATCTCAAAGGCTTCAATTTTATTGATGGTTGTCGCCTTCAATGTCCATGTTTCAACTCCATAGAGCAGAATAGGCCACACGTAGAATTTCAGCATTCGGCATCTGACTTCCATGTTTAGGGCTTTATTGCAGAATAGTGTTCTCATTTTCATGAAGGACTGCAGTGCAACTTCAATCCTTGTCTTTATATCTATTTCTAGATAACTACAGAACATTAAAAAACGAACTCTGGAAAATATACCAACAAAGTTAAGAAACCATTAACACTAATATACACATTACAAATCACTAACATCCAATGCCTACATCCCATACATAAACAGTAGCAACAACACAAATAGTGAAGTCTAAATCCCACTCTCTTCATAAAAGCTAACCGAAGTTTCGAAGTAGGTGGGATTAACTTGCCTCACTCATCTACAAGTAATCCTTATAAGCAAATGCAGAAATTTGTATGTATAATCACTCTTTCTCAAACTTTTAAAAATAAAAATAAAAATAAAATAAAAAAAAATTATACAAAAATTTCTGTATAATCTTCATTGTTAATATTAGAAGAACATGTGTTGTAAATACGTAATATAGAGGCAAAAAAGTATTATTAAAAATTTTAATTGAAATCCAATGTTGAAAATGCAGCACTTAGTGCTGAACTCTGTAAAATTATAAGGTGCAATGTCACTCAAGATGTTTATTGTATGTATAAATATTTTAGTAATCAATAAAATAAATACATATGAAAAAAGAAAAATTGACACCTCCAGGGAGTCCATAGACTCATCGAAGGAGAAAGCTGAGAAATTACATCTTATCCAAGATAAAAAAAAAATAAATAAATAAATAAAATAAAAAAGTATGTATCATATGTAATCAAATGCATGTAATGTACGTATCACATATGAACAGTGTATGTAATGTGGTACCATATGTAATCAAAAGTATGTAATGTATGTATCATATGTTATAAATTATTATTATTATTATTATTATTATTATTATTATTATTATTATTATTGTTGTTGTTGTTGTTGTTGTATTTTATGCAAGTATTATATATATATATATATATATATATATATATATGATAGAATGATCATTGACTCGGTTAACATACATATTTTTTTTTAAAGAATTGAATGACTAAAACCGAGATGTTAGTAAAAAGGCTTTAATATAAAAAACACGACTAGTTTCGGCTTGTAACAGTCTTCATCAGGTGACATTATAAAAGAAAGAAAAAAGAAAAAACACTAAAACACTGAAGCTTAAATAAACTATGAACAACAACAACAACACACGCAATTTACAGACATAGAATACTAGTTGTGTTGGTGGTGGTGGTGGAGGTGGGCGGTAGATGGCGTTGATGGAGATGATTCAATGAGTCTTCAGACTCCTTGGAGGTGTCAGGAATAATAATAATAATAATAATAATAATAATAATAATAATAATAATAATAATAATAATAGAGAGTCTCTATACATAATTGACATTAAAACGTTGTGGTTGTATTTAAAGCTGTTCTTTCATTTGTTGTATTGTTGGGAACGTGCGTGCTAGTAGCATCTCGTGAACGCCAGTACATGATTACAGCTGAATGACTATCTGGGAGGTTGTAGCTCAAGTTATTATTTAGATAAACAGGATTGAAGATGATTTCTCTAGATTCCACGATTTTTCTCTCTGTTTCCTCACTGCAACGGAAGATGTTAGTAGATTTTTCCCAGCAGACTTTGTGACTTTGGTTATCATCATTAGGATTAGTCGAGAAAAGGATATGACTTGATAATGCACTGGCTCGCTGTCTCTTGTAAGTAATGTCCCTCATGTGTTCTTCCATACGCAATCTGACACTGTCTGCCCAAAATAAGGAATATCACAATCACACAATATTTTTTATACACCAAGGTATTTGAGTTGATGATGACAAGGTTTTGGGTGGCTTATTAAGAAACGGATTTTTGGAAGTGGAGTGAACAACGTTCTGATATTGTATTTTCTTTGAACTTTTGCTAATTTATGTGAAAATGTACTTATGTAAGGAATATATATATTGCCTTTGAATCTATTTGTTTCGTCTGAGCGATGTCTAGGAGGATTAAGAAGGAATCTTTAAATGATTCTCTTGGCATATCCATTAACTTTGAAAGAAGTTTTGAGATGGTTTATTTCTTTATTATAATTTATCCCGAACACCCTGTATATATTAGGGTTACCAAGTAATTTTATAAACTTGGTTATTTTAAGTTAATAAAATTACTTGGTAACCCTAATACAGTATTCCCAAGGTAAAAAAACTTTTTTTACACACACACACACACACACACACACACACACACACACACACACACACACACACACACACACACACACACACACACACACACACACACACACACACACACACACACACACACACACACACACACACACACACACACACACACACACACACACACACACACACACACACACACACACACACACACACACACACATATTGGTTAAATTACAACAAATAACGAAATTTACAAAGCCAATGTATTTTGTGTTATTTGTGTGCATTCTTTGACCAGTTTTTCTGCTTTTGTTTCTAGTCCTTAATGTTTAGGACCATAAGATAGCGCCAGTTTTCTGCGTGCTCTCCGTTGAATGTCAATTAAAATCATTGAGTCTTGAGCCAGCTATCTATAATTGGCTTAGGGCAAAGATCGGCTGTCTTCATTTTCTCCAAAAGTTAGGGTTAAATGTTCTCGCCTACTCCTCATGGGGAGTAGGGGCCGTTTGGGAACTTATTTGATTTATTTGAGATTAAAACAATGCTCAGGTTTTTTAAAACTTGTGGCTCATAGGAAAGATTTTCGATTTTTTATTTTTTATATATAGTTTTTGACAAAATGGGGAAGGGTCGAAATTCGACAAAATACAGTTACATATACGAACGAGGTTCTAGGACAGTAGATTTTATTTACTTCAGTATAATTTGATTTTTCTGATCATAGTGTAGCTCAAACTTGTAGAATGCGCGAATTAGGTCAGACATATTCTCCATTTTATTCTTATTTTTCTTCCCCACTTTATGACACGATAATTGTACGATTGGCAATGCTCCAGCATTCTGAAAATTTAATGTTTTCAAAATATAGGGCGTCTCTTCAAAACCCGTACAGATTTCCAAGAAGTTGGCTACTCTATGGTTCGTTAATAACATGCTACCCACGCAGTAGAAAAACTACAAGTTCCTACGACAATCTGAATTTCCATTGTTCGAATGGCGTATTGGGAAAGACCAAGTAAGTAAGCTGCTAGCTAGATTGTACCTCATCACAAGGACCCTCATTGCTTCCAGTAAGTTATTCGCCCTTTCTAAATAGATATGCTTAACCGAACTTCTATTTTTGGTAGCGTAGTTTCTGTATTGGTAGAAAGACCAATATTGAACCCATAAAGATGGCGACATCTAATTGCATCCCTACGGGAAATAACTTGTATTTCTTCGGAACAGGGGAAGAGTGACAACAAACTTACGAGCAAGTAATTACCGAACGACAAATGAGGTGGAAGTGGAAAAAACATCACCGCAGAGTTTATGGATTGTCGAACAAGTGTTTCTGTTTATCAGCACATTTGATTGGCACGCGGGGCAAAAGATAATGACGCAAGTAATCATGTGACACATCTCATCGTCAGGCTCTTATCCGGAATGTCATCTGCTTCATCCTTTGGTGATTAATGATCGCCTCTTCGTACGCCTAAAGAAGCGGCCGAAATGATTCGAAAGGCACCAGATGTCGCCCTCTGGCATTTTTTATCATCTTGGATAAGTCCTTTACTTTCTTAGTTTTTAACTTAAGACTTTTCATATGTATTTAGCACCTTGAAAGTTTACTCTACATACCTTAACGACAGGGCTGCGTTCTTTTTTGTATTTTTTTTCTAAAGAACAAACTTGGAAAGTGAAGATTAGCTGTCTTAGCATACATAAATCGAAAATGGTAAACTGCTTAATTTCCTCCAAATGACTTTATAAAATCATTAGCATCAGAATGCCCACGTAAGATAAAATCTATTAAGAAAACTATAACACACTTTTACATTGAATATGGAGAAAGACTTGTGACGCGTATAAATCAGGAAAAAATATCACAAAAATACTTCTGATAAAAATTAAAAACATTTACTAGGTTTTTTTAAATTTAATTGACTTTCCAGGACAGTATCGTCTCCAAATAGGCGTTGTTGTGAATGTACAAATGACAGCAGATATTTTTCTGTCACTTATCTATTCATTGCATTAATCAGCTAAATATAATTAGCATAGGAAAACAAAGTCTGCGTCATTTGCCCATGTTTATATGTTACTGCTAAAGCTATGATTGACTTTTATGGAGATTAAGTAAGGGAACATACTGTATTTACTGTCCTCATGAATATCCGTAATAATGCTTGTGAATTACGATACGATAGACTAAACCTACTCATCAGTGTGATACTGTGACCCACGGCAAATGAAATGATGCTTAATGACACACAAATATAATAATAATACATACACACAGGCCTTTTAATGCTCACGATTTGCCCATATGCTTTCGTAACCATAATTTTAGCATAAGGTGGTCAGTCTTAGGCCTGAATATATATTTGTGTGTATAAAACTGCGTTTGCCTCCTGGCCGGTTTGCTTAGTTTAGGGATACACACTCACATAATTTAGTATTTATTTCATATATGCCTTTAACTATAATCCAAATATACTTAAAGATGATTTATTATTAAAATAACAAGTTATGTAGTTATCGTACTTTCATTCTAGGAAACATAAAACCAAGTTTTCTAATATTTAGAAAGGTTTGTTAAATCATGGGAATATATTATTACTTTAATCTGGATAAAACTATACCCAAATATATTTTATCGCTCAGAATGTAAAATAATTTCTGTTAAATGTATAATAAACTGCAATTACTCTACCAGAAGCATTAAGATTTGGACGTGTTTAAACCTATTTCAACAATGCTGCCATCTAACGGGCATTCACTACATTACCAAGCAATGACAGTTAAATTCTGTGAATGATTACAGAGCGACTATCGTAGATTTAGGAAGGTTTACCTGGTATAAAAATACATACAACTTATTCAACTATTTATTGATCTATGCTTAAGACTGTTATATACAACATGCTATAACAATATCAACTTAATAGAACTAAATCCAAAATGATCCCGTAACTATTTATCCCTGTCAGTAACTATCTTCTAGGACAGATGAAATGGATCCCAAGGTAGGGTAAGGTCATGTTGAGTAATGCCGAATCTTCTTCAGGTCGACTAATTTGCGGACCCCATCCAATTACAATGAAGCCCACATAGTTTTCCCGATATTATATGTTTGAGAAAGAGACCAAGGTTTTCATCCGATCTTAACACCATACAAGCCTCTTCTACCTAACCCACGACGTCTTCTTCGATGAAAATTCTTCGCTGCCAGTTAATTTCTTGCATTTATATTACGAACAACATCATTGTACCTTTACAAAGATAGAACAGGAATTAAAGTATCGGCAATCTGGTTAAGGAAAAGTTAACAAAACAGCCTGAAGACATTTAAAAAAGTCGAGAAACAAATAGTTGATTCTTTTCATACTTAATGCACGTATGTGCGTGTGTGTGTTTATTTAGAAACAACCACATGACACTTTTTTTCTTTCTATCACATTTCAACTAACTAGTTTCCAGCCTGAAGGCTTGTACCAAACATCTCTTTTTTTCATTATGGCCCAACACTCAAAAAAAAAAACGGAAGATACATTCTTCGCAACTTCCATCCACCTAATTTTTTCCTTTCTTTGGTTGTAACACATGTAATTAAATGACAAACTGTCACCTATGATTCGGAATGTAGGCGCCCGGAGATATTTACAGCTGCTATTTGTTTGAGACATTTCGTTCAATAAGTTTCCCTCTACCTAAAGGCACCGATAACACTCTCCCTATGTCTTCACTTGGCTATTATCCTTGTTACCGTTCTGTCGGCAAGCGTGAAACTATTGATTCTGTTTGTCGCCTCCCTCCCCAACACCCTTGCATTCTTTATGTTATATGTGGGACGCCTGTCTTTCAACTGTTAACTTGGTCATCAAGTCCAGTAATTGAATTTGTAATGTGGGTATTGATCTGCAAGTTAGTCTTTTATTATACGTAGAATGTTGGTAAGGGACAGTCGACGCAAAACTTGACTTCCTTGTTTTGGTTTTTATGATTTTTGTATACGAGCATGTGTTTAATTTTTTATTGAGCAATTTTGTCGTGTGTTGGTGTGTTTATGGAAACAAATAAGAGTGACGATAGCAAAGGATATCCACTGTTTTTTTTTCTAGAGAAAACACAAGTTTGACATGTCGACTACAAGATTAATAAAGAAAATAAGACAGTTTTATACCATGGAAAATAGCTTAAATATCTTAAGGTGTATTTAATGTATCCAATTTGAGTCAATTTACTGTTTATAATTCATAAAGAACTTTCGGCACAGTTGTTTACTATTGAACACAATCTAAACATAATGTTAATATCATTAAAAATATTTTTTTTTTTAATTTGTAGCAGCATTAAATGAAGAGAGGGCGCCACTTAGACGTTATTTAGCAATCCTTCATAAAACAACCGCTATTTTAAGCAGAAGACAATTACTCTGTTAAAGAAACAAGCGTAAGATATTTTGTACTTCATGGGCTTCACTTTAACAGACTGCTGGCATTAAGAATGATTAATGGGGATGGCTTAAGATGCGTGTTATCTCTGAAAAAAGAAATCAGGAAAACTAAGGTAACATTCGCTACAACTTCCGTGTTTTAAAAAGTAACGCAGAATAACTTTTTTTTTTTTTTTAACCCGCAATTTCTTTTCTTCTGTCAGTCTTTGTGTAATTTATTTTTAAGCCTAATTTGCTTCACAGGATTTGAAGATGAAGCTAGAAATTTAATAATTACCGTAAAATGTCTGTTGTAGTTTACATATTAGAAATAAAGTTTGCCTGGCGTGTTTATGTATATATTTTTATGATTTTGTCACACATTAATATTACTATCAAGAGACGTGTTTAGATAAAATTAGAATAGTGAACAAAAATGATTATAGCGACTTCCGAAATTAAAAAAAAAAAAAAAATTAAACCGTCTACAAAAAAATGAGGGAAAGAAAACTTTAAAATGCTGTACTACATCAATGGTCTTCGTTGGATTGATTATTTGGTTTATTACATTCTGAAGTTCAGTTTTATACATAATTGGAATTGTGTATAATGGGGATTATGGTCGTTATTTACGAAAAGATGTTTGTTACCGTTTTCAGCTGTGTTATTTATGCAGAAATAATTCATAATCCTGCACTAATACATAGAAAAGAGAGAGATGGCTCGCACGCGATTCAAGGACTCCATTAGTTCTACAATTTGTTCGATCAAACTGTCTGTCGCAGCGAGACGAACTGTAATCCGCCGAATGTTGTCGCCACAAGATTATCGGTCGACGTCCTCTTCCGAAACAGACGTTTGGGGATGACAGTTACAAACTGTCGCTGCGAAAAGCATGTGTGAGTCAGCCGGTAAAACCCACGCCCATTGGAGACAAGAGTGCCGTCAAATGACGGAAGAGCGGCAGATTGTCATTGTCACTCCCCCCCCCCGTGCATGGAGTAGTTTCTGTCCACGCCCTGTTTTGTCGTATGCTGTGCACCTGAATTCTACATCGAGGTAGAATCATCGCATCAGGCATGCATCACATTTTCGTGGGACAACACACGCCTGAGTTTGTCTCTTCAAATAAGTCGGTCCTTTCTTCGCTGTCTTTCTGATCTTAAAAAAAAAAAAATAAAATATGGCTGAATAGGACTGGAAGCGTAAGGTGGACTTCTCAGCACGTGTTTGAAGTTCGATAGTAGTGCACGTGCTGTGAGATTGATCGCCGCTGGCGTGTCTGTTTTGAAGTGATAAATATTTGATTAGGAGCAGATGCCTCTTGGCTTCTAAAAGAATTCTGTGAAAAATGCTGCATTAAGGAGTGTCTTTGCCTTCATTTTAGGGACTCCCCCCCACACACACCATAACCAAAATTGGCTTCTTAACCTCAATTATTCTCCCATTTCTGTGCACAATGATTTAAGCTACTCTCTGTTTTTCTTTTTCTGACACCAGTCTAAAATTAGAACATCCCCCATTTAGCGTATCTTTTTCTCTTTGAGACAAAAATGAATTTTTAATCCATAACCCAACTGACTCGTAATAGTTAAACTTTTACTCAGAACTGATTTAGTTCTATTTTTTGCGTGTGACATTAACTTGGACGACTTATACGCAACTAAAATGAAATATTTCTTTTGGGAAAAATGTTTAACCCACACTTGCGTTCTCTCTGAGTATTCTATCCAATCAATGAATGTTTAATGTCTGTTTTTGATCGAAATCTTTCTGCGCATTACATTTTTATCACCAGAGGTATGCGCATCTTTCTGCGCATACCTCTGGTGATAAGAATGTTATCCACGTTTCAGAATAGCTAAATTGGGCAAGCTCGGTTTAATTCTTTGCCACATTTAAAGCTATTATCAGCGCTTTCTTGTTGCCACAGTAGTTTGATTTCGTAATCATTTAAATGGAAGGCCATCATTTCGAGTTATAATCCACTGTTGCCAAAATGAGAATAATTACGTGATTTTAAGTTACTGTTTCTTTTCCCCTCTCGTTCCTTTTAATCCCCCCACCCCACTCGCACTAGAGCCAACAAAATCTATAACGGTGACGAGTAGTGTCAAAGTGATTAGAAAGAAAGTAGGAGTCTGTTAATAGTTTCGAAGAACTGGTGGTGTTTTCCTTGGGGAAAACCGGTCGGGGGAAGATGGCGGGGAAATCTCATCAAAATACCCATAAAAAGACATGATGTAGAAAGAGAGCATGTAAGAGGGAAATGAGAAGTGTTTCCGTGTGTGTGTATAAGTGAGAGAGAAAGAGGGTTAACTATTGAGGGGTTTGCCCTCTTCTAGATATAGTCAGATATTTCTGGAATGTTTTTGGTATCCCGCCTGAAATGTGCGAAGCGTACAACATTCTAAGATCGGGAGGATTTACAATTTATAAGGAGTTGGAGTTGTGAAGAAGGATAGAGGAAAAGACGTTTAGTTTTTTGATGATTTAGTTTTTATAGTTCTGATGTATTGGTGCAAGGATGGGCCAGAAACGAGAGGCACCTGAAAAGGAAGTGAAACAACATATTTCTTCTTACAAATGAGACAGATCTATGTTGGGAATTGAAATTCACTAGATTATCTTCACCACATTTGAGATTAGTGAGGAGATCAGCGTTTAGGAATTGTTATGGAAGATCTTTAAGCCGAGATCATTTCAATACCACAAGCTTTTTCGATTAAGGAAGAGAAATATCTGCGTGTGTGCGAACCCTCGCATTGCGTGGTTTGCATTTTATTCTTTTATTTGTAAAGACAATAAATAAATCCCCTAATGCTATTTTATTCCCGAAAGGAATTACGAGGTCTCTTTTAGCCCTAATTTTTGAAGATCGGTAAGCAGTCAGTCTTCTACGGACGATTCTGAAGGCATTAGGACGAGAGTACTGTGGTCAACCATCGCCATATCATAATCCTAAATCTAAACTGGTATTAATTTACAAAAAATATTAGTGATTTTAATTTTGGCATTTTAGTAGAACCATTTTAATATCCAAATTAAGCCAAATCAAAATCACTGCCAAAATCTGTGGGTTAAATTGTTCAGATTTAGAAATGAATCTTGTCGCTATACGGAATGCCATTGCAGGTTCGAACCCCAAGTAAAGTACTAATGTTTATTAAATATTTCTGTGGATAAGCTTGCATAACTCAGTTTAAAGAAAAGCATATGAATGTTTTCTCTTTAAAACCTTTCAATCGAAAGAAAAACTAAGTTGATAATATTTAGTGGAGATTTTTAAATTAAATTTTTTTTTCTATTCATCCATTTTCCAAATATTTTAATACGAAATGGTCCTGTTCAACCAAAAACCGAAAGCACTTGATAAATCTTTATAAAGATTAAAAAATCAATTTGGATAATTCTTGCAGAGGACCCCCCTCGAACCCAGCTAAGGGATGAAAAAAAAAAACGAACCGAAATACATGCCGTTCAACTTGAGAAACATATTTAAAAAGGTTAAAAAAAGGCTAAAAAAGTAAATTTGTTATGCTATAAGATCCCCCCCCCCCCCCCTACAAGCGACATATTTAAAGTGATATCCTTTCAAATGCTTGTGCTCTCATCCAATCACCTCGTCTTTAAATTTTTTTTTTTTTTTTGGTTTTCCGATAATCCATGATTGTGGAGCATTTCGTTATTTATTTTTCATTGCCCTTGTAGTATGCGTGCTTGGAGAACCAGTCACGTGGGTGTCTCCTAGTCATGTTTGCTGCGAGCAGTATCATTAATTGCCGACATGCACAAAAAATATTCTCCAGACGCTGATTAACCAGAACATGTCGAGCGATGACAAACCACACCACACCATGACGTATCAAGTATGAAAAATAAAATTACAAGTGTTAGCCGGAGAAGCGACAGGAAATAATGTCTTCTTGTTGGGGAAAAAAAAGTGAAAGGTTATAATAATAACATGGAGATATAAAGATGACTAGATTACTTTAGTAAGTAATAAATGACAAATAGTAAATAGCAACACATGAACTTCTTTATAATATGAAACTGAAACAAGAACCAGAACTATTGATGTATACTTCATTAATTTTTTTTGCTAGTCATATCAAGGGTGCAGTATCAACTTACTACTTCAAATTACTGCCTTTATTCGGGAGGCTTCCAGTTCATCTCAAAAGCTATTTAGAGAATTACAATAACAAGGAACTTCCAGTATATAATTATAATTTCAAATTAATTAAACGAGTATGAAAAAATAAATTTGGTTTACGTTATTTATTTATTTTTGGTTGTTCTTTTTTAAATCTATTCAAATATAAATCGATCGAAGTATTCTTATTAGACAGGACCTCTATATTTAAATAGCAAATAGATGATGCTATTTTAAACAACTTAGAAGAAAGACTGACAAGTATGATTCATATTCCAGTCACGAATGCGCACCTTTTCTGCTCATGCGCATAACAGACGCAGAAATCGAAGCTGTTCGCCGCGTCCAATCCATAAGAAAGAGAAGAATCCATCATTCAGCCTTGACAACACCATTTCTTTATTCGTAAGCAAAAAATACATCTTTGCAATAGCTTAGGCGCGGAATTCTTTGAGAACAAAATATAAATTTTAATCCACAATACTTCGGTAATGCAGTGGGAGAAAGAATGGAAAGAAGCGAAGCCGAATCCATGTAGGAATACGATGATCATTTTTGTTTTGTAGATGAGATAGTCCATTTCATACGGATAGAGCAGGTCTTTTCCCATAAGAAAACTGGAGGTTTTCTCCGTACAAACAAACTAACCAGCCGTAGAGCATTTAGCCTCAAGAGACTTATTTTGGCGTGGCCTAAACAAAAAGAAACCTTGTAACGCGTTAGCATTGACCTTTATCCTATGAAAAGTATATGTTGAGTAGCTACTCTATCATTTAGAATCCGAAAGGCAAAAAGGTGAGGGAATATCCCTCAGGGAATGACTATCTCATTGCACTTCCAACGAATTTTGTAAATTTCTTTTGAGTATGATCATCGCGACGTGTGGAACATGGCTAAGTTCCAAAGATGAAATTACTTTGCTTAGTTTGTTCAATTGCTTAGTTATGTTCCTTTATACGTGCGAGAAATAGTTTCTGTATTCATCTAGCATTCTGTATAATAGGAACTGATCTTGGTGTTGTTTAAATTTACCAACAAGAGTTTTTGTATGATTCTCACATACAAAATAGACTTCAAGTTGTTAAACGTATCGCACAATAAAATGACCCAATATCGAACACCTCTTGCAAGGTAATCATCCCACAGGCACGCTCTATTTAAGATGCAGAGACATGACCTAAATACCTCGGCAGTAGAGAGAGTGAGTGAGTGTTCTTTGTAAGATACGTAAATAATCGAGTTTTGGAACAATGAATTTACAGCATAAGCGGTTTATATGGAGTTCTGTCTACCATTGGAGCTTTTCATGCAGAGCAAAAAAAATAATAAATAAATAAAAGAAAAATAATCCTGAAACAATATACGTTTCATGTGCACTTCTATCTGGTTATTTTAAAATTCACGTACCAGTTAAAAATAATTTTTTCTAGTATATATTTCAATCAAGTGTGCTATACAATAATCGCAAATCAATGAAAATATTAATTATTCTGAAGAGATTGAGACATTGAAAATGCTGACAGATATTAGTCAGTGAAACATGTCAGATATTAAACTATTATTTACTTGACTAACATACAGAATTAAGTCTTTAATTTATTAATAATAGTGGTCAAGAAAAAGGTCCTAATAGTAAATGAATCTACTTTTTCTGTTAATTATTTTCCTATAAAACAAGATTATTAAACGGATCATAGTAATCCAAAATATAAAGCAATCAGATTCGATGTTTAAATATCCAGAACCACCCTCCGATCCTTTTTCACTCATCAAATAAACCATCTGAATAGAAAACTCCCCACATATTCCACAGATCTCATTTTCCGTCTGTTGCAGTCCAAAGACGTTCAAAGTGGTGCATTCTGGGAATGGTGTAAATGCAGCCAACTGAACTGTACTCTTATTTCTTATGTATTTAGGTGGATCGTTTGTGACAGGCGTTGTTTGCAAAGCGTCTGTCATTTCCCCTGCGATGAAATCGAGGAGTAATAAGAGGGAGTGGTTCTCACTAAGTAGCAGCTCACCGATTGTGATGCTGGGGATGAAATTGATCCCATTGCTAAGGTCACTGTCATGGTGGAAGCAACGAACTGTAGTCAGGGATTCATTTGTGTAATGGTTTCTCCCAAGTGGAAGCTCTTTGGAAGCAAACGACTAGAAACGATTTCTCTCTCTCTCTCTCTCTCTCTCTCTCTCTCTCTCTCTCTCCTCCGACTTGTTCTGTGTTGTAGGGAGTACAGAGAGCAATACGCTACATAAAACCACCTTGTAAATCCTCATGTGGACATATTTGTCATTAGCAGTCCCGTATTCCATCCCTGCAATAGGATGGCTTATGACCTCATTTCTCTTCCGATTACCGACCACTGCGTGAGGTTAGAAAGCAATGTTGGAAGAGATTATGATAGATCGCTGTCTGGCGAAATTGTTTCTGAATGATGATTTTGTTAGCATAGTGCTACAGTAATCTATTTCCACTTTCTCCTGTCCTTACTTCGAAAGTTTTTGCCAGATGCCGAATTATGAACACGTATAGCTAGACTAGCAATGTGAACAGTATTTTTTTTTAAATAATAGTTTACTCTAATCCCATACATGAAAAAGGTTGTTATTGTTATTCCAGATCAGGTAGGGTAAAGATTACACTCTGTTGACTAAATATGGAACTTTGTTTTAAAAAAAAAGTTAATATTTCCATTAAGCTAAGTGGCAGCTTCACACTGATCAACAATATAAGTTTTTCTTAATAATTTGATCTTTAGGGAATTTCTAATAGGGTCCTCTCACACTGGAGGTTGCAGAACTTTTTTAGGTTGAAGGTTGAGAGCAAAGAAACATTCTATTGATGATTCTATTAACGTCAATGATATTTGTCCTATATCCGAGGAAGGTTCCTAAAGTTAGAGTCGAACTAGATTCGAGATGGAGGGGAAAAGAAATTAATTTTTATGGAAAACAAAATGTTATGCTCCCTGGCTTATAATGAAATGTATTGCTATTTATCAGAAGTAACCTATGCTGCAATATAAGGAAAATAGATATGCTTCTTTAGGTTGACACCCTTTTCTGTTGGATGCGCACTTCAAAAGATGCGTTATCCTAGGATGTCACATACTTGCTGCATTCGTTTGTGTTATTGATAAGACTAAATCAGTTGCAAGAACGTTATCAACTGACGACAATGCGAGAGTGCCATCTCAACCAAGAACTGTGCAGTAGATCCAAAGAATCAAGGGCTGCTCAGCATTCCGGCGTATTAATCAGGAGTTTGAAGAGTCTAAAGGGAGCTCAGATTAGGGATAGGAGATTAATGGGTAGCGGTTCAGTTTTTCTTTTTATTTAGACGGCATTTGGACATAATGTAAACATGAACTATGGTAATGAGCAGCATAGAATAAGGGATGCAAAGACCATCGTAACAGATTCATAGAGGGGATGAATCATAAGTGATATGAGTGACGAATCATTCGTATTCTTTTTTTTCAATTGGATGAACATGTCTTAGAAGTCCACCGCTTCACACGGGCGGAGTGATATGGAAAAATGTAACAGTTCTAAAGCATATTCTCGCTTTCAGTGCTATAGAACAACTTCATCACGTTACTGATTTAAACATAATTTATGATCTTCGTTGATATATATTTATGGAGAGAAAATATTTTTTTAGGCTAAGCGTTTCTCTTTTTTTCCATAAAAAAAAGTCCAAAAAAGCTATTGTTTTCTTAACAGGATCTGAACCCAGTCTTTTCAACTACTTTTGGAGATCAATGTTGAGAACTTCGTACTGCTATCTGTGAATGTCAAGAGATTACTTTAAGATTTGGAATACTTACAAGCGTTTCGTAATCGTATGATATTTACGATGCCGAAAAGTTGTTACTGTCCAAGTGTCCACGTACGCCTGTGAGTTGATTTAAATTCTTCCCACACAGAATTCCCACATGTCACGCAAATTACTTCAGCCATTTTGCAATAATAAAAGATCGTTAAAACGGTTGTAATACATAATCGTATTATGTACATCGTAAGAAAAGTATATGGGGATTTCAGATTAATTTTTTGTGACTTTGTAATCCTTTTAAACTTCACAAATTTGAATTATTTTTCTTGCAAAGATTCTATTCTTCATTTTGGAAAAATGTAGGTCGAGATATCGGCAGAATAATTTTCATTGTCGACTCTGAAAATGCAAGAGTCGTAGACTCTGGCAGAGGGAACTTCCTACTAATATAGAGGAAGGGAGATTACACGCACGCACATACGCAGAGAAAGAGAGAGCATGATTAGTGTTAAACGAACTGAATCCGTAGGCAGAATTGGTGCACCAAGGAAGGCCTTCATGCGAGAGAATTCTTCCAACGTTTCATTAAGGATTTTAACAGGCACGAATGAACCCCCAAATAATAATGCTTGAGAAATGAGCCAACACCTCACGCATTCCTTATCCTATCTGTTTCTTGGATGCAGCAAAATGAACTGCGATAGGACCAAAAGAAAGAAAAAGAGAATCTTTATTGGATGTAATAACCACTCGGCAAGTTTTGAATGTTTGAGGACTTTTCATTATTGCGTTGTTCATGTGTTTTGTATCACTATGGTGATATCTCTCGCCTTAAAAGATGAAAGGAAGGGGCGTTATTTATTCGGTGGAGCGCTGTTTCCTTTTATGTATATGTACACAATGATGATACGGTTGGAAAATGCCATTATTTGCGTGCAAAAAACCGTCGCCTCCCAAATATGCAATTTCAGTCGATTTTTTCAGGCTCTTTCTCGTAGTCGGCATTCTAAGTAGGTCACGTGTTTCTAGGACAACGAAAGCTTTCAGCGAAGTTTGAAAAGAAGAGTTAAATTCACCACATACAGTGTTACCGACGAATTGAGGGTAAGGAACACTGTGCACAATATTTTCTCAAAGAACGTAAACGTTTTATTAGAAAGCTGTATTAGACAATGTGGAATTGTATTATGGATTTCACACGAAATAATGGAGGTAGCAACAAACCTGAACCAGCATTCATTGTAACTGTAGTTGTCTTTTACGGTAAAAAGCAAGAGAGGGGGAGATAATGCCCACTCACTCGCGGTAGAATGCTATTTCATAACACAAGCTCACAACTAACGTCTTATGACATGCGTGAGAGATACAAAAGGCACATCTCCACCCTTGCTAGCTCCACCCTTGGAAGCGGGCATGCGATGCATGCGGGCGCAGGGGCACGGCTACAACGGAGGGGAATACGCTTGCTTTTTCTGTTTATAGAAGTGTACATCTTTTGGGACTGCTGTGAGGAGTACGAGGGGACCTCAGTCTAATTAAACATTTATGTGGCATAAGGGGAAACGACCTCCTCTCTACAGAGACTCATTCAGTATGAGGCAGCACTAGGATACGATGGTCTTAAGTTCCCTATGGAACTCCTTGGCTACTTGTTATTAAGATATACTTATAAACCAGCTATTGTTTGTATATGTTTGTATGCTTCTTATTATTATTACTCTTTCCCCTCCTCTTTTACCTTGTGGTGTCGAGGATTTTTTTACATTTAACAGCTACCGTATCGAGGATAAGGTGGTTAGCCCTGTGCCTCTCCCTGTGTGTCCTAAGTCTGTAGATGCGTGAAAAATCCTCTACTTTCGTATGAGACCGACTAACTCACCTTTAGTCGAAAGAGACCAGATAAAGGTTTCTCACGTCATCGACGGTATCGAATCCAGGTCTTCCCAGCCCAAGAGTGTCGTCTATACCGACTGAGCTACAGAGGCTCGTGTGTATTTATACAATTACATTTTTATATACAGAATTGTCCTTCCTCAGAACGTGCAATATATTTTTTGAAGTACTCTCATATATTTATTATGTTCATACCAACGCAATACACCAATTGCGTAATATCCTTACATCAAATTAACAGGAAAAATATTTTTGAATCGTTGCCCATCCTTGCTAGTAGATTCATTTAAATTCTTATATTTTCATCGGAACATTTTGCCTCTTATAAGCACGCCGATTATTTTTTTTTTCATACAAGAGTAAACATACGAGTCAAACAAATCTTTCCCCAATGTCTTATATTTTCCACGGCCTATATTTTCAAGACGCTCCCTATATGTTTTCACATATTATCTTTCATAACACCCTACAGTCACGTTCGGGAGTTACGACACTTACCGAGGTCGTGGGTCGCCTACTGTGGGTGGCACTTGCAGGTGACTCTCTGCGCTTCCATCTCAACGTGGAATCACTGATTGTTGTCAACAATTTTCTGGACAGATAGGCCTATAACGTGGCATCCTATCACCACGTCTTTTTCAAACTCAGTTTTCCCTTCTCGCAGCCATTTGACCAGGACACAGTTACACTGACTTCGGAGCATCATATTCTTCCAGTTTGTACTGGCTTCAAAGTAACTCGTTACATGGCACGATGAACCTTGCCCATGGGGATGTCCATTCAATTCTTTTCAAGCAGTGCATTCTTTAAAGATGGTTTCTTTTATATCATATGCTTTATCGATTGCCAAGTTCGTACGAGAAAGATGAAGAAGAGTCATTTAATTACTATAAAAACGAAAGATATCATAAAAAAGAAAATAAAAAAATGACAAGAGGAAATGGTTAAAGAAATGTTCTGAAAGATCTTCTACAGAAGAAAGAATACCGAAAATAATATCACGGGAAAGTAATAGCGAAAAGAAACGCCAAACATCCTGGATTAAAAGATGGATACCAAGAACGGAGTCTGTGGTGGACTACGATAAACCTCCCGTGTTCTTGATGAAACAGATGATTGCTAAGGCGTATATCACTTGGTGTTACCTCGAGTAGACATAAGATTTTTAAGAAAAATATAAATGATTTATTAATGAAAAGGTCCATAAAGATTTCCCCATATGTAAATTCATACTTCAATAACTCGAAATGCATTTATTTTAAATTCCAATGCACCGCAAATTATTTATTTGTCCAATTTGATTTTGATTTGTCCTATCATTTTATTGGACATTTTTTTCATTCCCTAGGGACTAAACAGGAAGTTAAGTCTTTCAGTTATCTTTCTTTAATACACAGTCGAGAACGTAACTAGATTCTTAACTTGATATTCCCATCAGAAAGCATTTAATGATTGTCCTATTTTGATGCTAGATCTTTTTCCAGAACAGTGTTTTTTATTTTTGTTCATCCGCTGATCTCAGGATGTTCAAAAAGCAATACGGAAGAAAACAAATAGAGGAACAAGAAAATCGACGTTTCCCAGAGTCAGCCAGCTACGCCTATAGTCGTTAAAGGAGAACAGTCCTCCCTTATCTCGTTACTACGTGTTTACTGCCTCGATACGTAAGTTGAGCTTACTGTAAAACTTGTACTCCAAGGAGTTCCACATTTCTTGTCGAGTTCTACGAGTTTACACTTTTTCGATAGAAGCAAAGAATAAGGATTTGTTTGTGGGAAAACAAGAAGTGATTTTTAAAGCACTATCCAGCTAAAACGTAGTTATTATTATTCTATTGATGTTTAAACACTTCCATAAATGAGTCTTTTGTTGGTATAATCGAGTCATTATTATATCGGAAAAGAATTAGGATTTTCGATTCTTACTTCACCTCTTCTATGAGGATGGTCATCCCCTAAACCGAGCTCTCAGGGTCTCCTAAACAGTCCCTACTTAGATTACTCTCTTTCCCACTTTCCCCCAGATCCATACTGCATATCCTCTGTATGCTATCTCCGATCAAATAATTTTTAGTGTATTATAGGAAGCTGTGCACTAAGTGCTACTTAAACATTTAGGCAACTTACGATGAATTAATTAAAAAAAAAAAACGAATGTTTATTGTATCATTTGACTGCTCGTTTTTTCAGTACATAATGGACAAATGGAAATTAGTCTTCTATTATCCATTCTTTCTTTCACACACGCTTACGTATCTGGATTTTAAAATCCCAAATTTAGATTAATAATAGGTATTCGCAAAACCACGCATACATAACACAATTCTGCATGTTTAATACAAATTCATTTCACCATTTTGTTTTAATATCAAATTGTTTTTGGAGAATTTAAATTAAAATTAATAATTCGACAAATATTATACAATTACGAACTTCAAAAACAATGTTTTTTTTGTATTTATTATCGTACATTTACAATCTAAATTTCTTATTAAGAAAGAGAAGATTTTAAGTTTTTCAATACATTATTTAACGTATTTTCCAATTCTCTCTGCTGAATAAAACATACTTTTGAGCTATTTATCTTAGAAAGATGATCTAACAGCCACTTATCTGAACAAGCAGGTTTCGCTTCCTATAAGACAACCTGGGGAAGATAAAACGTTGATAGGTTTATTGGAGTAGACTTCCTGTTTACTAGGGCCACACCATAGTTGATTTATCATCACACGAACTTCGCTTGGGTGCGTTATAAAGGTTTTTTAAACAATGACTCTGATGGAAGAACTGTTTCCCTTTGGAGTTCGTATATTAAATGAAGGATCGCCGCATGTAAACAAACAAAAACAAAACTATACCATTTAGAAAGACAAATACCTCTTTTTCAAGACTCATATTTACCCAATTAACTTTTTTTTTTGGCTAGAGAGTCTGCCATGTGTCATTATAAGAACGATATCGAACAAGATGGAATCTCACAGAGTAAATCTGTTTTTATTTCGCAATGCTACACAAAAAAGGGAAAAGATATTTTAATCTGATGTTTTGTTTATTATCCAGATCAACTATCGTATCTTTAATAAATAAATACTGAGAAAAACAAACAAAAAAAAATTGCGTCAATTTGTTTTGATGTGCGAGATTGCTTATCTGGAAATCATACCGATTATTTTGCATTTTAGATCACAGGTGAATAAGTGTTAACGCCATTTTCTTTCTACATCATGAGAGAATTAATCATTTAAATTGTAAAGAGATTGCTATTTAATTTCAACTCAAGTTGAAATTGTTATCCTCAAACATCTAACATCAAACATATTGTTTATTAATAAAACAAACATTCGTTTTATTAATAACTCATCGTTATTAATAAAACGATGAGTGCTGTTCTCACAATACTGCCTCACTGGTGTCTCAGTTCAAACCATCTGGGATGAAGATCACAGTACTTCCATACTTTTCTTCTGAAACTGATTTATTTAAGATGTACTTACCCTCTGGGAAAAACAATGTGAGTCATCTTCAAACTACAGTTCTCCTCTCATATCTTGCGTTTCCTGAGGTTTCCATGACAACAGCAGTATTTATCACATTACACCCAGTTAACAGTTGAGTTCCACACTTTGCTAAATTAATCGAAAAGACAAAAATATTTTATCGAAGAGTTTCTGGTTCAGCAATGCCATAAACATGAAATAGTCTGCATATGTTTACTCTTTCGAAAAAAACCTTTTTTTACACTTACAAAAAATCTATTCTGGTATTTACAAAGTAAGCAGTGAAGTGCATTAAATCCAACACTTTAGCGTTTTTTGCATTGTAAAATCTTTAACAGTCGAAGAATTTTTTTATCGGATATTTCAGAGGTTTTATGTTATTTGTATACGAAAGGAATTTTTTTTTTCATTTAATGTTTAATTCAGGAAAAAATAGTTGCTTTATTTTTATTTTCTTGATAGACAAAGCTAATTATTCAATTATTTGTATTATTTTTCTATTATATACTTTTCTGCGAATAATTGTGCCGCCAACTTACCCCTGTAAAACACATTTCCCTGGAAAGTAATTAGGCCATGCAGGTACCGCAAAGAAGATCATGATAACATACTTATGATGGAAATTTCTTTTAAGTTAGAATATTTTTTAAATCTGAAATCTAGGGAAAAGAGTCACTGACTGTCGCCAATGGCACACTTCCGACTGCTTTGCTTCCTTCCTGAGAAATCTACTGGACGCAAACACTTCAACCTCCCGCTGTGTTGGTGAACTGTGAAACGGAAACCAAGTTGCATTATCTGAGCACAGAGCAGGAAACTCTGAGCAACAGAGTTGGGGGTGTTCAGGTAAGACGGCTATAAAAATCATTAATGTGTGGAAGAACAGTCATTGTTAGGTGATTGCGGTGATTGATAGCGTTCTCACATCGCAGTCATCCGCTCGCGAGCTTGCACACACACGCACACGAGAGAGAGAGAGAGAGAGAGAGAATAAATTTTTACCGCTGTCCATATCTCTTCTCTCTATCTCTCTAAAAATAGTGCTTCGGATGTTTTTCAGCCTTCCCAGAGGAAATACATTGGGCAGAAAGGAAAGTGAAGAAAATCAATATCACGGAGGACTTTGGGAGCATAGGAAGAAATGTAAGAGAGAGAGAAGATGCAGTAAGAAGGGAAAAATAACGAGAAACAAGTTCGGGGATTAAGAAAAATAAGAGGCTTAGCAACCAAGATAAGTAGAGAATATTAGCGGAAGAACAAGATAAAGAAAATCGGGGATAGCTGAAGATGATGTAATCAATCAATAGAAATTGGGGATAATCTCCAATTTTGTATCTCATGATCATTACCGATATAAAATGAGCAAAAAAAAAACAAATGAACTTAGGTTCTACATTTTATTCATAGATTGTTTTAAAGTGTACTTTATTCAAATCTCAACGTTTCTTCGGATTTAAATGCAAGTATTTAAGATAACAAATTAGTGCATAGTTATACAAATCGTATATAAGTTGTTATAAATCTAGATCGTAAGTTATTAATCATATGATGGTGTTTGGTAGAATAGAGTTCGATCTAAGATGCTGTCAACTTGAATAATTTTACGTTCCAATCTTTATATTATTCGAATAATATTGAAATATTATTCGAATATTTAGAGATCACTTTTAATTACTTCCCATTCTACTTTAAGCGAAGAATGTCATAATTAAAAAGAACACCTTTGTTTAAATGTCGTTAACAATTATTAAATATTAGTGCTTTTATGCTATTTTAAGAATGCGTACTAGGGGGCGCTACGATGCGACAAATTAAAATAATAATTGCCGAAGCGATTGATCAAAGAATGGTTTAGGAAAGAATTCTTTTGCAATTAGCGAGATGTGTCATGATTTTCTAAATGCATTTATCTGTCTTCATTTGTTCCAGTGACAGAATGGGTTGAATAATGAAAGGCGAAATCATTAGTCATATGTCACATGATTACAATGGCGATATTAATTAGCATTTCTCTGTTGTAACGTGTTAATTATCTTTCAACATTATTTCTGATGCATTCGTTACCAAGAACAGCGTAGTATCGTTTCCCGTTTTCTCTCTCTCGGGCAGTGATCTGAGACGCAGCTTGGGATAAGCTGAATGCTCCGGGAATCTCGTATTCGTAGCCACTAAGTGTGTGGAAAGGCTGGCGAGACGAGCCATCATTATTGTTATGGAAAATCGAAGATCCTCCCACAAACGCCAAAATCAATACGATTGAAATTTGCTGTTTTTTTTTTTTCGTTGTTGTTGTGCCACAATAAAGACTTTTATCTTCCTATCGGAGAAACTTTTGTCAGACGAAGAACAGCAATTTCTTTCTTTTAAAGTAATGCCATCGGATGTTGGCAAGTGGAGGGATTCTCCGGGTAATGAGCATCGCAAGTTGAAAGACTTGCGTTTGGCAATCAGGGGAAAATATGGTGTAAAGTTGTTTTTGATGAGACAGCAAAAGAAATCCAGTTTTTATTAGGAAAACCAATCTCACATTGACTTGTAAACATCGCTAGAATATCACTATGATAATAATAATAGAGAACAAAATAAGTTTATTAAGGGATTAGAAATTCCATTGCGATCTAAAAAATAGCGATTTCGTGTAATCCGAAGCAAACGTATACAATTTGTAGAAATGTGCTACTAACGATATCAGTGGTTATATCGTTATTTTGTTATGTAAATATGACCAAAATAACTATGTTATTTTGGTCATATTTTTGATAGATCTATTACGTGTTTTCAAATCGGTAGCTAGTTTATACTACTGTTTTTTCCTTTTTTCTACGTCTGTCTGGATCAACAGACAGATGAGATTAGAAATAGTCTTCAGGACTGTTTCTGATTCGTTGTTGTCGTCAGCCAGTTTTGTTTGGATCTCTACTTTACTACAATAGGCTTTGTTCTCTCTTGCTACGGCATGGATAATTTACAAAGTATTTAGATAGTAATGAATTCGGAAGCCTTTGAGTGACGTAATGAACATACTGTTTTTTCTTAAGCACGATGTCTGGTATTTTTAACCACTTGGTTTTGTTACTGTTGTGGTTGCCTTGGATTTGTGAGCCGTCTTTGTTTTCCACGAGACCCTTTGATTATCAAGCCATTATCAAGATTTATAATGGGAAGCTGCCTGCATTTGTTTAAAGCGCAAGATTTATAATGGGAAGAAGTTGATCTCATATGGACATCGCAGGTTTTTTCCTTTCTCGAAAACGAGGGTTTTTTCATACTGAAAAACAGACAAATCAGCCAACTAAAGCATTCTTATGAACAAATACTATCAGTTTCTTAATACTCGAATGATGCCTGCATTTGTTTCAAGCGCGCATAATCTATCTTTTTATTATAAGAAACAATTTATAGGATTCATCGAAGTTGTTTGTATCTTTCTTCAACACTTCGGCCGAAGACTTCTTTTCCCATAAGACATCTTTCACAGCGTAACAGTCTTAATAATGTTCATTATTTCGAACATTCCTTTTTAAAAGCTGTATGTTTAGACGTCTCGTAGTAAAAATCAACAAAATCGAAGTAAAAAAAAATGGCGTGATGGTTGAAGCCGAACTGTCAGAATGTAAGACATGATTCAACAGTTGCATGATTTCTTTAAACACTTTCTTACCTTCATGGCGATTAAACGAGAGCTCTTAAGTGTGCTTTCTTCCATCCGAATTTAATTTTCAAGAGGCTTGATGCTTCCTCTCTCTCTCTCTGTCTCTCAGAAATATCTCTCTCAGAAACGCCCACATTCTCTCCGAAGTACGGCAAAGAGAACACTTCACGCTCTTGCAGAAAATTAAATTTACTTTCTGTCGCCTTACTTGTTTTCTGTTTCCAAGAAAGCTCCGTGATTTTTCTGTCTCACCTCGATAAGAAAAAAAAAAACTTTTTTTTTTATAGATGTTGATGTTAATTTATTTAAGTTGCCTTTTACTTATTTTGTTACTTGACAGCTTTTGAAAAGACTTGCGTCAGGAGACCTCACCTTTCGTTTCCAAGGAAGAAGAAGATAGGAGAGAGAGAGAGAGAGAGAGAGAGAGAGAGAGGCTTTCTCATGTAAATGTACGTACGTAGATCAGTTAAGACTCTGGGATGCATTCTTGCCTGCTCTACACGTCTCATTTCAACATAGGAAGGGAATAATGGAGATACCCATTTACTGTTAGTTAATGCATATGATTCCATGGGTATTACCGCACAATTAAGATAAGATCTTAAACGATAACAGTATTCATGCAACTAAGTAGAATTTATCACTGACGAAATCAGTGAAGGCCTGCATTCTTCAAATAGCACATTTGGAAGATTTAGAATGACAGTTCAATAGAGAAATAGATAACAGCTACAACTGGCTTCAAGAATCTATAATAATATCTGTTGTATTACAATAATTATTATGAAATAAAAAAAAACGGTTAAAATGATGATGATTGAAATTAAAACTGAAATATAAATATCTTTTGCCTCGATCTAATCTGATTTTCCCTTTTAGTCATTTCGGATCGTAGATGACATTTATGAAGTCGCAACATCTTAGTCGACAACAAACAAACACTATTTTATTATATAGAGATTAATCTCTTTATTCGGGATGATAATAATGAACTGGTATACTCAGATTATAGAAGACAAATATTTACAAAAAAAGAAACTAAATTCATTAGTGTACTACAAGTGCAGATCTGTTCCACCAGTAAACATCGTAATGACAAACAATAAAATTATTGATATTTTTTCTTTAGCTAAAGAATTTTCTCTTAAAATGATCTTGCATTCCCCTCTTCTATACAAGGAGGCTATTAATGAAGCGTTGTTTTTTTTTTCGTCATGAAATACCAGTTGGCAATTAGGAAGAAAATAAAACTGCAGTTTGTTATCAGTGAACTTAGCTAATAAACGCAAAAGTTATAGGAAACAATAAAAAGGCAGATTTATTATTAAAGGCTTTTTTTTTTAATTGGAGGATCAATGGCAATGAATCTTACGTGATCTTATCTAGCATCGGAAAGAAAACTCGGAAGTCATTAAAATTTCTGTTAAAAATTTATTTGTATTATTCTCTCTCTCTTATGCTTATTTGTGGAAATGTTTGCAAACTACATTTTACAGAGGAAAAACTTCTTTACGAAACTGTTAATTTAAACGATATTTTAAACTCTGTATTCTTAATTACCATTGAACGAATTGCATTTTTTCCCACCTATAACAGTGCCACCTTGTTACCATGGCAACAAAATGGCAGCTGCTATTTTTAATACAAACTCATTGTTTCATTATCGCTATGAACAAAGTCTAGAATTCAGCAAAATAAAACAACAATGAATTTAACGCCATTCCACATGGCCTCTTGTCATTTTTTTCATTAATCGTAATTTTAAGTTGGTAGGTTCTTTTATGTTGTCCATCCAACTCTTTTGTGGTCTTTCTCTTCTTATTATTCCCTCAATCTTCCCCAACATATCGGATAACATATATACGTACGCGCATGCGTGTTTCATTACCTTTAACTCTTATTGTGTGAGCTTTTATTAGCTTACTATATCCTTTAGCTTTAGTGACAGATGCACCGTTCCCAGACTTTCAGAGGATGGAAAAGAATATAAATACTATTAATTAAGAAAGGCAATTAAATTTTTAATTGAAAGCTTAACGAAAAATCTCGTTTCGTATGAGAGAAATGTAAGATCAATTATGACAACGAATGCGATAGTTTTTATTCTTCCATACCCGAAAATGTATTTTAAAAACAAAGTAATAAATTTTAATTGCTAATTCTTCTACATTTATGTAATTATTGGAAATAACTTGGATTAATTACGGTTGCCTTCTTGATGTATACAAAGCGAACTGCTGAAGATGTTCTAGCAAATAAACCATGGATCTTTAATTCGATTAATGATGAATTGTTTATTTGTTTGGAAGAAACAAAACTAAAATTGGAAACGTTAGAAATCTCAAAAATCTTGGAGAATTTTTTAAATGACACTTTTGTTTTCTTGTTTTTTGATCAATAAAATTCATCTAAAACTGTTGAGTCTTGAATATTTATCTAAAATTCATGTTAACTTGCAACTCGAGTCTTGCTCATTTTATTCTATTGATAAGTTTTTTTTTTGGGGGGGGGGGTTAACGTTCGGTACATTTTGCTCACAAACCCTAAAGAAATAAGTGATATTTTTGTCTTGTATTTCTTTATAAATAATCCTTGCTTATATCGATTTTTCCTCATGAGCCGTGCAGTGGGGGTGTTTTAGGTGATGATCATATGTCGCCAAGCCATCATTGTAGGCCCGTTGATTTTTTTCCCCCATCGTTAGTGTCAGTTTGAAGTTATTCAGTAATTTCTCGTTAGAAAATGTCGTTATTTGGAGTAGGAAATACGTATTTATGTAGCAGATTTCTGGGACAAAGAAAGCTTCAAGTTAACCGAGTTTATGGTTAGATATTTTGCACTCTTTTGTTTTCACAAAAGATGTTTTGTTTGCATACTTAATTTGGTAACTAGATTATGACTGGGGTGAATATCTTAACTCATATATTACAAAGAAAGATCAAGCATTATTACTGACAATTTGCATGTCAGAATGCATGGGTTTTTAGAGTCACCTTATTTATTGTATAGGTAAACAAATCTCAATGTGTGCCCCTACTGTACTTGCTCATTATCTCTCTCTTACAATCTAAAGATAAATATATCGAGCCTGTTTTTCTATCATTGAGCAATGCTATTTCTGATTCCAGGTTGATTCCGAAGGTATCAAATATTTTGGTATTAACAGAAAAATAACTTGGAAAGATAAAAAAAAAAAAGATTAACCTGTTATTTGCAGCAAAAGCAATCGGATTGATGTCATTAGTCCGTCCCCCCATTATCACGAAAATGTACTTCAATCAACCGATTCACACAATTGAAGAACTTAAACTTCAAATTCTAACTCAATCACCCTTCAATCCGGATGTCCCTCCCTTGATTTATGCTTATTTAGTCCTGTAGAATCAAAATATCTTAATTTGTTTGATTTAACCTCTTGAACCCTTTAACTAACAGCTGGCCATATGAATCGGGTTGCAAACTATTTCCCTAATCGTTAAGGAACCAACTAGTGGATAACAGAGAATCCCTTCTATTACAACTCTCTTTAAGATTCTAAAAGAATTAATTCTAAAAACAAACAGAAGTGCGTATTTATAAATCTTTGTAATTTTTCTTTTACTGTTCTCCCGTTATGTTCCTGATGCTAAATAATCATGGGAGCGGCACGTGATGTTATTAATATCTTAAAATAGACTGCTGATTAACGACGACTGCAATACTTATTTGCCCTTACTGTAAGAATAAGTGATATTTTTCTTAGACTGACATCTATTGTTAAATGTCTACTTTCAGCTTTATATTTGTCTTAGATGATGTAACCTTAAACTGTATTTCTCAGGCGTTTAAAGCTCCTGACTAGCAGTACCATTGGCCTTCGAAACCGAAACACCTTCCATAAAATGAAAACTTCAGTCTACTGGTGTCCTCTATGACCCTTTCAGAAGTTTATAGGCCTCTATCAATCACTCTTCTTTTCCCTGTTTACCAGTGTCCACAGTTCACATGGTCTCCATCTGTCCTCGTAATCTAAATTCCATAACCCCGATATCATCTTTGCACCTCCAAACTCAGGAGATCAAATCTACGTACAGTAGTCCAGGAGCGGTCGTATCAAGGCCTTGTACAGAGGCAAAATGACTTTTTTATTCGTGTGTCAATGTTCATTTCAACATCACAATTATCCGATGAGTTGTATTTGCAATATTTTCAATGTGATCCCTTTGAATCTCAACTTCCTATCCACCATAACTCCAAAGATCTCTACCCCGGTCAGTTTTTCCAGCCATAATCCCAACAATATAATATGCCATTGAGTATTTCATCACGCCAAACTGCATAAATTTACACTTACTAACAAATTGGTACTTATTATCCTTTGCTTATAGTTCCAGCCTCTTCAAATCATTCTCTAAGTGCTGGATGTCAGTAGCATCTCTGATTGCAATGCCTATCTTTACATCATCAGCAAATAATTGAGCATCTCCTGTTAGACCCTCCCTAATGTCATCAATGCACAGACTGAACACCAATGGCCCAAGGATTGAACCCCGAGATACACGACTGGTCACCTTAAATCTGGCAGATTCGAACTCGCATATACTCCTTTTTGATTATTCTCTGTCAGCTACTCACTTATTCAAGTCAACAGCTTTTCATGTGATATTGTCATTATCAGAAATTCATCTGATATTCTCAATATCAGAAATTGTTCAGTTTGAGCAAAAATTAAAATAATTTTTATCAATTTATAATCCTGAATAGGTGCTTAAGGCAGCTTTCAAGTGACAATTGGCTTGCATCAAGGGTCAGCATTAAGTCCGTTCCTGTTTAGCATTGAAATGGAGGTGGTGACGAAAGAGGTGAGAGAAGACCCGCCTTGAACAATGTTGTATGCGAATGACATCCTGCTGTGTGCAGAAGAAGTGGTAGCTAAACTGGAAAGATGGAGGAAAGTACTGGAAGAAAGAGAGAGAGGTATGAGACTGAGCAGAAGTAAGACAGAGTGTGTATGTGTGGCAAAGTGGACGGCGACCAGGAGACAGATCTGGAGCTGGAAAGAAATTCATCAGAAAGGTTAGGGATTTTAGATATTTAGATTCAACCATGAAAGAGGATGGAGAGGCTGAGAAGGAAGTGGGATGCGGAATGTAGAAACAGGAGAGAGAGATGGCTGGAGCTATGCGATAAGAGGGTGCCGATCAATCTAAAAAGGCAAAATCTACAGGACAGTAGTGAGACAGCTATGACATGCTATGTAATCTGTGGCCCTGAGGAAAAACAACAACATTAGCATGGAGGTAACGAAGATGAGAATGCTTAGGTGGATGTGCAGTGTAACCAGAAAGGATCGTCTGAGAAATGATTATGTAAAGGGAACGGTGAAAGTTACGGACTTAGGAGCGAAGATACAGGAAGCAAGGTTGAGATGGTTTGGTCATGTGATGAGGAAGGAGGACGAATATGTGGGAAGAAAGGTCATGCAGATGAATGTGCAAAGAAGGAGGAAGCATGGGCAGCCGAAGAAGAGATGGAGGGAGCTGGTAGAAGAGGACTTGAGGATGAAGAACTTGGATGTGATTACAGCCCAAGACAGCAGGATGCGGAGGAGACTCACCAAAAACAGCGATCCCACTTAAGTGAGACAAACTGCAGAAGAAGAAGAAGAAAGTGCTTAAGGCAGCTTACTAAATGCATCTAAATATCTTAAAGAGGTAGATATTAAATATTCATGATTTGGTTGTCATTATCATCTGTTTCTGCATATGCCTCTCTCTACAATAAAAACGTTTCCCTTGTTATTTTGTAACTAAGCTCTATGTGACGTAATGCTTTTTTTAGGTTGCCATGGTAACCATAAATTTCGTTTGCATATCCTAGAACGAAATAGGCGAATTGCCCGTAGGTCAGTGACTGCCGGTACTGCTTAAAAAGGTTTTTATCTGCACGTCTGACTTACACTATATATACACGGATCGTACTTTCAACTGGATTGATTTTGGAAAACAAGAATTGAAAATATACAGAATCCATGTTAATCGTTTTTAAGTGAAAAAAGATTCAAATTAAATGGACAATCATTTAGCACACTATGCTCGCTGGAGTTCTGATTGTTGCCCAAATACCATAAAACCAGCAAAATTAACGAATTTATACTTAATATTAACAAACCGATTTTCCTTATCGGATTAGTATCCTGACCTTTAATCTAGTAAAAGAAACTTGGAATTAGCGGGAATCAACATTGATATATAGTGCACAATGCCATCTATTTTTATTAATTCATTCATTTCACTTTGTTCATTAATTTGTATAGCGGTTTAGTGGTTGGAATCTTCCCGGCTGCATTCTCCTCCTCATACCAAAATGTTCGCATAAATAATAAGTAATAAATGAACCTTTGTATAAAGGGAAAAAAAAACACTGTGGGCTATTTTAATTATTATAGCGAATAAACAGAATCTATAAAACGTTCAGTCCCAATATTCAAAGGAAAATCTTTATTAATATTATTTTAATTGTATGATGAAACATGTTAATTAATATTAATCGAAAGATAATTAAATTTGTTTTAATCTCCACTTATATATTTTTGCTCAACAGGCGCTATGAAATAAATTAATTTTCACATAAAACCGTGATTCAGTTGTTGGACACTAGAGGTCGTGGTATCTGCTAATTAAAACTTGAAGGAGGTAATTTGTCGATAACCTGAATAGTGTCAACACACCAAAAGAAAAAATTAAGTTTTTCTTTTGTTGTCTTTAGAAGAGTGAAAGTTTTTTTTAGATGATAAATTGAGAAGTTTTAGAGCTGTCTTTGTGATAGTAAGTCAACTAGCACCAGGATAAAACTTTACGATCAAGATTTTTTTAAATAAAAAAACGTTTTTTTTTGCCTTTAATATGCCAAGATAGACCCTTTCGCAAACGTGGAAAATTGGTTCAAATAACCATAAAGAAAAATCGATTTTCTCCAAGCAAATTTGTCCCTTCAAACCCTGAGAAATTATCTCAAAACATGTTGTTATTACATGCCTATAGATTGGACAAATGATCAGAATTATTGGTAAACATTATGTAATTATATGATAGGTTGGCGAATCAAACATAAGCAAACTTGCTGTTGCCAAGGAAACGCATTACGTCACGCCAGTCTTGCGTCTTGCACATTTTATTTGTTTATTATTACATCATATCCTGCAATGTCAATAACAAACTTGTATGCTTATTTTATAGTTTGGTTCGAACTGTAAAATGAGTTGGATACAAATGACAAGACTGTTTTATTGTTCAAGTTTACAATGTAGGTTACGCCATCTATCCATCTGGGTGCATTCAACTGTTTAGATCCAAATTAAAGTAAACCTTGAGCACGACTTAATTGAGCAAAATTATATCTGAGTGGTGTGCTAATTTGATTATGTGGCTTCGTTTACTTTTCTCAAGAGGGCGGACCTAGTTCATTTCGCTTCCGTCTACCGTTTTTAATTAAAGATTTCCCGAGTAACTCAATCACTTAAATGGACGCATTATTCTGCTTATCCTCCATTCGTTCCAAGAATATAATCTCTCCTTCAACGAAAAGACTAACCACTAGAGGGCGTCATGAAGATTACAATCACCGATTTTGCAACGGGTACGTTCTCAGCTAGAAGACAAAGCTGATTGGTGAAACGCCACTGGACAAAACGCGGTGAACGAGATCAAACCCATTCCCTAGAAACTCACAACTTCTTTATGAGCTCGACTGAGGCATTTATTCACATCCTAAAGATATCAGCCAATTTATCCGTAGCCTGCGGTTGTATAAAGCTGTCACAAAGGATTAATTTTGCGTGGTTATAGAAGCCTCACTCCATATATTTGTATGGCCCAAGACGTTTCCTAGCAGTTAAGTACCAATGAGCCTCATAACTTCTTGTGGCCTTTTACAGATTTACTGCCGGTAGGTTAGATAACATACTTCGCTCTGATAAAGTGTGTTAGCGGATAGGTCTTCCCAGCGCTACTTTTTTTTAGAAGGTTGAACGATTTTAACTCCATTATTTCGTGACAGTTTGAACTTCCATCTTCAAATCACTCCAGGCTACTTCGCTTCCTAAGACGAATTACTTGAAGTTTTTAAACATAATCATTCTTTTCATGCTTTCTTCCAAGGGACTTTTCCAAGTTTTTTTTATATTATTAAAACAGACGTTTGATAATAAGGAATATGCGAAGAGACAGATATATTTTGAACATACTTTTACCTTTGCCATTATCAAGAAAAATAATTTCTAACCAATTAAAATTTATTAATTGTAATTAGTTTTAATTTAATAATTAACATTAATCATTGTACGTTTTCACTAATTAAGCATACTTTATTTTATTTTTTTATTATTTTTTATGATCTATATTCGTATTTTAATTACAGTACTGTATATATGCAATAGAAGTCCGTTATAGGCAGAGCCTGCAATGGTCAGAATATAAAGACAGTAGCGAAAAATCTTGTTATAAACATTCCAGGTAGGAGAGGAATAGAAAAATAATTCAATGTGGAGCATGAATATAGAATATCAATAAGGCACTGTGGAATGAACAAATACAAAGAGTAAAGTCAGAAAAAAAAACACACAACTATTTCTTGTTAATTTTAGTTGTTGATAAAAGATTTGTGTTGTAAATCAAACTGGTGAAGGAGTAAAAGTGAGTCCTCAATTCCTTCATGGTGATTATCACAACTTTTCACCACACCCTCGTATGTTCGTGGAAGATGTGTATAAACATTCTGATTTTCTGTTGACAAATGCCACTTCGTCCTCCCCATCTGATCCTACATGAATAACTAAAATGTCAATATTTGTTTTCTATTTTCTTCTACAGCACATTTAAAGCCATATCAGATACAAATTGGAATGAAACAAATCTCAGAAGGTCATATAAATGACAAGCGACATTTATGATCTTTTAGTCACTGACTAGCGACACTTATGGATGTTTGATCATTTGTTTTGAGTGTTTTTTTCCGAATAAACTCAGATTTGTACCTCCTTTACTTACAAAATATAGACCACAGACCACACCTAAATAAATAAAAATACATAGCCTTAAAGGCTTAGGAACACCAAGACTAATATATTATTCCAAATAAAAGATTTTTCAGCTACGATCTAATTGTATTATAAAAATAGGAATATCATTATGAACAAGCGAGAGCGCCATCTATGATATGAAAATAATTAATTAATACCTAATTGTTGCAAATTTATCTAATGGTGGAAAGCGAAAGTTTTTGATACGGTTCATCACTTTCTTGGATGAAAACTAAATCGATATTTAAATGATTATAAAGAAAGTTTTTGATACTTCGGCATTTCAATAAGGATCGTACTACCTTAGAAAATCACACAAACTCACTCGTCTATTTATCCATCTTTCTGGCGCCCCTATAGAACACGAGGTTTAATTAAATATGGAGATTTTCCTCTTTCGGAGAATTAGCAGGACCCGTTCCGGAAACCTAGGAGGCCAAGAGACTCGGACGGGTCTTAATCGCATTACTGTGCTTGGAAGGAACTTGCAGGTCGAATATTTAATTAAGAAGTTTCTTTAGCTCACTTAAGTAACTGCACTGCTTAGTTACCGGAAGCGAGCAAAGCACACCTTGAAGGAGAGAGAATTTTGAAGTAGGGCAGGTCTGATGCTCTTGATTTAATCTTCTTGGTACGTACAGCTATGCACCAGTTAATGGGAAATGTCGGAACTATTTAGGCAAGCTTAGATGGCCTCATAAATCGTTTATTAAGATTCGCGTGATGTTACAACGAAATATGTGCACTTTCGTATATAATAAGCATCTTCTCCAGGGAAAGGCATTGGCTTTTAATATGGTCTTGAACAGTACTTGCAGGAGCATCGTTGTTCTGTCTGAATAGGCGGCTATTTTTCCGTGTTCAGCTTCCCCGGGAAGTCATGTAATGAGAGCACAAACTACTCGTGTTTGGTTGAATTACCGCTTGATGAGTGGAACTCGTATTCTGTTGCTTTAGTTCTTCCATGGTCATCACCTATCGAAGTAATTCACTTATCTCTCAGTTTCCCCAAGTGCTTTTGAATTATTAATATTTTTTTATCCTTTAGGAGTACGACATTATTTCCTCCTTCTCTTTGAGTCCCTTAAGCTAATCTCCTTTTAAGTATTCTTCAAAAGATACATCGCCCTTCAGTTTTCTTAAGTTCAGTACTTTATAATAACTTGAAGGAGTTTAAAGCTATTTTGATGATCAGATAGAAGCGAATTGTTTACTTATCTGACTGACTTTAACCCACTCTTTCTTTGTTCGTACACAGGAGTGTTGTCTTCCTTACCAAGTGGCAGATATTTCACTTATAACGATTGAAAGAGCGGATTATTTATCGAGTGAGAGTAGTTTGAATATGGAAATGGGTTCCTGTCACGAAGATAGATAATAAACCGCTTATGCAAAGCAATAAAAACCAACATAAAATGTTTTTACATAGAAAGCACTGGAGGTTTTACGACAACTGGCACCCGCCCATTCTCGCTTTCCATGGGTTCTAAATAATGCCACAAAAGCTATGCATTTAATCAACTGCTGCCTTTTACTCTTTATCAAAGTTTGGTTCGCCTCTAAACCTAAGAATATTTCTTGAGAAAATCTTTTATAAAAATTTGACAGCTTTATTTTTTTCTCTCGTAGAAGGCAAGTAAAGAATCTTTGACAGCATTGGAAACTTGCTGTTATGTTTTAGGGTATTATCAGTGGCAATGACCGTAATGTGGTGGTAGAGAGAAAGAAGAAGGGACTTACGATATGCGCTGAAGTTATTGCAATAAAAACAGATAGGAGAAATAGTAATATAAATAAATATTAGTTGGATCTTTGAACAATGGCGTCGTGATATTTTCGAAATATTAATAAAACTTCAATTTAAATTAGTTAACATTATCTATCCTCCTTAACCACGTCAATATCTAAAGGCATTTAAGATTTTTTACACTGTTCTACTGGTACTAGAAACACCTTTTATTAAATATATTCATTTGCAAAGAATCGAGTTTTTTTGATCTATTGGTTCATTTGAATCAATAGAAAGCATTTTAAAATTCAAAACGCAAATTGAAATCGGAAAAAAAGAAACTAATGAAAATTTAAATGTAATTATTTCGGATTCTGGGATTATTAGAAAGATCTTTTATGGTAATGCGAGAAGTTCGTTCTATACTGTTACTTGGTAACGATGCATTCTATTCCAGTCCATCCCAACAGTAAGATCACCCATATAGTTATTTAAAAATTGAACAAGAAAACTTTGTTTAATTAAATCCGAAACCCTACTGTAATTTTCTTGATTTCACTTCAGTTTTTGGACCAATAATGACACAATAGCGTGATGTGCCCTCACTTCGTTACCTAGAAAATGAAAGTGTGCAAAAGAAAATTAAACTACAACAAACCACTTAAGTTGGGAATCCTTTATCTGGAAATTGCTGACTTTTCCTTTTCTCGAGTGATGGGAGATCTAATTAGAGGAGCTAAAATTCTCTTCTAGAAAAACACCCACTAAAGCAGGCATCTTCGAGGTCACAGCCACATGCATTAGGTGTTTAGTGATGATAGAATTTTTTCTTGGAACGTGCCCTAGTAGACTCTTGATCACAGGCCAACGATCTGCTAGTGGTGTAAAACTAGCATCCATTCATTGCAATATTGTGGATGCTTGACTGCTTCTTTTGATTGGTAAAACAAAAAATCCTATTTTACTAAGCTAATAAAAGTATCCTTAAATTACATGCCTCCGATAGCTGAATGGGCCATTGCTTGTCGAGTAGTTCATTGCGAAAATTTTCCGCCTGAATGAATACAATCTTTAACTCACTCCAACGCATTCTACACAGATTCCATCAACAAAATCTAAGGGTTTAATTAAACTCAGTTCAATTTATTCTTTAGATGAGCGATTGGCTTATGAAAATGGAGTCTGTTGACGAAGAGTTTAAAAATATTGTATAAGAGTAAGGTTTATCAATTCGTTTAGAAAATGGTTTGTTTATTTCCCTGTCAAGACTGGAATTTCGTAGAAAACACGAATAAAAGAAAGAAAACGTGCATTGTCTTCTCTACACTTTCACAGTTGTTATAATAGCAGGAAGTATAATGGCTGGAAGCGGAAGTGACGTCTAGATGAACTAGTAACTAGAGTAGTCTTCCAAAATGCATTCCAGAGCAAGGTAGTAACATTATTACTACCTTGTTCTCTCTCTCGCTGCCACATTCGATGCATTTTATCTGAAAACTTTTATGCCAAAACCATTTCAGCGTCAAGCTTGGCCACCATAAACCGTATGCTTTCATCTCAGCCTACAGCTAGGAAAATTACATTTAGTCCTATCTTTCACGCTAGCAAACACTAGAACATACTTTCATTGGAGGGGAAGATGCCGAAGTGCTAACAGAGAAGTTAATTATCTCGTGATGGTTTATTCTGATAAGTCAATGAGGCCTTAGGCACTTGTTAGATAGTGTACAAGATATATAAGAGAGTTCTCTCCATCTGGGCAGCTTGATATATAAAATTCATAAAATCTGACAGATCTTTGCCTATCTTTACATGTTACGATAGAACGAATAGGGAAATAGAGTAGTCGATAAACTAGAGATTTAACCTTAGGTTCGTTGTAATGACGTCACACCCTTCGGTAACGAGATTGTCGTTGCTATGGCTTTAATTTGTAGAGGTGGTGATCACAGTGATTAAATACTGTTTCTAGTGGCATGTGTGGGATGGAAAAATGCACCCAAGGGAGAGAGCGGGTGTTGGCTATGCTTACATTAAAATCGAGAATCGAACCGAGATCCAAATGATGTGAAGAGAACAACGTAACTTTTGACCCACTCTGATTTCTAAAAGATTATGCGATTTTTCATGGATATCTTCGAGATAATATGAATGTCTAAACAGACAGATGCGTTACAAAATATAGAAACTTTCTTTCTGATTTGTAATACGGCATACGTGAATATTTAAATAGGAAGTCAGTGGGATGTGTAACTATCATAGGTTGCCTAAAAGAATGAAAGTGTAAGTCGAGGAAAAACATTAGCAAACTGCAACTAATTATAACCAGATTAAATGGAATGTTACACGCAAGGACTTACGTTAAGATAGTGCTTAGGTTTCTTCACATTATAACTTTATCTAAGTGGAGTACAGAATAGATAAAAGTAAGAAAAAATGTTCGAATTAAGAACAGCATATCGATTAACAAAGCGACAGTATCTCAAAGTTCCTTAAGTATGTAGTTCGCTTGAGTCTAGTGGTATGAGTCGTGTTGGTTAGGGTGTTTCTTGTTGATTAAGCGCGCGTGTGCAAGTAATAGTTGGAGTATTCTTGGTTCTTAAATCGATATCCCCTTCATTAATAAAGCCAAGAGCATCTCCACAATTAAAATAACAGTGGCGGGATTTATATAAATCTCAAATACTTTCTTGAAACTTTGATAGGCTTTGGCCTGTGTGATATCTCTCTATGATCATTTAAGAGGTTAATGTTTTTCTCTTCTGTTTTGCTGCGTTTCTGAATTCCAGATATAATCTTATTATGCATAAAATTGTAGAAGCTCGAATGTTCACGAGCAAGAAGTGACCTGATTACGCAAAACTTATTATAGATTGAATGCCACCATAATGTTTCAAATGTTGAAATGAGACTGCCTATCTGTGACGTGTTTCGAATTGTTGAAAGTGTAGTTCACGTATCTCAGCTTTCCTTATATCGATTTAGTCGAAGGCTGTTCAATACTATCATTAATTAAGTTTATGAGGGTTACTTTGTTACGATCTCAAGCAACAATCTCTGGCTAATCTTCTAACCAATATATTATGTTATTCCAGCAAATCCTGTAGCCAATATATCATGTTATTTTTGGATCTTTTTATGGAATTGGTTTAATTCCATTTTTTCTACTGTTTGAGAGCTTTAGATTCATATGTTGTTCGCCATCTTAGAAAATAGAACAGTTTCTCAATATCTTCACCTATAACTGAATTCCTAACAATGTCGCCGTGTGATATGAGTAATGCAGTTCACAGCACTGCTACCACATACACTCCACACGCACAAAGTAAGATTTGTAGTGGCTTTATGATTAGTTTATCATTACTTTTTTCCCTCCAAGTTATTAATATTCCGTACAAAAAATCTATTTATGCATTTCAGCTAAAATTAATATTATATTAATAATATTATTAGTAATAATTTTATAAGAGAATGCATTACAGCTCCTAGATATATTCTACATTAAACGAATCTTTGTAGATTTACTGGTATTTTCCTATTGGCTTGCTGCCACAAAAAAGCATGCTATCAACTTATTATTATGGAGGGATCGTGTTCCCGAAGACTAATTTAAGGCTGCCATCTTAATGTAACCGAGCCATAAAAATAAATAAACACTGAATTTAAATGAAAAATGGAAGCAGTCAGATATCACTTTTGAAATATTGGATAGTAACACTAAGTAGGTCAGACCAACGTAGGTCTTATTTCGAGAGTACAGAAGAATGCACGTACTGCATCATACGTACTTGTGTCATAAAGTCGTGACTGTAAGTTCATAGTAGTCACAGCCCAAGTGAGCAGACAATATACGCTATCCTATTGCTACTAACATATATTTATTGTCTACTCAAGATACTTACGCTGTTGGCTTAGGATTTGGTGGAGGTACACGTGATTCTTTGTCAGGGAAAAGAGAAAATGAATGGGGACTACTCTATTTTCATTGGTTTCCCATAAAAACAAACGTCAGTGGTCAGATGATGTAGAAGAAGAGTTGTGTAGTAAACATAACTCATGACGTCACAAAATCATATCTTGAACACTATAGAGCAGCGCTTCCCAAACTGGGGGCCCGTAGGTTTTGTTGAGGGGGGGCCGTGAAATAATGAAAACAAATTTAAAATGTTTTAAGACTAAGTAGATTTTTTTTTTATTTTAAAAGAAACGTATTTAACTTTTATTTCTTTTTTGTTATTTTTTTTATATTTTAATGGAAAAATGCACGCATTGGTGTTGGTTTTCACAAACTTTGCTTCCTGAATAATGAATATTAGTAAATATTGCTTATTCATATGTTTCATTTCAAAGCAGTGGTTAATTGCATTTACTTCGAATGCTCTCTAGGGAAGCTCCAAATCTTCCTATCCCTTTCATCACGCGTTCGTAATCAGGGACTGTTGATATTGACTTTATATACATATCAAAACTCGTTTTATATTATCACTGTCATCCGAGCTAGTTTTCTGTTACCAATAAAAGTTTCGCATATACTTCACACATGAAAAAAAGCTTAAACAAGTTCATGTGGGGAGATAGTAACTCGCTTGCAGTGGTAAACAACACGCCCTTCCCTAACAGCCACTATACTGCAGAGGCAATAAAAACAAGTACTTTTATTATGCCAGTGAATAAGGTATGAGGAGTCTGTGTAATATATTTCTCAACAAATAGTGCAATTAGAGACAACTGGGATAAAAACACACTAATTAATGAATCGCATGTCCCCTCATACAGAAACTATGCTGTATAGACCGAAACAAAACCATATGTTGCATGGACAAACACAATATCTAACTAAAAACTATTGTTATTAATTAGATGTGTGTGAGTTCGATTTCCCAAGGCAGTAATAAAATTCAACTAAACGTGTTAAAATTCGTAAAAGTGTTAAAACTAAGTTTTATATATATATACAGGGTGTTCGGGATAAATTTGACAGTTTCGTAAGGAAAAAGAAAATCTTCTTTGTATCTATTAAATTTAATGAATTGACAAAAAAACATTACAGGCAGAGTTAATTACAATACTATCAACAAGATTTACTCAAAATAACCACCATTAGCATCGATCACAGCTTCAATTCTGCTTCGGAACTTCGAACAAGCTGATGCTACAGTCTCCCTGGGAAGGGCCGCAAAAACTGTTTTAATTTTATCCATTAACTGGGCTTTTGTATTACTGGAAGTGCGATTGGTGTCTTTTTCAACTGCGCCCCATACAAAATAATCCATGGGGTTAAGGTCTGGGGAGTTTGGAGGCCAAACATTTGGACTGGTGAAGTCGTAGAAATTTTCAGACAACCATTTTTGACTTTTCCCAGAGGTGTGGCAAGGGGCCGAATCCTGCTGCCATACATACGGCATACCATTGGCTACCCTTGTTATCCAGGGCTTGACTACAGTTAGCAACTCCACGAACAAAGCCCGAATTCCAATGCCAGGGTTCTTCAACACCTGTTCCTGCATATTTGCAAGGAATTCTGCTGTACGAACGCAATCAGATCGTCTGCTAGGGATCTTTCTTCTTGCTACATCCTCGTAGTCACCATTGCAAGTCTCTAGTTCATGCCTGATTGTTTTTACTGTATTCAGGGAGCATTGGGCAGCAGTCGTAATATCCTTATTTTGATGGCGGGCACGAATCATCATGATACAAGTTATTCTCTTCCATGATTCAGGTGGGTTCCAGCTATCCATCCTTTCTGACATCTTGTATATGAATGAAGAAGGGTCCAAACTTTTAAATGAAGAGAAGTGTGTGTTAATACATGTAACTTACGGAAAAATATAATTAATTATAAATATGTCAAATTTATCCCGAACACCCTGTATATATATAGTGAATGTTATAGCAGTTTCACATATGGAATTCGGTTGAAGAGAGTTAGCATTTCAACTCAATTGCCAGCTATGCTTTTATCTTTCGGTTGCGCGATCTTTTGTTAATACCGCACCAATCATATGCACGTTTTAATAACCTGCCTTTGTTGTCTGTTTTGCGTTAGGCTTAATTACCGTAAAGGGAGAAAAGTCACAAAAGAGAAAAATGTTCCTGGTCCGGGGATTCCCTTATTCAGGTAATATTCACTAATTTCATGTTATCAGTCGGTGGTGTGCCAGTATCGGTAAGTGGTGATATTATTTGATCTATTCTACGTTAAAAAATTTAACCCCGAGATGGATAAGTGGCTGATGATGATAAAAAAAAAAAAAAAAAAAAAAAAAAATTAAAAAAAAAAACCGCGAACAATCAGAAGTAGAAACAGACTCAAAAAAAAAAAAAAAAAAAGGCCAGTATTTCATATTTTACCAGAACAGCCCGCCTCGTCTTCAGAACCAAACGGTAAGAGGCAAAAAATGTAATATATGCATTTGATTTTTGCAATATTCGCTGTGTATGTTTTTTATTGAATATAAATGCAATAAATATTATAATAATATATCTCTCTATTACGATTTTTTTCGAGGGGGGGCCGTGAAATATTTTAATTTTTGCAAAGGGGGGCCCTGACATCCAGAAGTTTGGGAAGCACTGCTATAGAGTGTCAGTTGCAGTCAAAACCAAACCAAATGTGTACCGTTTTGCATCATATTGTTAATGTAGTGAAATTAAAAAGATATGAGCTACATGGTATGAATGATTAGACAACCAAATTATAATTTTGGATTTTCAAATTGTGACTAAATAATTTATAAGCAAATTCTTCAAAAATGAATAGCGATATTTCGAAAGAGGTACCGCGCACAAAACATAAGCCGTTTTTCAAACTACAGTGTTCGTGTGGGGTCGCTCTAACTCAGTAGCTTTGCCGATCGAACTTAAAACAAATCATAATGGTTTGATCTACAGAAAAAGGACTAACGTAGCAAACATTCAAGTAAGTTATATCATTAGTTGTAAAAATATTACTGAAATATTCCTTCTCAGTGAGTCATGCCACACTTGAGGAGATCATAATTCTGCGAGAAGTTTGGTTCCTTTTTATTAGGCATCATTATATTGCCATTGATCTATTTTCTGCTTTGTGATAAACATAAGTCTTTTATCCTTTGCCTGTTTACATGGTTCCTGCATAACGGAGTTACGATGTTAGTTCGCCATTTATTCTTTGGTTAAAAGTCTGGATTTAAATTCTATCTATTCAATATTTATAAAGGCTTTTCAAGGAGCTAAGAGAGTTTCCCTGGTTTTGTATTCTTCTGTCCGGTTTTGGGATTTTATCCACAAAACCAGACAGAAGAATACACATCATGAACAGACATAATACGTTGGCTTCGTATTAGGTGAATCGACAATTTCAGCCCATTCGAATCCTGATAATTACAAGAAATTCAATGAAAGCATAAAAGGCTATTTTATAATATAAAATATCTTTTTGACATCCCCCACCATATCCCCATGCAACTGAATAATTCATCTCTGATATCTCTTGTCCTATAATTCAAACTCCCTTCATCGATATTTTATCAAAACTTCGATCTGTGTCCATCTATACAAGTAAACATAAGTGTCCATGCTCGTACGAGGTGCACATTTGCACTGTTAAACCCACCATCACCAAAGTTTGCATGACTACTCCATTTAACTAGAATAAAAATTCTTGGGAACAAGTGAAGATGACAACAATAAGCTGTGTTACAAGAACTTCAGATTTTTGACACAAGATGGCGCTGAGCAATACTTTCTGATTATCTTCTTCGTCTGTGATCTCTTGTGTTTTTAAGCGTCGATTATATATTCTAAAAATATATAATCAGAAATTGGTTTTGAGAAACGAAGTGAAATAAAAAAAATAAAAATAATAATAGTCATCAAACAACCTTACAGTTGTGACAGCAAAAGATTCAGTTTTTTTCGAGTTCTTCACCAAATGTGTAAACCGAAAAGCTTAAAATATATTTCTAAATTTTATCTAAGATCTATTCAATTTCTTTATATTATTGGATGTAATAACTACTTGGCTTATTTCCAGTGTTGGAGATCGCTTTTCTCTCTCACTTTTGAAATAGAAAGAACGTCAAATGTATTTTTATCTTATTCTCTCGGAAGTCATCAATTTTTCATAAAAGACGACTTTTTCATGAAGCGATAGATGTGTGCCTTCATCTAATGTTTTTTTAACTGTCTTTCTCATTAGTACTAATTATAATTTTCTAATAATCCTATCACCAGAGCGCCCCTAAATCTGTAATTAAATATTAAATTCTCTTTCTCTTCCTTATCTCGTACGTTTTTTCATTCTCCATTGATTGCTATAACGACTTTTTTTTTCTTCAGATGGTGATCTTGTAGCCAAAGAACCCAACGGAATCATAATAAGCCAGTATTAATTTAAAAATAATTTTCTTTATCTCTCATTGTGTGCATATTAATCTTCTTAGAGCATTGGGACTTACGATGAAGTATTTATTTTAAAATGAATTTTGTGTGTTGAAGATGCTTGGAAACATTACCTGCAATTTCTTCCCAATCTTTCTAGTGTTTAAAACATTATCTTACAATCAATCTTAGCCAGAAATGCAATTTAAAATAACAGCCTGAATAAAGTTTTGATTACTATTTATTCGGTTTTCTTTGCCAATTATATAGCGAAGAATTCCTGGAACGAAACTCGTTGGAAGATGAATCAATAGCATCAAGAAAACAGTTCATAAAATGGAGTTTATCATTCTGCAGCTAAGAACTCGATTGACTCAAAGGAGCGGTAACTGCATTCAGTCTATGTTGCATTTGCCAAGAACGACAGTAATTAAAAATCACTCATTATCACATTGGTGTACAGGACCATTTGTAATCCAAGCTTTAAGTTATTTTCTAAATATAAGAATTGAATCTTAAGTTTATTTTCGAGTCTAATCTCTCAATAGGTTCGATCCACAAATTAATACCTGGAAATTATAAGTAGAAATACGTCATTTGTTTGAACAAGGTCTGCCAACACTTATTATGCAGTTCGAGTTTTATTATTTAATCCTCTTCCATCTAAGGATTTACTATTTGATGGGATTTAATCCATCCGTGAAAGCGGAGGAAATTACTCTAACAGATAATGGAAATTTTATTAGCAAGTCCTATTAACCCATCTATCTACCTTTCAACAGCAACAACCAAATTTCAGTTAACGATGTCTTTTTGTTTCTACCCAGTCTCTGACGTCATCAACTTAGCATGCCAGTTTCAAGCTCAACTTACTCAAATGCCACCAGTGTGCGTTGATTCACTAATACTCAACCATGGCTTTCGTGTCTCTCCGCTTGGCTGTAACAGTTTGCTTACTGACGCCTGAGTGACGACCTCTATTGGAGGGGGGGGGCGCCGCCAAGTCTGACTTCCCAGCAAGCCACAGCAGCGTGCGCTGCTACCATGACAACGAAAGACAACTCTCCGTTTCTTGTCGCCAGTTGCTGTACATCCTGGTTGGCATTGTGTTTGTGACACCCGACTGACGGCACGGGGTTTTAGAAAGATAGGGGGGTGGTTTATATGCTTCCGTCTCTGTCTGTTCCGATTTCGCTGTATCGCTGACACCTGTGAACGCACTCGATTTACCTGATCTTCCGGTAATAGTCCGTGTCAGTGATAGAGGTCGCCACTGTCTACAGAACCTGAGTTACGTTGTTTGGTAGAAGAAAACGCTTTGTGACTCGTGGCCTGGCACTTACGGCTGGCTCCATGATAGCGAGCACGCACGTGTAGGGTAGAAGTTAGTCAGTCATGACGCCAGACACGATTTGCTACTTTTGACGTTGGATTGCACGTGCCATTACTCTCTTAATGCTACCACACCAGAAGATGGACACCACTGTACCAATCAGCTAATGAAAGTTGTACGCAAGAGATAGGTAAGTGAACTTTTAGAGACGCTCCCACTACAATCTCTCTCTCTCAATAGATCTCTAGTAATCTGTCTCTCTCTCTTTGTTTTTCTTGTTTCTACATGTTTTATGTCTGCAGTCGTTTTTTCTTACTTCCTTCTTTCTCTCTGTCTACCTATCTGTCTAGATATCATCTTTTCACTTTTTTATACCTTGCGTATTGTCCTTTAAAGCACTCATAGTTTTATTTTCTTCTTTTCCTCTAAAACTATTGTCTTCTCTCTATCTAGATGCTTTGACTCTTATTATCTTTACTCTTTTTTTTTTAAATTCCATTTATACTTTGCTTATCATGTGACCAGCTGTCAGTAATACGATTTTCTTCCATTCCTCTTATCTCTCGCTATCCTCTTCTTTCTCTCTATCTAGAAAAGATGAGATTATTCATTCACATGTTTTAATGAATTCATAATCTGACAGCGAATACCGTGTAGAATGAATTATTTATTGTCATCTGTTTTGAAGAAGAACGAATATAAGATCAATAAGCAGTCTGGTACGACTTGAGTATAATTTTGATTATTCAAATGTCATCTATAGTCGGCTATCTCATGTATGATAAGAATAGATTACATATTTTCACAGGCATTCCCCTCTAAACCTTGAAGTTTCATTTTTTTAAAAAATTCAGTAGTAAATAACTTATAAAAGTGAAGTTGCTTTTGATCGTAGCGGTAATTGAATTATTTCTGTTCAGTCTTTCATACGCTAGAAAAAGTTGAATCTAATTTTTTTTCCTGTTTTATCAGCCTAGAATTGATTCCTAGTTGATTCTACAGAAAGTAAGTGAAGTACTTCTGCGTTTGTGCTCTTATCGAGTTAGTTTTTTTGATTTTTTTTTCTTAGTGTAGCTTCTCTATTTTTCTTTCTCGTGCAGAGTCACTTAATACCATTCATAAGAACGCAGAAAGGGAGTTCCCAATGGAGGCTACGACAATATCAGAACCGAAGGCAAAGGTACACACAATCCACTTGAAGTAGGTGGAACGAGAGAGAGAGAGAAAGAGTCATATTCCATCAAATATCAAAACGTAGAGATCTTGCTGTTTGTGACTCAGCCTTTTGCCTCGCGTTTACCTCTTATTTTCTTTTATAAAAGAACGTAATTTTTTGACTTAAGAATACAACTGATGATGACTTAAATATTAATTCTTGCGTTAACATCCTCATTGAATATTTGTTTCTTTAATAGTTGGTTTTCTGTGATTTGAATTTCAACTTATTCTATGCCTAATATGCATTACTAGGAACTAGAGTGAAATCATCGATTGTATTGCCTGGACAATTGACGCCCGCTTTTTAACATGCTTACTACACACCGGCAGGAGGTATCGAAAGGGATTATCATACAAGAAAGACAGGTGTTTTCTGTGGTTCATATGTTGGAGAATGACAATCGATGAGTTAGTGATTGTCTTCAGTGTTAGTATTTATTTAAATGTAAGTCAACTTATCGTGCTTTTGTAGCGTGTAAGATTGTCACTAGCGTGGCAATTTTACACTGACAATGGCAAGTGTTTTTGCTTGGGTGTCTGATAACTGTTTTTCTGATCTGGTTTACGGATGAAAAACCTGGGTTAGTTATTCTCCCACGGGTGTTTCAACTGGAGGTTGAAAAACACCCGTATTAAACCCAAATAACAATAGAATTTTTAAACCTGAACATTACTTACAGTACTGATTCAGCTAGACATAATCCAGTTTATGGGATAATAAAAATTAGACTGAAGCTGTGTACATCAACATTTTCGAAAAATCTATGACATACGCATGATAAAAGGAGAAAGATTACAGATATTCGAATACTGTAGACGTATTATATATACTGAGGGGTCTGTTAAGACCCCTCATTTACGAAACCTAAACTTGCTCAGACGCTATCAATGGGTTTATTGGTAAAAAGCGGTTAGACATATATCGAGAGATTTATATGTGCGAGTTCTCGCAGTTCAGCGCGACAGATGGCCAAAAGAATTACCGAAACTGTCATTCTGTTTAGGGGTGGAGGAGGTCACGCAAAACGTACGTGCCGAGAGTGTTTCTAGAATAATACAGTAACTATAACACATTCAACGAACGTAGCTATGCCGGAAACAGTTGTTAATATGAAAACTGACTAAGGGTTGTAAAAATTGTATAATCTGACAGTTGGGTCACAATAGAAAATAAGCAGCGATAGTATAAGAGTATGGTAGATAAAAATAGATCGCTAGGATTCAGTGGGTCAGAAATATCCAACATTGGACGATTAAGGACTAGAAATAGGATTCCCCACCAGCTTAATCCCTTTACTGCTTCCATGCTGATGGTAAGGACGAGTATGGTAGCAGATCAATGGGCCCATAGCGCAAGATGATAGTACTCCAGTCTCTTATTGTGTTGTGGTGGGGAAGGCATTCTCTCAAATATGTTGTAGATCTGGTCTCAACCGCAGTTTCAGGAGTTACCATCCCCACCACACCTGCCTCCACTTCCGTGAAAAGCTTTCTTTTATTAGGTGTGATATCCGATGAATTGGCTACACATTTGTATATACGCAAAGAACGAAAAAGCAGTCGTGTAGAACGTCTGAGTTTCGATAACTAAATGGACACCTTCGCTCGTTTGTAGAAAGACCGGATAAACTTCCGTTTGTGACGGCAAGGCTTTATTTTTATTTTATTATTTTTTTCAAATAAAGTTAATCACCTCTTCTATGACTCAATTTTTTTTTCCTAATATAATTTAGTTCAGAGAACAAAGATTGAAAAATATTAGTTTTTGAGTTTAAAAGAGGAGAGATATTGACTCACTCCACGGATGAACTATGAACTAACGTTCCTGTTAAGATGCTTGTGATATTTACGGGAAGATGTGCGAGAGAATGATCCTTGAAACGGTATAGTGGAAAATGGTTTCCACCATGACAATGATCCTGCTCATTATGTTTTGACTGGAACAGTTTCTGTCCATAACGCGATAATTGTTACACAGTCAGTTTACTCTGGTAATCTGCCATTTCTTACCGTACTTTGTTAATTTTTCTCGCCGAAAAAGTTGAATTCAGCGAGGGAAGATTTGATGACATCCACAATTAAAAACTCGGCGATATTTGCCGAGTGACATTTCAGATTCCACTAACGTAAAAGGAACTTTAAGTAGGTATTTCAATTTCCCTGGAAATAAGATTCAATCGACAAGTATTCTCCGATCGTAACTTAACTCAAATATTCAAGGAACGAATTTAAATTAATTTCTATTTATATTCACAGGTTTAGTCTCGCATTTTAATCTTCGTTCTATTTTTATCTTCTTTTTCGTCTCAGAATTTGTTCTGAAAGGAATAGGAAATACCAAAAAAAAAAAACTTCTTCAAATAAGTGAATTAAAATCTGTCCATCGTTAGTTAAATAAGCTTAGAGCAATCCATTCGTGCTTTGGTATCAAAGCAATGACAGGCAGTTTAAGTAGTGAGTCCTAATTCAAAGACGCGGATGTTGGCGACAGTTTAAATTGCTTGTGAGACGTCTCAGCGTTTGTTTCTATTATCATATTCAGATGATTTGGACGGAAATCCTCTTCAAATTATCTTCCATTTGGATCACGGGCTTTAAGCAGTGGAGAACTCGAAGGAGAAGATAGGAATGTTCTTCTACCTCCCCTCAAATCAGCGAAATTGTGAATTTCAAGTTATGTAATGAAAAAAAGAAACAAATTTGTTCTTTGAATTGTAATATACAAACATGGAAATGCATACCCATAACGAAAATTCAACTATTGTTTTTAGCATAGACAATTTGACAAATATTAGGGAGAAGAGATTAATAAATATTCTAGTCATTAACCATTTGCTTCACTAAATATTAACTTTAATTTTTCATTAACAAACAGTTCGATTTTTTTTGGATTATAATGAAACAAACGAGTAATATGGATAGTTTTTTAATTCTCCATTGGCAGCACAGCTAGTACCGAAAGCTCTGAGGTTCTTCTCGTATATCCAGCTATACAAGAGGAACTTTAGGGCTTTTCGACTAAAGATGAGTTAGACAGTCTCATACAAAAGATACTCTTAACATATGCTCAGATTTTTCAAGGGACAGTTTTTTATGTGAATCCCAACCACAAAAGATCGAGAACTTGTCATACATTTGGTACTCCGAGTGGGCTCAATGTTCTGAAATTCGCAAACTCTTCTCTGGAGACCAAACATGAAATATTTTCAATCCGCTTTAGTCCTCGAATGATGATGGCTTCATACCAGGCAGTGAAATTCATTTACTACACAAAGACAGTCGCAAACATCCATTCCTAAATTTCAAATTCGAATAGACTGTTGGAAAGAAGAGACAAGGATTTTTGGTTATATTCTCCACTGACCTGACATTATTAGTTTATTCAGTATCAGTAACGCCCTTTGGTTTGAAAGATAGCGGTTCAAATCTCGTCTAGGATAATCTTTATAGAGAATGTTTAACTGAAGGCGAGTTAGTTGATCTCGAACGGGAGGGGGGGTTATAATTTCATCATCTTCAAACAATGCATACCTATCAGAAAAATACAGTTTATTAGATGGAGAACAGTCCTTTTTCCAGTAAACCAGGATTTTTGTAAAATTCCTCGAACTGCTTTTAATTCCTTTTGGTTGCAATTCGAAGTAACTAACTTAAAATATTTCCTTCCTTTTATAGCACACGTATGGGAGCAAGCATTATAACCACCCCGTCTGTGTCCGGCCAACCAGGTTGCACGGTTGGATGGAAACAGCCTGGTGATGGAGATCGTGCTCCTATACATCACTGGGTACCTCTCATCCCTACTGAACACACCTTGGCCTCTAATTCTTATCTAGGGATTCGGACCAGCTATTGCTCTACATGACAGTGTGGCCCAATGGATCTGGACACTTCAATCAAGACAGCGCCCTGTTCCATGCTTATACTGACTTTATACTTTCAGTCGTTCTCTCTCCAGTACTAAATATTTTTTGGGAAAATGGCCCCATTTTATAGACGAGATACTTATGAAAGGAAGTTAACTACCATTACTTGGTACGTTAAACACGAAGTTAAAGTTCGGAATAATATTATCCTGAACTTTACACTATTTTGAGGATAAGCAGATAATGTTTTAGACCATCGATAAAATAACTTTTGCAAACTGTTCCATCAGTTAAAATACCCATATTTGTGGAAAAATTAAAAGCAATATTTGTGAAAGATTAACATCAGCTAAAGATACTGACAAACCCCGTGCTTATCTTAATAACGTAACAAACTTTTATGGCGAGCCCAGATGATGACAGCCAACTTTATTTGAGAACATAACAACGCACAACAACTCCATTAAAGGGTATGTTGAATGACGTTATCTAATTGAATAATCTCGCTTGTTTCTTGTCGCTGGCAGCTTTACACAATAAACACTAATATGTTTTTATTTTATTAGGAACTATTCTGTTCCTGCTGGGCAGCATCACCTTTCATAGCAAACTGTGCAGCTAAGCAGATGGCTATGAACTTCTCAAATTAAAGAAGATGCCTCTTATTTCCACAGCAGTATTTGTCGCCCAAAAGCGCACACAACAAAAGTCATTTTCCATCCAACCATACAATTACACTGGAACGACTCCTAGTGGTGTGTAATGGACTTAACGACAAATAAAACAAGACTAACTACTCTAACTTAAAGTTTAAGAATGCTCTTTTACACTTGGTGTATAAGCTTCGAGTGCAATAACGAACGTATTAACATTTATCTTTTTATTACTCTTTCTCAGCACTATTTAACTTTTCTCTTACAATATTTTTATAAAAGAACTAGTTTAAAAAATTCGCATTTCCATTTGCTATTTAAATAATTCGTTCCTTACAAAGACTCATTTATTTTACAAAATGAATCATTATTTAGCGCCTGCTGTAAAGACGTCATTTCAGTGATGCACCCATTGTTAAGCATGCATTTAGGTTTTCAAAAATTCATTTATTATTCTAGCGTTTGCTAAGAATAATGCGATAGTTTTGCATCGTAAATGCAGCGTAGCAGGAACACGACTTCTACTATATTTGCAGCGGGCAATAATATTAAACTAGCAATGCTTTTATTCATTCTATTTATACCGAGGATTTTACTGCCCTAAATTTGTTTATGTCACGCTTAAACGCGCATTGAAATAAAGCTTGGTGGAAATTTCTAAAGTGTACGAAAGCACATCCTTTTGTGTGAATTTGTTAGGTTAAAATTATTAAAGCTAATTCTCATAATCTCTTATCTTGAATAAAATCATTTAATTGTAAATAATTATGTATAAAATATAAATGGATTATTTATATATAAACCTGTAAAATATATGAAACTGAAATTTATTTACCTTATTTATTGTAATAAGTAGTTTAGATTATATACCATTATTAATTTTATAAAAAGAATATTATACAATGCTTTGGAAAAGTTTTTTTATTTTTTTTTAAGCATGGTTGATCGACCGTGAAATGTGGTGATTAATAATACCCTGGGAGGGTAATGGATTGCAATGCTGTAGCTAATGATGTATGAAGTTCGGCTATTGCTGTTACCCTCCCTGTGATCAGAGCTTTAATAGCTCAATAACACCTTACCCTGTCCTCTAAAGATAATGAGGAATATGAAAAGCATTGTATACTGTTATCTGATATTAGTCTTATTTTTCTCAAATAAAGGTTTAAATAATGGAATTATGTTTATAAATATGCTTATCAATAATGATTATGCGTTTTAAAATATAATTTCAGCTTCACTTGATTAGTTTGTCTTAATCTGTAATAATTTATAAAACACACACCATTCTTAATTTTATATAACAAAAAATTCTAAACAATCTTGTGCAACCTTATCTTCATAATATTAACTCGTGTGGTGGCCGGGATAAGAATAGTCCCAATGTAGCTCATGCATGTCGTACGAGGCGACTAAATGGGTACCCTGGGAGGCTAATGGCTGGCAATGCTGTAGCCAATGAAGTTTTAACTGAGGCTCGGCTATTGCTGTTACCTTCCTGCCATGATCAGAGCTTTATATAGCTCAATACACCTTATATCCTTACACTGTTCCTCTACAGATAACGAGGAAGATAAAAAGCCCCTTTAAGCCAGTCCTTATAAAGACTTATATCTTCATATTTAAATAGGATGGTTCGTGCCAGAATTTTCTTTCTGTTTGGACAGTTGTGTATATATATGGATATTTAAGTATAGACTATACGTAAATAAGTCACGTAAAAGTCAACAGTCATACTTTTATAAATAAAATTAAGCAATTATTATAGTTATGCTTTTTTAAAAGAATACTAATTATAAATACATATTCGTATATTTAAGATGAAAATGACAAAACACACCAAGCGGCAATTAATGAAACTAATACAACAATGTAACTTGATTTTTATTTAGATAAAATATATTCATGTTTAAGATGAAAACGACAAAGCGCACCAAGCGGCAATTAATGAAACTAATACAACAATGTAACTTGATATTTTATTTAGATAAAATATATATTCATATGTTTAAGATGAAATCGACAAAGCGCACCAAGCGGCAATTAATGAACGTAATACAATAATGTAACTTAATTAAACGCTTTATTGAGATTAAAAAAAATCGGGTCGTATTGTACATTGTATTAGTTTCTTTCATATCGGTTTCTTTGATTATTATAAAAATAAGCAAATATTGTATGTTAATTTGATATTAAATTTGTTTTCTTTATGGAAATCGTGCCATATAGTTTTCACGCTACAAGCTGACATATCGAGAATTAATGCAACTGAAATGTATGACAAATATTAAATGACACTTAAATTAATCGTTGAAGGGTTTACTTTGCATGCATGTCTAGGTGTAAATTAGTCACGTGCTATGTTATAGGAAATGAGTTTTCTTGCTATTCGGACCAGTAGAAGCAAAATTACTTTCCCATCCCCAGTAGTGCAGAATAAATAGTCAACTTTTTGGTGCGAGAGAGAGAGAGAGAGAAAGAGATCGGTGTTCAGATATGAACGAACTCCACACGCTATTTCCTCGCCTTTTTCAAGCAAAGGCCTATGTGTTCGTTTTACTCAAAAATCTCTGTTGTGTCATTCCGTTGCTATGGCAACCACTCAAGCGCTTTATTTAGTACTGGAAGGTTACAATTTTGTGAATGCTTCGCCGCTGAGTTAATAGCGTTGTCTACTTTCACCCGTTCGTCTCATTCACGTGCCCTGTATATATTTAAAAAAAAAAAAAAAAAAATTCCGAACGACAGAATACGTCGACACTGCTCGGCACTAAAGTTAGAATGACGAAGCATGCAATCTGCCAAATAGTTTTATAGTGGGTGTTAAGTTTTACCACTGCGGGGGTTCCCCAATGTTTTATGACACACATTACGAACTTAAGTGCGGACGTCAAAGAAAATCAATAAATATCTCATTACCTGTTTTATGACACCCTTGGGTCTGCAGGTAGAGTTTATTGTGTGCGTACCCGAATTTTAATTATCACCAAACAATGCCGCATATTCAGACTGTTCTTTTTCATTTCCGAGGGAGATAATGGGCGCCAGAAATAGAACGTTTTGAGATAGAAATTAATTATTATTATTGCAGACACCTTCACGAAGTCCCGAAACTAATCGCAAAGGCAGCCTACAACTACAACCCCCCCACGATCTGCTTTCTACACTATATATAACACATGTTAGAGGCGTAATGGAGTGACAGAGCACTGAGAAAGGATTAAAAATATTTAATTCTTCCAATATTTCGTATTAGTAACTGAGACATCGTCAGGGAGTACAATGAGACTTGTAACACAGAAAGGTAACACAAAACGAAGTGAAAATGGACAAAAGTCTTGTTCTAACTAAGTGGAGTGGGCTCCTGTTGGCTGTCCAGGATGCAAACTTGGATCTCGAAGTGTTAGTGTTTCCCTTATTTTGGAATTGCAACCATATTTGTTTAAATTAGACTGATTTCTGAAAACAGCAGGAAATTCCAAAAATAGTCTTTCTATTCTAAATTGATTGCGATGGAGCATGGTGGTCTTTGTCGAAAAACCCGTATAATACATCGTCTTTACTGGGTGTGTACTCTGGCTGGTTTGTTTATTTTAAGATAGAGAAACCTGTGCGTCCTTATGAGACCGACTAACTCACCTTCAGGTAAAAAGGCCCATATTCTTCACGTCACAAGTTTCTTCTTCATGCTTCCAAGTACAATATGGAGAAGCCGTAAAAATGAAATTAGCAAACAAAAGAAAGAAATAAACATCACAAAGAAATTAGATGTGATTAGATAGAACTATGCATGGCTGAATAATAGACTCAGATTCAGTTGCACTGAGCTAGTTTTAGTATTAAATATTCAGTGACAGGAATGTTCTCTGTTAGCTCAACAATCCTTGAAGAGTCGAAGTGGGCCTTTTGTTTGAACCTTCGTCTAGTTGCTTATGCTAACGAAGCGATTAAATATTAATAACTGCACTGAACATAAATTACGCCAGTATTAGACTATTGAATTCTGAATAATATTGTCAAGAAGTAAGGCGGATGACAAACTTGCAAATAACAATAGCCTTAACGGTGCCGTATTCGAAGATAATCTCTAGAGACATTTCATTTAATGAATTCAAACTCATTTTAAAATTTAAAAGGTTCGTAAGATGTTAATTCTAGCGAAATTCCCAATACTTCGGATGTACATAATTTATTTCACATGGATAATAACACGATGTCTAAATTATTCACACAGAATAATGAATAATTATGCCTTTTATGCATTTCATCCAATTAGAATGCTTTTTTTAAAAGCGGGAGCCTTCATAAATGTCAAGTAGTTTTAGAACGTCTTTTAAAAATGCTTGGAAGCATTCGTTCAGGTTAAATGTTCAAAGCAGACGACACAGAATGCAAAGTAATGGATACGCACGATTTACCAAAAGATTGTAATTAATTGTTGATTTCAGCAGACATCAGCAAACTAAAAATAACTGAATTTGCTAATTTAGTTTCGAATTCATTAATATTTATTAAAATTTGTTTTTCTGATCAAATAAACAAGATGAATATATTAATTTTTAGAAACTGAGATGTTTTGTTCAGTCCTCTGGGGAAAAGGGAAAGCAAAGCGAAAACAAACATCTCAAAGTCAACATATCGAAATAACGCACACTACGCTGTATATTCTGAATGTGTTAATAAAAGAATAGCTTCGTTAGCGCGAACAGGATGGGAAAGGCACACAGTAGCCGTAGACCGGAACGTCTTTCATGCTTTTGAGGAAGTGTGGAAGCTGTCAGAACTAACATGAAGAGAACAGACGATTGCAACATCACAAGAATGAATTTCTATTCATAGTTTGCTGAAAATTCCCGCTGGTGTATAATATAAAATGTAAATGTTGTAGAATCTCAGAAGATTTCTATTCACGCGAGCAGAGTTCCATGAAAAGAAAATACAGCCAACTTCTTTAATCTTATATACCTCTCAAAATAAATAACTTAAGAAACAAATAAATAGTGATGGCATTCCATTGAGGGTTAAATAAACCAGAAATATAGTTTTCTATACCACTTTATGCGAATATTAAACAATACAATGCTGTATCACATCGTAAGACAAAAATCATCTGTTTTCTTTTTTTGTGGATGGCCATAATGAATTCTCAAAACTTAGATTATCTGAAAAGAAATTTATAAATATTAGTCATCCTCCACCAAAAGTTTAGAACTCCATCTGCTTCCTGGAATATTCGTTGTGACTTGAATATTCTCCTTTGTAGAATAGCTGTTTTTTTTTTTTCTCTTTCTGACACTGGACGCATACCCCGTGTTTTTCCAAATTGATGTTATAAATGGAGAAACACATTCCAGTTGCTCGATGTTTATTTTATCATTGATTATGCGAATTTTCTTTACTTTTAGAAAATCATTAAACTTATTTTTAATTATCGAACAATGAATGTAGTTTTTAAGAAAAACATTAAAAAAGGTACTATCAAAAAATTGCCTACACAAACCAGCCGTTGAACATCATTAATCTTTAGATGAAATCTGTTTACTTAAGCAGATACAGGACTTCCCATCCTTTCATAAGTAATTCATTTTAATGTGGATCACATTACTTTATATCTGTAGGCAGGTGAATTGCCAGTATCAAGAAAAATAACACAAAAAACATCCCTTTTTTAAAGTACATTAATATGTGCCATTACTCTGAAGTATATTCACCTGTTCCATTTTTTTCTTTCACTAAATTCGGTTTGTTTTAAAACTGGTATGACAGTAACGTGTGGCCATTAAAATCCCAGGATTATTTTTCTTTGAGTATATTGCAATAATGATTGCTATATTTATCATTTTTGATAAATGTAATATTCGTATGAAATCTTATGACATTCATAAGAATACACCCTCTGTCCAAAATGAAACCGAACTTTTCGAAAATAGAAGAAACTAGTGGCGCCACCTGTTGTATCTTTTTGTTGTCGAAAGCGGCAACCTTCATTAGTGAACGATCGGAAAATGAGTTTCAAACAGAGAATTGCGATTGGCTTTTGTGTTAAACGTGGTAAAAGTTTTACTAAAACGCATCAAATGCTTCACAAAGCATACGGTGATGAATGCTTATCCCGTACTCAAGTTTACGAGTGGTTTAAGATTTGAAAGACGCTTGAGGACGACGAAAATCCGGGCACCAAAAACTGGACTGAGCGAAGTTAACATCCAAAAAGTGCGTAATTTCATCAAAGAAAACTCGAAATCGTTTGTGAGATTGATTGAAGATGAATTGGGGATTCCAAAATCAACTGTGCACAACATTTTGACCGAGAGTTTGGGCCTTCATAAATTGAATTCGCGATTTGTTCCCCACAAGTTGACCGACGACCAAAATGTATCGAATTGAACACTGCAAGGACCTCATTAAAACTGCTCGTAAGGACTCAAACGTCCTTGAAACGATCGTTACTGGTGATGAATCGCGGTGGTTTGAGGATGACCCCGAAACAAAGCGCCAGAGTGCTGAGTGGAGACCACCAGAAGAGGGGCATCCGTAAAAAAAGTCGCTTGGAGAAGTCAAAAGTAAAGACAATGTTGATTGATTTGTCTTTACGATTCCAAGAGCATTTTCCACAAAGAATTCGTTCCGCCTGGCCAAACGGTCAATGGTAAGTTTTATCTCGAAGCTGCTTTGAAGCGATTGATAGCGGGAATTCGTCGTCTACCGCATGAGTATCGTGACGACCGACCGTTCATCAAAACACACGGTCACTCTTGGCACTATAATTCGACTTCTAATGAAACAAATGTCATAAACAGTTGACACAACACTAATGAAGGTTGTCGCTTTCGATATCAAAAAGATACAACAGGTGGAGACACTAGTTTCTTATATTTTCGAAAAGTTCGGTTTCTTTTGGACAGAGGGTGTAGATATTCAAAGAAAAAAATAGGTCCTATTTTCGTAGTAAATAGTAAATGTGCTTGATGCGCAATTAATATTAAATCATGTTCGCTGTCTTCGGCATATTTCAGACTTTGTGTTAAAAATAATTCTCTTTAGTCTTAGTTTTTGTTCAAAAACTAAGATTTGAGTGACTTTTTGTTGATATTATTATTACAGAAAATATTCTGTAGATTTCTTTGCTCAGACTAAATATTTGTTATTAATAAAAATTACGTCAACACAAATATCGAGATACTGACAGCTATAATCTAACTTCTACGTTTGCCGCTAGGGGCGTTGCTATCTTGTAGTTCTTGAAATTCTAAAATCCACTACGATAAAAAAACATTTTTTAAAGACTGTTGCTGGCTCATCTATCAATACTACTAAAGGACAACTTTTTGAAATGTCCAGAAAAAATGCAAATGATTGCACGCACGCATGGACTCGAGCCCAAACAGGCTTTAACTGTACAAATTTTACTAGGCACTTAGTCAATAAAGATAAAATAACATTAATATTTAACCAGATGAACAGTAACTCCAGTCGAGACATCTCTGTACACTTTGCTTCTCTTGTCAAAATTAATTTTGCGCCCTCTGTTGATATTTCGTTGCTCTGTCTTATTTGCAATACGATTTTGAAAACTGCTGTGCCAGCGAATGTATGACGTTATTCTGACGTTATTGAAGTAATAGATAGTTAAGAGCCACGAGGCGTTTTGTAATTATTAATAGCTATTGCCTGAGGTCTGCTGAAGTCAAAGATTCAGCATTTAAGGCTCTAACAAGTAGTCCATCGACGCATCTAGAAGTGCAATTTATTAAACCGGATCATTTTCATATCCATTAACGAAAATTGACATTTAAAAACAGAAATTAAGGGACAAGACTAACGTTCTAAGTATTAAATCTGTAAAAGCACGTTTAGCAACCTCAGATGGATAGAAAAAAGATTTTTTTTTTATCGCAATGATATATTAGAAAAGTCGGAAACCAATAGCACATTAATACCCCATCTTTAGAAAAGGTTTCACTGAAATTTATTCCGTAGCTCAGTCGGTATAGACAAAGACCTGGGTTCGATTCCTCTCCAAGATGTGAGGAACCTTTATCTGGTCTCTTTCGACTAAAGGTGAGTTAGCCAGTCTCACACGGAGGTAGAGGGTGTTTTCTCCCGGAAAATCGGGTTTTTCATCTCTTAGAAAGGCAAACCGGCCCCTGAACACACACCTCTACAGACATAAAACACCCCCCCAACGTAAAATACCCCCCCTCAACGGACTTGTCACGATCCCTGCGACAAGTTCGTTGGGATCGCGCGCGTAAAGTCGCATCATGTAGAAGGCGATCCCAAATAGATGGGAAAAGGCACAAGACGAAGATATTTTTTGTTCCCACCCATGACAGATTTTGGTAAACCTATTGTACATTCGTACCATGGGTGGACTAAGCATTTTTCTATTATTCATTTTACATAGTCCATGCGGTTAGCCTAGTGGCTGTGCGCTTCACAACCATATGCCTGGGGAAGAAGTGTTCTGGGTTCGTCTCCCGTCGACGACGTGAGGAACTTAAGGATCTTCCTCAGCCATAGCCAAGTCAGCTGGTCTTGGGAGTGGGCAGTAGGATTTTTTCTCAGTTTATCCTGGGGTTTTATCATTCCACAAAGCAGGCAAACCGACTTTGAGAACTCAACCCCTACGGACATAGGATATATCGGGGAGTAGGGCTGACCACCTTATCCTGTGAACGGTTTGAGGTACGTTGATTAATAAACCCTCGACACCGCAAGGTTAAAGAGGGTCAAAGGAAGATGAGATGAGATCATTTTATATATTTTTAAAATTCATTTTTACATAGTTTGGAAACACTAGTCTAGAGGCCAAACAAGAAACGCTTCACTTTAGGCCTTTAGTAATCAGGGCGGTGGTCTCACACCGAGCAATAAAAATCATCTTCCACCTAAAGACAATCACAAGGCATGTGATTGTCTTTAGGATCCATGGCAGGATTCGAACCTGGGGCTAATTTATTCGTACACTTTCCTCTAAGCCTGTAAAACATGACCACATACAGTTCAGCTCCAAATACACCAAACAAGCTTATCGTGTTCCTCTTTCATTCTATCTACCTGCATTCTTTGGAGCAGTTTTCCTGCGTCGTCTTTTCAAGGACTACAACCACCAGTTGTTCAAACAAACGCAAGCAAATTCCATCCCTTCTTTTTCCCCTCTTGTCTACGCATTTCACTCATGTACTGAGTTTTGTAACATGTCGTGCGTGAGATTAATATAAGAAGCCCATTCACAACTGAAGATTTAATCAAGTACAGAACGGAGATGATAGGGTTCCTCCCCCCCCCACAAGCTATGATGGGCCGAACACTTTCAAACATGTGACAGTTACAAGCACGCATGGCATGAGTCTATCCCGATTCTTAGCTACCTTAAAGTTATTCCAACCAACTATTCACTCAGTTCCTAGTATTGTTATTTATATCTTATATTTTTCTATATCTAACTTAAAAGAAAGTTCAACTTCTTTCAAAGTAAGTACCTTAAATAGCACATGTCTATCTTGCAATATCAGAGTAAATGGAAACCTGAAAACATTCTCATCATCTTTTCATTTTCGCTAAGTTTAAATCCACCCGAGGTTATTGCCATGAAAACAAAATGATAGAAAAAGACCGAAAATTGCAAAATATCCAGTTTTTATTATGTCTTTTTTGTCATTTGTCTTGTACAGAAGGTAACCATCCTCCTAAGCAATCCCTAGACATATGAGTACATGACGAACAGTCTTGTCTTTATCTTCTATTGGTCCCGTATGTCTGCTGTAGGTAAGAAAGAATCAATTAACTTAATGCCTAGAGGCGGGCTGTTCCATGCAAAGTTACATAGCTTTAGTGCGTCGTGTTGGAACCCCTTTCTGTTGCTAGGGGCAACCTTGCGGCGCCATGCGTATGAATAATTTCTTTCTGAGAAATAAGGCGCCATTAACAATATAGGTATAATGGATGTATGGAAACTGATCCCGAGAGGAGTAGAGAGACTCCATCTAGCTAAGGAGAAGCGTGCTTCTCTTCTCCTGTAAGAAATAAAGAGCTGCTCGGAGAAGGGTGGTAATAGTTGGAGATGCGAATGATGGTCGACACACAGCTTGAGCAGGGAGTGAGGGAGGGAGGTTGAAGAAAATAAGACCCAATGGTAAAGTCTTAAAATCTATATTTATAAGGCAAAGAGTCGTTTGGATAATGTTCCCATCCGTTCAACAAATTGATCTTCCTTACTAGTTTCGAAGAAAATCCCCAGGGAATTATGGGAAATGAACTGGGAGTTCCGCATGGGGGATTAATTTGTGTACTAGAAATGGAAGGATTTGAAAGAGAATCGGAATAGAAGGGATGCAGAAGGAAAGGATTGTTAAAGAAGCACGCAAAGAAGATAGAAAAGAATATAATGGAAAAGTAAGACATGAATGTAAAATAAACTGGAAAAAAAAATCAATAATCCTTCTTGTATAGTTGAAGGAAAAAAACTATGAAATGGTAAACAGATAATGGACGTATAAGGAGATTGCGTAGGCATACAACTGAAAATGATGAAATGGAATGTATGACAAAAAGAGGTTTAAAAATAGACGGCAGATAACTAGCAGTTGAAACAGAAGACAAGATGAGGACACAAAAGAAACTGGAGAGATAAGTTATAGGATGGAAATAAATATATTATTTTTTCCGTCTCCTACATTAAGTTAGGAAAATATGGATTCATCAGCTACCCAAAACAATTTTTGTCACACGAACACTTACAAAAGTGTAGAAAAATATAAAAATAAGAAACAAATAAAGGTTTTTAAAATGAGTAAAATCTAAATTAGTTTTATTTCTAACACAAGAAAGGAATTCTGATACAACGTACGACTGATAATATTCAAGGATCGAAGAAGTTAATTTCAGATTCTCCAAGCATTCGCCCGAACTGCGCCTTGATAGCACTCCTAGTACATTAATGGAGGTAATTGTGTCTCCTTCACCTGTTAATGTACTTTTCCAGTAAATATGATACCGGAATGTTCACTTCGGCACCAGAGGCAGCGGAAATAAGCCTACCTAATGTCAAAAGAGAAGTCATTTAAATAACCGTGGGTATTATTGCAAAGCATCATCGGATACAGGACATCCGGGTATATTTCATTTTAATTGCCTAGTTGCGCAGACAACAGGAAGTATGGGAGGGGTGATTGTCGCCACCCGAGGCTCAATTTATAGGCTAATTTATAAGCTTAGAGAACACTGAATTACCAAGTGGAAAGCAAAATAATCACTGATATCTAGACTGTGCATAGATTGAGTTGACAGATATACGATGGAGGATGCTTTTTTGGCATCTTTTCACCCAATACTGCATGAAAATAAATTCTAGATGCATATTCAGCTACAAAATATACACAAGGCTTCCATTATAACCGGAATCATGTTGGATATAAATGCTATTTACGTGTTTATTCATAGCTTTATCAAAGACGGAGAAATATTTATTTGATAGTAACATATATACAATTGCTGAATAGTCTCTTTCCAAGGCAACGCCAGATATTTGAAGATTCAGAGATCAGTAGAGTACAACCTTCTCTGCCAGAGAAAGGTTCAGCACCCATTTGTTTACATAATTTACTTCTCGTTTTTAGCAATGATCAATTGTACTTTTACGAATTTCCGGACATATTTAGCACCCACATCAATCTGTACTCATGAACGAAAACATTATGACCATCTATCCATTAGAGTCTCCTTTGCCCGAGATAACTGCTTGCATCCGTCTTAGCATTGACTCTACTACACCCAGGAAGGTGTTCTGAATCAGCTAGACAGAATAACATCCCGGTGATCGACCGAGCGAGGTACTGGCGTCGACTGGAAGATGCTGTGTTCCCCGTGATCCACAAATATTCAATAGAATTCAAATCAGGAAAACTCTTCGAACCAAATTTGCACAATGTGGGCATTGTCACTGGGTGTTGTCTTGTTGAAAGAGTCGGATAAAACAGCCACATTGTCACCACTTGCATTCTTGCATAGAGACCAAGGTCGCTATGTAATAATGCAAATGAAGATGGAAGGACTCAATGATGTTTACTAGAACAATCTGGATTACTACCATCACCGGCCTCTTTCTGGCCAACAACCACGTAGTCTAATTGGACGGAAACAGACTGGGTGGTCAATTGTTTGGTTCATGAGTGTCATTACACCTTGTCAAGCGTGATACTTTTCAAATGGAGTTCAAAACCTAACGGAATATATTTGAACTGATTAGCATATTAGAAAAAAAACCCAAGAAAACGATGTTACAAATATTATCAGCACCGATGAAGAGTTTTAAAAAACTAGCTGTAAGTTCTTCCTCCTCTTCTACCTTTTATGGTGTTAGAGTTTCTTATTCTTACAGCCGCAGCTGTCTTGAGGATAAGGGGGTCGAACCCAGGTCTTTCCGAACAATGTCCTCAACTTCTATTGGTTTAAATAAACAAAAATTACATAAGCCATGTCTTAAGCGCAATAAATATATAAAAAAAAACTGTCTTTCGTCTTGTTCCTTTAAACCTCACTTCAAGGGCTATTATTTACTTACACAGCTGTGATAAAAGTGATGTAAAGAACTTTAAATGGCTACAATCGAGTGTTTTAACCCTACAAAGCTCTTTTTTTCTCGCTAGCATAAAGAACAACAGGGCAGGATAGACTGTTAAAACTCTTCAGTCTACCGAAAGTGGCTCAACTGCACTTAATAGAACATGTTTACGACGTGATAAAACTGAAGGTGTTTCTTTGTTCATACACTTAAATCTAGAGGGAGTTAAGTGCATGAACAAAGTGGAATAAACAAACGTTACGCAGACAATTTGAAACTTCAGAACAAATTAACTCCTTAGGAATAATAAAAAACGTCGGGTGACATAAATAAAAACCCTTCAAGAGTTGTGTCTTTTTTTCCTAACACTATTTCCATTTTCACATTTCTTAATTAAACAACTGATATTTTTAATTACGCTTCTTAAAATGTTTCCTCGCGCGCGCACACACACAGACACGAATGATGACACTCGCGTTTAGAAGTTGTATCCAACTTTATTGTTTTTAATACGGAAACAAACCTTAATCACTTCATTGCAACTTTCTAAGTCTCTTTATTAAGTTAAGTCTTCCTTCAGTTATGAGACACTCAAACACTTGCAAAGACAAACAATTTCCTTAGCTAGTCTGAAATTCATTTATAGATGGCGGAAGAGGAAACCTCATCATTAGCTTGCTGTGGTCAAGTGTAATTATGAATGCTTTCAACCAGTTCTCGCTTCTGAATATGATTAATTATGCAGTCTGCGTTTTGTATCGTTTTTTTCTTTATGAAATTATTAGTTAGTGGATCCAAAAATAGCTTGGAAATAAAGTCTGATTGGTGGTGTAATTTCTGACATTCCAATGTTTGACTTGGCTGCAATCCATCTTTGATGAAAAGCAAAGAATATCTACCGCGTTGTAACTCTTTATCCCTGCAGTGGTCGTTTATCTGTTAAACGATAGTGCTATACAACGAAGCATATCTTTAAGAAAATGTGTTCTAATTATGCTTTTTAGCAATCGATATATAGTTTTCATGAAATAATACTATCATATGGTAATCACACATATCATATAATTTATTTATAAGAGGATACCAGTGTTAGATTATAATATTGCCATATTTTGCATAGTTGGAAAAACGACATCTTTCGGTGAAGATATGTCGTTTTTAATTAACTTTAAAAATTAAATAATTAGTTTAATTATTTTTAAAAATAAATTTACCAGAAAACCTCCTTACCTTTAAAATTTATAGAACTTCTAGACAGCTCTGATAAAGTATTTGGTAAAGGTATGGAATATATTAATGTTTAACTGAGCTCTTCATAGTCTGTGTCCACTGGGCGAGAGAAAATCACATCAACCCAGAGAGTGCACGAAAGGAGAAGTATGACATTGAATCTTGTAGTAATGAACTCCTGGAGCTCACTGGAGATAAACTAATGCTGAATGAAGTTTTCCATTATTTTCACATATCAAAGGTCGCAGTCAGCTGTCATTCTCTGCTATGCTGGACTGCGCAATATCCCAGATATTATCTGTGCTTCGTGGAGATCTTGATAAATGGGATATCGTCCGCTTCCTCTTTAGCGATCGCATACTTCACATTCCGTATAAAGAATGGGAGCGATATTGGAATTTCAATTGTTATGTGTGAAAGTTTTGCAGGGTATTTGATGGCTATTCACAGCGTTTTCGTCATCTTGAAGGTTTTTTGTTTTGTTTTTCGCCCTTCAAAAATTGTTGAATCTTTCTTGAACATCGGAGGAGTTCTTTCGTCGTGTTGAATAATAAATTAGAGGACCCATCACTTTGACAAGTGAATTTCTTGGGAGAGAGAGAAGATGGCATTAATTATGTGTTGGAACTAAAGAAAATCTTTATAAATACATCTTTGACGTTAAAACAAATTTCAACTCGCACTCTACTGCCAAGCAAATAACTATTGAGTTTGTTTTCAACTATTCCGTCATAGTTCTAATATTAAAAAAGTGTTAATTTTGCACCATCTTTTACAGGTTTAAAGTTTTCATTATAATGTTTCCTGTAACGCTGTAAGATGGCGCACCGATCGAACTATGGCAATATTGAGAAACAAAATTACTAAATATTATTTCGTTTGGTCTAGCGGAAAATATATATTACATATTACAGCCTATTATACAAAATAAATCGACTGACGAAACTACTCATATAAGTCACACTTTTAATTAATACTCTCTATTTTATAGTTGCAACTAATTTTTTCACTATTTTATCCACCTTTTGATGAGTTCTAGAGCGTCAAAATGTAGCCCAAAGCCTTTATCGTAGCTCTTAATTCACTGTTCAAATTAATATGAAGACTAGAGAAAACTGTCTTCACAATAATTAGCTCTAGAAAAAACACAGTAGCATTTACTATTTAACTAATGACAGATTCATTATTACCTGAAGCTTACATCCGGGCGTTCTTCAATTAAAGAGGTACGCACGTACCTACTAGTTTAATTGTTCACATCATTGGAATGCTAAACGTAGACTGTTACTCGTATTTCTACTTACTCGATAGATTTTATGCGAAGAAAAAAATCAGCAGAAAAAAAGACGTGTTGTTATTAGAGATAAACACACTTGTAATCTCCTTCGCGAGATGAGATTGAGATACTAAACAGTGATATCTCAATGTTCTTTGTGTGAAAGAAGCAGCTGTCCTAACATACGTAGGATGAACCAAATTACCAAACACTCGAAATAAATTACTGCAGTTTTTCCTATAATTATTTGCACCAAACGAATTACAGAATGCATGAAATTGAAGCGCCCTCTTCTTTTTTTTTGTTTTGCACATTTCAGTTACTATAGCAACTACATAATAACTAACGATTATTGTGCTGTATGTTATTGGATATTTTCCCTTCCGTTAATCCACAAGCAATTTTTTCTCTAGTACTTAGAGTTTTTATTGTGGTAGAAAAGATAATTATCCCTCTTCGATGGAGTTTCCCTTCACTCTTTTCGGATGACTGGATATCGGTCTTCGGTTTAGAGAAAAGGGGAAAAAATCTTCCATTATATAATCCAGCTGCCACTGGAAATAATGTATTTACTATTTTAATTCGGTTGATAAAGATTACTCTTTATCAACCGAAGCGCCATCTGCATTCTTTGATTTTTCAAAGAGTATTTAAATAATGTATGAAGAATTGTGTTCAATATGTAGATGCCTTAGATGTTAGCTTAAATATATTTCTTGTCTCATTTTAGGTTTGAAGACTACAGGAAGATGACGAAATATTTTTCTTGTTAAGAATAAATCAACATTCTTCTTGAAACATGTCTTCCACTCAAGTAAGGCACAAATCTCACGAACATTTGCTCAGTCCCAGACCCAAAACGCGATCAGAACCAATACAAGTGGAAGTTAGTTATCAGAATTCCACTCCATCGACAGGTCCAAGGATAAAATCGGTGCCCAATGGTACCAGTTATCCATTTGACAACCGAGCAGAGGGAGGTCAAGAGGAGATGAGCTCACTCCATACAGAAAGACAGCTGCTTAAGAATATGATCATCTTAGGAATGGGATTCGTTTTTGTCTTCAGCGCTTTCACAGCTCTCCAAAGTCTTCAGAGCTCGCTTTTCTTGGAAACAGGATTAGGACTTCGAGCACTCACAGTGGTGTATGCTCTCATGGTTGTGTCTTGTCTCTATGGGCCAATATTTGTTCAAAAGTTAACCCCAAATTGGACCATCGTATTATCTTTTGTGATGGTGGCATTATTCATCTCTACCTTTTTCTATCCGCGGCTGTACACTCTCGTTCCCAGTGCCATCCTTTTGGGAATGTCTTTAGGACCGCTCTTCTGTGCGAAGACCACCTTTCTTATGCAGTTGGTATCCCGTATGACCTATTTGACGGAAGGCATAAGAGAAAAGGTGCAACAAAGGTATTTACGTCTGTTTTACCTCTTTTTCAACTCCAGCAGGATTTGGGGTAATCTTGTCACTGCCCTGCTTCTCCACTATGGTGGCGACGTCTACATTTTCTCGACCAGACCACAGTACCCGCGACTCCCAGGAATGAATCACCATAATACTCAACTGCTTGACCTCCATGTATCTCCGTCATTGTACGCCACAGTAGCTCGACCAAGTCTTTGTATTTTAGAGCAAAGTAGTGCCGACAGGGTGTTCAGGAATCCGACCTCTTACCTATTCATTCTCCCATCCAATATGTCCTTGATGCTCATCAGTGTATTTCTTGGCTTAACCTTCCTTGGGGTTGCTATGGTAACCACTCTTCTGGACAAGTTCGAGATGTACGTATATCAAGATCCCTTGGAACGACCCCTATTTGTGCAGACACTCCGCAAGATAGGACTCGCATTCGTTGACCCTCAGCTACGTCTCCTCTTTCCTATAGTCATCTTTATTGGTCTAGAGCAAGGATTTATGTTGGCTGACTACACTAGGGTAAGTTATCTGGCCGAATGATTTTTTTCTTTATTTTCTTAAAGTGTGTATTCTACTGTACCAATTTCTATTGATTTTGGATATCAAAAAATACACTTCTGATAAGTATGGATTTTGTTCTCCATTTTTGCTATATAAATAAAGTCATGGAAAGAATCCGTTCGCTCGGAAACAAACAAGAGATAGCGAGGGAGATGAAAAGAAAAATCGAGCACTGGAAAACTGAGCCATTCGACATAAGTTTTTTAGAAAGTCTCCAAGTTTGTATTACAGATGTCTGATCGAAAATGTCAGGCTGTTGTTTTGACAGTTTTTGCAATAAGACTTCTACACGGGTGGGGAAGATGTAAGTCCTTTCTGGAGCACTTAAAGATAGGAAATTCAACACCGACTTTCTTTTATAATATAAAAAAACATCAATGCAATGTATTGTTTAATTTGTAATAAAATAAACATATGATGATGACATTAACTTGATATTTGTCTGAACGCCTAATTCGCTGTTTTCACGCAGTAAACAAAAGTAAACACCCCCTTCGTTTCGCATTGGTTTTTCTAGTTTTCTTAGGTAGACGAAAGATGCGAATTGTGATAGGCCATCGATGGTTCTTAAGAGAAGAATGAAAAGCACTGATGCCTTCAATGCTCCTGTTGCCAAGGTGATGCTCACACATAGCAGCATGTCTCAAGTGTAATCAGAGAAGGTCGTTAGTATTGTCCATCCGCTGTTTCTTTCGCTCCCTCCTCTTTGTGCATCTCTCGGGGTTTCAATCAGAATAATGACAGTCCTTTTGTGTGGGAGTTTCTTTCTTTCCTATTGTGTCAGACGTCTGCACGCTCTACAACAAGGAGAGAGTTTTTCAAGCAAATATACTTGGCTGCATTAAAGTTTTTTGTGTGAGCAGCGAGTTGTAAGAAGTATCATATAAAAGTTTGGAGTGCGTGCTCAAAGATGATGTTTAAAGACGCTGGCTACGTGTTCAAGAGATGAAGAGTGGATGCGCTTTTTGATTATCTTGTCATTACCATCCTCAGATCTTGCTGCTCCATTATGAGGCAGTCAGGATCCCGCAGTACTTTGCATCGAAGGAACAATGAAAGTGTCCTAAACAGAGAAGACATCACTTATAACTTGAAACACCCCTCAAATGAATGAAACTTTTTTTAATTTCCTTGTTTCTAACTTTCTTTCTCTCCAACTCTGTTTTTTATTTTTGATTTTTATACTGCTTTTCTTCAACTCTCCCTTCATTCAGTTATCCTTTTTATTTTTTTTATTCTAAGTTCTACTCATCTCTCTCTCTCTCGCTCTCTCTCCTTCAATATCACTTTATCACATTATATACACACACACACACTGGGGATCCGCCCCCCCCCCCCGAGTTCCGAACTGGTAGACCGGTTCTCCTTGAATTCTGATTCGAATTTTGAAGACTCGAAGAAAGGAGGTTCCTTCCCCCCCTCCCCCGAGTTCCGGACTGGTAGAAACATCATCTTATTAGTGGATTAACACGAAGATATTTAAGCAGTTTTAATTTTGAAGACTCGAAAGGGGGATCCGACCCCCCCTCGAGTTCAGGACCGGTAGGCCGGTTCTCCTTGAATTCTGATTCGAATTTTGAAGACTCGAAGAAAGGAGGTTCCTCCCCCCCCTCCCCCGAGTTCCGGACTGGTAGAAACATCATCTTATTAGTGGATTAACACGAAGATATTTAAGCAGTCTTCAGTTTATCCAATATTTTCGTATACTCTTTTCCACTTCTTTCTTCATTAAGAAGTGTAAGATCTCTTTCCATTCATTGTTGGACGTTTTCCCACTTGGTTATACTATAAATTAAAGATACCAAGAAATTCTATACTTGGTTTAAACCTTTATCCTGTAAGCAAACAAGTTTTCGCCTGAAGTATTTTCAGGACTGGGCCAACTCGTATATAGAAGCTTATGACTTCACATCGCTTACCTTAGTATCCCATAATGCAAAGCACATAGGCTTACGGGTATGTATAATATTATGCATTGTGGGAAGAGTCATTACCCAATTCTCTCTTTTTTTATTAACCCTATTATCGTTTACCATTTATCCTTTTATCCCCAACACTTCTATACTCCTGGGTAGTGACCTATGTGCTTTGCATTATGGGATACTAAGGCAAGTCATGTGAAGCTTCTGTATACGAGTTGCTCAGTCGAAGTAATGAAGTCTTTCAGTTCATTATTCTTTCTTTTTTATTCATCCTATTTTTCTGTATCGCTTACCATTTATCTTTTTTTTTTCAACACTTTATATACTCTTTTAAAAACTGGAGTTTATTTCGTGTTTTGTTTTTTTATTTATTAATTTCTGTAGTTTATTATGTTTCTGTACTGATGATCTCTGAATGTGGCAATACTTCCATTTTCGCAATCATCTTATTGCCAAAGTGGTAGCATGTAATAATAACGTACACACGAAACAAGCCTTTATAGGAATACATTTCAAACAACGTTTCTGTATTTTTACCTATATTTTATTTATCTTTCCATCCAATTTTTCTCTCTTACAATTTTCATTTCATACGTCTAAGTTCATTTCTCTTGTTTTTCGCTATCTTTCGAATGTATTACAAACATTAGTGTTATCGAACTATAAAGATCGATTCACATTCTCTAAACGTCACCAGTTAACTTAATATTTAAGATGAAACATTCATTTTTCTTAATTTATTTTTTTTCTTAGATTGGAGCTATTTTCAATAGATTTTCCTTTCAGTGTTTTCATTAGGCTAGTGAAGTATCCAATAGAAAAATTTCCCTGTTTTTTTTTTCGCGAAATTTTCAAACGAGTCATTTTCTTATTAGTATATTTTTTACCCCGCTGTAGTCTTGTCGACTTTCCTCTTCCCATCGCAGGTGTTTTATTCTATGGATGTCATTAGTAGGGTTTGAAGTTTCCGACTAATGGATCTCCACTTAAAAATTTTCGCTTTTAAAGTCGGATGGTGCCGAAAGTTTCAGCAATGCATTCTTTTACTATCCGACTTTTTATATACATTTTTCTATTAAAGTTTATTTCCTTTTTTGTTTGTTGAATCTGCATCTTAGTATAGAAGTATTTGTAGTTCGTAAAACTTGGTTAAAACTAATACAAACATTGAACACGATTCGGCAAACATGTATCAACATCTAAGAGTTTAAAGCACTGTTTTTTGTAACTGTTGTCAGTTCTTTTGTTCATGTAACTTAAAAGAGATTTTAAAACGTCAAAATTATCCATTAGTTGCTCAGAATGCTATACAAACAACAACTTGCATTAATAATTCTATAATAAAATGTTCGAATAAGTTTCTGAAAACTGTTCTTCGGTGTCGCGCTAATAAAAGAACTCCTATCCAGCTAGATTAAAAAAAAAACATTTCAACTCTCATTAGTGTGACAAAGGCAGCTCACGTTGAAGGATTATTTTTCGAATGATATCGGAAGCTTTTAAATTACCGTTAGTTTCATTGACAAACGTAGATTGCCAAGACAGTAACACTTTATTCATTTCTTTGTTGTAAATTGAGTTACTAAGGGAGGAAAAGATAATCAGATGCCAGAACATTACAAGCAACATTAGACCAGAACATATTATAAGAAACAATTATACGAAGCTAACAGAATGCTTTTAACTCACCATCCTTATGTTATTAAGGGAAAAAGGATGCAAAACTGAAACGAACAGCCATTGGAGTTAAAACCGATTATACTAAATTTCGTATGAATTACTTCATCTATCTCAGCAAAATCTGCTTCTTCCACAATTTTTTTTTGCTAGATTCTGCATTACTTCGAGTCAGCGTTTATATATTACTCCAAACTATAAGCGAACAATCTTCTTCAGTTAACATTGTGTTAACGGAGTCCGCCTTTGCAGTGTCAGTGATGTAGGTCAAGCACAGACAGGAATAATGGAGATCCAATCACTGGGTTGTTTGCACTAGCAAGAGGTCTCAGTCAAGAACAAAAAGTCTTTGATCTTCTAATTAATTTTTCTTAATATGAATTCGTAGAATGGGGGAGTTTAAGGAGTCTCGCGAACAATTTGATAGAGAAATCATCATGATACTTCTTGGTGGCATAGTAAAAGTATGCATAAGTATTTTGTCGACAATACTTACACATGTAAGTATATATACGAGTGGTATAAGGACTGGTGTTCCTTGCTTTTCCCTAGGTATGATAAAACGCCATCTTTGTTAAATAATCAATATCCATTATAGTCGCTATATCACAATAGTATTAGATACTATTAATATCTCATTTGATTCAATTAATTTGATTCTAAATCAGACTGTAAATCTGCCAGAGCACCTCCAAATTATGAGACAAATGTCTAAAGAATTCATTTTCTTTATAGGCTTTTGACTCCTACATTTTATTTCAATAAATAGAAACTGTTTATTTCCTCATCCTTTAAAACATTTTTATCTTTTATCTCATCATTGATCATATCGTCCATTTGCTCATCTTCACTTTCATTTTGTTTATGGTAGTTCCACTCATGACAGGTTGGATACCTGTTTTTCATCTCGCTACAGAGAAACATAATAATGTAATTCGCAATATGAATTCAAAGATCGCTGATGTTTGTATTAGTATAGTATTGTTGGATTACTTGATCTAACTTATACTCAGGGTAAATATGACCTAACGTAAGCATCCTTCATGATTTTATATTACTGAACTGTATTCGTTAGAAATAAACATACCACGAATTCCAATTTTAACATCTTTAGGATGCAGTCCTCTCCACTATTTAATACTTCAATTTGTTCTTTCTAGAATAACAAATGAAATACTCGCTATCCTTAGATTTTCTTTGTTGATAGCATCGTTTGTTTCCCTTGGGCTTTTAGCATTGTATAAATAATGAGGCTATTTCATTGATATTTGCCTAACCATATACATTTTCCCCCAAGTGAAATCCCATGACGCTACAGATTATACCGTATTAAGGAACAATGAACTATAAAACTTGAATCAGGTAGTGGTAAGCCGTACATGATACCCTCTGGTGTTCAAAGTTGGATACTGTTTAAAGCTTTTATGGTGGTGCCGTCTGGTGTTAGTTTTCCTGATTGTTTTTGGCCAGAATAAGACATTTTCTTCCCAATTTTGAAATTGTAATTGTGGTTTGTACGTAGCAATGTCCTAATTTAGTTATGTTTATTTATAGGTTTTAATAATTGAAGATGCTCATAAAACTAACATAAGGAAGTATTTTTTTTTCTCAATTGCTTTTTGCTTCGGTTTCCATTTGCGTGGTAGAATAGTATTCACGCACAGGAACATCATTCAGAACTGCATAATAACCTAGGAGAAAAATAAAATATCATCAGTATGTTTACACGTTGCGTTGCAGACTATGAATGTTCCAATTAATAACCTAGGTCAGTCTCTGAAACATGATTGTGGCGATAAAATGTCTGAATTAGTCCCTTGTCTGCCCTAGAACCAAAATTTGACTTTTGTAATCAGTAGTATTACTAGGTTTTATTGTGGAGAATACCGAAACAGAAAACTGTACACTTGAGTTGTACAAAAGTTGATGCATATAACTATACGATAGATTATACTGCCAGGTGGTCTAGTGTTTAAAAATGGAGATTTTTCCCGAGGTAGCTGCTGTATTCTAAAGTTAGATATATCTAGTTAAAAATAGCAAAATTTAATTTTAGATTCTAGGAGTTATCGATTTTCATTGGTTGCTACCTATCTTCAAGGAAGTTATTAATTCTTCCATTTAACCCAATACTTGTACTGTCGAAATAAATTCAATATTTAGGCCTACGTTAGTCTATTGCTGTTTGGGAGAAAAAAATGTTTCCTCCTCAAAACTCTATTTTTAATATTCATCATTAACTAAATGTTTCATATCCAACTTAAGTGTATTTGATTGCGTTTATCAAGTTTGAAGGTTGCTAGTATTAGGGTCGCTAGTATTCTTTTAATATAATAAAGTAACAGTGGTTAAACCCATAAAAACACAACGTAACGAACATCCAGCTATTATATTATTTAAGAATTATCATATATATATATATATTACCATTTATATATCTCATATAAAAATGAGAATTATGCAAACTATCGTTTCATTTTTAGAAGCAAGAGAAGGTACAATTTGTCACTGTAAGAAGCTTCCTTTTTTGTAGTCCTAAATGAGATCTTTGAATACTTGAAGACAATTACCATAGTGTCTGGTACGATCCTCGTACTTGTTTCAGTAGAATATTCTTTTCCACCACCCACTTCGGTTACTTCAAACCATGCAAAAATTTTTACAAGTAGGGGAGACCATCCACTAACTTTCTTGAGCCAATGAGGCATTAAGGGTGTTGCGGTGCAGTGTCATAATTGAAAATCAATGTGTGTGCGTGTGCGCGCGCGCGATACACATATACCACATACACACACACACACACCGTTTTCTTAATCAATTCTCGTCAGGTCTGACCTATGACACCGGAAAATTCCATGGCTTTTGCCCTTAGAGTTGATTTCTTTGTAAGCCGTTATTTCGTTTTTAGTTTGTGACAAAAGTTATAAATGACTGCAGTTTGAAGTATCATTTAAAGGTTAATGAACCAGTGTGTGTGTGTGTGTGCGCACAGTTTTCTTTCTGTGAAACATCTGTGCGAAAAGAAAGAAAAAATAGATCTCTAGAAAAATATTTGTTTGATAAATTGTTTTAGAGAAGTAAAGTCACGTGATTAACTTTGGAAAAGTAGTACAATAAATCTAATAATTTACTGTACTCTTCTAGAAAACAGAATAACTTCTACATTACTGAACATACGAAATGTTTTCCAATATTCTTAAAACATAACGTATATTAAGCGTTCGGCATGATATTACAATTATATTAAGACAAATCTGTCAAAAGACCGCAACGAATAGCGTGGTATACATCTCAAAGGCTTGAGTTTAAACCCCTCCAAGACCCTAAGAATCTTTATTAGGGTTGTACTGACCCTTATACGGAAATGGAGAAAAGTTTACATTCTTCGACTAAACAAACCAGTTAGGAGAACACATTCAATTTACATGCAAAAACCTAAATAGGCATATAACTATCTTGTTCTAAAATTCTGGTTGCGAAAGCCTATATGGCATATTGTGGGCTTAGAGATCGGTAAGTACTGCTATTATTATTATATCGGTCAACGTTTCCGCAAGTTCCTATAGTGTATAATACTATTAACCTAATATTAATATATTATAGGCTAATAGCCTTTAGTGGACAGGATTAATGTAAAAATATATAACCAAATTTTAGACTACCAATCTAATATTAACCTACTCATAACGAAATTAAATTATAACTAATAATTTGTAGAGTGATTGCCGGCGAGATTAACGAGAAGAACTAGATCAAGAAAACTTTTAACAAGCTGGTGATGAAACATTTATAAGAAAAGAGAAAACACCTGGGATCGAGGGTTTTATGTGACTTTTGAGTGAAATCGCTAAAATACCAATACAACAAGATAAATGCTGAATGCGATCCAGTTTCAAGTGGAGTTATGTGCACAAATTTCTAAGTGAAAATTGAGGACAATGAGACATTTTGTGCTTGGAATCTCAAAGAAGATTCCATTAAGGCAGAAGTAGAGGAATTCTTCGAGCCATTAGAGGGCAATTGACATCATCATAAAGAAAAAGTTTACTTGTTAGTACCTAAAAAGTTTGAAAGTTGTGTTGATTTCAGAAGAAATTAATAAATTCCTGGTTTTTATATGATGAATTCATTTGAAAAAAATGTTAGTTATTTTTAACTGAAGATAACTGAAGGAAATTAGATATAGCATGTTCAGCCAGGCCAGATTTTTCTGGTTCATGATACTTGATATAACATTTATGCTCTCCACTACGGACAGCAGCTGATCTACCACATCTGGTAGTTCAACTGAAGTACCGAAACGAGACACGCTACAAAAGCAAGAATCTAGTAGGCAGGTGATAAAAAGTCGACTGGAAGAAACTTGTTCTTAAGTGAAGGCAGGAAAGGTTGAAATTTTTTTGACAGGGCACAAGAAAATCATGATGCTAAGAATCCAGAGAATTTCACAATACGTTCCAACATTTATTTAAGAAAAAAATGCTTTGGTAATAAAGGACTCATTGAAATGGTCATGATAAAAGGTCATGACCTTTAGCTAATACTGAAATTTCATCCTAAGTGAGGAGATGACCAGTATATTAACCACAGTTTATCTCGGTTATTAGTAATACTAGAAGATGGAGGTCTAGAACAGCTGACAAATTAAATTGATTGAAAGTGTCGCGAGTTATACTAAAATCACGTGTGTAAGCATACGATGAAAGGGAAAATAATATTAAGAATTTTTTAAATTTATAGTTCTACTGATGACAGGTTTTAAAATAGAAAATTGCAACTTTAACCACTATCTACGTCTGAGATAATAATCAAAATAAATCCGTATTTGTGTATCCGATATTTAAATTGTTCCCATCGCATTCATACAAAAAATTCCCATAAGACTTGACTACCACTCCTTACAATAGCCATAATAGCTTTTACGTAACGCTAATATATTACTTGATCATTCAGTAGTCGAGTGATGCGTCTAGGGAAATTTATCCATCCCGTGAGTGTCATTAAAATCTTAATTACACTCTTGTACGGAAGGTGATGAGCAGCCTTTTTTAATCATGATATAGGATATCGAAAGAGTGGTCGCACTTGGAATATAGTGAGGATTTTCATACAGATGATTTCAAAAATATACATAAAACACGAAGTGTATCAATATATCGTATTAATATAGTACATAACAGTACAAACTCTGAAGTAACGTGTTCTGATTAAAACATTCCAGGGTAAAACAGTTTAAGTCCCAAGTATAAGCAAATCTACCGGAAGGTTGCTCACTTCTTAAAGTGCATCCAGTTGTAACTTCCCCCTAAAGCAACCCCTAAAATCCTACCTTTTTCTGCATCCTTTGTTCAAGGTAGGACCTCTTCACGTATTAAACACCATCTTTTATTTTAAGAGATTTTATTGATCGTAGCTTGGCCTGCGTTTCCTCGATGATCTTATCAAAATCGCATCTTCCAAGTATTTGCATTTATTACTTCGGCACCCTTTACGGTGTTTGATAAGCACCCCTCGGATGGCCTTTCACTTAGATTTACTTTCGCGTGTCAAGAACAAACATTAATATGACGTATTGTTTATTCGAGCGACTTCACAATCGATACTTGAAGACGCCATCTTGGAAACAGCTTGCTTCGAACGATTTTCTCTCTTCTTCCTCCTAGAGGGAAGGAGGGTTAACCTCCTGGAGGACATTGTCGCTGCGTCATCTTCACATACATGAAACATGAGATGCCTTCACTTACCCGAAGGCTGTGTTGGGGGGTGGAGTTGAAGACTAATGCTCCCATCCTTCAAATCCTCCCTCTGGGTGATTTCGGAAACTCGTAAGCCAAGGAAATAAAATGAAAGAGATTTCACACTCGAATTACTACATCGCTAGGGGGGGGCGGTGTTGGGAGGTCTTCTTTGGCGGGAAGTAGTTTAAACCGCTTTGAATTTCTTGCGAACAGTTTGTTTCAAATGAAGTTAAATTTATTGAATTGGTGGCGAACTTAACTGCAACTCTTTCTGTTTTTATTTTTTATTTGCTTTATATTTTAACTCGCATTGTTTATTTATAGATTCACTGGATATTTCTGTCTGTATACTTTCAATACCTTTCTATCATCATACACGTAGCCAGTAGCAAAGACAATTCATACAAACGTTTTGTTCATTTATTCTGTGTTTAAATTTATTATTAATTTATTAACTAACATTTATTGTTAACTATAAAATATTGGACATCATTATAGGCTAAGGTGTTTTTTTTGCAAATCATAACCAACTAAGTTCTAACCGAGCGGCTGTCTGAGCTTTTTCTCTGTGCCCAGCCTCTTAAATAATGACACTACTCTCACCAGACAGACAGATAGATAGACAGAGACCTGCTCAGTCACTCGAGGCTGTTGGCAGTGTGCACTGGTTGTTCTGTAGACGATTGGAAACTAAATCTAATTACAAGTCTTAATCATTTTCGCTAGGGATTATGATCAGGGAAAATAAGACAAACACTGTGTAATTGAACTACAGACACGTGTTGGTCTCTTTCAAGATGCCCATCTAACACGGTTAATTGCTAGAGACACAGAAGTTTGAAGACTACGCGATCACTCTTCATTTTTTTTATTTTATATCTTTTAAATGATCTAGACGGCATAGAGACAGGAAAATCTCCAATTAAATTGTAACTAAAAGAAAATTCTGATTTCAAATATTAATTTGCAAAACACAAGAATGAAAGACCTCCAGTGTTGCTATAGAAATAGTGCATTCTAGCAGAAGATATCTCCATGACAACCGGTTCCATTTTGTTGACATAGCGTTTCCACTTGATCATATGCAAGCACATTTTTAGAGGAATTACAACAGTTCTATAGACGCAAGAGGAAGAGATTCTGAGATCAGCAGGCGTATTTGAAATATAAACAAACACAACTTGATGCTGCTCAAGCATGAGTGGTTGACGATGGATTTAAAATGAAAACTCCATTGAAATTGATGGGATGAGTTAGATGAGTTTTTTAATATGATAAATTGGCTACATTTTTATTTAAATCACAAGATCGGTCTACCGCATGCTTGGGTGGTTTTCTGTTTTCGTATTGAGTGGAACTGTTTGCATACATTGTTGACCTTTTCCGCTTCACCGAAAGTTGTGTGTGTTCATTTACGGAAGACTTTTTTTTCCCCCTCTGTAAATGTTCGTTTGTTAGAGGAGAAGCCATTAGGTGTTTGAACAAACAAACGGCTTATTCAGACTGCAAAGGAAGTAGGCTAGAGACGTCATTTCCGGTAATGTATTCACTACGCAGAGAAAACAAATAATAGTCCAAGTCAAACGTATCCTTCATATGTCGCACTGGTCCGTGATTCTTTATCACACTGGTCACACTTGAGAATAACAAACTACCCAGCCGCGTGATGCATCTCCAAACTTCGTCTGTATCATCCAATCTGAGCTAGGCAGTGATGCCGAAGAAACAAGGACGTCTTTGGGTGTTTCTTCCGTCCACGAGGGAAACATCCCTCTGCTTACATCGACTTTAAGTCGCTTGTAATTCGGAACATAAGAATAAATCACGTGGTTGGCACAATGCTTGCGTTGTTAGTGGTGGAGCGCTTTGATCATGTTGTTATGGCTGTATCGTGAAAAAAATCCTCAATGTTATAATCTTAGATGAATTTCTGAGTTCCTTCAGATTTCGTTTTACTTTTTCCTGTAGCATCCGAACGTGTTCGATAGTGATTGACGGCTGCTTCCAGCCAGGCGAACACTACACATCCACTGAACTTGACTCTCGCGTAGACAGATAACTGGCTTGTCTATAATAAAGCACCAGACACATCACGTTCGCTGCTGGTTTTTATTGAAGACAATAAAAAAAAAAAGAAGAATTGACCATCCGATCATAAGGGATAGGGGTGGGGAATCACAATGGGGTGATTTTTCTCTTTTGGTTCCACAAAAGTCATGCAAGAAGCAGATGTTCTGCAGTTTAGGGGAACACAATATGTTGCGTGTCTATCAACTCAGAAATATCTCCCGTTTATGGGGGACATTTGTGTCACATCAAGTGACGTCTCAGTGGCCGACATCTCGCATACTATTCTACTACATTTATTAAAATATTTAGCCCACTATTATCCTTTAATTCTTAAATCAGTTGTTGAATTTATTCCCATTTGTCTGCAAAGTTTCTACATCTCTACGAATACGCAGATGTAGTTTGGAAAACGAGCGCCCGTGCTTCGTAAGACACTGATACCGGGAGTTAGGGTGCAAAATACATTAACATAGTCTACAGTATGATAAGGCTTCGATCCTCGGATGTCACCCTCAGCAAGTGATCCCGACATTGTCTGTTAGCGAAAAGATGTTGAGTAGTATTTCATGATGATAATTAAAAATGACTGATGGGTTGGAGAATCTGTGTTAATCGCTTGGTGATGTGAAGCGCTATAATTTGCTTGTTAGGTATCGATAAGGGACTCCTTTTGTGGAATGATTACAGCTGGTCCTGCGATCAAGATAAGGACGAGTGCTTAATTGGTAAGCATGCGATAACTCAATCAGAAACTCTTGACAACAGGGATTTGTTGAAAGAGTCTTTGTTGCTGCAGTAATGGTGTCATACGTTTTGGTATAAAACAGAGAATATATTCGTAACTATTGTTGGTCTACAAACTTGTTTCTATTGGAATATTAACACATTAATCTGATTTATTGCTGTTAATATGAAAGTTTACTATATACACCCTCTGTCCAAAAAGAAACCGAAGTTTTCGAAAATAGAAGAAACTAGTGGCGCCACCTGTTGTATCTTTTTGTTGTCGAAAGCGGCAACCTTCATTAGTGTTGTGTCAACTGTTTATGACATTTGTTTCATTAGAAGCAGATTTATAGTGCCAAGAGTGACAGTGTGTTTTGACGAACGGTCGGAAAATGAGTTTCAGTTACAGAGCTGCGATTGACTTTTGTGTTAAACTTGGTAAACGAGAGTTTGGGCCTTCGTAAATTGAATTCCCCACAAGTTGACCGACGACCAAAAAATGTATCGAATTGAACACTGCAAGGACGTCACTAAAACTGCTCGTAAGGACTCAAACTTCCTTGAACTGGTGGCGAAACGTGGTATTTTGAGTATGAGCCCGAAACAAAACGCCAGAGTGCTGATTGGAGACCATCAGAAGAGGGACATCCGAAAAAAGTCGCTTGGAGAAGTCAAAAGTAAAGACAATGCTGATTTGTTTCTACGATTCCAAGGGCATTATCCACAAAGAATTCGTTCCGCCTGGCCAGACGGTCAATGGTGAGTTTTATCTCGAAGCTTTGAAGCGATTGATAGCGAGAATTCGTCGAGTATGGCATGAATATCGTGACGACCGACCGTTCGTCAAAACACACCGTCACTCTTGGCACTATAACTCGGCTTCTAATGAAACAAATGTCAAACTAATGAAGGTTGCCGCTTTCGACAACAAAAAGACACAACAGGTGGCGCCACTAGTTTCTTATATTTTCGAAAAGTCCGGTTTCTTTGTAGACAGAAGGTGTATATCAAGTCTGAATAAAAGATCTTGGTGTTTCTTGAAAGGATTCAAACTCAGATGTTTTTAATTCAGGATTGCGAGCCACAACTTAAATTCCAAGTGTTATTTATAAGAGCTAAAAAAATTAAGCGACTCGTATTTTTTTAAACAATAAAAAAGATAAATATTGTTATGTGTATTTTCCACATGATATCCATGACATTCAACTTTTATTTTATTTCATTTGGAATACAAAACTGGAACACCCGCAATACTCGACTGCGATCTTTAAGGCACACATCTGTTGAACTCGTTTTAATGAAGACAGCTCAACGTTCGGGCTGTTTGTATATGAAGAGATGACGTGGCATATTTTTACCTTAATGGTAACACACAAATATTGACTTTCACTTTCCACGCAATGCAATTCTGAGTAGTTTATTTTTACCCGATGCGTTTTTAATTAACTTTATGCTAATGCTATTCCCTTGAGATTGTCGCATTCTGAATATCGTGCGAGTTGTCCTGTCAGAAATAGTTACGATTCATTTACATCAGAATGAGAAGGGTAGAAAAGCTACTTTGTTGGCCTCGCGATAAACTTATGGAAAAGGAATAGAAATGTATTAAATTTTCAAGCCGTACCCGTCGGCGTTTTTCTAGGATTTCGCTCTTCGTGCACGTTTATCCATCTATGGTGGAGTCTACAGTAACTTTCAGTTGAAAGTATGAGATGTTATTCTATTGGATGGGACTTCATTAGATCTGAAACTAATGTCTTTATTTTTTAGGTTCAACCAACACATACATCCTTCCCTAGTTCAGTTGGTATCGCCAATGCCCTTTGCTTGGGTCCGAATCCGTCTAGGACGTGAAGAAACTTTATAATGGTTTGCCAACTAAGGGAGAGTTAGCCAGTCTCGTACGGAGCGCAGAGTTTTTCATCGTACAAGACGTTTCCAATGTTTTAGTGGATGTGTATCAAAGGATATGGGAAAGATCACAAGATCAATGGAAGTGGTCGGTAGATGACTTTGTCGATTTTCTGTTGTTCAGATGACCTAGCTCAACAGTTGGTACTGTCTAGTTTCTTAACTTTAATAGCAAATAAATAAACACACATAATGTGGTAGGCTACCATCCTACTTGTATGTCAGGGAAGGTATTTGAAAATCCATAGTTTAGTGAGGAAAGAAAACAGAGCCGACTAGAAGCAGCAAATAAAAGGAAAGTCAACTATAAATGTGAATATCTATCCAAGAAGATCCCAAACGCTTTCAATTAATATAGTTTTGCATAATGGCAACCGGCTATTGCATGAAACTGACTTTATATGATCAATCCAATATTTCAATGTTTAGCGTATCCGCTTTATACCCAACAGATGGTGGGGTTCATTCCGAACTGTGGGCATATGCGTTTGTGACTTAGGGGTAACATAATTTCAATCTGATATTAGACTATCATCCTGCTTACTGGAGGCCTGAAATATCTTGTGAAAGTTCATCTTTGGTGGTGTGTGTGTGTGTGTGTGTGTGTGTGTGTGTGTGTGTGTGTGTGTGTGTGTGTACAGTAGGTGGAAACGATATTATGTGATTCTTTGCCCACAAATTATACTCTTCTTAACATCCCTGTTTTACTTAGAATAAGCAAATAAGATTCTGTGCCAGGTGAACACCCTCTGTCCAAAAAGAAACCGAGCGTTTGATAGAAAATAAAACAAAGGCCAATTATAATTATTCAAATCATTTATTTCAATCAAGTTTGGCACGGTCTATTAATTCGTTAAAGGAGTTTTTTATATCGGTTTTGGGGATACTGTTGAGGGTCGTGGTTACTGCCTCTTGAACGTTTGTAATGGTGTCGTATCGCTTTCATTTCATCTGCAAGTGAAGCCTGGGGAAGAGAAAGAAGTCACAGGGCGCTAAATCAGGTGACTCTGGCTAGCGATTCAACACACAAATTTAGTTTTTGCTCAAAAACTGTCTCGCAATGTTGGAAAATCCTACCAGCTCCCTATCAGACTGGTTGGTGTTCTTTTTCCATCATCTTTTTCAACTTTGTATTTTTCGTCTTATTTGTGTTATTGTTTTAATTCAGTTTTTTAATTCATTGTTTTAACAGTGAAATGATTAGCTGAAGATCAATGTTTTTCTTTTTCAGTCTTACGTCAGCTGTGCATTGGGTCTCGAGTCTGTTGGTTACACGATGATGTGCATGGGAGCAATGAATACAGTGGGTGCGCTGGCAGTGCACCAGTTTTCCAAGCACATCAAAAGACCGATCATCATGGCAGCAGGACTCATATTCCATGCAGGATTGCTGATGGTCTTGTGGCTATGGAGACCAGTTAGAGATGACGTGGCTGTGTTTTATGTGATCGCTGCAGGATGGGGATTGTGCAATGCCATCTGGGAAACTCTCACTATCAGTAAGTAAATCACGTGATATAATTTCAATTTTCGATAGTAAACATTAAAACAAAGGATTAAGAAAGCGAGAATGGTAAGGAGAATTGGTGGTTACTATTTAAGTTGGTGGGTTGGGCCCGTGCATTGTGTCTGTTAACTTTGTGTGTCCTTTTTTGCATTGATCCCATAAACAACAGATCAAAGGACCTAAAGAGACCCTCCCCCCTTCTCCTATATTTAAAAAAGGTAGCAGAGATGACCCTAAAAACTGTATAAGTATACTAAATTCCTGTTACAAAATATATAGCAGAATTATGAATAGCAAACTAATGAAATATTCCGAATTTTAGAAGTACAGAATGGATTTAGAAAAGGACGATTTATAGACCCGGCCTTTTGCCTAAAATTAATAGAGAAAAGAAGAGAATACAATTTAGAAACACATATTGCATTTATTGACTTTGCATTTTACAAAGTTAAAAGAAACATTATTTAACATATTAAAAGAAAGATAAATACCAAATAATATCCTAAAAGCTATCACAAGTATAAATGAAAATAATCAAATACAAATAAGATTAAATCACGAGCTATCATATACGAGAGAGATAAACCAAGAGATCCAACAGGGATGTCCCCTCTCAGCAACTCTTTTTAATATTTACTTAAATGAAATAATAATAAAATGGAATAAAAATTTCCATCAAGGTATTAAACTTTTTCCTACTGTTAACTTAAACACTCTCCTTTTTGCTGCCGACGACCAAATGATAATTACAAATTCTGAAGATAACTTACAGAAAGTTATTTTAGATCTAAATGAGATATCCAAAGATTATGGTATGATAATATCAACGGAAAAATCAAAAACTATGGCCGTTAAAGGACAAGATCCAGCAAGAACTAAAATTATAATGGATAGCAAGATTTTAGAACAGGTGAATTCATTTAACTACCTAGGATGTATGATCACTCATGAAAATGAAAAAGATATAAACATAAAAATTGCAAAATATTTAAAAATAACAGGTGTAATTAACTCTATATTTAAACCAAACCTAGTTCAGAAACAAACCAGACTAAAAGTATACAATACATTAGCCCTACCAGTCTTAATGTATGGAAGCGAAATCTGGACAATAAAACAAAGACAAACAAAGATTAACAACAGCAGAAATGAAGTTCATGAGAAAAACTGCAAGGTATACTCTATTTGATCACAAAAGAAACGAAGAAATTATGAAAGAATTAAACCAAGAATGAGTAATAGAAAAAATTAAAAAATGAAAACAAAAAAGATTACCAAAACAAGCCTTAAAGTACAAGCCATTAGGAAAACGAAAACCGGGACGTCCTCTTAAGAGATTCAACGATGACTTCTAAGGCCGGAACAGGCTCACTCTAGGCCTAAATCCTTGATAGGCATGATGGCGATGATGAAAAACCCGAGTGTATCTGATGAAAATCTCTTCCCCAAATCCAAGACTAGCTAACTCACTTTTAGGCGAAATCCCTCATAAGGTTCTTCGCAACCTTGGTAGGATCAAGATGAACCTCTTTCCCAGACATAATAAGAAACTGATGAAATATGGCCTGGTCAGTCAAGGTTTTTTCCATTAACTAATTTCACGAGGAAAAATAGTGGATAAAAATAAAATCCTTCTTTTCAAAGTAACTTTTCTAGAAATACTCTTGTTTGCTAGTCTCTTATAGTGAAGGAAGTCGTGGATCACTTGGAGTACATCTGAGACTCAAACAAACTTAAAAACCCGAGTTTGGTTCATGCGCGGTGTTAGAGAAGAGACAAAAAAAGACTTTCTTTATCCCCAGATAGAGAGTACCCCAAGTGATTTTCATTTTACACGTTCTTGGGTGTTAGGAGTAGAAGAAAAACATGCGAATGTCGTGGATACTCTAATGTAAAACTTCTTGAAGAAAGCCCTTCTATAATGGTTGATGTCCTTCAAAGAAATAACCATCACAAGTTTAGAAACTTTTTTGTTTGCTGAGTTCGCCTTCATACATTCACATAGAGAGAGAGAGAGAGAGAGAGAGAATGTGTGTGGGTGCGTAAGAGAGAAAGATTTTAGCTAGTATCTTGTTCCTCAGAACAGAGATGAGAAGTGGCGTGTGTGCGTGTGTACATTTCGGATCTTCGGACACGACATGCATCTTCCATTACTGTTCAGAACTTCCATTTGGGATAAAAAGAAGATTTCTACAGCTCTTGTAATAGATACTTTATCCATGCTTTAGTGCATCTCTACTGTTCCAAGGACTTAAGACAAGCTGAAGTATAAAGTAAGATTTATTCGCTAACATTATTTCTGAATGACTTTGTTTTAACCCCTGGATTTCATAGCTTTATTTGTGGATAAAATCTCAAACTGGATTGCAGTTAGTAATAAACTTTATCGCAACTTCGTTCCTGGGTAAACTGGGTTAAAAGATAACTAAAAGAATTCCATTTGTGCTCATCAACTTGTCATACAAATTTGTCCACAAAATTACAGAATAGATTCCATTAAATATGTTCACTGTTAGCTTGATTTATAAATGAAACTATTCTCCTTGTGCTTATTATACTGTGAATAAACTCTTTCTTCCAAATCAATTTTGTTCATCCTATCAATGAGCCTAACGAGGAAGTGTTTTTATATTTCTTCTAGCTGCGTTTCATGTTCGTTTTTTCTAATCTCATTATTTGCCCATGCTTTCAATTATCTCCTAATATTCATCGAAAGAGCTTTTCATACACAAATGAGCTCAATCGCATTATTTGAAATGACAACATCAAATTAATGTCGTAATCTCGTGTATTTCTTTGTGAGCCAGCTAAATGTATTTAGCATAACGAAGAACTATTTATTACAGAGATTCATTTGGAACACGATATTACAAAACATTCAATGCGAATAACTTGGGAAATAATTTTGCTTACTTGTCGAAGTAGAATTATCCAGAAAGAATTATATATTATTCTACATTTGTTCCAGGATAACGCTATCGTCTACCTATAGTTTTGTATCAAGTTTAATTAAATCAACACTGGCGTATTTGCCACATCAAAAAGAGGATTTGAATACTCCTATACTACGAACATCGTATCTCCTGCCTTTTTTTGAAACTGATGCGAGGGAAATCTATTTTAAGTATTTTGTTTATTTCTTAGTGTCTTCTTTGGCTTGCTAATATCTTTCTGTTAGTGTATTTTGTGCCGATTCTTAAGGGATAGTACAAGGAAAACGCCCATCTGCTATTGAGTTTGCTTAATAGCATTACTAAGATCTCTGAAGGTGAGCCCACAAAACGACGTAGCCTTTGGCAACTTTCTTTTTATCTTTTTGAAGTAACACGAAGTTCTTTTCTATTCTTAATGCTATTTGCTTGTGTCACACCTCTGTGTGAGAAGCAAAAAGCATCAAGTTGGGGAGAGAGAGCCGGCTCATTTATACACTAGAAAAGGATGTACCACGTCTTTCCTTTTATGGTGCAAATGTTTCAATGGGAACATTTTTGGCTGCCAAAATGATGTAGTTTATCAAACATGGCTAAGTTAACATTATTTGGATGCTGATAGTGAAGTTGTCTTTCCAAAAATGAGGTAAATCGATCGTAGAACACACGCATTTATAGCACAAAATGTTCACATTGACAAAGATCAGATATTAACCACACAAGTGTATACTCTATTACGTCAAACTCTACCCACAAGATATTAATGATTTAAACAGAAATTTGCGTGTAACCACGACATGTATATGCGATGTTTAGAGAATTTTTTGGAGGATTCAAAACTTCTCAAAATGCGAACTGTTTAGTGATCTTGTTTTCCTTCTGATGCTTACCTAACTTACCAATATAATAACTGTGAACGAGAATATGTAACTACGTTGTTTTTGAAATTTTTACAATTACATAGTTGATTGGGTTTTTCGATTACAACTGATGTAACCAAGGCTATGAAATTAGTGTAATTACATCTGCTACTTGTATGTCTTTCGGGCTAGGGTTTCCTGATTTGGGAATTAAAAAATCCTGCTATCTCCGTATGAGGTAGCAGGATTTTTCATGGAAGTTCATTTATACAGTGACATAAAAACTCTTTCCATTTCATCAATAAATAACGTCAATGAAGTTAAAAATTTGTGCATTATCTGATATTTGTGTTTGATTCTCAATTGAATAAAACTAAAAATCACCTTCTGTAAATGCTATTAATATACTGACATCTTGCCTTTTTAATTGTCCATCTTCATTTATCTCTTTTTTCCCCTTTTTTTAGCTTTCATCGCTACGACCTACACTGATGACTGGCAAGCACCTTTTGCTGCATATTTCATGACCCAAGCCACAGGTTTGACGGTGTCCTTTGGTTACAGCTTTTATTTGTGCAACGAAATCAAGATTTATGTGCTAGCGGCTGTTCTTCTGGTGGCCATAGTACCATATAGCATTCTGGAGTTTCGACTGCATCAGCAACACAAATTGCAAGAAAGGACTGCCATGCTGTGATGTGCCAATGATTCAAGTGGTGCCGAAGACTGTTTCCATGGGAACTGGATTTCGATAATTTATTTTATCCTAATGGATAAAAGTGAGATTGATAACGGATTATGTTTTGAGTGTATTTAGTGTACGAAGAAGTGGGAATGTTAAACAGACCTTCTTAAACTTGTATTCTTTGGTAAACACTCAATCCACTTTTAATTGATTCGGTTCTTATGTACAATGTTCGAGTTTTATTACAAGGTTCACGAGAATAGGGGCAAAGGGAAAATCATGGTGTCGTCCAAGTTTTAATTGATAGCAGGAGGAGAATCTTTTGAAATAAAGAGTGGAGAAAAATATATTGCTGAGGATTCACACCAGTCGTCCAGGATGCATCTACATTCAGAACAACCCAGTCCAGTTACAAAGCCGAATTAAAACATTTCTGCCTGCCTCTGGACAATGATGGAATCATAATCATTTATGATTATGAAAACATGATGGAAGTCGTGGTGAGGAGTGGTGACTGTTTTGGCGACATACCACTCTCCGTCATAATAAATATGACATTAATTAAATGAATTCTTTGGTGTGTTAGTGAATATATACATCACTAGATGGCGCTGTACGAAACGAGGAAAACTGTGTACAAAGTAACTTCCTGTTCACCCTATGATGTTGTTCTAGTCATATTACTTGAATTCCTGAGCAGTATGTGTTAGGTGGTGTAAAAGTATGGTGTGTGTGTGTGTTCGTGAATAGACTGTAATGATTGCTATTTGGTGTTAAATTTTATTAACAGGCTGTTCAAGAAACAGATGTAATTGCAAGCATCATATACTGCTTATTTGATATTTTAACTGTTATAGACCAAAAAAAAACTATAATGAACTTAAACTCTGTTTATTTCTGCCCTGCGTTTAAAGTTTTTCTCTTTGCATTTCTTTTCTATTCTTTTAGATATGTAAGATTCTTAGTCTTTATTCCACCCTAATCTCAAGAGTGAAGGTTCCCGATAGAGGGAGCTACTAAATACAGTCGAACCAGATTAAGAATTTTTTTTCCCCAATGATTTTTAACCTTGATACATACGACGTCATAAAGCGAATCCCATGCATGATAGACGTACAAGAGGATTATATACGTAAAAGGCGAAAACAAAATCCACCCATTTCCGTTTCCCATGGCAACGGATGGATTTTATATAAAGAATTCAGAGAGCATTAGCACCTTGTTAGCTTCTGGCCTTCGACCCAATAATCCAATTCCCTGTTCTCAATAATTAAATTTTACGCAGTGTGTATTAACTGCTATTGACTTACAAAGGTTTTAAGTCATTCTCCCTAATCTTAAGCTAAACTTTTCTTGTTGCTCATTTTAATTTTTCTATATCAATGCAACTGTATGGTTATTGCTGATAATTCTACCATTTTCTTATTTATTTGTTTCTTCCAAGCAAATTTTTAAAACGCCAGGTGATTTTTTCTGGTCTACAGTCACTGGTGGAGATCTGTTCCGGGATTTTAAAATTTTTATTTCTTTTCTTTTACGAGATTTTCTGGAGCCCCTGTAACATTCCAAGCCTTGTTGATAAATGCGGGCGATCACAGCCGTTAGAAGCAAGAGTGTGTCTCTTGTCTGACACCGGATAAATTAAGTGAACAAGTGGAAGAGACAGGTGCTTTATCAGTTCCCTTCTTCCACCGTGTAATTCGCTATGGATGGCGTTTAAGATCAAAGAGAATTCTTGAGTCGAATGCTCTGCATTCCCAATCGAGTGGAAATCTATTTTCTGGTCATCGCTTTAGTTTTTGTTAGAAATTTTTTAGCAGAATTTCTCTGATAAATAATCCATAATGTAAGATGAAATGAAGGAAAAACTTGATAAATTCCTAATGTGGTTTTAAAGACATGAATTGTATTAGTGAAATCGGATTGCTTTCAGCTAATAGCAGTAAAAACTAACGGGAAAAAAATAGAGGTTTTATGAACTAGAATCCGAAGTTATAAGGAAAAAAAGAGAGGTAACCATAGCAACGAAAAGTGTTCTTGTACATCAGATAAAAACAGAGAATTGGTTCCAATAAATGTCACGAATACATTGAAATCGCTTCGATCTTAAGAGTTCATTTTTTAGCTGTGCAATTCACCACAAAGGATTCCTTTTTTGGTGCAGTGATATTCGTGGGATTATGTTGAGTTAATCTTCGACTGGTGAAAAATACCTTACTTGCCAATTTCACTCAGGATTCCGGGATTTGATTTTTATGTGGGTTTGCTAACTTAAGCTCTCACCTCTTCTCGTGCGTACATAATCCTTACAAAGCTATCGACCAATACATGAAAGCGAAAAAGTTGCAACCTTTCCAAACAAGGCAATTACTCCCACTTACTTTATAGCGATCTCCATGACAAATACAATCGAATTAATAGTTTCTCCTTGAAACGTTTAATGTCGGAAAGTGATGCTCAAGTATTTCATATGTTCGTGGGCACAAAAATCAGATGTACATAGTGATTTCCAGTTTCTTAAACCTGTAGGAGAAATCTTGTCTATCATGGTACTGTGATGTTCATCGTAAATTCTATTATTGAATACGAATTGATTTTATTCTCTTGTGCTTTCGCTGAAAAGATAAAATATTATTTTCTTGGTAATTCAGTATACTGAGTTATATTTCTTGTTGTTGCTTCTGTATTCGATGTTTTCCAATTCCCGGTGAATTTGTTTGTTTTTTCCTGTGATTTATATGAAGTTGTTTCTTTCAATTTGTACCGATAGGAGGTTAATATGTAGATCATGTTTCGTTAGACAAGCGGTTCATCTTTCTATAGGTGCTCGTAAAGCCTTCATTATTTTGGTTTACCTTTGTTTTTGGAAAAACTATAAATGCTACAAAACTCAAAGCAAAAGTATATGAAATATATTCATTGAATTCTACGCTATAATAAAATTTTAATGTATTCTGATCCGGTGATGGAGATTCTTTCTATTCTCTTATGATAAACAGTATCAATTTTTCCATAATCTATTTCCATATGCTTACAAAATGCTGTCGTCCAGGTAACCGTGACGTTTTTAGAGCTTTTTTTTAAAAAATACATTGTTACGTCACAAAGAGTAGGTTCCCATCTGTTTAGTTACTGATATTCACTACAGATTACTTTTTAAGCTAACAGATAATAGGAAGGAGGCTGTTTATTTTCATTCTCTAAATAAAATAAAAAAAAGTGCTATCACGCGCCTTTCTTTGAACTCCAAATCAATTTTAAAACAGATTCAGCCCAAGAAGGCTTTTTTGTGACATTTATACTAATATTATTCTTATTTATTGGTTATCTTTTTTTTTAATTTATTTATAATAAAATCTAGTCATCAGTATATTTCATGTTGATAATTGCTAATAGGTTTTATGATAAATCAATAATGATATTGATAAATCAATACATTGCACCTCGGTCCGATCCAGTAGATTTATGAGGAATATTTAAAATTGAAAATAAATGTTTCACAATTCTATGCTTGTGTTTTTGTGTTCTTTACGACCTATTTCAACATCTAATAATCACAATGTTATGACGTCATAGTCATGCGCATAAAAGATACCAACTACGAACTTCTTGGAAGCTCATCTTGTAGCTTACATCTCTAATCGGCTTTATTAAAGTAGTTGCCCAGTAAAATCCATGATCCGAATTCTTAATGGCATCCTTTTGATCTAGTCATGTTTGAGCCTGTATTACACGGAGAAGAGGATGCTGACTGAAGCTGTAACTATGGAAACAGTCGTTATGAAACCCATCTCCACGTCTGCGCAAGGATATTCCAGGTAGGTTACAACAGGCTTCAAAATAAAGTGAAGAAAGGTGAACCAGCATCTGTAAAGGAGAGAAGAGAATGGCATCTTTGATTCTAAGGAAGGCGGCTAAGTTGGAAGGTGCATTTGAATGTTAACACATAAGAGGATTGCACAATATAAGTATTCGACTCAGTGTTTGTCTGAGATATGTTAAAGCAAGGGGGCGTTTATTAAGTTTAGGGTATTTCTTAAAGGATTAAGAAAAAGATTTGAACTCATTCTTTTCAACATGGCTTCTTCTTGGAAAAGACCTAGATTTAAATGTCACGATGTGTGTGTGTGTGTGAGAGAGAGAATTTTTTTTTTATTGAAGTGTAAATTAATTTCACATGAAGATAAGGGTTTACCTTCATCTAGAATACGTCGATTTTTCTCCCATTTGCAAAGGGCAAAAATACTATCACATGACAACATTAACGTACCGGTCCGTTTTTTTTAAAACATTTTATAAAATTATCATCTTAAGACTTTTATAAGGTGTTATGCAGAATCTTCAAATATTAAGGAATAGATCAAAGTTCAGAAGGCTCATATTATGATTGCAGAGGGAGGAAGGAGAAGCACCGATCCGAATCAGATTCGTCGTCCATTTTTGTAGTCTTGTTTAAGAAAATAATAATAGCAGAAACAAAAACAAAAGCAATGTATATATTAAGAGTGAGTTTTTATTACTAATCGGTGCGAAAGATGGGCCATACAACTGTAGGATTAAAAGCATTGAGTTATGATAATACGGCATGCATTTCATTGATACAATACGTAGGGTTTTATGTATTTTATGCTTTTTTATGGTTTTAAGTTAATTTTTAAAACCACATTAGTGTCATATATTAATATTTATATAACCAAGGAGATGCAACAACTTGTATACCGTGAGTTAGAAATGCCCTTGTTAGAATCTCAAGCCTTTCCAGCTATAGTTGGCCATATATCTTAAATGGAGACTAGCTAACTTATAAAAAGGATAAATTGCAAGAGAATTAAACCCAAACTGTAAAATAAAGATTAAAATAAGCAATAAATGATATAGTGACATAATGTAAAACCTCAAAGAAAAAAGAATAAACAAAATCGATGTTACATTACCATGTATGAGCCGTTTGGACTTTGGCGTCATCTTCAAAGGTGAGTGACAGCATACACAAAACATCGCTGGTCAGTTCTCTTAGGTCAGTAACTAATTAAAACATAACTTCATTTTGTGCTGCCCTGGTTCGCATGCTACGCATCTGTGTAAGCTAATATTTAACTCGTATGGGGAGGGGAGGACTCGGAGCCTGGTACAGTCTGAGCTAACGATGGTTGCATCAAATATTTCCGTATGGATTCATCACGTTCTGATTCTATGGTAAATTGTCTATTACTAAAGTCGTAAAGTGAGGTTTGTACGGGAGATATACATGTCGGGCCTCCAATGTATAATATATTATCCACATATCGGCCATGAAAAGTAATGTCAGAGGGGGAAGGAAGGGTTTTGTAGGCTAGATTCCAGATGCGTCGAAAATAGTTCGGCCTACCGGAAGTTGGATTTCGGAGAGCTGCCACCATACCACCAATGAACAGTGACTAAAAACCTCCATGCAACCATTTAAGTGATCATCCCCACCGAGATACCCCTTTTCGCTCACACACCGTCACTTGACATCAATTTTTATTTCATTCATTTTTAACTGGAAATTTCCTGATCGGTTATAAATTTGCCATTTATTTTTAATATTTATTTTACAGTTCGTTTTTAATTCCCTTGTAATTTATTCTTTTGTGGTGGTTCGGTTTTATCAATGATGTATTAGCTCAGTTTATGCTCCAAGTAAACTCAAGTTAGCAACACAAAAAGTACTCCAGATTACCTCCAAGGTATGTATCTGAATATATGTCATTTATTGTTCTTTAATATAACAGGAAAATCCACTGCGTTCATAACCAGGGGGCGCACTTTAAGAAAACAAGTATTGCTATGTTGCATTAATTTGCATTTAGAGGATCCAAATGAAAAAGTTTTCAGAAATATGGCGTCTAAATTAAAACATTTAATATATGAATTTAAAATTAATATTCATTTTATTTGGTTTAACCTTTCTTTAGGTTTTTTAACCTGGAGAAAGATTAAAAGAAAGATAAAAAACAAGCTCTATATAATAGTTTGAATTTTTATAATACACTTCAGTACAAGGATTTTATACTTTAAAATGTTTATAATTGGTCAATTTAACTTCAGACTGAAGCTTTCTACACTCATACTTTACTTATTTTTTCTGATAATTTTGTTTTAAAAATTGAATGTTATATGAAGACATTAAGCTAACGGGAAGTCTTGCGAGGTCAGCGAACAGGTCAACAAAAAAGCCATAGTTTAAATTGATACGCAAGGACTTTAGAATTCAGCTATGAATCAGCTGTGTGTTAGGCCTGTGCCTCAAAGGAAGACGAAGTCAGTGCTTCCAAGTTCAATTATAGACCAGCGTTTCATTGGTCAATTACATATCAACTTATCCCATTTTCCCCTTAACGTGTCACACTCAAATAATCAACTAACTTGGCTTCATATGAACCTATTTAGGGCTACGACAGGGCAGTTAGTTCTCCCTAAACAGACTGCTGTATCTGTCGATAAGTTATATTTTCTAGTTGGATTGTTTTCAATTTTGGACCCTAGAAACTAAAGCTATGAGGACAGTGTGTTATGTTTGTGAATTTCTGAGAAAAAAAAATAAAAATCCTGAAACCCTTATAAAGATTTTGCAAGGTCTAGACGGGATTTGAACCACTTTGATGACTAAGGAATTGTCGATTGTATTAACATGATAGAATTAAAGAAAGTCGACATTGCATGCACTTTATTGCATTAAATAAATTATGAATGCTACTGCTGACTACTCCATCTATCGGAGGAACTTACGTTAACAACACTAGTGGCATCTAGTGGTTATTCCGAAAACTACTACTCCATTTAGCGGAAGAGCGTGTACTATTAAACTACAGCAGTGTCATCTAGTAGTCATTTTGAAATTAAAGCAAGAGAAAAGGTCTAAGAATAAAGCGAACAGTAAACTATATTTTACATTTTCTCTCATACATGTTTCACTTAATAATATTCGATGTACTTTTTGGTAAGTACCAAGTTAAAAGCATACAAAATGTACCAAGTGGATAAATTTGCTAGGACTATTCTGGAAACATTACTTTAACGATGGAGATTTGCCAATCCTTTATATGAGAAGTATTTCACATAAAGAAGTATTCCTGTAACAATACTTATTTGAGATACTGGTGATGTAAGAGTATACATTTTTGAAATGCAAAATTTGTTAATGTAATTTTAAATCAATACTACGATAATGGATAAGAATTCAACAAATTAAGTACACATATTGCTGAATTTGGGAAACCTAGATTTTCAATAAAATAACTGATGAGAGAGCTATTGTCTCACTCAATCTCCCTACTACTAAGTATGCTATCTAGCAGTGTTTGGATAAAATATCAAAATTATGTTATGGTAAAAAATTAAAAAAAAATTAATCATGAAAAAATATTGTTTATTATAGATAAAATTAGTTTGGTATAATTCAAAATTACTTAAAAATAAAATCTATTCCTTTAATTGTAATCAAAGGAATAGATTTATAATTTTTGGACATTACAATTACATCCTTTAATTGTAATGTCCAAATATTTAAAGAGACGGAGTAAACACGATGAGCACTACGAACACTCTACTACTGGCACAAACTGCATATAAACAACAGTGGAACTGCGCGACGGACAGTGCCGCATTGCGCTAATAGCTCGCATCTCACTATGACGTGCATATGCTTGCGCGCGTAGCAATATGACACTGTGGTAAACACAGTGCTACTAGCCTCCTTCGTGCTACAAGATGGATTTTTATTATTTTTTATACAAAATAAGAGAATTGTAGAGGATTGTTGATGATAAAATTAAATATTACAAGCAAATATAAATAAATGAATAAATATATTTATATATCGAGAAAAATTGGGGGTGCTGCAATTATGTAGTGCCTATGCACGAGCCGCCCCTGCTATTTACTTTGACAACGAAAATCCTAAAGTGAGGTCGGTAAAGTACATGCACTTAAGATGATGGATTTCTCCCAATTGTAGTCTTGCTCTTACTACGAGGTTATTAAGGATGAAAAACAAAACAAGCAGGCTTTGGAGGTTATAGTGTCTGGCACATTCCTCTACCAGACATGCCTCTTAGTGTAGTCTACTAGAAGGTTGCTCGGAAGACTAAATCAATTATTAATAAAGTAGACGAAACAGATTTTTGAACTCTAAATGAAACAGGGAACAACACAACATTTCCTTTTCCCTCTTCTTAGTAATTGGATCGCATTTTCTTTGCTGGTTTGCTTTATTCAACTCCTAAAGCATACATTATCCTCTTCATCAAAAAATGCAATTCTTTTAATTCACTACCATCAATATTGGCAAATATCGAGAATATTATTTATTGCGTTTTTTTCTTTTGAGTGTTGGGAGATGATTGAAAATTTCAAGCTGGGATTAGTGAATGCAGTGAGAAAAGAGGAGACAGTATTCACGTGATGTTACACATAAGAAACAGTTATTGCTATACAGAGACATCTGTCGGCGACAACTCGATTTTTCTCGAAAATGCAATCTGTTAAGGGATTTTAATTTTTTTTTTTCTGGCTCAAAGGCTATGAGGCCAGTATTTTACGTTTGTGATTTTTACTGTGTTCATAGATTGATTGGTCTGTTTTGCAGAAGATAAAATAACTAGAATATCCCGAAAAGTCACCAAACAGTTTTTTAAATTTTAATTAAGATATGATGCTTGAATATTTCTTTGTTTCTAATGCATTAAACATGCTGAGAATAAGATTCCAGGTAGTGGATTTTGTGGTTCAAGAGAATCTGTTTTCAAAGACCTTTTTTTAATTGAATCGATGAGTTGCTAAGAATCATAGCCGAAGCATCTCAAGATGAAGTCATATTGTGTATTAATTGTATTTTTTTCGACCAGTTTGCTGGGGTTTGGGTTTCCTCTGCCTGCAGAGGAAACCCTAATTTCAGGACACAAAAATACTTGAATCCCCCATGAAACTAGCTATCCTCATTACAAAAGCCATGTCTGTGGTCTTTACATCCAAAGTAATGCATTACTTGGACCAATTTAGGAGCATGGATCACGTAGTGGATTTATGTAAGCACGTCTATATGCAAAGTTCTACATTGTGGAAGGATCATGGCTTTGTTCTGACTTGTAGATCTTTTCCACATGGGTTAGGCAGCATTTTGACGTATTCTATGTATGATTACTGAAATAATTATTTTACTGGTTACATCACTAACTATTGAATCATGTATTAATAGGTTCTTAGAGAAGATGGTGGTGGAAGTGTGAAACAGATGGCTATTTCCTATCACATGTATTTTTTTTTGTGATTCTATCAACAGCTGTATCAATACCTGTTAGTATCGTTGGTGGACTAAGGATTTTTCCATTCTATTACGTAGGCTGTTCAATAAGTAATTAGACTATATTTATACAGAAAACAGATTACCTTTAATCGTCATCATTTAGATGGTCTTTTTCGAAGTAACTACCGTGAGACTCGATCCATTTGTCTCAACGTTGCGTCCACTTCTTAAACACATGTGAGAGTCCGTGTTTTGCGAGTTCTTTCGAAACCGCCTCCGCAGCTTTTACAGATGCTTTGTTGCTTTCGAAATGGCGGCCTCTTAGTGGTTTCTTGAGCCGAGGAAACAGCCAGAAATCGCACGGTGCGAGATCAGGACTGTATGAAGGGTGTGGTAGGATATCTGTGTTGTTCTTCTGCAAAACGTCCACTACACAACCAGCAATATGTGGCCTTGCATTATCGTGGTGCAATAAGGAGCCATTCTTTAGCAATGGATGCTTCCTTTTGACGTGCTTGGTGATAATCGCTGCTGTGTCGATCATTGTCTCTGTGATGGACGTTGAAGGTCTTCCCTCACGTTCAAGATCTTCCACATTTTGTCTTCCTTCCTTAAAAGTTTTATGCCAGCGAAAAACACTTGCCCTCGACATTTCTTCATCGTGGAAAGCTTCGCGTATCATGTTAAAAGTGTCCGATGCCGATTTTTGCAAACGAACACAAAATGTAATCGCATAACGCTGTTTCAAGGACGCTTCCATTTCGAAGACTGGTCGCGCCTCGGAGGCGCTCCGAAACAAGCTTGCGTTTAGTCACGTGACAGTCTGGCACATCAGCCCGTATACGCCATCTATCAACCTCTTTTGTTAATACAGACAGCAACATTTCTTTATTCCACAGAAATTAATATTGTGATGAATGGTTTCGCCACAGTAAAATTAGGCTTATTACTTATTGAACAGCCCACGTATTTTTTCTAGTTTACAAAAATTGTTTTTGTATATAGTCCGGAAGCCCTGTTCTAGAGAATAAACATCAAACTTTTCCAAGCCATCAGCCTCCAATAAATAAGGTGATAGTGGTCTTACACTAGGCAATGAAATTCGTGTCCTATCTAAAGATAGTCCGCGCGGTTAGCCTAGTGCCTGTGGGTTTCGCAACCATATGCCTGGGGAAGGAGTGTCTCAGGTTCGATTCCCGTCGACGACCTGAGGAGCTTAAGGATCTTCCTCTGCCATAGCCAAGTTAGCCTGTCTTTGGAGTGGACAGCAGGGTTTCCCCCCAGTTTATCGGTTTTAGCTTTTAAAAGATTCAATGCTTTTAATCCAGTGTTCCTTGAAATATCAGGAAAGGTGTTAGTGGAATTCCCGGTCGTTTTTGATAGGGGGACACGAAATATTATTTTACTCCACTCGTCCCCCTCTCTTTGGCCCTGTCTTAACTTCAGAAGTAGATATTTATTCTTATATCAATTAGAATATTTTGTGTATACAATAGCATGTGTTCTTCTAACCAGTTCGTTTGCTTTGTGATAGGAAAGCTCCCACTTCTGTATGACACCAAATAAGTCACCTTCAAATGAAACGTCCTTACAAAAGATTCTTCGAGTTCTAGACAGGATTTGAACCAGGGATTTTTAAACCAAAAGGCATCGTCCATAGTGGCTGAGTTAAAGAAATGCATTTAGTTTTTAGGAATAATAGTTTGGGATTTATTTTAACCTCAAGCTGATAAAATAGAGGCCCAATAGTCAATGTTAGAATTGTCTCGTAGGGGTGTAGAATGTTGATGTTTTTAAGGGGTATTGAACATTAACAGAGCGAGTGTATTACAGGAAATGGATAATTCTGGGAAGGGGATAGATAGATAGAGATTCCCTTTGAAAACATCGATAAATCAGCAGCAATAGAGGACATAACAGACAAGTCATGTCACTGACATTGGCAGTGACAAATAGTCGTAAATGGGGACATTGACACTAACGAAAACTCTCTCAGACATCCGTTCACAAGGGACAAGACTGTCTTTTCGCAAATGTGCTTCAATGGTCGATTTTTGACATGATGCCATTAGTCGAGACCGGGGCGACCTATTTGAAAGACGCCACAGTGACACTGTCGTCGTAGGAATTCTCCGTGCACGGACGTAAGGCGACAGTGGAGAGCTGTCAGCGAGAGTGATCGCCTTTAATCATCCTCAAATATACGAGGCACAGATTTAGGTTGGAATCGAGGCACTTCTTTCGTCTTAAAACGACCTCAATGATCTCAAGTTTTTATCGTAATACCTTCGAGGGTAAAGTGGTTGAGGGGAGCTCGGAATTAGATAGAAAAAAAAATAAGTGAGGTAACTTCAGACATTCTACTGATGGAGATAAATAAATGACAGAAAGTAAAACTAATTCCTGCGTTTCATGCACTTGCTGTTCACTGCTTGGTCCGCTGAATAGAAAAAAAATTAGCTTCGGAGACTAGAAATTCGCGGAGTAACCAAGAAAGAAGCGAACTGTGGAAGAAAAGCCTCAAGCAAGGACTAAAGACAGCACACAATTTCCCAAAGGCAACAAGAAAGATGATTAGAGGCATTCATTAAAAGTTTTCTTTCGGTCATGTGGGAGCTCCATGGAATGCGTTTGTTTCTTTAAGTGCGAAATCTCGAGTCCTTAGAGCTTCGAAGTATCTTATGATGACACGTTGACTGAGCATAGAAGCTTATTCTGAATGCTCCAACACCCGCATTGTGTTCGAAATTATCCAAGAATTGTCCGGAAAAAAATTAATTACTAGTTTTATGTTTCTATCATTTTCTTTATTTATCTTTTACCAATCTTGGGCATCTTTCCACCAATCGTGATTTAGGGGTTGTTTGTATAAAAATATCACTTTAAATACATTTGATTAGTGTAATACCTCGTTTACATTTAAGTGTGTTTACGGCAATTACCCTCAATAAATTATTGGTTGAGTGAATACCCTTACTAAAGACATCGCTAAAATAACTGTGTAGTTATATTCATGCATTGTTTGTCAGATCAACTGTTTACATAGTTAAATAGCTTCGCTAGTATCCAATAATAGACATGTTGCCATGGATACATGAGCCTTGTAGGCATTTTGTGTTTATCCTGGTCATACATTATTGAAACCGGCACTAGTAAGTACATTCCTAGCGACAATGACATTATCAATTTCCACTGATGATACGCCATAAAAGATCCATCCAATCAAGAACTTACGTCGTCTCTAAACTATTCTCTCTATCTGGGAGCAGGGAGTGAAATTAATCTCATGGGCTTGTGTTCTTTTACTACTTTAGTCATTCATGGTATCTTAATTGTTAATTATCTTCTGTGATTATATTTTCTAGAAATTTCCTTTCCTGCAGGCATCAGTGCTACGTATGGCACTTCCTCCATTCGTACAAATGTTTTAGTTCTCTGGGCGATGTTTCGCATGCTTAAAGCTTATTATAGGAGAGTTGCTTAGTAGCTACGGGACATTTTAACTTAGATGAATGAATAAAATTAATCTCTGCCAATCAGCCTACTGATGGATCGATAATCAATGGATAGAGAGATCACATCGCGTTTTTAGAATTGAAAGAATGTGTAAAAAAAGATGAAAGAACAGAATAGAAGTGAAATGTCACTGAAAGCAAAAAAGAGAAATAAATGCATGATACACAAGAATTTTCATCTAATTAGATTGTGTTTTTAGGATAGAAAGAATGAGTAAAATAGATGGAAACAAAACAAAGAAACAATGAAAAATCCATACAGAGAAAGATGCGGTGACCTTGATTGCAATATTGCGTTTCACTGAGAGAAGCCAGAGGAACGTGCAAACAAAGAGAAAGCAAACAGACCACAAAATACCGGAAGTAGGAATGATAATACAGCGGAAGTTGAGTGAGACAGGCGTAGCAAGGTAAGCTACATCATTTGTCAAGTGGGTTCATCGAAATCCAGTTTACTCAACTTAAAATGTACACTAATACGTAATTTACAAATAACGTTTATAAACAATCCGTAAATTATAACAAGAACTAAAGGGGGCGCTGAAATATTGTTTCAGCGCCCCCTCTTTGTTTTGTCTATTTTTCCCTTTAAAAGTTCGGCTTGCATTCTTATGGTTGGCTGGATTCAAAACGTTGGTTTGATCTACAGCGCCACTAGTGGGCGCAATCAGAACCTACTGTTGCCATGGAAACAGAGCAGATATATCAGGTTTGAGGCAATTAAACCAAAAAAATGATGTTTATTTTATTAACAAAGAAAATTATGAATTCTAACTTCGTGTAATCAGGGTAAGTAGTTCGAATGCTGGTTTTCTTTCGCTTCTCTAATTATCTTGTCTGCTAACTTGTCTGTAACGTGCGGGTTTAGTCAAGGTATTTGTAATCAGGAGTACATTCTAGCGAACATCTGTTGCCTTTCAAATCCTGTCTATCAATTGTTTAATTAGTGTCGACACAACCTCAAACAACTAAGGGTTGCTCAACATATGTTAAACTATGAGTCATGGTAACTCCTTTGCTCTGCGAGATAGTCGCTACAATAATTTTGTTTGTGGTAATTAAAAACCGAATATTCTTTTTATTTAAGATTGAAAGTTGTATTAACTAACTTCTATTTCCAATAAGAACGTTTTTTTAAGATAAATCTTTATTTGGATCATAAAAGATGAGGATTTCTATTACCGATTTCATAGTCGACCATTGGAATACACACTAGAATACATGGTAGACATAACTAAACAATCATGGACTCCACTAAAATTAGTAAATCAATTTGCAATTACCAGTATGACGCCATGCATTACATTGACATGTCATACTGATGTTTGAAGAGGGAACACTGGTCCAACAATCTTCAACAAATGATTTCCTGCTTGAAGATCCCTGTGCTGCGCAGCCTAGTTTTGCCCTTCCTAGGAAGATTTGGTCATCTATCAATGGGATCAGAACTAACTAGGGCAGATGTGGCTACCTATAGTACTCCCACAGATACGAGAGACCCTTCGACACTTCTGCGCATGTCAAAAGAAGGAGAATCCATTCCGATAATAGGGTAATCAATCCGTATTGTGGAATGAGATGTTTATTATTACACGTGGGAAAATTAACTTCTCTTTTATGATCATTGTAGTTTTTAAAGTGGTAACTGTTTTGCTTGTATAACAGTCGGAAAATTTGACGTATAGAGCAGGTGATTACGCGTGTTAGTGACTAATTCGTACATCGCCTTATATCTTTCTACCCTTCAACATGAATGAACTCTTCTTGGCAGTCTGCCAACGATAGCTCTCGCTTCTGTGGTCGGACTATACAGCATAAATGGAAACTATCAGACCACCATTATTGTAAATGTTCCCCTGTGGCCCAGACAATTGCTCATATTATGAATGCCTGTTCAAGACGTCGATTTCATGCTGGTGGCCTCCAGGAGAGGTGACAAATGAGGCCCTGGATTGGCTTTCTGGTCTGGACGTTGACTTATAGCTGATTTTTTCATTTTTTTGCTATAAGAAATAAATGGTGCTTGCGAAGTACAGACAAAGTAAGGAGAAATACGAGGAGATATGTTTGTTACTTATTGACAACTTAAGAGAAGTGAGAATTCGGAATTATAATGGACTTTGATGGAAACTGATGTTTTCAGAATCCAATCCAATACACGCTACGTATTGGATTTTATTTATCTCAGAATGGAATCGAACGGTGATATCTTTCTGCAATGTATGACGCATCGAAATATTATCAAATAGATTTAGAATTTTTGCTAGAAAACGTTGTTAGCCTACTTGATATATAAACGAACGGATAACTTATAAGGTTCGTTTTTAAAATTAAAGAAATCGAAAACAAAATCAATTTTATTTTTAAATAAAATCTGAAAACAATCTTAACAGTACTTTCAGATCAAGCACTCGAGAACAGATTGCATGCAGAGCAGTTATAACAGTAGAAATAAGAAAAAGTAATAAAAATATCATTCACAGAACCTAGACAATGTCGTAATATATTAGATATTGATCGTCATCTATTCTACTAGACAATGCGTTGTTCTCAATTGAGAGCATTTGATTGACAAGCACAATCAATTGTAAAGAACGTTCCCATTACAATCTTTTATTCTCCATTCACAGGAGAGAAACTATTATCAATTTAACTGCCTTTAATCTTTGGTACTTTTTTTCTTTCTATTTCCGCTCTGCTGGCTCCACTGAACAATATAATTATCTTGGATAATGAAGTCTTTAGAGTGTCTCCGATTTGTATAAAAAATGGTTCACTTCTTTGCTTCTTTTTATTCTTCAACCCCCTCTTTGGAACGTCAAGGCAATGTGACCTCAACTAAAGATAGATGCATTTGTTCGTCACACAATAAAGTCACTTTCAAAGTCCTAACCATGAGACTAACGCGAATATGGAATCCCATAAGAGATTGAAATTCGCTGTCATTTCCAATTTACTTAAATGAAGTGAGGGAGATTATGTTGGCAGATCAGTCACAAATAATTAGTCGCTACACGTAATTACATCTTAGGTAGGATTACATCTTCAACTTTTCGTGCGTGTAAGCCGTATAATAATGTACCCAAACCGACATCAAAGGGCAGTGCTTAATCCCATAGGGACACTTCACTGGCGGTTATCTGATAAATTTTAATCTTAATATCATTAGTAGTCGGGCTTCATAGTTCACTTCAAGTGAGGCAATCCTTTATGCTGTACAGAATAAGAATTGGCTTAGGCTTCGTCAAGTTTTTATAAAAATGAGAAAATATTTATATATGCCACCAGATGGCAGCACTACTAAAGAGTATAAATTGATCTACAATTTTTAAATTGTTCTTTAAATAGCAGTTTTTATAATTTCGGTTTATTTTGTGACATAATTCGCTCATAGTCAAAATTAACATAAATAATAAATTATGATTTTGTACAATTTTTGATCAAATTACCTAAAATGAATTCAAAATTAAAATTTTGAATTCATTTTTGAAATATATTATCTGGCTTCCAAATATAAGTAAATAATATTGAATGCTGTAAACCACTGGATATCATAATCGAATTTGTCCTTAATAATTTTATTTATTTTACATATTGCACATGCCATTTATTATTTTCAAATATAATAAGAATGATACCATTTGTATTGTGCTGCCATCTATCGCACGTTTAACAAAGTGAATAGATGCTTTGGAAAACTTAAATATATACTACTAACGTTATTGCATGTATATGTATCAAATATTAAGGAAACTAAAATCAGCATATGATCATATAATCTGCCCAAGAAAGAAGCAAAGTAGTCTTAAGAGATCAAGTACTGCATGCTGCTAATTTATTAGCTATGAATAATAAACTGAATACCATTACAATGAGACCTTATCACGCATGTTAAGTGCAGCTCTGTGTAGCTTTGTTTGCTGCAACAAACAAACATTACAAACGCATTTGGATAGAATTAAAGAGGCAATAAATTTTAGAATACCGTGCATTTTTACTGAAAGGAATGTAGTTTTGATTATTAGAGACAGAAAAGTTGTCCTTGAAACTATGCTACCAAAAATAACATCAATTCTCCGAGCTACCTGCTTCATTATAATCACTCGACTTGACCTAGATAACATAGTGGCGAATAGTTGCAGATTAATTTTCTTTTTAAATACAGTGTGACCTTCAAAAATTAACACAATTTAATTATACTTATATATAAACAAACTATTATCAAATACGATCAGTTGATATCCGCTGCATTTTATTCACGAGTTAAACTCTCATCATTTTCTGTGTTCACACTTATATTGATTTCCGATAGTCTAAATATCTACACTGGCAAGAATATCTTTCCTGATTCGATCTTCAAAAGATAATAAATCATGAACAGTTTTGAAGCAGACTACAATTACTTATGTGTACGAGAAATAAAACTCCTGTGTGCATTTACTAATTTTTTCCCTTCTTTTTCAGGCAGTTGTAATTTATATTACGTTTCCTAAAACCAGATTTTTTTAGCATAAGATGTATTATCTTGAAATAATTATCTGAACACTTGAGTGTTTCACAGACCTCAAATTACCCCACACAACAGCTTTCTAACAGTCAACTGTCCAATCATGGCGAGCTATGCACCACACAAGTTTGGGTTATGTAGTCCTCCCATGTTTAGAGTATTCATAAATAGTGTTCAAGAGCATACCCTTTACAACTATGGGGGCCCTGAACTGCTGGTGAGAAACTGATGCACAAGAGAAACGCAAAACTTTATCAGTTTAGTTTCACCTTTATCTCTTTTGAAGATGTCATCTATAGTTGATCTCAGACGCTGCTACGGCACCAAATACGCAATTAAGTAATGCGGATGCCTGAGAGTCTTATACCTCAATTGCTTTTAGTTTTCTGTAATATATAAAACTACATTTTGCATATAATAATATAATATAAAAAATTAAGCAGGTGGAGTTAATTTAGCCTTAAAGTTTTGAAGATCGTTGGCTGCAGGTATTATCTACCTCTTCAGCCATCACTAATAGTGAGCTCAAGGCTATCAACGAATAAATGTTTTCAAGGGGGAGATTATAGCATATAAATGCTGCCATCTATTGGTTGGCCTTATCCTATAACGGGTATATATTATATCTGTAAGTTCTTTGGTCGATTTGTAAGCTACTGGATTGTAAATCATAGATTTATGAAGGCAGAGTCCTACTTTGAATCGACCAACTTGGGAACCGGCGAAGAAAGTCCTATGAAAGGTCTTTGTAAAAAACTTTGGAAATGACATTTCCAAAGTTCTATACAAGTAGGTACCACAATGTTTTGTATACTGATACGATATCTCTTTTATCATAATTTATTAACAATGTGAACGACGGTAAATATTCGTTAAACATAAGGATTTTATTTAGGCAAATTATTATTAGCATAAAAATTTCGCCCCAGCGACAAGGACATCGTCAGTATTATGTTTAACTGCACATACCTGCCATTGATTTAGAAATCTTTATGCAGATGTACGTAAACATCAGCATATGTGCAAAATACTTGGTCATGCGTCACCACTCTTCTAAGCAACTATTTAGGAATGCTGCTCAAAGGGGAAAAACAAAGTATTTTTCGGAGTTCGACGAAGGGCTTTTTGTGGGTGCCTGTCTGGTTGGAGCCACGATGTTGAAAACAGCACAGCTGATTGGTTTCACTCTCGGGTGTTGAATCAGTGGAAAAATACCCCTATTTGTTTGTTCTAAGAGACATAACTGTCGTTTAACTCTCAGAAGGGAATTCTTTAAATCGGAACAAAGTTTTGTATCCCTATGATCATATGATCGAATAAAATCCTAATAAACTATCCGGAATCGATAATTTGAAGTTAGTAACGTAATCGAAAATTTAACCAATACTGGCATTAAGCAGAACACAAATGGGTTTCTAAAATCTGATTATAACGTTGTTCAATAAAAATTTATACAAAATATTTCCATAAAATCTTTTTCGTATCTTAATGTTTTCCTTTATTATCTTTGTGCAGGGCCTTATATCGAGGTCTCTGTTGAGATCTGTAGATTTTATCGAAATCCTTGTTTCCAGAAGTATTATGTAATTGTATCCATAGGAGGACGATTTGCAAACTAATGGTTTGCCAATCATTCAAGAGATGGCGCCACTAGTGTTATATGCTTTCGTTACCTGTTAAGTGACCTTTGGTCTGTGGTAAAGATACGAGGGTGGTCTGAAAAGTTATCGGCCTGGACCATAGATGAAAACACTATCGGCAAGATTTTTTGTTCTAAGTTGGCATATCTGTCATAAGTATCCATGTGAAATTGCAAGTCATTCTATCAAGTAGTTTGTTTTATACTGCTGTCTGAAGCAAAAGTGTTGTCTGTATCCCTTGTAATGGATAAAATTGAGTATCGTGCGGTTATAAAATTCTTTTTAAAAGAAGGTTTAACGCCAAAAAAAATTTTTAACAAGAATAAAACTGATTTTGTGCGTCTATCTATTTATTACTATAGATGAGACTTCGATTCACGATTACACACCAGAATCCAAACAGCAGTCAAAACGGTGGACAGAAGCCTTGTTCAGCGCCAAAGAAGACAAAGTCGGTTCCATCAGCAGGAAAGTTCATGGCATCATCGCTTTAGGATGCTAAAGTGAATTCCCAAGATTACGCTGCCTCTGACTTCTATCTCTTCCCAAAAATACTATTCCTCGCTGGTCAGTATTTTTCTTCGAATCAACAGGCGATTGTTGCTGCAGAGGGGTATTTTGCAGATGCTACTGAGAAACCACTACAGGGACAGAATAATGGCGCTGGAGCATCGCTGGAATAAATGCATTAATCTTAAGGGAGATTATTTTGAAAAAGAAAATAATTTTGAAATTATAAATTCGTTTTTTTTTCATTGTCAAGCCGAGAACTTTTTAGACCACCCTCGTATAACATATATTATCATAGAAACTGTATACGTTTATTTCGATGATAATCTGTGTTATATCTTTGGTGGGTTAGAAATGGGAGAATATACGAAAGACCTAAAGAAAGTAAGGCTAGTGATTTGTAGAGAACTTAACACGTTTTTTTGGATCAGTTAAAGTAAGTTCTTTCCTAGCTTCAGAGGCTTCTTGATACATTTTCCATCTAAATGGTGTGATAATTCTCAAATAGGCGCTAATAGAAAAAGATCAATTTTTCTGGCTGTCTCGGCATCTTAAATTATATTCTCTTTTGGGATTATGTAAAGAATACAGTATACAAGAGCGATTTCTTATAAGAGTTAAAGGACGAAATTAGACATGTCATAATTAATTTTGTCTTTTAGTCTTGTAGGAGAGTCGTTTTTGTTACTCCACAAATATGGAATGCAACATGGCAAAAGAGCTGACTTACAGTTTGGGTGTAAGCCGAGTTACACGTTGGGCTCATAGTGAACTTCTCCCATTAAATAAATTATACTCTGAATAGAAATGGGTTTCTATTGTATGTGTTATTTATTTTAGAAATAAAAATAAATGTTTGAATTTAAAATATTTAGATTTTTGTTTTTAAAACTTATATTAAAGAGGTGATTTTTATAATTCATCTATCTCTGTTTGCAAATGCAATAATTCATAAAACATGCAAAGTTATTTTTCCGCGTATTTAATAATCCCGGCAATGAAATACACGCATGCTTTCCTTAATAATACAAATATTTGAAAATTAAAGTTTGAAAATAGATTAGCTAACTCTTTTTTTTTTACTTGACAAATAAGCGATAAAATACGAGTTGGGTCTGAAAAGTTCTGATAAACACCTAGAACAAAATGAGATGGAAGCAAATGATGAACTACAACAAAGAACATAGGAGGATTGAAGAATATAAGAACATACACCCTCTGTCCAAAAAGAAACCGAACGTCTCGAAAATAGAAGAAACTCGTTGCGCCACCTATCTTTTTGTTTTCGAAAGCGGCAACCTTTATTAGTGTTGTCAACAGTTTATGACATTTGTTTTATTAGAAGCCGAGTTATAGTGCCAAGAGTGATAGCGTGTGTTTTAACAAATGGTCAGTTGTCACGATATTCATGCCGTACCCAACGAATTCTCGCTATCAATCGCTTCAAAACTTCGAGTTAAAACTCACCATTGACCGTTTGGCCAAGCGGAATGAATTGTTTGTGGATAATTCCCTTGGAATCGTAGAAAGAAATCAGCATCGTCTTTACTTTTGACTTCTACAAGCGACTTTTTTTCAGATACCCCTCTTCTCGTGGTCTCCACTCAGCACTAGCGCTTTGTTTCGGGCTCATACTCAAAACACCACGTTTCGTCACTAGTAACGATCTTTTCAAGGAAGTCTGGGATCCTTGCAGTATTCATTTCCAAACCAGTGTAACCAGTGCAAAAAAAAAAAAAAAAAAACTACGAAAATTAGATAAATGGATGAAAAACCATTGAGATAAAAATATTAAGAAAAATAAGCAAAATTACATATGCACAAATCAGAGAAAATTATAAAATGCAGTCATATTTTATAATTATATGTAATGCATTCACTCACAAATGTCGTGATTATTTTAGTGAAGATAAAAATTAAACTACCTTACAAAATATGGCATTGAAAATTGTCTAAATAAACTGTGGAAGTCAAAAAAAAGGTCTAACAAAACAGATTATTATATCACCGCAAAAATGAGTGTGTATTTAAATTCATATAAGAGGATAGACTATTTTTTCCTGTTCCATTTTCTTATTTCATTTAAATATATATTGAAGAATAGCAGATAGGGCATCCATGTTTCTAACTCTCTGGTATATCTGTCTCCAAGATGATAGTTCAGGACTCAATCTTATCTGTATTATCTTTATTTTACAATCCTCATATATGCGTATAATAGCTCATCAAATAATATTTTGTATTTGTTTTTTTTTTGTAGGTTAAATGAAATATTTATTTTTACTTTATGCAATTCGGTTTTCAAAATTCAAAAATTAAATGTTTCTAGATTTTACTCTTTTGTTTTTCTTCTATTAATAATATTAGGTATAAAGCTTTCTGTTTCTGTAATATATGCACTTCTTTAACGCCCGGTCCCTTAATTATGAGTCACCGCAAATGAATACAGTCGGCACACCACTTCTCCGTAGTATTTTACGCTTACAGATGTGTGTGTTCAACAGCTGGTTTGCCTGCCTTGAGGGACAAAATCCCGAGATTTCGGGAGAAACACACCACTCTTGGCCTTATACGAGTGGTGGGTTTTCAAGGGTAGTTCAAAATTCCACGTACAAACTTTGAGGGGAAGGTAGAGAACATCAAAATCAACCCTATTCACATAAAAAAGCATAACCCGGAAACGCCACCCGGAAGTGATAGGTGGCGCTGTTCGCCAGCGCTCCAAGTGAGCACTTGGGGCTTTCCGGAAACGCCACTCGAAAGTGATAGGTGGCGCTGTTCGCCAGCGTTCCAGGTGAGCAATTGGGGCTTCCTCATTCAAGCTTTCGAAGTCGTACGAAGAACATGCGTCGTTTTACTAACGCTAAGATGGCAGACATGCACCTCGTTTACTGGTTAGCTGACGGTAATGGACGAGTACCTTCGGGTACCTTTCGCGATACATCGAAATGTATCGCGAAAGGTACCCAAACAGCATCACCAAATGTTTGCGCATTTGCATCAAAATTTATGTGGCTATGAATCATTTAGGGATCGCAGGCATGATAGTGGACGGCCACGATCGACGCGAATTCCCGTCATGGAAGAGGAGGTGTTGCATGCGATGGACAATAATCCAGAGTGATTTGCCAGGAAAGCATTGAACGCATTTTACACCATTTTTATATTGATCAAGTGCACATAATAAACAACTATGTTATACCAACTAGTTTCACCAACTAAGGCTGTTGGCATCTTCAGGGTACATAACTGATGTAAGGCACTAAACTTTTTGAAGACGCCACAGCAGTTGCCGCTGTATACAAAACCTTAACAGGAATCAGGGACTAATCTTGCCCGTGATCTGGAAGACCCTTATTAGATCTCTTAACTCACTAGAACTGAATTACAGTGCCACCTATAGAACGTTCCTAAATAACAACAAGTGAGATCATGCACGTTCTATGCATGTATTGTACGCGCTCCGATCTTTGTCTAATATAATTGGAATCGACTGATTAGAGTTTGTAACAGTTTTTTACTTTTTAGTGACGTACATCAGTTATGTACGCTGAAGATGCCAACAGTCTTAGTTGGTGAAACTAGTTGGTATAACAGAGTTTTCTAACATCAAATTTTAACATTCGGCCTAAATGAGAAGACTGCTAACTTAATTAAGAATTGATCCTACTGTTTTATATAGACTAATCTAAAATAGGGTGGCGCAGTATAATTATAAATTTCCCTACTTTTGGATCGGTGATCAATTTGCAATTAGTTGTTTTATTAATAAGAGTGACTTGAAACAAGATGGCAGATTAGAACACAACATGAAAATAAAACGTCACGACAGCTGTTATCAATGTGTTAAATGTTTATGAAACCTATTTCTTATGTTTAGCTTAGTGTGTGTGTGTGTGAGAGAGAGAGAGAGAGAGAGAGAGAGAGAGAGAGAGAGAGAGAGAGAGAGAGAGAGAGAGAGAGAGAGAGAGAGAATATACAGGCAAATACAGGGTGTCCCAAAATTCACGCAAGAAGTAATTTTGATAGAAAACACAGGTTTTTAATTAAAAATTGTAATTTCTTATTGATTCATAAAGTATACAGTATAGGGTTATGCACGGAATAGCATATCGGGTAAATGGCCTCCACGGCTTTGCTGGCACATACGCACTCTTTTGTCGATATTTTCCATGACCGTTTTGCATAAATGTGGCTGAATTTCGTTGATACAGCGCTCAATTTCCTCCTTCAAGGCGTGGGTGGTCGTGGGCTTATTGGCATAAACCTTAGATTTCAAAAAACCCCAAAGAAAAAAGTCCAACGGGCGTTAAGTCACATGATCTGGGCGGCCAATTCTGATCACCAAAACGGGAAATTACACGACCAAGAAATGACTCATGCAGTAATTGAATTGTTTCTCGGGCTGTATGGCATGTGGCACCGTCTTGTTGAAACCACATGTCGTCCACATCCATATCTTGCAATTTAGGCACAAAAAACTGGATTATCATGTCGCGATAGCGAACACCATTAACTGTTATTGCCCTACCAGCTGCATTTTCGAAGAATGGACCGATGATGCCTCCAGCCCAAAATCCGCACCAAACAGTGACACGTTGTGGATGCATTTGTTTCTCAACAATCACTCGTGGATTTTCTGAACCCCAAATGCGACAATTTTGTCGATTAACGAAGCCATCAAGATGAAAATGAGCCTCATCGCTGAAGATGATTTTGTTCGAAAAATAAGCATCCACTTGTTGTTGTTCCATAATCCATTCAACGAACTCTCTTCGCTGTATGTGGTCATTTTTAATAACCCTCAACTGTCAGCTACCACGCTGTCTTTTTTTTTCTCGTTGGCAACACTTTGCCTCACAAATGGCCCTAAATTTAAATCTTGCGTGAATTTTGGGACACTCTGTATATATTTGGTTTTTCCTATCCGTTTATTTTTACACACTAGTATCTTGCGAACTCCGCGCAATTGGCTGTGTTAAAATCTTCCTAATAGTATCGCATTGCCGCCTTCAAGGTGGTAAAAAGAAAGTAGTTTGTTTACATTTGATTTTTTGCTTCATGTAATCCATTTGCATTGTGTTCACTCTGATGATGTGATATTCATCACGAAATATCAGTTTTGTTGTGTTAAAAACTTTATTTTTTCTTAAACGTGTTTAGTCAGTACACTGTCCTTGTGATCCACAAACAACTGTCACTCTTCCAAGCATAAGGCTTCGTCTGTGATTACTCCACAGCGCAACCTGTAACAGAAACGTTTTTATCGCTCTTTCAAGTGTTTAGCTTTAAAGTGGGTCTAGTTTAGCAGTACGAGCACACAATCAGTAGATCGACCCAGAGGAAGCGAACATGCTGCAGAATCGAGGAAAGGCCATGCTGTACCCTTAATAGACTAGTTCGCATGAAAGAAACGAAGGAACTAAAATTGAGTTTCTCCTCCGTTCATGTGATTATTACTTATTTGATTGACTGTCAGATTTCTACTGGCGGCACCTTGCCAATGCTGAGGAAGACGAGCCTGAATGTCGTGAGTTTTTATCATCTGAACTCGGTTAGTATAGATGGCCAGAAGTCTGCCGCTTCTGGCCATCGTCGTTGCTTAGTGGGTTGCGACAGCCCTGTCATAAAGTACACTTCATTAACTTATTAAACTCTTCAGCCAGGCAGCTAAGATGACCAATAACAACATGCAAATGTCACTCCCACCAATGCGGTCTTCTGTGTGGCTGAGATTTTGGTGAGAGGGATTCATGGTTATTTGTTTTGTACTCCAAAAACTAAGTGACGACATGAAGGATGGGATAGTACAGGATACGTGGGTCTTGGGGATAGGAGCATGCGTATCCTAAAATTATGGCAATCAGCGAAGAAAAGACGCGACTCCATCATGTGATGGAGAAAACTACCACAGAAACAACTGAAAGATTAAAAACTGCTTTCAGAGAGAGACAATCAATGAGTTCTTCAATGAGCATTGTGATGCATGGCATGTCGTTAATGTCTATCACTTCACGTCTGGAAAATCAATCAAATGCAAGGTGATGTATACATTAACGATGGTAAACGCTAGCTAATATCAAATCATTGATAAAACAAATCAATTTATTGTGCGACTCTGAAATCTATCCAAGAAAACGGCTTGGCTAACTGTATCCTCAATTAGCTAAACACTGTCCTGTAATGTTTTAATTCATGATGACGTCTAAAGACGTCATCATGAATTAAAACTTAAAATTAAAAGTAATATTGTCCACGTTGAGGAAAGTTTTCTTCCTGGTGGAGGAGAAGGATGAGTACCATTAATTTCTGAAAACTTAAGGTTATGTACTAGCAGGCCAGTTAAGCTTCGATTCACTGAAAGGAAAATGCCTTTACGTTTTTGCTTCCATCTTTCAATGCGATATTTTTTGTACAGTTTGATAATAATTATTTGAGGTTCTACTAAACTATAATAAAAATGGAGAACGAATTTATAGGACATACGATATTCCTCTCCTGTTCAACAGTCCAGTTTTATACTCATTGCAGGATCAGCACTTCGTGTTTTGTTTTCAGCAATGAACACTCAGGAAAAACAAACTGTTATAACCGTACCTCAAGGCAACCATAAAATCGTAGAAATTTCCATGATGCTACATCATCTACTTGGGTAACCCGCATACTTTGCCATATATTTCTATTTTTCTGTCTAGTTTAAATTCAGCGCAATGAAAGAAGAAAATTTGTCTGAAAATTATAGATTTGGTATACATAGGTTGTTTTTCCTATTTTTTCATATAATTTTACAATAATTCTGTGTGATGATGTGATACATAATTCGATGTCACAAGTAAATATAGACTTTTTTTTGCATCTACTCTAAGGAGGTAGTTTTTGTCTTACTTCCTTCTACTATTAAAATGATCGAATTAGAGTTTCCAAAATAAAATTTTACAAACAAAAAAGAATTTTTCAGTGTAGGCTTGAATTAATGTACCACTGGTATATTAGTATTGGGATTTATTGTCTAGGAATTAGACAGTTCGAATCTACGGTCTCTTTGTCGAGAGCTGATACACTAACAATCAGAAGCCAGTAATTTCATGCTGTCGTCAAACCAATTTTAGACATAAAAGTATGACGTAGCGTTGAAAGGTTGATTAGCTTTGGTCTAGATTACAATGTTGTATTAGCTTTGTGCATTTTTTTATTAAATAAAAAAAAAAACGCAATACAATCAGGGGCGGACTTAGGCATGGGCTTTATGGGCTTCACCACCTAATATGGTGGTGGATTTTTTTTAGTTTTTTTTTATTTCTTTTCAGATTAAATAAATATCTAAAGGATGTCCGGTAGAAAATGTACAAGCGGAGCTGAAAAACGAAAAATACAATTAAATAGAGAAAAAGAAAGAAGTAAATGTGCCAAAATTTCAATTTTGTTTGTATTGGAAAATAAAAATGAAAATCTAAACGATATAGGTGCAGTAATAAGCGAAAGAGAGAATAACTTAACCCAGGAGAAACAGAAAAAACAACAAAATGTATATAACAATAACGAAGAATTACTAGGACTAAAATCACAAGCGAGAACCTCTAAAAAATCTTGACGTGCTTTAAACAGCACAAAAGAAGATTGTACACATGAGTATCATCTGATGGACAACACACAGAAATCAATTGACTATATACTTGGACAAAGAAGATGGGGAAGTGCAATTCAGTCTATCAAGACGTTTCCAGGTGCAGACTGTGGAACAGACCATGAGTTATTAGTGGCTACGATGCATGTGAAACTATGGAAACTGAACACCAATCTATCAGATATGATCTTGGAAACATACCAGCTGAATACAATATTAGCATACAGAATAGATTCAACGCACTCAATTTGTGTGAAAGAGAACCAAATGACTATGGGAAGAGATTAAAGATATAATTAAAACAGAAGCAAAGAAGAATATCCCAACAGTTTGTAAGAAGAAGTCCAAATGGTTGTCAGAAGATGCCATCAAAACTGCTCAGGAAAGGAGGAAAATGAAGGCCACAGGAAATTTGTAGGAAGTACGGCATTTGAATGCAGAGTTTCAACGACAAGCCAGAAGAGACAAGGAAAAATACTTTAACCAGGAATGCCAGCAAATAGAAGACCAAAACAAGAAAGGAAAAAACAAGAGATCTTTTCAAAAAGATCAAAGAACTAAAAGGGAAGTTTAGTGCCAAGGTACAAAAAATAAACACAAAGGATATCTTACAGAAGCTGGACATCAAAGAAAGATGGAAAGAGTATAGAGAAGCCCTTTACAGAAAGGACTCCAAAATTACTGAGAAATTCGAAGAGCAGATTTATACACAGGAACTAGTACCAGTGGAGAGTGAAGTGAGGTGGGCACTGCAACAGATGTCCAGTAAGAAAGCACCAGGAAGAGATGGAATACCCATTGAGCTGCTCAAAGCCCCGCGAGAAGAGGCAGTTAAAATTTTAACAGCTCTATCTCAGCGAATTTGGATCACAACTACATGGCCTAGGGAATGGGAAAAAATTAGTTTATATACCTTTATTGAAGAAGTCGATGCAAGAGTGTGTGAAAATTACAGAACTATAGCACTGATTTCTCATGCAAGTAAAGTCTTACTTAAGATCATTCAGAAAAGACTGGAACCATTCATGAAGAGAGAAATGTCAGATGAACAAGCAGGATTTCGGAAAGGCAGAGGAACAAGAGATCAAATCGTCAAGGTGAGATGGATAATAGAAAGAGCACAGGAATATCAAAAGAATGTCTACCTTTGTTTCCTTGACTATAGCAAGGCTTTTGACTCTGTAGATCATGCGAAACTGTGGAATGTGTTAAGAACAATGGGAGTACCAGAGCATTTCATTATGAGCAAGAAGCTGCTGTCCGAACAGATCTTGGAGAAACTGAGTATTTCACAATAGGTAAAGGGGTGCGACAAGGATGTATTTTATCTCCATACCTGCTTAGCTTGTACAGCGAATACATTTTAAGAATGGCAGGGCTGGAGAAGTCTTCAGTTGGAATTAAAATTGGTGGAAAAGATATTAATAATTTGAAGTATGCAGATGATACCACCTTGCTAGCAGGATGCAAAGAAGATTTGAAGGAACTTATTGTGAAAGTTAAAGAAAAAAGTGCTAAACATGGTCTTAAACTTAACCCCAAAAAGGCACAATTTATGGCAACATGCGAACGTAATGATTTTGAAGTAGATGGGGAGAAAATGGAAGCAATTAACAATTTTGTGCTCCTAGGATCTCGAATTGTTAAAGATGGTTATTGTACCGAAGAAGTTAGAAGAAGACTATTACTCGTAAAAAAAGCAATGACAAATTTAAACAAGATCTTTAAAGATAAAGATATTAGCCTCACAACAAAAATCAGAATCGTGAAAGCAATGGTATTTCCTGTGGTGCTGTATGGATGAGAAAATTGGACCTTGAGAAAGAGTGAAAGAAGGAAGATAGATGTATTTGAATTATGAGTTTGGAGACGCTTACTGAGAATACCATGGACTGAAAAGCAAACCAATAAATCAGTGATAGACAGAATAAAGCGAGATTGCACAACACACATACTTGAATCACGATTACAGCCCTTAATAATCATTAAGAACTGTAAGTAAATTTATATAAAACCAAGTTACATAATTGTGATGTTTTTGTTTACATGAAAATTCCAGTACAAATTGACAGATTTATCACTCCACCCACCAAAAGTTATAACAATGGTCATATTTTGAATAACTAAACTAAATGTTGAATAAACAGAATTTGATATAGCGAAAAAATTGAAACAAAAATTGTATATTATTTTTGTATAATATATTATCGAGAGAGTCTGATGTATCCAAGTTATTAATTATTAACCAAACAATGGCTAATTACAAATTAAAAGGCTCGCAGTAAAATCAAAGCCCACATGAAAGAACATACTAGTAGCTGAGTTATGAAGGTAACTTACACTCATTGTCCAAAAAGAAACCGAACTTTTCGAAAATAGAAGAAACTAGTAGCTCCACCTGTTGTATCTTTTTGTTGTCGAAAGCAGCTACTTTCATTAGTGTTGTGTCAACTGTTTATGACATTTGTTTCATTAGAAGCTGGGTTATAGTGCCCAGAGTGACAGTGTGTTTTGCGCAACGGTCGGAAAATGAGTTTCAAACAGAGAGCTGTGATTGACTCTTGTGTTAAACTTGGTAAATGTTAAACTAAAACGCAATAAATGCTTCAAAAAGCATAAGCTCATGAATGCGTATCCCATACTCAAGTTCATGAGTGGTTTAAGCGATTTCAAAGTGGTCGCGAGACGCTTGAGGACGACGAAAAGCCGGGCCGTCCAAAAACTGGACTAAGCAAAGATGACATCCATAAAGTGCGCGATTTCATCAAAGCAAACCCGAAATCGTCAGTGTGATTGATTGAAGATGAATTGGGGATTCCAAAATCAACTGTGCACAACATTTTGATCGAGGGTTTGGGCTTTCGTAAATTGAATTCGCGATTTGTTTCCCACAAGTTGACCGCCGACCAAAATGTATCGAATTGAACACTGCAAGGACCTCATTAAAACCGCTCGTAAGGATTCAAACTTCCTTGAAACGATCGTTACTGATGATGAAATGTGGTATTTTGAGTATGAGCCCGAAACAAAGTGCCAGAGTGCTGAGTGGAGACCACCAGAAGAAGGGCATCCGAAAAAACGTCGCTTGGAGAAGTTCCCAGTAATGGCAATGCTGATTTATTTCTACGATTCCAATGGCATTGTCCACAAAGGATTCGTTCTGCCTGGCCAAACGGTCAATGGCGAGTTTTATCTTGAAGTTTTGAAGCGATTGATAGCGAGAATTTTTGCGTACGGCATGAATATCGTGACGACCGACCGTTCGTCAAAAAAAAAAAACTGTCACTCTTGGCACTATAACTTTGTAGTTCATCAGTTGCTTCAATCTCATTTTGTTCTAGGTGTTTATCAGAACTTTTCAGACCCAACTCGTATTTTATCGCTTATTTTTCAAGTAAAAAAAAAGAGTTAGCTAATCTATCTTCACATTTTAATTTTTTAATATTTGTATTATTAAGGAAAGCCAGCGTGGTTTTCATTCCTGGGATTATTAAATACGCGAAAAAATAACTTTGCATGTTTTAAAATTTTTGCATTTGCAAATAGAGATAGATGAATTATAAAAATCACCTCTTTAATATAAGTTTTTTTTAAAAAAAATCTAACTATTTTAAATTCAAACATTTATTTTTATTTCTAAAATAAATAACACATACAATAGAAACCCATTTCTATTCAGAGTATAATTTATTTAATGGGAGAAGTTCACTATGAGCCCAACGTGTAACTCGGCTTACACCCAAACTGTAGGTCAACCCTTTTGCCATGTTGCATTCCATATTTCTGGATTAACAAAGACGACTCTCCTACAAGACTCAAAGACAAAATTAATTATGACATGTCTAATTTCGTCCTTTAACACTTATAATTCGCTTTTTTGGGATTATGTAAAATATTCTTTACATAATCCCAAAAAAGAATATAATCTAAGATGCCGAGACCGCCAGAAAAATTGATCTTTTTCTATTAGCGCCTATTTGAGAATTATCACACCATTTAGATGGAAAATGTATCAAGAAACCTCTGAAGCTATGCGAGGTTTCTTGATACATTTTTATAATTTTTATACGAGGGTGGTCTGAAAAGTTTTCGGCCTAACAATGAAAAAACGAATTTATAATTTCAAAATTCTTTTTATTTTTCAACACAATCCCCCTTAAGAATATTACATTTATTCCCGCGATGCTCCAGCACCATTATCCTGTCCCTGTAGTGGTTCTCAGTATGATCTGCAAAATACCCCTTTACCAATCACCTCTTGATTCGAAGAAACACACTGACCAGCGAGGAGGAGTTTTAGTTTCGGGAAGAGATAGAAGTCAGAGGGACCCAAATCTGAGGAATAGGGTGGATGTTCCAACAATTCACTTCACAGTGCAGATGCCGTAATTTTCCCATTACTATTGTTCTTTTCTACATCAGACAAGATTCTTTCTTAGTCAAATTGACTCACAATGTTATGATCTGTACATAGATTTTTCCAGATCCATGTACAGTTCATGGATCTAGAGAGATCCATGAGGATCTCTCCTCATCGATCTCTCCATGAGATCCATGATGAAATTTGGCAAGTCTTAGATGAAATGATTAATACCAGTCACGCCAAAGTTTTCAATAAAAGCAGACAGACCCAGATTAAGAAATTCAACTACCTTTATACAACCCACAATAAGTCTAAACCTTCTCTACCGGACAACCAAGTTATTCTTAATTTTTCAAACCACATCTTAAAGAAACCTGAAATCGATATTCTCAAGAAAGGTTTCAACAATGCAATAGCTCCTCAACAGATACCTAAAGTGGATTTCATCTGTAGTCTAGACAATGGAATCTCATTATTTCCGCCTCGCACAGCAAATGATCTAAGACTAAAAAGTTGCATAATATTTTCCTCTCCCTATTCCATAAAATAAAACCTCTCCTCATTATATAGAACTATTCGTGAATTAAAAATCAACAAAGACATCATAATACTTAAAGCAGATAATACTGTAATATTGAACTCAAAGGACTATGAAGACAAAGTTAACCATCTATTATCATGTTTACATAGATAAGCTGGTCGATATATCTTTCGTGAGGTCGCCTCTAGACCACCACACGTCCATCCGATCGGTGGACATTAAAGCGATTCATCACCTATCGATTTCGCACCACTGATCACTGGTCACAATGTTGACGCTCTTGACCCAAGGCGCAAACAAACGTCGCCGACAATTCGCCTCTGAGATAAAAGGATTCAACTTCGCAGCTCGCCCGATAAACCTGATTTCATGAACAGCACGCTGTAGGGTTCGTGTTGAAGAGCCACACTGGGAGTTGAAAAAGAATCGTTTGGACCAGTGGTCGGCAACCTTTTTCATATGAAGGGCGCAATACTGCGGGCGCCATGACGCTCGCGGGCGCTGCGTTGCCGACATCTAGTTTGGACCATTGATATAGCAACTGTGATTAAGAGTGGTCCTACGAGTCTTCGTGACCTCTAGGGCAAGGTATCTGGAGAATTAACCGAAAACAGTTAACCGAAAGACAATTCATCGAACGACAATTATCGAAAAAGCAATTCCTCGAAAGGCAATTGGTCGAAAAGCAATTCACCGATCAGCAGTTAATCGAAAATACAATTCATTGAAACGCAATTGATCGATAAACGAATTTTTTTTTTTTTTGCTTCGAATTGTTTTGAGGGAGATATCTTTTAAGTCATTATATACTGTAAACTTAGGATATGTAAGAAAACAGGTTATGGTTTTGAAGAAATTCGAAGACACAGAGGTACGGGCCATCAGGTTTTTCGTGCTGCAAGAAAAGTCTGCAACTGAGATTCATCAAACATGTGTGAGAAAATGAGGGACTGTGCCTTCCAGTATAACCAACAATTGAAAGCAGGGCATCCTGAGACACAAATGCTTCCAGGTCAGGGAGACCATCCACAGCGATCACACCTGAAAACTTCGATGCAGTGCATCCCACGATTCTTGAGGAACAAATGCCAGCCAAAAACATCGCAAAGACTCTGGAGACATCCAGGGAACGAGTTGGTGTCATTATCTACCAAAATCTGGACATGCAGATACTCTCAGCAAAGTGTCTCCAAAGGTTTGAATGCCGACCAAAATAGAAAACGTGTGCTGTCATCTCAAGGGATTTTTGATCATTTTGCGAAATCAGACGCAAATTTTGCAGCTCGTATTCTGACCGTTAATGAAACATGGCTTTGTTACTATGACCCATAGAACATACAACAGTCAATGGAGTGAAAACACGAAGGTTCTCTATGACCAAAGAAATTTCGAACCAAAAAGTCAGCAGGGAAGGTTCTTGCCATTGTCGTTTAGGATATGGATGGTGTAATCCTTACCAAGTACCTAAAAAAGATGAAACTGTTACAGCAGCTCTGAAGGAATAAATCACCTTCTTACGATTTATTTTTCGTATACTATAGGCCAATTTTGCCGCCCCCAACGTTTGACGCTCCGTGCAAATGCACGTTTTGCACCTTTGATAGAGTCGGTCCTGCAGGCTGGCCCCATCTGACTATTTCCTATTCCCAAATTTAAAAAAAAAAAAAAAAAAAAAAAAAAAAAAAAAAAAACAACTTCAGAGGAACAAAATTTACAAACCTGAATTCATATCTGCAGCTGAGGACTGGTTTGTGTAAAAACGGAAAGACTTTTTTAACAGAGGATTCGAAATGGCAGCATGGTTTTCACAAGTGTATAACAGTTCGTGAGGAATATGTAGAATAATGTGTAAGTTACGAGATTCTACCTCAATTCCTTCACGGTGGTTATCAGAAATATTCCGCTCACCCTCACAAGACTTAAAAGCACGGGAGGCACAGATGGGAAGCAGAATATAGAATGGTGGGAGATATCTTAGAGGACGTAGAGGATATGCAACATTTCAGATCCTTATCCACTAACATCACCGATGTTGGTGGATAAGGATCTTAAATGTTAAAGATATTTTGCTAAAATTGTGAGGACTGCAGAGCGCATTCTGGCACTAATGCTGAGAACACTGATATCTAGGAGTAAAAATGTAATGATTCCAGTCTATAAAGTTTTATTCAGACCGCATACAGATTACTCTGCCAAGATTTTGTTACTTGATTTTCAAATGGATGAAGATATGTTGTAAAAGATTCAAAGACGATTGACTAATGGTGGTTTCTAGTTTCCTGAATCTTGAGCATGAAGACAGATTGAGGGAATGCCATTGTAGTGGATAAAGGACAAGGAGGTGAGGGTACGTCATCGAGATATTTAAGTTATTAAGGGATAATCATAGGAATAATGAGTATCAGATTTTTCATAGAATGGGTGGGTCAGGGGGGAACAAAAGGCCATCCCTGGACGGTGTATATAAAATAAAACCCTTGAGTAAATGAGTAAGGACTGTTATGTTTTACGTGGTGAGTTTGAGGGTGGTTGGAATGCGTTGCCTGCAAGTGTAGTGGGTGAAGACAGTGAATACATTCAAGCCACAATATGATGAGCTGTGTGTGTAATGGAGGGTCTCCAGATATGAGTCGTTGACTCCCAGAAGGTCAAATAATAATAATAATAATAATTTTATTTTATTTTATTACATGAAATACATTTGTTACAGTATTACATACATTATATACATTTGAATACATATGATACATACATTACATACATCTGTTTACTTGTGATACGTACATTACATGCATTTAATTACATACGATATATACAGTATATACTGTATATATATTTATTTTTTATTTATTTTTTTATTTTTTTACTTTTTTTATTATTTCTATCTTGAATGAGATGTAATTTCTCAGCTTTCATCCTCGAAGCTTTTCTGTAAGCTTATCTGAGGATGGCACCAGTTGTTTATTAGTTATTGGTTGTTTGCTGTGTTGGGAAGCTAAAAAATCTATGATTTAGAAATTCATAGATTTTGTAGTGAGCACGCGCGCGCACGCACGCACGCACGCACACACACACGCACGCAAACACACACACACACACGATAACTTAGAATGTATTGATGCGTCGCTGAACTGGAAGCCTGAGCGAATATATTGTGTTTCATTAAGTTTGTATGGTATTTTGGGTGCGTGTTTCTTGTTCATAGTATGTCCTTAGTGCTCTTTTCAGGCTATTGTAGTTTATAAGGTTTCTGTATTCAAAAGGTAATTTGTTTATCATGTCTGGGATGTAGAAGTTTCGCGTGGCCTTTCCGTAGTGATTATTGTATTTATATGTGATATAATTAGTAGTCTGAGGTCTTGTTATACGGTATGTATTTCTGACTGTCCTGTAGTTCGCATCGAAATAAGGTTTCAGCAAAGCTGCATAGTGGCATAAATGTTTTGCTGTCAGTATTTTGTGTTCTGGCATTGCAGTGTATATAAAGTCGTTAATTTCTCTTTGTTCCCAAAAGATCAGTTTTATCATTTCGTACTGTAGCGACATTAATCTATTTAGTTTGTAGAGTGCACAGAAAGCATACGTTGTTATAGCGTATCTTAGTATATTTTGGCATAGTGCTTTGTATATTAGTGTTTTTAGGCGTGGGAACTATGTCTATAGAGTTTTGTGCCAGTTATTGTTCGGATTTTATTGTGTAGATGGTTTATGTGGCTATTCCAGTTCATATCTGCATCGAAGTAAATTCCAAGGTATCGTATTGTTTCCACCTGAGTGATTGTAGTGGTTTTGCTGTTCTGTGTGTTTTTTATGTTAGAGAGTGGATGTTGGATGGTTATATATTTGTTATCAACTGGTCGAGTCAGTGGATTTCTGAATATCATTAATTTTGTCTTATCTCAATTTAGGTGTATGAAGTTTTTCGTGAGCCAGTCGGTGATCAGATTTATGTCATGTTGCATATTTGTTTGGGCTATGCTTGCGTTATTATGGATGAATATTATAGCTGTATCGTCTGCGTATTGGAATATCTTACCTTTGAGGGGCAGTAGATTAATATCGTGCGTGTAAATGTTGAATAGAGTTGGGGAGAGTACAGCTCCCTATGGCACTCCAGGTTACTGGTAGCTCTCTACTTCGGTTTGACCCGATACGTGTGATATGCTTTCTATTTTGGAAGTAGTTTGTAAACCACCTGTGAAGAGGCCCGTCTATTCCAACATGCTTCAGCTTTTCTAACAAGGTTTGATGTGTGAGTGTATCAAATGGGTACCAATTAGGTCAATAAAGACTACCATGGCAATTTTGTTTTTGTCTAAAGCGGTATTAATTACGCCTGTAAAGTCTTCCAAGAGAGATGTTGTTCCCTTATTTTTTTTAAAACCATATTGTGTTTTGGGGATGATATGAAAGATCTCAGTGTATGCTGTGAGTTTCTTCAGTATGATCCGCTCCATAATTTGATTGATAATTGGTAATGTTGCCATGGGTCTGTAATTGCTGATTAAATTTCTTTTTCCTTGTTTTGTATATGGGTGTGATTATGGCGGTCTTTAGCATACTTGGTATCTGTCCTGTTTTAAATATTTTATTTATTAATTTTAGTAGGATAGGATCTAAGGTAGTTGCATGTTTCTTGTTATCCTTAGGTCTTATACCATCAATTCCTGGGCCTTTGTTTGGTTTGATTTGATGTATTGCAGAGAGAAATTCTGTTTCTTTTATGGTTGGGAACCATAATGTCTGTTTTGATTGTGGTCCAAGTGGAGAATCACGGTTTGTGATTGGAGGTATATTTCTGTGCAGTTCTTGGATGGAGTCTGCAAAGTATTGGTTAAAGTCATTTACTAGTTGTTGGATAGGTTTTGCGTCTTCATGAGGCTGTGTTTTATGGTTTCGGAGGCGGTGGTGTTGGGAACAAAATCTAGCATCTCACTGATCAGATGCCAGGTTTGTTTCCTGTTGTTTTGTGCGGAGGTTAGTTTGTCTCTATAGTAGCTTCTTTTTGCATTTCTTATTTGTCTTGCAAGGCGATTCCTTGTTATCTTATATTCAGTTTTTAAAGCTGTGTCATTTGGATATCGCTTTAATTCTTTCCATAGAGCGTCCTTTCTGTGATTTCTAGGATTAAGTTTTGTGTTATCCAGGGATTTGTAGTAGATTTTGATCGAATTCTGACCTTCTTTGCAGCTTTCTTATATATTTCCTCCTCCTCCTCCTAATAATAATAATAATAATACACGCATATCCGGTTGTACGACATGTGAGGTTCCAGACCACCTCCGTACAGTGAATTTCATCGTATAGTGAACCACTGCCTTTTTTTTAAATTTTTTTATTATTATCAGAATGAATGTAATGGCTTTTTTTACCACTTGACTAAGAACTTTATATTTGTTTTTAACAAATCTAACAAATGTAGGGCCAAGCAAGTTTAGCCTATGGCCTCTCTACGATACACCTTTCTGAGCAAATTTAATTATTTTATTCTTAGTAGGTAATGTAATTCGACTTCTAGCTTATGCGACTTCTTTTCACTGGAAGCAATAGCAACCATACTTGGAATTTTATCAAAGCTGTGAGAAGAAAATAATTAGTATAAACAGTTTACAATTCACAGCCGACGAAACACCCAAACCTAAAGAGATGTAACAAGCAGTGGCGCATCCAGGGAAGGGGGTCAAGCGGCCGTGATCCTCAAAGAAAAAGGAAAGATGCTCAGTCATCGGTCGAATGCGATGCATAGTGTGTATTCTCAAATTCACAGGAGCCGCTCGTTGTTAAAAAACCTTCGTATGAGCTACTGCTGCATTGTATGGTGGGGAGGCTGGAATGTTTGGATAATCACCTACAACAAAAATATTATATTAAAGAAAGTGATATAACCACAAGAACATATTTTAAAATCCTTTAATCGCATGTTTAATCAAATACAATCCCCATAAGCTCTCAAGTTATTTTAAGTGTTCTTTTCTAAGACTAATGATATTACATTATTTGTATATATAAGGAAACATTTATTAATATAACAAAATAAATAGCCAAAAATAAATGTAATTACCAACAGGAACTTGAACTGTATTGTAAAGCTCATAAATCTGTTACAGATGACCTCTACCAAGTTTTGAAAGATTTAAATTTATTTTTTTCAAATTTATTTAAATTTGAGAGATTCAATGCATTGGGAAAAATCTGAAGCTTGATAGTTTCTTTTTGTGTTAAATAATAAAGAAATTCTCATAACTTTTTTTTTTCTTTTTACATTTACAAGTATTCACACAGTAGCGCAATCAGAATTTAATCTTGGGGGGGGGGGAGTTGAGTAGACGATTGAGAATACACACTACGCATCGCATACGACCTATGACTGAGTATCTGCAATGATCGCTAAAAGGGGAAGAACCCCCTTTTGAAGACTCGACACTCAGGGGCTACCACGAGTGTCGAGTCTTCAAAATTCGAGTCACCAGAATTCAAGAAGAACTGGCCTAACAGTCAGGAACTCGGGGGATAGGCACCATATGTGCCAGGGGGAAGGGGGTAGAGTCACTCATTTGAAGACTCGATACTCAGGGGCTACTGTGAGTGTCGAGTCTTCAAAATTCAAAAATCTTTTGGTATTGTCAGAGAAATGGTGTTGTTTGGATTCTTTTTCCACTAATCACAGAACTCACATCAAACATTGCTTGAAGAAGTTCATAGGCTGAATTCTAACTGCCATGGGGAATCTCGTACACTTTGTAAAATCCTTCTTTAGACTTTTAGATTATTTCCTGTAATGTTTGTGGTCGATGACATTGACTCCTCCTCCTACCCTACGTATCAAATAAAACTCATCGTAACCGGAATCGATGTTATTAAACAGGAAGATGAATTTCGGCAAGAACAACTTCCAATTTACCTTTAAGTTTGATCTCGCGTGGTAATTCAACTTGAAAGTTCGTTTGCGTGTTAGTAGGAAACATTTAGGAACCGAAGAATTTTACAATGAGGGATAACCGAGCCACTTAACAAAATACTGAAGCTTTCCTTTCTGCTTGCGCTGTTTAAGTATTCGTTCGATTAGATGCACGTCTTCAGGAAGTTCATTGGGTACATCAGCCTTTTGCAGTTGGGGTTCGTAGAAAGTTCCCTCCACTATATCTCCGTCCCGACAGCGAACTCTATATACTACAGGGATTCTATTACTAACCTGTGCAATAGTGAACAGGTCTTGTGTCCAGTTACCGCAAAACCCTTTTCTAAATTTGTGGTATCATCGCTTAAAACCACGCAATTGCCTAAGTGAAATTTTGGTTTGGTAGGCTCCTCTTTGAGTTCCGTATAGATATTTCCAAACACTATCCTCGTTGTGAACGTTAACTTCTGAAGGAGTCATACCGATCGTGCGGTGTGGTGTGAGGTTATATGTACAAGGTTAGGCAATAACTTTATTGAAAGTTATATGAAACTTTGTTTAAAAAGTTTCGTATAACTTTGTTTTCAAAGATCTACAAATGTGTTTATGTAACATAGCCCTTCTTTAAAAATAGACTCGAAAACATTAACAACAGCATCTGCTGATTTCTTCTTCGGATGAATGCATACAAGAAGGAAACACACACCTTCATTCTCTTTTGCATGGGATGACATATCTGCCAAATCGCATTGAAAAGTGTGTAAAAGTGTCGACTTTGATTTGATTGATTTAAACTTTCTTCTAATGGGTTTATGTCTTAGATAAGTAGTTTGTGTTGCTAACTAATTTTTCACTGTTTCATGTAACAATTATGTATGTTCCTGTAAAGCTTTGATGCTCCCAAAATGACCTACTGTATTAGGATTATAGTAATCAGCTACCTTTTCCATCACTGACAATAAGATTTTTTTCTTTGTAGGTGAAAATCAAGAACCATCGCAAAAGCGTCAGCGGATTGTTTTTATAGTACTGCTGCGTATGTTTGTGTGTTGTGAAATGTGTATTCGCGTATGGGAAGCAGAATCCAAATCAACCAATCGAACATGTCTCATCAGAGAAATCTTACAAGAAAAACACAACAGGCAATGATGGCAGAAAAAAATCCTATTTCTGTATGTTAGATTCAGAAAATACAATATTTTAAATAATATTTCAGTCAAATAAAATGTGTGAACTTGAATGAACAAATTGGTGTCGTTGATGAGTTCTCCATATTTAAGAAAATCACGTCTATGTTTGAAGTCACTGTGAATTCACACACAATTTGTTTTTGCTCAGTTATTCTATTTAGAATTTTAATTAGATAAGTACTTTAAGATCTTAAACAAGATATAGAAGCATTAAAATTGAGATTCCAGTAATAATTTTAGAAAATGTGCACATGAAAGGGAAAAAAAAGTGTGTGTGCGTGTGTGTGTGATGGGGATACCAGTGATTATGGGGATAGTTAATTATTTTAGAAAATGTCTTCAGCAATCCATTGCCAAGTATTTTGCTTAGTTCAACACTCGAACCAATTACCCCAACACTTGACCAAATATCATCCCAGAATTCCAATCTCTAATCATTACCCATAATACCACATGTGAACAAAGAAAACTCATATGTCAATGACGAGTTTTCAGCGATGCGGCTGCCTAAAAATGAATAAAAGTTTAAAAAATTTAAATGTAACAAGTTAAATTTTACTAAATGCAATATGTTGAATCCATACTATTAACCCCATCAGAACGAGTTGCAATGTGTTGCAGAATTTGTGTGTTTAAAGCGGTTTATTGCCGAAATTTAAAAATACAATATAAAATAGCGGAGTTTTATATTTATTTATTTTTATTTTTTACATTTTGCGCCCCAAACTAGTTGCGTCCGTGGCGGGCGTCTCTTTCGCGACGCCCTCGTAATGGCACTGCCATTACCCAAAATTCCATGCAAGAACTAAAGACACAACGTGAAGTCAGTAAATTTAACTCAATAATCAGTAAGGAGTTAAATTTACTGACTTCATTAAGGAGTTAAATTTACTTAATGTCTATTAACGGCTGAAATCGTTATTCAAGCGTGTGTAGAAAGACAACAGTTACTTATCACACTCTCTTCCTTGAATCCGAATGGATTCTTGGTCTTCAGCCAGCTATCAATGACACCAAAGGGTAGAATGATTCTGCCTTCTACTAGCAGCCTTCGAAAATTGGAAACAAGCGGACTGAATCACTTTTGAATAAAACACAGCGCCTATTTTCTAAAATTGTATCTTTCTACAATTTACACTTCGCGATAGTAAAATTTTCCGTTGAATATCCATAAGAATAATATATCTGTTGGTAAGAATTTCGTTTCATTCACTGTACTAATAATGATCAAAACCAGGTTTAAGTTTGAGACAACTAACAAGACATTAAATATATATATATATCGTTTCCTAAGAGAAGTTGTGCAATAATGAACTTCTAAAAAAATTAAGGTTATGTGAATGTAATGTAAGGTTAGGTAGTCTGGAAAGGAAAAAGAGAACCATGAGTTGTTTTCTTGGCATGCTATATTAATATATTGAAGCTTGAAGATAGATTCAGACCAAACTGAGATTGTCAAGATCAGAATTTTTCACTTAAATATAATTGAGAAATCATGGGTATAAAACAAAGATCTGTATTTAAGTTTTTCAGATCTCGAAAACACACATGACAAGGTGCCAAGAGAAAAGCTGTTCAAAACTCTACCGTTATATAGTGTAAATGGGACATAATCTCCAGCAATATATAATCTCGCTATGAATTGTAATTCAGCAGTTAGAAGATAGAGAAAGATGATTTAATGTTAAATGAGGTGTGAAACATGAGTGCACGTTATCTCTACTGTTATTCATTTACTAAAATGGATCACATTGTGAAGGAAAGTGGCATTAAACTGATATAAAAAGTGGATATGTTAATCTGTTCTTTACTTTATATATTAGATTGTTACAGTCCCTAACTAATTGAATAACGGATGTAATAAATTTGGTATAAAAATCAACAACAACAAGACAAAGACAATGAAAATAAGCAGAAGCATTGAAAATATCAACTGCATTGTGAATGGAGAACCTATAGAACACGTTAAATATTTCAGCTACTTAGGCACGAGTTTCAGTGAAGATGGTAAATTGCATTTCTAAATATACAGCAGAATTACCAAAGCTGGTATGGTAGGAAATCTACTGAATACATTTATATGGAATAAGAAAGAAATTAGCTGTAACAAGATGGTGTTCAAACCAATTTTAACTTATGGATCTGAGAGCTGGGTTAAAAATAAAGCAATTGACCAAAGACTAGACAGCAGAATTACCAAAGCTTGTATGGTAGGAAGTAAACTGCATACATTCATGTGGAATAAGAAAGAAATTAGCTGTATACAAGACAGTGTTTAAACCAGTGTTTAACTTATGGATCTGAGAGCTGGATCAGAAGTAAAACACTTGACCAAAGACTAGAGACTGCAGATGTTGAGTCCTGAGAAAGATTAGGGACGTGAAATATGGCATCAATGGCAATATCATATTAAATATGAGGATATTAGGAAAGAATGTTTAGTATCCAGGAATGTGTTAGCAGTGCTAAACAAGTGTTCTCTGCCAGGTTGACAGGAAAATGACCCAGAGGAAGACCAAGATATAGGTGGATTGATACGGTACAAAGTGCCTTAGATGATAGAAATATAAGATATGATAATGTTGGAAGATTAATTTGAAAAAAAAGTTGTCAACTGGAAGTCAGTAATGTAATATTTTAATATGGTAGAAAATTTAAAAAAAAATGAACACAGTTGAAATATTTAAGAGCACTGATCACAAGCCAACCAAATGAGATGGTGGAAGAGCAGAATCGAATAGAGGGAGGATATATATATATAACCAGCCCTTCTGTTCTCTCATGTGTACTCATTGCAAAGATCTTCATTGGAAGACCAAAGTCAAAAGATATAAATTGATAATTCATCTGGTTGTTACTTCTGTATGTGAGACATGTATATATACAACATGAGTGGAGAATCTTCAGCTTTTGAAAGGAAAATGCTTAGAAAAATATTTGGCCCAGTGAATGACAATGGTCTCTGGAGGATCAAATACAACCATAAGTTATGCTAACTCTAGAAAAAAACTCAAAATATCTAATATAATAAATTTGAAAAAGTTGTAATGAGCAGGACATTTTTCATAAAGAACATGACAGAGGACTGGATGCTATTTTGTTTTACTATTTATGACCGTTTAAGAGGACTATAAATAGTAATTCTTGGTAAAAGACCAAGAGAGAAATCAAGAACAAGAGGAATAGATATCATTATTCAAGATGACAACATAATACTGTAATGTCCAAACTAGAGAAGTAAGATTTTGGACATGCAGGCAAGAAATCCAGGAGACCAGAGGTCGGTTTGAGCTGTAGAGCAATAGGCAGATGTTGTAATGTAATACTATAATATTTTGCACATTTTCTTAGGAGACATATCTGGATTTTTATATAAAATCAATTATTTAGAATTGTAAAATCAACCTATCTGGTTAAATACTAAAAGTGCATAACATAATACAGTGGATTTCATTTTGTTACTTGGATATTCTTAATGAACTAGAAATAACAAGTGTAGCAGAAAAATTTTAAAAAATAATCAACTGTCAATATAAGAGAAGTGTGGAAATGTGATGGCAATGGCTTGAGGGCCTGACCTGATATTAAATCTGCTCTAAATTTGGAAGGTTTGTTTGGATTCAAATTTTTGAAATTATATTGGCTTTTTTGACAATTTTAATTAATTAAGCAATATAAAAAAGATAGACATTATTGATAAACAACAAAACTTGTTTCTATATAATTGCATATTCTAAATCACCATATTTCTCCTCCTCCTTTCAGGGATTTTAGGCCAAGTGGCCAGTTCCAGTCTCATTACATCTTTTCCTGGTTGTTCTTAAGTTCCATGTCCACCTAGGTAGTATCAGAGCATATTTTTCTTCAAATATGTTCCATCCATTTCTTTCTATTCTTGCATATTTTATTTACTACTAAATCTATTTTTAGTTCACTGTGTATTTCTGCTTTTTTTTATTACTATTATTATTTTTAAATTTTTCCCCAGATGTGTGGCCTGCTGTCCTATGAAAGAATTTCTCCATTTCCATTTTTGTTTTTTCCCTGCAATTTTGATGCTCTATATTTTACTTCTGGGGGGGGGGGGGGTGGGGGGGGGGGGGGGTGGGGGGGGGGGGGGGTGGGGGGGGGGGGGGGTGGGGGGGGGGGGGGGTGGGGGGGGGGGGGGGTGGGGGGGGGGGGGGGTGGGGGGGGGGGGGGGTGGGGGGGGGGGGGGGTGGGGGGGGGGGGGGGTGGGGGGGGGGGGGGGTGGGGGGGGGGGGGGGTGGGGGGGGGGGGGGGTGGGGGGGGGGGGGGGTGGGGGGGGGGGGGGGTGGGGGGGGGGGGGGGTGGGGGGGGGGGGGGGTGGGGGGGGGGGGGGGTGGGGGGGGGGGGGGGTGGGGGGGGGGGGGGGTGGGGGGGGGGGGGGGTGGGGGGGGGGGGGGGTGGGGGGGGGGGGGGGTGGGGGGGGGGGGGGGTGGGGGGGGGGGGGGGTGGGGGGGGGGGGGGGTGGGGGGGGGGGGGGGTGGGGGGGGGGGGGGGTGGGGGGGGGGGGGGGTGGGGGGGGGGGGGGGTGGGGGGGGGGGGGGGTGGGGGTTATCCGTCTTGCGTAAGCATCCATTACGAAAACCTGTTCTCGAAATATATCTTCAAATTTTTGCAGACTTCAATAAGATAAATTCCAGGTCCTTACCTTAATTAGTTTCCGTTTCGGAACATAAGTAGAAGCTAACAAACAAAATTATTTACTTATGCATACGTGATTTGAACATTTCTAAGGTTGCTTATAAACAGGGACATGCAATGGCTTTTGAATAAGATGTTGCGATAGTAAGGCATGCGTGGGATTGAAAGTGCAGACCTGATAAAATGAGGGAAGTAATTCTGGCCTTATTTGTATTCTTAAGAATCTTGGAAGACAAAAACGACTATTTGTAGTAAATGCGTCAAGTAAGTGAAAATACCGACAAATAGTTCCTAAGGGGGGGGGGGATAATGAGGAGGATACATAGCAAATGAAGGGAATGAATTAAAAACAAATATCTTTAGTAAAGGGAGAATATTTGCATGATGATTTACGAATGGCATAGCTGAACTAAATATTTACGTTCCAGCTCGAACATTTCATACGCCCACATTCAAATCGGTTAAACTAGTAATAAGAATATTTCAACAGAATTAAACAAAATTCATTTTCTGGAAGTTGGATGGTTATATCTAAGAAGTTTGTTTGTAAGCGTGTTTGTAAGAGACAAACGTTGCACACGCTATTTTTCCCTTTTTTAACTAAAACAAAAAATCCACTTTCTCTCCATATAACGAATGTTTCAAACTACACCTGACAGATTCAAATTGCCAACTATGGATGTATTAGAGAATAATCATAAGCACTAGAAAATCAACATGAACACAATAATTTGAAGACAAAAAAGTTCAGTACAAGCACGATATCTGTTCTTCCTAGTTGGATGCATTATAACATGGTATGTTTAGGCCTAATGTTGTTCGCAAATAAACTAAATATTAAAAGTATTAAAAATGCCAATTTGTTAGGTTTTGTTTTACTTATAAACTGAAATTTTGTAACTCAGACAAAAACTTTTGCTAACAAAGATTAATCTCGATTGACATGTCTGATTTTACTAAAAGTAGCTGTCGAACGTCCAACTACGTCATCTTTTCCTTGGGTGTCGGGTTTAATTGATGGCATTCACTGTACTCAGCAACCTTTGAAGCGTATGCATAAGTGGTGGCTTTGCCGTCATCAGAGAAAGCCATTAAGAGGAGGGTTGTCTAATCTTTCGTTTCGTTCGGAGACACTCAATAATTAACACGTTCGATCTGTTGGCAAGTCTATTTTCAGCGATGATTATCGGAAGACATCTGGGAACATCCCGTCATTCAGATAGAAGCGACTTTACGGCTGAGAAAAATAACTTCATTTTCTATCAAACTCGATGTTTACAATCGGTAGCTTCATGAAGAAGACAACTGTCTCGTTCATTCAGGTTGTTGGATGTATTTCTCTTGTTTGAAAGTGCTGGAGCCAAAATGAAACGAAAAAGTACTTTTTCTGGATTTGTTTCATCTTTCCCTCAAAGTGCATGGTTCAGTGGCTTGTCACATGCAAGTTACTTCGCTGCATATAAATCTGATTATTCTATAAGAGGGTGGTTAATCCCTTTTGTGTTGTGAGCAGCATGTGTTGAATGAATAGTTTTGCTTTGTGGAATGAGTCTCAAGTTTCCAAGACAAATCCAGCATTTCGTATCACACCCAATAACTCATAGCTCATTGAAAGCAGGAACGCACTCATAGAGGTTCTTTCGTGTCTTACATGGGTTTCGCATCCTAGTTTTCTGTGGTACAATATCGCTGAAGACCTGTTTCTGAATGAAGAAATTTTGTGACTTCTAAACTCTCATGTTGCTTCATTGCGTCTATTCTTTTGGTTTCGAATGGAAACTCTTAAATGCCTTCTTTTCCTCCGACAGAGAATATCTTCTTAAGATTTATAAAGAGTTTCTGCAATATTTAAAATGATAGCTAATCAAATTGCTATCGAATATAAATGTTTAAATGAAGGAAACGAAATCTGTTTTGGTTATCATTATGAAGTGTTCCCATTCTCTTGTACTCTTCCATGCTAATGTGAACTTCAAAAGAAATGAGATGGAACTGGATTGATTTCAGTTCTCTTAACATGTTATTTTCATGCAAACAGCATTTCTGATTAATAATTCACCACCGAAGAATGCGTGGGGATCCTAAGACGAAGAGAAAAAGGCTTACTGGCGATAAGGCACGAGTGAGTGATACAAAGGATGAACAGGAAACGATTTACAAGCAACGAGCAAAATTGAAGTAGAATAAATCCAACAAAATCCAACTCTGCTGCATTTGTTACAAATTCCCGAACAACACACGATTTGAGTAGAAAAAATCATTTATCGCCCACATTAAAAGCCTTTGATCGGCTGGCTTACTTTTGAGTCAGAAAGATGCACTGACGAGCTGAAATTTGTAAATGGGATTCTATTGGAGTGTTGCGCAGTGTAGGCAGAAATCAGAGGGAGCCCAGTCGCATCTAAGGTGACTGTTTACTCCTCCTCACTAGGTGAACACAGTTTCGGTAAATGAGAGCCTTGATCTCCTGTTAATGCACCTTTCATCGATCTTGATTCCTTCTAGAATGTTTCTTTTCTTTTTCCAAAGTTGAGAGGTTTTGCAATAAACCGCGAGTGATTTAAATATCAATGAAATATGGTTGCCGTCCATAGTGTTCGTAATGCAAACAAGAATCGTTGAGTAACTTTACGGCTTCCCTATTGCAGCCTTCGTGAAACTTTTATGGGTCATTTTGATTTCGAATCCATACGAACACCTGAATCAATAATACAGCGAATTATCAGAAGGACAGCATTTTGTTCGCTTGCATGAATTTCGCCTTCTTTCTATCCATTACGATATCCATGAAGGGTTGCAAGGTTTTTCCTATTATTGCTAAGAATTCCAGGCGCATTATATTGGGGAACCAGAGTAATAAATTGTTCGGCATAATAAAATGCGCTACTTAAAGACAAACGGAAAGGATTTACTGAAGAATAAACCGATTATCTAAGGAAAAAACATACTAACGTATTAAACACTATAACAAGCGGAAGATGGCCGTAGTGTATCACTTATGAACTCCTTTCTTACCAATAATGTTATAGATAGAAGTGCAGTATACTGGAATAACAAATTCCTGTTTTGTGTGTATTACTTTATATTACTAGTTATTTTTTTATCTGTTATAACCAGCGTTCTTTTAGTTTTCCAATATGTTTGTCTGAAGTAAATTCATTTGAGAAAGATACGCTTCCTATGTGAAAGAAAAAAAACCATGTCGTTCAATATACAGGAAACAAATACTTTATCGTTTAGATTTCTTTCTTCGTTGCTAACAAGAGTGCTTATCACAGTTTATTGAAATACAAACAGAATATTTTACTGAAGTCAAACCACCAGTTGAATAAAACATTAAATAAATAATTGATTTGTGTTTGTTTTTATTATACATCATTCTGATAAACTGCCTAACATCTAAAGTTAATAAGCGAATTATGAGGGTCACTTTAAACTCTGCTTATTGTACTACTGTACATTTCGTCATGGAAATGATAAAACTCAGAAACAACTTCTTACACGTGACACAAACTCCCACATACTTAATGTTCTTATGTTTGTGTAACCTGCAATGTCATAATTAAAACTGTGGAAGTTTTCTAGCTCTCTCTGCGTTATATTTGGGTGTTCAGTCAAACATCATTAATGAATATGGTCCTTTAAGAACCGCAATAGGTTTTCAGTGGAAAATTACGCAAACAAAAATATCACTCGTTTATATTAATGGTGAATAAAATCACGAAGAAACTTATAAACATGAGCATATCTAGAAGAACCTAATAGTTTTGCTAGTTCGTACCATGCTTCTGATCATACCTTGATTGAAAGTGGCTTGGATATCATATGAATAAAGAAAAATAATTTTTCATTTCTTGACCCCTATTTATAATCAAACCTTTTATTATTGAAATGATAGTGTGATTGAAACAGATTTATGGAGACTACCAGTTTCCATTATCTGAAAAGCATTAATTTTTCAAGATGATTTTTGTCCACCCTTATCTGCTCATCTTAATCTGTTTCCATCTCATGGTCCTAACAGTTTCAGTATATTTGCACGTCTTCCTCTCCTACGTTTGAGATATTAGGATAGTTCTTTCAGAGCACGGTGAGGCAATCGACAATATCAATTGGAAATTTTCAATTTCCAATTGATAATACCAATTGACAATATCAATTGTCGACTTGGAGTTTCGATTCAAACTCCAAGTTCTCTTCAACCATACGCGAATATGGGATTCTAGCCATTTATTGAAATCAATTTCTGATATATAATATGTTGACGATTTACAGTGGATTTAAAATGTACATTTTTGGTTATCTTTTCCACATGTCAATGTGCGATTTCTAACAATTTTCCGAAATATAAATTTTCTATACGTCAATATTGTTCAAGTAACTTAAATATAATAGCAAGAACGATCTATTCGACATTGAGTGAAGTTTTTATTAGTTTGTAGAAGTATTTTGTCCATATGATATATGCCTTGAGGGTCTACAAAAATTTATGGGTTCGATAAATCTATCCATTCTTCTCATATGGAAGAGAGGATTCCTATATCCAATAGAGAGCAATAAAATCTTAAAGCTACTCTACCCCAGAAGCGCACGTTAGCCACAGAGGCAGCCCAATAAATCTACTCATCTTTGCGATGTAGTCGCCGGAGGTCAGGCGGGTAAAAATAGTGTTCTTCACACTCTTTGTCTCCAGCAGTGGATTGAATCATTACGTTTCTATGGCAACGTTAAACTCCAAAACCAGCCAGCATGCTTCAGTTGATGTTTTCTACCGAAATACACATATCGCGGGGAAACTCTTAGTTGCCATTAATATTCGGTAGCGAAAGAGAAAAAGAGACAGGAAATATTTTATAAAAAGCGAACTATTATTTGAATGCAAAATGATAAATTCAGACTTAGATATTTTGCTTCAAGTCTCGGAGACAGATCAAGCAGTTAGCGATTCAAGAATAAATCATTGCGACCTGCAAAGTACAAAAAAGATTTGCCCAAAATGTTGCTACTTTTGTTCAAACAGGGAAGACAATTCAGTAGAAAAATTATTGAACTTCGTGCAAACTAAACTCCGGCCAACTGGTTGTTCTGTCAAGAGGATGCAACTAAACTGTGTTGTACGAAATATATTGTATTTGTTAAAAATCAAACAGAAATTTTAAGAACTAAATTAAGTTATATGATTTACTTGTTTTGCCTAAATATTTCGTTCTTTTGATTCGTAATAAAAGGTGTCCACATATTTTAATAACCAAATAATGCTCTTTCTGATGATAATGATGTTGATGTGGTTACACAGACTGCGATGCAAAACTGGAATCTGCGAGTTTGATTTTTCACAATGCTAACACCCACATTTGCCCATGGTTTTTATGTCATTTCCAAAACTACTGTTGGAAAATAAATCGTTGAAAATCCTTCCTTCAAATGACGTTTTAAAAAGACCGCACTCCCTCATTACAGATTACATTTCGCATCTTCTAAACTAAGCAAACATGTCCACAGCAAAATTAATCTACTAACAAGAAAATTTTGTTGCATTACCTCCTAGTGGATTTTTAATGCCTCTCACCCAGAGAGGCATTAAACTTTCGTGTGAGCCACCACTACGTCGTAAATTTCGCAGTAAAAGAGCCAACGATTGCCATCATATCAAACTATTTTTGACCCTGGAGAATAAAGTAGTTACCGACTCATCTGGGAGTGCAGTAAAGCTGTTACAATTACTCGCAACTGCAAATCCAATTCAGAAAGTGCTGCACTAACGCCCCCATTGGTGGATTTATTTTTTTTTATTATTCACAAGAATTAGAAAGTAAACAATATTGAAAATAGGGTCTATAATATGCACAGCAGGATGTGTGCGAAATAAGGTATATCGATGCGTCTCCGTCAGTGCAACTTTAATCGTCACTAAATAAGTGCTTAGTGATGAACTGATTTTGTGCAACTTAGTTTGCAGAAATGACATAAAATTCTAGTTAATTTCTATTACAATTATTTTGAGTAAATATAACAGAAAATAATATTTTCAATTTCTGAAATATATCCCTCGTATTTATTGTTAGTTTGTATATTTATACTGTAGACACTACAAGCTCTGTGTAAAAATATTTAATAGAATAAACGAAAGAAATGTGACCTATAACGAATCCAAATAAGGAATAAAACATCATTCTGTCTTCACAGACTCAAAATAAAAACGAACTTAAGTACATATTAACGAAAAGTAACATGATATCTAGTCATGTTACTTTTCGGTTATTTGTGTTATGTGTTTGTGAATATTACATAAAATTCATTTCTGCGATGATTTTATACGGTTCCAATAACAACAAAATAGAAGAAAATATCATCTTATATTTACAGGACAATTGAATAGAGTATCTTCTCTCGGACCGATGTCATTAGGTGGGTTATTTGAGTTATTTGAATAATCCTGACTTAAATATCGACCTGCAATTCATTATCTTAGAACAACCTTACCCTTTTATTTGTGTTCATTTATTTTTTTATTTCCCCTGTTTGTATCGTTTTATGCAAAGACTTATTAGCGAATAAAACAATATTACAATTTTGGAATATGAAAATGCTTCGAAGTTATTTTAAGGTCAGTTGCTGGAAACGTTAAAACAAATCCCTTAAAAGGGAGACGTGACAATCTCGGAGCAACCAGAGTATGATAGCAAACACCAACTGACCTTAAAGTATTTTTCAAGCTTGTACACACTCATCAGATATATTGCCCATTTTAAACGTGTTAGTACATGAAGTTATAGTGACTTTCAGTATAAATATTGACAAGATACGAAATAAATTCCTACGCAAGTGAAGAATGACAGATTTACGTCTTCAACATTTTCTGATTCTGTATTAATAAAGCGGCCTTTACTCCTCTGAACCCACACTCCACAAAATTGACCTTACAAGATTGTAATGTAATAGACATGAAAATCCGATATACACCAAGAAATCCAATATTTCTTTTACATCGCTATTTCGAAAGGTCATACTTGCTGACTGATCTCTCTGTAAACATCTCTGAACAGACAACCGATAATATTGATTCCAGCTGTTCACTTTAACAGGATTATTAGATACGCAAGGTCTTCTATCATTCATCATATACACCCTTCACGTATTCCTGAAAGCTTCAAGAAATTTTCACTTATCCAGAATGTCCAATACAGCTAGGTTAACTTGGACCTAGCTGCATTGGACCAATGAGAACATTTTAAACACCGAAGTATTCCAACTTAAGATTCAGTATTTTCATGTTAGTACATGGAACTAACGTACACAAAATTATATTCAAAGTTGATTACATGTTGAAAAAATCATGGAGTTGCGTATTTTTGATGACATTTTATAACTACCAATCAGCCGAAAAAGGGATAACAAAGAGTTAAAAGGTAATTAAAATATCAAACAAGTTACTCAATGATCAATTAGAAGGAAAAAATCACAGATGGAACTAAATAGGGGTTGGTGTATCTCAAGATAGTTTAACGGTGTAAAAAAGGTGTTCAGTAAGATGGTATCGCTTACGTATAGTTTTTTGAAATTAGCATCTTGGTTTAATTCTTTCATTATTGCTTTGATAATGAAGGCATATCTTGTTGTATTTCTCTTGAATTTATTTCAGCCGCTATTAATGTTTGCGTATATTTTTTATTTATTATCTAAATTTGTCTTCCATGTATCAGTGTTGGTACAACTCGTATTATCAACCTTTGATCGGGTCTGTCTTCGAAACAGGGTAGGCGTAAATATTGAATTTATTACAGTTGTCACTTTCAGGTATTTTATAATCTTCATATGAAATCATGCATCGTAAATTAGTAAAAGAATTAATTTGTTACAAACGTTTCTGATTGGTTACTATTTTAAATTAGTACCGCTGAGGTTAGGAAGGCACTGTACTATCTGCTTACTATTATAGATATATAAACTACACTGAAGATTTCCTAGCACGTGTTTGTAGATTACTCTTAGCATCAGTTAAATCTATTCAAGGAAGATCGATACGCTATTATGTGAAAAATAAAAAAAAAATGTTCAAGAGCACATAATTCGACATAAAGAGAAAATTATCTCAATTATGACGTGTATAAATCTAGCACATTATCAGCGATATAAAAAGCAAAACAAATCACACTGATTCTGTACGGTACTGAATATACTCTTATGATAATGATTTGGGCTGATAATTTAACAGCTGTTTGTTGAAGAGCTAAGATCAAGTGTTTATTTATAAAACCATGTCGTGTTTAGCTATAGCCTTCAGAATTATCATATATAGAGTCCATCTCAAATATATGAGATGGACTCAGCTATCTATGTAATGAAATATCATCGTGATTACTGATTGAGCAAGGTATTGTCAAAGAGGAGCAAAACATTTTGGAAAATGTGCTGATTCAAGTATTCAAATTATGGAGGAATTGATAAGAGATAGAATATAATCTTGGGGAGAATAGATTAATATTAACCGTGTTCAAGTCAATCAACAGAGGATTAGCTGAGGAGGGAGCTCTAAGTTCAGTAACCTGTTATTTATCAGTTTTTCTTATAACAGAGTAAAAAAAAAATAATTCATAGGATAATGCCGAAAGTGTATCACAAAACGCCTGCAGACGTTTCAAACAATGTTTCGCATTTCAAAAGACAAATTTGGGGAAATATCGACGATTTTTGAAACCAATTCAAAATGCATAAACACTTATTTGTGGCAAGAATAGTGTTAGTAAATTGGCACAAAAATGAAATAAAATACAAACAAAACACGGTAATATAGAAAACCCTGAGCTATGCAAATTGCTATCGGTTGGAAGATTAAACATTTTTATTAAAAAAAAAGAATAAATGTAAAACTTCATTTGAAAGATTTTTTCAGATGAAGCAATATCTGATCTTGAACTCGATTTTTGATTTCTCAAAATTCTATAAAACAATAGAAACATTACGAATTAAAATCAAATTTAGTAGTCTGAAAAATGTAATTGCAGATCCCATTTTTACACTACAAAAAAGCTATTGATACTCAGGGACCCGGATGTTCTCCGCATGCAAATAAAACAAAAACAAACGTGCTAAAGTGTTGCAAGCTTTGATCAAAACTCAATGTTAATTACTTGCAAAAGAAAGGGCTGTCTCTACATACTTTTATCTATGAAATGACGCATGCCGTATGCAGTTCAAACTTTAAATTCACCTTCCGATGTTCACTCGCATTTTTTTCTCCACTATCAAACCCCATCAGAGTGCAAATAGTGACATAGCAAGTGCGTTTACAGCTTACATCGCTAGAATGTGTACATTCGCTCTGATGAGAGAAGATATTTTATCTTGTTAACTTATTGTCATACCAGAGGGCGCAGCGTTTAGCATATCGCATTTTTAAGAATGTAAAAACAGAAATTATGACAAACTGTTTGTACTGGTTAATTGAAGGCAATCCAATGGGAATCATTTCTGATAACTACGGAAGCCTTTAGATGTAAATATAAATAAACAACTGCCATAAACGTGACGAGTCTTTTAGATGCACGCGGGATTCTAAATCATTGTGAAACTCTCCACACGGCCATAAGAAATCATATTTTGAACAGCACTGGAAGGCAATAAATGAACAGAATGGCTACAACTGCATTACGGGCTGATAGCGAATTAGGGGATAATTAAAACACCAAAACTCGTGTATAGGGGGAGGGATCGGAGGGTCGTAATTAAGCAGTTCCCTTGTCTAATAAGATGTTTGTTAGCCATAGTGAAAGAAGAGATTTGAAGTAAATCTCTGCTTTGTAAGATGATTCTCGTCCCATCGAAAGTTTCAGGTTCCCAAAGGGTCCAATTTTAAGTGCTATAAAAATGTAGTGGAGGTTTTTGATACTAAAATCGTAATAAAAGTAAGGATCTTCCAAAAAACCTGACGTTCTTGTAATGTTTCCCCAAGAATTGAAAACATTCCACTGCAGTAACTTAATCATGAGACCGCTAACCCAACTTTGAACTTTGGTGATGAAACTCGGAAATGTTGTCTACGAAAGCCATCAGATAGCTTATCACTTAAGTGCTGGTTCACGGAATGATTACTGCCGGAAAGAGATGAGGAGCGAAAGATTCTTGGGAAGAAAATCCTTACATCAAACACTCACATAAATAATAGACATGAAGTGCAACAATTTTATATTTATGTCAGATTAATACTGAAATATTGCTTTTGTCTTCCTTTTTCTTCCAACTTAAAAGAATATGGGGGGAGAGTCTAAAGATATGCAGCACGTTTGAAAATAATAATGCCCATCTTAACATTGTACTGCGACATCTACCTGTTGATGATGACACACAAAAATTAGAGGACCTTATTATGTAAATAGAACCTAAGGTTACCATAGAAACTTGAAGGTATGACGTCACGTCTGTCTTCTTGTGTAAGAAGACAGACGTGTTTAAGAACTTGGAACCAAGTGAGAAAAAAATCGATGGCATCATCTGCATCTTTTTTGGACGACAGACATTGGCGCTGTTAATATCCAAGTAAATATTTGCACGTTAACCGCCCACATTAAACCACGTGAGTGTCGTAGTGCAGGGGGCGTTCCCCTACAAGCAAAGGAATTGTAAAAGATCGACTACACAAACACTTCGTCTCATTTTCTGGAGTTTTAAGAAACATGACAAGAACGCTAATCTTCTGTTGCCTCCTACCCTCCCTTCAGCTCAATCTTTTTATTCCAGTTTCGGCTAGTTCATCGTGAAGCATGTCGGGAAACATCTGCTCTCCGAAGTCTTAATGTTTCGAGTTCTCAAAATCTGGATGTCACAAAGGTTTGTCATTTTATATCCAAGACATTTTTTTCTACCATCAAAATAAATCTGAGCGTATCTTTCTGAGTAAAACATCCCTGGTTCTATTCGCTATCTCGAAATAATTCCTACAATTAAGTTTTCCCTGTTGATCAGTTTCTGTTGTTATCAAATACGGACGGCATCTTCGTCACTCACGACTATTGCATCCAATGGAGGATGGAAATGATGAATGCTTGGAGACAATACTACTCATGCAGGAAATGCAAAAATAATCACTCTTGCTCTGCAGCTGCTACGAGTATTCTCAACTGACAAGAGCGTTGCTATGGACTAAAGCGGGAACACACACCTCATTAACAGGGGAATATCGACGGGGATGGAAGAGAGGGTTGAGCATATCAATGACTGACAGGACGCGATTATCATTTCGACTGTTATCTCGTAGGAGAAATTGTATTACCGCCAACTTTAAAGAACAAATGCAACAAACTTAGTCGATAACTAAAATTGACAATGACGTCAGGGATAAACGGAAGTGCTGATAAATATCTTCTTACCTAAACTTCCAATAACAGTCTAGGGGTGGTGTCTGTGTCACGACTAAGCGGGTCATTACGGAAACGAACGCATTCTACATCGAGGAAAACGCTGAGTCAGAAAACCTCCCTCTGCTTTCGAGAGCATTATGACTTGCCAATGCGGATTTCAATAATAAATCACACACGCCATCTAGCGGATGCGCGGGAGATTAAAATTCATTATTCTGCTATATCGGCAGTTGTTTTTTTAAATGTATGGCGAACGTGAGTTCTTTATTTATGCTAATCCAATAACTTTAAATCTGCAAGCTGACAATTTGGTTACAACACGCTTCTACAACTGCAAAAATTACACTCTACGTTTTCAAATACTAGTTTCCCATTCATTTAGATGAAACTACATAAATTAAAACAACTTTATGGGAGACCCGAATAGGTAGCCTCTATTTCAGTTAAGTCTTTGCAAAGTTGGAAATTTTTCCAATTTCCAAGTAACCATAGTTTTGTCGCAGTTAACTCACTCAAGTGTTGTTACTTAAGAAATGGATGTTTGCCTTTCATCAACTCTAATTAATCAAAACCAATACATTTGTATTAGTTTTGATTAATACATTTCAAAGGTTGTAATTTTTCCCGAACTAGGTAGCAAAATTTGGTGCCCCGAAGTCTTGGCGCCTCTAGGCGATTGCCGAGGCTCCCCTAATGATAAAACCGGCCCTGCCCTTGACGTACTTAAGCGAGATCACATAACTAGTTAACTTACGTAATCCCCTGGCAATTGAATTCATTTTACCCCTTATCTCCTCTCGCCACTCGTTAAAGAGATTTTATTTTAAATGATAACCCAGTTGAACACGATTTTAGCGTTTAACAGCCTCTCAATATCCTTGGTTTAGAGGAAGTCCACTCCAAGTCATAAATGGATGGTCTCAGATTTCTATTGTTCATAAGAATGTCATCGAAGGGAATCTTATTATATAAATTAGAAAAGAGAAGACTTGGAAAGTGCCTATCTGTCTTCTTAAAGTTTACACGAATAAATAATTCACCTCGTCGTCGCTTTAAGCACTGCGTGCTGTTTTGCTTGTCGTGTTTAAAAAAAAAAGAGCACCAAGGCCCATCTGCTTTCCGGTTAGATTTGCATCCATTGTAAACATACTGCTAATAAAAAAATCTTAAAGATTATTTAAATTAAGGGGATATTAAATCCCACATTGTTTTAAAACCGAATAAGAAACTCAAAGATTGGAATCAGAGAGTTTCATGCCGAATATAGTATAATAAACTATAAAAGTGTCGTAAAATACTAGCGTGAGCTGAATGCAAGTAGTCCTAGTACGTAGTACACTCTCGGGCAACTCGCAGCAAAGGTGGTAAAGTTCTGATCGCTATCGCCGAAATGAAGCCCATTGGTTCTTTATATTTAAGTAGAAGTCTTAAAGATGTTTAATACATATCAGACATCATTAGAATAATATTATTTAACGAAACTATTGCTACTACTAATTACGAAAAATAAAGCTAATTGTTTCAATTTATTTCTGTATTGAAGTGTGTCTGAATATTTCAATGCGCTAAATGTGTGTATTTTTATGAAGAAAACTATTCGTCTACATTGAAGAAGTCCCAGGAATGAAGATTGATCTTGATGGATGTCGCGGCTACTTAAGTAGCCGCGACATCCATCAAGATCAATAATGCCAAAGTAGCTAAAGAGAATGCACTGATAAGGAATTTTGCTTGGAGCGAAACATCTTCCAGAATATATATTTCAGAAGTCCGAAAATATTCTGATTGACGCTCACTTCAATATTCACACTTCACTGTTTCCAGAGGGCGCGACTGTTCTGTAAATTATAGAAATGATTCTAGAGGTATCTCCTATTTAATAACTGCTGAAAAAATATTCTATCACCACATGGGCCAACACTAGATATTAAAAATAACTGAGAATTATTTTATAGTTTATTTCGTTGACATTTATTATACATTTGAAAGAACGAGAATTTCTTTGAGAAGAATGTGCTCTTGCCTTTACGATTTTATATTTTAGGAATCTTACTTAAAAATCATCCTTTTTTCTACACTAAACAAACGTTGTATCTCGTGCAGGCTTCATGCTGGTCTGAAAAGATTTTATAGAGAGTTGACGATTCGCGTATGTGTAATCAAACATGGAATTGTTTTGTTAATATACTATATTTGTTGCCATTTGTAGGATAAAAGTTTCGATCATTATCTAAATGATACTACATACAGTCCAATTGAATCCAAAATTCCATTGAGATAATTGTGGACATTTGAGTATCATAATTGTCAAATTAAATTAAGCTCCATCTAGCCAAAGGTAAGAAATAGCATTTTTATCCATCCGGAGTATGCAGCTGTTTATGAGTTTTACATAAATAGCTAAACGCAATGTTCGGAGGCAGCTGACAATGCGATCCAGAAACACCGCAACGAATATTTGGACTGCAATCTACGAAGTCTATTTTAGGAAGAATAACGTGTGCTTCCTTGTTCTTTCGTTAGAATTTCTGCATTCAAATGATTCACCGAAACTCCTTCAACTAAAATGTTTGAGGTGCAAGATGGCGAAAATTTACCATGATCATCTTTTTAGAAGCGCGACAATATGACACCACTGACAAGAACTTATCATTCATAACTCAACAAAACCTGAAGTATGTGAATGATCTCGTCAGAAATAATGAGGGTAATATTTCCTAAGACCAATGTTGAACCGAATTTAACTTTTCCCTTTCCCAAATATTTCTGTATAACTTCAGTAGATCGAAGACTATCTTATTTTCATGAGCAGGAAATATAGAATCTTACGGAGCCGAAGAACTCGAATACCCTTTCGATTTCTGTGGACATAGCAAAACAAATGGGAGGGGGTTCATCTCCAAGTAAATACTATCCATTTATCCCTTAAAATAACATTTGTTTTTGAAATTATATTCGCAAATTTCTTTTCAAGTTATATTTTGTGATCTTCTACTTCACATCAAACAGGGTTATGCTTATGACAGGCAGAAAAGTAAGCTGTCCAACCCATCCAGCTGGCATCCATCATCGTCTCTTTACTTCAAGGATTTTTTAATTTTTTTTTCTGGAAGAAACAACATAGTCATCGGCAAACCGCAGACGAGAAAAACCTCTAAATACAGTAGAATACTGTCGCTTGGCAACCAATTCTTATTTAAGAGGATAAATATTCATTCTTATTTTATAGCAAATAGACAACATTTCGGCATCGATATGTTTGTAAGTAAAACCGTCAAAGGTTTGATTCTTCTGGTGAAGTTTCATTTTCATTTTAACATGCAATACAATCGAATACGTGTTGATTCACTTTAAATCAATTGAATTCACATCTTGAAACTGCTTTTAGATGATGGCACTAATTTAAAAAACGCTATTCTCTGTTACATCACCACACAAATAATGACACCACGTGACAACAGAAAGCAGAATTCCAATTTACACCTTTTGTTTGGTCATTCCACTTGGATACACGTGACATTCGCGTGTGCTGTCCATCACTGGAAGCGGTTAATGGGGGGGGGGGGGGAACGTAAAAAAAAATTCATTTTCTTTTCCCTTAGGATCTTATTACCTGTAACTGAAGTGGGTAAAAATAAATAAATAATAAAATAAATAAAGATAGAATTAAACTTGTTTATGAGGAAGATGTGAGAGAGAGAGAGAGAGAAGTAGGAAGCACCAAATATGTTAGAAAGAAAAAGCAAAATAGATTGTGGACTCTGTTAAATTTTCTGTGCGTGTTCTTCGGGATATCTTGTAACTTGTATAATAAACCAAATGTCATCTTAAGTCATTATAAGGTTCTTTGCATTTAAGACGGAATTCAAACCTAAATCTAACAGTGGCGCATGCGCTGCAGAGGGAGATCCGTAAATATCACTGCAGTTAGAAAACCCAAATGTTCATTATCCGCAGAATAGTCCAGGGATTATTCTTTATGGATGATAAACTACTGTAAGCTATGTTCTCAAAAGTCATGCAGTCCATTGAACCAGAAAGTAAATTTCTGGCTCAATATCGACAAACGAATTTGTGAATAGACTGAAAATGGTATTTTGAAAAGAACACGTCACAGATTTAAATTGAATTTTTTACTGCTAACGTTTTTCCAGTGATTTGTGCCCTTGATCCATGCTTTAAACATATTGAAGCAAAAAACAACTCAGACGATTGAAAAATGTATTTGTAATGAAAGATAACGTGAGGTAAGGAATAAGACATAGAATATGCTTAATCGTTCTAAGACCGAGATTATGTCTCTGGTGGGAAGTATGCCACGTGCACTTGGACATTATCCAAATTATGTGGATCACGACAGAAAAGCATTAACATACGCGGTCCAAGGCCAATTTTCAAATCTGTTGGTAAATGTTTTATGATATTTCAGCTTTAAGGTATCCACCTGGGGATAATCTCAGTTGAAGGTAGGAAATAAGAGACAGTCTTACCATAGGAGATTTTCTAACCTTGGTGGTAGACGGAGTATAACGTCATGAAACGTTGGGATAATATTCGATAAAATCGTTCCGAACATGATCAAATAACTTCATCTGTGATTTTAAATCAGTGACATTGGGTTTTATTAGGCTTTAATATAACAACATGATTATACCGACTAGTTTCTGCATGTATGATACGGGCTTCTCCCCTGGGTTAGGAAACAAATACTACTACTAATAATACAGTACAATACATTGGGGTAAAAGGTGAACCATTTCATAACTAAAAAGGGCTCGAAACATAACAAAACTATGAAAGTTTCGTAAGTTGACCTTTTAAGAGCTTACGGCCTCTGAAGAGATCCGACAAGTTCGAAACAGCTATTAGGCCAGTGAAACCTTTATCAAATGCACTAATAAAAGGAAAATGTATGGACGCTTCAGCAGCTCCCATGTCTTTTAAGTAGTGCAAGCTAAGGCAAATCTGGGATTCGGAATACAATCCTAGTACGAGAATACGAGGATTGTATTCTCCTACACTCGCAGGTCAACTTACGAAACTTTTATCGTTTCTACAAACATTCGGCTTTGAAATAATGTTGGATCCAGTATCCACTTTGCCCAAGTAATTCTACATCGCCGAAATGAAGCCTTAATGGCTCTTCCTCGAATAAATAATCCTCTTGGATGTTTTCCCGAAGTTTATGAAAGTCAAAGTTCTGTGATATACCCCCTAGATACTTAGTTGTAACTTAACGTTTTTTCCTGTTCAAGCAAATTAAATGACGTTTGTCTTGGAGTCCAGTTAAGCGCCAATGCGACTGACAAGAGCTGCCAAAAACTTCTGAGACCTACGTCATTCTACACTGCGTACGTCAGTCAGTCTAAAGTTGTACCATTTTGAACTGAAATTTAAATCTCTGATAAATCTTTAAAATAAATTAAAGTGGATGGGAGTGGTTATAACAATCCCTTAACTTATACACTGTCGTAACGAAAGTGTATAAATTTACATAAGTTGAATTATTGAATTTTAACCTATCTACTAACCTAACCTATGCTACAATCATTATTTGAAAACTTGAAACATTGCGAAATACACAACAATAATCACAGTATCCAAACAGTCACAAACGTGTAAAAACAGTTACCATGGAAACAGAAACATTTTTTATCATAACTAGAAGATGGCTGGTAAACTCGATTCTGGAAAATAAACATGCGAAACCCAACAGTTTTACTTACACAAACAAAAACACATTTGAATTCTCTGCTGTGTGGTTTTAAACAACAGGAAACGTCTTGTGAAAATCGAGTACTTGACATTGAAAATACGTGTAGGTCATCAATCGATTAAGCCGAAATGTAGAAGCGTATCAAACAGTTAACCTACACTCATAAAGGCAGTAAAATAGCGCATCAGTGATTCGGCTTGAGAAATATCACGTGTGTATCTGAAATATACACAAAGGGAACGCGTATGCAATCTTTCTCTCTATCCACATATATTTTATAACGTTTTTTTTTTTTGATTTTTTTTAAAGCAGGGTTTTAGTAGACTAAATATCCATGGATTCCAAGAAGAATAGTTTTAAGAAGCAAAGACATTTGACTGATAATAGAAAAATATTCAATAATTCAGAAGAAAACCAATTCTAAGAAGAATTGATTCTAAGCCATTTAAAAGTAACGGAAAAAACCGCATCGAATAATTATGATAATTCCCTTAGTAAAATTCAATACCAATCTGCCTACTTGACGTAGAAAACCCTACAACAACAGAAGAATGAACTGTATTCCGTGTTACTCTAGAAAAATTTCATAAATTAACAGGCTTGTCATTTCCCAGTAAAGAGTCATCGGATATCTATATAATCCAACAATTTCATTGGTGATTACAAACGAATGTGTTGTAGTGTTTCCAAGGCGACAGTAGTTGTAGGTCTTGTTTCAGCAGCGATGCGCGTTACTAATTATAAATACTTTATGTTTGAATACTCTTGAACTAGAATGACTTGAAATGTGTTAATGGTAGTAATATATTTTTCACCTATTTTACTCGCACAAAAGCCTTTTCAACATGCGCCATGCATTCCCTCTAATTCAGCTATTGCTATTCGAAGATGCTCTCAGTAAAATGTCTGATGGGTAGAGTAATGACAGTTTTTACGATTACCCTTTGGATTGGGTTAAGCATTATTTTTCCAAGTTCAAGAAATGCGAATGGGATAAGCATAATCTCAAGAAATCAATAAATTGAGACGAACCTCTTATGGAAATACATACATACAGTATATTATCCTAGCAAAAGCTATAGTACGTCTCCAGTTGCATCAAAGTGAATGAGACCATACGGGAAAAAATTGGCATATTAAGCAGATTACTGCTTTATTTCATTTCCATCAGTAGAAATCAGCTCAACGTTATTTCCCTTAGACGTGGTCTTTACAATATAAATATAAAACTGCTGATTGCTAAATGAGAAAGATGGTTTACCTCATCTCGCTCAAATCCCAGAGAATGAGTTGGAGATGTAAGCGGTAAAACAATCCCATGAGTGTTTCCTTTTATTAGATGTGGAGAGCTGGATGCCATGGATTTCTGTAAGACAGCTGCAGTTCACAATCGCTTGTTAAGAACAATGACCACACATCGATTGCTGTGGGTCAAGGCACGCACAACACAGATTATGGACCAATCGAATTCAGACTTAAAGAATTAGTCACTTTCTTGTGAATCGGGGTGTTGTGGAGGCCTTTTACCAACTTCATTTACTGAATGAAGAACCAGTGAAATGGTTCTTTATTCAGCAAAACAGTCTGCTTTTATATCTCATAGCGTTAATTGCTTCAGTCGCGATTCAAAATAGTCCAGTCCAACAAGCTGACCAAACTGATTAAAAATCTTTTTTTTCCTTGTTTTTGGTTAATCCTATATTGTAGCCTGCTTATCTTTGTAATTAAGCAGATATGAGGTATAAAAGCAGACTGTTTTGCTGAATGAAGAACCATTTCACTTGCATATGAGACGCCAACTCACCTTCAGTTAGAAATAAAGGTTGTTTCGCTTCCTTTCGCGGGATTCGAACTCATGATTTTCCAACCAAAGGGCATCGGTCGATACACACCGATTTGCGTTTGCTCTTTAGAGCAATGTCCCATCAGTCATGGACACCATGGAAAAGACTGAAATGCAATATACTGGCTGTAGTTCAATACGGAAAGGTGCAGAAGAGTAAACTCAGCAAAAATCATGTTTTAACAATTAGATTCTTGTAATAGCAAATGACGTAACAATTAAAATAATTGAAAATGGGTTAATATTGAAGAATATAGACCGTACAACACTTATGCGGTCTCCATTATTTTTCAATAACATTCAATCTTTACTTTAAGCAAAATCAAGATTAAGCGGTTGTTTTTTTTCGTAGTATAGTCCAAGGCTAGTTTGCCCTTTATGATCAGTTCTCACAGAACGCCTTCCAACCAATGCACTGAATGTCTACTGGCACGCATATTTTTTTTTCAATTCCTTTAATAATAAAAAAATAATTCATAATAAGGAGTAGCACTGTCTAGCACACATCCATAGAAGAATGAGTCTTCTAGACAAAGTGATCATTCACTTTGTCTTGTAGATTTCATGATTTCATTCACTGATGTTAAACTAAAAACGGAACTTCTGAGTTTGTCACAATCTCCCTCGTGGATAACAAAATAGTCTTCTCTCTTTCATCGTGGAAGTATTTCCCCTGTTCGTGTATAACAATTTTAATCATCTTTTGATGGCATATTTGAAATAGAGTGTCAAAACCAAATACGCACACACATTATTTAAGCTCGAAAAAGTGAAATAATGGACTATCTTTCGCTGTGTTGCTCGTGCATACAAGAATCATTCTGTGTATGAACAAGGAACGTGTTTAATAAAGCTCTAGAGCTTTATTGCTTTAAATGCCGACTCTAAAAAAAGGTATAACACATACAATAGAATAAACAACAAAACTGGCAAATCCCTACTATCATTCTGAAATTCGAAAAAAAAAATCAAAGAATTTTCGGATCATAGCGTAAGCACTGATTTATTGAGGCAGAGCGTGTTGTTGCGAAGTGATCAATGTCAAATTCGTTTTAGTGAATACACAAATTTATTTTAATATAGATGATGTTAATGAATAAATCCACTAATTTAAAAACTTTGTTCTTGTGAGATCTAATAACTAGTCTGTGACGTCACCGGAAGTGGAATGTCGTATATGATGAGGCCTTTGCGTTGTGACTACTGTTCTTTAATCGATTGACCAAATTCTTCAAAGGGAAGAATGTGTGCCTTGAAGTGGTTTCTTCAAAGCACACAAGTAAGAAAAAAACATGTCACCAACAAAACACACGCTCGTACAGAACAGGAAGATGTGACAGTTCATTTATTTCCACTCGGGAAGTGAACGAACTATCCCGCGCATCTCTGCCTGCTTGGTTCGTTACTGGCTAATGATTTGATTAATTCTCGTACGATTCTTGTGGCATCGCAAAGAAGCTAAACTCTACGTTCATTACACGACTAATTACACATACAGCGTGATTACCGTCGCATGGAACGTGCATTCATCTTTTAAATAGGTCGCGAGACAAACCAAACGTTTAAAAAAATAAAAATAAAATACAAGCGAGAGGTTTCAATTGTTTAGCTGTATTTGAATAAATGCAGCTGTTTCTACTACAACCATCACGTTGTAGTAGAATCATCTTTCTCTCATAAATACCACGTGAGTTTTCTGAATGAGGTATTAGCATATTTTTCTACTTTTATTTGCAACAGCTGTAACAGTTTAAACCGAAAACGTATTACGATCCATTCGGGTGATTTCGGAATTACTCGGGGTAACTTCGGATATTTCTATGAGCCGTTTTGATGATAATTCTCTCAGATGTGATTTTAGGCTCTCTTATGTCCGTCGTTTCGAATAATTATCACGGTTTTTTTTTCACTACAGAAGACTGGCAGAGTTTACGTACAACTTATTAAACACCTTTCTCATTTGCTTACAACCAATAAATAATAATAAAGTACTGGCAGCGTTTTAAAAAACAAAAAAAAAAATCTTATGGTTGAAAATTACTGGAGAGTGGAATGACACTTTTCTATTTCAGTTAATTTGCGTGACAAACAAACACGACAAACAAAATCACTTTAATAAATAGACTCAAATCACATTAGAAAACCTAAAATATTGCAGCGCAGTTCTGGATTGTTCTTAAACATAAATAACGAGAAAGAACAATTAAAAAGATCAGAATCATTTCGCAAATTTGGCGATGGACCAACCGAGATTAGAAATGGTTCTTCCGCTAGTTTACAAAACGGAAGAATGCACTGACGTGTGTGTAGTCCACAATAGTTCATTACAAAGTCAATGCCCAGTCCATAAGAAGACTGCCTATTCACACCAGCTTTTTTTCTCTTACTTGTTAGTAAGGTTATATTAGTATTACTACTAGAATATGAGTATGTAGACCTTATTAGGACTAGAATTAATGCCCTGCCCATGAGGGCCCATACAGTTCGTTGGGGTAGAGATGATATTAACTGTAAGGCTGGCTGCCGCTACAGTGAAACTAGCCCGCCCACATCTCGGTGTTGTTTTAGAACACATGGAATCCATGTATGGAGGCATGATGCCGTGATCTCCATATTATGTGACACCTCCAGGGAGTTCAATGACTCATTGAGGGAGAGTGTGCCAACAGCATCGAATGATTTCTCCCCTTCCAACTACTAACTGCGCTCGAACTTCCCTAACTTTTTGCGTGAGCCATTAGTAGCAGAGGCTCTACCAATCGACCAACCTTTGCTGGCTCATCAAAGGATGCAACATATTGAACAACCGTTAGATATAAAGGTTGGGAGACCACGGTAGAATCTCACTTCCGTACAGTGGTATTCATAAGAAAACCAGATTTGATAATAAAGAAAGAAAAAAGAACTATGGGTTACTGATGCCCAGGTAGTGGGTACTGGGCGCCCACTCATCTCTAGCCATCTTAACTATAGTGCAAAGCAGAACCACGATCTTGTAAGACTAATACAAAAGGAGTTTGGGCAACTTCCTCACTTTGCCTGTGCTATTATTTCTTTTTGAAGTGTTTGGTGCTCCGCTAGTTATAAAGACCTCTCTTTATTAGGACTGACATATGGAGACTTAAAAATTCTGTCTCTGCGTGTTCGGCAGGGTACACTGCTCGATACGTTGTATTCACCGAAATCTTCGCCTAAATAATTTTTCTAAATTATTTTAGAAAAAAAATTTACATACAAAAATGTTTTAAAGTGTATAAAGAAACACATACGATTACTAGTGTAAATTAATGTTTCGAAATGGTAAATAATTATTTAAATGTAATGTTCATTTATTACAAATATAAAACAATTAAGTAGTTGAATCTCTAAGAATTGATAGTTTATTTAGAATAAACGTATAAATTGAGAAATTAATTATTGTCACATAATAATGAATTAAATGATGCGCAAGGTCGTATTGTGTATATTTTATTCCCCGTTTTTGATGTCCCTCCCACTACCTTTGTATTCTACGCTATTGGGCTTTATGCGTTGAGGTATGATGCACACACAGTCCATAACCTGATGAACTTATGTCCTGGAGTTATACTCTTTTGGTATAGTTATGCAAATTAACACATCGTGAAAAATTAATACGTAACACACGAGTCAACAAAATCAGTATGACAAATCTGCATGAGTGCTGCTAAAAAAGCTAACAATATCCTCATTCCCATATGGAGAGATATAATAAATATATTCATCTCAGCAAAATTCGTTCTAGTTTTTTTTAATTATATTAGTGTGTATTAATATTTAAAATATTATATTTTTAATCAGAATTAAACAAAATAGGTTTGCTGTAATCACGTGCCTACATTTCAGATAACTGTGTTATGTTTGCACATATCCGTATACATTTTCTTTGCTCTGAGTACCTGTTCTGTTCCCAGATGGCGCTGAAGTAAAATGTCAGTTTCATTCATTGTATGCGATTAAAAGATCTTGTGAGATTCAATTAAACTAACTAGTTTTATTTCAGCTGTATTCTGAAATGAAATTCTGAAAGCTATATAGACAAGAATTTATTTATTCTTGTGTCTATCTATCCCATGAAGAACTCCATTTTAGTAAGTTGGTTTAATCAAAAGCCTCAGAGAAATAAAATATCGAACCTTAAAATTAGTAAACTTTCTCAGAAAAAAAAAAACATTTAAAATGAAAGAGGCTTAAGGGAATTTACATTGATTACTTCGAGTTCTCGGTGTTTTCTGTGTTGAAAGAAGAAAGAAAATCAACAACATAAGAAAATTAAACTGAACAAAGAAGTTCAAAAGTTGTTCACACTCAATTAGAATGGGGTGAGATTCTTTCTCCATTAACAGACCTCTGCTGACTTGCTTGTGGCTGTAGGGTGATTGACTGCAATCTCGGATTGTCTTTCTTCAAACTAATCCTTGTGCTTTTGTTCCTAACCGGTTTAATCTTGTTTTTTTTTTGGTTTCTTTATCAAAAGAAAATACAACTAATGGCTCCAATCGTATATTAAAGTAACTTTTGCGAGAATGATTTAAAAATGAAATACCGACTGTTTACATAACATTTTTTATTCGTAGAAAATTTTATTTCTTTCAAATGTTCCTCGAAAATCTTTGGTGTGCTTTAAAAGACAACGAGAGCACACAAGCGTGAAGGAAGAAAGAACTAACAGCACAAGTTACAGAAGAGCAGCATCGTTTTAAAAGTGTCAGCAAGGTTCACTAAGAGGTACAAAACAGAAAACGTATTAACAGAGATGAGACATTTTAAGCAACACTATTTGCCAAAACGAAACTGATCTTTTCGACAATAGAAGAAACTAGTGGCGCCACCTCTTGTATCTTTTTCCTCTCGAAAGCGGCAACCATCCTTAGTGTTGTATCAACTATTTGTGACATTTGTTTCATTAGAAGCCGAGTTATAGTGCCAAGAGTGACAGTGTGTTTTGACGAAGGGTTGGAAAATGAGTTTCAAACAAAGAACTGCGATTAACTTTTGTGTTAAACTTGGTAAAAGTTTTACCGAAACTCATCAAATGCTTCAAAAAGCATACGGTGATGAATGCTTATTCCGTACTCAAGTTTACGAGTGGTTTAAGATTTGAGAGTGGTTGAGACGCTTGAGGACGACGAAAAGACGGGCCGTCCAAATACTGGACTGAGCGAAGTTAACATCCCAAAAGTGCGTGATGTGATCAAAGAAAACCCGAAATCGTCCATGAGATTGATTGAAGATGAATTGGGATTCCAAAAACAACTGTGCACAACATTTTGACCGAGAGTTTGGGTCTTCGTTAATTGAATTGTGATTTGTTCCTCATAAGTTGACCGACGACCAAAAAATGTATCGAATTGAATACTGCAAGGACCTCATTAAAACCGCTCGTAAGGACTAAGACTTCCTTCACAAAGATCGTTACTGATGACGAAACGTGGGTATGAGCCCGAAACAAAGCGCCAGAGTGCTGAGTGGAGACCACCAGAAGAGGGGCATCCGAACAAAAGTCGCTTGGAGAAGTGAAAAGTAAAGACAATGCTGCTTTGTTTCTACCATTCGATGGTGAGTTTTATCTCGAAGTTTTGAAGCGATTGATAGCGAGAATTTCGCGTATTTCATGAATATCATGACGACCGACCGTTTGTGAAAACACACTGTCACTCTTGGCATTATAACTCGGCTTCTAATGAAACAAATGTCATAAACAGCTGACACAACACTAATGAATGTTGACGCTATCGACAACAAAAAGATACAACAGGTAGCGCCACTAGTTTATTTTATTTTCAAAAAGTTCGGTTTCTTTTTGGATAGAGGGTGTATATGTAGCCCGTTGAATGTAGTGTTTTCTAACTTTATAAGAAGGCTTTCCATAGAGAACTATTCTTATTAGCCTGTTATTGTAAAGACCATGTTGTATGCGGAGGCAGTAACTAGCTCCAAGGCTATTTCTCCTATTACTCGTGAGGAATCCCAAATATATTACTTATTGGGCAAAGGACGATTAACCACAGATACCAATGGAGAATTTATCAATCCAAAAATTAAAATTCTGTTTTACGCTGAACCCAATTTGAAAGACAATTTTATGTGTTTCTGGTTGAATTAACACGTCCTTTGAGTACGATGGAAAGGAGTCTGTTAGTGCCGGTTTGTCACGATTAATTATTTGTATATCGAAGTCGTATTCTATTGGTTCTGATACAAGAGAATCATAGGATTGACGCAACTCGAAATGCCCATTGCAACTCAGTTCGGTCTTCTTGAGATTCAGCAGGAACTGCTGATACTTACGTGAAGACAAATCAACTTTTATCCTTTCCTAAACAAAATGGTTTCCAGACTTATATTTGGATTTCAGCGTTCTAAACATTGACCTTAAAATGACCAAAATGGTGAATAAGAATTGCCAATTCAGTGCCAGTTTGTGAAAGAAATACGAAAGCCTCCATTTCAGTGTACTTAATACGGTCTCCAACCAGCCTTATGATAGCAATGATTTTCTGTAGATAAGTAGTTTCAATTTATGACTAGACTCTCAGAGCGAGTCAAGTCCCAACCCAGTTTGAGACTAGGCCACAGATAATTGCAAAAGGTGATTTAATTTATTCATATCAGAGAAAAAAAATGAAGGAACATATTTCATCAGCATCGTTATTATCCACGGAACATCTGGTTCTGTCGAATAATAAGTATGGGATAATTTTAATAATCTGACATCCGTCTCGAACTATACTTCCTTTTAATGTCTATCACAATATTGATTAACTTCTTTTAATTAACATCAATAACAACACGTTTTCATAAAAATCGTGGAAGTTGTGTTGCATAAAGAATGTCTTAATTGGCACGCAACAAAGCTTAAACATTCTACGAGACAATTGGGACGTGTTGATTGTCGACAATGATTTAAAACTTACATCGCAACATCCAACTTTAGTGCCAGTTTTCTATTTTAAGTTAGTTCTATTTTAATGCCGGAAGCTTTCGAATAAGTGCCTCATTAAATACGAATGATGGGAATGTTTCAAAACAAATACTGAAGTTCTTCGCACTGCATAATTTGCTTCCATTACATTAATTGGTTTCAGTCACCACCTTGAAAAGAAGGGAATGAGGAAGACCAAAAAGATTAACTAGCTAACGTCCTTCTCTCATCCTTCCAGCAGTTTGACATGTCCTTGATGACATTTTATAGGGGTGTTTGTCGCCATGGTGACTACTATGACAAAAGTCTTATAAATGATGCTCTTGTTCAAGCAATGATTTTTGTTGCTATGACAACCCTAGTAATTTGTTACGCTATTAATGTAGTGATTCTCCATGGAGTTCACTTCTTTTCCGGATAATCTGTATCATAACGTGGACTACTCGGGCTGAATATTAAACCCAAGCTGTGTAATGTTTGAACTACCGTATAATGAAAGACTATTGAAAACAATTTTTGAAATAAGTGGGGATAATCCCACAACAAAATGGATTTCATAACAGCATTTTTGTATGGAATTATTTTTATCAGAAAAAATGTGGTTAGATCCATCTTTCTCTAATGCCCTACAGACAGATCGGCTTTTACCAATAAAACCGTCGAAATGAAACCAAAAGTGGTATTACTGTAGATAAATATTAGTAAAGATCCCAGTACCAAATTTCAGCAAAATCCACGAGGTTAAACTGGAAAATAATCGACAAAAATCTATTTTAATAGGTACTTGTGAAATGCATCCAATAACAGCGCTAAGCAAAATAAACAACAACGCTTTTAAATCACAGTAGTTAAGTAGTTCCATCCATGGTCTGGTTATGGGAGAACTAGGGGCCATCCATGGAAACTGAGCACGAGTGTAGTTAGCAAGGGTGTTAACAACTAGGTTTTTTACTTGGAGTGGTGAATGAGTAGAATAAGTTGCCAGAGTTTATTGTGGGTGCCATGACTGCAAATGAATTCAAAGCGAAGTATGATAGATACTTGCGTATGCGAATAGTTGTTCTTGATATGATGTTTAGGGCCTTCCTAGATTAGTCTAAGGACTCATTGGAGTTGTCCGTAATAATAGTTTCAGACGTCTATGAAATTACAGTATCCAGGTTACTGAAATTGAGCTACAGGATTGAGGGCTCTCGAAAAAAAGGCAATCTCTTTGAAGCATGGTGTATCTCTCATAACTTTAAGAGTCTATCTATCGGACATTTTGAAAAGGGCAATGCCTGTTCCTTAAACGAGATAAGGATTGAAATATGTATTCAGTCTTTTATGTACTATATTTGTAAACGAGAAAAGACAGACTGATAATATCAGCGGGGACACAAAGCAAAGCTGATTGCAACGGGAATCCGTGAATGGGCATTTTGAGTCATTTATTCTTTTAACACAAAGCTTACAGAAAATGAAAGTTTTGTGCTGAAAATTCCCTTCAGTGAATACTAAATTCGAAACTAATGCATTTTAATATTTTATTCCTTCATTTAATGCTGTAAAGTACTCGTTTCTTTCTGTTACTTCAACATCCGGTGCAAATCCTTATCATCCAAATGCCTACACTAATACTTATGGATTGCTGGTGATACGTACAGGCTAAGAGGCGTTTGCTAGAGATTATTTTCATCTTAATTGATTTTGAGATAAACTAGTCGAGAATGCGACATCGTTACCATTCTAGTTCAGAGAGAAATACCATTTAAAATGAAATTTCGGCTGTCTGTAGACTTGAATAGCAAGTCCATATTAAAACAGGCTTAAAGCATTAAAAACAACTTTCCGCGTGATTCCTATGATTTACTGTGCAGAATGCGAGTGTAATTGAAGAGTAGTAAGAACCAGATATTTCATGAAGAAAAACTGCCGATGTATCATCACGCAAATGTTTAGCGGAAGACGATTTGCTAAGACAGATTACTTTATCTTGTTTCAGAGACGGACGATTAAAATTACATGCCACGGAAATACTCTGTGTAGTCTATATCATATTGGTAAATTATGCAAAGGGATTTGCATACATATCATCATGTCCTCCTTTACGAAGTCTTCGCTTGGTAGCTCGAAAACCAACCTCGTAAAATATTTGCTTATGATCCTGTTAGTTAAAAACATATACCTTTGTGTTTTCTGTAAACGTTTGCGTGTGGTGTTCTGTAGTTTTTTGTTAATTTAAAAATGAATTGGGTAAACTATTGTTAAGCTAGTAATAATCTAGTATCAGTTGGTTACCGTTTATACGAAAGAATCGAGTATTTAATTCAAATGTACTTTAGGATACAGAAGGAAGATCACTCCGAATAATACAAAGTGATGAGGTGAATCAGGTGGAATTAAAAGTTAATTTTTACTTTTGAATCGTAACAGAAAGATGAAGGCTTAACGTAGAAGTGGTTCAGTTATCCTAGAAAAACGCGCTATGCCCCAATGATAAACACAAGAACAAACATTTTACCTCTCACATTCAGTACTTCGACTTCACTGATATTCACAGACTTCCTTTTGTTACTTCCCACCGTTTTAATTGGCAGCAACACAAAAGCTTCGAAAGGAGATTTTCCATTCATTGTAATCCAACTTGCTATAAAACCTATTAACGCTTTTAATACAGTTATGATTTTCTTCAGGAAAAAATAAAACAAATAGTGTCAATAAAGAAATGTTCAAGTCCGACAGAGAATGATTTTCCACCACTGGCTTGAATTAAGAGTAAGAGAATGACTTTTTTTCTTTCTTTGGATACCCCTTTCCCTAGCACAGAATTTCGTGCTGTCTGAACGGTGGTTAAGACAAAATAGAAAATGATGGCAACGGATAGCTTATGTTGTATATTTTCACCGAATAAAGCAAAGAACAAAATAGCAATTTATGAATTTCTATTAACATAAATATTTTTATTTCTACCAACTCGCTACAAAGACAATAAAAAAGGCCTCAGTCAAACATTCCAAACCATTTTTATTCTTTTCAGCACCTAATCCTTTGCAGTCCGTATTAGATCTTATTTTAACTGTGAATGTCGTATATATAATTTTTCTGTTTCTCGATGCGTCTGTCCTTCATGAATGTACGAAAAAAAACATACGTCTACACAGTAGAAATCTCAGAGAAAACACGTTCCGTAAACACAACCATCAAGACTTCAGATGAAGGAAGATCTGTTTTGTATTGTATTGATTACATCAAGTGGTTGACTAATACCTTATTTTTCTTTCTTTGCGTCATTGCCTGCGAATTGACAGCAACCACAATAGTGGTTGCTGTCAATTCGCAGGCAATGATGCGATGAAAAATTCGTGGAAGCAGCTGATAAATTAGCAGCAATGAATCTGACAATAATGTTTTACCTTTCTGCGAAAAAGTCTCATGTTGCCATAGTAACGATGCAATGCAATTTTCAGTTATGGAGAGTTTGAGCAAAGAAGTATAAAATATGGAATGTCAGAAGTGGCTTCAGGCAGAGAAAGAACAAAAAAAACTGAGATTGGATTACAATTGAATACATAGTTTCTTGTACAGCTGTAAAGAAAAATCCTAAATAACCACTTTCAATTAAAACTACCTGCAATCTCTCTCTCGTGTTAAGATGTAGGTTCCATCTAAATCCTCTTAGGAGTAATGTACATCGACCATCATAATATTCTGCTTGATAATTAACGCTTGCATTATCGCAGCATATAGATGACGCTAGCTTAGTAAACTTGAGCACGCTGGCTCAAGTTTACTAAGCTCTCTCTCTCTCTCTCTCTCTCAAGAGAGAGAGAAAGAGAGAGAGAGAGAGAGAGAGAGAGAAGAATGCCTTCCTAATACAAGTGCTAGAACTCCTTAGAGATGCCACGTCATAATTATCATTATTGCCGAAATAGAAATGGCTTGTATAATATCGTGAGAATGTTTCAAAACCTACTTATTAGAAAAGGCTGAGAACTAGCGGGTAATAAATGCTTCAATGTTTCAAATAAACAGATATCATACGATACGCGATTTATTCCTACGGATAACTGTCGACACAAGATTTAATCAATCCTCTTCGGAAGATGGTCACACTTCTTTGCAGTCAATTAAATTTGGCATAAATACGAGTATATAAGGAACGTGTAGGTTGATTTATTTATCCGCGTATCAGAGTCAAGTTCAACATTTATCTATACATTTTTAAGAATTTAAGTTACTCTATTCAATTCGTTTTTCAACATGAGTTACATTTTTCTATAAATATTCACAGTGGGAATTCAAGTTCCAAAAACGGAAAGAAAGAATTTATTTCTGCGCAATTCAAAGAAAATAGGAAACTCAATTTAAAATAATTCTAAAATGAAAATATTAGTAATCGAATTCAGGTCTTAGAAGAGGCGCTCAAAAATTACCACATATATCGGCGTATAAGACGACTCTCAAATACTACAGAAACGTTCTCTTTAGATGAAGTGCAACGTTGAAACAACCTCCTAGAGGAGCATCATGGTTTAACACGGGAAAGGTATCGTGACCAATATAAATTTTTATTTATTCATATATTATTAAAATATTTATATTTTTGCATTTGAAACTTCTTCAAATGCTCAAAGATTTATGTATACGAGTATTAACGGAAAACGTTTTGAGGGGTGTCTTCCACAGGGATTCTAGTTCAAAAATATCGTCAGAAGGTTATGTTGTACAAATATTTATTTACTTCAACTCAAAGACGTATTTAGAATGTCGAAAACAGATTCCGGCATTTCTTGAACATCGAAGGCTTATGATTTCGCATGAAATCGTATTGACGGAACTGATGGAGTCAACCAGAAGGAAAACCCATATTCATAAACAGGAAATTGAAATCACCAGAGAGGAGGTTTGGATTGCACGAAAGTTTCCGATAATTGCATGTTTTCTTCCTTCTCTTCTGCATGATGAAAACTGGAGTCTCTAGGTAAAAACTCTCCTTCACCCCCATTAGATCACCGAAATCAGTCTTTCCCACTAAAGGGAATCTTGACTTTAGAGATTTATTTTAAAAGACCGTACCCTTCACTGTCCGTCCCAATTGAAGATACCACCTCACGTAGAACCTCCTTGTTGAAATTCCAAGCCAATGCACTTGCAGTGCGAAAATTAACAATGAATTCCTGGTAGCAACATATTTCCCCGTCCATCCCTCTACTGTTTAATATGCCATCGTCAGAAAAGCCAAAATGCATACCAATACTGCCAGCAATTACTGCTTGTAGAACAGTTGGATGACGTCTTAGAAATGCCGTGTATACTTGTCAAGATAAGAATATAATCTTCTAAATGAAGGCTCATTTGTATACATACAGAAGTCAGTTTGCAAAGATGTGCCGCTGTCAATGTCGAGGGTTTAGTAATTTTCAACTTTTGATCAAACCAAATTTCTACGCATGCTCAGAAAAATATTTCCAGTGATTGGCCAAAGATAACGCATTGCATGTTCAGAATATCTTGTAGATTCTGAGTTCCTTCCCTGATAGGCTATTCGATGTCAGGACAGCTAATTGTCTGATTCGTGGAAATGAAGCGTAATTCATGTTAACATGCGATGCATGTTCCTTTAGAGGGGTATTTATTTTCGGCACTTTTATTATTCATTAAGGGTTTATGAAAAACACTCCCACATACGGAAAGCTGCAGAACTTACAGCAAATCAATGTCGTGTGTAGCCAGGAGTTAGAAAAAAAAGTGCGTGTTCATCTTCTTTTACTGCTTACCGTCTACTATCTTTGCAATTAATGGGAACAAGTATTGCAACTAAGAAATTAGTTAACATTACAAATAGTTGTTTATCCTACCTGCAATAGTTTCATAACCTTTTATGAACGAAATCCGAATTGGATTTTTCAAAGTAAGGTGCAGGCACTTAGTGTATCTAAATTAAATAAACAACGTATTAAAAGCTTGTCGTATTAAACTATGTTAATACGACAAGCGATTGTTTGGAGTTAATAAATGAAGAGTTCATCTCGTGCTTCGCTACTCAAAAAATGAGAAAGTTCCAAGCTTTGCTTTAAGGATAATTTCCTAGGTTAGACTACTTAACTGATGAATTGAAAATTGAATTTTGTACTCTTAAAACTACATAATACACTTTGCACTTCAAAAGCAAATAATCCATTGAATAAGCAGATAGGACTTGTTTGCATCTGTGTAAAACAAATCAGTAATTAGTCAGATATGCGAAATAAACAACACACACATCATGGGTGGATTAATTGTGCGATCTCAGTGCCCTCTAATGGCATTAATGAACGTTACAACGTTAAATTCACGTACTCTATGTATTGCTGTGTTCTCTATCAATCGCAAAGTTAAATAATGCTATACGTTACGAAAAATTACTTAATCGATAAATAAGAACCCTTCACATAATTCATTCTGAATTGAAATCTCTTTTTGGATGCATCGCAGGTGGACACAAAACCCATTCACTGCTGCAATTTCTTTATTCATAAAAATGCGCTTTTAACTCAAGTTCCCCCACCCTTAATGGTTGGAATAGTAACAATGTAAACAAAACTATGCCTTGGGAAATCATTTATTACAACTTCAAATTACGCTCGTGGGGAAAAAATGGTTTAGTGCACATTCTAGAAAAAGGTTTCGCCAGAACTGTTTTCTCTACATTTCCTACCTCCGAATTGATATCGGTTCTGATGTTTATCGCAACATTTTTCTCTTGTATGCGAAAACAAATGAGACATTTGTGCAGAAGGGCATTGAGGAGTAGTTTGGGATATTTTAGGTAGCACGATATCGGCTTATTTCTCGGACAATATGAACTCATAAATTGTCCGAGAAATAAGAATAACAGTGACTTTGGAAATTGCTAGGAGAGTTACCAATGAAAAACTGTGTTAGGAGAATCTGCGCTCTCAGTTACCTCACCCACAATGCATTTCTTACTGAAATTTCTGTAAAAGAGAATTGCATCAGTCAACTGGAGCATCTTTCCAAGGCAGCAAACATCACAGGCCACGTTTACCTGTAAGCTTTGTACTTTGCTTATTCATGTATGCTTTGTCATCATGAATTAAATAGTTCGTAGCTATGACTCGCATAACTTGTAACATTAATATTTATTTAAATAATTGAAATAAAATTGTGAAATATTGCTATTTTATTCCTCTAATTATTTCCATACCTTCGGTATGGAAATTTTTATTTCTTTAGCACTATTTTAAATCTTTAGGACTTTAGAATCATTTTAAATAATAAAATTGATAGACTGAGTTGGCTTTGCATTAAGAACACCCACCTAATAAGACGTTGGTCCACCTCTCTAGCGCAATCACTGCTCACGGACGCCTAGAAACAGATTCCACAAGGTGTCGAACATCCTCCATGCATAACTCGACTCATGTTTGCTGCAGCAACTCCATCAGTCCACGCTTATTCCGTGGAGGAAGATCAGCAATTCTCACACCCCAATCTAGCATATCCCAAACACGTTCAATTGGGTTACAGTCAAGGAAGTTTGCCAAGGCAATGTGGCGAATTCGTTGTGTTCCCCCACAAAATCGATAGTTGTACGGAGCCCGATGACATGGTGTGTTGTCCTGTTGAAAGGTAACACTATAGTAGGGTAGACCTCCTGCAGTGAAGATATGTATGGATGGAGATGATTAGCTAACATGTCCCTGTAGTATTCACCATTCAATATTGTTGGGATGATAACCACCGGATCTAGGCGTGCAGGAAAAAGCTCTCCAGTCCATAATACCACCTCTATTGGCCTGTTAAACCCCAACTGTGCAACCGGGGGGGGGGGAGATAAGGCTTCATGCTGTTTACGGCAAATTCAAATCGGGCTATCAGCGCTGTACATCACGAAACGAGACTCATCACTAAATCTGTCGAGGGTCCAAAAAATGTGGTTCGATGTTCGTTGGCCCATGTTTCCGATGCCTGGTCGTCATTATGGGTAACCTTGTTGGTCTGCTGAACTCCAGGCGAAGGAAGTTACAGCACATGGTGCATATGGAAGTGAGTGGAACTGCTCCGCTGTTGTATTGGTGGTGATCTCTGTGTGACTGTTGCACGTCGTTGCTGAGATTCCAGTCGTGACACCCGATTCTCACCTGTAGGAACAACCATGCGTGGCTGACTAATGTGAGCCCTTTTGCTGGATATCTTTTCATGTTTAATCCAGTCCTGGTGCACCCCTGATACAGTAGTACAGGAGCAGCCAACGAGTGCGGCTGTTTCTGAAATACTGACACTTGCCCTCCGGATCCAACTATCTGCTTTCGGTGAAAATGGCTCACGTCGCCACGTTTCCCCATTACTGGCCAACGTTTACTGATTAAGAAGTAGTCAAGGCTTTAAAAAAATGAAAAAACATCACTTCATGGACTAAAGAAGTGCACGTCAAGAACTTATTAATAAAGAATTGCAACCCTCCTTGACATCTCCAAGGGTTAACCTCCTAGTGCGTCAATATCTTTACAATCTTCTTGTCTTCTCTCATTTTTGCGTTTATAATTTCACGTCGAGCTATTGAAGGACGCAGCTTCAAAGAAAAAATAAAGTTGGTTATATTTGTAAGCAAAGAAAAGTTTAGTCAAGTTTTGGAACATTTTGTTTCTGAAGAATTTCTTAAAAATGGAGAGTTTTTAAATTTTCTAGTTAGTCACGAACCTCTTGATAAGTGTCAAAGAAAGACATGAACGGAGGCTGCACATTCAAAAAGAGAAGTAAGCCAATGCAACTAGATCCTTCTTGATTATAAGGTTACCAGAAGAGGAACAACCAGCGCGCCTCCGTTGGACACCTTTAGTGCTGGAAATTTGCATAATATTTAAGAAGAATAAATTCCCGGAAGTTAAAAGCACGTGTGTTCTGGCTTGCGACAAATGAAAACAGCATTTCTTTAAAGATAAATATTTAATTCAAAGCATAAAAGTTATGGCAATGCAAGCAAATGCGCGTGTGGTTTAGTTATTAAATTCCTTGTAATTGCATTCATAAATGATGTCTGTGGTGGTCTCTGGCTGTGGAACTCAGGCAAAGCAAGGTAAGGCGCACATTAATTAGAATGTGAATTAGAATGGAAATCATTATTTTTGTGCTAACAGCACGTGTGGCTTTCTGAATTCTACTGCGTGTAATCATTGAAAATGGTTCGTATTTGCGTAATAAATCAGAAGAAAGCCAATTGGCTAATTCTGATGACGTCATCACAGCTGTAGCAATAATCAGTTGGTCATCATTCGTTTAGCAAACCTAATCATAATTATTGAACTTTAAAATAAAGAAAGCTTGCATCGAAATAATTAAAAAGATAAGAGACCCTTCGGAAATAAAGCGCATCCTTTGTACTGTGTGTGAATATTATAAAAATGAAGTAACGTGGAGTATAAGGAGTGGATGCATCTCAATTGGATAATCAAGAATGGTTAAGACTTAGGTAGAAACAGTGAAACACAGAAAGTAAAAGAAAATTAAATTCTTCCATAAAATACAATTCAGGATAATCGGTTGATTTATTTCTTCCCTCCATAAACATGTCCACTCTGGCAGTTTCTTGTAATGTGAATTATCACCGTACTTTGACAGTTCGGTTTCGTTTCCGCGATGCCGACAGAAAATGGGCGATTGGAGACTGCTTTGCTTGACAGAATGTGCGAGTATATCTTCTCATGCGCATGCACTGCATGCGGAAATTACATTGTGATATATGTCAATGGGTGGGCAAGCCTTACGGCTTGCCCACCCACTAACATAAAAAATCTAAAGTTGTCATGGTTTAAAAAAAAATTTACAGTTTGGATAAGAAATTTATAACATTTAAAAATAAATAAATAAATTAGTGGGGAAGCGCGAAATGCCAGTTATGGCATTGAACCTTCCAAAACAAATAAGTGATACTAAAGGTGGTTGCTATGACAATAGGTGAAAATTAGTGAACGAGAACTGTATTCTTTAAACAAGTATGATTTTTATAAGTACCTCATCTTGTATTATAACACGCTCAGAGAACGTAGCCGAGCAACTACTCCAAGAAGTAGAAAACAATTACTAAGGCCCACTGTGCGGATGCGGAAGATGAAAGAAACGGTGCGGGTTGTGTTTATCATTCTTAAGAATCCTCAACCCCACCTTCTCTGTTCTATTTTTAGTAAACTTCAAAAGAAAGGGAAAGAAAAGGTTTCCATTAGACATTGCAGAGAACGGTGAGAGAGGATGAAGAGGGAATGATTTATATGAGGTACACAAAAAAATTACGTACAATAAATCCAATACAAGCGAACCCATCAGCAAGTTATTTGTCACACGTTTTCGAGACTAGGAAGAGAAGACGTTGCGAAAAAAAAATTAATCTGCCCCCCCCCCCCACCTCCGAAACCTTTGGAGATGGGGGGGGCAGATTTCCTTCCAAATTGTTTGCTGCCTTTCCCCGAAATCTCTGTAATAAGTCTCGGGTGATTTAAATATCAATAAAAGATGGTTGCTTTCCCTGTTGTGTAAAAGATGGTTGCTTTCCCAGTTGTGTAAAAGATGGTTGCTTTCCCAGTTGTGTTCGAACAAGAAGAATCACTGTCGTCAAATTGTGTAGATGATGTCGTTAAATAACGATTCGACCTCCCATTTGCAGCCCTTCATGATACATTTATGGGCTGATTTGAGTTTTAATATACCACTACCAACATATGAATCAATAATGGAACCAGATACCCCAATGAAATTCGCGTTATTTTGGTGTAAGAGCATTTTCGTTTATAGATTACGTCTAGACGAGACTTGCTTTGAATGAAAAATATCGACCATCTATTGGAGGTTTTCGTCGAGACTATATAAAATAAACATTAAGAAAAGTGGTCATTATCCTAAAGAGAATTGGTTGTAGGTTTCTTTTCTATTATTTCTTAGAATTCCAGGAATATTATGTGGAGAACGAGTTTAGTACGTAGTTGAGTATCCTCAAATGCATCGCTGGTTAAAGACAAACGGAATGTTTTTAATAAATAATAATGTTTAGCTAAAAAGAATTAAAAAATAATTACATATTGAACACTTCAATAAGTGATTGATAGAGGGGGGTGTATTGCTTAAAAACGTCTTACCAGTAGCAATAAGATTATGCATAGAAGCTGTCTATTCCAGAGCAAATTCATCTTTTGTGCGACTTTATATTACTAGTTATTTTTATCTGTTATAATCAGGCGAGTTTGACTATTCACATAGGAAAACTCAAACGTGTTTACTTGAAATAAATTCATTTCAGAAAGATACGCTTCCTCTGTGAAATAAGGAAGACAGATCGTTCAATATTGTAGGGGGGGGGGGGAATTATGGTTGTTTAGAAATACAAGCATAATTTAGAGTATACTTCAGTAAGACATTCATTCTCAACGTTCAAGTGAAAGCAGGAAGGTCCTTGTTGCCTCTGCATTCTTCATTAAACCAGAAGTTTGTGCATCGCTGGAAAGCATCAATAAACTACTCAATTGGTTTATCTTGTATTGGAGACCTTCACTGCTTTATACAAAAACACGTATATTACAATCTTAAAAATATATTAGATACTTTCAATCTATCCTCGTAACCTACTTTCCTAAATCCCGAATATATCTTTGTAACTCTTCTTCGCATCCTCTCCACAGCTTCTTATATCTACGCATTTCCTTCCAGCGGTATTTGCAGACTAATTTGAACAGAAGGACAATTGCAAAATACTTATTTTTGGTTTCTTAAAAGTATTTTATTCATATAATTTACTCGGAAATTTTTGTTAGCATCATCTATTTGTTTTAAAGAATTAGAATTATAAAGCATATATAGATAGGTTTGTTTTATTATACAACTTAAAAATCCAAATGAGTGTGCTGTTTAAAGGGGAGTGCACATCCCTAGACTTATTTTTATAGCAATACACCACCAGTTTAATAAAATATTAAAGAAACAAAATAACGTCTATATCTGTAATAAATCTTGGATTCAGAACGTTATCCTGTGTTCTACAATTAACGCATGCGCGATATTAATCTGCTGGGCGTTGTCATATTTTATTGGAAATTAAAAAATATATATAAAACAAATACATCACAAACATATACTTCTTTGACTCTTCCCCAGATGATAATCGGTTTATTTATTATTACGTGATAAATATCACATGATCAAGCAATTGATTTGTTTTTATTCGCGTGTTTGAAAACACGTGGATTAGACATCACATTAAGAATTGAAACGGCTTTATAAAAGCTTTAAGTTGAACAGTTCGTTATCTTAGGTTTGTCAGTATTGATATCCGCGCTAAACAAACCGATGGTCGGAATTTTCGCGTAAATCGGGGAATTCCTAATAGGACATAATTGTAGTATAAAAAAGGTCATATAGCGTTTCTGATCTCAAATGTGTTAACTGAGAAATAATTGGCAAAACATATGAAATAGTTCTTTTTTTTTTTTTGTCCTCGCAGATCGCGATATTTGAAACGTACCAAGGCAGGACAAACATTATTCTACTTCGAATTTGTAAGTAAATTCAAATATCTGAAAAAGACGAAAATGACATCGAAATATTTTCTAAAACATAATATTCGATATGTTCATATTGTTAAAGTAACTGAAATAGAAGGAACCACCCCTTGCAATATTCGGGGACGTTTTCGTTAGCTGATTTTGAGTCATTAAAAATAACTGAATTAAATACAGACGTAAATGATCAAAATAATCCCACATTTCTTAATGTGTAAAACTATCAAATCAACTTTGATTTATATAAAGCATACTTAAAATATATATATATATATATATATATATATATATATATATATATATATATATATATATATATATATATATATATAATAGTCAGATTAAGAATAAGAAACGTGAATAATTATATATTCACGTTTCTCATCCCAATATGGTATACTTTATCAAGACTGGTTGACTATCCATCCATCATCACATCGCTTCTTACCAACGTGCCATCTATTCCATTTTTGTGTAATAAACCATTCTTCTATTGGAATAGCTAGCGCCATCTATCAGAAATTTACTACATTTCATTCAGTTTTCTATCATCACTCTTTATTCGTGTCTGACTTCTTTCATTTCTTCTGGAGACAGCTGCTATTGTAGATTCTTAATCTACAATAGTAGTTGTCAATCAAATCTTCAGAATTTCTTCAGCTTGTGGAGCGCTTTTTGCTCTGCCGTGTTTAAAAGCTCTCTCTCTCTCTCTCTCTCTCTGCACGCCCAGAAGATGGTCTGGGCGTGCAGTTTCTCAGTATAACTTCTGCTTTACTCGTTTCTTAACGTATTTATGGCTTTGAGAGTTCAAACACTTACCCCAAACTTGACTACAGTTTTGAAATTTGTGGTCACAGCCATCCCACCTTCGCCTTCTTCCATCCTAGACCATATAACCTCGTCTCCAATACCTTTATTCAAAGATAATTCAAAGATCACGTTCTTCATGCATCTAGAGATATTTTGAGTGACCTAACTAGCCTTGCAGTATTTCGTAAGGTTGTACTGTCATCATAAATAATATTAGGATGACAGAAAATAAATTCCCATTACTAATATTCTCTGATTCTGTATTGATAAAGTAATCTTAATACTTCTAAGACCAGCTCCTAGAAATTGACCTTACAAGAGTATGTTGTCAGACATGGAATTCCGATATATATCAAGAAATCCAATATATTTCTTTTACAGCGCTATTTCAAAAGGGCATAGTTGACGACTGATCTCCTTGTAAGCATCTCTGAACAGACAACCTATAATGTTGATCCTAACTGTTCACTTTAATACAGTTAACAGTCGGTGAATTCAACTATACATTTTGCGTAGTTGAATCAATCAGAACATTTTGGATATAATAGTGTAAACTTAGGCAATGCATAGCACTGAGTATTTTTCTGGTTTTAGCGAAGATAAAAAAGAAAATAACTGACACAAAATGACATTTAAAACGGGTCAAATGAAGAATGTATGACACGTAATTGGCACTGTGGAGTTTTGATGAACATTTAAAGCAGAGGAGAAGCCAAAAATGGAAGAACGAGACTTCTAAATTAAATAAAAATTTACATAATCGTTTCTTCATACATAGCTTTTTTTTTTACTAGAAAAAAGAATCTATTTATACTCAAGGGTCTGGGTGTTGTGTTCTTTCCGCTATAGGACCCAGCCGTTACGTCACTTCTTTTTTTTTGTATTATAGAAACAAATCAAAAGAAAAACAAGTTAAAACTATGCAACGCCTGTTAATAATGCCATTATTGTACGAATAAACAAAAAAAAAAAACACCAAGGCATATCCATAAAGTACTTCGTCATTTTTCGTTTTATTCTCTGTGATCTATGATTAGTTTAATCTTCGAAATAAAGCGAAGAATTCAACAAAATTTCGCTTCCATCAAGATATCACCGCTAGCAAATGCGATATGTACAACTGAAAGTCACGCCATTATAAGATTGATTTTTTATGTTTACCGACTTTCATGCTAGAGGGCGCAGTATGTAACAGCTCACTGAGAATAAAAATATAACTTATGAAGAACGCTTTGCACTGATTTGTTACGATAGCTTTTATTTTTATCAAAAGGTCGTATTAACAATTAATTTCTTGAGATAATTAAGGCAATTGTCGTAAAAAATATGCGAGAAAGAAGACATTTGAAGTGAATGAGGTGAGGGCGAAATCCACGACTGTGTTTAACCACTTCGCTTAGAGTAGAAATATCGTAAATAGTTCTATAATGGAAGTATGGTCAATACAATTGCAACTCTTTTTAAGGACCAGCTTTATAAACTCAAGAACGTATACAAGGTTTGTGAAAGTGGGCTTGGAAAACTCGATTAGCTACCTAGAAAGGATTTGTGGTGGAAATTGGCGGTAGTTTTGGTTGCTCAAATTTAGTGACTAAAACTATAACGAGAATGTTATTATGGGTGCATGTAGTGTTGGTTCTTCGGGCAGATTTATCCGCTTTTCCTGGAGAAAAATCCAACACCCCCTCATGAGACTGGCTAACCGAACATTCAGATAAAAATGAATACTATTTGAAAAAGAAAATCTCACTGAAATGCGACTTATTTGAAATGCAATATTGCTCCATATTCATTTCCAAGTTTCTTAAACCCGATTGCGAGGCTTATATTAGAAACAACAATAATTATATACTGTTGTGGATACAATACCAAGTATCGAAATGATATTTTGGTCAGCCTTCTGTTAACTGGAAGCTGCTAATCGTATTTACCAACGGCATTAGCTTTCTTATCCAATGCTATGTAGACGAGACATTAGTTGATAATAAAACCCGATAAAAATAGCAAAGCAAGCTAAGTTTGCTGTTTTAGCTTTGGCTTCCAAAGAACTTACTTTCTTGAAATGTTTCACTCAGGAATTGAAAGCCTTTGATAGCGGCAACTTAAAGGTGAGACCCCGAACTTAATTTGGAACTGTGGTAATGAAACACGAAAGCGATTGGGTCAGTAATTACATTTTTGTGCTGGATAATCAGGATAATTCGCAAGTGAAAGAACTGAAGAGCGAAAGAACGCCATTTATTTGAATCTGGAACTAAAATCATTAAGTCAAACACTCTCATATAACGTAGACAAGAACTACAGTGCTTCCATATTTAGAAAATACCATCTCAATGAATTTCTTTCAATCAGCAAACCCCTCGTTATGCACACCCTTTAATCAGAAAGAGCTTATCAAGAAAAATTAGTGTAAATCTCTCTCTCTCTCTCTCTTTCGGTGTATATGTGCGCGTGCTCGTGTGTGTCGTCATAAATCGTACTTACAAGATTCCTTTTTTAAAAAAATGTTAAGTAATAACCTCGAGAATTTCAAGTACCGGTATTAATCTTAAAGACAAATATACATCTCTTTGCAGACGAAATGGGAGCTCCTGATGCGATCAAAATATCACTGTTTTTTTCACTTTCTCGAAATAATTTCTACAATTAAGTTTTCCGTAATGTTTTTTTTGTTATCAAATACGGGAAATATCTTCGCCAATCGCGACAATTACATCTACCCGATAACGGATGCCTTGAGACAATCTAGGGAATCTAAAGTGAAGCTAGTGTGTTGGAGGATAAAAGAAAGAATAAGCACTTCATTAATAGTCGAATATCGATGGGATGAGCTGCTCTGAAGAAAGATAAAATTGTGGATGTCAATGACAGCAGGTCATGGTCTGGATTGTTTCTTGTAGAAAATTGTAATATCGACCACCCTAAAGACAATAGAGTCCACTTGGTCAATAACCATCTAAACGTATTTCTTTATTGACCAAGATGTCATGGATGAATGTAAATTGAGTGAATAAAGCATGCGGCTTTATGTTTGCTAGTTTTATTAACACGTGATAAATTTTAGCAGTGCTTATATAAAATCTGAAATATTTGTTTCCTCATCAAATGTGAATATTTAAATGAATAAATACGATCTGGTGTTAAGCTTTGCCCCTTTTAATCATACTTCCCTGCATAACAAATGAGCATTGGTGCTGTCTATTCAAATATTGATCTATTTAGTGTAGCATTTGGGAAGGGAGGGAAAAATAAAATAAACTCTAGACAAAGTAACAGAGTGAATTGAATTTTGTCATAATTATAGTAAGGAGTTTCTGCACAATGGGGTGCCATGCGCTGTCATACACAAGAACAACTTTCATTTTGTAACAGCATTATGCGTGTGCGAGCTAGAGGCTACATCTCTTCATTTTATTCTGATAAGATGTTTACTCATATTCTTGCCTACCGGGCGATGCTTAAGCCTCCTATGTTTTTATAAGCTTGCTTGAATATAATTACAATACCTTTCAACGCGACAACATATTGAAAGTCACATGATATCCGTTCTTGTTATTCGCATAATTTACTATTAGGATAACATGATTTCAACTAGTAGAAAAACAGTTGCAAATTGATTCTCGTTCTAGTGATGCTGCTCACTTAATTTCTCATCACAGGAAGATCATCTTTAGCCTTCATAAGTAAAATTCAAATTTTGGTTAATTTCTAATACAAAATTTGGGGATCCTTCTAGTATATTTAAATTCAATTCTCATGAGTCACCACCATTAAACATTAAATATTATCACCAACATTAAAAATTTAATGTAAATGTTTTTAATGCTGATAAAAATTAAAAAAGTTTTTATCATCTCTCGCTTTGCCGAGTGCTGATAAATTTTTGAACTTTTTAAAAAGGTAACTGTTTTTGAAGCAAAGTGAGAATCTGCCTATATTATATGTAGAATCTTATTGGATTCTATAAATGTATGGGAAAAAAGTTCAATCCTTGGATTGTAATTTAATAAGTCGCTCTAATATAATTATGGCCGAAGTAACTAAGACATTCCTGATTGTACTTCAATAAATATATACTGAGAATCTTATTTCCGATGATGCGACTATGCTTTATGCGACTGAAAAACAGTGTTCGAAACATAAAAATCTCTTTCGTTGGGAAAATGTACTAACTCCGATTTTTCATTATGAATGCCTGACCTATAATTTAAAATGTTTTCGGAGAAAATAACTTGTCTTTACTCATCCAAACGTCTTTGTTGCTTTTAAGAGTTCTCTCACATTGGATTACGCTAAAGTCATAATTCAATAACATCAAAATATTTCATTTCAATTCGATTCCCATTTCTATTAAAGCTTCATCTGGTTCCTGATTACAATTGTTCTCTTCAAGAGAAATCATTCCTAGATCATTCCTAGATTTCGTTTCGATATAAATTTTTGTACGTTCTGACCTTAACCATATTAGGTCAGCAGCCAATTCTGCTGTGGACCATCCGACAATCACCATTCGAAGATTATATATATCAGTTAAGTTGTCTTTTGACTGGTTTGCGAATGATAACTAATTTAAAATTGAAATTAAATATTTATTTTAGAAATAAATCAAAATGCATGGAACATATTAAGTGTACATTATCATTTTATATAAATAATCTATAAATACTTAAGAATTTATTTTTCCAAAGTTGAAAACAACTAAAATATGGTTCAACTTATAATTTTCTTCTCCTCTTTTTGATACAATTTAACAGCTGTTGTTAAAACAACTTAACTGTATCTCTAAAGAGAGGACAATTAAGATGAATTGTATTTGAGTTGTTTTTAACTGTGGAAAACATTTTAATTATTCATGGATTATTATTCATATAAAATAGTACGTTATTGCAAAAATAATTGCATATCTTGCTTTTTTTAAATTAGTTATTATTTTCAAGCCATTTAAAAGCTAACTTAATTGAAATATATAATCATCGAGTATACGATGAACCCTGTGGTGGCCGGAATAGTCTCACTGTAGCCCATGCATGTCGTACGAGGCGACTAAAATTGGTACCCGGGGGGGAGGGGGGTAGTGGATAGCAATGCTGTAGCCAACGAAGTGTTAACTGATGCTCGGCTATTACTTACCCTAATGTCATGATCAGAGCTTATAGCTCTATATTACCCTATCCATACATTTTCTTTACAGATAACGGGGAATATGAAAGCATTCTTGCTTCACCCACCTAGCCCCCCCCCCACCAACACCAATCCCCTTAATATTCTCAGCGCATAGTTAGGCGATATATGGTTGGGGAACAGCCTTCGTTAAATATTTCCATCAATTGCTACACACACACCTCAGACGACAGCGACCTCCTTCCTCATAGACTGTCTTAGGACCACCGTTACGCCTCTTAGACAAGTAGTGTGGGTTATTTTTGCACTGATTAAAAAACCGGGATGGCATAGCTCACATTTTAAGAAAGCAGTCAAATCGTTTGCTTTCAAAATCTCCAGTCAGACCCATAATAAGTTTTCTTAATAGCTGCCTGGAACAAGTGATGACGGATGACCAAATACTCGTATTTTGCATATACGAGGCATAAATGACATTCTGCATAAAGATTTCTAATTCAGTGGTTGGTATGTATACACGTATGTATACACATAGGGTGATTCAAATGTGATGGGTCGTTTATGGGTTTTGAAGACCATTGCCTGAGAAAATACGCTGGTTGTAAAACTCTTACCAATGGAAAAATGCATTTGTACGCCTGTCTTGACATCGGACATTGTAAAACATGAATATTCTATCAAGAAGGGGTATTTACTATATAAAAACATATATGCTCATTATGATAACTTAACACTCCATGATAATAATCAGGAAAATTATCCCAAAGATTAATATTTCGTAAATAAAACCAAACAAAAGTGGCTTTCTGTGTCCTAGAATTTCGAAATAAGTTTAGACAAAGGAAAATTAAGGTTTTACAGCATAAATTAAGGACAAAGGGTGTACGATGATCAGAGATGCGACTCGCTCGGAGAGGATGAAGATTTTATCGAGCGTAATAGCATTTTACTGACGCTTTGCCGCGTGCTGTTAAATTCCTCATCCATGCTCTCCAACACAGTCTAGGGCTATTGTCTGTGTCAGTGCTGAGAAACCTACTGTACAAGAACCCGAAGTCTTGGCAGAGCGGCTCTCAATAATCACGCAAGTGATCTGATGATGCGTGGAGATTCCATTTATTATTCTGCCACATCGAGAGTTGTTCTGCAAGTCAGGCCCGATGAGAAATGAGATATAAAGTGCTGATATCAATCTCTGAATAACTAGCATCATCGAAGACGTCAAACACATCAACATCTCATCCTTTTTTTGATTTCAAAAGTAAGGCGCTGTTGCCTTCTCTATTTCTATCTGAGAACATGAGTTCTTTATTTCGAATTCAATATTATTTGCTCGCAGACAATTTGGTTATAAGAACGCTTCTATACTGAATTACACCCAACATTTCGAACTTCTATATACGTGGCTGTTCAATAAGTAATAAGACTAATTTTACTGTGGCGAAACCACTCAACACAATATTAATTTCTGTGGAATAAAGAAATGTTGCTGTCTGTATTAACAAAAGAGGTTGATAGATGGCGTATATGGGCTGATGTGCCAGAGTGTCACGTGACTAAACGCAAGCTCGTTTCGGCGCCCTTGAGGCGTGACCAGTCTTCGAAATGGAAGCGTCCTTGGAACAGCGTTATGCGATTAAATTTTGTGTGCGTTTGCAAAACTCGGCATTGGACACTTTTACCATGATACGCGAAGCTTTCCACGATGAAGCAATGTCGAGGGCGAGTGTTTTTCGCTGGCATAAAACTTTTAAGGAAGGAAGGCAAAATGTGGAAGATCTTGAACGTGAGGGAAGACCTTCAACGTCCATCATAAAGACAATGATCAACACAGCAGCGATTATCACCAAGCACGTCAAAAGGAAGCGTCCATTGCTGAAGAATGGCTTCTTGTTGCACAACGATAATGCAAGGTCACATATTGCTGGTTGTGTAGTGGACGTTTTGCAGAAGAACAACACAGATATCCTACCACACCCTCCATACAGTCATAATCTCGCACCGTGCGATTTCTGGCTGTTTCCTCAGCTCAAGAAACCACTAAGAGGCCGCCATTTCGAAAGCAACAAAACATGTGTAAAAGCTGCGGAGGCGGTTTTGAAAGAACTCTCAAAAAACGGACTTTCACGTGTGTTTAAGTGAAGTAATCTGTTTTCTGTATAAATATAGTCTTATTACTTATTGAACAGCCTACGTACAATTCGTTTAGATACAACTACATAAATCAGAACTTACTACAGCTTACAGACCAAAATAGGTAGCCGTTTCAATTAAGGCTTTTTAACTCTTAATTGTTTTCAATTTCCATTAAGTGTAGTTAATCAAATTCGAGTACCTGAATTCGAGTTACTTAAGGCAAACACCCAAACTTCAGATTTGGGTGTTTGCCTGTCATACATCCTGAAGCCAATATTGCACTGCACCAATCAGAGCACAATACCCGTATGTTTGCTGAACTTGTAGCTCAAAACGCAAACGTGTTTGACAAGTGAATATTCTACAGTTTGAGGGCCTTCAGCTATTATGTTGTCAGACAAGTAGAGTCAAATCGTAATTGGATTATCTTCCTACCCCGGAGGATGCGAGGAAAATTTACTCAGCAAGTATTCTAGAAGAAATGCCATTGACGTCAAAAAGACTGTGCAGGGAATGCGTAATAACCCCGACGACAAGCTGTCCCTGTTATAAAGTTTGGAGTAAACATCTAGCGAAGACGGGAGAACTAAACGCCAGTAAGTTTGTCACTTGCAGAGATGGAGATCCCAAACTTTAAAACACCTGCATCATTACTCTACTGAATATTAAGTCATCCCTATTACAATGTAATTAAGATGGAAGCATTGGTTCATAATTATCATTTTCTAAAATACTTTACATTTTGGAGAGAGAAGAATTGCGTTATTCAGTTGAAGAACAAATGTTTAATCTGGAAATGACGTCATGGATATTAAATTGTCAACTTTATACTATTTACTAATAGTGTAAAATAACTCAGAAATCCTCATTCATTTTGTGGTGTAGTTCTATATAAACACATAATGTTCACAAAATCGGAGTTTCTTTGGTGATTTATCTGTTTTGGAGGGAGTTCGTGGGTGGGAAAACGCTGCCACTTCAAGTATGAAACAGGCTAACTCATCCTTCAGTTGAAAGACATTTACAAAAGGCTCAGTGGGTCCAATACGAACTTAGAGCCTCGTTTTTCCTATTAAAAGGGTGATGTTGTTATTGTCAACTGCACTATGAAAGGGCTTAATGATGCGAAGAATATTTCTCAAGTGTTTTCAATTGAAGTTTTTCTACCGTAAATGAACACGTTTTTTTTCCAACAGAAATATCGCCAAACTAGCCGGAGAACACACTCGAGAGTATATTAATATACTCGCATTTTATAGAGAATGAGTAACATGAAATGAAAATTTCACGTTAAATTAAATAAATTAAACATTAAAATATATAATCGAAGATTATATATTTTAATTAAGTGATCTATTAACTGGTTTGCGAATATTAACTGAATAAAAAAGGAAAATTTATATTTATTTTAGAAATGAACTAAAATTATGAGAAAGTATTAAGAATACATTATTATTTTATACATAAATAATTATACATAATTAAGATATTTCCCACAGTTAAAAACAACTCCTACAATTAGGCCTTTCACTTCCTCGCACATTCTTTTTTTTTTTTAACGTGCTGCATGGAAAACGTTTCCTTGCTATCTTATAGCCTTATAAACCACAAAGATGAACGTATCGATACATTGGTGAAGACGATTTTTCCTGATTGTACACAAAAATTCCCATGCTTCACTGAGCCGTGAATATTAAAATTGAGAGCAACTAAATTGAGAAGCGATGCACTGATAAAAACTACACTGCAGTAGTGATAATTTGAATATATTAGACTTAGCATGGCGATTGGTCGACGGTGCATGACGTCATAGAACTTTCAGATATTACGTTTTTATATACATTACGTTTTGTAACGTAATGTATTTAGAAGTACATACATGCATCTTCAAGGCCCACCTTTCCTAATTGAGTTGTGGGGGCAACAGCTGCAAGAGGAACTGCCAATGAAAAATCAGATTTATTCTTCTTAAAACTCTCCAAGTACTGTTTAGAGATTTTCATGCAAGTGCGTTTTTGTGCGAGTGAGGCACCCATCTTGCGCAAAGCGTCTATAGTCTCAGTCATCCAATATCTTGATCAACGATTTCTGGTGTTGTTCCACTTTTTTTAATGTCTTTCACGCCGATCATCTTCAAGGCTGGTACGGCCACGTTTAAACTCGGCAGCCTAGTTCTTAATTGTCAAAAACGAAGGAGACGAGTGCCCATAAACTTTTATGAACTTCGAATGAATTTCTTTTGGCGTTAAACCTTCTTTTACAAAGAATTTTATAACCGCACGATAATCAATTTTATCCATTTCAAGGGATACAGACAACACTTTTGCTTCAGACAGCTGTATAAAACAAACTACTTGATAGAATGACTTGCAATTTCACATGGATGCTTATGACAGATGTATCAACTCAGAAAAAAAATTGCCTATAGTTTTGCCATTTATGGTCGAGGCCAAGAACGTTTCAGACCACCCACGTATATTAGAAACCAGTAGAATTATTTTATAATAAATAATTAGATTATATTATAAGTGTGGATAATGATAGATACTTTTCCGAACTGTATGAGTTAACGTCTTCCTACTTGTAGACAAGTTATTTTATTATTTTTGTATAAAATAATAGTTGAACTTTAATGATTTCTTTTACTGTGGTTTTCTTCTTTAAAAATCTCTTTTAATTTCTTTATGTTATCAGTTATACTTAGCACACCTATTAATTGCTTACGTACTATAAATATGTAAATTGGAGATATTTGGAATTGACCGTGTTGTACAATCCAATACTCTTGGAGGGTAATAGATGGCAATGCTGTAGCTAATGAAGTTCTAACTGAGGCTCGGCTATTGCTGTTACCCTCCTGCCATGATCAGAGCTTTAATAGCTCAATAACACCTTATCCATACACTGTCCTCTACAGATAACGGGGAATATGAAAAGCATTCTTGCTTCCCCCCTTTAAGCCAGTAAGAAAAAAAAATAGATGTGACTAAATATTCTGATCTTTGATCCACATGAAAAAAGTTGTTTTTTAATGTTAAATTGTAAAATATTAATTTTTGAAATGCAAATTCGAGCTAGAACTTTCCATAAAAAATAAGTATGCAGGAAAGGCAAATAAGAATATTTCGGTTTACCAAGATTGTATTTTCGAAAGCTAAAAATAATAATCATAAAGTTTTTTAAAAAAAATAAATTTTGAGTGTTACTGCATTCACTGTTACATTTGCAATATAAGATTTCTGTAGCGATTCATGTTGAAGTTTCTGGAATAAAATTAAGTAAAAACAGGAATCAAAAAAAAAATCAATTATTAACTAAATTAAATATTTGCAACCTAGCGTACAACCCGCTCAAGCTAGCATTGTCAAAAGTCATTTTGAAGCGACACACCAGCGTAGACTGAAAACAAAATGATCTCCATAACATGGCCAACCACATGGAGGACAACACACGGAAACCCATAAGCTCTTTATCGAATTCTAAAATATGCTTTTGTTTTTCTCATTGTGGCCAACACTTTTGCAGCATTTCTAAATAGTTGCCTAGAACAAGTGGTGACGCAGGTGACCAATAATTTTGCATATACGCTGCATAAGTGACGGTTTACGAATATCTGCATAAAGGTTTATAATTTAGTAGCAGGTATGTATACACATTTTGGATTCCACGCAGGGTGATTCAGATTGTGATGCGTCGTTTACGGGTTTTGAAGCCTGAGAATATACACGCTGGTTGTAAAACATTACACCCAGCGTGTGTATTAAAATAACACACACCGTGGAGATACTAAAACAACCACACTGGTAAAGTGTTCCAGTTAGAGACAATACATACACACGAAGACTTGCGTGTTCAGTGCGTGTGTTTACTGGCCGGTCTGTCTATGTAATAGTGCATGGGAGATAGTTTAGTGTCATCTAGAGGAAGCGATATTAAATTGTATACCTACTATAAGGAGATTTAATCAGATAGAAGTTAGATGGATGAGTAATATCATTAAGCACGAGTTGCAGAAGACGAAAATGCTGTGTAAGGCATATAAAGAGAAAGGCGACAGCAAACTAATGAACAGTACAAGGCTGAGGCAAGAAAGGTGACCAGCCTAGCAAACAAGGCAAAATCAGATTATGAGAAGAATCTAGCTTAACAGGCCAAATGAAATTCCAAAGAGATCTTTCATTTGGCAATTCAGAGGAAGAATAACTATGGAAGATTACTCTTAATGAGTGATGATGGTCACGTGAGACGGAAACCGATAAAATAGTTGAGTTACTGAGTGACCCCTTTGCAAGATATATCGTTCCAGTGAGGTAACTGCTTTAACATATGTGACACACTAATGTGAGAACAGAGGTCGATGAATTGGAGGTATTTAGGATATTGCAGAATCTCCATGTAAATACAACTGTGGGATTAGATGGGATACCAGCAAGGGTTTTGCTAGAATGTGCAAGGGAACTGGCAATGCCTTTGACTAAGATGTTTAAGTCTCAGCTCTGGTAGAGTTCCCAGAGAATGGATAGAGGGCAAAAAAATTCCTTTGCATAAGGGAGGTTCTAAGACCGCAGTAGCAAATTATAGACCAATCAGTATCTCAGGCGTGGTGGTGAAAAGTACTAGAAAAATTGGTAAAAAAAAATTCAAGAATAGGTAGGTAAAACTACGATACTGTAAGAGGGTCAACATGGCTTTGTGAAGGGCCGGTCATGCCTTAGTAATTTACTAACTTTTTATAATAGAGTAACAGGTGTACTCTTACTTTATATTATTACATTTGATTACTATTACGCTTTTGATTACTATTACTTTTCATACTTTATTCAGCACAGTTGAATAAATGAAATGGCTAAATGATGATTTGGCAAAAGCATTTGACAGAATACCGCACGGAATCCTGTTAAGCAAATTAGAACAAACAGAATGGAGATGACTGATGAAGTAGATAAGAGGGTGGCCACTGGACAGATATCAGAAAATGGTATATGGACGGGCAGAATCGAGGCGAAAACAGGTGACTAGTGTACCACAAGGCTCAGTGCTAGGAACTTTGCTGTTTAATTTTTCCATAAATGATATAGGAAGTGACCTGAAAGGAAATATTCAGTTGTTTACTGATGATGCGAAATTAAATAGAGTAATAGTTAATCAGGGTGATATGGAGAGTTTGTATGATGATTTAAATAGGCTGCCTTGGCAAAGGATAATGAGTATTGTTATTCCTCTTTATACGCCCACATCAGGATTATTGGGGCTCATGTCTGTTCTCGTAGATTTCTTGGGGGGGGGGGGGGGAATGAGGAAGCAGTAGAGATGATTCAGAGGCGAGTGACCAACATGGTGAGTGGACTGTTCCCTGTGAGATAGATTGAAGGTGTGTGAACTGCAGAAGTTGGTTGATATGAGAAAATGAGGGGATGCGATAGAAACATTTAAGTTGCTTAAAGAGTTTTATTATAGGATTGATGCAGGAGAAATGTTTCTGCACTTGGCTAGAGGGACAAGAAACAAGAGTCCCTGGATGTTGAATAAAGGTGTGGTTAGTAGGGGTGTGCGGACTAGATTTTTTTGCTCGGAGAGTTGCGAATGAGTGGAATTGGTTGCCAGAGTCAGTTGGGAGTGCTTTATCTGTTAATGGATTCAGTGAGACACACGATAGGTTGTGTGGATAGATTGGGTCTCCCGCGATGAGTCAACCGATAATGTAGGATAAAAGTATGAGAGATAACAAGTAGTGTTTAAGTTTTTCAATTTTAAAATTTTTAGCCTTATGAGTACTTGAACAATGGACCAACACAGTTTTAGATCTGAAAAAAAAAACAAACATCTAAATTACATTAACATTACTGGCTAGATGGGTGAAGCAAAATTGCTTTTCATATTCCCCTTTGTAATGAAAGAGCTTTCAATGGAGTGTTTGTAATGTAATCCTAATTCGTAATCCTATTCAGCAAACATATAATGTAACTTATATGTTTGCTGAATAGGAATTTACTATCAAGAATCACTCCAAAGTATTTAACTTCAGTTTGCGATGGAATCTTTACTCCCAATAAATAAATATCCTCTATGCTACGGATTTCCTTTCTAGTAAACAGTATGGCTGAGCTTTTCTGGGGGTTAACTTGGATCCTTCAGTCTGCCATCCACTTTTCTAAAATGTGTATGCTGGTTTGAAGTCTTCTAGTTGAGAGATTTGGGCTCAGAGATTTTGCCATCTGTGCAGTGAATGTTGTTCTTGGGTTCATAGGAATGTCCGTTACGTAGATTGAGAACAGGAGAGGGGCCAGAAGAGATCCCTGAGGTACGCCTGCCGAGATTCTGCGCCTTGTGGAAACCGTTTCGTCGACCCTGACCTGCATATATCCGTCTTTCAGGTAAGAGTGTATTATTCTTATGAACCTGATTGGCAAGTTAAACTTTAACTGTTTGTAGAGAAGGCCTTGATGCCATACTTTGTCAAACGCCTTCTCTGTGTCGATGAAGATGGCAGTAATGATTTCTACCAGCCAGTGTACTTGTTGAGCTATACTATGGGCCTTACGAAAGCCGAACTGTTCATTAGGCAAAATTCCTGACTTATCTGTTTCTGCTTGGAATCTTGAGAGGATCACTTTCTCTGTCACCTTTCCGAGGTTGGACAATTGGCTTATGGGTCTGTAGCGTTCAGGAAGGTGAGGATGTTTTCCTGGCTTCTTCAATGACATGATGGTGGCTGTTTTCCATGTAGTAGGGAAATGCTGGAATCTAAAGATGGCATTTGTAATGTTGATGAGATGGACGATGGCTTTCTTTGAAGTAGTTTTACCATTCTGTTAGTTATGGCATTCGGTCCTGGAGCTTTTTTACTGTTTAGATGGGAGATGATTTATCATTTCTGCCGGGTTTATTGGAGTAATATGTTCAGAGGTAACAGTGTTCTGTCTTAAGGTTGTCCTAACAGGACGATGAATCTTGTACATAAGGTTGATATATAGATCTGCATAAGATGGATTGCACTGTGATTCAGGGTTATCTACTAGTGCTTCAGCTTTCTCTTCATCTTTGTGAACTGTCCCTTTCTTAGTTTGTATAGGGGGTTTGAGTTGCTTTTGCGGATCGCTCTTAAGAATTTCCATACAGAATGATCTTCAGTATTGATGTTAGCCAATTTGGTTTCCCATTGATGGTTTCTGTGTTTTTGAAGAGCTTCTCGGACCTGCCTGTTTAGATTGCCTTGATGAAGAGAAGGCCTTGATGCCATACTTTGTCAAACGCCTTCTCTGGGTTGATGAAGATGGCGCCTAAATGACATCCTTATAGTCCTTATAAGGACTGGCTTAAAGCGGCGAAGCAAGAATGCTTTTCATCTTCCCCGTTATCTGTAGAGGACAGTGTAGGGATAGGGTGTTATTGAGCTATTAAAGCTCTGATTATGGCAGGAGGTTAAAAGAAATAGCCGAGTATGAGTTAGAACTTCATTGGCTACAGTATTGCCATCCATTACCCTCCAAGGGTATTAATCACCGCATCTCGCGGTCGATATTCCAATCGCCTAAATGACATTACGAAATGCATTAGCTACAAAATGACATAACGCATAACGGTACTGACTTGATGGGTGAAGCATAAATGCTTTTCATATTCCCCTCCATCTGAAAAGGAAAGTTCTTTGGGTGGAGAATTATTGAGCTTTAAGCTCGCCCTGAAAAGGCAGTGAGATTAGCTGTGTTCAGCTGAGCATAGAATTGACTTAGGTCTCTTGGATTTGCAGAAATCTGCTTCATTATAGTCTGAAGCTTACTTGATCAGTGGATTCGGATGATTAATTGTCTTATTGAAGAACTTTTCAGCTAGGTCATGAAGAAAAGGTGTGATGTAGGGAATGCTGACGTCTCTGTGAATTTGGGAGTTTCTGATATACCATGGAGCATCCAAACTCATTCTTAGACATTTGTTTTGCATTCTCTGCAGCTTCTGAATATTTGTTTTCGAAGTATGACTCCACGCAGGAGATGCATAAGTTATGACTGGGCGTATTACCATCTTGTATATGAGCAGTTTGTTCTGAGTATCGAATTTACTTTTTCTGTTGATCATGGGGTGGAGCTGCGCTATTGAACTTATGTGTCTTTGAACTTATGTGTTCTATATGGTTGGTGAATTGTAGTTTTTTATCCAGAATTACTCCACGATATTTGATTGTATTCTGCCATGGGACTTTAACACCTAGTAAATGTATATCTTCCTTGATTTGAGGCTTTTTTCTAGTGAACAGTATGGCTGAGCTCTTCTGTGGACTGGTTTGAATTCTTCAGTCCATAAATCATCTTTCCAGCGTGTGCATGCTGCTTTGGAGTCTCTTAATAGCCAGTTTTGGGCTGAGAGATCTTGCTAATAATGCAGTGTCATCAGCATATAATGCAGTGATTGTTGGGCTTGGGTTTTGAGGGGTATCAGCAATAGAGATAGAAAACAGAAAGGGGGGCAGTGACCCCTGCGGCACTCCCGCCAGAACCTTGCGTCTGGTTGATACAGTTTCATTTATTTTGACTTGTATGTATCTGTCTCTGAGGTAAGAGTGAATTATTTTAACTAGATTAGTAGGCATATTGAATGTGATGAGCTTGTAGAAAAGACCCTGATGCCACACCTTATCAAAAGCCTTTGCAGCATCTAAAAAGACTGCAGCTGTATGAAGATTCCGGTTGAAGCCTTCGGAGATGTATTCGATCAACCTGTGGATCTGTTGAACGGTGGAGTGTTTTTTCTGAATCCAAATTGCTCATTTGGGATTATATGTAGTTGGTCCGTTTGTGATTGAAGCCTAGTAGGGACTACTTTTGCTGCAATCTTTCCAAGGTAGAATGGGAGTTCATGTTTCTCATCATCGGCTTTTGGAGTAAAAAGCATGCTGAGGATCAGCAGACAGCGTGAGGGGAAAGAACGAAAGTTAGAGTAGGATAGTAGGAGGTAAAAGAGGCCTCATGAAGCCGTTCCACATTGTGGGTTTGGCTAAGAAGTCTATACACATCATTCCTATCACCTGTTCTTTTTTTTTCTTTAATTTTTAAAGAAAAGTTACCATACATAAATCAAATTTAAAAATAAAACAAAAACCCTGAGGTTCGTATTTAAGTTTGTCCGAGTCAATAAAACTTGTCAGGTGTTTATGGAGGATGTCCGTAAACCCATGCTTTGACCGATATTTATAAATTTACTATTAGCTTTTAATTGTTATTAACTATTATAGTTTCTTGATTAATAAATGTGATAGTCTTACTTTTGTTCCAAATTTTAAAGTTACTTGTTTTTGTACGATTTCTTAGGACTTAAGGTCCAGGAAAAGATTTTTTTTTTCTTCCCCCTTTTTTTTTTTAATAAAACTACTAATGGATTTAAAATTGGATATGTTTAAATGGATTAAGTTTAAGTGAATAGATTAAGATTAAATAAAGATCAAATCACCTCTTCAGATGTCTGACCGATGAAGGAATTGAAAAAACAGATGAACGAGGACGCTAGAAAACAAGGAACTGAAAAAAAGGGACACGAGAGGTTACATAATAATTAGAAAAAACAAACCTAAAGCAAAGACAGCTGGGTGACATGAATGACCAATTTACGACTGAAAGAAGCGGAGGAATAGCCTGGTCTGGGTGATGCAGCCCACAAGGAGCTGCACCGCTTCGGAGTAAGCCTTCGCTGCCCAGGTTCTCAGGATACCCCTCCAGTGTGAACTATATATGGATACAGAAAACAAACCTTAAAAGAAATTTTTTTTTTCCTCTAATACTGTGAAGCTCTTTGGGCAAATTCCTGCATAATCCATGGGTAATGCTGCCCCAACTCCGCCCATGTGAGTGATTTTAACGTGTCATAAAACTGTTTTTTCTCCCCGTCGCTTAGATTCAGGAACCTTTTCAGGTGGCTTGTTGGGAAGGATTTCAACCCGTTCTTCTGCTGGTTCAATTCGCTCCATTCGAACCAGAAAGTGCTGGAAAAGCGTCAGGATTTATAGTGGTAGTTTCTGTCACTATCTTATCTGCAGTCAGGGAATCATGACTTGTAGGCTCTGTTCTCTTGGTTGAGGTATTTGCTGGGATTGGTGAAATGGCGCCTCCCATTCTCTCGGCGTGTGTCCTGCTAGGACAAACGTTGACTTTGTGGGTATTGTCCTTGCATTTCTGACAGGGTGCTTCACACTGGGCTAGCGCGTGTCCTGCCCCCCCCCCCCATGCAGTTCCTGCACTTGTTCTTGAGGCAGTCCGCGCCTAAGTGTTCCAGTGATCCGCACTGAAAGACGGCTGGGTAACTGACCATTACCCTGGCTGTCCCGATCATGACGAAGTTTGGAATTTCCGCCTTCATCATGATCGAGAACGAAACTTCTCCTGATTTCCACTGAGGAAAATCGGCGTCTGTGCCAACTTTAATATCGCGGACGGCTCCCCATTTCGAGAATACCTTAGCTATAATAATAATAATCATTTGTGAGTTCAACAAATCTTCATCATCGGCCTGTAGAGTAAGATAGGCTGAGAGTCAGCAGATAGTAGGAGAGGAAATAAAGATAGAGTGCATAGTGGTAGAGTAGGTAAAAGAGACTTCAGTTGACCTGTTTTAGCTGTTTGCTCCCAAGGGGCGATTCTAAAACGGTCGTTGATTTTTTACTTTAGAAGAAAAGGAAAAATCCTAAAAAGGAAACATGGAAAAAACAAAAACATGAAGTACAGAGAAAATAAAACTATAGAAAGAACTGGAAACCAAAAAAAGAATGGTGGGGGAAAAGGGTCTGGCGAAGGCCTACAGCGAGGCGGTGCAGCTCTCAAGGAGCTGCACCGCCTCGCTGTAGGCCTTCGCCGCTCAGGTTCTCAGAACCTCCCACACCTGTTGGAACTAGAGAACTATTGCTGTGGACGGGAAATCATGGGATGGTTATTGTGACTGTCGCTTTTTGTGGGCAGTCATTATTCTTTTAGCCACCTCACTTCCCTTGGCCATGTCTAATTTGGAGAGAGCTATGAAGAACGCCGATGCCGCCTCCTCGTCTATGTCCATGGCTAGCTGTACTTACTCAGGGGTGATTTGGCTGATGTCTTCAACAAATAAGTCACCCCATTTTGCACTAACTACGTTTGGACCATATTTCCCAGTGAGGAGAAGCTCAGGTTCCCCTATTCTCATTATTGCATCTTGAAATGTTTCTGTCACCCCAGGGATACCTTTAACTAGATGCTTTAGTCTCCCCTGCTTTTGCATGAGGAGTCTCGAATTCTTCTGTTTCTGCAGGTTTTATTTTTTTCATCTCTTTTTCCTCTGGACTCAGAGGTCTTTTGAAGGGGACGCTGCTTGCCTCCATGTTTTCTGCTTTATTTAATTTTCCTTCTGCAGTGATTTCATCATGTGACACAGCTTGTTTATTGGCTGTTTCTCGCTTCTTCTCTTTCTTGGGTGTGCAGGCTATGGTTTCTGTGGCGGCTGCCTTTTCTTCTATAGCCGTTATTTTGCCGTATGCCTCGTCTATAGTTGGAAAATCCGTGTTTCCCGACTCTTGTTCTGTAGTAGCTGTAGGCTTCTCTACTGAGGTGACTGTGACTGGTATAATAGCACCTCCCATCCTTTCTGCATGCGTTCTTGATGGGCAGGTGTTAACTTTGTGGTCCTTGGAACCACATTTGAGGCAGGCCATGAGACATTTGTCTAGTGAATGACTTGTCGTTAGGCAGTTTTTGCATGTCAGTTTTGGGCAGTTCGCTCCTAGATGGTCGAAGGATCCACATCGGAAGCATTGCTTCTTAACGCCAGGGTAGTTTACCATTATCCTAGCGGATCCGATGCTGACGAAGTTTGGAACCGCTGTTTTCATCTCGAGCGAGATGTTTACTTCCCCCGACTTCCACTGGGGATTGTCTGCATCGTTTAAGATTTGTATGTTTCGTACAACACCCCATTTCCCAAACACTTCGTGGATTACTTTTTCATCACATGGTATATGTTCCAAGGGGAATCTGGGGATTTTGAGCAGTTTGATAATGCTCCTCACCATGAACGGAAAAATTTCCTTTCCGTTACATTGAAAGCCTTTGAGCAACTTGTCCCTAGTCTCCGCGCTCCTAACTACAACTTGGTATCTGCCATCTGCCACTACCGAAAGGAGTGAATCCAAATATCTGGTCCGCACCGACGCAGTCAATCAGGGCTTTAGCTAAAAGTCGGGGTCACAGATCAGCGTCAGTCTCGATGCCGAGAGTCCGCGTGCGCGGCAAAACATTGGCCATAGCTGGCGAGGGGGGGGCCTAGCTATTCCCACCACCAAGTGTTTATTATTGCCCCATTCCGGGGTTTAGGAAGATCTGTAAATCTCCGTCAAATATCGTGAGGCCCGATGGGACTCGTACCGATATCAACGGTTATGAACAGATGCAAAGTTTGTTTCACGAAGAACACGCTAACCACACTACAGAAATGATCCTGTGAAGTATGATCTTCCGAAAATGAAAAGGAATTATACTACAGAAATGAGCGTGTTTCGACAGAGGATTGATAGGTCTGTAGTTTTCAGGCCAAAATGGCATACATTTATTGATAACAGCAATATCCGAGCCTCAGTTAGAACTTCTTTAGCTATTAGCTACAGCATTGCCATTCATTACCCTCCAAGGGTATTGGATTGAATGAATCGACTATGTAAGTATAAGTAAAGGTTCGATCTCAAAAATATGGACGATCTCTAGGCCACTCATTCGTGGGCGAAAGACCGTCCAAATCTCAGCGTTGGTTCTACTCAGTGAAACTCGATTACCGAGCAGAACCGCTCAAATTCCGAGGAAAATAATTCACCGACAAAGCCCCTCAGCGGGCCGTGCCGGAGAACACCTTGCCCGGAGACTCAAAGTGCTCCCTTAAGGCAAAAACCTTAAGAGAGCGGACTCAAAAACTCCTCGCCCAAAGGGGTAGCAGCAACAGCCGAACCTCAGTTAAACTTCATTGGTACAGCTTTGCGTTGCTATCCATCACCCCCAAGGGCATTAATGAACCAATCGACCGCATCTCACGGTCGATTGATTCTCATCGATGGCATACGTTAGCTCTTTAAAATTATATTTACACTAGGTCTGCTTTTAATTGGTTTATGAATTATAACTTAAAATTAAAGAAATTATAAAATATTTGGCAATAATAATAACAATTTTAAAAGCATATTTAATATACATAATTATTTTATATGAATAATAAAATATTATTTGGAATTTTTACAAATAGTGTACGTTCACTGATAAATATGTTATTCGCCTTTTTTAAATACGGTTTTATAATAATATGTATTAAACTGTAACTGTTGTTATTGTCCTTTTAATATCTACAATTATTGTGGCTAGAAAGTCAGTAAAATATTAGGACATTTTACTAGAATTATAAATTTGTAAAAATTTTATTACGCTTTATTACATTTTAATGTATTACACTCTGTGGAAAATATTTAATAACGGCTTTGAGAGGTGCTCGTTCAGGACTATCTGCTGCACGGCCATTTGTCTTCTCGCCAGGTGGCGCACTTATCAGCCTGTGATGATCATTCGTGGTAAAATTACCAGATCTCTCTCGATTTCAAATGATTTTCAAATCTGAATGATTTTGAAATTTATGTCTATATTTATCACTTTTGAAGTGCAGAGTCTATAGTCTTCTCATAATGAATAGCGGCCCACACAAAATGTTATTCGTCCAAATATAACCTACAAATGCAGGAACAAGACATTGTCAGAGTTTTGTAGTTAACGATAAAAATAAGCTATTAGATATATGAAGAGCCAAAGGCTTCAATTCGGCGACATATAACTTGTTTAAGTTAAGGGATATTACATCTCACATCGTTTCTTAGCCGAATAAGAAACTCAAAGGAGTTTCATGCCGAATATAGTAGAAACTATAAAAAGTTCGGCGATTCCAAGCATAAGCAAATACCTGGATACTGCAGCAACTGACCCTAAAGGTAGTGCAAGCTGAGGCAACTCGTGTCAAAGGTGGAGCAAGTTCCGATCACTATTCTTGATATTTACCCATAATGTGAACTTAGCTCCTAGGAGCTGTATTATTGTTCGACATTATGAGAGAAGGTCACTACCCAGACCGGTTTCAACCTTTATTGAGGTCTCATCAGTGAGTAGGCAGACTTAGTTAATATCAAGTTTGTAGCGAACAGAACTTACAACCCTTCTACGAGTTTTGCCATGAGGTGTCCTAATAAATTATTAGATATATGAAGAGCCAAAGGCTTCAATTCGGCGACATTATTTCTTAGTTTTAACACGTCCATGACGGGGGGGGGGGGGTAGTGTCAAGCAAAACATATGTTGCACCTGCTGTATATAGAAGTTAGAAGGGTTGTAAGTTCTGTTCGCTACAAACTTGATATTAACTAGGTCTGCCTACTCACTGATGAGATCTCAATAAAGGTTGAAACCGGTCCGGGTAGTGACCTTCTCTCATAATGTCGAACAATAATACAGCTCCTAGGAGCTAAGTTCACATTATGGGTAAATATCAAGAATAGTGATCGGATCTTGCTCCACCTTTGACACGAGTTGCCTCAGCTTGCACTACCTTTAGGGTCAGTTGCTGCAGTATCCAGGTATTTGCTTACGCTTGGAATCGCCGAACTTTTTATAGTTTCTACTATATTCGGCATGAAACTCTTTGAGTTTCTTATTCGGCTAAGAAACTATATGGGATGTAATATCCCTTAACTTAAACAAAATAAGCTATGTTAAAACGGGTGCTATATTGACTTGTAATCAAGATCATTCCATTGGCGGATACAATGACATTAATTTTCAGGCGTCTCGCATAGTACCCTCACGAGGGTACTATGCGAGATCCCTGAAAATTAATTTCAAATAATTAAAATATCTCAAATATATTCTTATATATATACACGACATCATCAGAAGAAAGATTTCTTCGTTTAGCTCACAGTGTCAGGATGAATGATAAAAACCAGTGTGATCTTCTTCGGCTGATCAGAGAACGAGAGAAAAAATGGTGCTAAAAATTAATTCAGACACTTATTCTTGTAATTAGATATACAATCTCCTTTGTCCTTTCAGGAATACACAATTTGGTTGGTAATGTGTCCTGGTGAGATCTAACAGTCAAACATTCCACTGGACGTGGGATAAGAAGTATGTTGGGAGTCCTTTGCACTTCTACCAAGTGGAGAAAGAATTATTTTATCTTGTAATTGTACTTATTAAGAAACATATTCCATCGTGTTTAGAGTAATGGACTTGGGCTGCGTTATCCCAAAATCGGCGAAACCATTGCAACCAACGGAGATAAGTAATGGTGCCCACTGATGAACCAAGCGAACTTCCTTTGGTTCCACCATTAATTTTCTATCGGACACTAATGGAAAAAGCCCAAAGCTGCCTCTCACAATCACTTTTCTATGAGTTTTCTAAGAGTAAAGAAGAAAAACAGAAGATGAAGTGTAGTGCGTAGTTCAAACTAAGCGATTGTAACAAGAAAAACAATTACATTTTAACAAAACTAAAAAAAGCACATACAGAATAGGATGATGGTGTGACAGTTCATTTAATTCAAGTAGAGCGAGAGAGAAAGAAGGGTGAACGAACTACCACCAATAGAACGAACAAGAGCCATTACATTGACAAACACCACTCGGGTTTCGGAATGAGATCAGAAGAGATTCAGCATTTATTTTTTCAACAGCTGAACTCTAGTAAAGTCGCTTAGATCTATTCGAGTCATTTCGGAATCATTCGGGCTAACTTCGGAACTTGAAAAGTTTTTACTACCTTTTAATAGTAATTCTTTTCTGTGAATTAAATCGGAATTATATAATTTTAATTTCATTTACAAGAAACTGAAGCAATTTAAATGCGACTTATTAAACCTCTTTTTCGTTTTCATAAAACCCGTTGTTAGTTTTTTTTTTTATTTCACTAATTTGCATTACAACAGTCATGACAAGAAAAAACTACAGTAATTTTTTCTTGTACAATTATTTTGCGAGTTTGGCGATGGACCAGCCGACATTACAAATTGTTAACGCCGACATTGCAAAACGCCGGAAACCACTTCATGGTGTTTACTACAATAAGTCATTAGGAGGTCCATGAGAGGCCCAGTCCATGAGAAGATTGTTTTCTGTTTAAAATAACATAAAAAGCGATCTCTATCCCATTTCTTGACCAAACAAAAAGGTATACTTCAAACTTGAGAGTATCTAAATGCGACAGTAATAAATAAATTGGATTTCTTAGAATAAAAGCCAAAAGGCTATTTTTCTGGCAACCTTAATAATAAGGAAGGGGATACAAATCTTTTGATGTTTATCTGCCAGTAGGCGAAACTCTAAGAACAAGGACTAAGATCTATGAGTTTCATACCGAAAAACTATCGGCAAATCCAAATGTAAGTAACCACTTGGTAGTACAACACCAAGGCAACTCGTATCAAGTTGTACTACCAAGTGGTTACTTACACTTGGATTTGCCGATAGTTTTTCGGTATGAAACTCATAGATCTTAGTCCTAGTTCTTAGAGTTTCGCTTACTGGCAGATAAACATCAAAGGATTTGTACGCCTTCATTAAATTGGATTTCTATTTGGTATTATTTTGACTGCTATCTTCAGGCGCATTTTTATTGTGTAATAATATTCCTATAGCCAGAGCGAAGTAACTATTTTTGGGAATTATTCTAGCGCTCGTGTCAGTACAAATCTCCTCATGACATCAAATCTGTCATACGCGAGTTTAATGAACAAAATTTCACTAACGCTAAATTAAAGTTTGAGCTTAATTGGAGTTTGGTGTAACTTGTCCGTCTGAACATAATTTGACTGATTTCAACGAATGATAGAAAATGTAGGCCTTTCTACCTGGAGAGACTCGCTCAACCCATTCACTTGCTTTGAGTTCATTTCGCTGTCAAGTTCTGACTCCTCTACCAACAGGTCACTTTCAAATAATGCAGATATCATTTTTAAGTTACGGTCCAGCCAAGTTCCATTTTCATGGAAATTATACGCTGGTAGGGGATCGCATTACACTTAATGCGATCCCCTACATGTTAGTCTTGATTTTCTACCGAAGAATTGAATTTTGAGGATTAGACTTTCAGCGCGCGTAGTGTGCCAACCCATTTCGAGACTGAAAAAAGGCAACAGACGATTTGGCAAAAGGCGAATTCATTTAATTTAGTTCACTATCAGTGAACCAAATGAAAAAAAAATCATTTAGGCCACTGAATATCCATATCCACAGTATCGTTTTTTATCTCGCTGAATACTTCGAAGTACGTACTGTGTTAAAAAAAAAAAAAAAAGACTACAATTCGCAATGATATTTTTTCTTGATATATGTGAATATGATAGCATAGCCTCACATCCATGTCAAACAATAGTTGTTTTTTTAATGAATATCAAATTATTGATGAAGCTATTTTAATTAACATCCCTAACTACAGTTAACTAGTTCGCTGTAAAAATATGGAAGTTATGCTCTATAAAGAATTTTTTTATCTCCACTTAACAAAGCTTAAACAGCTTACGCGTTGATTGCTGGCTGTGTTTGGATACTACAGACACCTTGTGAGCTGGTGCATGAACGAAAGGCTGTCACAAAAATTAAAAAATTTATTTTTCATACGCAAACAATGACTGAATTTCAATTTAATTAGGTGATCTTTTATTCTGGCATAGCACTCTTAATTAAAAAAATAAGATTTTTGCTCACTTAAATTTACATTGACACCAGAGGGCAGTAACTGTTCACACCCCCTATCGCTGCTATAGAAATAGCATTCATCAGCCTCACGCGACCTATGCTTGGCGCCTCCGTCATTAGAATAGAATGGAATAGATGAATTGGAGTCGATTCTCATATTTCGTAACCTACAAAGGAAAAAAAGAGGATCTCCTACGTTAGGAGTTCCTAAACCTGACATTGCTCAAAATCGACTTTGATCTATCAGTCAGGATATCTAAATGAGTGTAGTCGGCTTACAGTTAATTAACTAAGATGTTAAATCAATTCACTAATGAATTTTCCAATTTTAGGTGCGATAAAAAAAATAAAAATTTAACCCAAGTTTCTAGAATACACAAATCGAAATGGAATATTTACGTGCCTTCCAAACCATTTTCGGTTTAGAATTGGAAGCATTTGGATATCAGTAAACGTAATGAGGAAATCGCTAACTCAATTGGGAATTGTGGTAATGAAAAATGGAAACTTCATGTAAGCAACCTATCAGATGGTTTGGTAGTTACATTAGTAGGTCAACAAATAACTTACATTTATACAGATAAGCAGCATCGTAATTTAAGAACTTAAAACAGTGAAATTGAAAAGTAAGGAATCGAGGACATTATCTGGATCATTTCCTATAATTAGCCACTCGGAACCACTGCATCCATCGTTCTGTGTATGGCAAACTGAATTGATTTTTTCATCACGAGAAAGAACTGCTGTATCATCAGTGCCATGCGCAATGTCATACACAAGAACAACAATCAGAGTAAGTGTTGTGTGTTCCAGAGCCTATTCTTTCCTGTCAAGGCAATGCTTTCATCAATGGCTCCTTTTTAAGTTTCCCAATGTGTCTGGCTCGTGCTTCTAATACGATAGCATTCGCAAAAAGATTCTCGTTCTGTTGATGTCGTTATCTTAATTGCGTAGTTTCTTAGGAAGTTTATTTTTTTAACATTTATTAATAAAAATTGTGTTATTTGCTAATGCAAAATTTGGCGCGCCCTCTAGCAAGAGAATACTTACGTTCAACTTCAGTAATGAATGACTTACACCCTTTTTGTAAGCGAACTCTCAAATAAAAATGAGCTATCGATAATAACTCTATCTCAGTTTTCTTAATAGCTGCCTGGAACAAGTGATGACGGATGACCAAATACTTGTAGATACACACTGTCACCTTCCTATATAGCTAGTTAACTGATCTTCTGCAAAGTTCTCATAAAGACATCGTATGCTACATGGAATTTGGACTCGGGACTTTCCAGACTATGTGAAAGGACGCCTGGTTATGTTTGCTGCTTTGGTCAATGCGTTGTGGTCTAAACATTGGCATTAGTGAAACGTGGCTCTCAAAATCGGACGTAGTAACTGGAATCGAGTGTACTTACAACTATGTGCATGCAATCCGAACAAACTGTCAAACATTTGCTAAAATAACATGCATAACTACTGCCGACATATCTTTGAATATAGGTGAACATTTTAATGTTGACTGTAACACGATAGACTATAACAGATAAGATGAGTTAGCACTTCGTGTAATAGGCTAATGAAATTGATATTTAATACTAAGAAACAGTTTTCTTTCGACATTGATCCAATGTAAGTATGGAACAGTAATAGTAGCACAAAAATGGCTTACATTAAATTTTCCATGAGTAAATAATACATCTCCGCTGTAAGCACTGTGTACAATCTGCTTGATGTATTTCCACAAATCGGATTGACTACAACAGCGTAAAAGGTACATCGCCGCTTTGGTTAGATTCCCATTCATCGTACACATGCGGCCCATGAATAAGTAAGGACTGTTCTTAGGCAGCAAATGTACGTGAGGGGTCTGTGAAGTTCTCTGCCTAACAATGAAAAAACAGATTTATAATTTCAAAATTCTTTTTATTTTTCATAATCTCCCTTAGACTAATACATTTATTCCAGCGATGCCCCAGCGCCATTATTCCGACTCTGTAGTGGTTCTTGGTAAGATCTGCAAAAAACCTCTCTACAGCTACAATCACCTGTTGATTCGAAGAAAAACGCTAACCAGCGAGGGAGAGTTTTAGAGCTTTGGGAAGAGATACGAGTCAAAGGGAGCCAAATCTGGGGAATAGAGTCGATGTTCCAACAATTCATAGTGCAGATCCCTTAATTGTCCCATTGCAAAAACACCTTTGTCGGCATTGTCCTGGTGAAAGATGATTTTTTTCTTCTGAAAACCGGGTCTTTTTTCATCTAGTCTGGTTAAAAGATCGGAATAATATTCCCCGGTTATTGTTCTTCCCTTCTCAAGACAATCAAGCTGTTTTCACAACTGTTTGGTTTCTGGTGTGTAATGGTAAGAATGCTTTTCATCTTCCCCGTTATCTGTAAAGGACAGTGTAAGGATAAGGTGTTATTGAGCAATTAAATCTCTGATCATGGCAAGAGGGTAATATCAATAGCCGATACTAATCACTGCATCTCACGGTCGCTTTTATATCCTAAATCCTAAAGGACATCCTTAAAATGACTAGCTTCGCCCTTTAGCTAGTCATTTTAAGGATGTCCTTTAGGATTTAGGATATAAAAGCGACCGTGAGATGCAGTGATTAGTATCACTGCATCTCACGGAAGATGAAAAGAATGCTTTTCATCTTCCCCATTATCTGTGAAGGACAGTGTATGGATAAGGTGTTTTTGTGCAATTAAAGCTCTGATCATGGCAAGAGGGTAACAGCAATAGCCGAGTCTCAGTTAGAACCTCATTGGCTACAGCATTGCCAGCCATTACGCTCCAAGGGTATTGGGTTGAACAAGAGGGTAACAGCAATATCCGAGTCTCAGTTAGAACCTCATTGGCTACAGCATTGCAAGCCATTACGCTCCAAGGGTATTGGGTTGAATGAATCAATCTTCGCATTTCACGGTCGATTGATTCATCCCTCCAAGGGACATTTGAACTTGAACTTAATTGGTTGATGGACTGAGTCCTTGACTCTTTATCCCTTCATCTGGATTTTAGATTGTGGGTGATGAGATTATTGTGGGTAATTTACCCGCTCATTGTGAGCATTGAGGCTGTATCAGCTTTCTCTTGCGATGGAGGATTTCGGATTTTTGTGTTTGAAACGATCTGAGGGCTTGTAGTCCGCTGCCTGTCGAACTAACTGATTTGGGTGATTATTAGTGATTGTGAAGAATTTCTCTGCAATGCTTGTCATGTAGGTCTTAATAACTGGAAGATTGGCTTCTTGATGTAACTGGATGTTTCTGATAAACCATGGGGCATTAAATGCCATTCTTAGGCATTTATTCTGTATTATCTGAAGTCTGTTGATGTTGCTTTTAGTCGTGTGACCCCAGGTTGGAGAGGCATAAGTTAGTTGCGGTCTGATTACCGATTTGAAAAGTAGGATTTTGTTGCTTATGCTTAGGAAGCTGTTCCTGTTCAAAAGTGATATAGCTGTGCTGTAGTCTGACTTGCCTTAGTGGTAACACTATACATATGTGACTTGAAGTTTAGACGTCTATCAAGATGAATTCCCAGATATTTGGTAGAATTGCGCCAAGGGATGATTTTACCAAACATTTGTATGCTTGTATTCGGTTCTGCTTTACGTCTGGTGAAAAGTACTGCAGAGCTTTTGTTTGGATTAATTGCGATACGCCACTTGGTGTACCAATCCTCCAAATCATTGACTGCTCTCTGCAGCTTGATTGTGGCCAGGTGTGGACGGAGGGATCTGGTTATAATGATTGTATCGTCGGCATACAGAGCGGTGATAGCTGGAGACAGTTTGGGGAGATCTGCCATGTATATGGAGAAGAGTAGGGGAGATAGTAGAGAGCCTTGAGGTACTCCGGCCGTGATTCTCCTCTCTGTGGATCTGATACCGTTGAGTTTTATTTTAAATTTTCTGTTGTGTAGATATTATTTGTTAAGTAGCACTAGTGGCAATGGAATACCAACTTCGTGTAGTTTAAAAATTAGTCCATGATGCCATACTCTATCAAATGCCTGAATGATGTCTAGAAAAACTGCGCCAGTGTGTTGGTGCCATTCATACCCTTGGGTTATATGTTCGATAACTCTGTAAATCTGTAGCGTTGTGGAGTGATTTTTCCTAAAGCCGAATTGTTCATCTTGAATTATATGGTTGATATCTGTTGCCTCTTGAAGCCGTGTGAGAATAGCACGTTCGGCTATCTTACCTATGCATGAAAGAAGGCTGATTGGTCTGTAATTTTCAGGAAACTGTGTATTTTTCCCAGGTTTGGGAATTAGGAAAACGTCGGCAATTTTCCATCGTTGTGGGAAATAATTTAGCCGGAGGATGGCATTAATGATGACTACTAGATGCATAACGCCTTTGCGAGGAAGTAACTTGAGTACCTTGTTTGTTATTCCATCTGGACCTGGAGCCTTTTTGTTATTTAGTTTTCTTAAAATCTCATATACTTCTGTTGGTGACACGGATTTTTTATTGGATTGGAATGAGGCATTTTGAGTTATTTTACTCACTTGGGTGTGAATTTTACTTATGAAATTTATATCTGTATTGATATAATTGGGGCTGCATTGTTTTTCTAAACTGGCAGCACATGCTTCAGCTTTTTCCTCGTCGTTGTAGACAACATTAGATTCACCTTGGATTGGAGGAAATGTAAAACGCTTTGAACGGAGTGATTTCATCATTTTCCATATTGATTGATCCTCTGTGTTTAATTGGAGAATTTTGTTATTCCAGAGTTGGTTACGACGGTCCTTTAGGGTATATCGAACCTGGTTTGTTGCTCTATTGACTGCTTGTTTATCCGCTGGGTCCATTGTTCTCTGATATTGTCTTCTTAATCTGTTTTTCTCTTGGATAAGACGTTTTATATCCTGTGGAAGTTTATTTGATGGTGTACATTTGGTTATATTTGTTACCTGCGTTATAGCTGTCAGCAGTTGTTTTTCAAGAGTCTTCACTGCTTTTTCTACATCTTCAGCAGATGTTATATGCGGTATTGGACCAAGGTTTTCCTGGAAGGCTGAGGGAAGTTGTTTCCAATTTATAAATGTGGTGGTGTTTTCTGTTATATCTTGTATGGTGCCTAGTTGTAATATGATGGGGTTATGATCAGAACTTATGTCGTTGATTGCTTGTATCTGATAGCTGTGCGCTATGTTTTTTAATATAGCTATATCTAGTACATCAGGACGACAGGTAGCTCCATAATTTGTGGGTCCTATTACTGTTATATTTCTTGAAGTGGTGTAAGAGTTGAGTATTCTTCCATTAATATTCGAGTTTCTGCTGTTCCAGACTGAGTGTTTGGCATTAAGATCTCCGGCTATAATCACTGCTCTGCCTGTATTTAGTATCACCTCTAAGTCAGATTCAAGGAGTTTTTTATTTGGGTGGTTGTAGGCTGCATATATCGTAATGCTGCTTGTGTTTTCCATATGTATTTCTGTTCGTGTAGTTTCCATATGTTCTGTTATTGAATTATGTTTTATGTTACTTTTCACAAAGATGGCAGTGCCTCCACCTCTAGCAAAGCATCTGTCTGTACGGTAAGTGCTATAACTATTGATTCTGATTTTGTCACTTGGACGAAGATGTGTTTCATTTATGAGGATGATGTCTGCTTGAGTTTCTGCTGCAAACTCCTGCACCTCCAGATAAACCATTTGCATTCCATGAAACAATTTGTAATGATTTCGGTTTTCTTTTAAATTTATCCATTAAGAATTTCCATAAAGAGTGATTGTGTATGCCTTAAGATGATATCTTTGGCTTCTCGAGTTGGGTTGGTTTGTTGGAGTTCAGCAAGCATTTCACCTAAGTGGCTTGTTATGTTCAGTAGGATAGGTTTGTTGGTTTGCTGTGACTTCTTTGGTTTTGGATCTTTTTGGAAGGTTGATCTTGTAACATCAGCATACGATCTTCCATCTGTTGTGGAGACTATGGTTTGATGGGAAGACGCTTGTTCTTGAAGAGGTTTACTGGTTTTGAGTTGTAATTTTTGGTTTTGAGGAAATGCTATACAGCCCCTATAGTTTGCAGGGTGTGGTCCTCCGCAGTTTGCACACTTTGCTGGAAGTGTACGAGGTTTATGGCATTCATTTGATGCATGTTTGCCACCACATAACGCAACGAAATTCAGCCTTGCAGCATCGTTGGGCATGCCCAATCTTCTGGCATCTATGGCACTGGGTTGTAGTTGATTTATGTTTCAATGCCTCAACTTTTATGACTAGATCACAGATGGTTTGGAGATTGTATATATGTTTTTGGTCTTTGCTTATTTCCACTAGAATTAGGGGATAGGGTGTTTTATCAGCTCTCCGCATTCGGCTGACTTTCATTGGGCTAAATCCCTTAAGTTGGAGGTCTGCAGTGAGGTCTTCTATTTGTAATGTTTCAGTTACTCCCCTTAACACTACTTTTAAAATTTTTTCACTGTTGAGTGCAAAAGTGTGATATGGCAAATTGTTGTTGTCTAGAAGTTTGGTCATTTTTCTGTAATCTGATGATGTTTTAGGTTGTATGCGAATCCCTTCTTCTGTGTTTTTGGCTTTAATAAAGGTGATATCTGAAGATTTCAGTGTGGATGCAACGGACGTCCAGTGCTCCTTGGCCCATAGGACGACTGGGGGTACCCTTTCTTTAATTACATTATCTGGTTCTATCTCCACTGTTTTGGGTGTATCTGCAGTAGAGGAGATTTTCCTTTTCTTTTTGAAATTCTGTGTTGGTTTCCAAAAACTGCGGAGTATTATCCTGAGATGCAGCATTCTTTGTATTCGTGGAGTGACTTGATTCTGGTTCAGTTAACATACTTCCTTCATTAGAATCATCCATCCTATCTTCTGCGACTGTTGTAGGGGGGAATGTATCTAACAGCTTTACATTCCCTGGCCAGTTGTCGCTCAAAAGTTTTCCTAATCTGTAAACTTCTTCAAATTCTTCAAATATGCCTTCATTGAGAGGTTTTGTCATGATTGATAGAAGGCAACAACTCTATTAGAATAAAGTTTGAGAAGTGGGACCTAGAGCCCAATGTAAATATCCCGTAGATCAAGTCGATCTACCAGCAAAGGTAGTAAATGTTTCACAGAATGAAGAACACTTACCTCTATATATAAATATAAATATCCCGTAGATCAAATCGATCTACCAGCATCAGTAGCAAATATTTTACAAAATTAATTTTTCTTCAGAAAATCATAACGACTATTTAAATCACTGATCAATAAACATAAATAAACATAAATAAATAAACACTTGGCAACCGCCATTACGCCAGCATTCCAATTTAGACCACTAATCGCATCACACAACTTTTGCAGTAGAAATGCCCTCAAATGACGCATTTGCTCTTTAAAATTATATTTATATTAGGTCTACTTTATATTGGTTTATGAAGTATAATTTAAAATTAAAGAAGTTATAAAATATTTGGCAATAATAATAACAAGTTTTAAAAAGATATTTAATATACATAATTATTTTATATGAATAATAAAATATTATTTGGAATTTTTTACAAATAGTGTATGTTCACTGATAAATATGTAAATCGTCTTTTTTAAATACCGTTTAATACATATTATTATAAAACGGTAACTGTTGTTATTGTCCTTTTAATATCTACAATTATTGTGGCTAGAAAGTCAGTAAAATATTAGGACATTTTACTGGAATTATAAATTTGTAAAAATTTTATTACGCTTTATTACATTTTAATGTATTACACTCTGTGGAAAATGTTAACGGCTTCTAAGAGATGCTCGTTCAGGATCATCTGCTGCACGGCTGTTAAGTCTTCTCGCCAGGTGGCGCACTTATCCGCGTCAACAACATGAAGTGCGATTAGCCTGCGTTTTTTGAAACCTCTAACTTGGTATTGGACGACGTGCTTTGCCACAAAAATGGACCAAAACTGAATGGTGTTAGTTCTCCTTACGATGAACCAACCCCCCCCCCGGAGATTAGATGTAGCTGGCGGTAAGAAAATGGAAGTAGATCTTGCCTCGAGTAACAATAGCGGCCCACACAAAATTTTATTCGTCCAAATGATACATCTTATAACGAAATATATAGCAACATTTGCGTTTATGTAAGACATGGGAGAAATGATCAATTATCATCTGAATATCTATCAGACGAATATCCAAATAATCTTAATTGCTACTTGGATATCAAACGTTCTGAATGCTCTTGACAAAACGAAATTCTCTATAACAGAAGCAGACCTACAAATGCAGGAACAAGACATTGTCAGAGTTTTGTGGTTAACGATAAAAATGTATAAGCTGTGTTCAAACAATATTGGCTTGTAATCAAGATCATTCCATTGGGTGTTACAATATTTCTTACGGGGGTACTATGTGAGATCCCTGAAAATTAATTTAAAATACTTAAACGATTTCAAATATTCTTATTTATACGTCATCACCAGATGAAACGTTTCTTCGTTTAGCTCTCAGTGTCAGGATGAATGATAAAAACCAGTTTCATCCTTTTCGGATGAACATAGAGGAGGAGAAAAAAAGGTGCAAAAAATTAATTCAGACACTTATTCTTGTAATTAGATATACAATCTCCTTTGTCCTTTCAGGAATACACAATTTGGTTGGTAATTTGTCCTGGTGAGCTCTAACAGACGGAAATTCCACTGGACGTGGGATAAGAAGTATATTGGGAGTCCTTTGCACTTCTACCCAGTGGAGAAAGAATTATTTTATCTTGTAGTTGTACTTATTAAGAAACATATTCCATCGTGTTTAGAGTAATGGACTTGGGCTGCGATATCGCAAAATCGGCGACACCATTGCAACCAACGGAGATAAGTAATGGTGTCCACTGATGAACCAAGCGAACTTCCTTTGGTTCCACCATTAATTTTCTATCGGACACTAATGGAAAAAGCCCAAAGCTCCCTCTCAGAATCACTTTTCTATGAGTTTTCTAAGAGTAAAGAAGTGCAGTGCGTAGTTCAAACTACGCGATCGTAACAAGAAAACAATTACATTTTAACAAAACGAAAAAAAAAAACACATACAGAATAGGATGATGGCGTGACAGTTCATTTAATTCAAGAAGAGCTTAGAGAGAAAGAAGGGTGAATGAACTACCCAGCAACTGCTTCGTTTTATCATTAACTAATTACTTCCTTAATTACCATACGGTTGTTCTGACTCTCCCAAAACCCCATCTTTTCCTTCATTACATGACTAATTAAACATTATGTGATTACTAACATTGATTGAACTAATTCCTATTTTTCGATGCCTGACTGGTTTTACTAGAGCCATTACATTGATAAACACCACACGGGTTTCGGAATGAGATTAGAAGAGATTCAGCATTTATTTTCAACAGCTTAACTCTAGTAAAGTCGCTTAGATCTATTCGAGTCATTTCGGAATCATTCGGGCTAACTTCGGAACTTGAAAAGTTTTTACTACCTTTTAATAGTAATTCTTTTCTGTGAATGAAATCGGAATTATATAATTTTAATTTCATTTACAAGAGACTGAAGCAATTTAAATGCGACTTATTAAACCTCTTTCTCGTTTTCATAAAACCCGTTGTTAGTTTTTTTTATTTCACTAATTTGCATTACAACAATCATGACAAGAAAAAACTACAGCAGTTTTTCTTGAAAAAATTTCAGAATTATTTTGCGAATTTGGCGATGGATCAACCGACATTACAAATTGTTACGCTAGTTTGCAAACGCCGGAAAGTACTCCGTGCTGTTTACTACAATAGGTCATTAGGAGGTCAATGCCCAGTCCATGAGAAGATTGCTTTCTGTTTATTCAACTCCACCCTCCTTTCTTCCTATTTATTTACAAGTCGCGTCTCCTTTCTCAGAAACTTTGCAGGGATTAGTCATCTATGATGTCAAAGCTAAGAAAAATAATGTCGTTATCGTAAAATAAAAAGCGATCTCTCTCCCATTTCTTGACCAAACAAAAGGCGTACTTCAAACTTGAAAGTAGATTGTATCTAAATGCAACAGTCTTAAACAAATTGGATTTCTATTTCGTGTTTTGACTGCTATCTTTAGTCGCATTTTTATTGTTTAATAATATTCCTATAGCCGAAGCGAAGTAAATATTTTTGGAGAATTATTCTAGCGTTCGTGTTAATACAAATCACCTCATGACATCAAGTCTGTCATACGCAAGTTTAATGAACAAAATTTCACAAACGCTAATTTAAAGTTCGAGTTTAATTGGAGTTTGGTGTAACTTGTCCGTCTGATTTCAACGAATGATAGAAAATGTGCAGGCCTTCCTACCTGGAGAGACTCGCTCAACCCATTCACTTGCGTTGAGTTCATTTCGCTGTCAAGTACTGACTCCTCTTACATGACGGCGAAGTACTGTGCTTTTTGTCCTTGATACAAATGATTTTCTAACCCCGATTCCAAATTCTCTGCAGAGTTCTGCTTAAACATTGCGATTAATGAAGTTAATTTCGTCTCTGGTTTGCCTTAGATTTTTTGTGGTCTTGACACGCGTCATTCGCAGATAAACAGCCGGCTTTTTCTATCATTTTTCTTAGAGGAAATCAATATTATTAGATTTTTAATTCCTATTTTGAAGTCAAAAGAAATGCAAACCCCCAATTTCGCATTAGAGTGCGTTTTAATTTCTATCAACTCACTTCAAAGACAAAGGAACCTCCATAAAATATTCCAAATATTTTTTGCTCTGTTCAATGCGTAACCCTTTGACGTCTGAACGGATGCTATATGACTTCGAATGTCATTAAATACGGGATATAAAAACGTCTCCTAAGCTCAATTGTGGAAATAAAAGGCAGTTTTGAAATCTGCATCGTAATGAACTGAAAACACGATATCGTCTCGTAGTTGACATATTTCCAATGACATTCATGACATTACATAAGCAATAATAACCTAAGCGATAAAGTAACATATTGTGAAACGTGCAATCCCTGTTTATCGCTAATGATTATGTCCCTCTATAGGCAACCAGCAAGACATTTGCTGAACAATAGCATTACACACCATAGAAACGCAACAATAAACTTCAAAAGACCGGAAATGATGTTATTTGGAAACTAAATGATAAAGCTCCATAGCTAGGATTGTATATTCAATGATGAGTGCCCACGCTGTTGTAGCAATAGCCCTGTCAATTATTGGCTTCAGTTTACATTCTGTCAACAGTCCACTTTTCTCTCTTAGATTAATCATTCAAAAAGCAGTTTTACAATTTATTATCAGTAGCCTGCTCAGAACGTTGGTCACCGAACCCTTAAAACGTGGTGTCTACCATCCACTACCATGCAACACACACACACGATAGTCTTCAAAGCAATAGTTGTAAATTCATTTACGTTACACTGTCATCGATTACTCAAGAAAACGACTGGGGTGGTCCAACAACTCATCCTATAATCACGGCTATATATACACTACTATGCCAGCTCCACCACGACTCCACTATTAAAGCCATGGAGAGAAAATAAAATTTATCATGTTACCTAATTTTCATTCTAGAGGGCACCACTGTAGCATGTGGGTTTTTTTTTTTTTTTTTTTTTTTCCAAAGCGTAAAAACAGAACTTTTGAAGAATTATTTGTACTGGTTTGTCATGAGAGCCTTTGTTTTTTTCAATAAGAGTTGTTAATCACAGAATTAAGGTAATCCCAAGATAATCATTTCCGATAACTGTAGAAGAATGAAAATATAAACTACGACCTTCATAAACATTACACAAATTATCTTTAAGATACACTCGCTATAAAATTATCCTCTTGTTTCCCAGTAAGAACACGAGAGACCTTAAATCACATGGTCGTAATAAATCATATTTGGAAGAATGCAGCAAGAAACGAACAGAAGGCTTAAAACAACTTTGTTAAGGGGACTGATAGCGAATTACGGTGGAATTAAAACACTAATATAGTCGTCTGTAGGGTTTAGGTGGTTCATAATTAAGCCGTTCTCTTAGGCAATGAGATATATATTTATAAGATATCCATTCCCGATAAAAAAAAATACAGGATTTTAAGTGCATATTGGAAATGGAGAATGCCTTTGATCCTCTTCAATTATAGCAGAAATATTGTAAACATTTATACAACAACTGACGTGACCAAACACGTCAACATTCAAAGCCGCAGCTGTTAATAAGCCGAAACTGGCTTATCAACTAGCTATCCAGGAAGGATTTGTGTACAATGGTGGTATTTCCGTTTGTTCTGGACAGCCTGCCTCTTTTGCGGGTAGAAAAAGCAACTTTCACATGTAAACATAAGGATGTCATTTTGCCTCTTTACAAGGCCTTGATAAGACTTCACTTGGACTATTGTGCGCAGGTCTGGTCTCCGTTGTGATTCTCATATATTGGAGAAAGTGCAAAGGAGAGTGTTAAAATGATATCAGGATTGTGGAATACTGATTAATGAAGACAGATTGAGCGTTTGTAGACTGCCGACACCAGCGAACAGGAGAAAGAGCAGTGATATGATTGAGACTTATAAATTTCTCAAAGGGTCATACAGGATTTCAATTGATGGAATTTTTCAATTTATGGAGGGTGGGGAAAGGACGAGAGGGCATCCTTGGAAGCTGAGAATGAAGGCCGCCAAGAAGTGGATGAGGGCTAGATTTTTCTCTCAGAGTGGTGCGTGATTGGAATGGATTGCCTTTGAATGCTGTGAGTGCAAGCAGTGTGAATGAATTCAAGAATGAGCATGATAGCTGGTACGTCTAGTATGCGGCCTCCCTGACTCAATAATAGCTTTGGGCGCACAACACTAAAATAGTAATATTCTGCCCTCAGCTTCGAAGAATATTGTGGGAAAAGAAGTTGGAGCAAATGTCGAACGGTTGAAAATAAGTTGTATATTTGTTTGTTGTTTACATTTCCAGTAATTAAGTTATATTAGCATATGCCAACAAGAAGATTTTTTATTATTTTTGTGGTTAGTTTTGCCTATTTTTGTTTAGGGGCACCCCCCCCTTATATTTATAGAGACAATCAGTGTGAGTTTGCAACTTAGAATGAAACAAAGCTTATAAAGTAAAGAATCAATAACTAGTCGTTGACTGCTAAAGGACTAGAATTTAGTCCTGTAGCAGTCAACTAGGATATTAAATTTTCTAGGACGTTAAAGAATGTTTAAGAAAACATTTACGCATGCGTTCTGTAAATATCCAAAACTACTCAATGTTTCATGCATAGTCTTTTGTTTCGACCGTGGTTTGTCCTGCTTAAAGCTTCCTTCCGTTTATCCTATCTTCGATTAGCTTATCCTGAAGCACATCTGGGAAACAGCCACACTCCGAAGTCGAACCACGTTTCGGGTTCTTATGATCTCGATGTCACAAAAACTTTGTCATTTTCCTTCCGTTTGATGACTACGCCGAGCTAAAAACACTACTACTAATATACTGCCTACTATTTAGGTCAGCAGCCTTAAATGGAAAAACGAATTAATTGAATGAGCAGCGTATTATTCGTTCCTAATAAATCTTATGTTTTAAAAAAGCAATGACTGTCATATTTAATTTTCAATATTTTTATTTAATCTTTAGAGATTTATCTTCAACTTGCAAGTACACTTCCCAGGTATATAAAATTATCTTAACGATGTTCGTTTTTGTTTCTCCCTGTCTATGAAATGTGAGCTACTTAAAAATGAAATTTCACTGATTCTATTCGCTGTCTTGAAATAACTCGTATAATTAAATTTTGCCAATTGTTTAGTCTGTTTTTTTTTTATCAAATGCGGACAGTGCCTTCGAACAACCGCATCTATTCGAGGATGGGAGTGCTGAATGCTTTGAATCGATATCTGCCGTGCAGAAAATGCAAAAATAATCACTGTTACATTGAGGCTGCTTCGGTAATCTCAATTGACAACAGCGTGTTGTGAACTAAAGTAAAAATAGACCCATCATTCATTAACAGCGGAATATCAATGGGATGAGTTGGTCGGATGAAAGGCAGAAGGTCTTTATCTTTTGGACTTATCTTTTAGGAGAAAATTGTTTTGCGAACGACTTAAAAGTAAAACACAATAATCTTAATAAATTACCCTATAAAACGACTATTATATCAAGGATTAATTGAAATTGGGAGAGTCAAGTATGCGGTTCGGATTTCTCTCATGAAATGTGAATGTTTAAATAAATGAACCATTGTTGGGTTTAATCTTTACTCCTTACAAGGATACTTCCCTGCGTGACAGCAGAGTCTTGCGTGTGTGATCGTCTTAATATATTCTTCATTTCCTAAAGAAAATCAATATGTGGATGTAAATGGGAAAAAGTTATTGTGTAAGGAATATACGCAGGACTTATGCAATGGTGCCGTTGATTTTGACAATTATTATAGAACGTTAGTTAGCCTACGGCAGTAATATATTGCTCTTTAAAAAAGTTATCGGGAAGGCGCTCTGCGATTAAATATTATTCGCCCTCGTACCAGACTTCATCCTGTGGAATTCACTTAAGCTCTAGGATGAGTCATAATCCGAAAATGAACTTTAAAAAATTTGGACTCAAGTCTTTCCAAACTAAGGAGTGATTATAATAAATTTAGTCGAATCCTTTATCCAAGTGTAAGCAAACAAAGTTTGCGCCTCAAGTATCTTCACGACTGAGGCAACTCGTAAAGGTGGACCAAGCTCTCATCACTCCTTCTCTTAATATCTCCCATAATGCAAAGCACATCTCCTTGCAGACATGTATAATGCTATGCATTAAAGGAAGGGTCACTACCCAGACCATCTTTCTCTAAATCCAGAGTAATTTAATAATAAAGTGGTACACCTTTTGGGAACTCGTATAGAAAAATACGACCTCTCCTATTGCTTCTGCCTTAGTATCTCCACGTTTGGGTCTACCTCCCACTGACGAGACCTCAATAAAGGTCGAAACCGGTCTGGTAGTGGTCCTTCACTTAATGCATAGCAGTATACATGTCCGCAAAGAGATGTGTTTTGCATTATGGGAGATATTAAGACAAGGAGTGATGAGAGCTTGGTCCACCTTTTTCATTTCCAGCTATGAAACATGCTGAGTTCTTCTTATTCCACAATGCTGTGAATAAAGTATATGAAACATAACAAAACTATTCAAATTCTGATTAGATTGAAAAATAAAAGAAATGAACAAGACAGAATGTTTTATAACGCTACGCCCGCGGATGTACTAACTTCTTGTAATTTACTTTTGACCAATGTTTTTCCAATTAATCATTTCTCATGTCTGAACTGTAATGTTTAGTGTTTTTGTGCAAATAACTTGTTTTTACAAACGAGTTTGTATACTTGGAATCATTAAAATGTCTTGATTGCTTTTAAGTTATCTCAATCTTCATTTAATTCATATCTACATATTTAAATTCTTACATTTTCTATTATGTTAATTACCGCTACGACTGTCAACATAATTCAGGAAATATCTGATAAACACCGAATACTAAAACTGACAACAGTCAGAAGTTTTGTAGGATGTTGAATAATAAATATCTGTCAATAGGATGATTGACAAACTAGCCAGACAACACACCTATCATGTTGTGTTTAGTCCACTTTTCGTTAGCTAGCTGCACTTGTTTTTTATTATCTTGTGTTATACACATTTGTCATTGTTAACTTGTATTAAGTATTGTATCAAATAAAATTTATTCTAAAGAAATAAATATATCTACTCGGATCACTTCGGCTTTTCTCGGGCTGACTTCGGTTACTGTTGAAAATATTTCGCTAAGCCTTTTTAATGATTTTGCTTCGCATTTATGATTTTTAGACTATATTATGTTCGTATTATCGAATGATAAATTTCCATTTTTAATTTGATTTTTGTGCAAGAGATTGAACAACATATAAAACAGTTACTAAGCAAAGGATAGATTTCTCACTGAGTAGCTCAATCACGTGGTCTCACTGTGTTCTGATGTTTCCATATCAACTAATCGATTAGTTTATTTGAAAGAGCTTTTATTAATATGAGCATCCATGGCTATAACGGATGAAAATCGTACGCAAAAATATATGTTTACATGATAAACATATTTGAAGTGTATAAAGGACAAATTAAGGTAAAAGGTAGGGTAAGAAGACGAGAAATTCCAGTAACAGGAGTAGCAATGCTACTTTATTAGGAAGTTATTATAGAATAAGTGCCTTTCTGGTCTAATAACATCCCATGTCTCTAGATGTTCAAGGGGCGGGTTTGTCTTTGGGTATTTTTATCTTTCTTTTGGTTTATCAAAGAAAATGGTGTTGAAACTAATACATCAAATGATTTGATCTATTAGATACCTTACGAAATATACATTGGTCGATTCTGAACTTTTCTTATAGGGCTTTCCTTGTGGAGTTTGTTCTTCTCACGTTGAACTAACGTTCCTGAGGGTCCAATGGACCCCTCGGACCTCGTTATTGTGGCACCTTTCACAAGTAAATTTGCATATTCTGGAGCCTCATAATTCTGTTAAATTATGTTGAGATTCAACGGGAATACCTAAAACAAAAGCCAAGAAAAAAAATGTCTTTTTATGTATAAAAAAATGTTTTCCTTACTAATTGGTTTCTTGGATCAGTCTTCTAACATTTATCTTAAAAGTGACCACCTTGATAAATAAGAATTGCCAGTTCCATGCTCTTTTGTGAACGAAATATTCTGCATTTCACCCCACGTAACAAGATCCCCAAACAGCCTTATGGTGATGGTTTTCTGTAGCTGAATAGGGTTAAATTAACATTAGAGAACATGACTAGACTTTCAGAGCGCGTAACATGGCAACCCATTTTGAGACAAAGAACGAAACATTATTTAGGGAAAAAATAAAAGTAATTTACTTGTGGAAATTAGAGTAACCAAAACAAAAAAAAAAAAAACTAGTAGTTTCTAATGACTACCGCAAGCTGTGTTTAACCATCTCAGCTTTTCTACAAAATGTAAGTTGTGACCCAACGTATTAACTGTGTTTGAATACACAAAATCCAGTTTTGTACAGGTTTTAATTCATTTTTCTTTCTATTTTAATGTCTGATGCGTCTAATTAAAAACAAATTGAAGTGCAGTTCACAAGATATAATTTGACTTGTATTATATTAATTGGCTTCAGTCACCAATTTGAAGAGGAGGGAATGAGGCAGACCTAAACCAATAGCCAGCTAACGTTTTCCTGTTATTCTTCCAGCAGTTTAACGCACACTTAATGGCATTTTAAAACGGGTTTGTTGTCATGGCAAAGACTAACAAAATGGTTGTAAATGATTATTTCAAGTGATTTTTTTTCGTTTCTTTAGTAAAGTCTGAGTTGTTTAAAGGCAGTCAGTGCTGTGAACACGCTCGCTTTACTTATGCGAAATCTTCTGAATAAAAAAAGTAAATCATGTGATACGTTTACGTTGTTATCTTATTTCCATCTTTATTGATTTTAAGATAAGCAGAAAGCAACATATTACAGCTCTAACTCCAAGAAATCTCTCTTTAAACTCAATTTCCGTTGATGGATGGCTTGGATAACATTTCCTTATTAACAGGCCTAATGTATTAAGTACTGTTGCTCATCCGATTCTTTCGCTTGTGCCGTAAATTCGTAGCATGGAAGGAGAGAGAGGACCTGCAGAAGAGTAAAAGCAGATACTTCGTGAAGGAATGTCCATATATCATCACACATTTTTAGGAGTGTTTTTACGTCGCAGATCGACAAATAAATCGTCTTGTTTTAGAGGTGGGAAAAAATGAAAAATATTCGAATTCATCACGTATAGATTTACGATGTCCTCAATTTCACCTTTCACATCTGACACGAACAGTTCACAGGTTATGATAAATGGATTAAATTGGGATGATCTGAAGATATAAATTCGAATCAATAAGGCCTAAGGATATGATAGATGAAAGACTTCAATGATTCGTTTTGCACTTAAAATTGAAACAAAATAGATGGCGTAGAAATCCTTGTGTAACCAGCAATGGCTTGTGAAGTGCTATGTCATGAAGAAATAGGCTAATCACCCTTGTCAAGAGAGGATCATTTATTTCCAATGATCCTCTCTTGAGATGATCTGGGAACACACTAGTACAATAAATACTTATCAGTATTGGTAACTATGCATCTCTCATCAAGGACGTTGTAAGAATGCACTCGTACTCAGCCATGGTGAGATGATATCGGAGAGATGTTTACTATCTTTACAAACATTAGGACTAAATGTGTGTCACATTCCTTTGGGAAATAAAAATAACTATTAAAATTATCCTATTGGTTTTATTAAAGACTGTATATTTGTACTTCAATTTAGGAAAATTGATTTCGCCTGTTTTAGTCAAACGTTTAAGTATTTTATGGCAAGAGGTTTCCTAAAATTCTTCTTTCTTCAATCAATCCAAGACGCTTAGTAATATTTTCTTTACTTAAATAGCATTTCTGTCTCATATACTTGAAACCAACGTTGATGGTTAACTTTAGAAATTCAAAGAAGTCACTGGAAAAGATTCTTCGCCAAAATCAATGAAAATACTTCCTCGTTAGGACTGTTGTACGGAGTGTCCATTCACTCCTCGAAAGGCCACACCCACTGCTGTTCACTGGGCATGCGCCTAACAGTATCGTCTCCTGAGTAGAGACAGACGTTTCCTTTATACGTTACCTCAGTGTAGAATGATCTTTTTGCCAGACTCACACGGAGAATGTACTCTACGGGATGCAAGGCAACTGGATAGAGAAGCTACGGAGTTGGTGTGGAAGATAAGGAAAAAATTAATTGTTATTTATAAGTATCTTAGGGACTGAGGCAACTCGTGATAAAGGTGGACCAAGCTCTCATCACTCCTTGTCTCAGTATTTCCCATAATGCAAAGCACATCTCCTTGCGGACTCCAAACATATTAATTCAGTGATAAAGATGTTAAAACTATCGTAAATCTTTGTAGTAATAGCTGCGCAGCTACCACACAACTCATCTCATTTCTACAAAGGAGTATTCACAAAGCACACCGTTTAACTTGTAATCGTTGCCATGGAAATGTCAACTTATAGTGGCGTTTGTCGCTATATGGATAAAGACAGTTTTTATTACATTGTAATTAAGAAATGTAATTTCTTAATTACAATGTAATAATCGGTGATCATTAATAAGTATTCAGGTTTATTATCCCGAAACAAACAGGCAAAGTGGCAAAGAATACACACAATTAACATGCATAATACACTAGAATCAGTCATTTATAAACCGTCTTCATGGCCTTTATAGGAAGGCCAAGGTTCTCAGGTTTGGAAGTGTCATTAGTTTTGCTCACCTCGAATGGGATCGCGATGTACAAGAGTTTGTAAAAGTTGTAAGTGAAGGTACATCGTGTCATTGCAGGTGCGTTCCATATTAAGACTGGCGGCTCAACGAATTGTTTCGTAACCAAATAGCCAGAAAATTGTTAGTTTGTTAGGTTACCTGTACGAAGGAACTGAATTCAATACGTTAAAGAAAGATTGGTGTTTAGCCCAATTTATGGCCAAAGTAAACGGATTTACGTGGAATGTAAATAGCCAGAAAACAAATATTCTAATTCGGAAAATTGAACGAATCTCCTGTAAACCAGAATAACCTTTTCGATATTGAAATATTTCATGTAAAAGCCAATTCAAACTTTTCTAACGTTCAGCTTTTTGCTCGCTGTCATCACTTGCGGTGTTGCTCTTCAAGCCAAGAAAATCGAAAGGACCCACTTTAAAAAAAGTGACGTCTTAATATGTATGCTGTCACCTCTTGACACTTCCCTCCTACACATCCCTGCATACTATTTCCGTACCCTATATCTGTTGACAACAAAATTTCCCTCGGGATGAATTCATCGCAAGTTATTTTAAGCCGCTGTGCCTCAGACACGATAACTTAGTCCTGCTACAATACTAAAGCCAGAAGCCAAGATTAAAATACACAAAACTGGAATGGTAGAATGAGAATTACACCCAAGAATATACAGGAGGAAAAGAAATAAGAAATTTTATCCTTTTAATTTTATCTTATGTTCGTGTCCTGCGAGAATCAAAAGCATTGCGATAACATTTCTTTGAGTCCCCAGCTCGTATATGTCTATCAAATATTATGTCAACATAACTTGCAAGTTGCCATTTGTGACCTTTAATGTTCAAGGTGAGTATTAATTGCTTTTACCTTTAACACCACGGAATGGATTTACGTAATTTTTAAGCTCAATAATTACCAATGTTTTGAAAAGAAATTTGAAATTCCCAAATTATTTCAAAACACCTGAAGACGTTTTCTTTGAAGTGTGTATATATATATATATATATATATACACACATATACATATACATACACACACACAGTTCAGACCACAAAATTTTGTGTTACAATACCACGTGACACACATTTGCAAAACATTCCAGAAAGACACTTGAACTAATCTGTTACTGTGATATTTTTCTCTTGGAGAGTTCAGTGAAAGGTTGAACGATAATTACGAAGAATATAGATCAAATTCCCTTTCTAGCAGTTGGTTCAGAATTTACTAGCGTCAGACACGCAAGCGAGAGATAAACCTACTTGTTAATGGTGTGATGGAAGTTCTAGGGTTGACAGAGGTAGGTTCCGATGCCCATTCCGATTTTTGTAATAAATATTTTACAATTGTATGATTATGAAATATATTAATAAATTTATGCAGTAATTACGATATTCTTTCCATCCCCTGAGGATAAACATTTTACAAACTCCCACTGTCGGCATGGGTATTTGTAAGAGCCTGCTCTGAACGAACAGGCACTTACAAATCTACTCAACAAAAATACCGTATCTTTGTTGTTGTGTCTCTTAATCTAAACGTTTCTGATGCTATCATTATGTCGACAAATGTAATTAATCCTCTGAAAGGACGTTTCGTTTATAGTAGAATATAAATTTTTAGTAGCCATCCTTCAACAAAGTAAATACATCAGAATATGAGCTAAATAGGACGACCTTATGAAAACCAACATTCATATAAACAACCTCGCAATCACTTCATTGTGCAAATAACGGAGTTACACAACTAATATATGCTGTATAAATTATTTACTGGAAATGTATTAAGTGTGTAAGACACTGTGCAGATGTAATCCTTTATCTTCTCTCCATACATTTCCTGACCCTTCTCTTTACTTTTCTTTCCCTAGTTTATTAGTTTTCAGTAAAGCAAGTTATTAATGTACACATTAGCTCTATCAGGCTTTTTTAAATCCATAGAATTGCAGTCGGTTTTGCCATAAAACGAACGCAATAAAGAACTATTTTTAAATGTGGGTGTAAATCCGCAATATCAACTGATGAATAGCCAAACTATATTTTATCTGCGTACAGGAGATACTTTTGTAACTGCTCACAACGTAATACGATACCACATTACTTACCACATCCCGTCCACCGCCTTCAATGATTAAGCTAATAGTGTTTTGCACTTGGTATCCTCCTATTCCTAGCATAATTGTACGCTAAGTGAAATTTTAGCATAAATTCGAACAGCATCTAGTCTCAATCTCTCTCTACAATTTGCAACATACACCACGTCGTTATTAAGTCATTTCCACAAAACACTACAAATACCATCGCACAATAATATTAACTTCTGCAGTTTCTCCCACTTAAGTGGGGGTCACTGTTGATAATGAGTCTCCTCCACACCTTCCTGTCTTGGGCTGTCATCACATCCAAGTTCTTCATCTTCAAGTTCTCTTCTACCAGCTCCCTCCATCTCTTCTTTGGCCGCCCACGCTTCCGCCTTCCTTGCACATCCATCTGCATGACCCTTCTTCCCACATATTCGTCCTCCCTCCTCATCACATGACCAAACCATCTTAACCTTGCCTCCTGTATTTTCGCTCCTAAGTTCGTAACTTTCACTGTTCCCCCTGACACAGTCATTTCTCAGACACAATATTAACCTAGACTGATTGGCAGAGAAGATAGTGTACCAGTTATTGTTGGACATGTTTGATCAATTTCATCGGTAATGAAATAAAAAATAAATAAAAATCCACCATCGTACTAATATCGTATACATAGATTTATAACACCCTGAGCGAGCCACATTAAATAGTCATTGGGATGGTACCGAAATTTCGGGTGGTAATAATCCAGTGGGTTAAAAGTGACTTCAAGGCAATCTTATTAAGATAATAAATTTAATATTGATTAAAATATTGTCCAGAAACTTAACATAACCTCAGTGTATAGCATAAATAACAATAATAGATGTTACCGAAACGTAGCTAAGGGTTTTGATGTTAATAAGATTTTCTTTTGATATTTTAGCAATCACAATACGGGCAAGAGAACTTCAAGATTTGTCCGAGAAATAGTAATGCCATTCTGAATTAACATTTAGAATTTAAGAAATTGTTATCACAAGAAAAGTTAAGTCAAGTTTTCCAGCAGTTTTGTTTTCAAAAAATGCAGAATGTTTAAATTTGCTTGCCAGTTATTCACGAGACGCTAGACAAGTCTCAGAGGGAGGGATCAACGGATGTAGTACACTAAAAAGTAGCACGGTAGTAAAACTATATTCGTCTGGGTTACAAGGTTACCATAGCAACAGCCTAGAGCTCTAGTACTAGAGATTTTCATTACATTTAACATGAATATATTTCCTGAAAAGCGCGTATGGTACAGCGAAATGCTCCAACTTAAACGGTGTTTCTTTGTAGAAATATGAAGTTCAAAAGGCATCAAGGTTGTAGAGGAATTGTATCATGAGTCATGGGAATCTGGTTGTTAATTTGCACTCTAATTAATGTCCAACCAGAAAGAGAAATGACATTTAATTGAAATCCACACTTGAAGAGAAATTTGGTGCTGTTGTTTGAAATGGAGTCTAATAGAGGGCGTCATACAGGTTTCCATGACAACTTAGGTTCCAAAATACACGCATTTGAAGATAGATGTAAAATGGAGAACACTTACTAGTTTGGAAAACGGTATATGCAAGTTATGAGATTGAATCTGCCAAAGGTAAATGATGCTAAAGGTGGTTACCATGACAACAGATGAAACTGTATGTTACTTCTGGAAGAAACAGAAGTGTATCTTTAAATAAGTATGGCTATTGCAATATCTTTCATGCTTCTCTCTCCCTCCTAATTTCACGTATGACAGCAACCTAAGAGAAGGCAGATGAGTGCTCAGGAAGGCAGAAAACTACTGAGTCCTATTTGTACGGATGAGTAACCGAAATGTTTTCCTTCCGATGAAACAAAGATACTTGCAGATCGATGAAAATGCTTCAGAACCATCTGGATTGACCCAATGGGAATATTTTATCGCGTGAAGCGAACGTGGGTGTATAAGCGGCTCACTACTGTGCATTGTGGTTGATGTACGATGTTTATCAACCACAATGCACAGTAGCGAGCCTTAAGGTTGTTGGAGGAATAAACGATTTGGCAGCGGTTCGAAGGACTGAAACGTTACTAAGACAGACGAAGGATCAAAGGTCATCATTTTAAATTGCTATTCATGTGACGACTTCAAGTTTATTGGTTAACAGCTTGAGGCCTCTCGGAAAATTTTCACTGCATTTTCATTATGTTTCAACAATTCTACAAATCGTTGATATTTGAATTGCATAATAGATTTTCCTTTTCTGAATACAAAGGATGTAATGAGTGCCAAAATGAAAATAAAAGTCGATGCCATAAAAATGATTAAGTTCCTGTTTTTATTACCTTTTATGGTTACCTTCTCCACGCGGAGGTACTCCTAGAACGAGTTTTTCATTTTTGTATTACGTCATAAACACAATAAAAGATAATTTCAATCTAAATAGTTATTTCAAAAAAGTCTGCATACGGCGCATGCGTCACCAGTAGAATGACTTAAGTTTTCATTTTCATGTCAACTGTAAGTAAAAACGTCGTGCTCAACTTCTGTTTCTGGTGGTCTTGCATAAAGAAGACCTCAAAATTCAGGAAGAATCCAACGCAAGTCGGATTCTAGACCACATAGTTCACATTAAGTAGATAAGCTTACAGAAAGCATGTACTTAACGTCGTTCATCGCTTCTCCGCAGAATTCTATACTGAGTCCTCCAAGATCTCTAAGTTGATCTAAAATGTGAGGAAATTACTAATTCAGGAACTAACCTACCTTTTACAAAGTCACGTTACCCTCCACAAACTATTATATTCTTAATGCCCACTGTTGATTTATCTTCACCAGCATTTCTAATACTTTAACCCCCAACAGGGAGATGTTACTTTGTAATTACTGAGGACTTCCTGTTCATCTACCGCAAATCTGAAATGCGACTGTCACACCAGCAACTGCAAAATCTCCACCAAATTGATTTTATCACCACACTGATATCAGCATTGATTAACGTCATCCTTCCATAATCATTTTCTTCTTACTTGCTACATAACCAAAAACATTCTTTTTGATATTTTTGTCTTGCTTAGACAATTTTGATTCATTATCCTTCTTGCTGGCTTCGCACTGTTAATGAGGATCGCCTTTTTCTTTATATTCCCTCCACATATTTTTGTAGCACAAGCAATGGTGCTGCTCCAAAATCCCTTTTAAATTTCATAATTGCCAGCTTTGTAGTTCAACATGAACGCTTGCTTCACAAAATTCCACGTTTAGCAACCTCTAAAACAAAACTGCATGGTCACTCTCCCAGATTGGAGTGGAGAGTGTAATTAATACAAAGCAATAAAAATAATCTTTTATTTATTATGCAAACTAATGATTAAAGTATCATCTGATCCATGTTGACCTAATAAGTGAAAATTGAATTTCACATTACGAATGGTGGATCTACTAATCACAATGAACTGAGTTTAAGAAAACGTTAAAATATATCGGCTATGGGAAAACGATATCCAACATTTGGGAAAATGTCTACGATCTTACTAAATAGTTGGAGATTGCCTCCAATTTTGCTATATTTGAATGTTAACAACAATCCAATTGTATGATTCATACTGGGCAGAATCAATCTCCATTCACAGATATATTTGTTCAGCAGGAAGAGATTCAAAACGCAATACATCGTTTCTATTTTATTCTGAAACTTGAAGTCCCCTTGGTCATATTTTTCTGTCTCACTCTCTTACACATCAAAATCCTGAGATTACCACTCCGCTGGCTTGTTCCGTACTTTTTATTTTCTCTATGGACGAAAAGACGATGTCATATGATTAAGTTGTTCTGATGATGTCGCATAGTTCACAGAGTGGGATTAACGTCATCTAGTTGTATAAGCTCATTTCAACTTCTCTCAAGAGAAATATAATCACTTTGGCAGGAAGATTAGGAATTAATTCGGGATTATGGAACCTCCAGGAGAAAAACCAAATTCGTGTCTGTTTATTCCAAGTCGTATGCATCGTAGCAGATCAATACAACTCATTAGTCAATTACGCTAAGAATTGAATAATACTCCGCTATGAGCAGAGGGCTGGAATAACACTAATTCTTCGGTAAAATAAACAGATACCTACAGAAGCCTCACTCCTTACAAGAAACTAAACAATGCACAGAAATTATACTCAATATTGAAGAAAGGATTGGAGACGTTTAGCTAACTAATGGCGGTCAAATACAATCAATGATTTTGTTTGCTTTTTACGGTCGATGGCTTAGTAATACCATTATCGGATGGTGGGGATTTAATCCACTTTACATGCTCGGTATAAGTCCTGGTCAATGAAACAGATTTCTCCGGTCCTTAACGTAACAGAAAATGTTGTACATAGCTTTAGTGGGTGAAATGCAGGCTTCGCCTGTAAACGTATTTCTAGTGGTTTAGTACCTTGTGTTCGCAGGGTAAGCAGATTTACAGGGTGTAAAAGGGGCTATTTGGTACAATGCCAAAATAGCCTTCAAGAATTGAAGTGTTAAAATATGAATACGATTTTGTAAGCAAAAAGAAACAGCACAATATTTTAAGATTGATTTCGCAGAACCGTTAGTAGACATTTTAGACTAATTATTAATATGATATATTACACACATACTTACGTATTGAAGTTGAATAAAAAGTAAAAAACCTACGTTTGCAAAGGTAGGCACGACTGTTAGCAAAGCTTCCAAAATTTAAAAAACCTTTTATTACTGATAATAAAATTTCCAGATTTTTGTGCTTCTTGCTTATTTTTCACCATTTCTTCATATCTGTTTAAATTTAATTTTTGGAGATCTTCGGAGAAATCGAAATGGCTAAATAAAGACTTCCAATTGACATAAGAAATAATGCACTTGGTATACGTTTCCGATGCACAATATTCCTAGTTGAAAGACTAAACAATATCGATCGATTTTTAAATTATAATATAAAATAAGTTGACTTATGAAGTATACCACAGAAAAAAATTTTTTGCATTTGTTTTTTTAATTTATGTAGATAGAAGTGTTTTGGATAGCTGAAAATCAGCTAATAAAAATGTCAAATATATCAAGGCACTGTCCATCGTATTAGTACCTTGAACAACGTCAACGTATCGACAAAATGTGACAAATATACTGATATAAACAAAGTAATGCAAAACTTATTTGAGTCAAACTGCTAACTGCACGTTAGTTAGGTATCTGATAGATTTAAATAAACCGCTAGCAATCCGTGTCCATATACTTGGTTGGAGATGAGATTGTCCTTATTTTCTAAGTTGCTTAAACATATTCCAGAGGAACTATGCTAATATCCCATGAAAATATCAGCGGAAGCTGGGCGAGTGGGGTTGAGAATTGTTACAGCTTTGATAAGGAAAGAGACTGAAATATTTGATGATTACATAAAAAGGAAGGTCTGGCTGTATTCAGCCAAAATTAAACAGAACAGTTCATCTTGTCTTGTGTCACACGCGTTCGATTTTCATGCAATGAACGTAACGAAATCATTAGACTCAGCTGACGACACCCCCATGCAAAGCAGGCGGCGTATTGATTTGTGGTCGGGACACAATCAACACGAATAGTTCTAATTAGAATAGCAATGATTTTGATCTGTTAGCGTCAAAGAACATCTTCGTATTTTACTAATTACTTTTAGTTATCACTGGTTGGAAGAATGATATGAACTAGCAACGCAATTACTTCTACTGCATCATATTCTCTAAATTTACGCTGTTTCGCATTATCATCGGGCACTGATATAAATACAAAACATCCTCTTCCGTTTTTCTTAAATTTCACTGAAAACCGAAAACTGTGCTTAGAGTCATATCAATATTTCAATATATATATATATATTAATTAATTTTAACGAATTAAATAAAAAATATCATTAATCTATGACACTTGATCATCTCAATATCACACTCGAAGATCGAGAAAACTTCCATTTTAAATATGCAATTGCAGTTAACTTATAGAACATTGGTGAATGAGGATGAGAGTTAGTATTACGTGTATGAAGGGTTTTTGCCAAGTCAAGAAAGTTGTGGGAGTGGCAAGATTAATACAACATATCACTTATTGAATTGAGTCTACAATCCGACTGGTTTATCTGTTTTGAAGGATAAAGATATGGCCAAAATACTTAAGACCAACTTCTCCTTCAGCTTCTATAAACGGTTTTAGTCCGCGCGGTTAGCCTAGTGGCTTTGCGCTTCGCAACCATATGCCTGGGGAAGGAGTGTCCTGGGTTCAATTCCCGTCGACAACTTCAGGAGCTCAAGGATCTTTTTCAGCCATAGCCAAGTTGCTGCCGGTCTTGGGCGTGGACAGCAGGGTTTTTTCCGCCAGTTTATCTGGGGTTTGTCATCCCTCAAGCAGGCAAACCGACCCCGTGAATGCACATGGATTACAGTGATGAATACTTAGAGGCATAGGGCTGACCATCTTATCCTCGTATTTCGGTTACGAAATCCAAGCATGCTTGGAAGGATGTGGGCGCTTAAAGCCACTGGATAAGATATATAAAGGTTTTATTAGTAATCAGTGATGTATGGCTAAAAGGTAAGCCTCCGAATATCTTGTCCTTAAAACAGGACAACAATATACGTTTCTAATTATATAATATATTTGATTTAAATGTACTAATTTATTAAAAATTTATCTCCGGAAATTTGTGTTAAATTATATCCTTAAAAGAATGTTAAAAATGGAATATTTGTCCTCTTAAAATTAGTTTGGATCTACAACAGGAAAGGCATAGATATTGATCTTAATAGCAAACAGTAAATTCGGGATATTTTAGAAATATTAATTTTATTATCAATAAATTTGTCTCATCTTTAAAATAAGGTGGCACTTTTTAATCATTTTTGCACAAAGCACTGACAATCTGCCATACAAGATAAACAACTCCAATGACCCGATTGTTCCAATGATAAACCAACTTTCTGTTCGAGTTTAGAACTCAATACCAGAAATGGATCATGTTCACAACGCAGATTTGCGTTACATTTCAGTGGCATCCTTACAGCCCTGTATAGATATTAATCAAGTCTCCTACGCTAATTGGCATAAAACCTGATGAGTGATAATGTATGATGGCAATTGAAGTGCAGAGGAAATAAAGACCTTCAATGAATTCCACTTGGATGGAAGCAAGTGGTATGCGTTCTAGAACAATCTAAATTCTGGTCGTATTTCCATAAAATGGGAAAGTACTTTTCGTATCATCGAAGGAAGCTAAACACTAGTATTATAAGTTTTCTGCAGTATTGAAAGACTTATTCTTATGTGATTGGTATCATGGAGACCGTATGTTTCTAAAGTGTATATTTTTACATATGCATTTTTCTTATCTGAATAATCAAAGACTCCTGTTACTATCTCAATTCGTGCATTAACTATTCTAGTTGGGTGAATAACAAATGACGTATTCTGACGATTTTCCCCCACACAGAAATGTAATCACAGCAAGAAAAAACTTGAAAAAACTAATATACTGCTTTTTATAATTGACCAGCAGTATTGTAGTTGATGATACCGAAATATAATAAAATTTCTCACTTTATAATGTACCTGGCACTCTTACTAGAAATAAACTTGCAACAGAATCCCATTATGGATACAGAGATTACACAAATGTTCACTTTTCGTAATACTTATTTTATGTCTGGACGAAAACCTCCAATACACAATCGCGTATTTTACTTTCAAAGAATTTAGTGGACAGAAAGTTGAAATTCTTGCCTCTAAATAATGGAAATTTCATTCTAAAAGCTGGTTCCGTTATTGATTCATGTGTGCTGAAAGATTAAAAATCAAAACGATCCATAAATGTTTCATGAATCCAGCAAATAGGAAGCCGTGGAGTCATTTAAAGACTTTATATACGCAACTTGACGATAGTGATTCTTGCTCGCATTACCGAACAAAATGGGGACGACAACTATCTTTTATTGATATTTAAATCACTTGAAGCACATTGCTTTCTTGCCAAAGTCTTCGCAAAGATTCTAGAAAGAATGAAGGTCGAGGCCGGAGAAGATCGATGCAAGATGCATTAGAGAAATGCTCAGCTGGAGATCAAGGCCATTTACCGAAACGTCTACCTACTCAGACGGAGGAAACAGTTACACACTTGATACTGAGTCCCTCTATTCGCGGACAAGTCTGTGCAACAATCCAACAAAATACCATTTACAAATTTCTGTTTGTTACTGCATTTTTGACTCTCAAATAAATCGATCAAAGGCTTCGGAGGTGATCAATGGATTTTTTTTTTACCGGAAACGTCTTATCTTCCTCTTCGGGAATTTGTGACAAATAACTCACAGCAGGCTCGAGTTACATTTGAATTTATTCGACGTCAGTTTTCGAGGCTCTTATAAATTATTTCAAGTTTCCGATCACCCACCTCTGCACATCCTCAGAAAAAATTTTTTCTTTCTGCTATGATAAGCACTATCGTGGTAGACGAATTATTAATGTCGTTGGCACCAGAGTAAAATACGATTAGATTGAGTCCTAATCCAATTCGAACCCATTTCTTTTACAAATTTGCGTTAGCATCGAACGTAGGATGGGAACCGTTCAGAAAGCAATTTTTTATTAATATTTTTATAACATATATAGTATTACTTTTTGCTATCTATTATTATTGTCTGTATATCTAAATGTATGTTGCATCTACACCCTACCCTCTGTCCAAAAAGAAACCAAACGTTTCGAAAATAAAATAAACTAGTGGCGCCACCTGTTGTAACCTTTTGTTCTCGACAGCGGCAACCTTCGTTAGTGTTTGTGTCAACTGTTTATGACATTTGTTTCATTATAAGCCGAGTTATAGTGCCAAGAGTGACTGTTTGGACGAACGGCTCGGAAAATGAGTTGCAAACAGAGCTGTGACTGACTTTTGTGTTAAACTTGGTAAACGTTTTACCGAAACGTATTAAATGCTTCACAAAACTTACGGTGATGAATGCTTATTCCATACTCAAGTTTATGAGTGGTATAAGCGATTTTAAAGTGGTAGTAGGACGCTTGAGGATGACGAAACGCCGGGCCGTTCAAAAACTGGACTGAGATAACATCCGAAAAGTGCGTGATTTCTTCAAAGAAAGCCCGAAATCGCCGACGAGATTGATTAAAGATGAATTGGAGTTTCCAACATCAACTGTGCACAACATTCTGACCGAGAGTTTGGGCCTTCGTAAATTTAATTCGCGATTTGTTCCCCACAAATTGACCAACGACCAACAAATATCTATTTAAATACTGCAAGGACTCATTAAAACCGCTCGCAAGGACTCAAACTTCCTTGAAACGATGACGAATGATTCCTGGTGACGAAACGTGGTGTTTTGAGTATGAGCCCGAAACAAAGCGCCAGAGTGAGAGTGCTGAGTGGAGAACACCAGAAGAGGGGCATCCGAAAACAAAGTCGCTTGGAGAAGTCAAAAGTAACGACAATGCTGATTTTTTTTTCTACGATTCCAAGGGCATTATCCACAAAGAATTCGTTCCGCCTGGCCAACCGATCAATGGCGAGTTCTATTTCGAAGTGTTGAAGCGATTGATAGCTAGAATCCGTCGCATACAGCATGAATATCGTGACGACCGACCGTTCGTCAAAACACAATGTCACTCTTGGCGCTATAACTCGGCTTCTAATGAAACAAATGTCATAAACAGTTGATACAACACTAATGAAGGTTGCCGCTTTCGACAACAAAAATATACAACAGGTGGCGCCACTAGTTTTTTTCTATTTTCGAAAAGTTCGTTTTCTTTTTGAACAGATGGTGTAATAGTGAAATTTCAATTATTATTACCATAAACAAGCCACGTCCGTAATTCACCATCACATAGCTAATTTATGAAGTTGTTTGCATTCGGTCAATGCTGTCCATTGCGACATGCGTCAACGAAATTTATGTGAAGCATCTCCAGTATGATTTTTTCATACTATGCAGCCAAATTCCACAAAGGCATTTCTATTCTCTAGAAAGGTAATAAGCTGAATTTGTTCTTTTATCTCAACTCATGTGAAGTCAAATATTCCCAGATGCCTACACTAATCATTCCAAAGATACGCTTGCTAACAGACCGACATATTATTGATCGTCCAGCTATCCGAACATCAGATAATATGAATCGATAGCAAACATAAACCCGAAAACATCCACTTGAAACAGACCTGCTGTCATTTTTCCCGTAATCATCCCACAGCATACCTTTATTATGATGCATCCAAGTATAATTAACGTAAAATCAATTTGGACCTCGAATTCAGCTTTTGTACACAAACATGTATTTGTGTGCAATAATTGTATTAACTAACTAATGGAATTCGCTGTTAAGCTTTTGATTGCAAAGTTATGAAACTAAGTTAGCCCTTTCCGTTGCTATGACAACCGTTGTTACTTATTACTAAGAGCTCGTGTGAACGTTGCCAATATTACGACACGGCAAATCCTATCTAGACCAGCTTAAAGACTTTGGGAAGATCGGAAAATCTTCTAAAAAAACTTGCTGGTTAAGTTGATTTGATATTTCTTTCTTGGGTCTGCGCGGGAGTTCTGCGGGTGAGCAACAAGGGCACGAGATTGCTTTTTTCCTTAGGTCAAAAGAGTTTCCAGTAACCAAACATTGCAACAATAAAAGTTACCGAAATAAATCCTTCACCTTCTTCGTAGTTTCGTTTTTATTATCTCTTTTTATCATTATTTCTTTGTATCGAACTCTAATATTCCTTACGTGTAAATGTCAAGGAGGCCCAAAACAAATGTTATTCGCTTTTTCTTTTAGTTGTCATTTATTGTATGCTTTATTTTTTTTCTCCCATTGGTTGCTTTGATGGGCTTCCATCGCATTGCTATCATTGACTGATGATCAACGACTTCTTAAAATTAAAACAAATTAAAATTTAATTTTTAAAAAATAAAAACCATGAAAATAATTTAATAAATTATAATACATTTACTCAGAATGTATGTTTTAATTTACTTTATTTCTTCACGTTTTCGTTCAAACTTTTAAATGAATTGAAATATTTTTGACAAGAAACTCTAAACATTTCTGATTTTGTATTTTTCATCACACTCGAATCTTAAAAACAAAAAAGTGCATAAACTAAGATAGTTTATTTTCAATTGTCATCTGTCTTGGATGGATTGTCAACCTACCCAAATAGGTTTATACGCAACGTATTCCTTCTATTTTAATCACGTGTTAAGATGGCGATAGTTGAACAAAAAAGATGTTTTAGGGTAACTGAAAATTCACGTCAGTGATTAAAAGCGAATATGTGATTCTCCCAAACTAATCCAACTGATGAATCGAGCAGTGATTAATCCGGCACACTTGGCACTGATATGCTGTAGGTTTTGTGACCTCTCTTTTGTATGTTAGATATAAAAAAATATCAAATAAAATTAACGAAACTGGAACATTAAAAACTTGAAGTCTAAAAGGTGCACAAGAACTTCAAAGAAACCGACATAACAGGAAGTTCGAAAAGATCAACTACTGGTGCAAGTTCGGACCAGCATGCCTCTGTCCATTCAGAAGATACATCAAAAAGAGTGCAATAATCTTCCTAGAAGTTGTAGCTAGTTCAGCATAGAAGCAGAGAATCTGAGACAAGACCATTTGGAATTCGCTATTGAGAGCGCGAACAGGACGATCTGGCCAAGGAATTCGTTTTCTCAGCCTACATTTCAGGCTAAGGATGTTTTTTCTCCACCAGATTGGGAGAGAGAGAAGAACCAATTCCCCGGTCACCTCATAAATCTTACCCCTTTGTTTTTCCCCTAAACGTATACTCACTGAAAATGCCTTCAATACAAGACAAAAATGAAAGGTTTTTTATTTTTATTTTTATTTTATTTTTTATTTTTTTTAACTGTGATGGCTATAAAATATTACTGCTTACAGATATGTTTAACCCGTCACCCTTATGTCCCCCCCCCCATTCGTGTTTTTCAATTACCATTTCTACTTAAAACCTCGGTTGTGATATTAAGGAAACTATTTTATATTCAATCGTGATAGACGAATGCGACACGTGATCATCTCGGTATTAGTAACATATGGCAGATGTTCAATAACTGTTTGGGTATTCATGACCGATGGTATGCAACATAAAAGCATGCAGTGAAGGGAAATTTGATTTGATGGAAATGTAAATTGAAGTATTCACATGAAATGTTATTTGGTGAAGGTCTAGGATTCCGATGAACGTACTTCATAGGTGAAGTTTTCTCTGAACTGTAATATTCTTAGAAATTACCGAGAGCACTCATTTTTAACTTAGTCCGTTTCATGTGGATGACATTAATTCGATCAACAACTCCATTTTCCTGTTCGTCTTTAAAGATTTACTAAATTCAGTAACGTTTCGAGTCTTCTTTTTAATCAGTTTTCTCTGCTTTGCTTCTCGGTAGTGTAGGTGTCGCTGTGGTAGGATTCGTTTTAGGACAAAGCTGTATGTGGATTACCAGAATGCATGATTTTATTAACCTTAAATGGATAGGATCAGTTAATAATACTGAATTAATCGCTTCAAAAAGGACTTATGTTTAGAATTGCTTTGTCAGTGGATATTTCAGAGGATGTTTACAACAGCCATTTAAAAAAAAAAAAAAAAAAAAAAAAAATCAGAAATTCCACAATCACCAAAACTGAAAATGTACAAACTATCATAAGTAAACGATGCCCTAAGCTACAGAAGAAGTAAATTCCACATTACAAACAATTGTGCAATATAGATTCAACTAACTGACAGATTTATTAGTGGAACTGTTGCCTCTTGCTCTTGGTTTTTCTTAAACTGCCACTCCCTTTGCAGTCGCACCCTCAAATATGCAAAAACTGCATTGATCGTTCCAGGAATGCCACTGGAAAGCCAATCGATCAAACCTGTTGGACGTAGCTGAAAATCTCCTCTCATCAGCTTCTAAACTAAAACCTTTCAAAACGTGAGGATTTTCTTTGGCAGTAAAACTTTATTTTACTCAACAGATTCTCTTACTTTTCTCTTACATAACTAAATTTGTATTTGACTAACGTGTAGCTAATCCTTAGTTAAAGCTTTATGATGCTAATGATATGCATGTATTAATACAACAGCGCCACGGTTCGGAAAATAATGGAATTAGTTTTCGCTACTTAAATTAGTTTTATTACATATGTAGAAATATATTCGGAGATGGAAGTAAAATACTACGCACTAAACGACGTTAAAATCCCGTGAGAGCAACCTCTAGGTCATTGAAGTAAAAGTGGATAATAGTCATCTTAAAAAAAAAAAAAAAATACAGAAGATAGAAGTAGCTGGTCCTTCCCAGACACTTAGTACGGTAAAAGCTGTTACAATTATTAACTGCAAAACCATATCAAGTGTTAGCGCCACCTATCGTCACATTTTATTATTCACGTGAATTTGAATGAAAAAAATTTTTTTTTTTACCGCTGTATCGTACCAAGTATATAATACTCTCTTGCACATATTTATGTTTTTTCAATATTTGTGTTACAGCAGGTGATAGAAACGTCTTTACCATACATAATTGTTAGAAGTTTTAATAAAGGTTTAAATATTTTATTATTTATCATATACTGTAGCTACAGCAATTACTGTTCTGAGATATTCGTGTTCAATTTTGTAAGAAATGTTATAACTCATCTTGTAAAAAAAAACTGTAGTTTATTGTTCCTCAACTGACCTTTATTGTTTCTCAATTTACACTAACGTAAGAGACGTAATAACTGAAATCACACCAGCTATTGTCGTTGCTTCTCTTTATCGGTTTTTTATTCGAAGTTTCCCTGTTATGTGCGTGCACAATTCATGGATGTGACGCTTCGAGAATAACAGGGTTCAGTCGAAATTTCTGGAAAAGCCAATAAAGATATTAAAGCCAGTAAAGACGGCTTTAATATCAAAACGAATATTGCTGTTGCAAGTCAATGGACCCATAAATGCTACGCTGATTCTAAAACTGTATAAATAAATGGTTTTGTAGCGATAAAAACTATTTTTTACTTTAAATAGCTTAAGTAATCGTTATCTGATGGACCACGTAACCGTGGAGAGGGGGAGGAAGTGTGATATTGTAAAGGGAGGGGACGGTATTTCTTGAAAGATAAAAAACAATGTATTTAAATAGTTTAAACAAAAATCTAACTGGGAGACAATTCCAAATGGAAAAGTGATATTTAAACGTAAACTGCTATTACTGAAACATAATGGAATGAATTTGGTTTGGGATGCGAGTACAAACGTCAAAATATTAATTAAAGATGATTATTATACCAATGACACATTTGCTCGCTTCACATTAAGATAGAACGAACAAAGAAACTTACTTTTTATGATTACAGTCGATGCAGAAGTACCAACGGACCACAACACAGAACAAACGATAGAAATAAAAATTAGCGAGAAACATTTCATCAGGAAAATGACCATTAGTCATTTATAATTTACTTTCTCGTTCACTTGAAGACCAGTGCACAGGAACAACGTCTAAAATCACACTAAACAGCTTCCAACGACTCGTTGCATTCTTATACACATCGGTCTCGCAGTTCTCGTATTATGTTGCCGTCCAACATTCCTACGCATGACACTTCCGTATCGTAACGCTTTTTTATGACGAAAATTTCTGGATAACCTGTTTTAACATCAAAACAGAACTGAAAGCCAATTCAGCAGTTCGCTGACGCGAGCTCACGATAAACCTTTAATTGCCCTGCAAGTCATCTAAGTATTTTTATGTTGTCCAGGAAAAGTCATTTAATACTGTTAAGTGAACACTTTTAACCTTTTTCCGTGGGACGAATGCAGGAATTATTCGTTTTCATTGGCTTAGAAACAAGACATCTTTCTCAGGAAACTGCATTAGTTTTATGGCATTCCTAAATTAATCAGATTTGCTTCACTTTCAGTTGG